>NC_064616.1:823101518-824351518 GCF_023898315.1 Schistocerca nitens | reverse complement strand
TTTGGCTCTTCAGAGTAAGTGTAGCCTTGTACAGAAGTGGAATGCGGACGATAAGTAGTTCAGACAAGGAGAGAATACAAGCTTTTGAAATACGGCAATACAGGAGAATGCTGAAAATTAAATGGGTAAATAGAATAACTGATGAAGAGGTATTGAAATGAACTAGGGATGAGAGAAGTAGTTGCACAACTTGACTAAATATATAGGTCACAAACTGGTCAATGAAGGAATCTCAAGTTTGGTTTTGGGAGCCAAGCGTGGGATATAAACTTTATAGAGCGAGACCGAAGCTTGATTGCAGTAGGCAGGTTCGTGATGATGTAGGATGCAGTAAATCTGCAGACACGGAGAGGCTAGGCAGAATAAAAAGCCCAGTCTTCGGACTGAAGACCAAAACAATATACGCCAAAGGTGGCAATACGGCTTATTAGCCGGTTGTTCATATCATTCTGCCCTACTGTCGACTAAAAAGAAACTAAATAACAGGTACGGGCAGTTTATATTTCGATGCGCGGCAGCGGATGAGGTGACGCGGCGCAGAGCTCACCGAATCCTGTCGCCGACCCCCGGCTCGGTGGAAGAGGCGTCGTGACGCTCGTTACGGCGTCCAGACGAGACGGACGAGAGGAGACGAGACGAGAGACGAGCAGGCGAGACGGCGGGCCGGCGCCGGCAGGCCGCGGGCTGCAACAAAAGAATTACTCGCCATGTGAACGCCGCCCGTAAAAAAGCGCCGGGCCCCTTCCTCCAACCCCACATCCCAAACACAGAACTACAGTCGAAGAACATAAAAATAAGGCCGTACGATGACTATTATGTTGGCTGTGGCCGGTAATTAGCAGGGGTAGGCACCGCCGGCCTTGGGGCGTAATAACAGAGGCAGCGCCGCCGCCGCCAGGCGCCCGATCTGCACACCTCGCCTTTTGTCCTCTCCGCTGATTCCGCTCTCCTTCCTCTCACGTGATGCCGGCGCACCTCACACACGCCGGTCCTCGGCTTTCCCGCCAATCTCAAAAGTTACGTCTCCACCGTCGTCACTGCGTAGCGAGATCTAAAATGCCGAATACGTACTCGAATTGGCGCAGTGGTTCACACTTCGCAATTGTGTTCCGTTCTGCTTCGTCCAGATCCCCAAGTAGTAGCTCTGATCTATGTTTTCTGCGTTTTTTTTTCCTTTTTTAGGTGAATGCTGGGATGATTCCTTCTACAAAACTGTGCCCATTCCTTGTCTAGGGCGCCTTGCCACGGTTCGCGCGGCTCCCTCCGTCGGAGGTTCGAGTCCCCCCCCCCCCCCCGGGCATGGGTATGTGTGTTATCCTTAGCGTAAGTTAGGTTAAATTAGATTAAGTAATGTGTAAGCCTAAGGACCGATGACCTCAGCAGTTTGCTCCCATAGAACTTACCACTACCTTGTCTAGTCCGAACTAGCGCCCTTTCTCAAATTACTTCGATGTCGACGAGGCGCTGATCTCCACGTTTCCTTCGAACTTTAATCACTGGACTCTAATTTTGGAGGTCAGTGGTTAAATCCCCGTCAGGCCATCCATTTTTGAGGTTTCCATGCTTTCCCCGGACCACAAACACAAATGCCTGGATGGTTCGACTGAAAAGGCCAGCTCGATTTCATTCTCCATTCTTCCTCATTCCGAGTATGTGCACCATCTCTAATAACCCCGACGTCGACTAAACATCAACCATAACTTTCTAGCCTTTCCTTTTCCTGTGACAGGCAGCTTGGAGTTAATTTCCATCTTTCCGGGTACTTAACACGCGTTCGAATCTATGAGTTGTTGCATAAAACATCTCCTTATAAAACACAGAACGAACAACTTAGGCGAATTTTAAGCAGTGGCTTATCCACCACCTCATCCAGTGTAACGACAAGATGACAGTTATGGAAGCCAAAGTCTTCAACTCACAAATAACAAGAAGCTGTAAAAAATAAGGCACATTTTTTATATAATAACTCTAGAGATCTCATTCAGTTGATTCTAAGTCTGACCCTTGCGTCTCACAACGGTAGACAGCAGTCTGCTTAACATGAGGTTAGTATCCCGTCACTGTTTTTCTGGCAGTCAGACAATCACGTGTAAACTGTAAGGCAGTTGTTATTACATCTGTATGCAGCACGAAATGTTGCACAAGGGAAGCAATGCAAAAATAAAGAAAGTTCAAGTTAGATAACCTTAAGATAGTTCGGGAGCTTCTTCACTATTAGTGCAGTTGTTGGAACACTGAGCTCGCTTTCAAAACGTGTCGAACTCCCATGCAAATTTGTGGTTTTCCTGCTTTCCGTAAATCATTTCAGGCGAATGCTGGGGTAGTTCTCCAAGAGCACTCACACAGATTTGGCACGCCTTCTATGTCCAACTGAGCTACTACTGTGTCTCCATTTAGATAGGATTTTAAAGCGAAAACTTGCTTCTCTTTTTGTCTGTAGTCTTTCATTGTCCAGTGGACCCATGTTCTGAAGGACACGGTTCAGATCCCCACCCAGTTACACAGATTTATATTTTACGTGCTGCCTACAAATAACGGAATAGTTTATTTCAAAAGGACACGGCCGGTTTCCCTCAGCATCCCTTCCCAGTCCGATGATGTGTTATGTCTAAACGACTTCTTCGTCGACGAGACACTAAAGCCTAATCTTCCTTCCGTTTCCATTGTCGAAGCAAGAGCAGAAATAAAGTTGTATTTTCCTTCTTACGAGTGCTCTACTCGTGAAAGATGTGATCGGTGTAGCAAATTCCCAGTTGGTTTACTCACTGCACCTGTGTTAGAATACCAAGACGCGCATTAGTCTCGCATACACTGACGATTTCTGTGTTAAACGGCTCGTGTTGTTGCTTGTTAATGAACGTGGTTCTTCATCGTCGCTCTCTTTAAGTGAGACGGTAGTATAGATGAGTTTTCAAAAGTGCATTTCAGCAGGATCTCTCGTTTGTATTTATGTGTTGATCAACATAGTCACAAGAGAAAAAAAATGGGGCAATAAATTCCGTTTGTGTATCGCTATGGAATACCATGAAATTAAATGGTTCAAATGGCTCTAAGCACTATGGGACTTAACATCCGAGGTCATTAGTCCCCTAGACTTAGAACTACGTAAACCTAACCAACTTAAGGACAGCACGCACATCCATACCCGAGGCAGGATTCGAACCTGCGTCAGTAGTAGCCGCGTGGTTCCGGACTGAAGCGCCTAGAACCGCTCGGCCACCGCGGCCGGCCATGAAATTAAATTCAAATTTTAATTTGAATCGTGTTTAAGAGAGTTTACCAATCATGACAGGGTTTGAGTAGAATTCTTATTTCAAGAAAAGCGTATTTGGACTTTTCGATAGTTACGGGAATTGAGCTCGTACGATGGAGAAAATACATTCGACTAAGGCACTACAATTTAGGCTCTAAATGGATTCCCGGAATCACTTCAAGCGAGTGAGGGGATTTCTCATTCATGAATGACACGGTTAATTGTCAATTGATCAAAATTTAACCAGAAACTCCGTTCACAGTACCCACGTTGACGAAAGAATGTGAATCCGAAACATAAAAAAAGAGTGTTTTTCCCGCGGTATGAAGTAAACCACAGTTTTATGTGGTAACAAGGTCATGGTGGAATGACGATTCTTGAGCAAATCAGATGATATGACTAAGGTGACAAAATGACTCATAAGAATCACACACCGATATCATACCGGTCTAAGATAAGCGAGATTTTATCGTTATAATTTCTATTCTGTTGTGTCGCATTTTCCTTTTGTGAACACGTAGTAAATAAAGAGCATTGCGTTTTACTGAACTTCCTTATGGCACACACGTAATATACTTAACACGTGACAAATCTATGCAATCTTGTGGGGAATAATTTTCGAAGTTACTAATTAATTAAGGTCATGATATGACGATTAACATCAATTTCGTGCCTGAAATTCATCCTCAATCAAATGCTGGCCATAGATTTGTGTAACAGAGTTTTTCTTTTGGAAATGTTCATCTGGACTTCAAAATTAAAACTAGTTAGTGAGTTGTACTAAGTACTGTGTTTCAGTCCTTGTGATAGCGGGATTCAAGGAATTAGGACACAAAAGTGATAAAATATATGTAGTATTCTCGTTAGCAGGTTCAAACATCACCGCGACTGGAAATAATTATTTACTGTTTGACAGCCTGCAGCTTACAATTACCGTGAAAAAAAAAACAAAAAAAAACGGTCTTCTCGTTTGCAATTCACACATTTGACGGTTTTCCTCAAATGTATTTCTAGATTAACAAAATGCTGAATTTGACTTGGAAAATGTCTTAAGAGGAGGTGGACGACTTTTGTGAGTTTTCTTTGTTTTGCGTTTCGACTTAATCTTGAAATAAAAAACTTGGACGCAGTCAGTCAGCTCATGAAACAGTTGCAGCTTCCAATGTATTCGGAACAGTTCCTCGAATCCATTAGTTCAGACACGTTGGTGTTCAATAGCTTCACTCTGGTTGATTCTGCAGTCGCATTGTATTTTCCGAAATTTTGACATTGTCGTCAGACGACCATAGGGAGATGACAATGTATGCCATTGTCAAACGGTTCTGTGTTAACACTACGTTGTGACTGAGAACAAATTATGTTCTCAGTGAAATGATCGAGTATGCAGTCATAAACCTTTCAGATTATTAACGCTCCAAAACTTTCAGATTACATCGTTTTTAAACAGTTTGAGAATGACATACGTCATGAAAACGGTCGTGAAATATATTCGACGTTATATCCCTTACAGTCGTAGGGCAAAAATATTGACATTTCGTAACGACAATGTTGCTTCCAAAAAAATAACCTTATTTTTCAAAAATCCCTTTCATCATGATGTCACTAAAATAGTCTTAATCATCCACGAAAACAATTTATAATTTAATGATAAATTTTAAATTAATGAAAATGGTATCTACTCTTTTTCTCCCGTGCCAAAGCTTTAGGGGAAACTACTCTGCTAAAATGAACTCCAGATAGCGGGTCTGTTTATTTCCCAGACTGATGGCTAGGTTAATCCACGTTGACATATCAACGTCCCTGGAATTTTTTGCCTCTGATTATTCGTCGCTGTCCGAACCTTCCGTTCCCTGATGATTAAATGTATTTCGCCATATCTCCAAAAAATGAAATGCATCTCCGCTTGTTAATAAGAGACACTGTTCGAGGTTTGTGATAATCGAGTTATTAGATAGACGCTCCATGTCGAGAAAGCAATTTCATCTTAAGATATGCCAGGTATTAATGATTCAGTTTATAATCAACAAAATGTAATTACAGTTTTTGTGATGAGTCTGCTGACGCTCGTACATCAACGTCAGAATTTTCTGGCCGGTGTGCGCGCGTACATTCTCGTCCCTACACAAATTCAATTGCGCCTGGAATAAAATTATTTACTTCTATAAGGCCCCTTCACAATCCATGTAAATGGAAAACGGTATTTAGTACACAACACATAAAATAAATTTCATCTGACATATTTATTAACACATTACATTACATATGGTTTAAAAAATTCTTAAGAATGCATGTACACTCACTTCATGCTTTTAAATACACACATCTCCGACAAAATTTATGTCACTTAGAAACTTGAAGGCAGAAACTGCAGCTATTACTAAGAGGAGTGCTACTCTGTGCGTCGAATTTAAAAGAACGCATGTGGAGGAAATGTTTTGCCATTGTTTGTAATTTTCCATTCATATTTCGCACAGTGTTGGCATTCTTCGTTCGGAATAATTTACTTCCTGCTGCAACTCCTCTTCAATGATTTCAAGCACGTTTGTTCCTCTGCCACTTTTATCACTTACAGTATTCGAATATCATGTCAAAGGAGGTCATGAACGATTGCTTTTCATTATTGGAGTAGAATAAAGAGAATGTGCCAAGGCATTTCCATCGGAAAATGCAAATATTATGAATTATTACCTTCATAAATTGTTAATTCAGAGAAGAGTAAACCTGGTTACTATGGTGAAAATAATAACATATTCACAAAGTAGCTACGGCGAACGGGAGAACGCTCTAACCGCAGACTCACAGGCTTCTACTTACATTAATTCAGGTTAATGTCAATTGTAAAAAATAGACGGGTCTTAGTAAATTTCGGAAATTTGAGACAAATATTTGCAGCGTACCGTGTTTTCACTGAATATATTCTGTCTATATTTTTGTATTTTTTGCGTCCTAATGACAGTAGTGTTAGCCTTCTATAGTGTGTAAACTTACATTTTAGCATCAACTTCTATTGCCCCCGCATATCTGTCACAAAATCAGGACGTTGGGGCGATTAAGCCTCAGCGAAAATAGTTTCCTTTTTATATCATGTACTAATGAAAGACACAAAGAAAGTAACAAGTTACATGAAACTTTACACACGCAGGGGTATTTCACTTCTTATATGGAACGTATTTCCACCGACATTCAGTATTTAAAAGGTTTCTTTACTGATAATTAAATTAAATTTAGTGTTAACAACAAGAACTATTCAGCTTATGTTACAGGGTTTTAAGAAAATAATTTACACGTTTATACTTTCCTCGTCGCGGTTAAGATCGAAAGAATGCCATGGCATTTATTTGAAAAAATTAAACATTACCAGTCGAAAACTATTAATAATTATCAGCATCCTAGACTCCTGCAGATAACGGTATAGTGACATAAAAACACAATCTAAAATATGAAAACGAACTTTTCTGTGATTCCATAGGGAGCAACTTTAAAAACATTTATTTAATAACAAGAAGAAAGCAAATCACTGACGAACAAAGTGTTAAGATGTTTGTGAAAGCCAAATCATGTACGCAGGCTAAAAATAGTGTGTCACATGGAGCACATTTTTAAGCGATTTGAAAGGTTTCTCGCTATTACTACTCTTTAGCTACTTTTCTGAATCTTTCTTTAGGCCTTCCTGTTTCACTGTATATATTTTCCTGTGGGTTTCCAAAGTCACTGTGCGCACGTGGACAGTTTCACTACTAGCGTAGCTTCTCAACTTATAAGAAATACACCTATTATTTTAATAAGATATTTGCAGAAATTTTTTCACAAACTTATTGTTATCCAGAATTTATGTCTAAGCAAAATGCAGCACCCTACTGTTTTTAATCAGTAGTTACTTCTGATTTTTATTTAAAATTACCAGACAACCAAAGAATGCGGACGCAGTGAAGAAAATTAGTATTTGATGACAGAGTAATTATTCTCACTGACATTTGTCGTAAAGGTTTAAATCATCTCTGTTCTGTGAGTTCATTTAATTGCCGGTCACAGCTGATATCACGGAATGATAACTTGCACGGTGTATGTGAACTGCTTAAGAAGGTCTAAGCTTAACAAATCAGTTCTTGAAAACATAAAAAATCAAGAATTTGATTTTTACAGCGAAAACATATTTCAAAAGTTTCAGATTTGTTGTGTAACAATCACTGTGACTCTCTTATTCTTTTATTACACTGTATTCTCTTTAATGTTTGTTATTCTCGAACCATAATGCGAATTATTCACGACACAGCCGTAAAGTTAAAGCGCTTGTAGTCAACAATCTCTTACATATTTTTAATTAAAACAAACAACACAGGAGAAAGACAAGAAAATTCCATTACCAAATAACCAACCGGAAAAGAATAACATACAGTTAGTACGAATTAGGGTGGGACCTAATACACCAACACCGAAACTAGTGAGAATTTCACTAGCGAGCGGCACGATGATTTATATAAATTTACGACAGAAGACTAAACAGATACGCACAAAAGATAAAATTTAGCTTTATAAGTAAATGTTCCGAATAATGATGGATTAACAGTGCCAGAAATGTTTGGGTTGTGAACATAGAACGGCTGCTTTCGTTGCGATAGGCGGGACGCTTCTGACTGTTAATACTAAAAGAATCAGAATTGCATCTATTGTCCTACATATCCATGACGCTAACATCTCAGCGTCATGTATTATCAACTCAGATGGATATGAAACTAATTAAGTACTAACAAAGTCACGGCTCAGTATCAGCATCTACCGCATAAGTGGGACTCTACGTAGTGACGTTAATCGTACCGTAAATATAATGGTATGGCGCAAATCCTATTTCACTCGCCATATGGCAAAACTTCCATCATTTTTAGAACAATAATTTAGTGAGTAACGTGTAATCAGCAGGCAAACAGATTTTTTTTTAAATTTCATGTTCATCACATATTTTTCGGTGGAATCAGTCTCATTTACACAAGAGGATAGGAACTGTCTCTCTCTCTCTCTCTCTCTCTCTCTCTCTCTCTCTCTCTCTCTTTCTCTCTCTCCCTCCCTCCCCCTCTTTTCCATTGGGATTAGCAACTTAATCATTTACCGTAATGTAAGAAGAAAAATTTTGTAAATTTTTCTGCGTTCTTTTTTAACTTTAGGTAAGACGTGTTTTTCAGACAGGATGTATTGGGTTGGATGAGTGCAGGAAAACTACAGAAAACAGGCCTCCGGTCAACGGTTACGAATACAGAAAATGAACTTTTTATCAGAAGAAAGGAAAACATTCCCGTTGAGGAATAGGTCGTTAGAGACGGAGCACAAGTTTTGTGCCACCTCACTGAGTAAACTGATGTCGGGCTGAACACTAAGTGAGGATATTAGCAACAGTAACTGAAAAGGTCATAAAAAGAAGTCGTTTGAATTAAGAAATTCAGCGAGCTTTAAAAATATTTCCGCAAGATGAAATTATGTAGCTTCACCTCCAATGACAACGGTAGGAGAACAAAAAATATGGAAAGACTTTCGTAAGGATGGTAGAAAGCGCAAAGATTTCTGCTACAACAATAGCTGTGTTAACGGCAACAATCCAATTTTTTTCTAATGGTACAGTCATTTATACCTTCTTACTGTGAGACACATTTTGTAGTCGAGGATTTCGGTTTAACCATTGCTTGGATTCCGCTCAAAACATGAGTCTTGCATCTTTAAATACTCACGAGTTCGGACAGGCAAATTTCTCCAACTTCGTTTTGTACATGTGCTCAGGAGCTGGTGTTTGTCGATGACACACATAAAATACCACGTTTATCCACGTTCTTACTTTCCATGGTAGTTATTAATGGTAGTAAATAAAACTCCACTGCTACAACAATGTCCTTTATTACTAATGCTACCAGTTTCGAAGGATTAATTCTCTGTCTTCGGGCTTTTCAAGCTGGATAACTACAAGTAAATGACAGAGGATAAGCCACTAGCTTCCAATTTTACTGGGTTCGTATGGTATCTTCACCATGGGTCATAGAAACGCATCGGCTACTGGACTGTGGCCACAGCTGTCTGTTCACCTATTGTGTGTGTAATTGCATTCCTGTAGCCCACGGTGAAAATGTGCCACTGCTTTAGTAATTCTGTAAGGCGGTGGCTTATCCTTGGCTTTGTGCCTGTAATTTCCCATTTTAAATGTCTGAAGACTGTCAGTTAATCGCGAAAACCTGGTAGAATTATTAGCAAAGGTTATCGCCTCAAAGATGGAGTAGTATTTACAATAATATACGATTTTTTTCGCTTTTGAATAACTAGTCACGAACCATTTGGCATCGGCAGGCCATGAGCTCCTATGGCCAAAAATGTTTAACATTAACTCAGTAGGCAACGATTCAAGTAACACAAAAAAGGAATAACGTAAGTTTGCGGAAACTTAGTTATTTCACGATTTTACTTCTCAGGTGGCAACTTACATTTGCCGAAAGTGAGACTGAGGTGTGATAAGCGGGAGAGCCATCGTTCTTCGCGGCAATTGTCGAAATATTTCAGAAGATATTTAAGGTTCGGAGAAGCTGACGTTGATGTCAGTAAATCGCAGAGAATGCAAAGCAGTTCTTAAGCTCCCGCGTGTAGTTTGCGCCGACCTTAAGACAAATACGAGAGATAAGATGGGGGACGTGCCTTTCGCAACGGGCTAACGAGCACTTGGCCGCGACTGCTCACAACTCTTCCGCGTGCCGCAATTATCCTCGCTCCCGGCTGGTGTGTGAGCGCACTGCACCAACCGACTCTGGTTCGAGTCCCTGCTCCCTGGCCGGTACTAACATTTCTGTCCAGTGTGCGATCTACGTTTTATTCTGTTCCTCGTCTTACGGCTATGATTTCAGTCACTATGATCCGCTTCCGTGTCTCTAACAGGGGCTGCTGGCGACATTACAAAGCCCAAAAAATAGTTCTTATGCACGTCCTCGAACCACTGGCAAAAAATTTTCACCAATTGACATGATCCTATTGCTCGGCTCTGAGACAGGACACATATATACAACATTCAGGAACTATGTTACCCTTTAGTTTCTTTCATAACTGTATACAAATGGTAGTTTACGTAGTTTTCTGACAATATGCTCTGTTTATTAGCAGTTTTTACATGTCGGAAAATATTCCACTCTGTTTCACTGTCCTTACAATACATTTATCGCCGCGCGGGGTAGCCGAGCGGTCTAGGACGCCTTGTCACGGTCGCGCGGCTCCTCCTCGTCGAAGGGGGTGTGTGTGTTGTTCTTAGCCTAAGTTAGTTTAAGTTAGATTAAGTAGTGTGTAAGCTTAGGGACCGATGACCTCAGCAGTTTGGTCCCATACGACCTTACCACAAATTTCCAAATACATTTATCAGTACACTTTGGACTATTCTATTGTATTAAAGCAATCAAATTATCCTTGTAGCTGATCCGTATTCACTCTATGGCTCGCAAGCTTATTTCCAGCTGGAAAAAATGTATGCTAAGCCAATAATGGTGAATTAAAATGCCAAAAAGTTAGATGCACTTAATTTGAAATCGGTATGAAGACATTAGAGCCTAATTTTCATTTGAGACCTGGTATCCATTTACTTGTATTATATGACAAACGAATCAGTTTGCTAGAGGGTTTAAGATGGACGTTATTTATCTACGAAACTGCTTAACTAGGATACCTAACACATATTGTGGGAAATTCCGATTTTTATCTAATTTTGTGCGCTGAAAGCTATTTTTTTTCACCTGAAAAACTTCAGACAAACAAGAAACATCTTCGCCTTTGAAGTTATAATTGTGTTAACCAAGGGACACGGGTCGACTTGATTAGAACTTTTACTCTCCTCGACAAGACTTTCTGGACAGGGCAAACTGTTTCAAATCCATTACGAATTTTGCAGAGTTTTTCGATGGTGAATGCTTTCCACCTTACATAACCGTTAGTAACGAAGAAACTTCCACCTTATCACATTTAAATCGTAATCGTCTCCCACTCACTGCCAAATATGTACTTTTTAACTATCTATGAATTGATTCCGTGTCCTTGTCCGATAATAAGCAACCATAAAAATTGTCACCTTACTTGCTATTAACCGTACAAAGCGTATCTCGTTGGTCATACATTGCTTCTGAAAATTAAAACGAAATGTTGCTTTCATTATATTTGTGTTAAAAAATTATTTCGCTTCGGGGATTAAGTGACGTAACCGCTTTTTCCAATTGCACAATACTTCGCTTGCGTTATAAGCCACTTATCGAAACTGGGGTAGAGGGATCGGACAATAAGGCGCTACAGTCTGGAACCGCGTGACCGCTACGGTCGCAGGTTCGAATCCTGCCTCGGGCATGGATGTGTGTGATGTCCTTAGGTTAGTTAGGTTTAAGTAGTTCTAAGTTCTAGGGGACTGATGACCTCAGATGTTAAGTCCCATAGCTCTCAGAGCCATTTGAACCATTTTGATCGGACAATAGAATTTAAAAATAAACAAAAGGTCCTGAGTTTGTGAATGAGCGCAGTCAGAAGTATTTTATCTTGTGATCCTAATTTTGTACACATTATGTCATTTCTCACTGGTCGTTTTTATCTGTTTCGTATTAGTATAAACTTTCTGTAGGCACATTGCATCTTTTATAAATCAGTCAGCTGCACTCGATTTGAAGCTCGTAAAGGAAAAGTTGAGTCACATATCGAAATTAGGGCTTATTTCGTAACAAGTAACGAGCCACTGTCAGATCTTACTGTTTGCGAGCTAAAATAAACAATTTTGTGTAATAAATTTAGGCTACAGTTTCTGTTGGATTCGTCCGCATCTCGTGGTCGTGCGGTAGCGTTCTCGCTTCCCACGCCCGGGTTCCCGGGTTCGATTCCCGGCGGGGTCAGGGATTTTCTCTGCCTCGTGATGACTGGGTGTTGTGTGCTGTCCTTAGGTTAGGTAGGTTTAAGTAGTTCTAAGTTCTAGGGGACTCATGACCATAGCTGTTAAGTCCCATAGTGCTCAGAACCATTCGAACCATTCGAACCATTCTGTTGGATTTCCCGGTATGTTCAGTGTAATCCTTTAATTGATTTCGTACAAAAACGACACTTCGTTATGTAGTAATCTGCTGCTCCACTAGGCGAGCGCCACATTATATTTAGGTCGGTAGCAAACTGCGTTAAACAACCTTCAGCTGACATCATTTCCGTCTACAATTGGACTGAATTTAATGGTCGCATGTTTCAATACATCTCAGTAATATAGAAATAGAAGCGTTTTAAGTTTTCACGAAAAATCACATCTATTCTTGGTCTTGATTTCATACAGACCTAAATCAGCAGGGAGACTGTAGGCGATTTAATGCTCTCCAAAAAGAAAAAAGAAAAAAAGGCTCGCGAAAGAATATCCCCGTGACGTGTGCGTTCACTAGGGGAGTTCGGCCGTTCGCGTGAGCACCGGGTGTTCATTTTCCTCGTTCAGTCAAAAATGTGTTATTACTGACGTAATAGCTTTCTAAAAAATAATTGCTTTTAATTAAAGTCATCGCAGTGGGGAGGGATTAGGCTGTTAGGTTTGTTATGTGTCAACAGTAGCGCCACGGAGCCCATCAGTACCGTGGAATATAAACACCGAATTAACGGCCAACCGAAGACTCGTATCACAATATTCATTCACGTTTTCTGACAAAATAACAAAAACGCGCTCGAGAGATTATCGTCTTAATTTGATATAAGTGTGTTTGTTCGCCGTTATTTCTGCAGTAAGGATAACTGTATAGTTATTAGAAAGTAACTTTAACCGGCTGTTATTTAATAACGCTTAAAGTGATATTAAGAACTATAATTATTTACGTGTTGACAAAAATGGTTGTAGAATTATTTTACCACCCGCGCATAAAAACGAGTATAATGACCCTAATTATTACAAGTTCATCACGGACTAATTTTTAATAAACGTTGTGAAGGTAATGGTGGTGGGAAACAGCGGTTACGCGCGCCTCCACAAATTACGGCCCGTACTTAGCGAGTGTCGGCTCCACATGCACGCACCTCATTGCTTCCGGGATTCCGCATTTGGCGCTCCCCTCACCACCATTCAATCAGCACGTGCGTCCAAATGTAATTACCGACAACCCAAGCTGCTACCTTCAATTTGCGTCTTCGCAGCATCTACAGAATCCTTGAAACGCCTGTTTATTTTAATCGGACAACTTTCTCACCTGTCCCTTAATCATTCAGCTCCCGCTAGTAATGTGTTGCTTCTGACGATGTACACTTGCAGCCTCATTAACATGAGTAATGTCTTTTATTAACTGATGGAGTAGTTTGTCGGTCAAATGCACTTTTAAAGATTCTGTTTTAAACCTGTAGATTCAGCTTCCTGTTGCCCCTGTGAAACATTCGCAGTTCACAGCAGTAATTGTGGTACAACGTATGTAGTACATCTTTATTATTTTACCACCTTCCTATTCAGTTTGTGATGATTTTGCGCGGAAGGAAATACTGCAGGTACGGTTACGCAAGGGTACAAACTTGCTTTACTTTAATGTCGCAATCTTTAGGCGAGATGTCTGTGGAAGGACTTTTGTGATTCACCCTTTTCATGATACACAGTGTCGTTCGTCTGTCGCATCCTTTTGGTATTTATTGAACATTTCTTGTCCGTACTCGCAAAAACTGACGAAGTGCGCGGAAATTCTTTGACCCTTTTCTCTCTCTCTCGCCCTCTCCAGTCTATAGCTGTGACTAGTTCCAGTGGTGTAATCAAATAAAACTGACCTTTCTCTTTGTTTACGCGCTCATGTAACATTACATTTCTCGGGGTCAGTGTCTGTATTCGTAAAAATTTTTGGTATTCTCCTTGTCTTACTTCCTTTTTACAAGTATCCTATTCACAGGATGTATCACTAATAGTTTCACAACCTTGAGGGTGGATTTCTTGCACTAAACCAATGTTTTAAGTTAGAAACTGATAATAGAAGTCAAGATGACTTCCGCTTGCTTCAACACAAGCCTCAATTTATGAGGTCATAAGCTCGCAAAAACCCTAGAAAACAACTCCGGACAGTGTCAAACGCTTTCTCAGGCTACCATGACATAATCGTGAAGCATATTTGCATTAGGAATGTCTGCTGGATAAACTACTTCTTTTGTGGTCATTGGGCGAATAACGAAGGTAATTACGTTTATTGTAGTTTATTATCAGTTGCGTACATCTACTAATTTCACTAAAAATTCTTATTAATATTCAATAAATTATATGTGACTACATATCCGTTTTTAGAACTCTTTAATTAAACATGTACCGTTTGCAGCCTGGAGATGATTTGTTTTTGGTTCCACTTGCTATTCGCATTACGACTTCGAAACTACTGGCACCGTTTGTGGATTGCCAACGCTTCCACAGTTGTGCCCAATGACACTTAGAAAGCAGAAACTTGTCTGCTGCACTCTGTCATTCAGAGCACGTTTTTTCAGAAACACCTTAATTCATTTTCCGATGTCACTATGCACTGATGTTTCTACATCGACATCCTCTAGAGGGATGGGTATCCGCTTCTGTGCATTATAGATACAACCTCAGATTCTTTTTCACATGCTTACGTCACTATTACCACCCACATGCAACGTTCTGCAACATACTGAGACGCTGCTTCCAAATAGTTCTTATTTTTTCTTTAATTGCTGTTGTGAAATAGTATGTAAATGCAATAGCAGAACATGGAAATGAAATTTGCTAAAAATTCACATCTGTGTACACGATGGAGTGAGGATAAATGGAGGAAGAGTGGGACTCTCAGTCTAAGTGAGTAAGATGTTACCTGTTACCTTACATTTTACGATTCACGCTTTTCCGCGGATCATCGCAGCAGGTAACCATGACCGACGTTTCACAGACCCATCAGCGACTGTCAATGTCTTCCCACAGATCACCCTCGTTTACTCCCATCACTATGCACCACATAATCATTTTCGATACATCTGTATGTCATAGAGAGAGAAACGGACATTACATACGTGGTGATCAACGGGCATTCAGTACCCAATCGGTAACGAACCCAACACATAGGGTATCTGCCTCTCTTCATTTCCCAAATCCAGTGCAGGTTGAGTGTATAGAAGTTTACGCAGTGAACTGATATTTCGATCATATTTCTGAAATGCATCCAGATGTGTTCATTTCTTCTACAAATATTCACAGTGAAGCCCATCAGTTAGCTTCCGAGAAAGTCGCAGCCTATTGGTTTTACTTTCAAGTAGTGCTCCTACTTGCAGATATCAACAATGAAATTATACGTCGCAGATTAGTATTATATGTCTGTGATGTAGCTGAGCTTAGAAATCCGTGGAGCAGATTAGTTGTCTGCCGGGTTGGCGCTGTATGTGGTGGTGCGCATTAAGTTGTCGACTGATGGAGGTACAAGATGATGTCTTCCTTGAGAGTAAACTCATGCCGAGATGGCTGCATTACAGCTTAAAAAATGATAAGCTGTCATAAATGAAAGGCAATCGCCACAAGATCCGCTAAATTATCTGTGATTATACAGACGGAAGCACGATTCTATGCTCTTGCACGCACACATGACACAGCCATCTGCACTGCAACTATTACATTTAAGAGAATTCGCACTTAGATTATTAAAGGTATCAATGTGCGCAGAAAAAAAATCTTGTTTGACTGGTGAAGCCATTCCAAATAGTCTTCCAACCAATAGTGTCATATGTATTCATTCGTCTATATGAATACGTCACCCGCGCAATAATAATAATTAAGTGAAATGGGAATTCTGAACACAGTCAAAACGTCCGACGAGAGCTTCATACAACAACAGATAATGAATTAATTACATGTTACATATAGGAAATTATTTAGGTGATTATAATCGGGGATACAACAGCTACTTTGTACGGAACTGGTCTGAAACCTAACTTCTGACTGATGACCATGGTAATGACACTTTGTACATTAACTTGGCGACCTGTTTATCTTAGCGTAATAACATAGGAAAGCAGAAATAATTACGTGAAATACGGTAACATACCCACAAATGTAATTCACAGCAAGATACTATTCGGTTCGAAGAAAGGAAATCTTTGTAACTAGGTGAATGTAGGATTCCACAGTCGCCTCCCTGCCAACAATACCGTACTGCGGCTACATTTGCAATTCTTTAGAAGATAATGTAAACTCAGAAAAACGGAGTAGCTAACTTCTTTTGAAGGTCACAACATTCGATGACGATCCTACTTGATTTATCTTTCCCTACAATAAAACTTATAAGAAAACATACTAACAAGGAATATAGTGAGTTCGTACAACTGTAGGATTAGGACGTTTAGAACTCGGTCGTTTTCGACAGTCTAGATATAAAGCTACTGATCAACACGGATCCTATACAGCAATGTCATCATCGTCAGCCAGTTCCGTGAGAAAATAATGAGAACTCTTCAAGTCACAGGTCGAAGAATGTTTCAGCAGTTGTCGCCGGCTGGTGTTATTCAGCCGGTGATTCCAGCGAGTCTCCGGACGTCTTTGCCCCATCAATCTGTCGGCCTTCCCCTATGTAGATGTCGGTTTCTTGGTCTTTAACAGGTTTGTCCATCTCACAACGGCGTCAACATGTCCAACTAAAGGGAGTTCAGAAAGTAAGTTGCACATGTCGTCCTATGCTAATATCAAAACACAACAAGAATGGCACATTTTCAGAAGAAAGTGCATGTTCGGGGTTTCCTGCTTTCAAAGTTTTTCTGCGAAACGAATAACGGGTGCATCATAGTGTGCGACTGAAAACGCGTGACAATCGGGAATGTACTCCAAGGCTAGTAAGCGGGACAGTACGTTTATTGTGGGGAAAACATTGCTCACAGATTCACCGTGAAATTCTGGCGATATATGAACAAATGCAATGTCGCATTCAGGCCTAGAGAAATACTGCCAAAAATTTGGCCAAGAGAGTACAGACGTCCGTGATACTGACCATGAGGTCGGTATCTTGTACTATGCGATTTCCATCTTTTCGGCAGGCTGAAAGAACATCTGCATGAAAAGAGATTTTCCAATGACGAGGACGTTCGGCAGCAGTTCTCGAATGACTCTGTGACCAAGGAGCGATTTTCTATCGTCGAGGAATTAAGCGACTGGTGGAACGATCAGACCGTTGATGACAGAGACTTGGCGAGTATGTTGAAAAATAGTATCATGAGTATGTGTCACTTAGGACTGTAGTGCAATAATGTGTAACTTACGCTTTAAAATCTTCTCGTAAAATACGTTGTCTGTTTAAACGTACCCGGACACCTGTTGGTGGACATTAATATGGCGTGTATCCATTATTCGCCTCTGTGGCCTGAAGTATGTTGGGGAAACTATCGGTGAAGCATTTGAATGTCTATGGAGGAATGGTAGCCCATTTTTCATCAAGAGGTGAAACCTGGGAAGGTAGTGATGTCGGATTCTGGGGTCTAGAGCAAAGTCGGCGCTCTGACTCGTCCCAAAGGTATACCGTTGCGTTCAGGTCGAGGCTACACTGAGACCAGTACATTTCAGGAATCTTATTCTCTACAAACCATTTCCTCGCAGACGCTGCTTTATATTAGGGTACATTTTCAAGTTGATACAATCATCATCTTCCAACTGTCCCTCTTCCATACGTGGTACACAATGCTGTAAATGGGTTCATGTCTCTCCGCATTTAGTGTTTTATTAAACGGAAGAAAGAGACAACTCCCAAAAAACACGAAAAACACCCCGTACCGTATCACCGCCTCCTACGTACTTCACTATCGGCACTACACGTTATGGTAGGTAGCGTTCTCCAGGCGTTCCCCAAACCCAAACCCTTCCGTCCAATTACCACAGGGTAGCTTGATTCATCGCTCCAAGTTACTCGTTTCCATTCATCCACTGTTTAGCTGTGGTTGTTTATTCACGTTTTCACTTTACAGTCACATCACCAACAGACGACTTAGGCAGCCACATAAGGGCTGAAATCTCCCTGATAGATCTGACGTTCGAAATCACTCAGTTCTGTTGACCGACCTAAGCTCCTGTCGCTGATTCTTCACTGACAACAAAATACTCTATGCCTCCTCTTATAACGGCGGGTCCGCCTTTAGTGACATCTAGTGGTCAATTTCGCGTCACACACTTTCGATCAGATAGCGAAGTATGCAGCCCTTCCTCATTCCAGCCCTATGCTCTCCCACAGATACGACGGCTCACTGTTTCCAGGTACAGAACTGCTACAGTTACTTCGCACCAAATGGCCTTCCATGTACTTCTTCTCCTCCATTTGCGTTTGAGAACAAGTTGTAGTTCAGTTCGTATATTTATTTAGCCTACGCCATGCCGTTCGTTTTTTATTCAAATTTTCGAGCTCTTCTGTCGTGTGTGTGTGTGTGTGTGTTGGGAGATGGGGAGGGGGAGGGGAGGAGGGGGGATGAAATTCAGATTCTCATTTTGGATCCTTTCCGTATGTTTACTAGAACTGGATACTATACCTAGATACTTACCTAAGGTATCTTAGGTGATGCTAGAGTCTAATATTTATAAGTCTATATGTGTTCTGACTGTAAAATTGGTATTTTAAAACTGCCTCGAATAACATTTATCTGCTCTGTTTCTGAGCCGAACAGTGCTCTCTCTGGAGCATATCCTAGTTGACTTAATACGTCACTGATGACGTTAAGGCAGTCGACAGCCTGATGAGCTATCGGAGAGACGGTGGGGGGGGGGGGGGGGGTGTTCCGTCAGAGGTAGCTGATATCACTAAAGATTTACAGCGCGTTATCTCACGACTATATCAGTTTTCAGTCTATGATAAAGATATTAAAATACCCGGAGAATGGTGATTCAAAATGAACTACATCTAGAGGCAGACGTAAACGCCTGTAACTAATAACAAGTTCTACAAGGTCAGCTGATGGTAGCGTAAGACCGTTGAAACCGATCATCTTGGAACAATAAACGTGTCTACACTGCGATTACAGCGTACGAAGTGTGTTCATTTCCAACCACACCAATTGCCCCAAAAAAAATGGCTCTGAGCACTATGGGACTCAACTGCTGAGGTCATTAGTCCCCTAGAACTTAGAACTAGTTAAACCTAACTAACCTAAGGACATCACAAACATCCATGCCCGAGGCAGGATTCGAACCTGCGACCGTAGCGGTTTTGCGGTTCCAGACTGCAGCGCCTTTAACCGCACGGCCACTTCGGCCGGCCCAATTGCCCCACAGCACAGCATGTGTACCTTACACGATGACATAACACTTAGCCGGAATCAGTGGGAAAATGTAATTCAGCTACAGAGAGATTTAATAATAACTACAGAACGCGCATTATCAAAGCTGAGGACCAGGCATCACCAGTAGTGGACGCACGTAGTTACACTTCACGCACAGATGTTCTCTTTCGGCTCTGACTGTAGGCTGACATTCATATCTGTACCTTATTCACTCTGATGTTTACTAGTATCGTGGCTAATACTTTTTATGGACGACTATCCATATTCCCAAGCAGTTAGCTTTGCAGATTACACAATGAAAGGCGTGGACACAGCGCGAGTTGACTGGGCAGTGTCATCACCGCGTGAAATCTCGTAGATCATGTCTGTAGGTCTAGAATACATTTCGTAGGTACGTTACAGGTACGCTTACAGCCCATGTAAGTCCTCGAGAGGTAAAAGAAGCTGTTCAGGACGAATGGTATGAGGCTATAGGCATAGAATTTTGATTATCACCTCGAAAAAATAAAGTTACGTAATTTAATTTTTTGTTTGTTTTGTAGGTACATGCCTGCACCACTGAATAGTGAACTTCCCACGCCACAGTACCGTAGCACACTGCTAGAGGGTCGAAACCAAACGACGCATCCCAGTGATGAAGTGGAGATAGGCTCCGACATCCTGCTTTGGGTCTTCTGGCGGCTCGCCACGGTACTCTGGCACAGGGATTTCACCGTGTACCATGACAAGAAACATGTATGGATACCTTTCGTACAATGAAATACTTATAAAATCTCAAAGAAACATCGATACGCACGTGCTAATCGAGATGACCACACGCCGTATGAGGGCACAGTTGCGCATTGCGAACTTGCACGTTTATTAGCTGTTCCAGTTGTAGACAGATTCGTATTCTTCTTCTCTACATCTACATCTACTACATCTACGTGATTACTCTGCTATTCACTATAAAGTGCCTGGCAGAGGGTTCAATGAACCACCTTCAAGCTGTCTCTCTACCGTTCCACTCTTGAACGGCACGCGGAAAAAACGAGCACTTAAATTTTTCTGTGTGAGCCCTGATTTCTCTTATTTTATCGTTATGATAATTTCTCCCTATGTAGGTGGGTGGCAACGGAATGTTTTCGCAATCGGACGAGAAAACTGGTGATCGAAACTTCATGAGAAGACCCCGTCGCAACGAAAAACGCCTTTGTTTTAATGATTGCCACTCCAATTCACGTATCATGTCTGTGACACTGTCTCTCCTATTTTGCAATAATACAAAACGAGCTGCCTTTCTTAGTACTTTTTCGATGTCATCCGTCAGTCCCACCTGATGCGAATCCCACACCGCACCGCAGTACTCCAGAATAGGGCGGACAAGCGTGGTGTAAGCAGTCTCTTTAGTAGACCTGTTGCACCTTCAAGTGTTCTGCCAATGAATCGTAGTCTTTGGTTTGCTCTATCCACAATATTATCTATGTGATCTTAATGTGTATAATAATAACATACCTCTCACGCAGCTTTCTACTACAGCAGTCTACGATGTCCTTCATATAATTGAGATGAAATATACTCCAACACAAGGAAGAATGGCGCACCACGAAGGTGTTGTGCAAATTGGTCACAAATTGATATTCATACAGGTATCGACGGAAAATGTAAAATGTAAACTATGCCAGCCGATAGATGAATGTGTGACTCTGCAGCGCGATTCACAGCACAGCTGACAAGGATAGTAAACAGGGGATATATCGATACCAGGGCGCAGACAAGCGCGTAATCAATATACGGAGATGTCAGCATATGAAAGAGGACGTGTTCTTGGGCTCAAAGAAGCAGATTGGTGTAATCGGCGTATCGTTCGACGTTTGAATAGGAGCCATGCCACTATTCGACGACTTAGGCAGGAATGCGTGGACCAGACCGAACACAGCGTCAAGAAGGAAGCGGTCGACATAGAGAGACGACAGAATGTGAGGCCCAAGCAGTCGTTAGAGAGACACTCAGAGCTCCAGATTCATCATTATCATCGATCCCGAGTGCAACTGTCCTTCAGTCACCATAAGGACCATTAATATGCGGTTCACAGAAAGGGGACTGAGCTCACAGAACCCCTTGCACCTACTGCCATTGACCTTGGTAGACCAACAAGTCCGTTTGCACATGGTGTGGGGCACATTCAGTCTCGAATCTCATTAACTGGAGTATAATTGTCTTCAGTGATGAGTCCCGCTTCGACCTGAGTCTCGATAAGCAGCGAAGAAGTGTCTCGAGACGCCATGGACAGTGGTTGGATACCAATCTGATTGTAGCCCGCCATACGGCCCAACAGTGGACTAGGGTGCCATTTCATTTCACACTAGGACTCCTTTGGTTGTCATCCGTAGCATTCTTACAGCACAGCGGTACGTTGACGGTATCCTACGTCCCGTTTTGTTGTCCTTAGTGTCAAAGAGAGATAGATAGAGAGAGAGAGAGAGAGAGAGAGAGAGAGAGAGAGAGAGAGAGATTGTGTGAGATAGTTCAGCTACTAATTATGGATTCATATAATACGTTGACAGCTGTCATTGCACAGTGACAGCTTGTTAGACTGTAGACATGAACATTCTTGACAGTTTAAAACTGGGTCGACCATTTTTCCGTTCGCAGCCAGAGCTCTAGCTGCTGAGAAAAACAGTGCAAGCGTCGCGGTCTAGCTCAGAGCTTCAGTCTGTCTATGTTACCAAATTTCGTACAGCTTTGTCTGTCATAGTCAAAGGCCTGTGTCTAAGTTCTGGCCCGTCACATAGTTTCAGTCTGTCAGGAAGATTCACTACACGTGAGTGAAAATTTCATTCTGGAACCGCGCATACATTTCTATATGCTTCACCATGTATATAGTGTGTTAATAAATGTGCTATCTTCTCGTATGTAATACCGATTCGACAACTTTCGTTTCACTCCAGCCTCATTTCCCGCACACGAGCGTTACTGGGTGCGTGTCCATCACCGGTTTCTTTATGAATATAACTCCTGCAAATTTTAATTTGGGTTAATACTGTTCTGGAATATATTCTGGTGCTACACACACTAATAGATAAGCAACAGGAGAAAAGAAATCGTTCAAGAAATACAACTTTAGAAAATTTCCACTATATTAAGGATGCCAACGGACGGTCGTTGATAGTTATTTTATCTTCTAAGTCTCTGCCTAAGGTTATCGAACGCTGGCGGTGAGGTAAAGTTATCGTTCACTGACCAGGTGACTTGGATCGGAACAGCCGTTTCAAGATTTCAATGAGATAGCTTAGAGAGGCGTTCTTTTCGTGAATCGCTACTGAGGAAATTTAGAGAACCAGCATTTGAGGCTGAGTGCAGCACTGTTTTACTGCCGCCAACTTATATTTCGCGGAAAGACCACAAAGATAAGATGATTAGGGCTCGTACTGAGGCATATAGGCAGTAATTTTTCCCTCGTTTTGTTTGGGAGTAGAACAGGGAGAGAAGATGCTAGCTGTGGTACGAGGTACCCTCCGCCACGCACCGTATGGTTGATTGCGGAGTATGTATGTAGCTGTAGATGTAGAGTGATTTACCTAAAGTAGAAGATGTTTCGGTCATGTCTTATCAGACTCCCTGATTGTCTTAAGACCTCTTCCATTTCCGTAAAACAACTCACGGTGGTTTTATTAAGGCCGAATTATGTCATTCAAATGTAAAGGAGAAAGATCAGAGTATAACGTCCAGTCAACAGCGAAGTCATTAGAGACCGGGCTCAATTTCGTATTATGGGAGGAAATGGACCGTGCCCTTTCAAAGGAACTATCCCAGCATTCGCCTTAAGTGATTAAGGAAAATAGGGAAAACTTAAATTTACATGCCCGGGCGGGAATCTGTTGTCTTACAAGACACCAGACCACTCGGTTATTCAAGTTATATTGCACGGCTGAACTTTAGTTTTACATTATATATTGGATAAACTATTAATAACAAAGTTCTGTTGTTCACTAGTATTGTAATACTATCGGTCTGAACTGTACGAACAACTGGCGAAACAGTTGTAATCAAACGCTTTCGGGTTTCCTCTAGCCATAGTCATAGGTATTTACTGTGTATTTCTTTAAAAACATCTTAGAAAGGAAAGTATGCTTCTCACCACACATTCTGTTTGAACCAAGGATAATCAATATTTTGGATCACTTCTCCGTTGGTTCAACAGCCGAACAGGCGTTATTCGATAGGTCTATAGGTCTCTGTCTTTCTGTAGATCACTGACTTGATTTTACTGGAACTAATGCTTGTCTTGAGCAATTCCAAAAAGATTTGCTGTTATTCAAGCACTTCACGCAGAAAAATGAGTTTTTTTTCCAACTGAATTCGTTACTGTGCTGTTCCACTAAATTTCGTCTAACCGGGATAACGAGATTTAAATAGCTTTATATCGCTTAAGCCACGATCCTGGAGTACACAATTACGGAAAGATGTGGTGCAGTGTTAAGACACTGGCCTCGTTCTTGGGACAACCAGGGATAAAATACTCATTCAGCCAGCCAGATTTAGGTTTTCCTTGATTCCTCTAAGTTATTTAAGGCGAATGACGGGGTGGTTCCTACGAAAGGGCACGGCCGAATTCCTTCCCCAGCGTTTGTGCTGCGTTTATAATGACCTCGTCGTCGACGGCAAGTTAACCCCTAATCCTCCTTTTTCTGTCAATCAACATAACTACCCGTACTGGTGACTATGCAGCGGACATCGTCGTTACTCGGTATATTTGATGGTGGTCTGTTTTCGCTGAACAGCCGTGTTTGGCCACAAAATCCTAACCGTTATTCAGGAAGGTGTTATGAGAACCAGCTTTACGCATTGTATGTTCGCCGAGACATAAAGTCTTTTTGCGGAGACATTCATTCGTAAAACGCTCCTATTGCTCTAGCTGCCCCATTCGTGAATGATGACTCGACGTTACGAGGGTTGACTCTCTTCGTCAAGAGCGAAACTGACTGCTGCATCTGTAGCCGTGTACGCCTCACGTTATCTTTAATCAGTAAAGTAACAGCCACGGAGAAGGCAGTAGTGTTAGGTTTTTCTCTTGAAAATATCTACCTGCTCATAACAGAGTGTTGTTGTGACAGCCCGAAGACAACAAAGATGATACATACTTTAGAATAAATGCACCGCGTCGTCAGTAGTAAGTTTATTCCTCAAGAAAAGAATGGAGGTAGCCCTCAAAATCTCGAAGCCAATTATCGCAAAAATGGTTCAAATGGCTCTAAGCATTACGGGACTTAACATATGAGGTCATCAGTCCCCTAGACTTAGAACTACTTAAACTTAACTAACCTAAGGACATCACACACATCCATGCCCGAGGCAGGATTCGAACCTGCGACCGTAGCAGCAGCGCTGTTCCGGACTGAAGCGCCAAGAACCGCTCGGTCACAGCGGCCGGCCAATTATCGCAACAAGTCTCATGTACGCAAGAAGACGACAGTCCACTGCGTACAAGCTGCCATCACGGAAGATCTTAGTACAACCAATGACGACTTGCAGAAGGTGCTGTGACTACAGATAGCGGCGGTACCAGCTGCGCTGACAGCAACGGTCGGGGCCCTAATGAACGTAATTGGTAACTGTTGCCGCTATTAGCACTTGACGCAGTGGCAATGGCACCAAACTCTGTACCGAGAACAAACGTCAGATGAAGCGACCGTGGATGACAAACAAAGTATGTTACAATTTAGGCCTCCTAGTGGTCGTGATCATAACAGACATGGTACGATCTTAGATGATCTGTTGGAATCGTTGGAAAACTAGCGACCGAGGTAGCGCAGTGGTAAGACACTGGACTTGTATTTTGGAGGGTTGGGTTGGGCTCTGTCTCTGATGACCTTGTCTTCTACTGGACGACGAACCCTGACATTCGTCCGTTCAAAAGTGTGCCTAAGTGATTTAGGGAAACCCCGAAGAGGTTTTGATTCCCGTTACTACCGAAAACTAATCCAGTGCATTAGTACGAGAGGCGTCCAAGAAAATAAGGCCACACATTTTTTTTTCTCCGCCAATTTTGGTTGAAAAAAATTAGGAATTTGTTGTGAAACATCGCGAAATATTCTTGCTTCAGCCCCATATAGTTTCATGACGTTCTGATTGCTGATGGCGCTATACGTAGTCTTCAAAATGGCTTCTGTAACGAAGGTGTGTGCTAAGCAGAGACCAGTCATTGACCAGACCATCACAGCTATTCATAGGCGCTTGCAGAATGTCTAAGGTTACCTAGCAGTGAACAAAAGCACGATGAGTCGTTGGGCGAGGCGTCTGTCATCATCACAAGGTTGCACAAAACCAGTCCGATCTCTCGTGTGCCGTACGGCCGCACACAGCTGTGACTCCTGCAATGTTGGAAAGTGCGGACACTCTCATTCGAGGTGTGGAAGGGACCACAATTAAACACCTTGCTGCTCGATAGGACGTCTCTGTTGGTATTGCTGACACACTGGTCCACCAGCTGTGGTACGCAAAAGTGTGTGCCTAATACAAGACCATAAAAAGCAACTAAGCACTATCTGTGCGGAACTGCTTGCGGTTTGCGAGGCTGATCGAGGCAATTTTTTGACCAACATCGTCACAGGCGACGAAACAAGGGTTCATCACTTCGAACCGGAAGCAAAACGGCAATTCATGGAGTCGTGCCATACCATCTATCTTCCGAAGGAAAAGTTCAAATCCGAACCCTCAGCCGGTGAAGTAATGGCGACGGTCTTTTGGGACTGTGAAGGGGTTACTCTGTCTGATGTCTTTTCTCGTGGTGCAACCATCAACTTTGATGTGTACTGTGCTACCATCAGCGCTTTCGTCACCACAAAAATGCCAACGAACTTCTCCTTCTCCATGACAATACAAGCCCCACTCAAGTGCGCGCACCTGAGACAAGCTCACCAAACTTTATTGGACTGTTCTTCCTAATCCATCTACAGCTTCGATCTCGCACCTTCCGACTTCCATCTTTTTGTCCCAATGAAGGATGCACTCCGCGGGAAGCGGTACGTGGATGATGGTGAGGTTATTGATGCAGCAAGACGTTGTCTCCCACGTCGACCAGTAGATTGCTATCATGCGGGTATACAGACCCTCCCAGTAAAGTGATGTAAGGCTGTCGCATTTAACAGAGATTATGTTGAGAAATAGTGTTCTGTAGTCAAAAGAATGGGGAATAATACGGTGTATTGGAACCCTGAATAAAACCAATCTGCTTTCAGAAAAAAAAAATTGTTGCATTACTTACTGAACGCTCCTCGTAATAACGCCACTTGGGTATTTGGAAACTTTGATCGAAAGCCTAAATTCAGAGGAACCAAAGAGCTCACACTGCATGAAATGCACACACCACTTAATCGTCCAGTGGATAAGTCAACGAAAAAAGGATCTCGTAGAGCAAATCTATGTGAAATAACAATTAACTATATAGAAATAAGATGTACATGGATGTAATATAAATGATGAAACATTTCCACCCATTTGCTATATCCGTGTTTCTAAGTTCTTAACTGAGTTGTCTAATGCAGTGTTGTATAGAAAACTAGAGGCTGAATTACCCCACTTTAGCCAGTCTGCTTCAGTCTGGAACCGCGCGACTGCTACGGTCGCAGGTTCGAATCCTGCCTCGGGCATGGATGTGTGTGATGTCCTTAGGATAGTTAGGTTTAAGTTGTTCTAAGTTCTAGGGGACTGATGACCTCAGAAGTTAAGTCCCATAGTGCTCAGAGCCATTTGAACCATTTTTAGCCAGTCGCAGTTTACAGGGAAGAAAAAATTGGCTCTGAGCACTATGGGACTTAACATCTATGGTCATCAGTCCCCTAAAACTTAGAACTACATAAACCTAACTAACCTAAGGACATCACACAACACCCAATCATCACGTTACAGGGAAGAAATAACACATTGTGACCAAAGCCAGATACGAGAGAATGTTGGTAAGCTGAGTCACAGATGAATCGTAGATCGTCACACAGAATTAGGTAGTAAAAACTTCACGGACATATCGGTGGAGCAGGAACGGCCGATAGTTGTAATTTTGGGCCCTGACCTCAGTTCTAAAATTCGGTTGCAACGGATATGCTTAGAATATGTGGAACCACTCAGTCAACAAATAACGTATAAAAATAAAGGAAAAGAAACGATAAAGATAGGTAAGCATGCATTAAAAACAAAGATGCGACGTCCTGGAAAAAGGGAATAAAGCAAAAGATCGCAATATTTATCACGGATTCGCAGAAGAAAGTGGGCATACCTAACGAATTACGCTGAAAACAAAGGCTAGGAACTGCACATAGTGGTAAGCAAATATAGAAGAGCCGCGCGGAGTGGCCGCCAAATTGAGGCACCATGTCACGGATTGCGCGGCCCCTCCCGCCGGAGGTTCGAGTCCTCCCTCGGGCATGGGTGTGTGTTGTTCTTAGCATAAGTTAGTGTAAGTTAGAGAAAGTAGTTTGTAAGTCTAGGGACCGATGACCTCAGTAATTTGGTCCCTTAGGAACATTTGAAATGTAGAAGACCGGCAGAATCATACAGCGGAGGGAGTTCATCCATCGAAGGACAAATCACTAAAATGGATAAGGGAAAGGTCAACGTGCACGGTAGAAACAATGGAAAAAGAATCGACAGCAACGGAAATTTACGACCCTCCTTGTATCACATCATTATTCGACCATCACAAGAACATTCGATACATTATTGAGTCAACAGATCATACACTATGTGATCAAAAGTATCCAGACACCTGGCTGAAAAGACTCAGAAGTTCGTGGCGTCCTCCATCGGTAATGCTGGAATTCAGTATGGTGTTGGCACACCCTTAGCCTTGATGACAGCTTCCACTCTCGGAGACATATGTTCAATCAGGTGCTGGAAGGTTTCTTGGGGAATGGCAGACCCCGCTTCGTGGAGTACCGCACTGACGAGAGGAATCGATGTCGGTCGGTGAGGCCCTGCACGAAGTCGGCATTCCAAAACATCCCAAAGATATTATATCAGATTCAGGTCCGGACTCTGTGCAGGCCAGTTCATTACAGGGATGTTATTGCCGCGTAACCACTCCCCCATAGGCCGTGCATTATGAACACGTACTTGATCGTGTTGAAACATGCATTCGCCATCCCCGAATTGCTCTTCAGCGACGCAAGAAGGTGCTTAAAACATCAATGTAGGCCTGTGCTGTGATAGTGCCACACAAAACAACAATGGGTTCAAGCCTCCTCTATGAAAAACACGACCACACCATAACACCACCGCCTGCGAATTTTACTGTTGACACTACACACGCTGGCAGATGACGTTCATTCACCATACCCACACACTGCCATCGAATCACCACAGTGTGTACAGTGATTCATCACTCCACACAACGTTTTTCCATTGTTCAATCGTCCAATGTTTGCCCTCCTTACACTAAGCTAAGCGTCGTTTGGCACTTACTGTCATGATTTATGGCTTATGAGCAGCCCTCGACCATGAAATCCAAGTTTTCTCATCTCCCGCCTAACTTTCATAGTACTTGCAGTGGATCCTGATGCAGTTTGGAATTCCTGTGTGATGGTCTGGATATCCATGTTATACCACGACAAATCTGTGTTTTCATTGTTTGCGAGCCCCTTGAATGACATTAAAGCAAACATGAATACAATTTTTCTATTTAGCTACAACTAACCTATATGCCTGTGTAACATAATATACATGATCGAAAGTATCCGGACACCCCTATGTAACGTAGAATCGGTCACTAGATGTCGCGAGAGGCGGACCGGCAAGTATGAGAAGAAGCGCGGACAGTATAGTATACCTAGTAGAGAAGTAATAATAGCAGAATGGGTTGGTCAGGAGAGTTCAGTGATTTCGAAAGTGAACTAGTTACTGGATATCACCTGAGTAACAAATCTATCAGAGACATTTCAACCCTCCTTAAGCTGCCCAAGACGACTGTTGGTGATGTGACTGTGAAACGCAATCGCATTTGAACAACCACACAACACACCTCGTAGTAGGTAGGGATAGACGAGCATTGCGGTGGGTGGCTACAAAAAATCAAATGAAACCAGCGGAAGCTATCACTCGTGAGTTACACGACTGGCCATTAAAATTGCTACACTAGGAAGATGACGAGCTACAGACGCGAAATTTAACCGACAGGAAGAAGATGCTGTGATATGCAAATGATTAGCTTTTCAGAGCATTCACACAAGGTTGGCGCCGGTGGCGACACCCACAACGTGCTGGCATGTGGAAAGTTTCCAACCGATTTCTCATACACAAACTGCAGTTGACCGGCGTTGCCTGGTAAAACGTTGTTGTGATGTCTCGTGTAAGGAGGAGAAATGCGTACCATCACGTTTCCGACTTTGATAAAGGTCGGAATTTAGCCTATCGCGATAGCGGTTTATCGTATCGCAACATTGCTGTTCGCGTTGGTCGACATTCAAGGACTGTTAGCAGAATTTGGAATCGGTGGTTTTAGGAGGGTAATACGGAACGCCGTTCAGGATCCCAACGGTCTCGTATCACTAGCAGTCGAGATGACAGGCATCTTATCCGCATGGCTGTAACGGATCGTGCAGCCCCGTCTCGATCCCTGAGTCAACAGATGGGAACGTTTGCAAGACAACAACCAACTGCACGAACAGTTCGACGACGTTTGCAGCAGCATGGACTATCAGCTCGGAGACCATGGCTGCGGTTACCCTTGACGCTGCATCACAGACAGGAGCGCCTGCGATGGTGCACTCAACGACGAACCTGGCTACACGAATGGCAAAACCTCATTTTTTCGGATGAATTCAGGTTCTATTTACTGCATCCGTGTTTGGCGACATCGTGGTGAACGCATATTGGAAGTGTGTATTCGTCATCGCCATACCAGCGTATCACCCGGCCTGATGGTGTGGGGTGCCATTGGTTACACGTCTCGGTCACCTCTTGTTCGCATTGACGGCACTTTGAACAGTGGATGTTACATTTCAGGTGTGTTACGACCCGTGGCTCTATCCTTCATTCGATACCTGCGAAACCCTACATTTCAGCAGGATAATGCACGACCGCATGTTGCAGGACCTGTACGGGCCTTTCTGGATGCAGAAAATGTTCGACTGCTGCCCTGGCCAGCACATTCTCCAGATCTCTCACCAATTGAAAACTTCTGGTCAATGATGGCCGAGCAACTGGCTCGTCACAAAACGCCAGTCACTGCTCTTTATGAACTGTGGTATCGTGTTGAAGCAGCATGGGCAGCTGTACCTATACACGCCATCCAAGCTTTGTTTGACTCAATGCCCAGGCGTATCAAGGCCGTTATTATGGCCAGAGGTGGTTGTTCTGGGTACTGATTTCTCAGGATCTATCCACCCAAATTGCGTGAAAATGTAATCACATGTCAGTTCTAGTATAATATATTAGTCACCCGTTTATCATCTGCATTTCTTTTTGGTGTAGCAATTTTAATGGCCAGTAGTGTACAAAGTGCTACAGGCAGTCCAGATGGCACAATGACTATGCATAGAGAGCTAAAAATAATGGGGTACAGTGGTCTATCAGCTCCTTATAAGCCACAAATTTCTGTAGACAGTACTCAACAATGCTGCAGATCGTGTAAAGAGCGACTCAAGTGGAGACTGGTTGACTGGAAACGAGTGATTTGAAGGGACGAACCATCTTATACCCTGTAGTAATCGGATGTAATGATTTGGGTTTGGCAAATACCTGGAGAACCTTACTTTCCAGGTGTGTGGAGTATGGAGGAGGAAATGTTGCGACGCGGTTCATATGTGTGTGAAATCTTATGGGGCTTAACTGCTAAGGTCATCAGTCCCTAAGCTTACACACTAATTAACCTAAGGCCGGTCGGTGTGGCCGTGCGGTTCTAGGCGCTTCAGTCTGGAACCGCGTGACCGCTACGGTCGCAGGTTCGAATCCTGCCTCGGGCATGGATGTATGTGATGTCCTTAGGTTAGTTACGTTTAAGTAGTTCTAAGTTCTAGGGGACTGATGACCACAGATGTTAAGTCCCATAGTGCTCAGAGCCATTTGAGCCTAATTAACCTAAATTATCCTAAGAACAAACACACACACCCATGCTCGAGGGAGGACTCAGACTCACAGTCCTGCAGCGCCCTAGACCGCTCGGCTAATCCCGCGCGGCCTCCACATAAGAAAACGCGAAGTGCGTAAGGATATGAACGCATTTTACAGCATTGTGTATTACACACAGGCGAGAGACTATGACTATATATATCATTATGACACAACTGCATGTGTGAAGCAGCGGTTTGTGGAAATTTCCTGAAGTCGACTGACTTGCCCTGAGTCCCGACCACGACCTAATGGAATACCTTTGGGATTAGTTACAACGTCGACTTCATTCCAGATCCCAGCGTCAAACATCACTATCCTGTCCATATTCGGCTCTTGCGGAAGGACGGGCTGCCATTCCTCCGCAGACATTCAGGTACCTCACGTAAAGTGTCTTCCACAGAGTTCAACCCGTTACAAAGGAGAAGAGTGGACAAACTCCTTATCAATGTCCACCGATAGATGTCCAGCTAGTTTTTATGAGGTAGTGTATATAATGTAGTTATGTGGAAAGTGTAAGTTTACGCCAGAGTAACGAGTTACGGATGACTAGAAGCGAAAGATATTGCAGGTTTGTTGTATTATCCAGACCGTTATAGTAACCTCTTTATGTCTATTTACAGAAGACTGAAAGACTGTCGATCTCAAAATTTATCAAATTAGTCTAATGTATAAAGACTTTCATAAAATCATTTCTTGGCAATGTGTCGTTATGCTGCCAGTACACTAACATATAGAAAATGTTGTGATTAATCCTCGTAGCGAATTATTTGGGCTGTATTGTATTGCATCCATACGACTGTACCCTCAGAGATGATGTACAATCTATAATGCTCCTATATTTACCCCACGGGCAAAGATAGGTGGAACTAAAGTGCGTGAAACAGATTAAGAAGTGAGTGCTGTCAAAAATTATTTTGTGAGCGCTGTAACAAAGAAAATTAAAAGGCAAGAGGAAACTACAGTGTATTATTTCTCGTAGATATACCAGTTACTAGCAACAACTTCTAAGCTGGTTCGATAAAAGATGGAACTGGAAGCCATCAGCGATCCCTTACACATGGCCGGCCGGTGTGGCCGAGCGGTTGTAGGCGCTTCAGTCTGGAACCGCGTGACCGCTACGGTCGCAGGTTCGAATCCTGCCTCGGGCATGGATGTGTGTGATGTCCTTAGGTTAGTTAGGTTTAAGTAGTTCTAAGTTCTAGTGACTGATGACCTCAGATGATAAGTCCCATAGTGCTCAGAGCCATTTGAACCTTTCACATGACGTATGTGGCATTTGAACGGGGTTTCAGCCACTTTCCTTTCTAACAGCAGTTCCGTTTTAATAATCATTGATGGAGATACAGCATGCAGTCATAAGCAGATGGGTGTACCGCACTGAAAACGGTCGTAAGCGTAGAGGCTATACTTGGAATTGCCGCAGAAAACTGTGTGTTGTGCAGAATGCAAGCGAATGGCCTAAGTATGGTCTCACTGTATCATTCAGCGCTATCGTGAGAATATAAAACAAGTTTCATACGAGTCACACGAAGGCCGAGATTTTTGGGCGCAAAGGAAAAAAAATGGTTCAAATGGCTCTGAGTACTATAGGACTTAACTTCTGAGGTCATAGTTCCCTAGAACTTAGAACTACTTAAACCTAACTAACCTAAGGACATCACACACATCCATGCCCGAGACAGGATTCGAACCTGCCGGCTGGTCCCGGAGGAGGTTCGAGTCCTCCCTCTCGGGCATGGGTGTGTGTGTTTGTCCTTAGGATAATTTAGGTTAAGTAGTGTGTAAGCTTCGGGACTGATGACCTTAGCAGTTAAGTCCCATAACATTTAACACACATTTGAACATTTCGAACCTGCAACCGTAGCGGTAGCGCGGTTCCAGACTGTAGCGCCTAGAACCGCTCGGCCACTTGGGACGGCCGCAAAGGAAAGATGATGTCAAAACATAACATATATAAATGAAGTGAAAGACAGTGCATACAGTGTGGCAATTATTGAACCATATGAAATAAATTCATCATTACTTCTGAATGGTTTGCCTTAGAACGTTCAAACTACACTGTTGGTCGCTGGGCACGAGGGGAATTCGTACGTGCATGCGCATGCGACTGTATGGTTTGGTTTAGCAACGAATTCCACTTTCATTTGGATGGGTTATCAATAAGTAAAATTGGCGCATTTGGGTACTGAAAATCCGCAGTTTGCGATCGATAAGTCTCTTCACCCCCAACGGGTCCTGTGTGGTGTGCAATGTCCAGTCACAGAACAATCAGTGCGGTATTTCTTGATGGCACGGTGACTACCGAACGGTATGTGAAGGTTTTGGAAGATGATTTCACCTCCATTGTCCAAAGTTACCCTGATTTTGACAAACTGTGATTCATGCAAGACAGAGCTCAACCGAATCGAAGCAGGAGAGTGTTTGTGTCATCGAGGAGCACTTTCGGGACCGCATTCAGTCTTTGGCGTACCCAGAGGCCACTGACATGGGTCTCGATTGGCCGCCATGTTCTCCGGAACTGAACACATGCGACTCCTTTTTGTGGGACTATATTAAAGACAAGGTGTACAACAATAATCTCTAAACCATTGCTTAGCTGAAAATAGGCATTCAAGAGGTCATCGACAGCGTTGATGTTCCGACACTTCAACGGGTTATGCAGAATTTCGCTATTCGTCTGCACCAAATGATCTCCAATGATGGCAGGCACATCGAACATGTCGTAACTTAAATCTGAATATCTACAGTGACGTTTACATTTTGAATAAAGTGTGTGCACCCCGTAGTTTTTAACTAATTTACGTTTTTTTTCACATAGTTCAATAATTGTCACCCAGTATGTCCCTTGCGTGCAACGTGGCCTTACGAAAATTTTGGGTAGCCTGTTATGAAAGGTTAATTTACCAACTAAATCGGTAGTAAACGAAACACTAAAGTAGAATTTAAATATTGCCGATAAACATATAAGTGGATATTTCAAATTACCGAGTTCATGCGAGTCTTATGCAGATCTGATTGTTTTCATCCCAAAGGCGGAAACGCTGGGGCAGTAAACCTGGACAGTGTGAATAAATAAATGTCTTCCATTCTATAACGGTTCACCACTCAGTTACAGGCCGATTTTGTGGACGTCATGAGGAAGACAAGGGTGACCACACTGTACAGTGTTTATTCGCTCGTCCCAGGAGCGAGTCATCTTCCCCTGATGTAATCCGATGAACACCACCGCTGTGGCCGAGCGGTTCTACACGATTTAGTCTGGAACCGCGCTGCTGCAAAGGTCTCAGGTTCGAATCCTGCCTCGGGCATGGATGTGTGTGATGTCCTTAGGTTAGTTAGGTTTAACTAGTTCTAAGTCCAGGGGACTGATGACCTCAGATGTTAAGTCGCATAGTGCTTAGAGCCATTTGAACCACCAATTTTGAGCATTCCTGATGATTTCATAGTATTTCTAAATGCAGTTGCTTGCAGTTGTGCCTTTGAAATAGATAGAGGCGAAGCTCATATGGCTCTGAGCACTATGGGACTTAACATCTATGGTCATCAGTCCCCTAGAACTTAGAACTACTTAAACCTAACTAACCTAAGGACATCACACAACACCCAGCCATCACGAGGCAGAGAAAATCCCTGACCCCGCCGGGAATCGAACCCGGGAACCCGGGCGTGGGAAGCGAGAACGCTACCGCACGACCACGAGATGCGGGCAGAGGCGAAGCCCCGCAAAAGAAACAGTAAGAACAACAGGCCTCTACTGAAAGATATTACTTTGCTATTTTTCCACGGTCATTTCTTGTCTCCTGAAAGGAACAAAAAGAAAGAAAGAGATTTGGGCATTATATATATTACTTGTAGTTAATTACGATGTTAGTATGTGGAGTCCATTTTAAAGTCTTGGTCAAAGCAACAAGTGTTTCGATTTCATATTAAAACGGCTAACATCCGATGAAGATCGCAGTATTTCACCTAGAGTTCCAGTATGTGTGAATATGTAAGCAAACAAGAAGTAGACGTATACCGCAAATTTTGTTGTGTCAAATGTGTCGATGAAGATGGCAGTGATCAACATGAGAGAAATGGACGTATCTGAATGTTCAAGAGCCTTCCCAGCAACGATGGGTCATTGATAAAACGGCGACCAATTTCTTCATCTACCAGTTTTCCATTTTTTTGTTTGAGTTCCTGCTTCGTATCTATTGATCTCGCTGCCTACTAGTGGTTAAATTCTAACGTTTAATTTCTCTCGATAGTATTTTACTGTCCGAAACAGTGCAACATCATCTCATCGTTTAGTCGTCCTTTTTGAGAGATAGGTGGTGGGATAGTACAGGGCACATAAAGTAACCATATTTTTTTTTAGTATAGGTAATAGATCTCAGACTGTAGTTGACGCATATCTGTGATATTTGAAGCGTTCAGTCAAAACAGTGACGGACAGCCGTATTTTCCCTGCAGTAGCTGTGAAGCTGCCACGGTAGCACTGATCGAGTTGGTTTGGGCTCCGACAGTTAGTCGCAGTTGGCGAAATGGTTTGGACACTGCCCTCATATTCAGGAGAATGGCAATTGTGTTTCAGGTCCGGCCATCCAGGTTTACGTTTTCCCTAAATCACTTAAACAAAATGCCCGACTTTCTTCCTTTGAAACGGACACGGCCCATTTCCTTTTTTAACCTTCTCCAATGCGAGCCCGCGTTTTGCCTGTAATATCCCCACTGTCGGCGGGAGGTAAAATCCTACTCTTCCTCCTTTCTTCTGAAATTAGAAGCTGGTCCTACCACGTCCTCGAAAGACCATGTATACTAATGTTTAGATCATTAACGTTTTCTTTGTTCTTACCAATATTCAGTACAAATTACTCGAACAAATGTTAGTGTCACTCTCATTAATCGCTTAGCTTATATTTTATTGTCCGGAAACTTCTTTCTCGATATTAATTTGGGCAAAGGAAATCGCTAAGTTTAATGGTAATGGTAAATCTACAGTGTTAGTGCTGTGCAGTGGAATGCACTGCGTCTCCGACCATTAACGGAAAAATGCGGCTTGTGCACACTTGTCTGCCTATAAACGTGCCTCGAAGGATCGTTTAAAGCTTAGGCAGCACGCTCATTGTCCTTTTATGGCAATAAGGGTTCTCAGCACGGGAAGTTGCCAGTCAAATTGGCGTACATTACTGCGACGTCATTCGAACATTCAGCCACTACTGTAAGACACAAAACATTCCAGATACAATTCTTAGGGGTCGCCTTCGGTCAACAACACCAGACAATGAACGCTACCTACAAATTATGGCTCGTAGCTACCCTGGAGAGAATGCAGTGGAACTGCGCGCTGTCATTTTGGAAGCTGCTCGTGTGAGTGTCTGGTAAGGTGTTGTTGTGACGGGCCAGAGAGTATGTTCCTGTCACCATATGATCAATTGTATGGCCTCAAAACGTTCACTACGAACAACACTGCAAAATCCTCAGCATTGTTGCGCACGAAGTAGTTGGGCGAGGGAAGATTTACGAGGGGCGTTCACTAAGTAATGCAACACATTTTCTTCTGAAAGCAGCTTGGTTTTATTCGGGATTCCAATGCACCACATTATTCCCCACTATTTTTTGGCTACAGGACCCTATTTTTCAGCACAATCTACGTTTAAGGCTACGACCTTACGTCACATTACTGGGAGGGCCTGTATGCCCGCATGGTACCACTCTTCTGGTTGACGTCGGCGCCATCATCCATGAACTGCTTCCCGCGGATTGCATTCTTCGTTGGGCCAAGCAGACGGAAGTCTTCTGTAAGATGGAGAGGAACCCAGCAGGCAGACAGCTTTGCGTACCCCAAATGGTGGACGAGTGTGTCAGCGCTACCAACAGAGACGTCCACCTCGAACGAGAGTGTCCGCACGTTCCAACATTGCAGGAGTAACAGTTGCGTGCGGGCGGCCGGCACACGGGACATCGGACAGGTTTGCGCAACTTCGATGCGATGGTGACAGACGCTTCGCCCAACAACTCGCCGTGATTTTGTTTACTGCCAGGACTCCATAGACATTCTGGAAGCGCCTATAAATATCTATGATGCTCTCGTTTTCAGCCAAAAGAAACTTAGTGACAGCTTTCTGCTTAGAACGTACCTCCGTTACAGGCGCCATATTGAAATCTATGTATAGTGGCGCCACCTCTCGGATCTTTGTGAAACAGTAGGGGCTGAAACGGGACTATTCCACAATGTCCCGCTACGGTCGCAGGTTCGAATCCTGCCTCGGGCATGGATGTGTGTGATGTCCTTAGGTTAGTTAGGTTTAAGTAGTTCTAAGTTCTAGGGGACTTATGACCACAGCAGTTGAGTCCCATAGTGCTCAGAGCCATTTGAACCATTTGAACCACAATGTCCCACAATACATTCCGCATTTCTCAACTGGATTTCACCAAGGAATAAGCGACATAACTCAGTCTGTTATTTTTAACGCGAAGGAATCCACAGAAAAAAAATGGTTCAAATGGCTCTGAGCACTATGGGACTTAATATCTGAGGTCAGCAGTCTCCTAGAACTTCGAACTACTTAAACCTAACAAACCTAAGGACATCACACACATCCATGCCCGAGGCAGGATTCGAACCTGCGACCGTAGCGGTCGCGCGGTTCCAGACTGAAGCGCCTAGAACCGCACGGCCACAACGGCCGGCCAATCCACAGAAATAAAGGTAATTTCTGGGGTACCCCAAGACAGTGATATAGGACCATTACTGTTTACAATATATATATAAATAACCTAGTACATAACGTCGTAAGTTCTATGGAGCTTTTTCCATACGATGTTGTTGTCTGTAGAGCGGTTGCAACGCCAGAAGACTGTAGTGAAGTGCAGGAAAACCTGTGAAGGGTCCATAATGGGTGCATGGACTGGCAGTTGACTCTGAACGAAAATAAATGCTACGTATGGCGTATAAATAGGCTAAGGAATCCGCTGTTGTACCATTAAACTGTTGGTGACAAATTACTGAAAACAGTTACTAATGTAAAGTACATAGGAGCAACCATCTGGCACGACCTAAAATGGAATGATCACTTTTACAACGAGCAGAGAAATCAGACTCCAGATTGAAATTCATAGGAATGATCTTAACAACTACGATTAACGAAAGTGATAGAGATCCAAATAAGAGGGGCAAGTTTCGTCACGAAATAGTTTAGTAAGTGCGAGATCGTTACGGAAATGTTCAAAGAATTTCCAACGGCAGACGCAACAGGACAGACGTTATGTATCACGGAGAAGGTTACAGTTGAAATTCTGAGAGTGTACGTCCGAAGATGAGTCGGACAATTACTACTTCTTCCCGCATGTCTCTCGAAATGATCGCTACGAAAAATTAGAGAAATCAGAACTCATACGGAAGTTTAGCGACAACCATTTTCTAATGGAACAGAGAGAGGTTAGGGTGGGGGGATGATAGAGATATCTGAGGTACACTCTGCCACCACTGTAAGGTGGCTAACGGAGTATACACTCCTGGAAATTGAAATAAGAACACCGTGAATTCATTGTCCCAGGAAGGTGAAACTTTATTGAAACATTCCTGGGGTCAGATACATCACATGATCACACTGACAGAACCACAGGCACATAGACACAGGCAACAGAGCATGCACAATGTCGGCACTAGTACAGTGTATATCCACCTTTCGCAGCAATGCAGGCTGCTATTCTCCCATGGAGACGATCGTAGAGATGCTGGATGTAGTCCTGTGGAACGGCTTGCCATGCCATTTCCACCTGGCGCCTCAGTTGGACCAGCGTTCGTGCTGGACGTGCAGACCACGTGAGACGACGCTTCATCCAGTCCCAAACATGCTCAATGGGGGACAGATCCGGAGATCTTGCTGGCCAGGGTAGTTGACTTACACCTTCTAGAGCACGTTGGGTGGCACGGGATACATGCAGACGTGCATTGTCCTGTTGGAACAGCAAGTTCCCTTGCCGGTCTAGGAATGGTAGAACGATGGGTTCGATGACGGTTTGGATGTACCGTGCACTATTCAGTGTCCCCTCGACGATCACCAGTGGTGTACGGCCAGTGTAGGAGATCGCTCCCCACACCATGATGCCGGGTGTTGGCCCTGTGTGCCTCGGTCGTATGCAGTCCTGATTGTGGCGCTCACCTGCACGGCGCCAAACACGCATACGACCATCATTGGCACCAAGGCAGAAGCGACTCTCATCGCTGAAGACGACACGTCTCCATTCGTCCCTCCATTCACGCCTGTCGCGACACCACTGGAGGCGGGCTGCACGATGTTGGGGCGTGAGCGGAAGACGGCCTAACGGTGTGCGGGACCGTAGCCCAGCTTCATGGAGACGGTTGCGAATGGTCCTCGCCGATACCCCAGGAGCAACAGTGTCCCTAATTTGCTGGGAAGTGGCGGTGCGGTCCCCTACGGCACTGCGTAGGATCCTACGGTCTTGGCGTGCATCCGTGCGTCGCTGCGGTCCGGTCCCAGGTCGACGGGCACGTGCACCTTCCGCCGACCACTGGCGACAACATCGATGTACTGTGGAGACCTCACGCCCCACGTGTTGAGCAATTCGGCGGTACGTCCACCCGGCCTCCCGCATGCCCACTATACGCCCTCGCTCAAAGTCCGTCAACTGCACATACGGTTCACGTCCACGCTGTCGCGGCATGCTACCAGTGTTAAAGACTGCGATGGAGCTCCGTATGCCACGGCAAACTGGCTGACACTGACGGCGGCGGTGCACAAATGCTGCGCAGCTAGCGCCATTCGACGGCCAACACCGCGGTTCCTGGTGTGTCCGCTGTGCCGTGCGTGTGATCATTGCTTGTACAGCCCTCTCGCAGTGTCCGGAGCAAGTATGGTTGGTCTGACACACCGGTGTCAATGTGTTCTTTTTTCCATTTCCAGGAGAGTATATGTACTGGCAGACGTAAGAAAGTTGCCCCCCCCCCCCCCCCGTCGAACGCAACATTTGCCTAACGCTTGATAAGACAGTCAGGTACAAATGCACCTCACAGGTATGATGCAGTTCCACGGGTTCAGCATTAAGGAGGGTCACTCATGATTTGGGTCGCTCATTATAATGAACGGATTTCGGACACCTATCACCGGTATCGAAGGTAATTTGAGGACTGTGCAGTATCAGGACAGAATCTTCAGTCGTATTCTCTAGTGTTACAGTCAGCATTTCAGCGATCGGTTTGCCTTTTAAAAGCACACCGCGCCATCCCCGTGAGCACGTTTCTCCAGGAAACAAGATTCATCGGAATGGGATGGTCTGGATCCAGATCAGACTTGCAGTGACCGTTCTCACACACTGTATGACATGCGAGGTCAGGAGGTTCGCAGGCTCTAACAAAAGAGTAGGAAGATCGGACTTTAACGTCCTGTCGACAGCGTGGTCATTAGAGACTAATCACAAGCTCGGATGACGAAAAAATGTAACTTGAAATTGGTCCTGCCCTTTTCAAAGGAACCATACCGGGATTTGCTAGGACCGATTTAGGAAAATCACGTAAAACGTAAATCTGGATGGCCGGACGCAAATTTTAACCATCGTCCCCCCGAATGGACGGCTTGGAGCAACAACCGCTCGAGCACGTTGTGTACAGCATCCTAGGAGGATCCAAACATGTCACTCGTACAACACGCGAAGTGGAGCTACACGGTGTTCAGCGTTATCAAAAAAAAAAAAAAAAAAAAGTCACAGATGTGCAGTTTCCAACGGACTGCTTTTCTTTCTGGACTGAGCGAGGTGGCGCAGTGGTTAGCGCACTGCATTCGCGTTCAGGAGGACGACGATTCAAACCCGCGACCGGCCATCCTCATTTAGATTTTCCGTGATTTACTTAAATCGCTTGAGGCGAACGCCGGCATGATTCCTGTCAAAGGGCACTGCCGATTCCTTTCCACACCCTTCCCTAATTTAGGTTATTAGAAACAAAACACAAGCTCACCAGTAGAAATCAAATCACTCTGACCTTGCTGAAAAACAATTTCGGCATTCGACACTCTTAACGCGTGTTTACTGTCCTAAGCACTCGGTCACCACGCACTGTATTTCAGTTACTGGATAAAGTACATCTAATGCATTACCAATATTGACATCTAGAATTTTCTCTAATTATACGTGGTGTCAACAAACAGTTCCTGAGGACAGAGCGGTGACCTAAACAACTTCAGCAACAGACACACTGCTGTCCTCCGTAACTACCTAAAAAACTTCACGGCGCCCTTTCAACAGGGGAAGTATTAATCTGACAAAAAATGTATCACTTGAAGGCCAATATTGTTATACGTCCCTTGCCCGCACCACAAAGCGTAACTTTCAACTTACAGAGTACTCCCATCAAGATAGGCCAGACGTTGACAGCTTTCCGTTAGACGGTAGCCAGAATATCGGAATTCAGACTCTGGGGAGGTCTCCTAATTTATTTTCCGGGACAATTGATTCGGCGTACGTACGGACAGTGAGACGCGACGGCAATAAACAATGGAACGAGCAATAAAGTTATAAAGGACAATGTTATCGCGCGGAGATCGCTGCTCGGCGGTGCATTCGTGCAGCGCGGACGGCGCCCGATAGCATCAGCCAGTAACTGGAGCTGCCGCAACTATTGTCACGCTACATATTTTATACAAATAACCAGGACCTTCCCCAGCCACTGGTTCGCGTGAAAACGAACACAACTCTGCGACTGAATGTGAAAGATACGTGTACCGAGATACCTGAAAAACCATAGTCCAGTCAACAACAGCCTGACAATACTACACTGTTGGTCATCAAAATTGCAACAGCTGGAAGAATAACAAATAACGACATTTTACTTATTGTGTGTACCCAATATATCCGGAAGAATACAAGATTAAATGTATAAGTGGTTGGAGGCATGCAAGGGGCGAAATTCAGAACACAGATCGGCCACCTCTGTCGGCAGCAACGGCTCTTACCTGATTGGTCAATGAGTCTAATTACGCTTGGCTGACAGAGACGGGAACGTCATTCCACGCTGTTTCAGCTCTGTACCACACTTCGTCAATCGTAGTGGCTGGTGAGTGATGGCCTGCCAGTGTCTTTGCGACCCGCGATCAGATGTTTTCCGTCGGTGAGAGATCAGTAGAATGTGCTGTGCTGGGCAGAGCAACAGCTGAACACGAGGTAGGTCAGGGCAACATGCGCATGTGGTCATGCGTAATCTTGCTGGAAGATAACACCACAGAAACCTCGAAGTACACAGCATGTCATTCTGAATGAGTAGAAGTCGTGAGGCGTAAAACTAACTTTGGCCGTGCCCTAGGGTAATTTTATAGGACCTTTAATTTTCAGAATATACACAGTGTGTCTCTCCAAAGAGCCACCAGGGGCATTTTCTCTGGTGTTCCAGCAGATATTTGCGGTTTCGTTTTCGCATTGTGTTCTTGGAGTCAGCTCTAACAAATAGTGTTCATCACATCTTTTATGTGACGCACTGCGCCGACGGAATGCGTCGGTTTGTTTCCGTTACTAACAAAATATTTTCTAAAGCGGGATTTTATGTGCCCATTCGATAGAGCGTTCACAGATTAGTCTAGTACGGCATTCGTTTTATCGATATGTATTAACACGGACAGTAAAACACGAAGAATAACGAGTACTTCAGTCAGTGCTGACCCGCTCTGCCTGCTACCGCCAAGCATCCAGCGCTGCTGAGTGTGTGCAGTATTCGTGTTTATTCTTCGCGTTTTACTCTTCCTGTTGATACATGTCGATGAAAAAAATATCGGACTAGACCAGTTTTGGAGCGCTCTGTCGAATGGTCACATAACATTTCGATTCAAAAATAATTTTACTTGTAATGGGAAAGAAACTGATGCTTCTGTTGCCACTGGACGTCGCACGAAAGACGTGACGAGCAGTAATTGTTTGGGTTGACTCTATCTACGCAATAAGTAAATAGCAAATATCTGCCGAAACACCAGAAAAAATGCGCCTGACGAATCTTTGAAGAAATGACCTAGTACATGAGGCTGGAAGTTCCATGAGGCATGCTGTTGTATACAGAGAAGTCGCGACGGTAGAAAATTGTAGCGAAATGCAGGAACACCTGCAGAGAATCGACGCTTGGAACAGGGATTGGCAATTGACCATGAGCATAAACAAACGTAATGTATTGCGAACACATAGAGAAAAAAACCCTTTCTTCTATGATAACACAACTGCAGAACAACTACTAGAAGAAGTTACTTCCATAAAGTACCTAGGATTATATGTAGTGAGCGATTTGAAATGGAACGACCACTTAAAATTAATCACGAGTAAGGCAGATGTCAGACTGAGATTCATCAGAAGAATCTTCGGGAAATGAAGTCCATCAACAAAGGACGTTGTTTACGAAAGATTCGTACCACATAGGACTTATAGAGGAAATACGAAAGGTCCAAAGAAGAGGGGCGTATTTCGTTACAGAGTTATTTAGTAGCAGCGAAAGCGTCACAGAAATGATCGACCAACACCAGTGTCAGACGGTGCAAGGACGTTAAGCATTGACCTGAGCGCCATCGTCTACGGCGCTGTGGATCTCATAGAGGAACAGAGCGAACTGAGTTTTACAGGATCTCTGTTTCGGGAACCCAAATTGATTTTTATAGAGGAGATTTTCCTTCTCCAAAAACGTCATAATTCTGGAGTATAAAAGATGCTCCATAATTCTACAACAGACTGACGTCAACGATACAGGTCTATAATTGTGTGTATCTGTACTACGGCCCTTCTTAAAAACGGGAATGATTTGCGCTTTCTTCCAGTCGCTACGTACTCTTCGTTGCACAAGCGATCTACGATAAGTTACTGCTGGAAAGGGAGCAAGTTTTTCGCATAATCTCTTTAGAATCTTATAGGTATCTCATCTGCTCCGACTCCTTTCTTCTACCAAGCTATTCTAGTTGCTTTTCTGTCCCGCGATCGGTTATCTCAAATCTGCCATTTTGACGATCGTAAGACGATTGAAAGGAGGGACCGTGTTTCTATCTTGCGCGGTGAAACAATTTCGGAAGACTGAATTCAGTATTTCAGCCCTCCGTCTGTTATACACTCCTGGAAATGGAAAAAAGAACACATTGACACCGGTGTGTCAGACCCACCATACTTGCTCCGGACACTGCGAGAGGGCTGTACAAGCAATGATCACACGCACGGCACAGCGGACACACCAGGAACCGCGGTGTTGGCCGTCGAATGGCGCTAGCTGCGCAGCATTTGTGCACCGCCGCCGTCAGTGTCAGCCAGTTTGCCGTGGCATACGGAGCTCCATCGCAGTCTTTAACACTGGTAGCATGCCGCGACAGCGTGGACGTGAACCGTATGTGCAGTTGACGGACTTTGAGCGAGGGCGTATAGTGGGCATGCGGGAGGCCGGGTGGACGTACCGCCGAATTGCTCAACACGTGGGGCGTGAGGTCTCCACAGTACATCGATGTTGTCGCCAGTGGTCGGCGGAAGGTGCACGTGCCCGTCGACCTGGGACCGGACCGCAGCGACGCACGGATGCACGCCAAGACCGTAGGATCCTACGCAGTGCCGTAGGGGACCGCACCGCCACTTCCCAGCAAATTAGGGACACTGTTGCTCCTGGGGTATCGGCGAGGACCATTCGCAACCGTCTCCATGAAGCTGGGCTACGGTCCCGCACACCGTTAGGCCGTCTTCCGCTCACGCCCCAACATCGTGCAGCCCGCCTCCAGTGGTGTCGCGACAGGCGTGAATGGAGGGACGAATGGAGACGTGTCGTCTTCAGCGATGAGAGTCGCTTCTGCCTTGGTGCCAATGATGGTCGTATGCGTGTTTGGCGCCGTGCAGGTGAGCGCCACAATCAGGACTGCATACGACCGAGGCACACAGGGCCAACACCCGGCATCATGGTGTGGGGAGCGATCTCCTACACTGGCCGTACACCACTGGTGATCGTCGAGGGGACACTGAATAGTGCACGGTACATCCAAACCGTCATCGAACCCATCGTTCTACCATTCCTAGACCGGCAAGGGAACTTGCTGTTCCAACAGGACAATGCACGTCCGCATGTATCCCGTGCCACCCAACGTGCTCTAGAAGGTGTAAGTCAACTACCCTGGCCAGCAAGATCTCCGGATCTGTCCCCCATTGAGCATGTTTGGGACTGGATGAAGCGTCGTCTCACGCGGTCTGCACGTCCAGCACGAACGCTGGTCCAACTGAGGCGCCAGGTGGAAATGGCATGGCAAGCCGTTCCACAGGACTACATCCAGCATCTCTACGATCGTCTCCATGGGAGAATAGCAGCCTGCATTGCTGCGAAAGGTGGATATACACTGTACTAGTGCCGACATTGTGCATGCTCTGTTGCCTGTGTCTATGTGCCTGTGGTTCTGTCAGTGTGATCATGTGATGTATCTGACCCCAGGAATGTGTCAATAAAGTTTCCCCTTCCTGGGACAATGAATTCACGGTGTTCTTATTTCAATTTCCAGGAGTGTATTTCATTTCGGTACCAGTATGGTCACTGAGTAAAAGAATAGACGATTTTGACCCTCTTACTGATTTTACATACGACCAAAAGCCTCTTAGGTTTTTACTCGGATCGGTTGACAAAGTATTACTTTCAAAGCCCTTAAACGCTTCTATCATTGCTCTCCTTACTCTCATTTTCGCTTCGTTCAGCCTTCGTTAGACAGCTACGTTTTCACTCCTCTTTAACCTACGACAGATTTGTAAGTCTAAGTGGCAACTATGTAGCTGGAAGGTCTAGCAAACTGTCGCAAATAAAATGTTTTTTTTATTTTCATTGCAGTTTCCATTTCGCAACCGATCGGACCTTACTTTCCGAGTAGCCCTGTTATTCAGTCACTCAGTGATCGTACTGGCATCGAAACAGAAGATAACACAAAGAAGTTGGAAATATTGAATAATGTCTTCAGAACTTGTTTCATCGCGGAAGCCGGCCAGGGTGGCCGAGCGGTTCTAGGCGCTTCAGTCTGGAACCGCGCGACCGCTACGGTCGCAGGTTCGAATCCTGCCTCGGGCATGGATGTGTGTGATGTCCTCAGGTTAGTTAGGTTTAAGTAGTTCTAAGTCCTAGGGGACTGATGACCTCAGAAGTTAAGTCCCATAGTCCTCAGAGCTATTTGAACCATTTTTTCATCACGGAAAATCGTAATACACTCTCTCTTTGATTCGTCGTACGAGCATCGAAACGGCAAATATTGTGATAACCGAACGCGGAATAGAAAATAAGCTACAATAGCTTAGTAGGGGAACGTCACCAGGATCGAATGAGATACCTGTACGATTCTACAAAGTTTATGCGAAAGAACTTGCTCTCATTCTAGTATCAGTTTATCGTAGTTCATTGGAGCAACGAAGGATACCTAGCGACTGGAAAAAAGTCCAGGCCATTCCCGTTTTCAAGAAGGATCGTACGACAGATGCACATAATGATAGGACTATATCGTTTACGTCAGTTTGTTGTAGAATTACGGAACATGTTTTATGCTCCTTTATTTTCGGAGAACGAAAATCTCCTCTACAAAATTCAACATGGATTTCGCAACGGAGAACTTGCGACACTCAGCTCGCTGCGTTTCTCTGCCGGCCGTTGTGACCGAGCGGTTCTAGGCGCTTCAGTCTGGAATCGCGCTGCTGCTACGGACGCAGGTTCGAATCCTGCCTCGGACATGGACGTGTGCGATGTCCTTAGGTTAGTTAGGATTAAGTAGTTCTAAGTTTAGGGGACTGATGACCTCAGGTGTTAAGTCCCATAGCGCTCTGAGCCATTTGAACCATTTTTTGCGTTTCTCTATAAGATCCATAGCGCTGTAGACATCGTTGCTCAGGCTGACGTTGTGTTCTTTGACTTCAGGAAGGCATTTCACACCGTCCCGCACTGCCATATACTGAAAAAACACGAACTTACCGATTATCGCGCTTGATTTGCGACTGGACACAAGATTTCTTTACAGACAGAAGTCAACACGTCGCCGTTAACGGAACAAAATCGACAGATGTAAAGGTAATTTCCGGAGTACCCCAGGCAGTGAGATACAACCGTTACTGTTTATAACATACATAACCGATCTAGTGAAATGCATGGGAAGCTCTTTAAAACTATTCGCAGATGATGCTGTTGTCCACAAGAAATCAGCACCAGAATACATTATCGGTTTGCAGAATGGCCTACATAGGTTTAACGAATTGACCTAAACGTAAATAAACGCAACATATTGCGAAAACATAGGAAAAGAAATCCACTACCGTACAACTACATTATTCGTGACAAATTGCTCGAAACAGTATCTACTGTAAAATATTTTTTAATTGAACCCACCGCCATTTGACTGTATTGTTGTTTATTGAGTTACGACCCAGGATTCCCCTTTTATGCCATTTTCAAGTGATTGAGCTTTATGTCATTAACATATATTGTAGGACATCAAGCATAAAATTAGCCGTATGTCCTGCAATTTATGTTAGTGACATAAACTCAGTCACTTGAAAACGGCATAAAAGTCAGAAACATGGGTCGTAATTAAATAAACAATAATACAGTTCATATAAAAAGTATTGTGTGGCTGTTGCTCAGCAACATCAAAAATTGTTTACTGTAAAATATGTAGGAGTAACTACTCAGAACTGCCTCGAATGGAATCGACACACAAAACAAGAGCAGATGACAGACTGAGATTCGTCCGAATCTTAAGGAAATGTAATTCATGTACGAAAGAAGTGGCGATTATTGGACCGATTCTTGATTACAGTTCATCACTCTGAGACTCTTACTAGATAAGACTGATAGAAGACACAGAGGGATCCAACGAAGAGCGGCGCATATTGTTGCGGGATCGTTTACTGGACGAGAGAGCGTTACAGAGATACTCAACAGAACTCTAGTGGCAGACGCTGCAACAGAGGTGCCGTGCATCACGGAGAGGTTTACTCTTCAAACTTGAGTACTTTCTGGGAACAGTTGGACAACATATTGTATTGTATTGAACTGGAGACCTAGAAACGACGGAGAAGCTTCGTCCCCGCCGTAGCCTCAGTGGTACACAACCCCACAACAGGCTACAGCAGTCCACTCACACCTCCGCCGACTCACACGGAACCTAGACTAATTATGTGGTTTGGCCCCAAGTGGAACCCCGGGGAACGTCTTACACCAGACGAATGTAGCCCCCAATGTTTGCGTGATAGAGTAATTATGGTGTACGCGTACGTGGAGAAAATGTTTGCTGCGCAGCAATCGCCGACATACTGTAACTGAGGCGGAATTAGGGGAACCAGCCCGAATTTGCCGAAGCAGATGGAAAACCGCCTTAAAAACCATCCACAGACGCCGGCACAACGGACCTCGACACCAATCCGCCAAGCGGATTCGTGCCGGGGACCGGCACGCCTTCCCGCCCGGAAAGCAGTGCGTTAGACCGACCGGCTAACCGGGCGGGCTCTGGACAACTTATTACTTCCTCCCACATACGTCTCGTGAAATGACCACGACAAGAAAATTCGAGAAATTATAGCTAAGGCAGAGGTTTGCTGATAATCATTCTTCTTACGTGCCAGTCGCGAATGAAACATGGAAGAGGCGATCAGTTAGTGCCACCAGACGTGTGCTCCGCCACACATCGACAGGTAGCTTATGGAGTATTGTTCTACGAAGGTCGTTCAATAAGTATGCCCCACATTTTTTTTTAAAAAAAGCCATTAACATACATAGACAAACGTCCTTGTTGGTGCTTCACATTTCATGTTTGTTCTGTGCGCCGGTGAAGTTTCGAACCGTTCTGGCAGATGGCAAAGCCGTAGTACAACGTCAAAATGGCGTCTACATACGACTTACGTTATAAGTAGCGTACTGTTTTGAATCCTTGTGCGCAGAAAAAGAAACCGTGGTGAACACCGATAAAAGTTTGTGTGCAGTGTATGGCGATGCTACAGTTGACACGAGTACAGTTGGGCGATGGTTCAAATGGCTCTGAGCACTATGGGACTTAACATCTGAGGTCATCAATCCCCAACAACTTAGAACTACTTAAACCTAACTAACCTAAGGACATCACACACATCCATGCCCGAGGCAGGATTCGAACCTGCGACCGTAGCGGTCGCGCGGTTCCAGACTGTAGCGCCTAGAACCGCCTGGCCACTCCGGCTGGCAAATGCTGGGAGAGCTCCATACGTGAGAGAATGGCTCCTTCATGTGAGACCTCAAAGTACAGGGCGGTTATAATTAAGATTTCGTTGCTTAAGAGGGCCCCGAGACAAACGAGAGATCTAGGGCAACGAAAATTTGTGAAAACACTTGTAAAGGCACGCGGAAGAGAAATAACAGATAAACTGCTCAAAGAAACAGATTTCAATGTCCACACGAGAGAGTACTAGCATTTGTTAATTGCGTACCATGTTTAAATTCCAGGTTACAAACGTTGCTCAGTGTGACGATTATCTAAATCCACGACAGCCTGGGAGCGCACTAGAGATTCCATTTCACGATTGTTCACAGCAGTGTTCGAACGGTGGACCATGGAATGTTCAGCTGTCGTGACTCAGTTCGTGCACTGCCTTACGATTGCACATTGCGTCCAGCATTCTCAACCGTGGCAACAGTAACTTCTTAAACAATTTACACTACTGGCCATTAAAATTGCTACACCACGAAGTTGACGTGCTACAGACGCGAAATTTAACCGACAGGAAGAAGATGCTGTGATATGCAAATGATTAGCTTTTCAGAGCATTCACACAAGGTTGGCGCCGGTGGCCACACCTACAACGTGCTGACATGAGGAAAGTTTCCAACCGATTTCTCATACACAAACAGCAGTTGAACGGCGTTGCATAGTGAAACGTTGTTGTGATGCATCGTGTAAGGAGGAGAAACGCATACCATCACATTTCCGACTTTGATAAAGGTCAGGTTGTAGCCTATCGCGATTGCGGTTTATCGTATCGCGATATTGCTGCTCGCGTTGGTCGAGATCCAATGACTGTTAGCAGAATATGGACTCGGCGGGTTCAGCAGAGCAGTACGGAACGCCGTGCTGGATCCCAACGGCCTCGTATCACTAGCAGTCGAGATGACAGGAATCTTATCCGCGTGGCTGTAACGGATCGTGCAGCCACGTCTCGATCCCTGAGTCAACAGATGGGGGCGTTTGCAAGACAACAACCATCTGCACGAACAGTTCGACGACGTTTGCAGCAGCATGGACTATCAGCTCGGAGACCATGGCTGCGGTTACCCTTGACGCTGCATCACAGACAGGAGCGCCTGCGATGGTATAATCAACGACGAACCTGGCTACACGAATGGCAAAACGCCATTTTTTCGGATGAATCCAGGTTCTGTTTACAGCATCATGATGGTCGCATCCGTGTTTGGCGACATCGCGGTGAACGCACATTGGAAGCGTGTATTCGTCATCGCCATACTGGCGTATCACGCGACGTGATGGTATGGGTTGCCACTGGTTACACGTCTCGGTCACCTCTTGTTCGCATTGACGGCACTTTGAACAGTGGACGTTACATTTCAGATGTGTTGCGACCCGTGGCTCTACCCTTTATTCGATACCTGCGAAACCCTACATTTCAGCAGGATAATGCACGGCCGCATGTTGCAGTCCTGTACGGGCCTTTCTGGATACAGAAAATGTTCGACTGCTGCCCTGGCCAGCACATTCTCCAGATCTCTCACCAATTGAAAACGTCTGGTCAATGGTGGCCGAGCAACTGGTTCGTCAGAATACGCCAGTCACTACTCTTGATGAACTGTGGTATCGTGTCGGAGTTGCATGGGCAGCTGTACCTGTACACGCTTTCCAAGATCTGTTTGACTCAATGCCCAGGCGTATGAAGGCCGTTATTACGGCCAGGGGTGGTTGTTCTGGGTACTGATATCTTAGGATCTATCCACCCAAATTGCGTGAAAATGTAATCACATGTCAGTTCTAGCATAATATATTTGTCTAATGAATACCCGTTTATCATCTGCATTTCTTCTTGGTGTAGCAATTTTAATGGCCAGTAGCGTATGACGCAATTGGCCGTCGGCCTCTCCCTGGAGCAATTCCCAAATCGCTAGTTAATTCGACCTTCTGAATTACGTTCTTCAACCCCGGTGCGAGAAGAGGACCTCTGCGTATTCCTGTAATGCGTAGATACTCGCGATGAGCAGCAGCGATATCGATGTCGTATCGGCGGCAAGTCAAGACACTGACACTACTAACAACGCAAATTCTGCAGGGCACAGTCTGAAATACATTCCTATAAAGTTGGCTACTCATACGGTAAATAGTTTTACGTCTAGTCTTGCACAATTAGGGAAGGTTAAATTATAGCCACCTTGTAATCAGAAAATACGTACGTAGAATACCGACTGGGCCCCAAACGCGGATTTTCTCACGTTCAGCCGTATTAATATTGTTTAGAGACGTACTGTAGTAGTACAAACTCTAAGAAAGAGCTTCTTAAATCAATAACCTCTAACCACATAACCTAGAACAAGTTTCTTAATAATTGAGTACTTTATGGGATCGAAAAATACGGTGCAAATATTTTTCAGTCGTCATTTGTAGTATTATAACTTACACTGTGCTGGAAAAATATTCAGTAAGATAGAAATTATACAGGGTGATTCAAAAAGAATACCACAACTTTAGGAATTTAAAACTCTGCAACGACAAAAGGCAGAGCTAAGCACTATCTGTCGGCGAATTAAGGGAGCTATAAAGTTTCATTTAGTTGTACATTTGTTCGCTTGAGGCGCTGTTGACTAGGCGTCAGCGTCAGTTGATGCTAAGATGGCGACCGCTCAACAGAAAGCATTTTGTGTTATTGAGTACGGCAGAAGTGAGTCGACGACAGTTGTTCAGCGTGCATTTCGAACGAAGTTTGGTGTTAAACCTCCTGATAGGTGGTGTATTAAACGTTGGTATAAACAGTTTACAGAGAATGGGTGTTTGTGCAAAGGGAAAAGTTCTGGACGGCCGAGAACGAGTGATGAAAATGTAGCACGCATCCAGCAAGCATTTGTTCGCAGCCCAGGAAAATCGACTCGCAGAGCTAGCAGAGAGCTGAAAATTCCACAATCAACTGTATGGAGAGTCCTACGAAAAAGGTTAGTTATGAAACCTTATCGTCTGAAATTGGTTCAAGCACTGTCTGCAGCTGATAAGATTAAAAGAATCGATTTCTGTGATTTTATCCTTGCTCAAATGGAAACAGATGAATCTTTCGTTTCAAAGATTGTGTTTAGTGATGAAACAGCTTTCCACACTAACGGGAAAGTCAACCGTCACAATGTCTGTATATGGGGCACTGAGAATCCGCGGGAAACAACTCAGTATGAACGTGACTCGCCTAAGGTGAACGTTTTCTGTGCCATTTCTGCCAATAAAGTTTTTGGTCCCTTTTTCTTCGAAGGTGCTACTGTAACTGGACTACAGTATCTGGAGATGTTAGAGAATTGGCTGTTCCCTCAGCTCGAACAAGAAGCACATCAATTCATATTTCAGCAGGATGGAGCGCCACCACATTGGCACTTATCTGTCCGTAACTACCTGAACGTCAACTACCCGAGGCGATGGATCGGCCGCCAGGCAGCCCGTGACAGAGCACTTCATCACTGGCCTCCAAGAAGCCCTGATCTTACCCCCTGCAATTTTTTCTTATGGGGGTATGTTAAGGATATGGTGTTTCGGCCACCTCTCCCAGCCACCATTGATGATTTGAAACGAGAAATAACAGCAGCTATCCAAACTGTTACGCCTGATATGCTACAGAGAGTGTGGAACGAGTTGGAGTATCGGGTTGATATTGCTCGAGTGTCTGGAGGGGGCCATATTGAACATCTCTGAACTTGTTTTTGAGTGAAAAAAAACCTTTATAAATACTCTTTGTAATGATGTATAACAGAAGGTTATATTATGTTTCTTTCATTAAATACACATTTTTAAAGTTGTATTCTTTTTGAATCACCCTGTATACTGAGATAGGTCGCTGGTTTATTCTTGCTGAATACCTAAGAAATGTTATCGAAGAAATAATCTGCCCTCTCAAGAACATACGTACTCGAGATCGGTTCCACGATTTTATGGAAGAATCAACGAAAATAATTATCTGACACCTAACAAAAGCGAAGAGCCAGACCTCGTTCGAATCAGCCTGCTGGACTGACGCGTAGCAGTATAGAACGTTAGCCAGGTGTAATGCCATTTTTGTGTATTTTTAATCAGTATTTTCCCAAACGTTTTTTTGTCAAATGTTTTTCTAGTACCGTATTTCATAATCAGATATAAGTCACACAGATATAAGAAAATGAGGAAAAGTAAAACAGAGACAAACCTTTTGCATCACATAGAGAGATGTAATAAGGCACATCTCAGTCCTCAGCCACAGTCATTCTAAGCTCCATTTGTGGATGACGGGGTCTGCGTGTCAGGAGACGCAGAGAACTGAGGCAGATAGACAACGCCTGTCTCTGCTGACTCGTTTGATGTGTATAAAAAGAGAAGACTTTTTTTGTAATTGTAAGAGTTCGACGTAAAAGTGCCTCACTGCATGGTTTACAGATAATTCCGCATTCTTAGATACTCTGCAGACGATGTTACTGTCTACAGAAAACCATCGTTGTTCACTAACTTTATGGATACGTAGCGCAATTTTGGTAAATGGTTACAGTGGCTTTAGTGACTTGCAACTCATCTTAACTACGAATGATTTCAAGATAAAGTTAACAAACTGGAACCGACCGGAGTAACTATACGCTCATGCAATGTCAGTTACCGGCAGGGCAACTGCAAGACATCACTGTACTGGAACAACTCTGGAAAAGTGTAACACGTCGGCAGATGAGAAGAATGCCAACTCTTGTGCGATATATCTTTGAATTCTGTTCGAAGGAAGGCTATAGACTGCATAGTTTAGCGCCCAAGGTGTCGAGATCTGTAGGGTCGCAGCCAAAGTTCCGGATGGACGAATAGGGGGAAATAAATTTGGTGCTTTTTTTGCGTAAGGAAGCGTGCCGCCATTTGCACCATGAGGACCGGTGTATAGAGGTTTGAACCCCAACCGCCACCAACTAAATATGATTCCAGTGTCTTACTCAGGTTAATTAACTGTTCCAACGACTAATATCCTCAACAAGTCTACTTGAATGTAGAGCCAGAAGCAGCTGGGAGATGTGCTACTGTAATGGTAATAGACGAGTTTAGTAAAGAAAAAGAGCTACAGAGATGTTAAGACAACTGCACTGTTGTTAGACTCTCCGGAAGAAAGACAGTTGAGCAAGTTTAGAGGTCTACTAATCAAGAAATAATGTAAGGACTACAATGACAATTGAGGAGAGATTAAAGAGGCTTGTGGGGATAGATAGAATATTTTCCCCATCACTCCATTCGCAGGAATGAGAGTGACTGATAATTTTTGATTTTGCGCCGTATAGTGTTCAAGCTAATGTAGAGGGAGCATATAAAGGTTGTAAGGTGAATAAAAGGCAAAAATGAGGAAGAAGAATCGTTAGGAAAGTCTCTACATCAGCAGGTACAAGGTTGTAGAATATGTAAAGTTGAATAATCGATGTATAACGCAGCATTTTGGCTACTACAACAGAAACTAGAAATAGCGAAAAGAGGAAGTGAGAACAGTTTTCATAATTACGTACGAATTTTAAAGGATTACTCCTTGTTTTTCCTCTGCAATGGTGCCGTATACGTCTGCGTGTGCTTACGAACAACGCGCAACCACCTGTTGCGTCGGTGAACATCTTGACGTTCCCCAACATTTGAGCTATACGCCTAAGGTCGAAACTCTTTTGCAAACACCTCTTCCGAGTTTCCTTCCTCAGGTGTTGAATTCGAATTAGAGCAACATATGTAGGTATTTCGTGATATATTTCAGTTTAGGCCTACGTGAAAATGTTTTTTTTTCTTTTTTTTAATGAGATTTTCATCATTGCGGAATAAATCTACTATCTTTTAGCAGCTTCATTACGTATTCCCTTTAGATTGCAAAACAAACTTCTGGTAGAAGCTGTGCCTCAGAAGTCAACGCACTTTCTTTCCGCGTAATTATGTCCGTAATTTACTGTTACGCCAGGTGGCACACTTCGGAGTCACTTGGATGACTTTGTCCACGTTCATCTCTGTACTGCAGAAAAGGTTATTCAGTGTTTGATAGACTGCATCTCTGCCTAAGTCACTGACTGAATAGAATGTCCGTCTGCTTCAGTATGCGCTCTGCTTTTCTTTCTCTTGTCCATCATCAACATCATGTTAATGACTCCAAGTATCGCGGCCATGGCATATTCCTGATGCCACCTCCACTGGCTGTTTTTTCGTACAGCCCTTAGCGGCGTTCAGTGTGCTACGTCATGTAGCTATAACTTTTACTGACAAGTACCATTGTTGCGTCAGTTCCAATATCTGAAATGTTATATGGTTTTAAATACAATTTTCTGAAGTAATTTTATATGACGAGAGCATTTTCCTCGTACACCTGTTTTCAACAATCACTGCATGTACGGTAATTGTTTTTGTTTTTTCTGATGAAGACACCCACAGTCGGTGTCGAAACCAGTTCAAGTTATATCTTGTTGCAACTGGTTGGCTGTATTATACAAACCATATTATTTACTTATTTTATTTCTTGGCCGGCCAGGGTGGCCGAGCGGTTCTAGGCGCTTCAGTCTGGAACCGCGCGACCGCTACGGTCGCAGGTTCGAATCCTGCCTCGGGCATGGATGTGTGTGATGTCCTTAGGTTAGTTAGGTTTAAGCAGTTCTAAGTTCTAGGGGACTGATGACCTCAGAAGTTAAGTCCCATAGTGCTCAGAGCCATTTGAACCATTTTTTTTATTTCTTGTTTCTGGTAGTTATATTTATTCGTGTGAGATAGATTCTGCTGCAAATAGTGTGCTGGTATTGTACAACTCCCACACTCCATCGTACTGCAGTAATGTAAAAATGAAAGTTTGGCACTGAGACAGATTACGACGACGAAACTGTACGTTCAAGTGCGGCCTTCAGTGCCAGACGTCTCCGCCACGTGTTATGAAATGAGGGTATAAATGGCTGTAATAGTTGATCCGCATGGAGAGAACCCTTTGGCGCTTTCCGAGTGTTGTGGGCTAGTTTTCTGCCACCTGAGTTCGCCCTATCCCCTTTTTAAATCAACATTCATCCGCAAAAAAACTAATACTACACTAGCACAAAGCATAATTCTCCATAGATCCTTTTGCACATTGTAGCTGGATGGATAAATGTATACGCGTCAGTATAAAGATCCAAAGATGCGACGGGTCGCTGCGCAACTCAACCCTGAGTCGGTCCTAGTTTTTTTTTTTAGGTTACTTATTGCATCTTCTTTGGATATGTAAAAAAATGCCAAGCTGCCCCGTGGTTCGAAGTCCACTTTAAACCACTGGTAGCCTCCCCCCCCCCCCTCTCCACCCCACCTCCACAGGTGTTTCGACAAGTTTGTTCAAAGATCAAAGTAAGGCAGTTGGACCATTACTCGTAAAGCTCTGCACGTTCAAACCAACTTCAACATGGCTAGTAAAACACTAATACGGAAATCCTCAGCTTTCTGCAAGGTTCACTTCCGGTTAAAGAGCTTTCGGTCCAACTCATTCTCTGCTGTATTTCAATTTCCGAATGTTAATTATTTTACAGAATGTTTGAGGCTTCCGTGGCCGCTTATTGACATACTGCCTGTTTTCTCTGTCTCAGGTTCTTCCCCCGGCGTTCTACTTTTTTTCTTACTTTTCTCCCGCACGATTGGTTGTTGTTGTCAAAGCTTCACCCTCCATTGCTAATGACGGACTGGGATCTGTCCCTCACCCGAAGATTCTATGTACTTGACACGCGAACGTCTTAGGGCTTTTCACTGGTCATTTCTGCTGTTGTTCTCCCCTTCCTATTTGCAACGATCGTTCGCTGCGTGCTTATTCAGAGCGGGTGTTGAAATAATGCCTTCAGCACTGCGCAGTATTACCCAGCATTGAATCGCATTTAACGCATCAACAGTCAACACTCTCCCCAGATGTACAGCCGACTTTGCTATCAATGGTTCACTGCCTACAAACGCTCTCATTTGCAGAGACGACAGTTTAGCATAGCCTTCAGCTACGCCGGCCGCTGGTGGCCGAGCGGTTCTGGCGCTACAGTCTGGAACCGCGCGACCGCTACGGTCGCAGGTTCGAATCCTGCCTCGGGCATGGATGTGTGTGTTGTCCTTAGGTTAGTTAGGTTTAAGTAGTTCTAAGTTCTAGGGGACTTATGACTTCAGCAGTTGAGTCCCATAGTGCTCAGAGCCATTTTGAACCTTCAGCTACGTCATTTGCTACGACCTAGCAAGGCGCCATATTCAGTTAATATGTATCCTGAACAGATAATATTGTGAATCATGTACCGTCAAGAGCGACGTTCATCATTAATGGATTAAAGTTAAGTATCAAACTAATTACGTCCGCATTCTGAATTTTAATTCCTTGTCCTGCAGAACGATTCTATTGCATTCAACGCACATTTCGCGTTAGAAGAACAAAGATAAGATAAGAAAAATTATGGCTCAAACGGTGGCGTATAGACAGTCGTTCTTACTTCGCTCTGTTTGCGAGGAAACAGGAAAGGAAATGATTAGTAGTGGTGCAAAGTACCCTTCGCCACGCACCATGCGGTGACTTGCGGAGTATTTATATAGATGTAGACATGGAGACATGGCAGAAGAGCGTGTTTGGACACGTCCACGACCAAACTGTGAGTACAGTTACCCGATTTGTTGGTTATCAGCGTGGGCTATCGTACGCGTCTATAAGGATTTGTGAAGCACTCGCAGCAGGTAACACAGTGTAACAACAGCGGTCGTAAAAGGGTTTTGACCGACAGGGATCGGAGACGAGTATCAGGCTTTGTCAGTGAAAATTTGCCTTAAAACTGACAGAAATTTCTGCTGCGAATAGATGTAGGTCAATCTCAACCGGTTTCCGAGCGAACATTGCAAAGGAAAGTGCGTAGAATGGACATTTTGAATTGGGTACCTTGCAAGAGCCAATTTCTGAAAGCGGCACATAAAGCTGTCCGTCCTGAGTCGGCCAAAGAACACAGAAACTCGACACTGGCTTGCTGGAGACGTGCAGTGTGGTCCGAGGACTCCCTATTTACCCTCTCTTTCAGATGGTGCGAGGTTACGAGTACACTCACGCCCTAATGAAACGATTAATCCGCAGTGTGTGGACGATGCAGTTCAGGCCGAAGATGGTTGTGTGACGTTTTCTTAGATTTTTTGATACCATGAATTACGCCCCCTCATTCACGTTACCATGAAAATGAACCAGAATATTTACTTTAACATTCTCGATGTGAAAGTGTTGCCCTTTCTTCTGTATCTCCGTGATGAGAGTGCTGTGGATAATCTCGTCTTGCAAGATGACAACGCCGTCTTCACACTGCTGCACACATACATTCCTGATTTGACGAACATTCAGGCATGCTATCGCACCTCGCCGGCCCGTAAAATCGCTGTATGTTAATCCCGAAAAGACAACGAGCGTTATTAGGCACGTCCGATCGGTTGCGAAATGGAAACCACAGAGATAAAGCTTCGCACAGATATGTTGGACAATGTCTCTAGTATGGCTGTCGATCGCGTCGCAACGCTGTTTCCCTTTCTGAATGCACAGTGGGCACGTAATATTCGCGCAAACGAAGTTGACACTCGGCGCAGTGGCTGATGGGAGCGACTCTAAATGGGGAATACCTTTACGGTCGCTCCCATCAGCGCGGTGGCTGATGGGAGCGACCGTAAAGGTATTTTCCATTTAGAGTCGCTCCCATCAGCCACCGCGCGGAGTGTCAACTTCTCTTGCGCGTATAGTAAAGATGTCTCCCGCGAGTATGGGTGACTACTGTGAGATTTCGCCTGACACCATGCAGCCCCACATAACGTAACGGTCATGCATTTCGTTCTTCGACAAAGTGTCCTTCGTACACTGGCTCTGAGCACTACGGGACTTAACATCTGAGGTCATCAGTCCCCTAGAACGTAGAACTACTTAAACCTAACTAACCTAAGGACATCACACACATCCATGCCCGAGGCAGGATTCGAGCCTGCGACCGTAGCGGTCGCGCGGTTCCAGACTGCAGCGCCTAGAACCGCTCGGCCACATCGGCCGGCCCTCCGTACACTGCAGGGGCAATGAAGGCGCTCCTGCAGCGCTTTCGATGGGGCTTGTTTGATCACCCACCATACAGCCCGGACTTGGTTCCCTCTGATTTTCTTCTCTGCTCACATGAAGACAACATTTTGGTGCAGACAACGAGGTGGTAGACCAGAACTGACGGGATGCACTTGCGGCTGGCTTCTGTGGGGAGGGTATTGGGAACTTGGTGCAAGCTAAGACGAATGTCCACGTCGGAGCGGCGACTAGGTAGAGGAGCAGCTGGAAGGTGTCTCTAACTGTCGCAAATGAAGCTTTCTTTTATTTTCATTGTAGTTTGCATTTTACAACCGGTCGGACCTTATTTTCCGAATAGCATTCGTAGGTGTGACTATTTGGAACAGCGGGTGACACGTAGCAATTAACATAGCCATGGTCTGGTAACTCTACGGGATGTAATCATCAGTGAGTGGATACGACACATACGGAAAATCTTATGCAACTCCGCTCCTCGCCGCCGAATTGGGACCATTGTCAAGGCCAGATGCGGTGATGTCCATGAGGTGACTAATATTTTCTCGGCAGTGCTCAGTCGTCGAGTAACGGAACGCTAAAATCACGTAGACGCTTACGAACGACTCTGTACCGCTACTATTTCGAGGACGTAAGTTAGCAAATAGCGGGTTGGAGCCGGGAGGAGGGTCGCGGACGGGGGGCCGGCTGTGAGAAACCAGAAAGTGGAAACTGCGAAGAGGCCGGTGCAGCGGCCGCAAGAAATTCCGAAGCGCTGCGGGCAGCTTAGAGGCAAATTGTAGCCGGCGGGTGCAGGCAGGCTGCGTTTCTTTGTACGCAGCAAATTAGTGCAGCGGGCCGCGCCGGCGGCGACAGGGCGCCGCTGATTACAGGCCAGTGGCCCACTGCTAATAACAGGCGGCAGCAGCCGGGATGCGCCCCCCCCCCCCCCCCCATGGCGCCCGGCGCCGCCTAATTGGAGAAAGTGAGTGCGCGCTGGCGCCCGATACTCCGATAGTCGCCGCTCGCGTCCCCACGTCGGTGGTCCGCGTCTCGCGGCCTTCGGACCTGCCCTCTCTTCATTCCTCTGTGGTCGAGGTGTATGTGGAAGACAGTAAAATGTAAGATCGTCGACTTTCAATGGAACATAGAGAGTACTAGAAGGGAATGTTCTTGGGACATTAATTTTGTGTTAGCAGAAGAGCCAACACTATGTTACAAGTGGAGGCCGAAATTCACGCGTTTTAGCTCAAGCAGGCTAGCGTGAGGAGGGAAGAACTATATTGACGTGAGGTCTGGAACATGACAAGGAATGAGAATTCAGAAAGCGGACGTAATTAGTTTGATACTTAACTTTAATCCATTAATGATGAACGTCGCTCTTGACGGTACATGATTCACAATATCAATAGTAACTGAATATGGCGCCTTGCTAGGTCGTAGCAAATAACGTAGCTGAAGGCTATGCTAAACTGTCGTCTCTGCAAATGAGAGCGTATGTAGACAGTGAACCATCGCTAGCAAAGTCGGCTGTACAACTGCGGCGAGTGCTAGGGAGTCTCTCTAGACTAGACCTGCCATGTGGCGGCGCTCGGTCTGCAATCACTGATAGTGGCGACACGAGGGTCCGACGTATACTAACGGACCGCGGCCGATTTAAAGGCTACCACCTAGCAAGTGTGGTGTCTGGCGGTGACACCACAATAAATGTGTATTGAACAATAATGGCCCTGTATATGGGAGTGCTACAGGGTCTGTCTACAATAACAGCCCTGTTATATTACCATGTACAGGGTTTTACATGGTTCCTACTACAGGCTTCTAAGAGTCGTAGAGGGGACTTAACAGATAAAGTTTTAATAGGGATCCCATATCCAGAAATCTACTGTTTGGATGTAAAATAAGTTTGAAGACTTTGCAAATATCCCACTTCACGGTACATTCAGGACGGAGACAATGAACCTGTGTGCTCTATGGGAGTCCATGGCATGGGCGGTGTCTCGAGTACTCGTCGTCCGGTTCTCTTCTACTTGACGAAGGACGTCCTCTTCAAAGCCCCATTGCGGTGCATCCGTGGAGTACCACAGTCAACTATCAGATCTGCGAACGTACCAGTTTCTCGCAGCAGTTTCATTAATTGAATGTGATATCATAATTACATAATTACACTAAGAGCTTACGACAGCGCCCTGTTCAGTATTTGTGCGTACCGTGAGACAAGAGAATTGAGACTAATCCGATGTTCAGACTTATTTTTTATCCAAGTGGTATATGTCGGGGTTCTAGGCGCTACAGTCTGGAACCGCGAGACGTAAGCGCGAAAGAGTGACTCACAGATGCTCAGTGAACTGCAATTTCAGACGCTGCGAGAGAGGTGCACTGCAACACGGTGCCCTTTGCTGTTAAAATTCCAAGAGTTTATGTTCCTAGAAGAGTCAACAAATACACTGCCTCCTCCTAAATACATCCGCGAAAAGAGCGTGAACATAAACTAGACTCGAGCTCATACGCAGGCCTACCAACAATCGTTCTTCCTGCGAAACATTCACGGTGAAAAAGAATGGTTCAAATGGCTCTGAGCACTATAGGACTTAACTTCTGAGGTCATCAGTCCCCTGGAACTTAGAACTACTTAAACGAAACTAACCTAAGGACAGCATACACATATATGCCGGAGGCAGGATTCGAACCTGCGACCGTAGCGGTCACGCGGTTCCAGACTGTAGCGCCTAGAACGGCTCGGCCACTTCGGCCGGCATTCACGGTGAAGCAGGACAGATTGGGGTGGGGAGGGGGGAGGGGTGAAAGGACTGACAGACAGTGTTAGACAAAATACCTACCGCCACGAACCGTAAGGTGGCATGCGGAGTATATACATAGACCTCTGGCGTAATAGTCACTTTCCAGTACAGACTGGCAATAGATTTTCTGATGTGAACCCAGTTGATGCCAAGTGTCGATCCATGTGTGAACCACCGAACAACCTCAGTGGATATGTTGAAGGTAGGAACGTTAGAGTTTAACACTATTAGAGAGGAACCACTAGCTCTATTGGCAAAAAATGAAGGACAGAAGCTTAGTAGTTTCAACGTCCCGTCGTCATGGAAGACATTGAGATAGAGCGTCCGCTCCGATTGTGCAGGGACTGTTCACGAAATCAGCCATTACCATGTTGGCGGAATCATACTGCCATTCATTTCGTGTTATTTAGGAAACCTAAGGAAAGCTTAAATCGGAAGGCCTAGCCAGGAATTTGAATTATGTTGCTTCAGAATTCGATTGAACCACTACGTCAGCTCACTCAGTAGCTCAGACGGACAAATATGGGGAACCATTCAGGCGTTCACCGGGATCGGTTTAGGAAAACAAGCATTTGGACGGCTGGATCGAGATTTTAAACGCGTTCCTTCTGGATAGAGTCCAGCGGTGTAGCTATTGATACACACTTAACCGCTTTGTGTAACAAAGGCTAGTTGAGATGTGTTTCTTCATGCATAAGCGAACAGTAATTCTTGCACATTCTTTCGTTGCACCTGTTTTATGAATATAGCATGCGAAGTGACTCAGTTCACTAGCTGTAGAGGTACAATTACTATAAAGAAATATTCACCTTTTTCACATTTGAAAGAATTCTTCAGTCTCACAGTCCCGTGTCGAAGCAAACACCGAGGAACTGCTTCCTTTTCTCACGGTCGTTTCGCTCCTTCAGATCGTCTCATCAATCTTCGCGAAAGCAGACGTTAAATGCCGCTGCGTGTGAGTTTGGTTATGGTGCAGCGCAGTTACGAGTGGCCTATTGTTGGCAGTCGTGCCGCTGGCGGCTAGCAGAACATAAACAGGCGTGCCGCCGCGGTAATCGAACCCCTGCCTTCTGTTGCGGACAGGTGCTTTGTTCAGACTACGAGAACCTAGCGGCAGGCAGCATCACCTTGTGAAGCCTCTTTTCCAAGGTCCTTTATATATACAGGGTGGTCCAGTGATAGTGATCGGGCCAAATGTCTCACGAAATAAGCGTCAAACGAAAAAACTACAAAGAACGAAACTTGTCTAGCTTGAAGGGGGAAACCAGATGGCGCTATGGTTGGCCCACTAGATGGCACTGCCATAGGTCAGACGGATATCAACTGCGGTTTTTTTTTTTTAATAGGAACCCCCATTTTTATTACATAGTCGTGTAGTACGTAAAGAAATATGAATGTTTTAGTTGGACCAGTTTTTTCGCTTTGTGATAGATGGCGCTGTAATAGTCACAAACATAGGGCTCACAATTTTAGACGAACAGTTGGTAACAGGTAGGTTTTTCAAATTAAAATAGAAAACGTAGGTACGTTTGAACAATTTATTTTGGTACCTTTCTGAACTTACCATTTCTGAGAACGCATGCTGTTACAGCGTGATTACCTGTAAATACTACATTAATGCAATAAATGCTCAAAATGATGTCCGTCAACCTCAATGCGTTTCGCAATACGTGTAACGACATTCCTGTCAACAGCGAGTAGTTCGCCTTCCGTAATGTTCGCACATGCATTGACATTGCGCTGACGCATGTTGTCAGACGTTGTCGGTGGATAACGATAGCAAATATCATTCAACTTTCCCCACAGAAAGAAATCCGGGGACGTCAGATCCGGTGAGCGTGCTTCGACGACCAATCCACCTGTCATGAAATATGCTATTCAATATCGCTTCAACCGCACGCCAGCTATGTCCCGGACATCCATCATGTTGGAAGTACATCGCCATTCTGTCATGCAGTGAAACATCTTGTGGTAACATCGGTAGAACCTTACGTAGGAAATCAGCATACATTGCACCATTTAGATTGCCATCGATAAAATGGGGGCCAATTATCCTTCCTCCCATAATGCCACACCATAGATTAACCCGCCAAGGTCGCTGATGTTCCAGTTGTCGCAGCCATCGTGGATTTTCCGTTGCCCAACAGTGCATGTTATGGCGGTTTACGTTACCGCTGTTGGTGAATGACGCTTCGACGCTAAATAGAACGCATGTAAAAACTCTGTCATCGTCCCGTAATTTCTCTTGTGCCGAGTGGCAGAACTGTACACGACGTTCAAAGTCGTCGCCATGCAATTCCTGGTGCATAGAAATATGGTACGGGTGCAATCGATGTTGACGTATCATTCTCAACACCGACGTTTTTGAGATTCCCGATTCTCGCGCAATTTGTCTGCTACTGATGTGCGGATTAGCCGCGACAGCAGCTAAAACACCTACTTGGACATCATCATTTGTTGCAGGTCGTGGTTGACGTTTCACATGTGGCTGAACTCTTCCTGTTTCCTTAAGTAACGTAGCTATCCGGCGAACGGTCCAGACACTTGGATGATGTCGTCCAGGATACCGAGCAGCATACATAGCACACGCCCGTTGGGCATTTTGATCACAATAGCCATACATCAACACGATATCGACATTTTCCGCAGTTGTTAAACGGTCCATTTTAACACGGGTAATGTATCACGAAGCAAATACCGTCTGCACTGGCAGAATGTTACGTGACCCACGTACTTATACGTTTGTGACTATTTCAGCGCCATCTATCACAAAGCGAAAAAAGTGGTCCAACTAAAACATTCATATTTCTTTACGTACTACACGAATATGTAATAAAAACTGGGTGTTCCTGTTTAAAAAAAAAAACGCAGTTGATATCCGTTTGACCTATGGCACAGCAATGTAGCGGGCCAACCATAGCGCCATCTGGTTTCCCCCTTCAAGCTAGACGAGTTTCGTTCTATTTAGGTTTTTCGTTTGATGCTTATTTCGTGAGATATTTGGCCCGGTCACTATCAATGGACCACCCTGTATATTACACACACAAGGTGAATCAAAAGTAACTGTACACACTTCGTGCGTGTAATGTATGGATCAATAAGAGTACTTTATTTCCGAGTTATGATGCATAATGTGATTTGTGGTAGGCATTACATCATGGGCCAGAACAGGCTTTTGACGTGTCGTGTTCGCCAGCATATTGACATGTTGCCTTATCGACTGTAGCACAACTGCAGTAGTGAACTGAAAACAGCTGTGCAACTGTGTAGGATAAGATGAACGTAGCTTGTAACATTCCGAGAGTAGTAAGAAATCGAGCACGTCACTGTATTTGTCTACGTGGACATCGTTTTGAGATAAACGTACAGTACAAAGCTGAGTTGAATTTCAGGTCGCTTCGCGTCATTGCTCCGTGTGAAGAATTAATTCTGTGTTGTTTGTGTTGCACTTGTGATCCCTACTCTACTGCATAACTCTGAAGCAGTATTTGACGTTTTACTCTTCTTTTGATGTGTACGTTACACCCATGAAGTGTGTACAGCTATTTTTGAATCAGTCTATATTGTTCAAACATAGTACCGTCGACTTCAATACATTTGGTGATCCGCTTTTCAAATGACCGTACACAGGACAGAAGCATATCTGCGGTAATGTCAGCACAGATGTTTCTGATGCGGTCGACCATGTCTTCAAGGCCTATTAGCACTTGCTGGTACAGCTTACCTTTTAAACATCCCCACAGAAAGAAATCCGGAGACGTCAAATCCGACGACCTAGTGACAAAATTAATAGGGCCACTTCTGCCGATTGACCGACCAGTATAAACTCGGTCTAATACCTCCCGTGCTTCAATTGCGTAAAGCGGTGGGCATCCGTGAAGCTGAAACTACATACGTTTTCGAACGTCCATGGTAACATCCTGCAGCAGTGCCGGCAGTTCCTGTTCCAAAAACGTTCGACATTTGAGTCCAGTTAACGTGCCGTCGATAAAATACGGACCAGTGTGTTTGTTTCCCATGATGCCACACCATAAATTAACCGATCAGGTACGTTGATGGTCAGTTTGCCACAACCAGTGGAGATTGTCTACGCTCCAATAATGCACGTTATGTCGGTTAGCGCTACCATGATTAGTGAATATACACTCATCGGAAAATAAAAAAATGGTTCAAATAGCTCTGAGCACTATGGGACTTAACATCTGAGGTCGTGAGTCCCCTAGAACTTACAAGGGAACCTCCGCATCGCACTCCCCTCAGATTTAGTTATAAGTTGGCACAGTGGATAGGCCTTGAAAAACTGAACACAGATCAATCGAGAAAACTGGAAGAAGTTGTGTGGAACTCCCAAAAAAGTGATGAAAACATAAGAGTTTGTCACATAAACTGCAACAAATGAATGCAACAGTTTCACAGTCGCACAGTTATCCCTGTGCTCTGTCAAAACGTATGTTTTTAACGTTTTCAAATTTTTCCGTGTGTGGTCCGTCAAATCATGCATATGTCCAAGCAAATCTGAACATGTCCTGGAATTTTGGAGAGCGAAGTTGATTATGTGTGAGTGTCTGAACTTGGATAATTGTCTGAAAATAAAAACTTTGCACGTGGGGGAAGACTTGAACCTAGGACCTCTCATTCCGCAGTTGCTCACGCTAATCACGGGACTACGGCGCTCCTGAGCTCACTTAATCCTTGATGTCGCCTATCTTGCGCATATACTACTCAGTTTGTATATTTTGCTTATTTTTTTCATAGTTCCGCACAACTTCTTCCTGTTTTTTCGATAGATCAGTGTTCAGTTTTTCAAGGCCTATCCACTGTGCCAACTTATAACTAAATCAGAGAGGGGTGCGATGGGGAGGTTCCCTAGTTAGAACTACTTAAACCTAACTAACCTAAGGACATCACACACATCCATGCCCGAGGCAGGATTCGAAACTGTGACCATAGCGATCGCGTGGTTCCAGACTGAAGCGCCTAGAACCGCTCGGCCACACGGCCGGCATCGGAAAATAGTACCTTCGCAAAGAATGTGGGGTTCGTCTGCATTTGTTGTCTTGTCCATTCACAAAACACTACCTGGTTATGGAAATTGGCGCCATGAAGTTCATGATGCAGTGACACATGGTCCGTCAAATCATGCATATGTCCAAGCAAATCTGAACATGTCCTGGAATTTTGGAGAGCGAAGTTGATTATGTGTGAGTGTCTGAACTTGGATAATTGTCTGAAAATAAAAACTTTGCACGTGGGGGAAGACTTGAACCTAGGACCTCTCATTCCGCAGTTGCTCACGCTAATCACGGGACTACGGAGATACTTATGACGATGCAGTATTGTGATAATACTGCTTCCGGACATATCGGAATCGCGATGTAATTGCCGGGCGCTTATCCGTGGGTTGTGGTGCGCTGCCGCTAGTACAGCTGTTTGATTTGCTTCTCCTGCCACTCGTTTGCTTCGTTTCCTTTTGCCGGTCCGTACGCTGCCATCAGACATATAGGCGTTCACAGCCTTGTAAAAGAACGTACGAGAGCGAGCTTTCTCTGGAAAACGCTCCGCATACAAGGCAAAGGCAACCTCAACATTTCTCCTTCATTCTGCATAAATCAGGAACATTTCAGTTTTTTCCTCTGTTGTTGCAACATACGTCCTCCCCTTGCACTTCTGTTCTCCAAATGATAGGTAAGCGTGCAGGCAATAAACACTGCGCAAGTATTGTAATGTGTAAAGCTGCTATCTGTTCTACATCTGCACGATACGTGAGCTCCGGTCGCCTTTTATGATACGTCGTAGTTCGCTACACGGCCACGGTGGCGCGTCGAGTAGTCCCCTGTTCGGTATGTCGGAAGAATACAACGTTGCGAATGGGGTTTCCAATAAGAAGATATGAAATATTTGCCTGTCCTACCCTCGCAGCGTGGAGGTTGGGTCCCACGTGCCATTGAATATTCAAGGATCGTTACGATTGTGTACCCATTTCTATTCCTCAGACTACAGCGCCATCTGTGGCAAAAGGAAAAAAAAATACTGCAGACAAAACGTATGTAGATTTTGCCGTAGATTGGTAATATTGTGATGCCATTGAAGATTTCAACGTTGCCCCCCCCCCCCCCCCACAGCCCACGCATCGGGTTGTGTGGCGGGTAGAGTGTGGTATCACTGTATGTTCCCCTCCGAGACAAACAATTTGGAATTATAACTTTTTTGATGTGAAGTGCCGTTTTCAAGATTTTTTAATGCCTTCGGTTAAAATTAACACCCTGTAAGATAAATTAATCATTTCATACGTCTTACTGTAAAAGTATTCCTACACGCACGGTTAAAATAAATCAAGAGCTAGGAGTCTCAGTGATGAAACAATGAGCTCGTATTCGGACAGACGGTTGTTCAAGTACCCGTCCGGCCTACATATTTGAGTTTCTTCCCTAAATTACCTAACGCAAATGCCGGTGTAGCTTCTTCTAAAAGGACATGTGCGATTTTCTTCCCCCACATTCCCCAGTGCGAGCTACCAATCAGCCTCGAATGACCGCTTCGTCGACGGCACCTAAAATCCTAATCTTACTTTTTCTGTGCTGTTCAGTGGGCAAGTAACATCATGTTTTCATTCCACTTCTCTCAGCCACAAAACTTACAGGAACCTTCCGCAAATAGATCGTCACGCTTTACCAGTAGACTGCTTAGACACACCCCAATATGTGCCAAAATTCATAAATTTACTGATAATCACAGATCTCTACAACAAACACGTCACAACATGTACAGTCAGAGTGAGAAGCGTTGTGACAGGCGTGACTGTCAACTGAGCTTTGTCAAATGATGAATAGGAATTTTGCTGACAGATGTTCACTAGCAGTTCCGGCGGATAAATACTATGAAGTATATCTAAACCTACATCTACATACGTACTCTGTACGCCCCCGAACGGGGCGTGGCGAAGGGTACTGTGTACCACTAACGCCTCTGCACGAGCCCTGATTTCTCTTATCTTCGTAGTGCTTACGCGAAACGTAGGCTGGCGGCACTAGAGTCGTTCTGCAGTCAGCTTCAAATGCCGGTTCTCTAAATTTTATCATTCATATTCCTGGAAAATAATGTCGGCTTCCTTCCAGGGATTTCCATTTCAGTTCACGAAGCTTCTCCGTAATGTTTGCAATTTGCTGGTGCCTACCAGTAACAAATCTATGAGACCCCTCTGAAATATTTCCATGTCTTCAGTTAATCCGATCTGATGCGGATACCAAACACTCGAGCAGTACTCAAGAATAGGTCGCACTAGCGTCCTACATGCGCTCCGATTTACAGTCGAACCATACTTTCCCAAAATTCTCCCAATGAACTGAAGTCAACCATTCGCTTTCCGTACCACAATCCCCACACGCTCGTTCTATTTCATATCGCCTTGCATTGTTACACCTATATATTTAATCGACGTGACTTTGTCAAGCAGAACACTACTAAATCTGTATTCGAATATTAAGGATTTGTTCTTCGTACTCACCTGCTTTCATTTTTCAACATTTAGAGCTAGGTCCCATCGTCACACTGACCAGAAATGTTGTCTAAGTTATATTGCATCCTCCTACAGTCACACAACAAGGACACCCTCCGTACACCACCGTAGACTGCTGCTCACCCTGTCCGTCATATCACGTATGTATAGAGGGTGAATATTATTAATAAAACCGCAAACTGCAATGACGGACTTCTAACTGGAAATGGAGGAAAAAAGGTCATATGAACATGTGCGTAGAAACTGAAGGTGTGCGTGCAACGACAACAAATCGTCCCGGAACACAGTACAGAGCTGCATCGCATCCTCCGTGGGACGCTATGCACACGTTCACACGTCCCATCATGAATTGCCGCACTCTTTCGCACGTGCCCGTGCAAAAACCACTGAGAAAATTCTTCTGCTAGAGGGAAATACGTTGTTGATAATCCCTGCACTAGTTGCACATGGTAGGAATAGCAGCAGTTGTTGTGCAGGATACACATAACCTAAATTTGGCTTACGCCATGTTGACGGGCCACTTGCCTAGAGCTTGTACTCAGGTTCGATTCAATATCCTGTAGACCCCGCTGCTCCATATATGGTGTACGCACACTTGGCCGCCTCCCTGCACGTTCGTCTGTCTGAAATGACCCATGATCACACAAACGTCCAAAAAATTTAGCATTTGAGAAATCTTTCACGCAGGAGGATCGTACAAACATACCGCCGTTTGAGTCTCGTACAGATTCCCGTATGGAGGACATAGTGATAGACATCCCTGGGGTTGTGAAGCAGCTGAATGGGTTGAACATTAAATAAATCGCCAGGTCCTGATGGGATTCCAATTCGGTTTTACTGCATCGGCTCCTTACTTAGCTTGTATTTATCGCGAATCTCTTGCCCAACGTAAAGTCCCGAGCGACTGGAAAAAAGCGCAGGTGACGCCTGTATATTAAGGGTAGAAGGACGGATCCTCAAAATTACAGACCAATATCCTTAACATCGGTTTGTTGCAGGATTCTCGAACATATTCTCAGTTCGAATATAATGAATTTCCTTGAGACAGAGAAGTTGCAGTCCATGCTTTAGAAAGCATCGCTCCTGCGAAACGCAACTCGCCCTTTTTTCACATGATATCTTGCGAACCATGGATGAAGGCTATCAGACGGATACCATATTCCTTGACTTCCGGAAAGCGTTTGACTCGGTGCCCCACTGCAGACTCCTAACTAAGGTACGAGTATATGGCCTTGGTTCCCAAATATGTGGGTGGCTCTAAGACTTCTTAAGTAATAGAACCCAGTACGTTGTCCTCGATGGTGAGTGTTCATCGGAGGTGAGGGTATCATCTGGAGTGCCCCAGGGAAGTGTGGTAGGTTCGCTGTTGTTCTCTATCTACACAAATGATCTTTTAGATAGGGTGGACAGCAATGTGCGGCTGTTTGCTGATGATGCTGTGGTGTACAGGAAGGTGTCATCGTTGAGTGACTGTAGGAGGATACAGGATTTGTGGTTGGTGTAAAGAATGGCAGCTAACTCTAAATATAAATAAATGTAAATTAATGCAGATGAATAGGATAAAAATGCCCTAATGTCTGAATACTCCATTAGTAGTGTAGCGCTTGACACAGTCACGTCGATTAAATATTTGGGCGTAAAATTGCAGAGCGATATGAAGTGGGACAAGCATGTAATGGCAGTTGTGGGGAAGGCGGATAGTCGTCTTCGGTTCATTGGTAGAATTTTGGGAAGATGTGGTTCATCTGTAAAGGAGACCGCTTATAAAACACTAATACGACCTATTCTTGAGTACTGCTCGAGCGTTTGGGATCCCTATCAGGTCGGATTGAGGCAGGACAAAGAAGCAATTCAGAGGTGGGCTGCTAGATTTGTTACTGGTAGGTTTGATCATCACGCGAGAGTTACGGAAATGTTTCAGGAACTCGGGTGGGAGTCTCTGGAGGAAAGGAGGCGTTCTTTTCGTGAATCGCTACTGAGGAAATTTAGAGAACAAGCATTTGAGGCTGACTGCAGTACAATTTTACTGCCGCCAACTTATATTTCGCGGAAAGACCACAAAGATAAGATAAGAGACATTAGGGCTCGTACAGAGGCATATAGGCAGTCATTTTTCCCTCGTTCTGTTTGGGAGTGGAACAGGGAGAGAAGATTCTAATTGTGGTACGAGGTACCCTCCGCCACGCACCGTATGGTGGATTGCGGAGTATGTATGTAGATGTAGATGTATAAGGGCTTGAGGCGTTGCGTGATGTAGTTGGTGTTTTGTTTTGGTATAGCCGTGCTGTTTCTCGACCGTTTCCATCTACTTGGCCGTACACAAATACCGTCTCGGCCTGTTATCAACATGAATACCGGATCATTCTTCTGCTTACAGTACGCTGTGTCACTCACACAGCCTGCAACACACAAGGAACATACGTCACGTGATCAGAGGAACTGTGATTCGTCAGCGCCATCTACCACAACGATGAATTTCCAGAGACATGTTCATGGGACCTATTAATGTTCACCCTGCATAGAAAATAATAGCGCTCCTGTCACACATCCTTAGGACACTCCTGACCATATCCTGGTCTCTGATGAACACTTGCCGTCGAGGACTACGTACTGAGTTCTATTCTTTGAGAAGCCTTCGAACCATTCACATGTCTGGGACCCTATTCCATATGCTCGTACCTTCGTTATCAGTCTGCAGTGGGGCACCGTGTCAAATGCTTTTCGGAAATCTAGAAATATCGACTTTGCCTGTTGCACTTCATCCACACTTCGCAGTATATCACGTGAGAAAAGAGCAAGCTGAGTTTCGCACGAGCGATGCTTTCTAAAACAGTGCTTATTCGCGGATAGAAGTGTTTGGTCCTGAATGAAGTTTACCATATTCGAACTCACAAAATGTTAAAGCATTCTGCAGCAAATTTGTGGGTCTTATTTTACCCTTCTTATATAAAGGAATTATCTGCGCTTTTTTCCAGTCGCTTGGGACTTTACACTGTGTATTTAAGAAGTTCCAAAAGGGGTATATCAATACGAACACAGTTCAAAGTCAGGCATGCTCTTTGCGTTGTACAAGAGCTTGGTGACTTTGTGAAGGGATTGCATGGTCGTGGTCCATGGAACTCTTCAATCCCTGACGTTTCGTCCAAGGCTACGTTGGACATCTTAGGAGGTGCTCCTGGTTTTGCTGAGTCTTGCCGACTGACGAGTCGGACGTCGAAGAGCGGCCTAAATACACTGTGGAAAGTGGCGTGGTCTGGATTTCACTCAACTCTCATGTGATAGCAGAGATAAACCTTGTCAAAGACAAAAAATTTTTAACTGTCGATTATAGTACGTCAAAGACAAAAACTTCTCATCGATTCTGTTGCACCACAGTCCATATATCACTGAGTTCCATAGCTTATTCTTTTCTGTTAACCCTGAAAAATTCTCAGCAACTGCAACATCCGGTCGTGAAAGCCTTCATTGTATGATTTATGAAGGGAGCTCCTAAGTCTGAGCCTTACAAATTTAATTTAAAAAAATTCGACTGCTTTTCCGGTTTTAGTTGACCAACTGGAATAATTTTTTTCGTGGCACAACTTAACTCTTATGCCGCAATAAAGTATCGCCCACCCGAGTAGTGAATCACCTGTTGTGACGACTGTCTGATTAAAGTCGTCTTGATCAACCTTTGAAGCACATGAAACCAGCGATTATGTGTGGTATGGAGTCCACAAGAGCTTGATAGGTTTCCAGAGGCATGTGAGAACAGATGTGAACGCATAGGTCATGCCATTCCCGTAAATTACGGGTCGGTAGTTTGCGGGCGTTGACAGATGTGTTCCATTGGGTTCGCATTAGGTGGACATCAACGTGAGTTCACTATCAAATCCCTGTAGCACGATTCTGACCTTGTGGCACAGCCAATTGTCCCGTTATAAGTTGCCATCGCCGTCGGGGAAAACATCAAAAATAAAATAAGGGAAATCAGAGCTCGTATGGAAAAATGTAGGTGTATGTTCTTACCGCACTCTAAACGATATTGGAGTAATAGAGAATTATGAAGGTAGTTCTATGGACCCTCCGCCAGGCACTTAAATGTGATTTGAAGAGTATCCATGTCGACGTAGATGTAGATGAAGGGATGCAGGTGGTCAGCAATGATGTCCTAGTAGTACACATCTGTCATGGTGCCTTCGATTACTACAACAGGTCCTTTGGAAGCCAGGATGTATGTCCCCCATAAGATAATACTGTTCCCACAGAAATGCTTTCGTGGCGCGGTGCATGTTCCGTGCAGCCACTCGCCTGGTTGCCAGTGTATCAAGATACAGCCATCGAGTTGGTGTAACATGAACCATGACTAATCCGATCGGGCGACACGTTTCCACTGATCGACTCTCCATGGCCCCGTATTTGCAGGAATCGTAACTAACGATGTTGTTCTTCAACATGGGAACAGGTATTAATCGTTTGCTGTAGAACCCCATATTCATCTGTGTGCGCTGAACGGTGTGCTACGAAACACTTGTGACTCCACCAGCGTTTTACTCTGTCTTTATACACTACTCGCCATTAAAATTGCTACACCACCAAGATGACAATGCTACAGACGCGAAATTTAACCGACAGGAAGAAGATGCTGTGATATGCAAATGATTAGCTTTTCAGAGCATTCATACAAGGTTGGCGCCGGTGGCGACACCTACAACGTGCTGACATGAGGAAAGTTTCCAACAGATTTCTCATACACAAACAGCAGTTGACCGGCGTTGCCTGGTGAAACGTTGTTGTGATGCCTCGTGTAAGGAGAAGAAATGCGTACCATCACGTTCCCGACTTTGATAAATGTCGGATTGTAGCCTATCACGATTGCGGTTTATCGAATCGCGACATTGCTGCTCGTGTTGGTCCAGATCCAATGACTGTTAGCAGAATATGGAATCGGTGGGTTCAGGAGGGTGATACGGAACGCCGTGCTGGATCCCAACGGCCTCGTATCACTAGCAGTCGAGATGACAGGCATCTTATCCGCATGGCTGTAACGGATCATGCAGCCACGTCTCGATCCCTGAGTCAACAGAAGGGGACGTTTGCAAGACAACAACCGTCTGCACGAACAGTTCGACGACGTTTGCAGCAGCATGGACTATCAGCTCGGAGACCATGGCTGCGGTTACTCTTGACGCTGCATCACAGACAGGAGCGCCTGCGATGGTGTACTCAACGACGAACGTGGGTGCACGAATGGCAAAACCTCATTTTTTCGGATGAATCCAGGTTCTGTTTACAGCATAATGATGGTCGCATCCGTGTTTGGCGACATCGCGGTAAACGCACATTGGAAGCGTGTATTCGCAATCGCCATACAGGCGTATCACCCGGCGTGATGATATGGGGTGCCATTGGTTACACGTCTCGGTCACCTCTTGTTCGCATTGACGGCACTTTGAACAGTGGACGTTACATTTCAGATGTGTTACGGCCCGTAGCTCTAGCCTTCATTCGATCCCTGTGAAACCCTACATTTCAGCAGGATAATGCACGGCCGCATGTTGCAGGTCCTGTACGGGCCTTTCTGGATACAGAAAAAGTTCGACTGCTGCCCTGGCCAGCACATTCTCCAGATCTCTCACCAATTGAAAACGTCTGGTCAATGGTGGCCGAGCAAGTGGCTCGTCACAAAACGCCAGTCACTACTCTTAATGAACTGTGGTATCGTGTTGAAGCTGCATGGGCAGCTGTACCTGTACACGCCATCCAAGCTCTGTTTGACTCAATGCACAGGCGTATCAAGGTCGTTATCACGGCCAGAGGTGGTTTTTCTGGGTACTGATTTCTCAGGATCTATGCACCCAAATTGCGTGAAAATGTAATCACATGTCAGTTCTAGTATAATATATTTGTCCAATGAATACCCGTTTATCATCTGCATTTCTTCTTGGTGTAGCAATTTTAATGGCCATCAGTATATCTGCCACAGATCGCGACCTATCCTGCGTTACAGAATGGATAAGCCTCCGAACTCCACGTTCTGTGACCAGACGTAGGCGTCCGTCATCTTGTCGCCTAATCGTTGAATAACTGTCCTTCAACTACTTTCCATAGACGCTCAACAACAGTGGGCGAACAACTCACCGGCTTTTACTTTTCCGCGAGGCTCGTTTCCTGGCGCGAGGCCATAACAATCTGCCTTCGTCAAAGTTTCTTGTGTCAGAGGATTTTCTCACTTGCAGCCCGTATCGTCGCTACAGTGATTCCCCATTCGTCTCTGTTCGACTCACGTACTTTTCTTACCGCGTCACGTACCCCCGCGGCACTCAATCTCAGGCGGGCAGTGGTCATAAAGTTTTGCCTCTTCAGTGTATATCTAAACAGATGGGATCTGCTTCACGTATACTATAATAGGCACAACAAGAAAAGTGTTCATAAGAACCTCGGCGGAAGCGATACGGAATAACAGTCTCGTTATGACCAAGATCAGAATGTTGAGGACAGTCATGACTGACGAGCTGGTATTTAACTTTTCTCTTATGAGCGGTGTCCATCCCACTGAATGGGAACGTAACAGAGTCCGAAATGTCCCTAACTCTGAAAACCCGCAGTCGCCTTTCGACATCGACGTCATTAGAGAAGGAGCACACGTTCGGAAGGTTTCAAGGACGAGGAAGGAAATCGGTCGTGCCCTTTCAAAGGGACCATCCCGGCGTTTGTCTTGCGCGATTTAAGGAAATTACATGTATGTGGGAGGAAGTAACTATTGTCAGACTCTTCCCAGAAAGTGCTCAAGTGCCGGCCGAGGTGGCCGAGCGGCTCTAGGCGCTACAGTCTGGAACAACGCGACCGGTAGTTCCATGCGGCTTTTCGCGGATGATGCTGTAGTATACAGAGAAGTTGCAGATTAGAAAATTGTAGCGAAATGCAGGAAGATCTGCAGCGGATAGCCACTTGTTGCAGGGAGTGGCAACTGACCCTTAACATAGACAAATGTAATGTATTTCGAATACATAGAAAGAAGGATCCTTTATTGTATGATTATATGATAGCGGAACAAACACTGGTAGCAGTTCCTTCTGTAAAATATCTGGGAGTATGCGTGCGGAACGATTTGAAGTGGAATGATCATATAAAATTAATTGTTGGTAAGGCGGGTACCAGGTTGAGATTCATTGGGAGAGTCCTTAGAAAATGTAGTCCATCAACAAAGGAGGTGGCTTACAAAACACTCGTTCGACCTATACTTGAGTATTGCTCATCAGTGTGGGATCCGTACCAGATCGGGTTGACGGAGGAGATAGAGAAGATCCAAAGAAGAGCTGCGCGTTTCGTCACAGGGTTATTTGGTAACCGTGATAGCCTTACGGAGATGTTTAGCAAACTCAAGACCAGTATCAGTTGCAAAGCGATTTAGAAAAGATTGCTGTATAGTGTGGCAGGTGGCAGTTGACGCTAAATAACGAAAAGTGTGAGGTGATTCACATGAGTTCCAAAAGAAATCCGTTTGAATTCGATTACTCGATAAATAGTACAATTCTCAAGGCTGTCAATTCAACTAAGTACCTGGGTGCTAAAATTACGAACAACTTCAGTTGGAAAGACCACATAGATAATATTGTGGGGAAGGCGAGCGAAAGATTGCGTTTCATTGGCAGGACACTTAGAAGATGCAACAAGTCCACTAAAGAGACAGCTTACACTACACTCGTTCGTCCTCTGTTAGAATATTGCTGCGCGGTGTGGGATCCTTACCAGGTGGGATTGACGGAGGGCATCGAAAGGGTGCAAAAAAGGGCAGCTCGTTTTGTATTATCACGTAGTAGGGGAGAGAGTGTGGCAGATATGATACGCGAATTGGGATGGAAGTCATTACAGCAAAAACGTTTTCCGTCGCGGCGAGATCTATTTACGAAATTTCAGTCACCAACTTTCTCTTCCGAATGCGAAAATATTTTGTTGAGCCCAACCTACATAGGTAGGAATGATCATCAAAATAAAATAAGAGAAATCAGAGCTCGAACAGAAAGGTTTAGGTGTTCGTTTTTCCCGCGCGCTGTTCGGGAGTGGAATGGTAGAGAGATAGTACGATTGTGGTTCGACGAACCCTCTGCCAAGCACTTAAATGTGAATTGCAGAGTAGTCATGTAGATGTAGATGTAGATGTGGCAGACTCTGCAAGAGAGGCGCTCAGCATCGCGGTGTAGCTTGCTCGCCAGGTTTCGAGAAGGTGCGTTTCTGGATGAGGTATCGAATATATTGCTTCCCCCTACTTATACCTCCCGAGGAGATCACGAATGTAAAATTAGAGAGATTCGAGCACGCACGGAGGCTTTCAGACAGTCGTTCTTCCCGCGAACCATACGCGACTGGAACAGAAAAGGGAGGTAATGACAGTGGCACGTAAAGTGCCCTCTGCCACACACCGTTGGATGGCTTGCGGAGTATAAATGTAGATGTAGATATAGATACGGCAGCAGGTTAGAATCCAGCCTCGGGCGTGCATGTGAGTGATGTCCTTAGGTTAGTTAGGTTTAAGTAGTTCTTAGTTCTAGGGGACTGATGACCTCAGAAGTTAAGTCCCATAGTGCTCAGAGCCATTTGAACCAAAGTGCTTAAGTGAAATTTCAACGGTAAACCTCTCCGTGACATACAACGCCTCTCTTGTAGCGTCTGCCACAGGAGTTCATTGGCATCTCTGTAACGCTCTCGCTCAGACTAAACGAAACCGTGACAAAACGAACGTGCCGCTCTTCGTTGTATCTTCTCTATCTCTTCTGTCAGTCCTACCTGGTGAGGGTCCCAGATAGAATCGATCGAACAAGCGCCTTGTAAGCCACTTCCTTGGTGCATGAGTTACTTTTCCTTAAGATTTGCTCTATGAATCTCAATCTGACATCTACTTTTCTTACTATTTGTTTTACGCGGTCATTCCGCTTAAAGTCGCTCTAGATATTTTATAATAGATACTGTTTTTCCAGCATTTTATCATAGTTGGTGTAGTTGTACAGTAGTGAATTTCTTTTTCTTTGCATGTGCAATTTGTTACATTTATTTACGTTCATGGTCAGATCATCTAGTAGAAAGCGACGGAAGCTCATTACGACTGTTCGCACATGACGCGTTTGTCTATAAGAAAGCTGCAACGACACAAGACAGTACAGATTTGGAGAATGACCTGCAGAGGATTAATGAATGGTGCAGGCACTTCGCTTTTCACTATATCATTTATATACATTGAAACAGTAATGGTTCTATCACACTTCCCTGGGGTACTCCGGAAATCGTCTGTATCCAAAGCCTTGTAATGCAGTACCCACCATCAGCCTACATATTACGTAAATACTATACGATAAATGTCAGTACCGAGCGAGGTGGCGCAGTGGTTAGCACACTGGACTCGCATTCGGGAGGACGACGGTTCAATCCCACGTCCGACCATCCTGATTCAGGTTTTCCGTGATTTCCCTAAATCGCTTCAGGCAAATGCCGAGATGGTTCCTTTGACAGGGCACGGCCGACTTCCTTCCCCATCCTTTCCTAATCCGATGAGACCGATTACCTCGCTGTTTGGTCTCTTCCCCCAAAATAACCCAAATAAATGTCAGTATAGTTTCCGCGGACACAATGGAATGGATACCGCACCAATTAACCCAACACATGACGTAAAATATCCATTAGACAACCTTGTGGCCCTCGTACTGACATAACTGCACATCAGCAAAGAGTATGATCCCGACGATTTTGACAACCACGATCGCAACAATATGACAGTTATATTTTTCATATATCGCAGTAAAGTCACTCGAAATCTGGTTGATAAATAGGAAGCAGTGTGTCGCATTTGGAAATAGGAAGTCGTCATGTAAACGAGTTCCTTCAGTAGTGATACTGGACGAAGTCTCATGCCCGCTACGGTTCTACTGCTGCGAAAAATCTTCTGAGTAGTGTCCTCCTAAAAACATCAGCTTAATGTTGATGACCTCCTGCCTTACTTCGTTGCCAAACTAGAGGACTGCAGTCCTGTCATCATCCTGACTAATAACGACCTGTATTTAGATGGCCTAGTAACCTGGGCCTAAAATTAAATGCAAAAATTCCCGTTAATTTTAATATCTCAGTCGCAGCTAATCAGACTTGTTTTCCACGAACACATGCACCCTGTTCTTCTTGATGACACCTCAGAACCTTATATCAGACCGTGTGAAGATTCTGGTTACAACTGTGGATGACCACCTCAGCTGTGAAGGAAACAACGTCGCTGCGCGGACGAACATTCCTCTTACTTCTACCCCATTCAAATTTACGAAAAAAAATTTTCGTACGATATGAAACTGAAACTTACGTAACTACTCATCCTGTCTGACTGTCTGAACGCAGTTGCGATGTAATATTACATGTCACGACCAGTGAAAACTCTGGACGGCTAAATCTAACTATGAGTGCTTATGTGTGTAATATTCGGCTGTTTGGCCATATATTTGTCACATAACTTATAATCAGTTTAGGTGATCGCTATGGACAAGAAATGTGACTATACTTTGTTTCATACGTTTCTCGGTGTTCATGCTCCTCAGGACCTCGTCTTACGTATTAATAGCTCTCGTCTCATCGTAATCTTAACGTAATATCTGTCTTACCTAATATATTGGCTATACCATCAAAGTAAAAAAAAATTTTAAAAATTCTCATACTCCTCTTCAGTTGCCAATGCCTGTCTCTGAAACAAATTATACTGCAGTCTTCACAAAATCCAACACCATGCTGTGTTCTATTAATGTCTCTCTCAGTAAATTAACATAATGGCTATTTGTCTCGCCCAACAATAAGGCAAGTGTTCTTTTCTTCTTCCAGACCCTCTTGTTTCCTTTTTCAGTCACTTACCTAATCTTAGTTTTTTCATATCTTCATTACTAGAAGCCGAGCGAGTTGCAGTAGTGGTAAAGTCCCTAAACTCGCATTTCAGGGGAGTAGGGTTCAAACCCAAGTCCAGTCGTATACATTTAGATTTTCCGTGGTTTCCCTAAATCGCTCAAGATGGGGTTCCTTTCTAGTCCAGTCATTGCTTATGATTCCTGCTCATGACCTTTTCGTTGTAGAGACGTTAATGCGTAATCTAACTTTCCTCTTACTATATACTTGAATTCCACCGTGTCGTCACATTCATTTACCTCTCATCTGTTTCCTCACATCCATTACTGCTTCAGCCTAGAACAGAAATCGAACTACCTACATAATTACATCTGTTATGTCCCTCTTCACAAACAAATGTTAACGATGGTTATTAAGTAACCAAGTGAATTCAATGACTAGAAATTTTCTCTTCTAGCAATTGCAGTTGTTACTACCGCTTCTGTTATTAATCTTTCTATATGCCAGATTGCATACTAAATGCGAGTCCCGACGGTATCACATGTGTCATCTGTCAAGATTCGGTGCAACAAGGCAAGGATCGCTGAGAGATGCTTACAAGTTGTTCAGTCATATTATCTGGATAGGCTTCTTATTCACACGCTTCTTCATCTTACCCGTGTGTGAGGTGACTATGTATATTTGGTATCTCTGAACTGTGTAATTGTTCCTTGGGGGCTCGGAAGGGATGTGAGGGGAGCCAAAACTCATTCTTATGTCAGAACTGTGTTCCTTCATGTATTTTGACACGGTTCTGGAGCGTTTATCTAGTCATTTATTGCATTTCGTTAGACCATTCGAACGAAAATTACTTGGTCATGGTACGAGTCAGTACATAATTTTCATAATTCTGATTAGAAAATTTACAAACTAAATACTTAACGACATCGAAAACGTAACTCATTATAGACAAAAGTTCAGAAATTCTTGTACAGAATAGAACGTGTATACCGAAATGAAACCTATCAGCTTACATTTTAAGTCCTAGAGTTTATTACCACTTTTTTTCAGTTCTGCTGAAAGCTTGTTGAAAATTAAACTTCCTGAATAGCGTACATATTTCTGTACAATGATTAAGGAAGTGTCATCCAAATGTAAATAGTTTTTTCTACATAATGTTTATTGAATGAATGTTTCAGGTTCTTCTGAATTAGTCAACATTGTCAAAAAAAGCATGATTATTCAAAGTGTAAAAAAAACTAAGTATACATATTTCTAGACCTGTTAGAGGAGATAAATTTGAAAATTTGTGGTAAGATCTTACGGGACCAAGCTGCTTAGGTCATCGGTCCCTAACCTTACACACTGCTTAATCTAACTTATACTAACTTATGCTAAGGACGACACACACACCCATGCCCGAGGGAAGACTCGAACCTCCGAAGGGGGAAGGCGCGCGGACCGTGACAGACGCCTGAGACCGCGCGGCGTTAGAGGAGATAAAGAGAAACTCATTTGTTATGTGACACAAATGTCATGGGTGACAGAACCACAGGCACATAGACACAGGCAACAGAGCATGCACAATGTCGGCACTAGTACAGTGTATATCCACCTTTCGCAGCAATGCAGGCTGCTATTCTCCCATGGAGACGATCGTAGAGATGCTGGATGTTGTCCTGTGGAACGGCTTGCCATGCCATTTCCACCTGGCGCCTCAGTTGGACCAGCGTTCGTGCTGGACGTGCAGACCGCGTGAGACGACGCTTCATCCAGTCCCAAACATGCTCAATGGGGGACAGATCCGGAGATCTTGCTGGCCAGGGTAGTTGACTTACACCTTCTAGAGCACGTTGGGTGGCACGGGATACATGCGGACGTGCATTGTCCTGTTGGAACAGCACGTTCCCTTGCCGGTCTAGGAATGGTAGAACGATGGGTTCGATGACGGTTTGGATGTACCGTGCACTATTCAGTGTCCCCTCGACGATCACCAGTGGTGTACGGCCAGTGTAGGAGATCGCTCCCCTCCCCACACCATGATGCCGGGTGTTGGCCCTGTGTGCCTCGGTCGTATGCAGTCCCGATTGTGGCGCTCACCTGCACGGCGCCAAACACGCATACGACCATCATTGGCACCAAGGCAGAAGCGACTCTCATCGCTGAAGACGACACGTCTCCATTCGTCCCTCCATTCACGCCTGTCGCGACACCACTGGAGGCGGGCTGCACGATGTTGGGGCGTGAGCGGAAGACGGCCTAACGGTGTGCGTGACCGTAGCCCAGCTTCATGGAGACGGTTGCGAATGGTCCTCGCCGATACCCCAGGAGCAACAGTGTCCCTAATTTGCTGGAAAGTGACGGTGCGGTCCTCTACGGCACTGCGTAGGATCCTACGGTCTTGGCGTGCATCCGTGCGTCGCTGCGGTCCGGTCCCAGGTCGACGGGCACGTGCACCTTCCGCCGACCACTGGCGACAACATCGATGTACTGCGGAGACCTCACGCCCCTCGTGTTGAGCAATTCGGCGGTACGTCCACCCGGCCTCCCGCATGCCCACTATACGCCCTCGCTCAAAGTCCGTCAACTGCACATACGGTTCACGTCCACGCTGTCGCGGCATGCTACCAGTGTTAAAGACTGCGATGGAGCTCCGTATGCCACGGCAAACTGGCTGACACTGACGGCGGCGGTGCACAAATGCTGCGCAGCTAGCGCCATTCGACGGCCAACACCGCGGTTCCTGGTGTGTCCGCTGTGCCGTGCGTGTGATCATTGCTTGTACAGCCCTCTCGCAGTGTCCGGAGCAAGAATGGTGGGTCTGACACACCGGTGTCAATGTGTTCTTTTTTCCATTTCCAGGAGTGTATTTTCTGATCTTTGTACAAGATGATGATTTTATATCTGACATTTCGTGGGAAGCTAATGTTTTTCATAATTTATGCACAAGTTTGAGCTTGATGTCCTCCCATATATGTTAATGACATACAATGAATCACTTGAAAATGGCATAAAATGACGAAACATGGGTCGTAATTAAACAGTAATACAGTCAAATGGCGGTGTGCTCATTTAAAAAATAATAATTTCCTTGTTATTGTTTCTGTTACGTTGTGTTTAAATGAAAGATTCTAATGATGTTTACGGGCTCTTTGCGGCTGATTGCATTCTGAGTGACCTGACTTGCATCTTGTTTGTGGGGATGCACGATGCAACAGTTAGTGCGGGTACGTTCGCTACAATTTCCAGAGAAAAGATTACCAAATCATGTCGTATTTAAAAAACTTGGTGAACGTCGTCATGAAACGGAATCCCTTAGACCAAGCCGACGGGAAACTAGCAGACCTGGCAGTGTGTTAACTGTTCAGTTTGAGGGAGCTTTGTCATAGCAAACTAAGTACAAAACCATCACCAACACATCATCTATAGCCAAGGAACTAAATACAGGGGTTGGACAAGAATATGAAAACACTGCAGGAAATGCGTGCTTGAACATAAATGCAGATTCCATCCGAGCCTGCAGGTGGCACTGTTGTATTTGACCTCAAACGGTGTCTGGGCAATGCCGTCAAAACATTGCAAGTGTCAGTCGGGTCAGTAGAGTGTTTTGCGTAGTGGTGAGTGCTAAGTGTATTCGAACGTGGGTTAGTCGTTGGTGCTCGTACGGTTGGTGCTCCCGTAACCAAGGGAGTACAAGTATTTGGTGTTTCAAGAGACACTGTACTGAAAATTTATACAGCATACAGGGAAAGTGGAAAAACATCATCCGCTAAATCACAAGTCGGACGAAAGTGTGTATGAAGTGATCATAGCAGACGGACATAGAGGAGAATGGTGATGATGAAAAGTAAGAGGAGAAGAGCAGTAAAAGGCACTGCAGAACTAAATGTCGCACTCGCGAACACTCTCAGCATCGAAACAAAAAAAAAATGGTTCAAATGGCTCTGAGCACTATGGGATTTAACATCTGTGGTCCTCAGTCCCCTAGAACTTAGAACTACTTAAACCAAACTAACCTAAGGACATCACACACATCCATGCCCGAGGCAGGATTCGAACCTGCGACCGTAGCGGTCACGCGGTTCCAGACTGAAACGCCTAGGCCGGCCGCGGTGGCCGTGCGGTTCTAGGCGCTTCAGTCTGGAACCGCGTGACCGCTACGGTCGCAGGTTCGAATCCTGCCTCGGGCATGGATGTGTGTGATGTCCTTAGGTTAGTTTGGTTTAAGTAGTTCTAAGTTCTAGGGGACTGAGGACCACAGATGTTAAGTCCCACAGTTCTCAGAGCCATTTGAACCATTTTTTTGAAGCGCCTAGAACCGCACGGCCACACCGGCCGGCTTGCACCGAAACAACAATAAGGGAGCTTCATAAGCTGTTAACTGCGTGGCGAACAGTAATTCCAAAACCACACACAACTGATGCAGATATTTTCAACAGAAAAGCGTGTTGGCTAAACCATGAAACCTGCACTATGTGGCAATGCAAGAAAGTCATTTGCTCGGATGAGCCTTGTTTCATACTGTTTTCAACGTCTGGCCGAATTACGTCCCAAGAATGAAACATGGCGGGGGTTCTGTGATGATTTGAGGAGCCATATTGTGGTATATCGTAGGTCCCATGGTTACCTGTAAGGTCGCATTACTGCCAAGGGTCATGCGACTCTTTTGGCTGATCAGGTCCATACCGAGATATAATGTTTGTTCCCCAATGGTGATGTCGTGTTCAAAGACGCCAGGGCCAGTCCGTAGTAATTGAGAGAAAGCCATCGAGTAAAATAGAAACGATTTCTGGAATTCCACAAGGTAGTGTTATAGGCCCTCTGCTGTTCCTTATCTTCATAAACGACTTAGGGGACAATCTGAGCAGCCGTCTTAGGTTGTCTGCAGATGATGCTTTCGTTTATCGTCTAGTAAAGTCATCAGAAGATCAAAACTAATTGTAAAACGATTCAGAAAAGATATCTGTATGGTCCAAAAATTGGCAATTGACCCTAAGGAAATAAAAGTGTGAGGTTATTCATATGAATGCTAAAGGGAATCCGTTAAACTCCGTTTACGCTATAAATGAGTCAAATCTAAGGGCCGTAAATTCAACTAAATACCTAGGAATTACAATTATGAACAACTTAAATTGTAAAGAACAGAAAGAAAATGTTGTGGGGAAGACAAACCAAAGACTGCATTTTCTTGGCAAAACACTTAGAACATATAACATGTCTACTAAAGAGAATGCCTACGCTAGGCTTGTCCGTCCTCTTTTGGAGTACTGCTGCGCGGTCTGGTATCCTTACCAGGTAGGATTAACGGAGTACATCGAGAAAGTTCAAAGAAGGGCAGCACGTTTTGTATAATCCCGAAATGGGGGAGAGAGTGTTACTGACATGATACAGGATTTGGGGTGAACATCAATAAAAACAAAGGCGTTTTCCGTTGCGGCAGAATCTTCTCACGAAATTTCAATCACCAACTTTCTCCTCCGAATGCGAAAATATTTTGTTGACACCGACCTACACAGGGAGAAACGATCGTCATAATAAAATAAGAGAAACCAGAGGTCACACGGAAAGATATAGGTGTTCTTTTTTCCGCGCGCTGTTCGAGTTTGGAATAATAGAGGATCATTGTGAAGGCGGCTCGATGAACCCTCTGTCTGGCACTTACTTGTGATTTACAGAGTATCTATGTAGATGTAGACACAACACAAATCGTCCTGGACTGGTTTTTTGTGTGGGAGGATGAATTGTAGCATTCCAGCTGGCCATGACAGTCTCATATTACTGAGCCTTTGTGGTCAACTTTGGAGACAAGGTTGTGTGATCGCTATCCACCACCATCAACGCTACCTGACATTGACATTTTTTGCAAGCAGAATGGTAGGAGATTCTCTTGAAAACCATGCAGGGTCTGTATTTACCCATTGCGAGAGGACTGGAAACTGTTTTAAACACCAAGTGGTTTCCTACACTGTATAAAGCATGGTAATGTCTCGTGTTTCTTGTTTTTCGTGTTTACATATTATTGAACACCATGAATGGGACGTCCTGCACGAGACGGGCATGCAGCGATTCAAGTATCAGAAAGTATAAGACGTAACAGCTGATGACTTTCTCCTGGGAGCCGAATTCTGCCAGTGGTACCTACACCAAATTGTAAACATCCCTGACTTTCATATGTGTGTTTTGTTTACTGGCGAGGCAGCCTTCACAAGAGCAGAAATATTCAGCAGCTGTAACAGCTGTGTCTCGCAGTTATGAAGTCCTAAGGTAACTCGGGTGCTTCATCATCAACAGAGATTTAAAGTAAATGTGTGGACTGGTGTTGTCCACTACCATCTGATTGGATCGTATCTTTTGCTTAACAAGCTCGGTGCGGGAAATTACCGGATGTTTCTCCGAGAGGTACTACTGGAAACGTTTGGGGAATGTCCTGTTAGTAGTCAGTCAATGATTACGGTTCCAACATATAGTGCCCCCTCCATACTTCGCCGTTGATGTAAGAGAACATCTAGACAATCTTTTCCCCAGTTGCCGGCCGAAGTGGCCGAGCGGTTAAAGGCGCTACAGTCTGGAACCGCACGACCGCTACGGTCGCAGGTTCGAATCCTGCATCGGGCATGGATGTGTGTGATGTCCTTAGGTTAGTTAGGTTTAAGTAGTTCTAAGTTCTAGGGGACTTATGACCACAGCAGTTGAGTCCCATAGTGCTCAGAGCCATTTGAACCATTTTTTTTTTTTCCCCAGTTGTTGAATTGGAAGTAATGAGCCAGTACTGTGACCATCACGTTCTCCCGACCTCATTCTTATGGATTTGGGGGGGGGGGGGGGGGAGCAGCTTTTGGTGTACGAGTTACCGAAAGACAATCCAGAAGAGGTACTTGCTCGTTTCGCTGACGCTGCAGCCATTACTCGTAAAACACTTGTTTGGTTTGAGCGTGGTAAACAATCACGAGCACGAAAATGCCAATAGTGCTTCAATGTAAACCGACGGCATCTTCAGTATCAAATCTAGCACAATATTCATCACACAATGATTTGAATACAGTCTCTGAACATCACTAGCGTGGAAACCTTCGTGCACCCCCAGCTGGGAAATGGTGCACCTGTGACAGTTTTTCCACATAAAGAAAGTGTTTAGTTTTATCTTTCCTAAACATCCTAAAATGTTATATATGTAGTTTTTTACGTCTTACACACACACCACACACATTATATATATATATATATATATATATATATATATATATATATATATATATATATATATATATATACTCCTGGAAATGGAAAAAAGAACACATTGACACCGGTGTGTCAGACCCACCATACTTGCTCCTGACACTGCGAGAGGGCTGTACAAGCAATGATCACACGCACGGCACAGCGGACACACCAGGAACCGCGGTGTTGGCCGTCGAATGGCGCTAGCTGCGCAGCATTTGTGCACCGCCGCCGTCAGTGTCAGCCAGTTTGCCGTGGCATACGGAGCTCCATCGCAGTCTTTAACACTGGTAGCATGCCGCGACAGCGTGGACGTGAACCGTATGTGCAGTTGACGGACTTTGAGCGAGGGCGTATAGTGGGCATGCGGGAGGCCCGGTGGACGTACCGCCGAATTGCTCAACACGTGGGGCGTGAGGTCTCCACAGTACATCGATGTTGTCGCCAGTGGTCGGCGGAAGGTGCACGTGCCCGTCGACCTGGGACCGGACCGCAGCGACGCACGGATGCACGCCAAGACCGTAGGATCCTACGCAGTGCCGTAGGGGACCGCACCGCCACTTCCCAGCAAATTAGGGACGCTGTTGCTCCTGGGGTATCGGCGAGGACCATTCGCAACCGTCTCCATGAAGCTGGGCTACGGTCCCGCACACCGTTAGGCCGTCTTCCGCTCACGCCACAACATCGTGCAGCCCGCCTCCAGTGGTGTCGCGACAGGCGTGAATGGAGGGACGAATGGAGACGTGTCGTCTTCAGCGATGAGAGTCGCTTCTGCCTTGGTGCCAATGATGGTCGTATGCGTGTTTGGCGCCGTGCAGGTGAGCGCCACAATCAGGACTGCATACGACCGAGGCACACAGGGCCAACACCCAGCATCATGGTGTGGGGAGCGATCTCCTACACTGGCCGTACACCACTGGTGATCGTCGAGGGGACACTGAATAGTGCACGGTACATCCAAACCGTCATCGAACCCATCGTTCTACCATTCCTAGACCGGCAAGGGAACTTGCTGTTCCAACAGGACAATGCACGTTCGCATGTATCCCGTGCCACCCAACGTGCTCTAGAAGGTGTAAGTCAACTACCCTGGCCAGCAAGATCTCCGCATCTGTCCCCCATTGAGCATGTTTGGGACTGGATGAAGCGTCGTCTCACGCGGTCTGCACGTCCAGCACGAACGCTGGTCCAACTGAGGCGCCAGGTGGAAATGACATGGCAAGCCGTTCCACAGGACTACATCCAGCATCTCTACGATCGTCTCCATGGGAGAATAGCAGCCTGCATTGCTGCGAAAGGTGGATATACACTGTACTAGTGCCGACATTGTGCATGCTCTGTTGCCTGTGTCTATGTGCCTGTGGTTCTGTCAGTGTGATCATGTGATGTATCTGACCCCAGGAATGTGTCAATAAAGTTTCCCCTTCCTGGGACAATGAATTCACGGTGTTCTTATTTCAATTTCCAGGAGTGTATATATATGGCCACCAGAGTGAATTTCTATTGTTCGTGTTGTTAAGTGTTTCTACCAGGCCTGGTAGGAACACCGTCAGACGTTGAGTGATCACTGCGAAGGACATGCAGAGGCCGCTCACTAGACAGTCTTATCAGCACCTGACAGAGTTTGAAAGAGCGTCATTGTCGGTCTCCATTTGGCTGGCTGGTCGAATCTTACAACACCCAGATTTTAGATTTGACGTTGGTGTGATGTTGGACTGTATAGTGACATGAGGACAGGAATACTCGTCTTCAATGATCCGGTCAATGATGTCTGACCACTGTAAGGGAGGATGGTCATAATTTGCACCAAACACGAGCTGAACTTGGGAATTATCGGACTATGCTCAGGCTGCCGTTATCACAACACAAACGGCTACGTCTGGAGTGGTGCCAAGATCGGGAAGCATAGACTGCTGATGAATGGCGTCGCATTATGTTCAACAATGAATCGCGGTTCTGACCATCGTCGGAAAGTATGGTGGTAAACTGGGGAGAGGTCTCATTCTTTTAATATTTTGGAGAGGCGCAGTGGTATAATCCTGGCGTCAGTGTGCAGCCGTCAGGTATGACTTCAGGTCACACCTGGCAGTGTTTGAGCGAACTCTGACGCCACAATATTCAATCACAGACATCCTTCGTTCTCGTGTGTTACCTTTCACACGATAGCATCGTGGTGCCATTTTTCAACAGGACAATGCTCGTTCATATATGGCACATGTACGTATGAACCGTCTGTGTGATGTCGATGTATTCCCGAGGGTAGCAAGATCCCAGACCCGTCTCCGACAGAACACGTGTGGCACCAGCTTGGACGTCAACCCTGTCACAGTGCCACTATCCTTGAAATCAAAGACTGGTTTCAGCTGTTGTGGGCCAGCTTTCCTCAGGAAAGGATAGAACGGCTTTGTGACGCCTTTTGCAGCCAAATCAGTGCCTGCATCCAGATCAGAGTGGATGCAACGCCATACTGATAAGTGGACTCATACTGCCATGTGTTTTGCAAATCTGACTCAGTATTGTACTTGTGCTGGCGTAAGAGGTCGCCAGCACACCGGTCGGCAAAGATGTAGCAAGAAGATCGATAGTAGGCGCTGGATCAAGCGCGCCTATCAGGAGAGAGGCCAAAGACAGACTCGCAAGCACAAACCGCCAACGCCCTCTCGACGGAAAGTATTTAGATCGCCGCCGATGACCAGTTTCGCTCAGTCACTAGCTCAGCCACTGACGCACTATTCTATTTGGCGTCTGTCAATTCACATCACAGGCTACGAGAGTGTGTAGCGAGTGGAGTAGTGTTTATAGCGGGACTTATACTTCAGCATCAGTGAGGCTAACGTGGGCTATTACTACAACACATGGACTCTCTTAAAGATAAGTAGCTTTCTGTTCAAGTGAATAAGGAACCCTGTTAATACATGGGTGCAGTATGTTGTAGAGAGAGGATACTGGCCACCAAACAACATCCTCTCCCTTGACTCATGTGGTACAAGACACAACAGTGGCGACGAGGACACAAAAGGAGTCACTGCAATAGCATCACATGCCGTTTCAACCCATGAAGTTTCATTTCGTTTCCTCCACCCCTTCTGGTGCCTCACTTTCGCGAATTGACACCGCAGATCTGGCCTAAGAATATTCTTGGTAAGTGCACAGAGTTACCCCAGCATACGAAGACGTAGGAGATAGTAGGGTGAAAGAAAGTTGAGTGAACGGGCCTTCGCGTTTCAATGGCAGAGATGGTTGAGATCATTGTTATACTAAAGACAGCAGCAAAAATTTTCTGCACCGTATTTTGAACGCGATACTTCTAAGAAAACGCTTCATCTAGCCTCAGTCGTAGGAATTTAAAATAGTTGACTTCACTGACTGTTTGGCCAATAAAATTAATTTCGCTTTTGCAAGAGTTGCGTGTCAGAAGCAATATGCATTGTGCTAAGGTGGTGTGTTGTCTTGCGAAAGGTTAAGGCCGCTTGTAGGATGGTCTAAGCGGACAAATGGACGCATATGATAGAGCAGTGGATGACTCCTTACCATATCGGATGTCACGCAAATCAAGGCCATTGCTAGGTGTTTTGCTTCCCTTGCCGAGAACTGAAAAATGACGCCCCCTCTTTTTTAACACCACCGGTCTCTCCGATTCCCCCCTCCACCACCACCAGCATCCGACGGCCAACAACGCAAATCGCCTATTATACTTTTAATCATCAAACTAAAGTAACCAGACGTCCTCATTTTCTGGGTAAAGTCCTCAGTTTTCACGCTTTGTCTTCAGTTCCTTTCATACTGATTGACACAACATATGTCCTCAATTTCTTATCTTTGTCCTCAGTTTTTGAAATTCCCCAAAATAATTGAAATAGGAAGAAGGTGCTGAACATTTTAAACTAGAACTCAACTGAATACAGCTGTGCAACCAAATTTGGCATCATTTACTTATTTTATTCAATTGCAAGAAAATTGACTAATAAAGGTTTGGAACTATTTTTTGGTGTGAATGAATTTTTCCTTGAATTTAGAAATTATGCTGTGCTGATGGGAGACATGCCGAACTTTAAACTAGGTCATCTGGATAGCAGTGGGGTCATTTCTTATCTGTTTTAATTGTAATACTTTTAGAATGAGGAATAAATCTCACCTCTTTCAGCATCCATCTTCTTACGACTAAATAAATGAATGACGACTTGTTTGCATTTTCTGTAGACGGTTCTACAACTTTTGTTAGCCGCGCCGGTGGCAGTGTAGTCTAAGCGAGGTAGGCAATGTGTTTCCTTTCCTCAAAGTAAGTGAAGACTTATTAAGTAATTGTTCCGTTTGCTTTTGAAAACAGTTCGGTGTTTTAATTTTTACTCTCTTTCATTTTTTCTCACTTGCTGAATTTTTTCACTGTCTGATTTGAAATTAATTTTTTCCGCCCTTTACCGCTCCTCAAATTTTAACGCCCTAGGCGGCCGCCTACGCTTACCTAATGGCAAAAAAATGGTTCAAATGGCTCTGAGCACTATGGGACTTAACTTCAGTCCCCTAGAACTTATAACTACTTAAACCTAACTAACCTAAGGACATCACACACATCCATGCCCGATGCAGGATTCGAACCTGCGACCGTAGCGGTCGCGCGGTTCCAGACTGTAGCGCCTAGAACCGCTCGTCCACCCCCGCCGGCGCCTAATGGTAGGAACGGCCCTGACGCAAATGGAATCTAAGGGGAGCATCTCTGCCAGTCTACAATACCTTTGAGCTTTCAGAGCAACTTACGTTTATATGGCGGCTATCTTGTGATGGTTTGTTCCAATATAGCGTACTAATCGCCCATAGGGAGTAAAAATGCATGAAGTTATGTGGTATTACACTGTGCTATATTTAAACCATTTCGTAAAGTGGCTGAAAAGAGTGCAAAAAGTACTCAAAGAACGAGGGCAGACTCTTAGCCACAGCAAAAACCAGTGGAAGTACATTCAGGAAGTCCCCAGCATAGTAACACTATAAACATTCGCGTGACAGCAAGTTTCTTGTCAAGGTACGCACCATACTCCTTTCCGTTTTTATGTATAGAGAGGCATATGTTCTGGTTCTAATGGCAACCGTAGCATCTCGGGGAATTAGCGATAATCTAGAAATAGTACCGTTAACGTAAATAATTGATCTGTAAGCCATGACGCCTGATTATCGGCACTGGTGGCTCGAGCGCGTCACTAATAAATTAATGTCGTAAGATTAATAACACTAAACATTGTGACTGGTTGTGGTACATACACGTAATCCTTTACATTACTGCGTTGTTAGCCGATGAAAGACAGTGGAAGACGTACCGGTAACCCCATATCGTCCATGTAAACATCCCGTCCCCCACACATCAGAGTGCCTGCAGCACCTGTCGGGACAGTAACTGTGATGCAACGCTTCATGTGGTTAGCTCTGTCATGGGTGTGTTGCGCAACTCGTCTGTCGAGGAGACCTCTTTCCATGCTACGTGCGTCCAATGACGGTCTGTTATGCCATCACAGGTGACGGGAGGTCAAAAAAAGGAAGGCAAGGGGATGGGAGGGAGGTGGGCGTGTATGAACGTTGCCAAACCAGAACAGACGTTGTTTGCTTATAGTAGGCTTATCGTCTGCAGCTCGCCAAGCGCTACAAGGTGAGCAGGTAGTATACGTAATCTCACGCATTCTCGGGCAGTAAACAACGATGTGCCATTCTGGAGCAGCAAATAACACTGGAATCTTGAGGTGTACTGGGGACACTAAGAAATGGGATTCTACGTGACCCTATATCAAAAACACTGCTGCTGTGAAATACTAACGCATCACGATGTATCACACTGCCTCCAGTAAGCGCTGCAAAGAAATTCACAGCCATTGATACAGATATCGTGAAACAACGTAATATAGAAGTTAAATACCTTTCCTTGTATGTTATTAGGCAGACAGAGAGCCGAGAACTGGGTTCTATGTTGAATGAAACGTATTCCAATTCACAAAGACAGTTCATAAAACGGTAGCCACACTAAATTCACGAATGGAAGGTAAATGATCGTTTGGCACTAATGGCCGGGTTGAAACTTCCTGGCAGATTAAATCTGTGTACCGGACCGAGACTCGAACTCGGGACCTATGCCGTTCGCGGGCAAGAGCTCTACCCGAATTCGAGTCTCGGTCCGGCACACAGTTTTAATATCCTAGGAAGTTTCATATCAGCGCACATTCCGCTGCAGAGTGAAAATTTTATTCATAATGGCCGGGTTTTTTGGCCGTCTGGTGCAAGCCTTTTTATTTGACGCCACTTCGGCAACATGCGCATAATTTGATGACGCTGGGATGAAGCGACAACACAAACACTCGAAGGAAATTTCCGACCTGGCTGAAATCGAACCCGCGATCCTGCGATGTAGAGGCAGCGACGTTAACCACTAGACAATGAGCTACTTATAACCAATGAAAGTGACACATAGACAGCGTGTTCTCATACAATGCAGGTTTCCACGGTCGGTATTTGCGTAGTTGGTGACTTTATTTTATGAGCATCATGCTGCGGTGTACGGTGGGGTTCCCAAACTGTGTTCCGTGGTACACTGGTGTTGCACGGCACGCGAATAAAAACTATTAACAACATGGTGTTTTCTTTTTTCAACATTTTGACGATATTAATTTTTATTTTATTTAATTATGATTTCTGTATTACTACTTATGATTTAAATTTGAAGTAATCACTGAAAAAAAAACTAGTTTATCTTAGTTTTAAATTTTTATTATCGTGTTCCAGTAAAGTACCAGAATTCTCAAAATGTTCCATCAGAGGAAAAATTTAGGAAGGCCTGGTCAGTGGCATCTTTCTGTTCCTAACGTTCCGCCTCCTAATACTGGAGATATCGTCAGAGGCTGTACAGATCTCGTTAGTTGATTTTGGTACTTGAACAAGCTCACCAAGCCGAATTGTTTGTACCTAACAACAATGGCCGGTTGGTGACGTTACCCGACAGCTGGCAAATACTACAGAGCCGCTCCGACGTCTGGTTGGAGCTTGTGCTGCAAAACATTTGGCGCTGTTTGCTTTGTTTAGCATTGAAACCCACAACTTTCCTGAGTTCAGCCTTGTTCCTTTTGATCTAAAGTAGTTGTAATGTTATTTTTAATTTAATGGCTCTCTGTGTATCCTAGCATAGTAATGAAAAATCTGTAGTATCAGAGAATCGAATTTGGTGGTTCCTTAGTCCCTGTACATGACATCCAACTGCCGATTTATCCGTGTTTCCCACGCGACAGTTGATGCTCTGAATAGACTGTGGAGTTAAGACTGGGCATCTATGCAGCTGAATAGTGAGTGAGTTTTTTTCGCCGGCCGAAGTGACCGAGCGGTTCTAGGCGCTACAGACTGGAACCGCGCCACCGCTACGGTCGCAGGTTCGAATCCTGCCTTGGGCATGGATGTGTGTGATGTCCTTAGGTTAGTTAGGTTTAAGTAGTTCTAAGTTCTAGGGGACTGATGACCTCAGAAGTTAAGTCCCATAGTGATCAGAGCCAGCTCTCGGTCCCGAGAATAACTTGAGAAAAAGAACTTTCCTGGAAGGCAGTAAATTCGGGAACTTTGTTACGAATACTTCGACAGTTTACTGACAAAATTGTCATTATTCTGAACGCAGTCTGATTTCGCTACTATTTTCTTGGCGTTTGGCGAGTATTCATCAGAGTGCCTCAGACTGCCACCTAGCATAAAAAAAGGAGCATACGATGGATGTCCTAGAGTATTCCAAACAGAACTACAAACTGTAGTTTTCATCTGTGTGTGGGCCTAGAGCCGTTATTGTGTTCATTATCTCTCAACTAATTCCTCTCTCCTTTCACGTGATTTGCCTAAATCGCTTCAGGCCAATGCTGGGATGGTTCGTTTGAAAGGGCACGGCCGATTTCCTTCCCAATCCTTCCCTAACCCGAGCATGAGCTCCGTCTCTAATGACCTCGTTGTCGACGGGACGTTAAACACTAACCACCACCCCCTCTCTCCTTTCACCCAGTGTTCTAACTAACCGTGGAGGATATTTTTCTCGAAAACATTAAGTCAGGTATTTTTTTTTTGGTAAAATGCATTTTAGGCAAAGCTTAAAAGATAACTGAATAGTGAACATCACATTGCCAGGAATCTGTTGGAAACTGGAAGGAGCGAGATCAGCTTCAGCTTTCAAAATTACTAGATACAGAACAGAATTCTCAAAAGTGAACGATATTTAGTCTGACGGATCTTTTGATAACACCATAAAATGAAAATTAACACTACAAAAATACACTTTTTAACTAGAAATTATTTGCATATTTATAAATTATTATAACGGAAATCATATGTCAGTTTTCAGTTTGTTGTAATAAACATACGAAACACTTTTCATCTTGTTCTAATTTCTCCGAAACATGTGTGGTGCTGCCAGAGGCCATAAATGTGTCCAGAGTCAATTATTCATTTGATCTTTTGAAAATAAAAGTTAATGAAATAGATTTTAGCACACTACTACATTAGCAGGGCATACTTCCTACCCAATAAAATTTCTGTTCTCTTTCTATAACGTAGTTCAGCTTGAAAGCACCAGAGAGTTTTACTAAATTACCAGATCAGTGCAACGCATGAAAAGTTTGTGACATAAAATATGCGATATTAAATTATGCTATATCTAAAGTTGACTTCGCTTGTTGCAGTTTCCAGCAGGTTCATGGTAATGTGAACTTCACGTCACAAACCGGAACGTAGCTTGTGGGGTGTTGGTGAATCAATCTAAAATAACAGGTCGCCTGTATAATATTGCGCAGAGATTATTTTTGAACTTAATATGTGTTAAGAATTAATTGCAGCTGTTAGTAAACCACAACGGAAATGAAATAAAGAAAAAGCACTTGGAAAATCAGCGGTGTAATAGCGTAACTATGTACTATACTAGCGCAAATGCATAAGCTCGTTTCAGCCCCTGACGTAGTACCAGAAGTCTTATATTGTATACGACATCTTCTTACAAGTACATTCCCGTACACGACACTTTTAGTGTTCCCCTGACTGCGTTCAAATTATCAGTTTATGCCTGCTTCTACACGAAGGCACGCTGGAGCGGCGCGCCATGACAAAATATGCTAATGCTGGTCGGGAACGCCGAGGCGGCTACAATTTCCGTTCGGTAGCGGTTTACATATCGTGCGCTCAATGAGAAAATTAATATTAGATGTGCAGCAAGGCGTGCGACGCGGTGCTTCCAGCGGACGGCCAATTACCACACGCATGCGCGCGCCGCTGTGAAGCAATGCATGTAACATATTTCTGATTGACGGCTGTATTAAATTAGTCACGGCGCGTAAACCGATTTGATGCACGTTGCGTCACGGGCACGATAAACTGCTGACGCTAAACCTCTACGGGCACCGAGTGTTCCGTAATAAACGCGCGCAGCCCTCATAGAGAAATAACTAGCAACGTGTTGCAACGAACGAGTCCGAAATGAAATTCGGTCACAACAGACAAATGCTTTGCTGGAGCGTATAACGAACAGTTTAAATGGTTCTTCTTAGAGTCCAGTGTTGTCAATGGAAACGTTACAACAGTATTATCGAGTGCTTTTCTGAAAATGATCTCATTTTCAGCTACAAAAAGACCCAACGTATTCATTTCTGTACATCTAGAGGTACTACACATACGATAACAGTAATATATGATGAGGAAATTATAACCAGGGCGGAAACTGCAAAATCCTGACGTGCCCATATTGATGAGAATTTAAACTGGACAAAACGAATTTTTGAACTCCGGAAACAACTCAATTCCGCACATTTGTACATCGAATCATTGTAAATGCTCGGGAGAGACAGACGATTAAGTTAACATATTTTGTTTATTTTTATTCTGTAACGTATGGAATAATATTCTGGGGTAACTCATGTTTAAGAACGATAGTTTTTGTTGCTCAAAAATGTGTTGTAAGAATATTACGTGCTATTCATCCATAGACATTTTGTAGACATCTGTTTGAGGAGTTGGGTATTCTGACTTGTGCTTCATAGTATACGTATTCCATCATGAAGTTTGTTGTAAATGAACAACTACAGTTCAAAAGGGACAATGATGTACATAATTACAAAACCAACAGAAAAATTACTTTAATTTCTCATTAAGTCTGAATTTAGCACAAAAATTGGTGCACAATAATACTAACAAAATTTTTGATCCCTAAAACAGTGATGTATAATGACAGATAGCAACGTTACATTTGAAAACAAACTGAAAAATTTTCTCCTTGACAATTTATAGAAAAATATCTATTTGTGTTGTATGCAAAAGGTGGTGGTAGGAATTACTAATTCACATCTTCGCAGAAACAACCTTGTAAATGGTCAGTAAGAAGCCATATTTTCGCGTGAATATGTGATATGAAAGTAAAATCACTTGTTCAACATTATTACAACTAATCGTACAAATGACGTGGAAGTATTTCGTATTATTCGGTCAGTATTACATATTTATTTGTTGAAACTGCCAAAAACTGAATATTGCTCACCTTCGCAATATTTATGCAGTAGTCGAGGAGTCGAATCAAAATTGCAAATTCTGAACACAGACGAGGCTACTTATGGCACGTTTAAAAAAATGTGAGATCTATTGCTGTACTCTAGGTTAATAAACGTATATTTGTTTTCTGCGGCGTTCGAAAAGACACACAAAAAATATTTGCTACACTGCATGTATGACGTGTACAAGTCCGTACTTCACATTGCTTCTCTAACGTTCGGTTGAATTATATCAACATATTCCTTAATTTGAGTTAAAAGAATTATGAAGTTAGTTTCATCTTATTCTCGATGTTGATGAGCGTTGTGTGTGTGTGTGTGTGTGTGTGTGTGTGTGTGTGTGTGTGTGTGTGGTCTGAATCAAAATTTTATCTCAAAGAAACAGCAGCCAGTTACTCTTTTTATTGAAAAGTTTGTTTATCTAATTAACTAGTCTAAACAATCTCAGATTCAAATGGTAATAATAATGATAATAACGGCAATAATAACATGGTAATAACAACACAACGTTCAGACTGCTGTGAAATTTTTTGATGAGTGCATACACGACTAGAGATAGGTACACTGATACAACATCTTCGTCAACCACTGTCCGAAAATCCCTCGGTTCACTTACAGGCACGACGGTTAACACAACGGATAATGTGAAAAATTACAAAAAGGATATCATATATCGAGTTAAAATCATAAAATTTCCTGTCAGGTGCGTTTAAATTCAGCGTTTGAAACAGACAGTGAAAAGTAATCATGAAAATTCAAAATGAGAATCTTTTCGATTTAGTAATATGATTTTTTATTCTCTTCTCATAGTGAAGCAGCTCCCTTGCAGATCATTGATCTTTGCAGCAGGAACGCCATGAGGTAGGTCAGGAAAACTCCAAAGGAGCCATCTGGCGACGAGGTATGGAACCTGATAATTAGTGCGGAGACGGTGGGAAGGCGGTTACGTAAGCTTGTTGGCTTACAGTCACAACAAAAGAATAAAACGGGCTAAATAATGGAAATAAATTACAATTTCTAAATCCACACAGTAAATTTAAAGTTGCTGTGACAACGAGAAACATGCTAGCTTTTCTATTCACTTACCCACGTACCTGATCACAATGACATCATTTCGTAAGGCATTAATAACTTAGTTGGTCACACGTAGTTCAACTCTCTATATATCTACATATTGCTACACAATAATATGAGGGTGCATTTTCGCGTGACGGCTCTTTTATAATAATTTTCAATTCATTTCATCATAACCTACTGAAATTGTAGTTCATTTTCTACGATGATATCAGAACGATGAACTCCACATGGATTTCATAATACTTGTAGAACATTGAAATTGCTGCGGAACGTGTTTAAGAGTTATATTTCCTTTCGAACTTCCAAATAGTTTCCAAATGGCGCTTCTTTCCAAGAATTTATAGTAAAATTTAAGAATGAAAAAACTGATATACATTTGAGGGAATCTAGATTTCGAGCGGTTCTGGCGCTACAGTCTGGAACCGCGCGACCGCTACGGTCGCAGGTTCGAATCCTGCCTCGGGCATGGATGTGTGTTTTGTCCTTAGGTTAGTTAGGTTTAAGTAGTTCTAAGTTCTAGGGGACTTATGACCTCAGCAGTTGCGTCCCATAGTGCTCAGAGCCATTTTTTTTGAATCTCGATTTCCTCCGAAGGCCTAATTAATAACAAATGTTTCAGAAACCAGTCCGAAGAAATCATTTTACGTACGAGCTTAAAGCGAATCCATAAATTCTGTGGCTATTTCGGGATTTTAAACTAAAAATAAAGTTTTACTTATAACACTGAATGTAGTGATATTCAAACTATTTTTGTGTGTATCTTGACACACCTTCAAAAAATACATTGAGGTAGATGTAATTTACATTCACCCGAAAGTAATTTCGCCACTCGAGCACAACTGTAGTATGTACGAATACCTGAGATCATTTTAAGCGGCTGATCCTAATATTTGTTCAATATTTAAGGATAGAATCATTGACTCAAAGACGTAAATAAGGGTACCACATTTGACGATATTTTCCAAAACAGAATTCTCAAAATAACAGATCCTATACACTGCTAACCACCTTATCATCGAGAAATGTCTGTTTTGTTATTAACACTTTTTCTATTCTGCTGAAGTATGAATATTTTCCAGACTTTAATCCTTCAATGTCTTTAAAACAAGGTGTTTTTCATTTGAAGCTTCTTTCAATGTAATTTTTTCCGGCTCGCTATTTGAAGAAATATTCATCTGCCTTTAGCATCTGCGTAAATATTTATTTAAACTTTGTATTTTATACGTTAGTGCATTATAAAAATTTATAGTAAAATGATGAATTCAAAATCTATTTTGATACTAATTTTACCAGACAAATACTGAGTAAGATTTGGAAACAATGAAAAAAACTGTGTTAGTTTGATCAGAAGACGACAAAAGTGACAACAAGCAATGTTTCAAATTTCTAGATTACTCTTACAGTAAACAAGGTTACAAAATCTATAGCCATTTTTTCTTTAGCGATACAAGACATAGTGACGTTCGTACTACAAGAAAAGTAGACGGAGAAAACGCGAACATGAGGTTACTCACTAAATCTACCCATATTATCTCTATTAGACCCTAAATTAACGTTATTTTTCGGTAAATATCAATTGCAAGAATAAGTTATTACGGTGGATGGCTCTATGGCGATGGCCAAATGTCAATAATAACAAAAACAAAAAACTTACTACGTCATAAGAGTATGTCTGAAAAAAGTAAGACTTTCTGCCATAATAAATGCAAAGATCAGGTATCTTTTCGAAAGTACGATTGACCAAAGCTCCTGTTAAAATAGACGATAGTTTCACCATAAAGCGACAGAACGTAAACATTACAAATATTCGAGTAGCATGTTAACAGAACACTCATGTTTACATGCCATGTTGTATGCAAAGAAACTAATCGACTCAGTTGAAGTTTGTGTTGTTACGAAAACCGTAACTATATTATTACAATAAATAAACTCATCAGGAAGACTTAAAAAGGGATTGACAAATACTGAATGTCATAATTCAGTCTAGATATCGAGGCAGAAGTATCTACCTGTACTCGTACATTTCCTTTTTTATCCAGGTAATTTAATAGCTAGCTTAAAAGCAAATCCTAAATTTGTTTGAAGTTCCCTAAGTTTTTGCGGCGAATTCCTACAAAATATTTCATTAAAAATTTTCCGTACGCTGCAGCAATATCTACAATACTCTAATTTCTGTGTAAAATAATTAAATGCCGATCTTATATGTACAAGCCAGATCAAAATTTCCTGGACATTTCACATAGGTTCAATAAATAAATGTAGATGCCTGTACGAAGCTATGCGTAGGATGCTTCTTCAACTGAAAAATATTTAAACATTTTTCTTCGTTTCTTTCGCTGTAGCTCGGATTAAGAATAGAATAGCTCACCCGTAAGAACGTCAGAAATGGTACATGAAAATGTAGCTGTTGTTTCTCTTAACAATCTGCACCTAGGTAGCAACTCTAAAACGCCACAAACGAATCAGTAACCAACTTCACTTCCATAATCAGAACGAAGTGCTGCTAGCTATCTCCTTCAGTGTATGTCGAGACCTGTGCGAACAACAGTGTTAGATAAACTTACGCAGGAGGGTCCAAAACATAAAACATTCTTTCTTCTTACAGACAAATAAATAAGAAAACTACTACTTAACGAATCTGCGTCGCCCCTATGGGAGATACTAAGGAAACAATAAGCTACTCCCACCCCTTTTTCAACAGTTCGAACCCTCTTCAAGAAGCACTATTTTCGTTTAACAGGCTATATACGCCACGGAATAGCCGCGAAGAGGTTGTCACTATAACACTGACGCCAGTTAGCTATACGAGAACATACTCATTTCTGCGCACAGTTGAGAGATGTACAGAGCTCACAGAATGCGCAGAAGGCAGAGTGTGCAGCTACCAGACTTACACAACCAGTGTCGATAAGGAGCCCCGGAGAAGAAGATATGCAGCCCCGCATGGTGCATCCGGGCGTCGAACCGACGCGCCGCCGCGCCAAAGCACAGCCAGGCGGGAGCACGTCGAGCCTTTGCACTGCGTCCTGCACTACTGACACTCGGGCTAAAACCTTCCCGAACAAAAATAACGCGCCTTTTCTCTCTTTTTTAGTTTCAAAAACATAATTTTACCCCTTTACCATTATGCATGTAATAGTCTAATCTTCTTACGGTTATTACTTATAAAAGTGGGGGGCAGTGCAATCACGATCAAAGTAACTCGAACAACATGAACGCAGTACTGGGCATCAAAAACCTTTAACTAACTATAATAATAATGATAATAACTCGATGCCGTACCTTTTGGCTGATATTATAGGCAGCAATTTGTGGTGTAGAGAGCGTCCTGAAAACATGATCCCCGCGCGCTGGGGCCGGCAACAGGTGCCAGTCCGCTGGCCTGCACACGTGCAAAATTAAACAGCGGCCGTCGCGTGCTCCTTGCCCGCGACATGACCTCCGGCAAGTAAAATGGGCCGCTCCCGGAATTCCTGCCTCACGCCGAGCCCCACTTTCCACTTAACGGCCGCTCGGCCGTTGTTGTTACGGCACAAAAAGAACAAGTTTCCACCTGTGCAGCATGTCGAGAAAACGTTGGCGTGATCAGTAAATAGACCTTGTCAGCTGTAGAATGTAATGACAGTACGAATCGAATGAAATACAAATGGCAATCAGAGTACGTTTTTGTTTCTTGGGGTATATTGCGAAAGAGTGAAGTGTCTTTCGGTCTGAAATTTGTGATGCAGTAAATAAGTGAGAAACACGATACAAATGTTGGACTACATTCTAGACGTAAAATGAATTCTGCAATTGCAAACCAGGGAATACTTCCTTGCAGCATCTTTTAGTTTTAAAATAATATTCATTCCTGTTCCTACTGCGGGTCAGAGAAATAGTTTCCGCTTATTCTGTCAGTTTGACCGTTATTTCTAACGGCTACGCCAAAAATCTCCGTATTTGAAATACCAGAGGAGTTAATACTCGCTCATTACGATCCAAAATGATTATTTAAAAAAAAAACAGGTGTACGAAGTATTAGAAGTATGATATTTCTATCGTTTGTAGAAAAAAACGCTCTACTGTGTGTTATGGTAAATAATCGCTTTTAAACGAAATCACAAGTTTGAGTAGGGTCATCCTAGTACTTATTGAAAATTCGGTCTATAGGAATTTGCGCATTTTCTTCACTTATTTGTCCATGGTGTAGTATTATCCGTTACAGTAACATTAGTCGCGAAACAGTCAAAAGCCTGGCAGTCCTCAGCATAGCAAATGAGACTAAAACTGCTAAGATACGTTCCCGTAGGGAAAGAACTTCCGTGGCATATGGCAGCAGCTACGGCTAGGCGGCGAGCAGGCGCGCAGCCCAATGTTTGCAGCTCGGACAGTGGCGCGGCTAATGAGTATAATCTCCCGAGCCCAGACCCCAAACGACTTTTGTCCTCATTATAAGTAATTTTCCAAATCGCAGTTGAGCTCGCGCAGTTTCAGCTCAGCTCGGCGGCCACGGTTATCATTAGGTGTGGAGAGGGGGCTGAGGGGGGGGGGGGCCGGATCAGCTGTTGGCGCGTCCACGCCAGCGCCTCAGCGCCGGCGCCAACGCGTGCTTTCCACACACATCACCGTCACTACCGTTCCAATCCCTGTCTGGCAGCTGCCTTACGATTCTCCACAGCTCCGCCGAATTATTTCAGATGAGTACCACAGGGCCTCCCATATCCATTTCATGGAACAATGTCTCCCCGCCGACAGAGGTGGCGAAGTCGTAAACACACGAGACCTCTATTTGGAAGGAACAGAATTCAAATCCCTGGTCGGCCATTCTGATTTAGATGTAACATGCTTTTTCTGAATCACGTCAGTGGATTACAGGAAATCTTTCTTTTGCCAATGCGTTATCAAATTCCCATACTCGTCCTCCCTCTTTTGAACTGTTGATCTATCTCTAACGACCTCGATGTCAACTGGAGGTGAAACTCTAACCTTCCCTCTTTCTTCCACGTAATGTACTCTCCGAGTGGTATTTAAGATCCTGTTCTTTATTTCTACAGAGTGGTTACATAAAAACTCCTCGAACTAAATATGAAATACCGCAGGTTGTAAACGAAGGAATTGTCACCACTCATGGCTGTTTGCTGCACCATCAATTCACTTATTATCTTTTTCATTCGTTTCTTATTTACGAGGGCATGCTGAAAAGTAATGTCTCCGATTTTTTATGTGAACACACTTAAAGCTTTTCAGATAAAACAAACGTTACTTTCTACAAATTTAATCTTCATGTTTATATATTTGCAGCCCTCTGCCACTAGAAGGCTATGAGTTGTAGCGCAAAATATGGCGGTGCGTAACGTAACTATGTTGTTGCGTGAGAAACAGCGCGCTGTAATCGATTTTCGAATTCGATGCTTTCAAATGGTTCAAATGGCTCTGAGCACTATGGGACTTAACTTCTGAGGTCATCAATCCCCCAGAACTTAGAACGACTTAAACCTAACTAACCTAAGGACATCACACACATCCGTGCCCCAGGCAGGATTCGAACCTGCGACAGCAGCGGTCGCACGGTTCCAGACTGTAGCGCCTACAACCGCTCGGCCACTCCGGCCGGTATCGATGCTTTCGTCCACACATTCAACACCCATTCCTTCAGTGTGGCCATGTCACAACACACACGAGTGCTGAGACATCTGCAACCATCCGATGCTTTGGGTTCACTGTCATCGATAATCTCACATACTGTCCCGACTTGGTCCCAGTCTTCTTTCATCTGTCTCAAAAACTTAAAGAATGCCGTCAAGGACTTAACCTTAATACTCGTACTGATCAAGCGATGCAAGCAGAGGTGAGGTTGTGGTTCCGTCAACAGAGTCAAACATTTTACTGTGACGGTATCAATTTCGTCTGTTTGTCGCCATGGTGACTATGTTGAGAAATGAATATGTAAACATATTCTTGTACGGGGTTGCCAGCAAGTACAGTACTACTGTGGGGTGAAGATTAGATAACTGTTTAATAAGCGCAGGACTCAATGTCCTTCTAAGGTCTACAAGGTACCAACGTCGAAATAGAAAAATGGTTCAAATGGCTCTGAGCACTATGGGACTTAACATCTATGGTCATCAGTCCCCTAGAACTTAGAACTACTTAAACCTAACTAACCTAAGGACATCACACAACACCCAGCCATCACGAGGCAGAGAAAATCCCTGACCCCGCCGGGAATCGAACCCGGGAACCCGGGCGTGGGAAGCGAGAACGCTACCGCACGACCACGAGATGCGGGCGGTGAAATAGAAGAGATGGAGAAATTTTGGTGTTTAAGGAAGGAAACCAACATTATTTCTTTTAACACAAACCTTAGAATGGAACAGACAGGCGAGAAAATGATTGCAGTTGATCATTTAATCTGCATCACAACTGTAAAGGGAAAGATTAAAGGATGCGTATAGTATTTTCAGGACGTCAATCACATTAGTTATATCGTCTAATTTTGTACTTATACTTAGCTAGTACCTGCAAAATGTCATGACTACTTCCACGAGTCACAGGTACATGAGTGTATGTTAAATGGTTGAACGTAACATCCGACTGTTGCACTGCGCCATAGCTATTCGTGCTACGCTGTACTGGCTTCGTTATAGTGACAGTAGTGTGCAAAGATACATTGTGTAATTCTGGGTGGTAGGATGTTTTGATGCTGTCGCATTCAAATAAATAACACCGATTATACATTATATCGATCTTACTGGTGCTGATCTCGAGTCCTCCTTTAAACTTGCAGTAATAGCGCATGCGCAAGTATAAATATGTATTGCGTGATCATGAACGAGAGCGTGCTGCAAAGTAATGTCTTCGAGCTTTTCATGTGAAAACTCTTAAAGCTTTTAAAAAAATTATTAAATTTCCACGTCTTTAGTCTTCATGGCTTCGAAGTCCATGTAAATAACGGCCAGAACGTCCTACCAATCGTTCTTTTTCGCGAAGACAGAATCCGCTCATTGGTCACGGAGTCATTCGAAAACCGCTATGTGAACGTCCTCATCGTTGGAAAATCTCTTTCCCCCGGATGTTCTTTCAGCTTGCCATCAAGATGGAAAACGTATGGTGGAGATCTGCACTGTCTCGCCCACGCTTTCGCGGACTTGGTCAAATTGTTGCCGCCATTTCGCTGCGGATGGACGCGACATTGCATTTTACTCCTGCACCGCTAGTATTTCAAGGTGAATCTGTCCGCACTTTCGACATTTTGCCCACAAGAATCCACTGTCCCCCGTACTTCGCGTTTGGAGTATGTTTCCAGTAGCCTCGCCATTTTATTCCCACAATATGAAGCACCTGTTATCCGTCTCGTTACAGAACTCTCTCTGCAGAAAAGCCCGAACTTGTCCTCAGTCCTGACAATGCACCATTTTTGTTGCGCAATGGTCTTAGCGTAAGACGACATGTGTAGCTTTCTTTTTCTAGTCCTCTCGTGGTGAGGTCTTATAAGACCAAACTACTTAGGTCATCGGTCCCTAAGCCTACACACTACTTAAGCTAACGTAAACTAACTTACGCTATGGAAAAAACACACACACACCCATGCCCGAGGGAGGACTAGAACCTCCGACGGGCGGAACCACACGGACCGTGACAAGACGCCTTAGACCGCACAGCTACCTCGCGCGGCCTTCTAGTCCTCTCGTACTATGTACGAGTATTTGTCCATTTGTCAAGAGCTGCCACAACTTACAAATACGGGAGGCACCGTCTCTACCAAAATGCCCTAATCGAATACTGCAATGAGTCCCTTTAACTTTAGTTTAAAAAAAATTAAATCACAGTGACATTTGAATCTATGCACATTAAAACAACGCATCATGATTCATTAAAGCGTGTTTGTTGTGTCAACAATAGGTAATCAGTATGAAGGAAAGAAGTCAGTGAGGATTACCAATGATAGAACTGGGACTGTTGGTAAATACGCGTACTTGGGCCAATAGAAAATCTTGAGAAGATAGACACTGAATGAAAAAACAGTAGAATGAAAGTATTTTCGATTTACTTTGAGAAAATTGAAAACAAAAAACTTTCCTAACCGCCACAGTCCTGAGCTTAGATTTTATGAATTGGTGGTCAGTGCATTGTCCTGCTAAGAAATAAAACTAAATTACTGAATTTTAAAAACTGGTCTGATTCACCAATTTTTAGGACATGATCAAAGTGAATATTATTTATGTTAGAAAATAGCTGAATTATGTAAAATATTTATAAAACTCGATGTCAAACACACAAAAATTACGGTATGAAAACAGTGCAGCTTAAATGTGAAAGTATAGGTCGTTGATGAATATAGACCTAGTGATATATTGAAAAAAAAATATTGCCTGGGCGTGATGGAATGAATAGTCACTTATTCGACACAGTAAGGTAAATTGGGATATTGCAGCAAATTCTAAACATAATCTAATCAAAAATTACTAAAAACAAACGTAAATTATTTCCCGAAGAAATGCTTTCTTCAGGCAGACACTGCCACCTGCAGGGAACATCCAGCAAGCTAGTGACAGTGTAATGTATATGCTGAAGTCGGGCGAAGCGAGTTTAGTTTGTTCTCTGAAACAGGAAAAAATAAAACTTACATGTAATATTTATGCTACATAAGGACTGAGGAGGATAAACAAAACGTGAAAATGGTAGTTCGGTTACAAACTAATATTTGTATAACTGCTATGGAAAATGGACACTGTACCAAACATTTTGTCGAAAGATTAAATACCGTTGATTATCTAGAAGTATCTGCCCGGAGTGGACTTTTAGTTTGATCACATAAAGCAAACAGTAGGAAAAGCAGAGGCCAAACTGAGATTCATAGGAAGAGAATTAAGGAAATGTAATTCAATCACTAAGAAACTCTTATAGGATGCTTATTCGACCGATTATTGAGTATTTTTCATCAGTATGGCACCCTCATCAGATAGGACCGGAAGAAAAGATAGAGACGACCGAACGATGACCGGCGCGTTTCGTCACGGGATCGTTCAGTCCGCACAAAAGCAAAGTTTGCTATCGAAATTTCTAGAAATGAGGAAATTAAAGAAACTGGTGCTGATATAGAGGCTTACTGACAGTCATTCTTCCCACGCGCCATTAGCGAATCTACATCTACATGGATACTCTGCAAGTCACATTTAAGTGCCTGGCAGAGGGTTCATCGAACCACCTTCACAATTCTCTATAATTCCAATCTCGTATAGCGCGCGGAAAGAATAAACACCTATATCTTTCCGTACGAGCTCCGATTTCCCTTATTTCATCGTGGTGATCGTTCCTCCCTATGTAGGTCGGCGTCAACAAAACATTTTCGCATTCGGAGGGGAAAGTTGGTGATTGAAATTTCGTGACAAGATTCAGTCGCAACGAAAAACGCCTTTCTTTTAACGATTTTCAGCCCAAATCCTGTATCATTTCTGTCACACTCTCTCCCATATTTCGCGATAATACGAAACGTGCTGCCTTTCTTACGACTTTTTCGATGTACTCCGTCAGTCCTATCTGGTAAGGATCCCACACCGCGCAGCAGTATACTGAAAGAGGACGGACAAACGTAGTGTAGGCAGTCTCCTTAGTAGGTCTGTTACATTTTCTAAGTGTCCTGCCAATAAAACGCAGCCTGTGGTTAGCCTTCCCCACAACATTTTCTATGTAACTGGGACGGGGGGATCAGTTAGTGGTATTAAAAGTAACCTCCGTCAAACACGGTCAGGTGGGTTGCGGGGTATTGATGTAGATGTATAAATATGAGTGAAACGTAAGGAGAGTGAGGTAGCTCAACTCATGGCTGTGAACAATGGAACTTACAGGCACAAACCGATTAAAAGCTGGGAAATGACGAACAAACCACGTAAGGAACATGTAGGGGATCCCGAGTCGGGACGAATAAATAGATTATAAAAATGCAAGTAGTTCACGATAGCCGGCCGCGGTGGCCGTGCGGTTCTAGGCGCTTCAGTCCGGAACCGCGTGACTGCTACGGTCGCAGGTTCGAATCCTGCCTCGGGCATGGATGTGTGTGATGTGCTTAGGTTAGTTAGGTTTAAGTAGTTCTAAGTTCTAGGGGACTGATGACCTCAGATGTTAAGTCCCATAGTGCTCAGAGCCATTTGAATTTTTTAGTTCACGATACCATCGTGACTGTTGTTATAGCCGAGCGGTTCTAGGCGCTTCAGTCTGGAACCGCGCTGCTGCTACGGACGCAGTTTCGAATCCTGCCTCGGGCATGGATGTGTGTGATATCCTTTTTTAAGTAGTTCTAAGTCTAGGGGACTGATGATCTCAGATATTAAGTCCCATGGTGCTTAGAGCCATTTTGAACTGCTGTCATACGCGGTCCAGTCACACACCCTGTGACGGAAGCTGGCAGCACTAGCAGCGGAGGGTATATAAAGCGTGTCGGGGATGGGGGGTGGGGGCAGAAGGAGGAGGGAGACGCGGAAAACAGTCCATTCCCTGTCGTTACGGAGAGATCTATCTGATGTCCAAAAGGGCACGATCATTGGATTCCGGCCAAGGTTGGAAGCATGTACCTGGGTTGGAAGCATTTCCGAAACGGCTAAATTCTTAAATGTTCGCGTGCGTCCGTGGTTAAAGTACTAGTCGACGACAATGTTATTGCATCTGGGAGTGAGGGAGCTTCTGTTGGGTTATCGTGATATTTCACGAGGACACGCTGAAACACTTGATAATATACGTACGACTGTCTTGAAATATTTCAAAGTTCGATGCGTTTTCCTTAGTCACCACTGTACTTGTCTACCGTAACGTCCCCCTATGATTTTCCGATAACAGCCACCTGAGACCAAGTGCAGTTATATCGTGGTCGGTTAATATACACTCATGCCCATAAGCTAAGGATAATTGCAGAATCGAGCGGTCTAAGGCGCTGCAGTCATGGGCTGTGCGGCTGGTCCCGGCGGAGGTTCCAGTCCTCCCTCCGGCATGGGTGTGTGTGTTTGTCCTTAGGATAATTTAGGTTAAGTAGTGTGTAAGGTTAGGGAGTGGTGACCTTAGCAGTTAAGTCCCATAAGATTTCACACACACAATTGTGGAATGTGCTGCCACACAACGTGGCACTACACAAAACTGGCGCTAATAGCATAGGCGCATAGGGAACACAGACGACACAGATCTGTAAGTCCACCGTATTGGTGATAGTTGAGAAAACCATTCCGAAACACATGTACTATAAAATGCCACCGTTTCCTGCGCATGTACCCCGACATCAATATGGGACATGATCACCATGCACACGTACACAGGCCGCACAACAGGTTGGCATATTCTGGATCAGGTGGGCGAGCAGTTGCTGGGGTATAGTCTCCCATTCTTGCACCGGTGCCTGTCGGAGCTCCTGAAGTGTCCTAGGGGCTTTGGGCGTGCAGCGATACGTCGACCGGGAGCATCCTAGACATGCTCCATGGGGTTTAGGTCTGGAGAACAAGCAGGCCACTCCATTCGACTGATATCTTCTGTTTCAAGGTATTCCTCCATGATGGCAGCTCAGTGCGTTATCATCCATCAAGAGGAAGGTGGGACCCACTCCATCCCTGAAAAGGCGCAAAATGACGTCCCGATACACCTGACCTATTACAGTTCCTCTGTCAAAGACGTCCATGGGTGTACGTGCACCAATCATAATCCCACCCCACACCATCAAACCACGACCTCCATACAGGTCCCTTTCAAGGACATTAAGGGGTTGGTATCTGGTTCCCGGTTCGCGCCAGATGAAAACCCGGCGAGAATCATTGTTCGGACTATGCCTGGACTCGTCCGTAAACATAACCTGGGACCACTGTTCCAATGACCATATACTGTGTTCTTGACACCAGGATTTACGGGCTCTCCTGTGACCAGGGGTCAGTGGAATCCACCTTGCAGGTCTCCGGGCGAATAAACCATGTCTGTTCAGTCGTCTGTAGACTGTGTGTCTGGAGACAACTGTTCCAGTGGCTGCAGTAAGGTCCCGAGCAAGCCTACTCCGTGGCCGTCTGCGGGCACTGATAGTGAGATATCGGTCTTCTTGTGGTGTTGTACACCGTGGATGTCCCGTACTGTAGCGCCTGGACACGTTTCCTGTCTGCTGGAGTCGTTGCCATAATCTTGAGATCACCCTTTGTGGCACACGGTGGGCTCGTGCTACGACCTGCTGTGTTTGACCAGCCTCCAGTCGCCCTAGTATTCTACCCATCATAACGTCATCAATATGTATTCTTTGAGCCACTTTAAACACACAGTCACCATTAACACGTCTGAAAACGTCTGCACACTTACTCGCTGCACCGTACTCTGACATACACCAACACACTTCTGCGTATGTGGACTACTGCCAGCGCCACCGTGCGACGACCGCAGGTCAAATGCACCGCATGGTCATACCCCGAGGTGATTTAAACCCTCAAACCGCCCACCAGAGCGTTGTTTCACCATGTATGAGGATTATACTTAATTTATGAGCACGAATGTATAATGCATGACAAAATGACGCCATCCAAAACCGGCGCCGAGGCATCTATGGTGCACACAGGCTATAGATGACAGGGGTGAAAACGTCGGTTGCGGAGATGTGTAACGGCGAATAGAAGTGCACCTGTTGAGCAGCTGACATCCCCAGATGAATCAATGGGCTACCAACAGTCTCCTCGACGACCGGTCAGCGAACGTTGCTGCGTAAAGCCGTCGGCACACGGACCGTGCATCCGAACGTTGAGCGTTGAGCGTGCCGAGTTTCTGACGTCATAGCGTGAAATAGCACGTTCGGGAGTCTTTCCGAACGTGCAGAGCAATATCTGGCATGTCAGATATTCTGAACGTGCGTCTGAGCGTTGACCAATGACATGGCCAACGTCACCTACGTCACACGCACGCCGTCTCCCTTCGGTACAGAGTTGTGAGGCACCATATTAGCATTCATTTCAAGCTTATATGTATATATGCCGTTTCTGAGCACCAGCAAATTGAGAATCACTGGAAAACCCGTTGTTACTTAAAAAAAAAAATAGCGGTTTGGCTGATCTTCCCGGTTTTGACGTTGGACTCCAACAGCTGTGTGATTCTGTTGTGTCTCTCAGTCACACTCTCATCAATATCCTCCATTTGCCCCGGTGGGTCGGGAGCAGAAAGCATCGAAGCTCTCGCGGAAGCACACGATTCGCTTGTCTCTGGTTCAGCCATGATTGACAAGCGATAAAAAAAGGGGGTTGGGAGCCCGTCTCTAACCCCGGACCGGCTCCTCTGGCATGGGGGGGGGGGGGGGGGACTAAGATGCAGCTCGCCCACCAACCTCGTCCCTAGGCCAAGGGCATCTCTGAGCCGCCGAGTTCAGCACACCGTTGCCAGTGTCCTGGTCCCCTTCAGTGGCCCCGTCACCGACGATTTCTCCCAGTGTTCCTCGGCAAGTGCACCCCGCACTCCGGAGAAGCGGATGCACTTCTCGCCCTTCGCCGCCTACTACCCCGAGCTCCCACCGGCAGGCCAAGGACCCGCTCCTACTCAGGTGGCGGGCCGGTCACCCACTCGTTCGACGGTCTGGACCCAGCTAACCTGGCCCAGGCGATGTCACCACCCCCTGGGTTTGGCAGAACACGCCCCGGTTAACCACGGGCGCGGCGAAGCGCACTTGCCGACTCGCCCCGAGGTCCCACGCCGACAAACGAGGTCGCCGGCATGCAGAGCACCAGCTGGTCTTGTGCCCTGCGAGTTGAGGGACAGATGGTTAGTCCCTCAGACACAGCTCCCCCTGTGCCACGCACCCTTCGCTTTCGCCTTGGGTTGGGGGCGTTTAACGTCCTACCATGACGGGAGTTTAACGTCCTTCCTTGACACAACGACAACCCTCACCGTTCCACAGCCCGGAGGTGTTATGAGAGTGATGATGTGATAAAATGATGGTATGGCCCGAGTCTTATGTTGTGGAGTTTGACATCATCGAGACGGTGCGGCACTCAAACCCGAGTTACGTTCCCCAGAGGGCCTCCACACGTACTGGGGGATCATGGCCGACCATGTCTCACCCACCGCTTTTGATAATTCACGGTGGGCCAGTGCGGTTCAGTGAGGATTGCACCCAGTTAAGGGCTAGCCGTTTAATGTCATGCATGAACGGCCCTTCCCGTGTTAGCTTCACCCCATCTAGGGGGGTTACTGAGCGCCGGGACCACGTCAAGGCCACGGGATAGGACATTACGGTCCCCGCCCCACTCAGGTTCCTCTGAGCCACAGAGCACTTCAGACAGTCTGAAGATTTCCGGGAATCAGAGGGTCTCCTGGCGGTTTTAACCCAGTCTCGGAAGGCAACACACCTTCCCCAGGTGGCGCCACGCAGACCGCTTTCCCGTGCGACCCGTTGTTACTAGCGTGATTCGTTCCAATAAACATCATATTCGTGGCAAAAGAATTATTGTAACTTGCGTATTATGAGAGTAGGCTATTTGAAAGCAGCGACACAGTGAAGATCCATCCAAAACGCATTGTTCTTGGTACAATTTTTTATAATTAAATTTCAATTAGTAACATAATTATCTACGATTAACGTTTTTAGTAAGGGGTAAGATAATATGATTAGCTAAAAGAAGGGTGTTGTTGGCTTACCGTACTGAGTAGTATCTCTGACCAGCAATGGGTTTTTGTTGGAGCAGTGGTTCGCCTCATGACTCTTTCAAATATTTTTCCTAACATTCGCGTTTTTATTAGGTTGTGATACTTTATTATTAGTTTAGTATAAGTACATGCTATAATATTTGATGTAAATATAAGTTCACCTTTTTTGAGGGGTGACTTTGTTCGATTGGCTTAATCTACAGGACAGCTTGCGCTACTTGTATAAAGATATTTTGCTCCTTTTTCTTTTACGCTTCGTAATTCACATGTTGCAAAGATTCTGATACTGGGTAGGAACAGTGATCAAGTAAGACTGACCTTGGGGTTTTACTAAAATGTGGGAATGATGAAATAATGTTTATCTTATGCGGAGAAGTATTCCAAATTTGTACCGAACTGTTTGTAATGGAACTTTTATAAGCCTGTGTCCTTATTGATTGGACATGGTACTTTCCTTTTCGTGGACGATGGAGGAAATGTGCGTTTTAATAGAGCTAACGTGGGAATTTTACGCGCGCCCGTTGAGTAAACAGTGTGATTTACGAACTAGAAACATCCCTCAACTGCCGCTGGAGTGCGTTGCGATCGCGTGTACCACTTTGGGGCCCACGTACCGTATGCACAAGTCGCATCGTTCCTGAGCGTTCAGCAGCACGTTGAACTTTGCACCCTCAACGTTAACGTTCGACAGCACGGTCTGTGTGACGACGGCTTAAGGGCCTCTACAACAGGCGCCTGATTCATATCCCCGTGCTGACTGCTGTTTATTGGCGACGAAGGCTGGAATTTGCACGCCCGTCGTGGACATCCACTGAGTGGCGATAGGTGACCATTTTCCGGTGCTCCGTGCGACAGATGGCCATTGGTGCGTACTACCTTGCAAGAATCGTCTGAAGGATCCAGGCCGAAAGAGGGAGCCTTATAGTCTGGGCAATGTTTTCGTGGCATTCCCTGGGTGATCTTGATATTCCGGAAGGCACAATGAATAAACACAAGTATGTATCCGTCCTGGGAACCATGTCCGCCGCTCTACGCAGTTTGTGTTTCCTCTGCACGATGGCATTTACCAACAGGACAATGCAATGTGTCACACAGCTCGAAGTGTACACGCGTGGTTCGAAGAGCACCAGGATAAGTTTACCGTACTCCCCTGGCCGCCAAACTTCCAGGATTTAAACCCAGTCGAGAATCTGGGGGCGACCTCGATTGGGCTGTTCGCTCCATAGATTGTCAACCGAGAAACCTACCGCAGCTGGCTACAGCACTGGTGTCGGCACAGCTGCACATCCCTGTCGGCACCTTTGAGAACCTCACTGAGGCTCTTCCTGCACGTTCCGCGCTACAAAAGATTGTTATTCACGTTTTTGACAGGTGGTCACATTAATGTAACTGGACCGTGTTGTACAAAATGGGCGGGGCACACAGACACAAGAACCGACAGAAAGTGGACAAAATGAACTTACTGGTAAATCAGTTCAATACACCAGTATGGAACTGGATTATACTTGGAGATGGAAAGCTCAATATCGTAATACGGAGACAAGTTTAGAGGAAACTTACGAGGGGCGTTCAGAAAGTAAGCTCCGATCGGTCGCGAAATGGAAACGACTATGAAAATCCGATAAAGCTTTTCACAGATGTGTTGGGTAGTGTCTCTAGTATAACCCCAGTTAGCATCACGTCGCTCTTCTCATTTCTGAGCTCGCAGTGAGTGCGTAAAGATGTCTAGAAAATAGTGTCTGCCACCAAGTACGAGGGCCTGGTGAGAAATTTCGCCTGAAGCTATGCAGCTAACATTACATAACTGTCGTGCTGTTTCTTCTTCAAGACAATCCTCAGCCGCATTCTGCAGGGGCAATGAAGATGCTCCTGCATCGTTTTCAAATGGAAATGTGAGATTACCCACAATACAGTCCGCAATTGTATCCCCCTGAGTTTCATCTCTGGTCACATGAACCGCTGTCTTTGAAGACAACATTTTGACACAGACAACGAGGTGTAGGCCAGCGTGGAGAATTGGCGGAAAGCACTGGCGGCTGCCTTCTATGATGAGGCTATTGGAAAGTTGGTACAACGCTATGACAAAAGTCTAAGTCAGAACGGCGACTACGTAGAGAAGTAGCTGAAAGGTGTAGCTAATTGTTACAAGTAAAACATTTCTGATGTTCACTGTGGTTTCAATTTGGCAATCAATCGGAGCTTACTTTCTGAGCAGGCCTCGTATATTCCAACAATGGATGATGACTAGCTGAAATTCAATTATAGTGTGCATTTATTTAGAGGTTTAAATTTGTGTAACATCATTTAAAATGCTGAGGTAATACGTACAAAATCGTGAGCCACAGCTGCCGCTCGAAATGAGTGCCGCCGACCTTGAAGCATCCTCCGGAGTCCCTCTGATTTCCTTCAGCTTATATCTATGGTCCTCACGCGAGACGTGAAACGTAGAAAGTAGAATCATCTTGCAGTCTCAAACATTGATTCTGTAAGTGTGCATAGTATAATTTTGCAAGAAGAGTGTCAGGTTTTCCCCAGAGAATCCTATGTATGATCCAGAGCGTTTCTGTAATATTGTCATCCTGTCTGAACTTGCAAGCAACAAGTATGTCAGCACGACTGTGGTCCACTTCTTCAACTCGATGTCACACGGATCCCAATACTAGAACTGTACTAAAGGAAAAATGGCTCTGAGCACTATGGGACTCAACTGCTGTGGTCATCAGTCCCCTAGAACTTAGAACTACTTAAACCTAACTAACCTAAGGACATCACACACACCCATGCCCGAGGCAGGATTCGAACCTGCGACCGTAGCAGCAGCGCGGCTCCGGACTGGAGCGCCTAGAACCGCACGGCTACCGCGGCCGGCGTACTAAAGGAAAGATAAAACATGGTTCTCGTACTCGCACACCTTTTCAAACGGCAACTGATCCTCAACCGCGTTTTAAGTGCCTGCGGTGTGTTGATATTTTCCTTCAGTTTCAAAACTAGCGTCATGTGCGATACTCGTGGCTGTTATCACACGTTAATCAGCCTAACAGAACATATAGAGGTTTTAGGTTTTTTCTTTCACAGGAATGACTGTACTAGTTGGCGAGGTATTTTACTTCATATGTTTATCCCTTGGAGCTGTAGATTTTGTGGGCGTGATATGATTAGATTAAATTCGATTGTTTTATATATACTGTTAATTCCGTAAACTCAAAATTAGAAGATAATGGAAGATGTGGAACATGTCACAGAAACAGAAGTAAATAATACATTTTTATAGTGCCTACAAGAGCAATGATATGGTAATTTTCTTTCCATATGCCCTAGGGGAAAGGCCGTTAATGATGTGCAAAGAAGTACTTTTTATATAATTCCATTAAAAATGTTCACGAAGCTTATCACAAAAATGTAAATGCTACAGTGCCCAAGGTAATTCCAAGGTTGTTGCAACCGATTATCGTAAATGATGCAGTAAAATAATTAAAAGAAGCCGTTGGGAAACCTTACACAGTTTCGTCACTGCGCTGAGGACTTGCGTAAGTTACATACTGATCGTTACTCCTGTTTTTTGAGGTTTTAATAATACACACATGAACCGCTTCCATTAAGAAATTATTGATGAAATACTATGAATCAGCCGCCAATAAAATCTTTAGTTTGCTCTTAATCTATATTTTGTACACAGCAACATTTTTTTATGACTGCTAATAAGTTTACGAAACTGTGAGTTCCTGAATAATGCAAATCTCCTGAATAAATATTTGTTTAGTCGTTTCACCAGTTCTGCGGTATGTTCGTCCCTATTGAATTTATTTTATAGTAATATCCATATGTAAGGTAGAAACTTCTTACATATTCTCAACTGTTTGTAGTGGGGGTTCTAAACGTATACACTTTTTTCTGTTTATCGTAACGTTGCGTCATCTGCATACAAAACAAACTTAGCATGTGCCAATATTATTGACGAAAACTCATTGTTATGAGAATACATGGGAAAAATAAGGGCATTATGGAAACGTGTATTAATTTGTCAGTTGAGTAAAGACTGATTAATTCATGCAACACTCTTTCATATGGACATCCACAGTTTCCAGTGGGAGAGATATGGCTTGAACCACAGGGTGACCCAAAACTCCGTTAACTTTTGAAAATGGTGTAATTCAAGGGATAACGTAGGTAGAGATATAGAAATTGACACACATGCCTGAAATGACATGAAGTTTTCTTGAAACCAAAAGCGAGTGCAAAAACTGGCCAATAGATGACAGTGGACAGCAACTCGTCAGTGGTGGCGCATGCGAATCGTGTATAAAATGAGCAGTAGTGAGAGAGGGAGTCGGATCTCTCCTAGCCTAGCTGGATAAACACCTGCGGCGTGGTTCGTCTTTTATGATATTGCCACACGAGTGAAAGATCTCTTGCACATACCATTTGGTGAGAATCGTCTGCTGAACTACAACGTCCGTCTTGCCTGCCCCCCCAGCTCCCCAGATCTCAAACCGTATGATTATATGGTTGTGGGGTTACCCGAAGTCTCAAGTCTACCGCGATAGTTCGACCTCATTAGGGATGCTAAAAGACACCATCTGACGACTATTTCTCTCCAAAAATACTGATACGCTGTACAGTAATGTTCACGACATTGCCCCACGACTACAAGTATTACTGATGAATGACGGCCGACGTAGTAAGCTTTTGTAAAAAAACATCGTCTTTGATAAAAATCAGTTGTTCCGCTCATTATTGCTTTTGTCTCATATGAAGTGCCATCTGTGGGTCATTTTGTGCTCTTTGTTTGGTTGCAACAAAACCCGTCATTTAAAGTATGTATGTCAATTTTTACCTTTCCATCTACATTATTTCGTGATTTAACTTAGTAATACAAGTTAACAGATAGAAACTGTGAGTGTATGTCTTACGGCAGCGTAACTCAGTGCGCACAATACCCAGGTTATATTTATCCATTTACAACAAACTTGACACATTATTTCAAATCTTTACGAATCTTTTTCTCGCTGGCACCCTTCACAAAACGATGAAGGGAAGAAGGTTTACCGCTTACTACATTCCGCTATTCATGCTCTAATACTGATTTTTAATTTATTGCTTATTTACTATGAATTCTATTCACAACATACGAGGGCTATTCCGAAAGTAAGGTCCGATAGGTCGCGAAATGGAAACCACGGTAAAAATCAAAAATGTTTTATTTGCAACAGTTAGATACACCTTGCAGCTACTTATCTCCATAGTCGCCGACCCGACTTACACGTGTATCGTAGCGTTGTACCAACTTTCCCATACCCTCGCTATAGAAGGCAGCCGCCAGTGCTCTCCGCCAATTCTCTACGCTGGCCTACGGCTCGTTGTCTTGTGCCGAAATGTTGTCTTCATAACCAGCGGTTCATGTGACCTGAGCTGAAACTCAGAGGGAGACAATTACGGGCTGTATTGTGGGTAATCTCACATTTCCATTTGAAAACGATGCAGGAGCATCTTCATTGCCCCTGCAGAATGCGGCTGCGAATTGTCTTGAAGACGAAACAGCACGACAGTTATGTAATGTTAGCTGCATAGCTTCAGGGGAAATTTCTCACCAGGCCCCCGTACTTGGCGGCAGACACTATTTTCTAGACATCTTTACGCACTCACTGCGAGCTCAGAAATGAGAAGAGCGACGTGATGCTAACTGGGGTTATACTAGAGACACTACCCAACACATCTGTGCAAAGCTTTATCGGATTTTCATAGTCGTTTCCATTTCGTGACCGATCGGACCTTACTTTCGGAATAGCCCTCGTATATTGCGGATAGCATCCGCATATACCGCTGAATGTACCTGCCAAATTATATCATTCTACGACACATAGGTCAAGAGATAAGACGTCATAAATATTCAGATGCGTGAAAAACTAGCATTTGCTTTCGACGGGATAAAAATTGTCCAGGATGTACTCATCCAGTGTTTAATAATGAAAGCACTCAGTGATCTACAACAAACTTTACACATAATATCAAACCTTTTCTAAACTTTTTCTTACTTACATGCTTAACGTCAAATGTGCACGTCAAAACACTTAGAGAAACAACATTTTAAGTACCTGCATTACTTTTTCAGGAATGTTTGGACTGAAACAAACTTGTTCCGGGAAATGAAAACCTAATTTAAATTGAAAGCTCCTTAAGTCACACAAGACACGAAAAGAGACATATCGTTATCTGGTAGGCACTCCATATGCCCCTGTTACCGCCTCACATCTTTGTGGCATGCTCCTGACAAGTCTGTGAACATTTTCATGTGGAATTTTTTTCCACTCCTCAATAAGGACCTCCGGAAGTTGTTGAAGAGTCTGAGGTGCTGCAAGAAAGACACGAACTTGGCTATCAACTATAAACCATACATGCTCAATAGGACTGAGGTCAGGGCTAGGAGCAGGGAAGTCTAATTTTTGAATCACGAGTTCCTTTAACGTTTCCATCGTGGCTGCTGCTGAATGCGCTCTCACATTTTTTGTTTCAAGATAAACTGGGGACCCATTAAAACTGCAGTGGGCATAACATGGTCCAGTACAATCTCGTTGACGTACCTCCGAGCATTAAGTCGGCCTCCGAGTATCTGAAGAACCAATCGCCCATGAATTGTGATGCCACCCTGACACCATGACTGAGCCACAACCAGGTCAGTCCATTTCCAGGACTGCTGCTTCATTATAACGTTCACCATGACGACGACATACACGTATAAGTCCGCCGCATCGTGTTAACCGGAGGAGGTAAAACAATTCATTACGTCAGTGGCGCGCAATTGCCAGTGTCTATGTTTCTCAGCAGATCGTAGTCGATCTCTCATGTGCCGAGCAGTTAATCGAGGGACGTTATGAGGTCTTCTTGGTCTTAAGCCGGTGTCTCGGAATACGTTGCGTGTTGTTTGGTCACGGAAACTGTAAGCAGTTGCTGCTCTTACATCATTTTGTGGGTCCCGGGCAGTCGCAGTACGCCAGCGTAGACAACAGTTAACCACACATCGGCCGTCTCTGGCCGATGCTTCTCGTTTTCTTAGTTGCCCTTCATTTGCTGTGTGTGTACCACTTCACGAAATCGTTTCTAAATCTTCCAAACAACAAATGAAGCCAAATTAAGCTCTGTAGACACTGCACGAATATTCCAACCTTCCTGCAGTAATGCCACTGCCCTGCACGTCATAACTCAATCAGATGCCTCATGTTGATTGATGAAACGTACACAAAGAGTACAGAGACGCACTCGTTACTTACACTCATTAGATGGCAGAGTGAGACATTGTTCATCCATTTCACTCTCTGACATAACACGATACTTTTCAATACTGCCACTAAGCCACAGCTTTACACGTATCGTAGAGGATTGTTCTAATTAATTAAGCACGTCGGAAGACTAAGAGCAACATCATACATCTTAATCGCTGGCTGTGTACATGGTACAAACTATCAAATTCTTGTCCCTCTAATTGTTTTGAGCAGTGTATTTAAGAGATCATCTCATCTGCAAAGTAATCAGAAGTTTAACCAGTTTTATACATGTGAATTCGTTTCTTTATAGAATATGGTGTTACCTGGTGTTTAGATAATCTTCTTAGTATCGGAACTCTTCAGAAATTCAAACAGCCAGGTTTTGAGTAAATTTATAAACATGAAATTGGAGTACATTTTTAATGCATGTCCTTATTCTGAAATTATAGCTATGTCAGAAATGAAATGTAGCAGAAGTGAAGAATCTTTCTTCTTGGTAGGTCTAATGAGAGAGATGGAGGGCAACTGTTAAAGCTAGATTAGGCTATCAGGTCAAAAATATCGCGAAATTAAGTGTCAGCATTCGTCAGGTCACACAGTACATAGAGTTCTTTTAAGAAAAAATGGTTCAAATAGCTCTGAGCACTATGGGACTTAACTTCTGAGGTCATCAGTCCCCTAGAACTTAGAACTACCTAAACCTAACTAACCTAAGGACATCACACACATCCATGCCCGAGGAAGGAGTCGAACTTGCGACCGTAGCGGTCGCGCGGTTCCAGACTGTAGCGCCTAGAACCGCTCGGCCACTCCGGCCGGCCGTTCTTTTAAGATTTTCATGAGAAAGGTCAGGGGGTTACAGTTGCATCAACAGGAAATATAGCAGAAGACTTATTATTATTATTTGAGATCACCCAGATACAATAGAATAGAAGTACACACAAGTGTGATTTTTGTATAGATTTTGCAATAATATTATTGGCCCTGGGTTAATTTTCATCTGTATCTACATCTACATCTACGTGACTACTCTGCAATTCACACTTAAGTGCCTCCATCAAACCACCTTCAGGCTATTTGTCTACCGTGCCACTCTCTAATAGTGCGTGGTAAAAATCATTCTGTAGGAGGCCTGATTTCTCTTACTTTATTATGATGATCATTTCTTTCTATGTAGGTTGGCGACAGAAAAATATTTTCACATTCAGAGTAGGAAGTTGGCGGTTGAAATTTCGTGAAAAGATCTCGGCGCAGCGAGAAACGCCTTTGTTTTCATGATTGCCATCCCAACTCGCTTATCATATCCGTGACTGGCCCCTTAGGGATATGGTTGCCACGGAGGGGAACGAATCCACTGTGCACTCTCTGTGCATACCGGGAAGAGTCATTCCAGATGTGGAAAGGCTGTTTCCGGATCCATGAAGAGCGCAGGGTGTGGTGCAGTCAACTTCAGACGGTGGCTCATGTTGAAACTATAGATATGTGTTGCTTTGGATCGGAAGTCATTCTATCTGGTTTCGGGCGTCTCGCTGAAGTGGTAAAGACTTCGTTTCTTGCTTGCGAGATGAAGGCGGAGCTCACCATCTGTAGTATCGTCGACAGAACCGAATGTCTCCTCTGGTACACTGCCGAGTGGAGCGTACAAGTCAGAGGCTCAGGCGTTTCTGCGACCGTGTCGGCTGCAGATTCCTTGACTTCCACCATAGGGTAGTGGGTTTCCGGGTTCCGCTTAATAGTTCAGGGGTCGAATACATACAGGAAACGGTTACAAGGGTAGTGTGGGCTGTGCAGAGAGGACTGGGATGTTTCTTGGGAAAGAGGGCCTCGGGAAACGACAGAAAGGGCATCAGTACAGGAAACACATAGGAAAGTAGACCTAGCAACAATCGGTATTGTAGCTGTAAATTGTTGTAGCTGTGTTGGTAAAGAACCAGAGCTCTAAGCGCTATTATAAGTCGCTGAAGCTCAAATATTGATAGGTACGGAAATCTGGCTAAGCTGGAAATAAGTTCAGCGGAAATTTTTACAAAGGATCTAACCGTATTCTGAAAGGATAGAGTAAACACAGTTGGTGGTGAAGTGTTTATTGCTGTCAGAAGTAGTTTAGCTTGTAGTGTAATTGAGGTAGATGGTTCCATTGAATTAGTATGGATAGGGGTTATACTCATACATGACAACCAGAATAAATTTATAACTGGTCCCTTTTACAGAACACCCCCCCCCCCCCCCCGCTACTTAGATGAATGATAAAGTTGCTTAACGGTTCAAAGAAAACTTGAATCTCTTTAACAAGTAGCCCGAAATCTTCCTGAATGCGTTCTCAGAAAATTATTTTGAACAAGTAGTTCACGAGCCGACTCTAAGTGTAAATGGTTCCGAAAACATACTTGACCTGTTTGCAACAAATAATCCTGAGCAAATACGGAGCATCATGATCGGTACAGGGATTAGTCACCAAAAGGTTCTTGTAGCGAGACTGAATACCATAATGTCCATACACACAAAAAATAAACCCAAATACATCTATTTAAAAAAGTAGATAAAAATTCGCCTGACACCTTCCTAAGAGACAGTCTCCACTACTTCCAATCTGATTATGTAGTGTAGACCAGATGTGTTTCAAATTCAAAGAAATAGTATCAACGGCACTTGATAGTTACGTAACAAATAAATTAATAAGATATGGTACCGATCCCCCATGGTACACAAAAAAGACAAGAAAACTGTTGCAGAAGCAACGGAAAATCATGCAAAATTTAAAAGAACGCAAAACCTCCAACACTAGCGAAGTTTTACTGCAACCAGAAATTTAGCCCGAACTTCAGTGCGAGATGCTTTTAATAATTTCTACAACGAAACTCTGTCTTGAAGCCTGGTAGAAAATCCAGAGATTCTGGTCGTATGTGAAACACAAAAGCGGAAAGATGCATAAATACCTTCACTGCGCGATAACAATGGTGATGCTATGGATGACAGTGCCACTAAAGCAGAGTTACTAAACACAGTTTTCAGAAATTCCTTCACCAAAGAAGACAGGTTCTTTTCAGAGTATGCTGACACAATAACTCATATAGAACCGCTCGTTCATCGAAAGATTGGTATTCAAAGACTGGAAAGTTGCACAGGTCACGCCAATACCCAAGAAAGGAAATAGGTGCAATCCGATGAATTACAGACGCATATAGTTAAAATCGATTTGCACTAGGCGAAGAAGATGTCTGATTTCTCTATACTGTCCTAGGTAAAAGGTTTTAATGAGTATCTAGGATAGTTGCTTCATCGTTTGTTTTTAAATTGATCGAGTAGGCACAGTTCCTTGTTCTACTATTTTAGGTGTTCTGTGATTGTAGCATATGTATTTTGCTCACACTCTGCTCTGAGGCATCCGACTTTTGCTGTTTTGTGTGACAGTGTGAGTGGAGCAGTCCCAGGATGGCTGCGGATTCTGTTTTCTAATTTACATTTTATTCCATGCTTCTGACAACTCATAACCTCGTTTATACTCTTTTAATTGAGTACAGACGCTGATGACATCTTTGTTGTACGCCCTATACGTACCACCACCAGCACCACCTCGAAGAAAAGAATTTATTGATAAATTGCCAACACGGATTCAGAAAATATCGTTATTGTGAAAAACGACTAGCTCGTTATTCTCACGAAATAATGAGTTCTATGGACAGGGGATGTCAAATTGATTCTATATTTTTATGTTTCCAAAATACTTTTGACATAGTTCCTTACAAGCGACATATAATCAAATTACTTACTTATGAAGTATCCTTTTAGATGTGCGACTGGATTCGTGATTTGCTGTCAGAAAGGTCACAGTTTGTAGTGACTGACGGAAAGACGTCGAGTAAAACAAAATTAATAAATGTCATTCCCCAAGGAAGTGTTATGGGCCCTCTGCTGATCCTCATCAGCATAAACGATTTGGGAGACAGTCTCAGTAACTCTTTTAGACTCTTGAATTATTTGCAGATGTTGCTGTCATTTTCCTTTTTATAAAGTCATCAGATGATCAAAACAAATTGCGAAACAATTTAAACAAGATATCTTTATGTTGTTAACGTGTCAATCGACTCTAAATAATGAAAAGTTTGAAGTCATCCACATGAGTTCCAAAAGAAATCCACTAAATTTCGGTAACAGGATAAAGCACACAAATCTAAAGGCTGTAAATTCAGTTCAGTACTTAGGGATTACAATTACTAATAACTTAATTGAAGCGATCACTTAAATAATGTTGTGGGGGAAAGAAAACGAAAGGCTGCAATTTATTGGTAGACCACGTAAAGGAAATGTGACAGGTTTACAAAAGAGACTGCTTACACCACCCCTGTCCGCCCTCTTTTGGAGTATTACCGTGCGACATGAGATCCGCATCAGATAGGATCGACGGAGGATATCGAGAAAGTTCAAAGAAGTGCAGCTCATTTTGTACTATCGCGAAATAGAGGAGAGAGCGCCAAGGATATGACACGTGAATTGGGGTGGTAGTTATTAAAACAAGGGAGTTTTTCGTTGCGGCAGGATCTTCTCACGAAATTTCAATCCCCAACATTCTCCTCAGAGTGTGAAAACATTTTATTGGCCCCATCTAAATAGGGGGAAATGATAATCATAATAAAATAAGAGAATTCACAGCTTGCACGGAAAGATTCAAATGTACTTTTTCCTCACGAACTGTTCGAGACTGGAGTGGTAGAAAAATAGCTTGAAGATGCTTCGATGAACCCTCCACCAGGCAATTAATTGTGAATTGCATAGTAATCATGAAGATGCAGATGTAGATGTGACACTCTCTCCACTAATTCGTGATAATACAAAACGGGCTGCCCTCCTTTGAACTTTTTAGATGTGCTCCATAAATCCCATTTGGCAAAGGTCCCATAAAGCAAAGTATTACTCTAGCGGAGGACGAATAAGCGTAGTCCAGGCAGTCTCTTTAGTAGACCTGTTGCATCTCCTAAACGTTCTGCCAATAAATCGTAGTGTTTGGTTTGCCTTCCCCAAAACATTATCTAAGTGATCGTTCCAATTTAAGTTGTTGATAATTCCTAGGTACATAGTAGAATAGGCTGCCTCAGGATAATCTGCAAACAGTCGAAGAGGGCTGCTCAGATTGTCTCCTAAATGATTTATGTAGGTTAAAAGCAGCAGAGGGCCTATAACATTTCCTTTGAGAACGCTGGATATCACTTCTGTTTTACTCGATTGTTTTCCGCAGTTACTGTGACCTTTCTCACAGGAAATCACGAAACCAGTCGCACAACTGAGACGATACTCTGTAGGTGCTCAGTTTGATTTGAAGTCTCTTGCGAGGAACGGGTGTCAAGAGCCCTCTGGAAATCTAGAAATAAGGAATTAATATGAAATCCCTTGTCGATAGCATTCATTACTCCGTGAGAATAAAGAGCTAGTTCTTTTTCACAAGAACGATATTTTCTGAAGCCGTGTTAGCAGTTTGTCAATAAATCGTTTTCTTCGAGGCAAGTCATAACATTGGCATACAGTTCATGTTCCAAAAGCCTACTACAAATCGACGTTAGCAATATGTGTCTGTAAGTCAGCGGATTACTTCTTTCCTTTCTTGAGTATTGGTGTGACTCGTGCAACTTTCCAGTTTTTAGGTACGTATATATCGACGAACGAGCGGTTCTATATGATTACTAACTACGGAGCTATTGTGCCAGCATACTCTGAAAGGAAACTGACCGGTATACAATCTGGACGGGAGGTCTTGCCTTTATTAAGTGATTTAAATTGCTTCGCTACACGCACCGTCATCCTTAACGTCACCGTTGTTATCGCGCAGTGAAGGTATTGATTGCGTCTTTCCGCTAGTGTACGTCACGTACGATCAGAATCTCTTTGGATTTTCTGACAGATTTCGAGACAGAGTTTCGGTGTGGAAGCTGTTAAAAGCATCTCACATTGAAGTTCGCGCTGTAACAGTGAACTAACTTGTTTTGTGTACCATGGAGGATCGATAACATCTTTTATTAAGTTATTCAGTATAATCGTTCAGTTAACTCAGATACTGTTTCTTTGAATTTAAGTCACGTCTGGGCTACACTTACATAGTTACTTGGGAAGGAGTGGAGACTATCTGTTAAGATGGAGTCAAGCGAATTTTTTTCTGCTTTCTAAATATATAGATTTTGTGTTTATTTTTCGTGGATCTCGATGTTGTGGTGATTAGTCTCGCTACGACCTTGTGGTCACTAATCCCTGTATCGGTCATGATACTCCCTAGAGTGGTAGCTGTAAGCTACAACTTTGACTGTTGGTGGAGGTTTGCTGAACGCTTTTTCAGTGAGTTTCACCTTTATGTTGCTGTTAGAAAAGGCAGCATGGAGAAGATGCAAGTAGAGCCTTGTAATTGGCATACGCCTATACACTAGGAGAAGTTTGGACTGTTATCCACGATGCGCGTGCCGGCCGGAGTGGCCGTGCGGTTCTAGGCGCTGCAGTCTGGCACCGCGAGACCGCTACGGTCGCAGGTTCGAATTCTGCCTCGGGCATGGGTGTGTGTGATGTCTTTAGGTTAGTTAGGTTTAACTAGTTCTAAGTTATAGGGGGCTAATGACCTCAGAAGTTGAGTCCCATAGTGCTCAGAGCCATTTGAACCACGATGCGCGATCACAGTTTGGTGATTAGAAGCTCTAACTCTGCAACTTTCCTCTCCTTGCCCTCCAATGTCTACAGACGAAAATCTCTTCTACCAACCGGATTAGTACAGCCTTCCTCTGGTTCTACTTCTACCACACCAACGTACGTTAGCTGCTTCGGCTATGGAAGCAGGCACATAGAATTTAAATTTAGCTGAGAGAAATGTCTATCACAGCTCTTCAAATGTAAACTAAAACTAAACTCCGTCCGAACAGGCCTTGGAAAGCCCAACGGTACCGACCAACCGCAGTGTCATCCTCAGTGCTGCGTATATGGAGGGGCATGTGGTCAGCACACCGCACTCTCGGCCGTATGTCAGTTTACGAGACCGGAGCCGCTACTTTCCAATCAAGTAGCTCCTCAGTTTCTCACACAAGGGCTGAGTGCACCTCGCTTGCCGACAGCGCTCGGCAGACCGGATGGTCACTCATCCAAGTGCAAGTGCTAGCCCAGCCGAACAGCGCTTAACTTCGGTGATCTGACAGGAAGCGGTCTTACCACTGCAGCAAGGCCGTTGGCGCTTCAAATGTACCAAAAGGAAATAAATCTTTCTGGAACTTCTTTACGATAGAAACACCTTAAAAATAATAAGGCCGTTTTCAAAATTCAGATTATTATAAATAAAGCTATAAGTTTGGTTTGTTAACAGGTAACATAGCGTAACAAAAAGGAAAGTAATAACTTTTACGCTAATGTGTAGTCCCTATTGTGAAATAAGAAGACCATTTTTTATAGATATATTACCATCTATGTCGTTCAGATTGCAAAAGAATGACCCAATACATTTTTCTCTCTTATTGTCATTCTAAATCTAGACGTCTGCATAATTTCAAGCCTTTGATAACAGCAGAAACATTATTGTTTTAAAATTCGAATAATTCCGTCAAAACGTCTGTATTAACATTTCCAAAACTTATAACTTACGGCAACAAATGCATATTTAGAGACGCAATTACTGGCGGCCTTGAGACAGCGGATGCCAAATTCACATGAGAGTTAGTTAGTTCGTTACATGTTGCCTATATTACTTCCACAATAAGAGAGTGAATGGAATTAATAATTTACGGGATATTTGCCTATTCAGCTGTTATCCATGCGAACGAAACGCTCATTCACAGGTGAGTACCACATCAGTCCATAAAGTTTCGAGACTAGATTAGTAAAAAAATAGTGGAACATTGAAATGGTTGTTTTAATGCTTCAGATGTTCTATATAGACTCTCCTCACTTGAGGGCCAACGTACAGAACATTCATACTACTATCTTAAGCTAGAAAAGTCTTTCATGGTGTTGTCGTTCAACTCGGGCGTCACACTGGCATGCATGTCGGCTATGTCGTCAAAGCGTTGGCCCTTCACGTGAATTTCTGCGCTTTGTAGGTTTGTGGTAGGTTCACATCGATAACACCATGTCTAGTCAACTGTGATGATATTTTTCTAGAAAATAATTTTACGCATTTTGCTTTTCAGTCAAGAGCGGCAGGCATCCAGGTTCGTTGTTTTTGTCCGGGAGTCAAGGTGTGTTCAAAACATTTGCACATACTTTTCTCTTCTTCAAAGTATTCTGGAGAATGTCTTAAACACTTGATTTAGAGATGTTGCTCCATTTTGATTTGTGACACAACGGTTTCGATAAGCTATGGTGTATTTCCACTGCTTAACACTACCTGCACACAGCTGAATGACCGAATGCATTTCTGTTCCTTACAGTTGTTAGTTCAAGCTGCCACCGCAAACACTGCGCACGTACGGCAGAAATAAAATCAGCCTCGGCACATATTGGACGAACCGTATACAGAGAGTGAGTCAGCTCACACAGGCATTCCATCTCTCCACATTTCGCTCCATCGATGGCTTCATAGGAGTGTCATTCGGATTCGGTTACGGTTCTACGAATGCTGTCTACGAAAACTGCAAGGTGATGCAGCTTCTCCGTGCATGATTTTGTTCACGGATGAAGCATCGCTTACAGAGCTAGGTGAATCAATTTACGAAATATGCACTACTGGTCTATTTAAAAACCACGCCAGTAGAGAGAAGTAGATTAGTAACTTCCTTAACCTCGCTGAGTGTGGTGCCGGTTTTTCATGAATCGCATCGGTGATCCCCGTGTCAAAAATGGTTCAAATGGCTCTGAGCACTATGGGACTCAACTGCTGTGGTCATAAGTCCCCTAGAACTTAGAACTACTTAAACCTAACTAACCTAAGGACAGCACACAACACCCAGCCATCACGAGGCAGAGAAAATCCCTGACCCCGCCGGGAATCGAACCCGGGAACCCGGGCGTGGGAAGCGAGAACGCTACCGCACGACCACGAGATGCGATCCCCGTGTCACATGAGACTCTAAATAGCCACAAGTATTTACAATTCCTAATAGTTATGCTGCCGCAGTTACTAGAAAACATCGCACTGAACTTAAAACAATCCATATGGTACCGACATGGCGGATGTCCCGCTCATTCAGCACAGATGATTGCAGATCTTAATGGAATTCAGGGTGGTTATACGTGGTCCAGTCACAATAATGCGACCACCACTTTTGCTCAGCGTCAACGTGCCATAAAGACTCACAGACGGCTGGTGGCAGCACTAGCAGTGGAGGGTATACAAAACGTGTCGGGGGTATATGGAGAAACACTGCAGTCGTTGTCGTAATGCAGAGGGCATGATCATTAGCTCTCGGGCCAAGGGTGTAAGCATTTCCGAAATGGCTAGGACTGTAAACTTTCACGTACCGCCGTGGTTAAAATATACCTGCATGCCAAACTGGCGCTATCCAAAACTGGCACCGACGCAACTGTGGTGTACCATGGGCCATAGATGACAAGGGTGACCGACGGCTGCGGAAATGTCTAGGGGCACTCATGAGGAACTGACTGTCCGCATGAAGCAAGGGGCCGGCCGAAGTGGCCGTGCGGTTAAAGGCGCTGCAGTCTGGAACCGCAAGACCGCTACGGTCGCAGGTTCGAATCCTGCCTCGGGCATGGACGTTTGTGATGTCCTTAGGTTAGTTAGGTTTAACTAGTTCTAAGTTCTAGGGGACTAATGACCTCAGCAGTTGAGTCCCATAGTGCTCAGAGCCATTTAAACCATTTTTTTTTTGAAGCAAGGGGTTACCAACAGTGTCTCCTCAACGACCGTTCAGCGACCGTTACTGTGTATGAGCCTCTACTGCAGGCACCTGATTCATACACACATACTGACTGGTGTTATAGGCAACGAAGGCTGGAATTTGCACGCTATCACCACAACACGGCGTCCCCTGAGTGGCGATAGGTGGCCTTTTCAGATTAACAATGTTTTATGCTGCACTAGATAGATGGCCGTTGGCTTATATGGCCCTGCAACAGTCGTTGGAAGTTTCTGCGCTGGGAGAGGGAACGTTATGGTCTGTAGAATGTTTTCGTGGAATTCCCTGAGTGACCTCGTCATTCTGGAAGGCTCAGTGGATCAACACAAGTAAGCATCTATCCCCGGGGACCATATCCACCCTACATGAATTGTGTTCTTCCTCGCGACGATGGCCTCTACCAGCAGGACAATGCAACACGTTACACAGCTGACAGTGTACGTGCACGGTTCTAAGAGCACCAGGATTTCTTTACCGCATTCCCCTGGCCATCAATGTTCCTGGATTTAAACAAAATCGAGAATCTGTGGGACCACCTCGATCGGGCTGTTCGCGCCATGGATCCTAAGCCGAGAAACCTAGCTCAGCAGTTGGCATGGCTCCACACCTCTGTCGGTACCTTCCAGAACTTCATTGACGTCACGCAACGATCAGCGCTGCAAAAGCTGGTTATTCAGGCCTTTGACAGATTGTCACATTAATGTGAATGGACAGTATAATTAAGCTTTCGCTACTTGAGAGGGCCCGCATGAAAAATGAGTGATCGTAAGACAATGAATCTTTGTGGAAACATTTGTAAAAACTAACATCTGTTAATTGCGCGCCACGTTTACGTTCTAAGTTACAAACGTTGCTCACTATGGCGACCATCCGCATCCACAACAGGCTGGAGCCGCACTAGAGGTACCATTTCATAATTGTCCTCGTTACTTCTCGAACGGTGGACCATGGAATGTTCAGCTGTTGTAACACAGTCCGTATAATGCTTGAAGATCGCACATGTCGTCCAGCATTCTCATCCATGGAAACAGTAGCTTCTTCAACATTTTTTAGCACAATTGGCCGTCGTCCTCTCCAGGAGCAAGTACCAAATCGCCAGTTCATTCGAACCTGCGAATCATATTCTACAATGGCGGTGCGGAAAGAGGGCCTCTTCCTACACCTTTATGCATCGATACTCGAGAAGAGTAGAAGCACAATTACCGCTATTTTGATAAAACAGCATTACGCGTAATGTCCTGCTCATCTTGTCCACACCCATACTCACTGTTTACAAATGTAATGTATACTGGTGCCTGTGGTTCTATCCCCTACATCGACATACGAGTACCGGCGCCTAACGGCAAGCCATGAGACTAATACTACTAACAAGACAAATCTTGCAGCACACAGCCTGAACAGCAGTCCTACGAATCATAGGCACCCATATGGTAAATATTTTTCCTTCTACGTGGCTCATGAAGCGAAAGTTTAATTATAACCACACTGTATTTGGAGATCATTGGATCGGTCGTTCGGAAACAGAAAATGGCCCGCTCCTTCACCACCCTTGAACTTTTATCTAACGGGAAGATTGAAACATGAAGTCTGCAAGGAAACACCAACGACTTCCTAAGACATGAAATGCCACATAACACAGGCCTGTACTGCAGTAAGTCCAGATGAAATTCACCGAGCGAGGTGGCGCAGTGGTTAGCACACTGGACTCGCATTCGGGAGGACGACGGTTCAATCCCGTCTCCGGCCATCCTGATTTAGGTTTTCCGTGATTTCCCTAAATCGTTTCAGGCAAATGCCTGGATGGTTCCTTTGAAAGGGCACGGCCGATTTCCTTCCCAATCCTTCCCTAATCCGAGCTTGCACTCCGTCTCTAATGACCTCGTTGTCGACGGGACGTTAAACACTAACCACCACCACCACCAGATGAAATTCATCATGCTGCCTTATCTCTCCGAGATACTTTATAGGATGCAACAATGCTCAAGGTCAACAGTTTTAGCAGTTCATATGGCAGTCACAATAATAAACGAACAAACCGTACCTGAGTTACACATTTCATTACGTTTGGTACGGTAGGGCAGACGTTCGATAGACCTCTTCTCCTGACGGCGGGACAGTGGTTTGCTGCGATTCTGTATTGTTACTATTTGACCAAGTTCTACAAAAAAAAAATATAATAATGGTTCAAATGGCTCTGAGCACTATGGGACTTAACTTCTGAGGTCATCAGTCCCCTATAACTTAGAACTACTTAAACCTAACTAACCTAAGGACATCACACACATCCTTGCCCGAGGCAGGATTCGAACCTGCGACCGTAGCAGTCGTGCGGTTCCAGACTGAAGCGCCTAAAACCGCTCGACCACCGCAGCCGGCCAAGTTCTACACATGTTTTGTCTAAGTCCTTTTCTAAGGCGAAAAGTATATATACTCTCTGATCAAAAGCAACTGGACGCCTATTAGTGGTCATTAATATGGGGTGTGCAATGTTCATGACCAAGAGGAACAACGCGCTCCAATTGATGTCCCAAGGAGAAATTGTACTTTTATTAAATATAACAAACACAACAACAGAGTTTCTTGGAACGTCAGTCCACACTTCTTGATTCAAACTCAAAGTCAGTCATCCACAATAACACAGTTTCTCGGGATGTAAGTCCGTACTACTTGGTTCTGACTCAATCAATGATGTTACACAGGAATGTTCTTATACAAACGAAGTCGGCGAAGAGTGGTGGGCTGCTCGAGGTTGGACTGAAGATAGAGTCAAGCGAGGCAGTAAGCTCACGGACGCTTTAAAGACGAAGTACACTGAGGCAGTGAGCTATGGATACACTTGGCGATGACTTGGCCGCTCACAAGATGTGTGTGATGATCCTCGTTCTACCTGGCAATGTGAAACGACTCTCAGCAGCCGGACGATGTCCCAGACATACGCAAGGTGGAATACCAAGGCATTTAGCAGGGAAGAGAAGTGGCAGCGCTGTTTAAGTCGATGCCTACGTCTCTGGAAGCTAGAATAGCGCCACACGACAAGGCGATGCCTGTAGGAGGTTCGGCTGGAAACAAACCGGCATGTTTGTGTTGTTGTCGGACTGTTTCCATTCGATCTAATGGTTCAAATGGCTCTCAGCACTATGGGACTTAACATCTGAGGTCATCAGTCCCCTAGAACTTAGAACTACTTAAACCTAACTAACCTAAAGACATCACACACATCCATGCCCGAGGCAGGATTCGAACCTGCGACCGTAGCAGTCCCGCGGTTCCGGACTGCAGCGCCTAGAACCGCACGGCCACCGCGGCCGGCACCAAAATGGTACTGAAACAGAGGATGACAGACTAAAGGAAGAAATACTAAATGCCTTTTTCCACAGCTGTTTCACAGAGGAAGACTGCACTGTAGTTCCTTCTCTAGATTGTTGCACAGATGACAAAATGGTAGATATCGAAATAGATGACAGAGGGATAGAAAAACAATTAAAATACTCGAAGAAACTTGCCCCCCTTCTCGCAGCGGTGTACCGTAGGTCTCTAGAAGAGCGTAGAGTTCCAAAAGATTGGAAAAGGGCACAGGTCATCCCCGTTTTCAAGAAGGGACATCGAACAGATGTGCAGAACTATAGACCTATATCTCTAACGTCGATCAGTTGTAGAATTTTAGAACACGTGTTATCTTCGAGTGTAATGACTTTTCTGTAGACTAGAAATCTACTCTGTAGGAATCAACATGGGTTTCGAAAAAGACGAACGTGTGAAACCCAGCTCGTGCTATTCATCCACGAGACTCAGACACGGGTTCCCAGGTGGATGCCACGTTTCTTGACTTCCGCAAGGCGTTTGATACAGTTCCCCAGTCGTTTAATGGACAAAGTAAGAGTATATGGACTCTCAGACCTATTGTGTGATCGGATTGAAGAGTTCCTAAATAACAGAACGCTGCATCTCATTCTCAATGGAGAGAAGTCTTCCGAGGTAAGAGTGATTTCAGTAGTGCCGCGGGGGAGTGTCGTAGGACCGTTGCTATTCACAGTATATATAAATGACCTTGTGGATGACATCGGAAGTTCACTGAGGCTTTTTACGGATGATGCTGTAATATATCGAGAGGTTGTAACAATGGAAAATTGTACTGAAATGCAGGAGGATCTGCAACGAATTGACGCATGGTGACGGGAATGGCAATTGAATCTCAATGTAGACAAGTGTAATGTGCTGCGAATACATAGAAAGAAAGATCCTTTATCATTTAGCTACGATATAGCAGGTCAGCAACTGGAAGCAGTTAATTCCATAAATTATCTGGGAGTAGGCATTAGGAGTGATTTAAAATGGAATGACCATATAAAATTAATCGTCGGTAAAGCAGATGCCAGACTGAGATTCATTGGAGGAATCCTAAGGAAATGCAGTCCGAAAACAAAGGAAGTAGGTTACAGTACACTTGTTCGCTCAATGCTTGAATACTGCTCACCTGTGTGGGATCCTTACCAGATAGGGTTCATAGAAGAGATAGAGAAGATCCAGCGGAGAGCAGCACGCTTCGTTACAGGATCATTTAGTAATCGCGAAAACGTTACGGAGATGAAAGATAAACTCTAGCGGAAGACTCTGCAAGAGAGACGCTCAGTAGCTCGGTACGGGCTTTTGTTGAAGTTTCGAGAACATAACTTCACCGAGGAGTCAAGCAGTATATTGCTCCCTCCTACGTATATCTCGCGAAGAGACCATGAGGATAAAATCAGAGAGATTAGAGCCCACACAGAGCCATACCGATAATCTTTCTTTCCACGAACAATACGAGACTGGAATAGAAGGGAGAACCGATAGAGGTATTCAAGGTACCCTCCGCCACACACCGTCAGGTGGCTTGAGGAATATGGATGTAGATGTAGAAGTATTACTTCTGCATGAAAAATCCAATGATTACCTAATGTAGACAGGTTGTTTACTACGATTTTATTAGCTGAATGCCTTATCAGAAAGCACCACAACATTAGTCTTCTGACTTGACGGGTAAGTGGTCGCAAGATAGTTAATGACAGGCCAGAGCAGGTTGAATGGAGAAGTACATATTATCAAACAGGTTTGCGACCAGCGTGGACCACCATTGTCGTCATCCCCTTTTGACGGAAGCTCATAATACACTCCTGGAAATTGAAATAAGAACACCGTGAATTCATTGTCCCAGGAAGGGGAAACTTTATTGACACATTCCTGGGGTCAGATACATCACATGATCACACTGACAGAACCACAGGCACATAGACACAGGCAACAGAGCATGCACAATGTCGGCACTAGTACAGTGTATATCTACCTTTCGCAGCAATGCAGGCTGCTATTCTCCCATGGAGACGATCGTAGAGATGCTGGATGTAGTCCTGTGGAACGGCTTGCCATGCCATTTCCACCTGGCGCCTCAGTTGGACCAGCGTTCGTGCTGGACGTGCAGACCGCGTGAGACGACGCTTCATCCAGTCCCAAACATGCTCAATGGGGGACAGATCCGGAGATCTTGCTGGCCAGGGTAGTTGACTTACACCTTCTAGAGCACGTTGGGTGGCACGGGATACATGCGGACGTGCATTGTCCTGTTGGAACAGCAAGTTCCCTTGCCGGTCTAGGAATGGTAGAACGATGGGTTCGGTGACGGTTTGGATGTACCGTGCACTATTCAGTGTCCCCTCGACGATCACCAGTGGTGTACGGCCAGTGTAGGAGATCGCTCCCCACACCATGATGCCGGGTGTTGGCCCTGTGTGCCTCGGTCGTATGCAGTCCTGATTGTGGCGCTCACCTGCACGGCGCCAATCACGCATACGACCATCATTGGCACCAAGGCAGAAGCGACTCTCATCGCTGAAGACGACACGTCTCCATTCGTCCCTCCATTCACGCCTGTCGCGACACCACTGGAGGCGGGCTGCACGATGTTGGGGCGTGAGCGGAAGACGGCCTAACGGTGTGCGGGACCGTAGCCCAGCTTCATGGAGACGGTTGCGAATGGTCCTCGCCGATACCCCAGGAGCAACAGTGTCCCTCATTTGCTGGGAAGTGGCGGTGCGGTCCCCTACGGCACTGCGTAGGATCCTACGGTCTTGGCGTGCATCCGTGCGTCGCTGCGGTCCGGTCTCAGGTCGACGGGCACGTGCACCCTCCGCCGACCACTGGCGACAACATCGATGTACTGTGGTGACCTCACGCCCCACGTGTTGAGCAATTCGGCGGTACGTCCACCCGGCCTCCCGCATGCCCACTATACGCCCTCGCTCAAAGTCCGTCAACTGCACATACGGTTCACGTCCACGCTGTCGCGGCATGCTACCAGTGTTAAAGACTGCGATGGAGCTCCGTATGCCACGGCAAACTGGCTGACACTGACGGCGGCGGTGCACAAATGCTGCGCAGCTAGCGCCATTCGACGGCCAACACCGCGGTTCCTGGTGTGTCCGCTGTGCCGTGCGTGTGATCATTGCTTGTACAGCCCTCTCGCAGTGTCCGGAGCAAGTATGGTGGGTCTGACACACCGGTGTCAATGTGTTCTTTTTTCCATTTCCAGGAGTGTAGTAGCAAGTACTGTCTCTACAGTTCGGTTACAGGAACTTATGTGCAGGGTGTACCAGGAATGTTGCGACAATCTCCGGGGGCTTGTGGAGGGTGTCTCGAGGAACATATCGACGATAGGAACCAGTGTCGAGAAACATAAAAAAAAAATTGTTCAAATGGCTCTAAGCACTATGGGACTTAACATCTGAGGTCATCACTCCCGTAGACTTAGAACTACTTAAACCTTACTAACCTAAGGACATCACACACATCCATGCCCGAGGCATAATTCGAACCTGCGACCTTAACAGCAGCGCGCTTCCGGACTGAAGCGCCTAGAACCGCTCGGCCATATCGGCCGGTAAGATACGTGACCCAACGACTTTACAGAAGTCAAAGTTAGAGGCACCAACGCCTGCCACCAGGCCAGACCTTCGGCAGCAAACATGACTTTGCACGCTGACGTACCGCAGGTGGAACGTCTCGTACTGTTATTAGTTATTCAGTGATGACGACTCCCTGCCACGATCGCCAGTGGGAGAAGATGTAGCTAGCTGCTGCGAAGACAGACTTTCTCTCCTTTGAAAGCGATACTCTGATGCCTTGGTGGATGACGGTATCGGACACAGATTTCCATCTGCAGTTTATTTCTCTGCTGTATACCAAAAAATATTGGAGATTTTAGAGGGTTCCAGGACCAAAATGAACTGCCAATAGAAACACGGCTCCGAAACCGCCATCCACAGAGGCAACAAAGCATCGCATTTATAGGAGATACAGCCTTTCTGCGCAGCAGGTAGCTCCATCTTCTCCATTGGCGATCGTAGCAATCAGTAGCGCTCACTTAATAACAGACAACATTGTAAGACACCCCCCAAAACCCCTCGAAGTTTGTTACAGCACTTTTGGAACACCCTGTATACTTTCGTGGCTATTAATAGCATGAAATCACTAAAGGGAACTCACATACGTCAAACCAACATTACAGTTTTTCTTTTACAGTTAGCATCAGAGCCCTCTGTGTGGGAAGTAAAGGTTTATTTGGTAAAATCACAACTTCCAACAATGGAGTTGAGAAACCGTGTACTACAGTTAGAAGCATTGTATCAGCAACAAGTCAACTACATAAATATGCTGAGCGTTCGAACGCCATACGTGAAAATAAATTAGATCTGCTTTTTTTTTCTAAACCTTGACGACATAGCACGGATCATTACTATGAAAATCTTTACAATTAAAAAAACATTTTTGATCAGTCATCAGCTCAAAGCATGGAATCAATCATCAGTTGTTTGAGAAAGAGAAATTCTGAGCGAGCACAGGCAGCTATTAACAGTTAAGACCTATCGATATGCCTAAAACATAAATTTTAAACACAAGTGCAGGTGAAAATAAAAGAACATAAAGTTCTCTAATGACTCATTGCTGATAATTCTACTCATATTTCGGTCATTTAACTTACTAGTCCCTGAAACTCGCGCTGAATGCTTATTTTATTTAAATCATTCGTATGTAACAAAACAGCGTAAAATACAAACGCTTTTAGACGTACGTGTGTTTGATTGAAAACATTTTGGAAGAAGTTCTCTTGTATTTACCTTCCAGGCATAAGATGCGAGAAGATTATGCTGATAGTCTTTTTTAATTAACTGCGAACTCTCTTTCCAACGAACCATTTCATGGAATATTTTTCCGTGCTCTAAGGGGATCCATCGTGCAAAGTGAATGGCGAAAGCCATTTATTTATTGAAAAAGTATATGTCCCGTGATGAAGTTGAATAACGACCACAAGAAGAGCCTGCCGTTTGTTCTGTTTTTATTTTCCTTACCAGTATGTTAGTCGAAGCATAGTCCTTTGTCGCTTTATAAGTCAAAGCACGGTATTTGGATACCAGCATTCTTTCAAAATTTTATACAAGGTCGTCAATAGTGATACCCCCTCTGTGGCTGTACAAAACCTGAAAAGTTATTTTTGATTCCTGTCCCCTATTCTGTCATCTTAATCTCCTGAATCAAAAATGAAACAATTACTACACTCAATAGTGAAGCAGAACCAACAGAAGAAAATTACAACTAAGGGGGCTGAACAGTTCGTTTCTAATAAAATAACAGTATCTTTAAACAGATTTGATGTGTGTGACAAGTTTCTTAAGACATCTTCTTCACAGTGGCTGAAAAAAAAGTTGTAAAATATCCGGCTGAGACAATCCTCAACTTCATAGAATACTATAATAAATAATTTACGAAACAACGAGGCACAGAAACTATATACTTCTGGTTGTGACTGAGTATTCCCGCATCGTTCCAGAGCAAATAAAGAGATTTTACGGAAGAATAAGTATGCTTAAAATAAAATGTGATTTTCTCGTCATAACACGCTTAGATATAGTAAATTTACATGTTGTATTATTAAAGTTCATGTAGCAATATGGTATTAATAGTTAAGTTGAAAGTAAAAAAGTATTTGATTAACAAGCTGCGTCTGAACAATATTCTTTGAGGTAAAAAGTAAATACGATTTTACGCCAATCTATCACTTTTCAAATGTAAAGGAATCGCTTCCCCTTTTGATACTGAACCAAAACCACACGCAATTAATTTTTTGTGCAAAGAAACCAAACTAATGGGCCCAACAAAGAAACAAACAAATTCCAAAAATAGGACCTCCCTAAGTGTCATGTTTTCTTTTTGGAAGATATGCGAACATCGTTAGTTTGTGTAAACTAAGAGGTATCTTACAATGCTGTCGGTAAATCAAGCAGATGAAACGTAAATAACGTATAATAAAAGGCTGCTCGTTCTGCTTGAATAAAAAAAAACTTGCCTTATAATAAATATGTGTTGATCAAAACGACGAAGAAATAAGTAGATTATTCTTTTTGTTCCCAAAAAACATGTATGTATTAAACGACTCTAATTTTTATGGAAATTAGATAATTGTAAATAAACTGAACTGTAACGAGAAACAAGTGACTACCCAAAAAGGAACGAAACCGATGGAACGATACCAAGGCAGTACCAGAAACGCAGGAACTAGACTGAAGAATGAGACCAGCTGAACGTGACTGATGCAGGAACGAGACTGGCTGGAGTGAACAGTGAATGACTATTCCTCGGAACGAGACCTCCTGCTGCCGAAGTGATCGACCACTCCCAGGAACTAGACCTATCATGACCGAAGTGAACGAACATTCCCAGGAACGAGACCTATTGTGACTGAAGAGAAACGGAAAACTCTTTCTGTTCACTTTAGTGGCCCGTTCCTCTTCGTGAAAGACCGACCTCTAGATGTGTCCAACCTTCGGTATTATGACAACTTTAACTCTGTTGAGGACACTTTCAGTGATGTGTATGAATCTCTGTGGAGGAATAGCAGCCCAGTTTGCTCAAGAGCCGGAGACAGACAAGGTAGTGATGTTGGATGCTGGAATCTTGAGCAAAGTCGATGTTATAACTCATACCAAAGGTGTTTCATTGGGTTCAGACCGAGACGGTGGGGGGGTAGTCGATTTCTTGAATTTTCCACAGACTTTGCCCCGCAGATACAGCTTTATGACAGGGTGTGTTGTCATTCTGATGCAATCAGTTCCTCTACCGCGCGTAGTACAAAATGCTGCAAAATGTGTTCATAACATCCGACAATTAGCGTTCTTGTTAGTGGAAGGAGGGGACCACAACCTAACCAAGAAAAACACCTCATACTGTAACAGCACCTCCTTTAAACTTCGCTGTTGGGACTACACATGAACGCAGGTGAAGTTCTACAGGAACTCGCCAATGCCAACTCACCATCGGTACAAAAATGTTTCTAACAAAATTTTACACCATGCACATTTTCGGTAGAAAATGGACGTCAGAGGAAGGCAACATTATAATCACATGTACGATAAGTATTTTCTTTCAATGATGTGTAACTGTGCTGCTCAGTTAGTGCAGGGGGAAGGATTTTGCATTACAGCGTTCGATTTCGAGAGTTCAAAAAAATGGTTCAAATGGCTCTGCGCACTACGGGACTTGACTTCTATAGTCATCAGTCCTCTAGAACTTAGAACTACTTAAACCTAACTAACCTAAGGACGTCACACAACACCCAGTCATCACGAGGCAGAGAATTCGAGAGTTCCATTCCGTGTTTAGGTGTCATTTTTTTTTTTTTTTTTTCTAGACTGCTTGATATTTTACCTCGGTTCTTTACGTCTATACAGGAATTACAGCAGGTCTTATACAAAGCACTTGCAATTATTTAAACCCTATAAATGAGATCGTTCTTTATTATTTGGCTTAAGTCAATAACGCGTTGGTCCACCTCCGGCCCTTACGCAAGCAATTATTGGTTGTGTCAATCAGTTGCAACGGACACATAGGCTAAGATCAATGACTGTATACTTGTTGCCCACCCTGTACTTCGCTGTACAGAAGCTGTTCATGCCTTTTGGCACCATATTGTATGAATACTTACAGTTTAGAGAAAATTGTGTGCTTAGAGAATGGACGTGTCAGCCAGAAACCGGTAACCACTACAGCTGAATTTTTTATCAGTGCAACTGGGACGGACGAAATAAAAAATTATACAATGTCTTTGCGTTAGCCTATTGTCTGTGATTTCCTTTACTGGACTTTCTGAGAATACTTCGAACAAATCTAAGTATTCTGTAAACCTTCCCTACTACTGATTTTACTTGTTTCCTCCTTATCATATCGGTTCTTCACTATCTACCCAAAAATTTAAACGGTCTAAAGCACTCTGATAGTTTAATGCTAATTTTATAATGGAATTCTATAAGTTCTTTGATTCTCTTATGAAAATTACCTTGCATTTACTCACTAGAGCTGCAATACAATAAATGAAGTGGAAATTATATCCCAGTCTTCCCCCTTTAATTACTCGCCTGCAGACTTCCATATCGCCGCTAACATTCTGCCAGTGCTGCAGGCGCTAACTGAAAAATCACGTAAGACGTTGGCGTAAATTAAGATGCAAACGGGCTACGCTGACCTGAATTTTGTTTTCTATTTCACTTTGGATTTGTTTTGGAACAAAGGAATACCAAAATCATTTCTCTTGGCGGTGTAAGACAGAAAGTCACTGCATTTATTCAATTGTGTCGCGTCTGTTACTTAGCGTGTGGCCGTTAATTAATTAAGTTACTCGTGTGAGGAGAAGGCTTACGAGACATTCAGGTCATATGGGCAATCTAGACATTAGACACTAAGATCTCTCTCAAATTTTTACAAGGATGGAGACAGAAATTGATATTTTTCTTTTGCATTGGATTATTTCATTACACTCTTTGAGCGATTTAAGAACTGACAGAAAACCCAAATCACTGCTAACTTCTTCTGGACCTTTTTAGTGGTACCAACATCCACAAATGACCATCAGCATGCAATTACAAACAGGTTTCCGCACATAAGTCTTCCGAATTGAAACGTCCCCTTTGAAAAATTAAACATGACTGTGCTTAAACTGACACACAATACTTTTAGCGCAACGCAATCTGACTTTCAAAAATCCCTACAAAAGAATGGCCCTGACTAACATTAACCTATACCTTTCACAAATCACTTACCTCACCAAAAATCTTCGTTACTCGAACTACTGCAATACAGCGAGCGCCACTACTGCCAGCTAAATAAAAGATTCAAACTACGGAAGGCACTAACTACTGATAGGCATAGTTAGCAAATGAAAGATTTTAGTAGAGAACAAACAATGTATTTACCTTAATAGTCATAATATATATAGCAGTTCATGACATCCAGTCTTACAAATTTCAAAACTCCGCCATCTCTCTCCCCACATCCACCACTGCTGGCGGCTCACCTCCAACTGTGCAACGCTACGCGCTGTTAACATCCAGCTGCCCAACTCCACAATGGCAGACAACAATGCAAACTAGCCACAGACTGCACACAGCACAGCCAGTGATTTTCATACAGAGCGCTACGTGGCGTTACCAATAAGAAAACAGAAACAGCCTACTTACATAGCCCCCATGCTCCCCACAAAAAATTTTACAAATTGTTTTGGGCACTGGCCAATACATATTTGTTAAAAAAATTTTCACAGTTACAGTAACAGAGAAATCAAATGCACACACTTGTTGATACAATGTTGGTGAAATGCTAAAATTTTCTCACAGTCCATAAAGACAGTCCTGATCATTCATCACAGTAAAACTGCCGTTTCTTTTCTCAAAGTCTGAGCAGTAAAAGACAATGCACACGGAAGTAGTGGATTTCCATGCAGTCTTGAAGAAGTAGTGTTGTCCTTCCAACGGAAAGACAGTGCTGACTCTTGACATGCAGACAGGTAATGGGCCACAGCAGAGCAAACCCACCGCAGAGTCATTCGACGTTTTGAAGAATATTGGTAGGTAGGTCATCACAGAGCAGACCCACTGTAGTCCTGGTAGAGATTACGGTATTGGTGAGCCACCAGAGGTGCAGACCCACTGCAGTCCTTGTAGAAATAATCGTATTGGTGGGTCATCAAAGATGCAGACCCACTGTAGTCCTTGTAGAGATGGCCAGCAGCCATCTGTTGTGACTGTGCAGATGCACAATCACCATTGAAGAGTCTTGCGGATAATATAGCAAGTCCATAACCACCACTTGTGAACTCACAAAGTTTCTGGAATTGTCCTTAGAACCAGCAATGCTGTTATCCAGTCCCTTGCTGAATTATTAACACACGTGCAAACACTATCAGTCCGTACTTCTCACATATTGTCCATATACTATGACCAACAGAAACGTGTACAGTGAAATGTAACTTACAAGTTACTTAATTTGATGAACTGGTGTCAATTACAATTTTATAACATGAGAATACAATTACAAAGGTACGAAATACATCATTAAAGAACATAACAATACAGATAACATTTGTAGTAAAACAGGCTTTACAAAAGAATAGAAATAGACATATACATCAGTGTTACAGGAATTATGACATAAGTAAATATATGAAAGATCAGAATAACTTTTGAAACATCAACTTCCCACATGAGCATTAAAACAAAACAGAGTAAATAATGTCTAAACATCTTTACAAAGAAAATAACATATTATTAGAAAAATTCCACAACATAACTCATATCAGCTAAACACATAAAGACAGGAAAAACACAAATATACAAGAGTACACAAACACGTAGCAGAATAACAAAAGAGGAAAGGGCAGGGTTTGTTTTCAGTGTAACATTTGGTACTGCAGTCCAACCTAAAACTTCGTTCTGTAGATCTTTCCCCTTATTTCAATATTTGTTTCCACCAAAAAAAATCCTATCCAAGCATGCTTTCTGTATTCTGTTCACATCCTCTTTCAAAATTCATTTTGACCAAACCCTTTTCTTATAGCTTCCCAATGCATTTCTTCCAATTCATCACAACTCGTTCTCACATATAGCCTACCCCATCTTGAGGTAACTTAAATATACTTAGCTCAGATGCTAAACTAAGGAACGAGGCAATGCAGCAGCACAAAACAATTAACACAAACACCAATGATAAAAAAATACAAAAGGCAAAGCAAGCAGCATAAATTAGCAAAGCAAATGCAATATTATAACTAATATAAGGCAATGCGCAGCAAACAAGAAAAATAAATTCGTAGTAAAACTGGCTTAACAGAGTAATACAAAGTGAAATTTAGTAGCACTATGCCTGGCAAACAGCAGCAGCAAATGCAATAACTTATATCTAAACATGACATAGCTCAAGCAAAAAAAAAAATATTACACTAAAGACAACAATGCAGACAAGGGAAATGTATATTTACATCGTAATGTCTATGTAATTAAAGTGGTGCACCACAAAAACTAATTCTACAAAAAATTACCAAGTACTTGAAAAGAAAATTATATATGCAGTTACTGTTATTAGTCCCTTCTTATTGCTCTTTCCATTCCAAGAGTTCCTTTTTCGAAGAATGTGGATCATAAAATAATTTTTTAATAGATCTGTTGACAGAAAGTGTTCACATTAGCAAATGCATTTAATCTTATTTTATGAAACCAATGCTGCAAGACAGCTGTAAACCAGATATCAAATGAAATGAGCAATTACGCAAACCAAAGCATAAAAACATCATTCAACAGCTATGTGGCATTTCATAAGTCAGTAGAAATTCTCGTAGAAAGACACTTGTCATAATCAGGTGTGCAGATGTACGAATATTTCCCATCAATTCATAAACATTTCAGTAAGTAGCACAAAGTACGAGTAATCATGTTTCCAAGTAATGAGCGTGTCGTATTTGCGATGCTTTCTGCAAAGAAATGTCAATAGCGAGGATAATGGCCCTTTTTTTTCCACCTGTGCCTCTGAAAGGCACACACTAATGGCTTTTTTCCAGGCGACTGTTGCGCAGTTGGGTGCCCACGACGCATTACGTGCAGGTGGTCACTTAACTTTCTTACCGAAATATTTACGACAGCAGTTTCCGCTACAGTGGCAGTTTCATATAAAAAAATTTCACAGGCTGAGAATTTGCATTACAAATGTGTAGAAACAAAATCCTATGAATATAACAGTGTTCAAAAAGTTTTCGTCGGCACTGTGATACAATCACGCATTTACACACATTTCATAACTCTTAAAGTACGATTCTTGGTTTCCAACATCCTTTTCCACAAATCAGAGTCCCTAACCACTACTCATTATTCATATACGTATTCGTCGACACTTCTCCAATATTTCATCATAATAAATACGTAGCATAATCAAATTCCTCATATACGGTAGCATCATCTTATTGATCATAAACATACCTCAGCAGCATAATACACATCGTCGTCATAATAATAACATCATAACACCTCAGTCAAATCTTGAAAACATCGTAGCTTTCTGCAATAATTTCAAAACCTAAGGAGAATTCTCTGCTCATTTAAATAGTGTCATCTATCTCAAACGTACTATGAAAATCATGATCCCATATCAAATATATCATTCAAAGCTCTCATAGTATCACAATGGTTCCGAAAAAATATGAACAGTTCACAAAGTACAGACAAAATACAATTACTTAAGTGTGAAGTTATCCAACTGTGTAATTGCGTAAACATCTGTCACTGACATAGTAAAAAAAAAAGTTTGTCTCTCTCAGTTAAATGATCAGATAGCTGTGTAATTTATGTGTTAGAGAAATTTGGTACCAAAGTGTAAAGTTGTATAAGCAAATACCATATTAGCTAGGGCTCCTTGTGCTTGCCAAACACATGGTACACAAAGTACGCGTGTACCCCCCTGAGGATTAATGTAATTATACCCTCAGGTGTTACAGATTACAGCAATGGAATGAAATGTATCACGGAAAACCTTTGTATCATTTTAATTAAAAAATCTTTAAAAATAAATGTTTTAAGTACAAAATTAATCACTCAAATACGTGTACTGTAGTGCTAAACTGTGCTTCTTGTTGTAAGATAATCTGTGGAACTGTCGTAGTTATTGTCCTCTGTAAACAAAGTTCTGCTGAAGTCAATGTACTTACCTCATCATAAACGAAAGTGAAATGCTTTGCGTATAGATATCGTAGTTATTACGTACCTTATCGTGATCAAGAAAGTACCATAATGTAATGTATTGTTGTGCTGCGGAAAAGGCTGTCTCATTGTAGCTATACCACAAAAGTTACTACTAAAACATGTTTTACTTTCCAGAATAATACATAAAACTGTGCAGACATAAAACAGAAACACCGCAAAAGCAACATTGTAAATTGTCACTCATTAGTAGCGTCGTGATAAAATCGTGTAGCTGTCGCAGAATCTAACCACTGCGTCATCTGGTATCTCACAGAAAGTACTTTAAATCCAGAATGTATTTTCAAGTAAACCAAAATGTTGCATGAAAATCTCATTAGCAGAGCCGGTATATGTTCTAAGTATGTGAGCCTTATAGTCGTTACGTAATCGTGCAACTAAGAAGCAAGAATGTACACACAATAACACTGTGTCGTCTGTTCACTATAACATTGCATTTGTAAATACTGTCTAAATATGTTCCCTAGGTTCTAGACTGGTTAGTTAACTTCAAACATTGTTGCATGTTAACAGTTTCTAAGTCTAACAAAGCATACTAGTAATGTAAAGTGAAAAATTTTATGGCAAAGACTAAGTTAAAAAGCAGATTATCTTTCAATACACGGTTTTACATGTGAAATGTGGTGTAAACCTTTACTCTTCCTAGTACACAGAGTTTCAGCTTCAGTGGAATTATCATGTGGTATATGGTACATCGGTAAAGAATGCTAAAATTTTTCTCAAGGTTAGCATCTATGTTATTTTTCCCTGAGCCAGCCGGCGCACGTGGCTGCCTGCGGTGCGAGTCATTGTCTGTCTCTTTGTTGGCGTGCGTCGTTATTGGGATTAGGAGACCTAACTTCTACAAATTCACCTTGTTGAGAGTGCCCTGCTCTGTTTGAATCCCGCCAGTTCTGATGGAATTCAGGTCTGTCGTTTTGTCGGTAGTTTACATTGTTTCTTGTTTGTCGGTCATGTGGTGGAGAATTTCTCCCGGAATCGTAACTGCACGCTGAACTGTTGCGCCTGAAGTTATTCTGTCTCCCTTGATAATAATTGTTTTTGTTCCCATATTGTCTGTTTCTATGGTAATATCTGTCATATTCATTACTACGCAAATGCGATCTTTCTCTGTAACTACACTCCTGGAAATGGAAAAAAGAACACATTGACACCGGTGTGTCAGACCCACCATACTTGCTCCGGACACTGCGAGAGGGCTGTACAAGCAATGATCACACGCACGGCACAGCGGACACACCAGGAACCGCGGTGTTGGCCGTCGAATGGCGCTAGCTGCGCAGCATTTGTGCACCGCCGCCGTCAGTGTCAGCCAGTTTGCCGTGGCATACGGAGCTCCATCGCAGTCTTTAACACTGGTAGCATGCCGCGACAGCGTGGACGTGAACCGTATGTGCAGTTGACGGACTTTGAGCGAGGGCGTATAGTGGGCATGCGGGAGGCCGGGTGGACGTACCGCCGAATTGCTCAACACGTGGGGCGTGAGGTCACCACAGTACATCGATGTTGTCGCCAGTGGTCGGCGGAAGGTGCACGTGCCCGTCGACCTGGGACCGGACCGCAGCGACGCACGGATGCACGCCAAGACCGTAGGATCCTACGCAGTGCCGTAGGGGACCACACCGCCACTTCCCAGCAAATTAGGGACACTGTTGCTCCTGGGGTATCGGCGAGGACCATTCGCAACCGTCTCCATGAAGCTGGGCTACGGTCCCGCACAACGTTAGGCCGTCTTCCGCTCACGCCCCAACATCGTGCAGCCCGCCTCCAGTGGTGTCGCGACAGGCGTGAATGGAGGGACGAATGGAGACGTGTCGTCTTGAGCGATGAGAGTCGCTTCTGCCTTGGTGCCAATGATGGTCGTATGCGTGTTTGGCGCCGTGCAGGTGAGCGCCACAATCAGGACTGCATACGACCGAGGCACACAGGGCCAACACCCGGCATCATGGTGTGGGGAGCGATCTCCTACACTGGCCGTACACCACTGGTGATCGTCGAGGGGACACTGAATAGTGCACGGTACATCCAAACCGTCATCGAACCCATCGTTCTACCATTCCTAGACCGGCAAGGGAACTTGCTGTTCCAACATGACAATGCACGTCCGCATGTATCCCGTGCCACCCAACGTGCTCTAGAAGGTGTAAGTCAACTACCCTGGCCAGCAAGATCTCCGGATCTGTCCCCCATTGAGCATGTTTGGGACTGGATGAAGCGTCGTCTCACGCGGTCTGCACGTCCAGCACGAACGCTGGTCCAACTGAGGCGCCAGGTGGAAATGGCATGGCAAGCCGTTCCACAGGACTACATCCAGCATCTCTACGATCGTCTCCATGGGAGAATAGCAGCCTGCATTGCTGCGAAGGGTGGATATACACTGTACTAGTGCCGACATTGTGCATGCTCTGTTGCCTGTGTCTATGTGCCTGTGGTTCTGTCAGTGTGATCATGTGATGCATCTGACCCCAGGAATGTGTCAATAAAGTTTCCCCTACCTGGGACAATGAATTCACGGTGTTCTTATTTCAATTTCCAGGAGTGTATTATTACTCTGCCAGTGGTTGTCATATGGGTGGTGTCTGTTTTGGTCACGATTTGCGTTGTAAGTATAGACTTGTCGTGTCCAGTTATTGTTTCTCTCGTCAAGGAATTGTGACGGATGTGACCTGTAGTGAATGTTTTCCTGTTTTCGCATCCCGCGACTGTCTGTGTCAATTTCTAATTCTTGTAAGAGTCCCTGAAAAGCTTCAATGTCGTCTTTGCAATGTCCTGCCAAAACAATGTTTCTTAAATGTTCAGGCAATTTCATTAAGCAAATGCGGATGAGTTCTGAAGGGCTGTATGGGTTTGAAAGATATTGATTCTTATGCAACATGTCTTCAAAATATTTGACAAGACTGGAAAATTCAGATTGTTCAGAGTGCTTCATCATCATGATGCTAAGTTTTACTCGGTCTTGTGTAGCTTGAGACCAATATGCTGAGAGGAAGGCATGGTAAAATTCTCCTTCACTGTGGCAATCGTGGATGACCGATCGCATTCTTACAGCTGGTTCATTCTCTAAATAGCCACACATGAATTCTAATCTGTGCTCTAATGACCAGTTTGGAGGAAAACAATGAGAGAATTGATGGAGCCACGCTTGTGGATGAATGTCGTTGTCAGAATTCTTAATGTTTTAAATTTACGTGTAGTAATGAACAGCTTATAGTCAAAATCATCATGTCGGCGAGTCGCATATCGGTCATTGTTACGTCGTTTCGGCGGTTCCATTTCAAAATTCGGTGCACCTTGCCAATTTCTTTCATAATTTCCGAAATGCGCTGTGTTATTATTTTGTGGCTGTTCCGTATTTCTATCTCCCTCTTCCCGTATTGGGGCGCGAGTGTCCTCTCAAATACGTAATTCTTGTATTACCTGTGTCAGCTGATCTTGTACTTCCCGGATTTCTCTTTGGTGTTGCGTATTAATTTGATTCTGATTTTGTTTGAATTTCCTAATCTGTTCGCGCTCTTTTGTGTCATTAAAGACTACCGGTTTTGTGTCATTCAGATTATCATCTACCTTCGTAGATAAATTATTTAGCTGATCCGAAAGTTCAACTACTTTCTCTGATAATGAACTAATTTCCTCCATGTGTCTTTCTGAACCAATTTTCAGAGTATCTACTGTGTCCTTTAAGTTTTCTTGTGTTTTTGCAAGTTGCGTAACCGAATCGGTAGATGTAACTGAGTCAATTTAGCTTGCAAGGTCTCATGATTTTCATGAACAATAGTTTGCAGTTCTTTTATGGCTGCTTCGTGATTCTGTAATGCATTTTCATGCAGCGAAAAAATAGGTTGAAAATGCTCACAAATCTGTGTTTTTACGTCATTACAGACTTTTTGACATTTCGATTCAATGTTATGTAACTCAGTAGTTAAATCTTCACGTGTTTGTTCAAGTGTGGTGTCTAACTTTTGAAGCTTTTGCTGTGTTTGTCTCTGATTTTGTTCCATTGTGTCTAAGTGTTGCTGTGTTTGTCTCTGATTTTGTTCCATTGTGTCTAACTTTTGAAGCTTTTGCTGTGTTTGTCTCTGATTTTGTTCCATTGTGTCTAACGTTTGAAGATTTTGTTCCATTGTTTCTAACTTTTGAAGATTTTGTCCCATTTTGTTCAAGCGTTGTGTCTAACTTTTGTAGCCTTTGTCCCATTTGTTGCATTAACTGTAATAACAATGCACTGGTGTCTGAAACATGTTCCTCAGTGCTTTTCGGCAGTGAAGTTGCACCGGCAACATTCATATTTTGACAAGCAGAAAATGTATCTTGACTTATTTGAGAAAACGGTGAGGACCCAAAACCTGAATCTACAGTATTTGCAAGATTGTGTCCTGTCATTTCGGATTCCTGAGGCGAACTGTTGCTGACCGATCGATCGATAATGCTTCCCTGTTCACTAATTGTTTCACTGTCTACACCATTATTTGCCGTCCGCTCCATTTCCCTATGCACAATTACCAAATTACTACTTTGAACATTAGTTAATTCATTGCTCGGTGGCGCTAACACACTGCTTTCGTCTTCACTGTCATTTCTCAGCTTACTTTGGAGCCTAGTATTACGTTTTTCACACGCCATTATTGTCACAATAACACAGAAAAACACAATTGGAAGAGTAAAATAAGAGAACACATTAACATAGCACTGAAAATAATATCTCGTTAATTGCAAGCGCAGCTGCGAAATACTTGGTGCAAATTTACATGCATGCCACAACAACAATGAAAGACTGCAACTACAAAGGAGATTCTCTCTACAATTACGCACTAGCAATAAACAAAGGCTCCACTAATTACACAAACTACAAGAAAAAATCAGAAGATTCCAGTGAGGTATCCTCGGCTAAGGGTCGACATATGAAACGTCCCCTTTGAAAAATTAAACATGACTGTGCTTAAACTGACACACAATACTTTTAGCGCAACGCAATCTGACTTTCAAAAATCCCTACAAAAGAATGGCCCTGACTAACATTAACCTATACCTTTCACAAATCACTTACCTCACCAAAAATCTTCGTTACTCGAACTACTGCAATACAGCGAGCGCCACTACTGCCAGCTAAATAAAAGATTCAAACTACGGAAGGCACTAACTACTGATAGGCATAGTTAGCAAATGAAAGGTTTTAATAGAGAACAAACAATGTATTTACCTTAATAGTCATAATATATATAGCAGTTCATGACATCCAGTCTTACAAATTTCAAAACTCCGCCATCTCTCTCCCCACATCCACCACTGCTGGCGGCTCACCTCCAACTGTGCAACGCTACGCGCTGTTAACATCCAGCTGCCCAACACTACAATGGCAGACAACAATGCAAACTAGCCACAGACTGCACGCAACACAGCCAGTGATTTTCATACAGAGCGCTACGTGGCGTTACCAATAAGAAAACAGAAACAGCCTACTTACAGAATTACTTTATGTTTGTCTTATCAGTGTATTTATACCCCTTTACAACATGATTCTGCGTTCACTGGAGGATCCGCTTTTGCGTATTTGATAATCGTGATATGAATTTGTAGTTGACCACTACTTGAATCATAGACGACATACGTCATGTACGAGTCTGTATGCAACTAGTGTAATATCTGTGTTTCTTGATGTTTTCCCGCCGAATAAAGTATACCATCATTTTCAGGGAGTGCAGCCGGACGTTATTAAATCTTGTTCCGACATTTCGCCTGGCAATCTTTCAGCCATTTTCAAAGTAACTCGCTTGCAAGATATTTGCAGCACATTACACTGTGGAGTAACGCACATGCGTCAGAGATAACACAGTTGCCAACAAGAGCGCCAGTCGAGGATAAAAACTGACATATGTAAGAGTAAAAGAACGAAAGCGCAGAATCAGCGAATCCAAAGTGTTTAAGAAGTAGTTGGTTTATTATGGACGACATATGTTGGCATGTCAGGTAGTGAAGACTTAGAGCAATATTTCCTTTGACAACACAGACGTGAAATGGATTACGGGAATCTCAAGATACTGGCCACAGCCTCATCCTACTAGGATTCAGTGGTCAAGGAAGCTGTGGAAATACAATTAGACTAGGATTTCCAGCTCGCCAAATCATAGGAACCCCTCATTTAATTTCTGCGCTCTCAGATGAAGTATTGTTCTAGGCCTTCACTGTCTGTCATTTCAACATTTGCCATCGATAATAATCAACCGAATATTTGGTGAGTCCTGTGGATTCGCCGCTGAATCTGCGCTTGCTTTGTTTTATTTTTAGACGCGTAAAGTGTCATCTATAACCGACGCTCTTGTTGCCAACAGTGTTATCTCTGACGCGTGCGCGTTTACTACGCAGTGTAAAGTGCTTTAAAATTCTTGCAAGCGACTCATCTTGAGAATGGCTGAAAGGCTGTCAGCTGAAATATTGCAACAGGATTTAATCATATCCCGGATGCACTCCCGAAGTGGTGGAATAATAGTATAACCTCTGTCCTTTAACGCAACTCTGTGACAAATTAAAACGGTGCGTTAACTGGCGACTCAAACCCTATCCTTACATTTTATGAGCGTGTCTCTTATCGGCTGGGGCATATACGGAAGATAATATTCCGGATGTACTCTGTCAATAATTTTCAATACATCGTTAAGTCCTCTGCGTGTTGAAATGTCTACTGTGTTACTTATGTTTTTTGCTTAAAAGTTTATGTGTTGTCTATTAGACGTACTGTATATGAAGTGAGCAAGCATGGCATTCGTCTAAAAAGAAAAAGAAAATCATCACAAACACACTGTTTAGTAAATGTCTGTTTATTTCGTAGTGAAAATTCGACAAGACACTTGTCACTTTACACCAGCCACTGTTAGAAAGCTCACGGAGTTTCAATGAAGCCCACAATTTGCAGCATTGTCCCCAGTATTGATCGTGGTGATCTGGTTCTAAGTCGAGTGGAAGGACTGAGCCAGACACTTCGAAAGTTCTGTAAAATGTTAGGCTGCGACTTCCTGTCTTCACACCATAAGATTGAGAACTGTAGGGTCTCCGTAAATGGGCCAGATGTGCACTAAAAATCATGGGCTGATACCCAGGAAACTGACTGTGTGTGTGCGTGTTGCACACAAGGTCTTCTTAGATTAGGGTACGTTGCATCTAGTCCAGATAACATTAACCGTAGGGTATAGGGAACTGTCAGCGTAAGTTCCAAAGAAATGCGTGCCATAGGCGGCAATATTAAAATCCTAGAAAAGAACTGATGAATCATTTGCAATGAAGTGCCAGGGTCTGAAGCACTTCTAAAAAAGATTTTGGGTTCACATTTTACTAAGTACAAAACGCTGGTTAATGCCCAAAACCAAGAGCACTAAAATATTTGGCGAAAATTCAACTGCATATGGAAAGGATATGCTACTGATAAATGGAGGTGGTGTATTTGTCGCAGTAGACAAGAAACTCATATCCACGTAGATAGACACTTAAACTACATCCGCGATTGTCTGGGCAAGACTCGGTATTGCATCTTTCTAGCGGCCACCGGCCTCACCTCCAAACCACGATTTACAACCTTCTTAACTTTACCCATAATTCCTCTACTTCCATCTTACTGGAACTACGTGATGTCAGTTCAATGTCTAAGTGAAATTCTGACAACTGCTTATCTGCTCTTCCTAGCAGAAACACTCTTCTAGTCCTCTTGACTGATTTATTAACTTTCTTAACCATAATTTCTATAATGACATCACGATTGCTAATCCCCGTTTCTATACTGACCTTGCCGATAAGGTTCTGCCTATTTGTACTACAACGTCTAAGTTATTTCAATTGCGTGTGGGCTGCCGAACTAGCTGCTGAAGATACTTTTCAGAAAACGTGTTCAGAAGTGTCTTCGCGTGACTGTCTGTCTGTACTCCCTGCAATGAATCTGTAGATATCCCAGTCTATTGTCGGTAGGTTAAAGTCACCTCCAACTGGTAATACATGATACGGGTAATTACGCACTACTGACCATAGACATTCTTTGAATTACTGTAGAACTGACAGCAGAACTGGGTGGCTGGTAAAAACATCCATCAATTAACTTGGTTTCACATAGACCTGTTATGCGCGACCAGATAACTTCACTGTAATACACAACTTCGACCTCAATAGAGACAATATTTTTGTCAACTGCAATAACATTCACCATCTAGGGTCTCTAATCCGACTTTCCGACCTACATTTCATGGCTCGCCAAATATCTCAGAGTTTTCCACTTCGGCTTTAAGCCAGTTCTTGGTCTCGAGAATAATTTCAGCGCGAGAACTTTCCTGAAGAGCAGTAAATTCGGGAACTTGTTTACGAATACTTCGACAGTTTACTCATAAAATTTTGACGATCGAAGTGTCTACTCTGAACGCGGTCTGACTTCACTTGCTGCCTAACAACTGGTGAGTGTACATCAGAGTTCCTCAAACAATCGCCTAGCCTAAAGAATGCTCTTGTGCACTCCACAAGTACTCTGCTACCTGAGTAGAAGCTTCCTTTCTGTAGCACATCTCTGACGTAGCAAGAGGACTCCTACAAATTCCCAACCGATAACGTAGGTCTGAGAATCTGTAACCAAGACCGTCAAAGCGTTGACGAATCCTTTGGTTGAGACCCTCCACTCGGCTCCAAACCAAAGACCCCGATAACCTCTGGGAACAATGTTGCAAATTGCACATCTGCTTGCACCCCGTGCGTGAGGCCAGCAGCCTTCACCACTTCCGGCAGCCGCCTGTATGAACTGAGGACGAACTCAGAAACCACGCGACAGGCGTCGTTGTTACCGACGTGAACCACAGCATGCAGACGACTGAACCCAGCTGCAGGCAAGGCCGCCTCCGCATCTCGCATGAGGCCTCCCGGCGGACACACCGAGTGCAAATTGGCTTTCTTCCACCCCTGAACGCTATCTGTCTAAGGGGATCCATAACGCGCCTAACGCTGGAGCTCCAGATAACTACACTACTGGCCATTAAAATTGCTACACCAAGAAGAAATGCAGATGATAAACGGGTATTCATTGGACAAATATAGTAAACTACAATTGACATGTGATTACATTTTCACGCAATTTGGGTGCATAGATCCTGAGAAATCAGTACCCAGAAAAACCACCTCTGGCCGTAATAACGGCCTTGATACGCCTGGGCATTGAGTCAAACAGAGCTTGGATGGCGTGTACAGGTACAGCAGCCCGTGCTGCTTCAACACGATACCACAGTTCATCAAGTGTAGTGACTGGCGTATTGTGACGAACCAGTTGCTCGGCCACCATTGACCAGACGTTTTTAGTTGGTGAGAGATCTGGAGAATGTGCTGGCCAGGGCAGCAGTCGAACATTTTCTGTATCCAGAAAGACCCGTACAGGACCTGCAACATGTGGTCGTGCATTATCCCGCTGAAATGTAGGGTTTCGCAGGGATCGAATGAAGGGTAGAGCCACGGGTCGTAACACATCTAAAATGTAACGTCCACTGTTCAAAGTGCCGTCAATGCGAACAAGGGGTGACCGAGACGTGTATCCAATGGCCCCATACCATCACGCCGGGCGATACGCCAGTATGGCGATGACGAATACAGGCTTCCAATGTGCGTTCACCGCGATATCGCCAAACACGGATGCTACCATCATGGTGCTGTAAACCGAATCTGGATGCATCCGAAAAAATGGCGTTTTGCCATTCGTGCACCCAGGTTCGTCGTTGAGTACACCATCGCAGGCGCTTCTGTCTGTGATGCTGCGTCAAGGGTAACCCCAGCCATGGTCTCCGAGCTGATAGTCCATGCTGCTGCAAACGTCGTCGAACTGCTCGTGCAGATGGTTGTTGTCTTGCAGACGTCCCCATCTGCTGACTCAGGGACCGAGACGTGGCTGCACGATCCGTTACAGCCATGCGGATAAGATACCTGTCATCTCGTCTGCTAGTGATACGAGGCCGTTGGGATCCAGCACGGCGTTCCGTATTACCCTCCTGAACCCACCGATTCCATATTCTGCTAAGTCATTGGATCTCGACCAACGCGAGCAGCAATGTCGCGATACGATATACCACAATCGCGATAGGCTACAATCGGACCTTTATCAAAGTCGGAAACGTGATGGTACGCATGTCTCCTCCTTACAGGAGGCATCACAACAATGTTTCACCAGGCAACGCCGGTCAACTGCTGTTTGTGTATGAGAAACCAATTGGAAACTTTCCTCATGTAAGCACGTTGTAGGTGTCGACACCGGCGCCAACCTTTTGTGAGTGCTCTGAAAAGCTAATCATTTGCATATCGCAGCATCTACTTCCTGTCGGTTAAATTTCGCGTCTGTAGCACGTCATCTTCGTGGTGTAGCAATTTTAATGGCCAGTAGTGTAGTAAAGCCCTTCCCCAATGTGCCTTCCGGACCATGCTGAAGCAGCGGACACCTGTCCTCTCACTCACAGGGTGAATGGGCGAGACTACACGGCCAGTCTCCACATTGGCCATCAGCCACGAGCGACGCGAACGCGTTATCACCCACCACTCACTCTGCTGCGAAGGCAGATACGTTGCGTCGGGTACACTAGGAGCTGTCTCGGCAGCAGAGACCGTGGGAGAAACAAGCGACAACTGAGGCGCCCCAAGCGACGCGCCAGATTCTGCGCCACTGCTACACCCCGAGGCTGCGGTCTGAAGATGACTGACCGTAACCAGAAGCGCATTCAGCGGTTCGCGAACTGCAGCCAGCTGCTCCTGCGTCAGCAGACAACAAGCACACATACTGTTCATCCTAGCTAGACTAACCGAAGAAGTAAACTATAAAAGCAGACAGAAAACTATATGTGCAACTTGCCATCTTCGTGATGAGCCACCTACAGACGTTGGTGCCTCAGTGAGCTATGTAACTGGATGTTCAGAAGAAATGAAAACTACGCTACAGACTGCCCAAATTTACACTTACAAAATTCAGGCTTACACAGTCTAAACCGTACACGCAATGAATTTAAAAAACATACTACGAGGAAAAGACAGGCAAATATAAACATTTAACTTGCCTCTCTGTAGCTCTGTACTAGGGGAGAGCTGGGGCCTCAATGACTAGCTTACTAAACGAACGGAAGCTCGTCTTCAAAACAAAACAAATGAGCAACTTTTTAGAATACTTACACTATATGATCAAAAGTATCCGGACACACCCAAAAACATACATTTTTCATATTAGGTACAATGTGTTGTCACCTACAGCCAGGTACTCCATATAAGCGACCTCCGAAGTCATTAGACATGGTGAGAGGGCAGAATGGGGCGTTCTGCAGAACTCACGGACTTCGAACGTGGTCAGGTAACTGGGTCTCACTTGTCTCATACGTCTGTACGCGAGAGTTCCACACTCCTAAACATCCCTAGGTCCTCTGTTTCAGATGTGATAGTGAAGTGGAAACGTGAAGGGACACGTACAGCACACAAGCGTACAGGCCGACCTCGTCTGTCGACTGACTGAGACCGCCGACAGTTGAAGAGGGTCGTAATGTGTAATAGGCAGACATCTATCCAGACCATTACACAGAAATTCCAAACTGTATCAGGATCCACTGCAAGTCCTATGACACTTAGGTGGGAGGTGAGAAAACTCATATTTTATGGTCATGTGCCAGCGTGTGTAGTGCCAATAGTAAAATCCGGAGACGGTGGTGTTATGGCGTGGTCGTGTTTTTCATGGAGAAGACTTGCACCCCTTGTTGTTTTGCGTGGCACTATCACAGCACAGGCCTACATTGATGTTTCAAGTACATTCTTATTCCCACTGTTGAAGAGCAATTCAGGGATGGCGATTGCATCTTTCAACACGATCGAGCACCTGTTCATAAAGCACGGCCTGTAATGGAATGGTTACACTACAGTAACATCCCTGTAATGGGCTGGGCAGCACAGAGTCCTGACCTGAATACTATAGAACACCTTTGGGATGTTTTGGAACGCCGACTTCGTGCCAGGCCTCACCGACCGACATTAATACCTCTCCTCAGTCCGGCACTCCGTGAAGAGTGGGCTGCCATTCCCCAAGAAACCTTCCAGCACCTGATTGAACGTGTGCCTGCGAAAATGGAATTCCAGCATTACCGATGGAGGGTGCAACGAACTAGTAAGTCATTTTCAGCCAGGTGTACGGATACTATTGACCACATAGTGTAGTTCGTGAACAGCTTACCAACTGCTTAATATCAAACAACCTTCTGGATGAATACCAGTCTGGTTTCCAGAAAAATAGTAGCACAAAGACTGCTCTCATAAAATTAAGTGATGAACTAAAGCAAACTATGGACAAACAAGAGACCCTGTTATGTTCTTTTGGTATTTCGGCAAATCTTTCGACGCTTTCGACTTTGATATTCGACGTGCTAAACACTAAGGTCAAAACTTCCAACTCTTTCGGACTCTGACAGATGGACTACGTAGCGAACATTTTCAAGACTCGGACGCTGTTGTCAAAGCTGTAAGGAAGTGACTAGCCTCAGCTAGTTCCGATTTTACAAGCGCGGCATGCAGGCTCTGGTTGATCGTTGGCGTAAGTGCATAACGAATGGTGGTGACTGTGTGGAAAACGACAGTCTGTAGCTGAAATATTGCTTTATTCAGCTGTGTTGTTGTGGTTTATGTACCTCCTGTTGCCTCCGTGATATATAGCAGGCATTACTTTCAAGACGACCTTCGTAAATTTGTTTTATTAGTGTTGCGATTTTTTCTGTCAGTGTATTTTACACAAGAATTTACGTGTTTAAATTGACTGCTTATTGCGAATATCGTAAGTGATGTGCTCTTATTGGATGTGGAAAGAGTCACACAACAGGAACACATTTTCATTTACTAGTTTGTTCAATAATTTCCATAAACAAGTGAAGCATGCGTAACATATTTTAGGCAAGTATCGTGGAAAGAAAAGTTTATAATGTATTTTTTCCAATGCATCAAGACAGTTAGTGCAGTTAAGATGTACAGGTGCCAAAAATTATATATCAATTACTTTTAAGTGATGTCATTAATCCGTACCATACATAGGAGGGTTGCCCAGAAAGCATTGCACCGCACTGTTTTTCTTCGAAATTTCTTTATTGAACATAATGAGACTTACACACACGAATGAATGATGTTTTATCTAGACACCCTAGTTATCCACGTAATCTCTATCCCGTTCTGCGGTCTTCCTCCAGCACGAAACAAGGGCGTGTATGCCCTTTCGGTAGCAATCCTTGCCCTGGTGTAGGAACCGCGGGGAACTTTGCCGCCAGCACGTGATCCGCCTTACAGGCGCGACCAATAAAGCAGCAAAAAAGCATATTTCCACCACTGTGCTCAAGGTCACAGAGACTCCAAGAGATAGCCAGAGACACTGTGTGCATCCCAGAGTGCCCCTGAGAGCTACAACATCAAGAAGAATCGCTTCTCGGCTTTTGGCAAGATCAATGTGTACTATTTTTGGGGCTCAAGGTCATATAAATAAAACATTTCATAGATTAAAGATGTTTTATTGCCTATAATACAACATACATTCTCCTACAATCTTTATCTTACAACTGTTATTGCCTACTTAGGCCCAAATAAACAAATACTCGTCAGAATTAAGCAGCTTCTTTCTTCTAGTTGAGATGGAAGACGGCTTGTCTGGAACCAAGGTACCATAAGGAATCTTTTGCAGCAGTCCAGTACTCTCTGTTGTACTCCAAGTATTCCAAGCCAAAATGTCTTCCACGAATGGCATCCTTTAATGGCCCAAACAAGAGGAAGTCCTAGGGTGCTAGGTCAGGGCTGTCAGGTGTGACAAGCGTGGGTGGTCTCCCCGACCGCTGCAAATCGTGCAGCTCCATCGAACGGCTTCTGATGACCTCACCTTTCGTACCCAGCGACTAACTGTACTTCTGTCGACAGCAGATGATCCATACACTTTGCACAATTGCTTGTTAATATTCCCCACAGTTTCTTTCTCTGCAGTGAGAAATTCAATGACGGTACGTTGCTTGTAACTTACATCACCTACAGAAGCCATTTTGAAACTGTCCTGCAGTTACGCTTTCTGTCGTAAGAGACGGAAACTTGGCGTGCTCACTCAGGAGACTTCAAGTAATACATACGTAACGTTTCGCATTTGTAGCATTGTTTCCGGCTGAGGAAAAAAAAGGGGTGCATTACTTTCTGGGCAACCCTCGTATTATAAACACGGATGGACATGTACAGTATATGTATGTATGTATGTTCCAAATCTCATCCTAAACTACTGGACCGATTTCAACCACACTCGGTACACATATGATTTACTGGCTGGAAATCATGGCTGTGGGGCTAAGAACTACCTGCCTACAAACGGGGTGGTGGTGACAAAACAGTGTAGCCCACGACACGTGAAAAGTCATACTTAAATCACTCAATATTTGAGGATGGGAGCACTTAGTGGCATGGAACAAACTTTACACATAATTTTAGACATCTACGAAATTTTATTCGCTGACAACCCCACAAAATGATAAATGAAAAAAAGTTTATGCACGTACGATGGCAAAGTCAAGGGTAAAAATCTTACCATAAACCCCTGTGACGATTTCAACCAAATTTGGCACACATATTAGTCATGAACTGAAAAGACGTACTGTGGGAGTAAGAACCATGCATCCTATTAAGATGAACGTGATAACGTGGAGGGAGAAGGGGGGATGAGGAGGTTGACAGACAGAGATAGCGGGTGGGGGAAATGGACAGAGAGAGGGGAGAGGAGGAAAGGAAAAGAGAAAGAGAATGAGAAAGGAAGAGATGGACAGAGAATGCTCGAGGAAGAGATAGGCAGAGGGACATGTCTATGCGAACATTTAGTGGCGCTACATCCATTAGGGCAAGCAAAACATCTCTACTAAATGTAAGGTAGATCGGTCCTTTTAGTCTGTTTGGCGGTAGATGTGGCCCAATGATATGGTCACAAATTTTCCCGGCCCAGATGTTAAAACCGACCCTGTGTTGGTGATTTTGAATCATCTGCGCACGCTGAGTTTCATCCGCCCAAACGTGCATGTTGTACAAGTTCAGCGTGCCGTCTCTAGTGAACGTACATGAATCCGTGAATAGCACCAAGCTCGGGAATTTTGGCTGGAGTATGGATTGTTGTTCGTACGACTGCGCGTACTACAAGCGTCGTAGGTACAGTCCTCCAGTATGCCTGGACTTTCTGCAGATGGTCTGGATGGAGCTGGTGTTCACGGACACCTGGGCACATGGCATTTTTGACCATGCGCAGCACCTGTGCTACCTGACAAGTGCTGGTGGCTGGGTCCTCTTCGAACATTGTTAGTACATCCTCATCCAACTGTTGTGTTCGAGCCGAACTTGGACGACGCGCATCACGTTTCTGCACCTACTAAAGGACAAATAGTAGACTGGACATAGTACTCGCAAGTACCAAGCACTAAGTGCTACTACATTACAGTACAATGAACACACTCCAGGTAGAAAATACCTACCTGCAACTTCCGGCTTCTTTGAGGGGCCTCTCGATGGCCATTATGTGGGGTACATCTATTTGGAAAACGTTCCGCATACAATCTCTCTTCCGCAGCTGTGTACTGGTACATGTCGCACTGCTTTCAACAACGTTACTGCACAGGTAGGCCACAAAAGGTCCGCAGTACGACACGCACAAGAGCTGTGTGAGGGGATGTAGCGCAAGCACAGGGCTTTTATTAGGCTCCGGTTGTCCATCCGCAGATGGCTAAAGGGTTGCATACCTTGCGTGTGCACACACCAAAACGAATCGTAACAAACCGTCACAACCGTTCGCTCTCCAGCACCCAAGACATTCGTTTCCGTATATGGGTTCCTTCTCGAAAATCGATCTATTTGCCTTTCCGCACAACATACTAAGCACTGTCGGTGGTTTCTTTTTTTTTTTTTTTTGGGGGGGGGGGGACTCCCTATACAGGGTGTTGGTACGGCCAAACTTTCAGGAAACATTCCTCACACACAAATAAAGAAAAGATGTTACGTGGACATGTGTCCGGAAACGCTTAATTTCCATGTTAGAGCTCATTTTAGTTTCGTCAGTATGTACTGTACTTCCTCGATGCACCGCCATGACTTCATACGGGATACTCTACCGGCGCTGCTAGAACGCCTTTACAGGTACTACACAACATGTGGTTCATGCACGATGGAGCTCCTGCACATTTCAGTAGAAGTGTTCGTACGCTTCTCAACAACAGATTCGGTGACCGATGGATTGGTAGAGGCGGACCAATTCCATGGTCTCCACGCTCTCCTGACCTCAACCCTCTTGACTTTCATTTATGGGGGCATTTGAAAGCTCTTGTCTACGCAGCCCCGGAACCAAACGTAGAGACTCTTCGTGCTCGTATTGTGGACGGCTGTGATACAATACGCCATTCTCCAGGGCTGCATCAGCGCATCAGGGATTCCATGCGACGGAGGGTGGATGCATGTATCCTCGCTAACGGAGGACATTTTGAACATTTCCTGTAACAGAGTGTTTGAAGTCACGCTGGTACGTTCTGTTGCTGTGTGTTTCCATTCCATGATTAATGTGATTTGAAGAGAAGTAATAAAATGAGCTCTAACATGGAAAGTAAGCGTTTCCGGACACATGTCCACATAATATATTTTCTTTCTTTGTGTGTGAGGAATGTTTCCTGAAAGTTTGGCCGTACCATTTTGTAACATCCTGTATATACTCAACCAACGCCGAGTACTCAACTAGTTTTTACATAAATCAATTAGTTCTGGTATGAAATTCGTTACGTTGATTTTACTTGTCGCTATTTTCGATCCTGTGAACTGAAACATTGGTTTGAAAAGCTGACGTATTGTCTTAAACAATTTCGTTAAGTAATAAATATACGAGGTTAATCCCAAAAGTAAGGTCTCCTATTTTTTTGTAAGTACAGAACTCTGTTTGTGTGGCAGTTGGTCACACTGTTATGAAGAGTGCTTCACGCGCTGAGTGTAAACATGCGCACGCCGCGCTCTGGCGCTCAGTCTTGGCTTGGTATCCGTTGAGAATGGAGCTCCCGTTGGAAGTTACCGCCAAGAGCGAATTGCGCGCAGTTATTCGGTTTTTGAACGCAAATGGCACGGCGCCGATTGAAATCCATCGCCAATTGACGGAAGAGGATGGTGAGTCGTGCATGGTTGTCAAAAATGTTCGTAAGTGGTGTAGAGAGTTTGCAGCTGGTCGCACCGAAATTCACGACGAACAAAGGAGAGGGAGACAGTCAATTTCTGTGGAGACGGTGTTGAAGGTTGAGCAAAGCATGCGTGAAGATCGGCGGATCACCGTGGATGATCTCTGCACGTTGGTTCCTGAGGTTTCCCAAAGCTCCGCTCACATAATTTTAACGGAAACATTGAACTACCAGAAGGTGCTCGCAAGATGGGTGCCATGCATGCTGACTGTAGACCACATGCGGCAACGAGTTGGTGCTTCCCGCGCATTTCTTCACCGCCTTGCAGCCGAGCAGGACAACTTTCTGGACTGGTTAAAAGAACATTTGGCCGGAAAGCGATTCAGCTCCGACGACGAGGTGAAAGAAGAGGTTCATAACTTTCTGAATAGCATGGCGGTGAGCTGGTATGACATGGGCATACAAAAACTGCCACAGCGTCTACAAAAATGCATCGACAGAAATGGCGATTATGTCGAAAAATAGCTAAATGTTCAAGCTGTACACTGATGTAAACCATTGTAGAAATAAGCAGGTCTATGTGTTTATAAAAAAAATAGGAGACCTTACTTTTGGGATTACCCTCGTAATTAGAAGCACTAGTTAGTATTCTAAGTTCTTTGTACACATTTCTTATATTCACAGCACAAATAATGAACACTGTGTCTACAGTGCGATGATCTGACATGAGTAGCAGCCTTACCGATCTGTACACCACCTGCAGCAGGGCCCTTTCGTTCACTGAACTCGAACCTCTCCCCAAGGAAACACTAAGTTGTGTTACGACAGCGGTAAGCTGGAATGAAAAGCCAGCTGCCCGCGCGGCAAGACTTGCTTTAAATCTGTGTCTGTGCGCTGGACAATTAACGTCGCGCCGGCCACCCCGTATGTAATTATCGAGCACTTTCCCACGTTCGTTTAGTTCCGTGCTGGCCTCCGCCCACGTACCGCCGCAACTCGTCCCTCCATAAACGTCGCCAAGACGATTTCATTTGTGAAAAACGTAAGTGAATCACAACTTGGTGTCAACGCTCTTCGAAGTCCAGCATTCCGAATCCCACCCACAGTGAAGGCTTTGCTCGTGTGTCTGCTATGGCTGTCACGCAAAAACCTTTCAAAATGGTTCAAATGGCTCTGAGCACTATGGGACTTAACATCTGAGGTCATCAGTCCCCTAGAACTTAGAACTACTTTAACCTAACTAACCTAAGGACATCACACACATCCATGCCCGAGGCAGGATTCGAACCTGCAACCGTAGCAGTCGCGCGGTTCCGGACTGAAGCGCCTAGAACCACTCGGCCACCGCGGCCGGCCACAAAAACCTTTCAGTTAGGTACGATGTCATCGTACTAAAACTGTAAAAATTACACGCCAAGCATTTAGCTGGAGAGAGATAAGCTAACACGTAATAGTCAATTCGATACCTAGCAATAGCTAGTTGGATAATCATCGCCCTAGCAACCTATTTTTAACGTGAGAAAAATTCAATACTATGCAAGGAGATAAATTCGTGAGACGTATTATCATCTTATCTAGTAACTGTTGCTCATTTACTTTTCTTAAATTCAAATAAAACTCATTAGAAAATAATATTTTAGGGTTTGGTAACATGGAAGTAATGCTGTTGAATTTAGTTACATAGTTGTGCGATGCCTACGCATTTGGCGACTGCTGTGTCGTCAGAGACAAATCAGTGTCATGAAACAGTGTAAGATAAGTACAAGACTTCATAGTCAGTAAGATAGTTACATGTCCTACAGATCTTTTGCAAAGTGTCTATCGAAATAACGTGGAATGAGTCATTTTAAAAGCTACGTATACACAATCTCTTTATGTATGTTGCTGCATGCAGCCAATTTACAGAATACTAAACATGACATTGGCATCGTGTTACATGTGAAACATAAATTCTCAACAAAGTGAACATCTTTGTACTAATACATTTTATTGCAGTCAAATGCACATTTAAAGACACTTAAATTCTTTAAATGTTATTAAAAATTTGTATGAGGATTTGACTACAGTAATTTTTTTTTTGTTAAAAGTAACATGCTGCCGTTCTCTCTCAGTAATATGACAACGCGAACAAACATCTCGATCCACGGTATAGCTCATGTTACGAGTACTTCATTAAATGTTCGTCTATGAAATAGTTGTCCACGCAGAATGATTTCACATTAGATTTAAAATTTCCTTTATAACTGAAAGAGGTTGCATACAACTGGGCAAATGGTCGAAGATCTTTGTACCTTAAAATTGAAGTCGTTTCTGAGCTACTAACAGCTTCAGTAATGTCATTTATTCATCTAGTGTAGCTATGGACATCACTATTCTCCTCAAAATGTGATACATGCATATATGGAATACCAAACTCTTTGAAAAGCCGTCTACATGATAACTGCTGTGTACGGACGCAGGAGGAGCTGGCCACTGTTCGCGAACAGCTGAACGTGTTGATGGCCGCGGTCAGCCGTCTTCAGGCTGCTGCCTCGGAGTGTAGCGGCAGTGGGGAGTCTGGTGCGTCGCATAGTACACCCCAGGTGTTACATGCTTCGCCCACTGTCCCTGCTGTCGATACATCTTCGCGGGTACCGGGCGCGGATGGGCCACCCTCTCCCCAAGGGGAGTGGCGGGTTCAGCGGCGTTCGCGGCGCAAGAGGCGGAGGGTAAATGTGGAGGTTGGCCGTGTGGCATCGCCCGCTCTGCCTGTGAGTGGACATGTGGCCGCTCCTTCAGCAAGGTCCGAGCAGGCACACGGGGGGAGGGGTTTATTAGTTATTGGGAGCTCCACCGTTAGGTGGGTGATGCAACCCCTTAGGGAAATAGCGGAAAGGTCGGGGAAGAAGGCCAGTGTTCACTCTGTCTGCTTGCCGGGGGGTCTCATCCGAGATGTGGAGGAGGCCCTGCCGGCGGTGATAGAGAGCACTGGGTGCAGACGACTGCAAATTGTTGCTCATGTCGGCACCAATGACTCCTGCCGTCTGGGTTCAGAGGTCATCCTCAGTTCGTACAGGCGGTTGGCGGAATTGGTGAAGCCGCAAAGCCTCGCCCGCGGGGTGCACTTACTACATCTGTGCTACTATCAGCGAAACTGTATCACTACGGAAGAATCATCTGAAATAAATGGCTTTCCTTACAAAGAGGAGATTAAATGCACAGAGCCAAAAACTGGATTTTACCCTCAGAAGCAGCGTTTGATGAATAGAACCTTCTGAAATTGAACTGATCAGATTTATAAAGTCACCCGGGAAAATATATTTCACGTTATAGGCGATATATGCCCAGCGTCAACTATAGAGGACGTCCCTGGAGAAACAGTCAGTTTTCGGGGGTATGACAGGAACGATCATTCGAAGCAAGAAAAAAAAATCCTAGCAAAGATGGGCTCTAAAATTCATACCTTTTCACTGTGAAGTAGATCTCTTATAATGCATGTTCTTTGCTTTCAATATTTTGGGAGGATGTGGTATGCACTAAAACAAGAAAGTATTGTGTAGTAAACACGTGCTCTAAATGTCTACTTAAGAGCTATGAGCACTTCTTCAGTAGAAGAGAGATATGTTTCACAGTAGCGAAGATGAATAAGTGCTCATAGCTCTTAACGTATGCACTTTAGAGACCATATTTACTGGACTTTAATAGTATTAAGTGCGTATTAATGATCTCATGCTATTCGCAGATTATACGAGTACAGTCATCTACAGCGATGTACTGTATGAAAAAAGCTGGACAAATACTCAGTCGAATCTTCAAAGATTTCATGGTGGTGCACTGATTGGCGACTTTCTTTAAATTTTCTGAAATATTAACTTTTGCACTTCACAAAACGAGAAAACTACAGTATCAACGAATCACAGTTGGAATCCGTCAATTAATACAGACACACAGGAGGATCCGATGCTGGAATGCTGCATCGTCGCTCTGGGCAATGTCCTAGTCGAGGTGGTTTGTCACTCCCTTCCTCCGACGTATTATGAAGAGTCAAGTGTGTATCTGTGTCGCCTGGATGACTGTGAAAAGTGCTTCTCCAGTGTACTGTCGGGTTTGTGTTTTTATGGTTGAAGAGAAAGCAGAGCGTGAAACCTGATGTCGGCAAGTATAATACTACTCTTGAATAGCACCAATAGGCCCGCTGATCTTAAAGTCTCCATCCGACGGACCGAGCACCAGCAACAGTTGCAATGCCCTCGCATCGTAACACATTGCGGAGAGTTTTGAATTTAATCCAGGACATTGACGCATAGACTGGTGATGAGGCACTTTTAGAAACCATCTCTCCTCTCCCGGCCAACCAAATACTGAAAAAAATTACACCACCGAGATTCGAATCGGCGTACCTACGAGTCGAGCGCCACCACACAAGCGTGCGTTAGCGAGGTTTTTTTTTTTTTTTTTTTTTTGCTCTAACAATTTTTTTTTGTGTAACAATAAGAAACATAAACTGCTTCTAGCACTTTTTCTTTAAATATATAAGACGATGACTTTATAAAATAAAATTTTTCTGGGAAACGTAAATAAGTGGACTTTTTTTTACATAATAGTGAAAAAAAATAAAATAAAATATCCTGCTTCTGTCAGTACAAAACATAAACGTTCTACGTTCCTCTTTTAGGCGCGTACCTCGCTAATCCCGTCATACCTCGCGTTGGTGTCGGGTACGTCTTCACGTGTGTTTGTGGATCCTCTCCACTGTCCTGGTCCATTCTTGTTCTGATACTTATAGACAATAATTACATTCTCCTACCCGGGACACCCCAACTGACTGGGTGGGGGATCAAGCAAGGCACTCCCTAAAAAATTTGCGTAATATGATCGATATCTCGGATGTCTCATAAACTGTGAGTGATGTTCCTGTAGTAAGGCCCAAAAGTCAAGCACATTCTTACTGCCGTCTCGGAAAAGATAACGCACAGTCAAACCTCGAATCCAAGTCACTGCGTTTGTCTTCGTTCGGGGATAATACGTCCTATCTGGGAGAAGTAGTGTGCGTGGTTCTATTGTTTGCGGCCCCACCCGAAGGAGGAAGGCGATCATTTTTTTGACCAAACACCATACGTCCGCCGAAGGACCGCATATCAGGCGATGCTCCTCAGTGTCTATAACATTGCACTGCGGACACAGTGGCTCGTCCGCCATATGAATTGTATGCAACCTGGAACGAGTCACGTATTTCCCATTGACCACCTGATACCACAGTGCGCGCGTTCCCGTATCAAGGTGTGGGTGGTGCACTGTACGCCATACCACTGACCACGTAACCGTTGGTTGGCGGCGCTCTACGGCATTATTCGGCCGTCGTCGAGTCAAGATGTGATATATATCACGTGCCGTTGCCGTCCTGGTAGTTGGTAGTTCCATATGTACATAACTGTGTTCCACAAAGAAGGTTCGCATATGGGCAAGCGATGGTGAGATGTGAGCCACCGCTACCGGAGCCGAACGAGAAGGTGGAGCGAGTTCGTCTATCAAGCTGCCCGTCAGACTTGTCTGGTGTCGTGTTCACATCTTTATCATCGTGGTTACATAAATAGCCACTGCTCGGTCGCGTACGTGGACTAGTCCAAGACCTCCACGACTACGAGGAAGGGTGAGGGTTTCGTATCCTACCTTAAAAAGCAGACCTGTGCTCACAAAATATCCTAGTGCCGCCAGGATTCGGCGGGCCAACACCACCGGCATAGGAAGAACTTGTGCCAGGTGGGGGATGCGAGAGGCTAGATAAGTGTTGGCAAAGGTGACCCGTTGTATCATATCCAGTGCCCTTAACCTGTGACTTCGGACACTCGCACGAATTGTTTGCAGAAGATGTCTGTAACTCAGTGCCGCCGTGCGTCGAACGTCTGTAGTGAAGATAATTCCTAGGCATTTCATCGTGGTGATCGGCTGTAATGGTGCTACACTTCCTGTCGGGAGTCCTCTCCCGATGTTCATCGCTCCCGACTTTGCCATGTTCAGGCGACTTCCCGTAGCCATACAATACAAATTAATCCAATGCAGGTCCGCTCTTGCCTCGTCGCCTGACCGTGCTAAAAACACTAGGTCATCTGCGTATGTTCGGCATATAAACTTGTTGTGCCTTATCGTCATTCCTTGGAGTCGATTCCGGAGCCCGCAAAGCAGCGGCTCGACAGCGATGGCATACAATATCGTTGACAGCGGGCACCCTTGTCTGACCGATCGTGAGATGGTGATGGACCCCACCAAGCGTCCATTGATGAGCACTTTGGATGCGGCTCCGTGGAGTAGTCTCATGACGACGGTGACAAAACTTTCCGGAAACTTCATTTTCGTCATCACGTCCGTGAGATAAGCATGACTCAGCCTGTCAAATGCGCGATCGAAGTCTATCGATACCAATACACCCCGGAGACGACATGTTGAAGCCAGTGCGATAACATCGCGGTAGTCGCTGAGTGCCGTTTGTATATTGCTAGCTCCTCCTAGCTGGGTTTGGTCGAGTGAAATCACTTGGCGTATCACGCGTTTAAAGCGTGCTGCAAGTATCCTGGCGTAGATCTTGTAGTCGCAATTAAGAAGGGTCAGTGGCCGGTAGGCCTGTATCCCTGTGCCGCCAGATGGTTTGTGGATGGGGATGATCATTCCTTCCACGAAGGTGGGCGGAAGAGGCACGTTGGGAGATATCAATTCGCAGTACATGGAAGTCCATCGTGGAGTCATGAGATCTTTAAATGTACGCTAGAACTCTAACGGAAACCCGTCGGGCCCCGGCGATTTGTGCGACGCTCCCTTATCAATCGCTTCCATTACGTCGTCAACCGTGATTTCACCTGTTAACTCCAGGTTGGCCGACTCGTCGAGACACGCGGAGAGCGTTCGTCGGACCTCATGAAAGGCTGCCTGATCGTGTTCCGCTTCTTCATAGAGATGACAGTAGTGTTCCACGAAAGCGTTGGCAATGTCTTTTTGCGTTGTCATGCGGCGACCATCTGGCAGTACGACCGTCTGTATTAAGGTTCTGCGACTACGTTGTTTTTCTCTGATAACGTGATACATCGACGGGGATTCTCCACGGACTCGTTCAAAGGCCCTTGCACGGATTGCGACACCCTCCAGTCGGCGGCGCGTTATGGAAATTATTTGGGCCTGTGCTCGTTTTATACCTGCACGACGCTCCTGTGAAGGTGCTTGTACAGAAAGTTCGCGGAGCATCGTGAAATAAAATTCCGTCGTGTATCGCCGCCACATCATCTGCTCCCTTCCGTATGCAATTAACGCTCGGCGCAATGCAGGCTTAACGCATTCCAGCCACCACTGTAACGTCGTCGGATATGTCGGGAGGCGTCGTTCACACACATGCCAAGTGTCTTCGACTAAGCGTTTCCACTCAGGTTCCCTAAGGTGTGCTGTATTCAGTTTCCAAACACTGCGACTCCTCCACACTTGTTGACGACTCAAGGAGACCGTGCATATATATGCTATGTGATCTGAAAAGGCGACAGGCCACAATTCCGCATCGAGGATCGCAGGTTCGAGACGACGTGTTACGTAGATGCGATCGAGACGACTTGCAGAGTGACTCGTGACGTGGGTGTATCCACGTCTGTCGCCATGTATCTTCTCCCATGTATCAATGAGATTCATGTCCTGTATGAGTTGCCGCAGCTCCGGGCACGAAGTATAACGTGGGTGTTGATCTTTTGGTGCGAGCACGCAGTTGAAGTCGCCTCCAAATAAGACATGTTCATACCGACCTAAGAATAGTGTTGCAATCTCCTATGCATAAAATCGGGATCGGTCGCGCCGTCTGTCTGACCCCGACGGTGCGTAAATGTTAACGACCCGTACTCCCAGCACTGTGAGCGCCAGTCCTCGCGCTGACGGCAGGTACACCACGTCCTCGGCTACTATGCCCCTACGTAGAAGTATCGCTGTTCCGCTGCCGCCGTCGGTAGTAGGTGTAATGTACGTATCGTACTCATATAGGTCGGGGAAGCTCTCAACACATACTTCCTGCAGCAGAACGATGTCGACGTCTGACGCATGCAACATGTCTTGTAATAATTGCAATTTGACAGGCGTTCTGATCGTATTAATATTAATAGAGGCTGTTCGATATGCCTGCCGCTGTTCCTCAGTGCGTAAAGCGCACATGAACGCTTATGTTAATTTGTGTGCTTCTGCCCGGTGACATGCTGTCTGTGCGTCAGTCTGCATCTTCTGCGCGGTTAACATCCTGTGGACGCAGCACTCGCCATTGCGGGTAGGTCGTCGGTGTGGGGGTCAGTATCGGATTCGTCGGCCCAGTTCCTGTGCTGGAGGTCCAGCTCCCGTCGTGTCTCTCCTGCCGGGCTGACCGAAGGCGGTGGCGGTGCTGCGGTGGGTGGAGGGACTCCTTCCGTCGGCTTTCCGTCCGGTGTGTCTGTATTCAACCCCTGTGTAGCATAATTCGCGTCGTACTGCTGTGTGGGAGGTAGAACCTCCCGTTGCGCATCCGGATGCACTGTATCGACGTTACACCCAAGTCCGTCTGACGTGGACTGCAGTAAGCAGGTATCCGACGGCGCTAGCCGTCGTTTCTTGTGGCGCTTCGGCGATCCTTGTTTGCGCGTGTGCGCCTCCGTATCCGAGTGCGGAAGTGACTCCCGGTGCTCAGGGACGAAAGCAGCTGTCGGCACAACAGCAGGATCAATTTCCATTTCTCCTACCGATCCTTTCCGCTCGGTTAAGTGCGTCGTCGGCGCCGGAGCGGCAGAGGTGTGCGTCGTTTCGTCACTGGAGGCGGTCCCCGCCGCAGTCGGTTGCCGTAAACTGTCAGGATTTGGTAGCTGGTCATTCTTCGGGATGGGATCCGTTCGAAATGCGTCCGCATACGTTAGTGGCAGCGGCGTCAACGTGGACGGAGGTACGGGTTCGCCGTTTGTAACTTGCACTATCCTCCGCTGCATACATTCGGAACGGACGTGGCCCTCTTTCCCACAGCCTGAGCATGTTTTGGGTTGTCCATCGTATATGACTATAGCTCTGCATCCGCCGATGAACAAGTACGAGGGTACATGTTGTGTCAGTTCTATTCTGATTTGACGCACCCCATTGAGAACGTGGTAAGTCGTGAAGTTGGACCATTTTTCCTCAACGTGGCTAAGCACTCTTCCATATGGGCGTAAGGCGTCAACGACCAAGTCAGACGGAACCTCGAAGGGAAGTTCGAAAATACGTATGTTTCGTAAGCCCAGTCCTGCATGATCAATAGTTACTTCTCCAACATGTCCATCAGAGTGCCGAAATTTGAGTCCATGTTTAGTATCTCGGATGATTCTGTCACATACTGCATCGTTAATCAGCTTGACGTAAACAACACTGCTCACTATGGAGAGGTGGATTCCGATAAGTTCGTTGTAGTCAAGTTTAACTTCGTCCCGTAGGAACCTTTCTATTTCGTAGGCTTTCGGTCTCGCATATTCATTCGAAAAACTAATCTTGAGAGTCGACTTTCGGTATGCATGTGCCATTCTATATCGAGTCGTCTAAACGCGCGAGTACGCCGAAGAGGTAAACAACTGCGCGAGCGCGAACTTCTCCGGCAGGGACGTAAACAGACGTCCGTGCCGTAGCACCGCCGAAGGCAGACTGCGAGCTCGGCTACACAGTAGGACAGGGTAAAGAAATTGAACGATCGCATAGGATCAGTCATAGGTAAAGCAAATGGCAGTCATCGGTTCATTGGTAGAGTACTAGGGAAACGCAATCAATCATAAAAGGAGATTGCTTACAAATCACTAGAGCGACCAGTCCTAGAAAACTGTTCAAGTATGTGGAACCCGTACCAAATAGGACTAACGAAGGATATTGAATATGTATAGAGAAGTGCAGCACAAATAGTCACAAGTTTGTTTCACATTGGACAAGTGTCACAGAGCTGCTGAAGAAATTGCTGGGGCAGACTTCTGAAGATAATGAGAACTATCCTGAGAAAGTGTACTTACAAAGTTTATAAAACCAGCTTAAAATGAAGATTCCCGAAATATACTGTAACATGCTACATATCACTCCCGTAGGGATCGTTAGAATAAGATTTAATTAATTACTGCACCGCCCGAATCTCGTGGTCGTGCGGTAGCGTTCTCGCTTCCCACGCCCGGGTTCCCGGGTTCGATTCCCGGCGGGGTCAGGGATTTTCTCTGCCTCGTGATGGCTGGGTGTTGTGTGCTGTCCTTGGGTTAGTTAGGTTTAAGTAGTTCTAAGTTCTAGGGGACTTACGACCACAGCAGTTGAGTCCCATAGTGCTCAGAGCCATTTTTGAATTACTGCACACATCGATGCATTGAAAGATTCAGTTTTCCTGCCCTCCATGCGTAAATGGAAGCGGAAGAAATCCAAGTAACTGGTACAATGGGAAGTGCTCTCTGCCATGCCCTTCATATTGGTTTGTAGAGTATGGACGTAGACGCAGAAGTACCGTCCGGTTCAACCAATTACCGGAACCCACTCCTAAGAATTTTTCCTGTGGCATTACATGGACACGTTGATGTATAACTACAAATAGAAACTGGGAAGTAACTGGTTGGAAGAATTCTAGCTGCCTGTCTCATTCTACAGCTGACAACAAGGATTGCTGAGAGAGAACGTTGTTGTAACGCATGCAATGACAGTGGTGGTCGTCACTTTGAGCAGCTGCAGTGAGCCTAAATTGCTACTATAAAGTAATATGTTCACGTCAATAAGAAGTTAAGTATTTAATTTCGACCATTAGTTACTTATCTGAATTCCGGGCGGGAAGGCGTGCCGGTCCCCGACACGAATCCGAATCCGCCCAGCGGATTAGTGTCGAGGTCCGGTGTGCCGGCCAGTCTGTGGATGGTTTTTGAGGCGATTTTCCATCTGCCTCGGCGAATGCGGTCTGGTTCCCCTTATTCCGCCTCAGTTACTCTATGTCGACGATTGCCTCGCAAACACTTTCATCTCGTACGCGTACACCATAATTACACTCGTTTGGTGTGAGACGTTCCCGGGGGGGGGGGGGGGGGGGGGGGGCACTGGGGTCCGAACCGCACAATAATCCTGGGTTCGGTGTGGGGCGGCGGTGGGGTGAGTGGACTGCTTTAGCCTTTTGTGGGGTTGTGTACCACTGCCGGCTACGGCGGGGACGAAGCCTCTCCGTCGTTTCTAGGTCCTCAGTTCCATACAATACAATACAATACTTATCTGAAACTAGTCTGTTCAGGATTCTCTACGACGTGTACAGTTTGGACCCTAAGGATTTGAGAATCCTTCGGTTAGTCAGTTAAATACGTGAAAATAATCCGTGCGGTTTGATTCATACTGTGAAGAACATCGATTAATTTGTGATTGTGCGTAATTGTCATGACATACTTGTGGTTCTGTTATTAACTTAAAAGGGCTTATTACCACTATTACAATGCGGACACCTTCTACGCGTTGCCAATGCCATGACATTGTATTGTTTCTTTAGAAAGCAGTAAATTTTCAACAAAGCAATGGCTGTTGAAGAAGATCAGAGTCGTTCAATAACACAAGGAAAAATGTTCACTCATTCCTTGGGTTTTCGGACACGCGATTTATTCAGTCACTTTGGACAGATACTTAATTCAGGTGTAATGTGGGTTGTTCTACATTTATATCTACACCTCTATATCTTCATCTATATGATTAGTCTACAACTCACTCTTAAGTCCTTGGCAGAGGGTTCACAGTATCACTTTCTGACTATTTCTCGACCGTTCCACTCTCGAACAGCATATGGCAAAAATGAACACCCAAATCTTTCCGTGCAACCTCTGATTTCTCTTATTTTATTACAATGGTCATTTCTCCCAATGCAGATGAGAGTCGGTAAAATATCTTGGAATTTCGGGGAGAGAGATGATTAGAATTTCATGACAAGATTTCTACATCTACATTCATACTCCGCAAGCCACCCAACGGTGTGTGGCGGAGGGCACTTTCACCGCAACGAAAGACGCCTTTGTTTTAATGATTGTCATCCCATCTCGCTTATCATATCCGTGACAGTCTCTCCCCTTTTTCGCGATAGTACAAAACGAGCTGCCTTTCTATGAACTTTTTCGATATTACCTGGACCCTATCCGTTACATTATTTGTAATTTGATAAATTAACAGGTTTATCTTGAACATGTTTACCAACTAAAACATTATCTTTCAGAATTAATCCCCTGATTTATTATGTAGCAGTTAACAGCCCGAAAGGAAATGGTTGCTTTTGTACTTAATGTTATTATGGTCCCACATAAAGTAAATAGGAATTCAGGGTACTTTTGAACATGACCTGCGAACAGAAGCCCCTTAATATGTTTATTCATTAAGGAGAAACACTATCGATCGGGCCACTGCAATTCTAACTCAGGCATCAATCGATATCATAGCGGTGGACGTGTCCCATCGGGCGGACAGTACGACAAGCAATACATTTCCTGCTGATGTGCAAACAACTCAGGGTGTCAACCATGTACGGTCGCTCCAAGAGTGTTATTTCCTAAATTATGGGGAATATTACTGTATTTAAGCTACTTGCTGGTTTGCTAAGCAGTACTTTATGACAGGCTGATTGTTTGATATCCCTCGACGAATTTTTATAAGTAATGTATAGAAGTGCCGCGTAGGGCAAACAGAAATCTATGACCAAAACGTGACTTCGAAAACGAGCAACTTATTGTAGTATAGACGTTCCCACGTTAAATTTGTCTGGTACACTACTCGGTGACACCAAGATTTTCACACCGTGCTGCCTTGTTTCAGAATGCTTCGTTAGAGAAAATTTCATTGGGCAGACTACGAGTTAAAGATGCAATGAATCCTTTGTAGAAATCGTGTGCATACGCTACATCGATGTGGGGATAGCTTTAGAACGTTTGTGCTTGGTTATAAGTATTGAAGAAAGGATAAAAAGCAGAAAAGTAATGTACAATACAACAGGAGTTTAAAATCATATTTTCAAGGTAAAAAGAACCGCAGTGATTCATTACTTTTTACCAACTACACACCTACACACGTAGTTACCATTTGTAGCAAATAACTTTCAAGCAAAGCATTCTTCATAACAAGCAGATTTACAGCTATCAAAGAAAATACTTATTTCATTCTATTTACACATTAAATTATGAGGTAATATTTAAGATTCTCGCTTCTACGCTACGCAATACAATTAAAGGATCACTTTTTCGGAACTCCGTAATTGTGTCTCATTGCAATGCAAAAGTTTGAAACTTAGCTCAAAGGTGCCTACCACTTTCTCCCGTAAAGGCACAAAACCTTCGCGTCCTGCAACATCACCCTCGGGTTCGATGACGCTTCGAGCAGCGAAGTGTCGACACATGCGAAGAAAAGACCATAGCTCAACCCAACGCCACTGTGGGCGTATCACACAAAGATAAGATCGTCACATTCCCTCTTACACACATTTCTCCCCATCTTTCGACGCCTCTGCGAGGGAGGTCAGAACCGAGACGCCGAAGGTTGAAATCGCGCTTTTTTCCTATGGGCAGCCAAGGAAAACGTTGCAGGCACACCGCTGCTCAAAATCGAGACGAAGAAGCTTCAGGGGGTGGCATAAAGGGCGTGAAAAAAATCACCCCTTTCGTTGGGGCGTTGATTCCCACACATTACTCAGTCGGAAACGACATTGCACAGTGCGATAAGCAACAGGACAACAACCTTTGGCCCTGTTGACACTCCTGGACATTTCAACCCTTCTCTAAGTTTATTGAGGGGCTGCACCCACACCGAACGTGATCGCACACCTTTGGATTGAGCGCGGCAGCTATTTTTGCTATCGTGTGCAGGTTGGAACCACTGGGGACCATTCAAAACCATTGGACAAAATTTGAACGCGATCCGAAGCAACTAAGGGTGCTTATGCTTTTTCAACCACCCTACTTCGTATCCTCCTGTGGTGTAATCACCAGCATGGGGGTGGTGAACACATATATCTGTGAATAAATCGGCGAAGGTTCCCCCTAACACCCAACAGACTGGCAACACCCTCCATGGTACCGGCCCACTTTTATTGAGAATTTTAAAAATGTGCCTGTACACATAAACCCGTGGATTAGTCCTACACGCCCGAAGGTAGGCAACCCCTTGACACCCCTCCGATTCTAGATGCCTACCTATGACTACCTAACAGGTTGTCTGTTTAGAGGTATATTTTTAAAATTGACAGTAAAGGTGGCCGGGTGACCCTGAGGGTGTTGCCGAAACGGGGTTTTTTAGAGGGACACTTCGTCGTTCTATTCACACATGTGTCAGTGTCACCCCCCCCCTCTCCCCCGGTGATGACGCAACACTAGAGCTGATAAAGCATAAGCACCATTTGCTGCTGCTGCCTCGGACCACGTTCAAATTTCGTCGATTGGTTCTGAAGGGGAATAGCAAAAATTACGGTCGTCCTGCACTGCAAAGGGTGTGATCACATTCAACGGCGATGCAGCCCCTCAATGAACGTAAAGTGGGGCTGGAACGCCTGGGGGTGCCAGAGTGTCAAATATTTTGGAGTACGCCGTCCTGTTGTTCATCGGAGTGTGCAATGTCGTTTTCGACCGCGAAGTGTGTGAGAATCAAAGCCCCAATGAAAGGGGTGGTTTTATTGACACCCTTTATCCTACCCCCTGAAGCATTTTCGTGTCGATTGCGAGCGACGGTGTGTCTACAATGTTGTCCTCTGCCACCCGTAGGAAAATCGCGCCATTTCGACGTTGGGAGTCGCGGTTCTGATCTCCATAGCAGAGGCGTCGAAGGAGAGCGTGAAATGTGGATAAGAGGAAGCGTGACGCCCTTCCCATTGTGTGACACGTCCATTGTGGCGTTGAGCATAACTGTGGCGAAATTTTGTGTCAATGTGACATCATTAATCCACCTCACACTTCACACGAACTTCTGAGCTCTGACTGATTTTTCGCATGTGTCGATACTTCGCTGCTTGAAGCGTCGTTGAACCCGAATGTGACGTCACAAAGCGCCAAATTTTTGCACCCTTACAGGAGAAGGCTGTAGGCACCTTTTAGTCAATTTTCAAACATCTCGGTCGCAATGGGAGACAATTAGGGGGTTTCAAAAAGTGCCTCTTTAATTATGTCACTCGTACTACTGAAGTGGAGACCTTTATTTTCTACCTTAACTATCACCTGCATTATTTTAATATCTGTTTTACTGATTCCAGCATTGTGACATGTTACTACACCATAAAAAAAATATTTTCAAGCGGATTTGCAGAGCTATGATAGTCACTTTGCTGCTCAAAGATATTATATACCCATTTTCATATATGTCTCAAATCCACACGTTAGTGCATTATTAGCCTATTTCTTCTAGCAAAGTAAAAAAATGTTGTAAGATGCCAACGGAACTAGCAAGCCTTTTGACTGCTATAATGATATGCACCGGCTGGAACGACCGAGAAACAGATCAGTCCCCAAGAACTTACATATGTAAGCGATTCTGTTGTGCAATGGATAAACAATATGACTAGAATGGTCTTTGTAAATAAGTCCCGGGTGGAAGTTTCACCTAAAGTAATAATTAAAAGGGGGTTTCAACTAACTACTAAATTAAAAGTCTTGGCACATTTTATTACAATCATATAGGCACACATATAATCAAGAAAACAATATTTACACATTAACGTGAGCAATAAATTATAAAGTGAGAGAACTTCCCGTTAGGAACACTGAAGTGCACTTAAATTAGCCGTAGATTGGTTCGGCAAAGTCCGTAAGGAACAAGTGAAATAGGAGTGAACGTCGTCTTAGTGGACCATTCTCGAAAATACATAACCGCAAATTGGAGTCCAGCAATTAGCATGATCGTGTCCAATAATAATTGTCATGTACATCGTCTAATCAGCTGATACGTAACACAAGTGTAATTCGATGTTCTCAGTTAGATAGTTAGGTAGTTGGTTGCGTGTTCCATTGATCAATCGTACGGTACGGTAGCCGTTATGATGTGGAACGTGTCAAGTGCACAAAAAATGCACATATGAAACAAGATTTCAATACAGAGTTAAAGATTAATATTTCTGTTATTTACCTCATTCTCTTAAATGGCACAAAATGCATATACTATATTTATAGATTTATTTATTCCTATACAAGAATACATCTATGGTATAGAAGGAGTAGTCAAGGAGATGTAAATTCAATTTATTTTTGAAGTTATTACTGCTGTCTGACAGACATTTTTTTTCATCTGGTGATTTGTCGAAAATTTCTATAGCAGCATATTTTACCCCTTTCTGTGCCAAAGACAAGTTGAGTAAAGGATAACGTAAGTCTTTCTTTTTCTGGTATTACAATCATGAATGTCACTATTGTTTTTAAACTGATCCCTGTTGTTGAGAACAAATTTCATTAGTGAGTAAATGTACTGTGAGGCTGTTGTAAGAATTCCCAATCTTGTAAACAGATACCTACAAGATGTGCGACTATGAACCCAACACATTATTCTAACCACTTTCTTTTGAGCAATGAATACTTTTTGTCTAAATGTTGAGTTACCCCAAAATATTATTCCGTATGACATCAGAAAGTGAAAGTATGCAAAGTATGTTAGCTTAATAATTTCTATTTCCTCAAAATTGGCAATTATTCTGATTGCAAAAGTTGTTGAATCTAGTCGCTTTAGAAGATCCAAAATATGAATTTTCCAATTAAGATTCTCATCTATATGTACAGTCATGCTCAAAAGTATAATTAATCAATAAACTGCATGTGCATTGTCAGACTGTTATAGATAACCTCAGAGGATTCGCATATATCGTTGATGATTAATTTCTCTCTCACGTTTAATATTGTTTTAACAACACTAAATGAAACCTTACGAAAATTGAGCACTGTATTATAAGAAATGAAATAGAACTACGCACGATAACCTTACGACGAAAGTCTGTTTTAATAAATCTGAGTATCTGAACACGAGCGTGCCTCTATCGGCACGAATTAGTAAAATATTACTCACTTAGATTTCGATTGGGTCTGTGTTTAATTGGTATGCTGTGTCATACTCAACAGGTATGCAAATGTGGCATTTCATAAATAAAGCTATGTATTCCTAGAAACCGAAAATTTGTTTGTCAGCAGCGGAAAGAGGCATTACGTGTTGTGCAGCATTGTAGGTTTTTCACCATTGCACTATGATCTGAATGTATTTTCTTGCGATTTGTTTATCAATTCTTTTCCTTCGTACTGATCACCCTGGCTTGTGAGTCTTAAGTGAAGAACAATATTGAATTTCGTATCGTTGACTGTCGATTCGAATTTCTTCAGATACGCTTGTATTGTGAAGCAGCTTGTCAGTCAGTAAGCCGAGATCTGTGACCATTAACACAACTTACTGAGTCTAGCTGCCAAGAGGATTTGATGTGTGAAGGTTTTCTTTTGATTTCGTTACAGTATTTTTTTCTGGTAATTCGCAGCTCCATAAAATAGGCCACGAAAAAATCTTCGCCCACGCTGGCGCCTGCCACGGTTAGAACTGACGATTCCTTGAACCGTTGTAACACGAGACAGACCTGGGTTTGAATCCATATGCAGAACGAGACGGTTCGTCGTGTCATTTGAAGTTCATACATTTTCTCAACTAGCTGCTCGTGAATAACTTAAATTTGTAATGTCATTTTGTGCTAAATAACAAGTACGGTATGTTACTTTGGAGAGGAAATCCTGAATACGACGAACGTACTACGTGCATTACCTACCTGACGTAGTAATGAGAGTGGTAACATTTCAGGTATGTCATTTATTGCAATAAAAGTGAGCTTACAAGCCTTAAGGACAGTCTTATCTGTGATAAGGTGTTCCCTTATATTTTTAGTATCGTAGTATTACTTTACATCTTGAGTTATTGCGATACAGAGCAGTGTTTTCTAGTGGTGACTTGTTGGAAACATTTTCAATAGTCAAACGACTGTACCAAGGAGCGATTAGAGGACCTGCTAGACAGCTGGGTTATGTGGGTTGCATTCGAATCAGACGAAATGCAATTCAGGTCGTTCGGATACTTTTGAGCATGATTGTACACCCAAAAACTTCGTATGCTCTACTCTTTCTACTGACTTCTGTTGATGTGTTATATTTATTGAAGGAACTGTACGTTTTGGAGCAGAAAATTGGATGTACTGTGTTTTTTCAAAGTTTCGAGCAAGCCCATTTGCAGAAAACCATTGTGATTAAGAATCACAAACCACATTTTCATAGTTGTATCGAAAATTTAAATACTTATTGCTATTTCTAATCACTATAGAGACCTTTTGAATAAATTGCAACATACAGGTGAAAATCCTTGTACCGAGACCACACTTTTACCCCTGAAGCAGGTTCTTTATTTACAGTAACTGTAATTCAACATCGCACATTAATGTGAAGCAACGAATAAAAGTAAGTCACAGTTAAAGTCTACACAAAATAAATTCGAGTCAAAGCCAATAATAGGTGAGCGAGGCATACAAGTTACAAATACATTTCTATACAGTCATTTCTGTTACAGGCCTACTGAAACGAAAAAAGAAAAGAGCACAAAACAAACACCATCACAACCGCCCTTGAAGGCCCAACGGTACCGACAGGCCGCCATGTTATCCCCACTCCTGTGGCGTCACCGGATGCTGATACAGAGGGGCATACAGCTCCCTCCCGGCCGTTGTCACTTTTCATCACCGGTGTCGCTACCTCTCAGTCAAGTAGCTCCTCAACTGGCCTCACAAGGGCTGAGTGCACCCCACTTGCCAACAGCACTCCGCAGACCCGGACAGCCACCCATCCAAATACTAGCCAAGCTCGACACTGCTTAACATCGGTGAACTGACGGGAACTAGTGTCACCACTGCGGCAAGGCCGCTGGCTGCCGAAAAGAAAACAGAACAGAAATTCAACACTCTTCGACCCATCTCTCGTCAAATGTACTGAATTTTGACGCACACTATTGTTTGCAAACACAGACACATTGGCATGGAAATGTGGCGTGGTTCAGTTCAGAAGGGCTAACTCGGCCCGGTGTCCGCTTCTGCAGTATCATGGATTCGGTATCATAATGTCCATGTGTCGAGTAATTCTCTATGAGCATGGCTGCCCAAGTGCCTCGTCGATGTATTTTCATGATGAAGCGGCGTGGATGACGCCATAACCGAATCAAAGACGGGCTTATGTGGCCATTTTCCTCGTTAATGCTCTGGAACTTGTAGTTCTATATATCAGAACGAGTACAAGCGCAGCAGACTGTACCAGTGTGCGTCATCAGATGAGGCTATGCTTCTGCAACTGTTTCATCATCCGTGAGTGGCTCATGGTTCTCAAAAGCGGAAAAAGGAATGTCAGTTGTGGTGCATCTCTACTAAGTACCGTAGACTGTCCACAGCTATTGTTAGATGAGGAAATGGTTCTGAGGAGCGCCGTGGTCCCGTGGTTTGCGTGAGCAGCTACGGAACGAGAGGTCCTTGGTTCAAGTCTTCCCTCGAGTGAAAAGTTTACTTTCTGCCCGCATCTCGTGGTCGTGCAGTAGCGTTCTCGCTTCCCACGCCCGGGTTCCCGGGTTCGATTCCCGGCGGGGTCAAGGATTTTCTCTGCCTCGTGATGGCTGGGTGTTGTGTGCTGTCCTTAGGTTAGTTAGGTTTAAGTAGTTCTAAGTTCTAGGGGACTTATGACCACAGCAGTTGAGTCCCATAGTGCTCAGAGCCATTTGAACCATTTTTTTGAAATGGTTCTGCAACAGCTGGTCGCAGGTCTGGCCTCCATTGTGGAGTGACACACTGCTGCACTGGGTTGGCCTAAAGTTTTCTGCCAATGACGTACGCCTCCAGTGATCGCGCGTGTACGTGACGCTCCGTGTTCCACCTTCTGCACAAAAGTTAACATAATAATTAGTGACATTGTTTTAAGTATGCTCTACACATTAAAAAGAGGAAAAAGAGAAATTCCTAGGGAGCCACTAATTGCTATACAGATTTAACAACCTATGGCAATTCAAAGATAACAGTTAACTACGAAAGAAAAACTTAGTAACGGAGATAAATTGTAGTCAAATAAAGATTAGCCTGTCCTATACGACAGTCGTCACATTAGGTAGTCCATGTACACACAAGAAATAATTTTTAAATTAAAAAATGGGAATTAAAACTGTAATGATGTCTTTAACACAGACTGTTAATGTTTTAATTCTCCATATGGGCCTAAAAATATGTCACACAATGAAGTGAACATGGGACAGATGAGGATTACAATTTGGGCCTAGAACCAAGACTTACCCCACACCAAAAAAATAAATGTAAATGTCGTGTGACTAGGGCCTCCCGTCGGGTAGACCGTTCGCCGGGTGCAAGTCTTTCGATTTGGCGCCACTTCGGCGACTTGCGCGTCGATGGGGATGAAGTGATGATGATTGGGACAACACAACACCCGGTCCCTAAGAGGAAGAATCTCCGACCCGCCCGGGAATCGAACCCGGGCCATTAGGATTGACATTCTGCCGCGTTGACCACTCAGCTACCGGGGGCGGATTATCTTACACTGAAGAGCCAAAGAAACTGGTACATCTGTTTAATATCCTGTAGGGCCCCCGCGAGTAAGCAGAAGTGTCGCAACACGACGTACCATGGCCTTGACTAATGTCTGAAGTAGTGCTGGAGGGAATTGACGCCATGAATACTACAGGGCTGTCCCTAAATTCGTAAGAGTACGAGAGGGTGGAGATCTCTTCTGAACAGCACGCTGCAAGGTATTCCAGATATGCTCAATAATGTTCATGTCTGGTCTGGGAGTCTGGTGGCCAGCGGAAGTGTTTAAATTCAAAAGAGTGTTCCTGGAGCCACTCTGTAGCAATTCTGGACGTGTGGGGTGTCGTATTGTCCTGCTGGAATTCATCAAGTCCGTCAGAATGCACAATAGACATGAATCGATGGAGGTGATCAGACAGAGTGCTTACATACGTATCATCTGTTAGAGTCGTACCCAGATGTACAGTATCAGGGGTCCTACATCACTCCAACTGCACACGATCCACAGCATTGCAGAGCCTTCACCAGCTCGAACAGTCCCCTGCTGACATGCAGGGGCCATGGATTCATGAGGTTGTCTCCATACCCGTACACGACCATCCGCTAGATACAATTTGAAACGAGACTCGTCCGACCAGGCAACATGTTTCCAGTCATCAACAATCCAATGTCAGTGTTGACGGGCCCAGACGAGGTGTAAAGCTTTTTGTCGTGCAGTCATCAAGGGTACACGAGTGGGCCTTCGGCTCCGAAAGCCCATATCGATGATGTATCGTTGAATGGTTCGCACGCTGACACTTTTCGATGGCTCAGAATTGAAATCTGCAGCAACTTGCGGAAGGGTTGTACCTCTGCCATACTGAACGATCCTCTACAGTCGTCGTTGGTCCCGTTGTTGCAGGATCTTTTTCCGACCGCAGCGATGTCGGACATTTGATGTTTCACCGGATTCCTGATATTCACGGTGCGCTTGTGAAATCGTCGTACGGGAAAATGTCCACGTCATCGCTACCTCGGAGATGCTGTGTCCCATCGCTCGTGCACCGACTATAACACCATGTTCAAACTCACTTAAATCTTGATAACTTTTCACTGTAGCAGCAGTAACCGACCTTGCAACTTCGCCAGACACTTGCTGTCTTTTATAGGCGTTGCCAACCGCAGCGCTGTATTCTGCCTGTTTACATATCTCTGTATTTGGATACGCAGGCCTATACAGGTTTCTTTGGCGCTTCAGTGTATTGTTCGAGTGGCGTGATAAAAGATGTGTCAAGACTTCGAAACCGGCCAGTCTGTTATCAGGAGATTCGTTAATGTGTTAGTTACAATACAAACAAACTACTATCTCCTCGATTCATGCTTTCTAAGAATTACTGTCAAGCATAAACTAAGCAATATAATGCCCAAATTACAGGAACAATGAAAATAGGAGGGTGAGAGAGAGAGAGAGAGAGAGACACTATCAACATCACCGCTAAATTTTATCAAGAATGGCATGCGTTTCTCTTGTGCAAAGTCTTGTTCTCAAAAATGGCTCTAAGCACTATGGGACTCAACTGCTGTGGTCATAAGTCCCCTAGAACTTAGAACTACTTAAACCTAACTAACCTAAGGACAGCACACAACACCCAGCCATCACGAGGCAGAGAAAATCCCTGACCCCGCCGGGAATCGAACCCGGGAACCCGGGCGTGGGAAGCGAGAACGCTACCGCACGACCACGAGATGCGGGCAGGCTTGTTCTTGTTATCCAGTCTTCTCCAGTCCGTGTTGTTTCCTTCCTCTCAACTTCCTTTATAGCACCAGTTGGTGACGCCAAGCTAATTCAGATTGTAATAAAAAAATTTTAGTTACTGGACCTGCAAGAAACTGACGAAAGACGAAAAATAAACATCGCAGTTTAATAACCTTGGCAATCACACAGTTGACAAAATCAATACCAGATGATTTTCCTCATTATAGCCTATTCATTCACATACTCATGCATCATTATCTCGAGTTTCTCTATTCATGCTCTTACTCGCATTGACATTTACCTTCATTTGCCGCGCGGTTAGAGGCGCCATGTCAGTGATTACGCAGTCTCTCCCGCCGGAGGTTCGAGTCCTCATTCGGGCATGGGTGTGTGTGTTGGTTGTCCTTAGCATAAGTTAGTTTAAGTAGTGTGTAAGTCTAGGGACCGATGACCTCAGCAGTTTGGTCAGATACGAATTCACACACATTTGAACATTTTACCTTCATTTGATTTATAGCATCTCTCTCCATAGCCGATCTGTGCTTACACTCACTTACTCCTCGAAGTTCCTCCACTTTTAAAATTTATCGTCTGGTGACTCCGTTCTCATCCGCATGGTGGTTGCCCACATAAAGCTGACTGGAGAGAAAAAACTGCATTAGCGTCAGTTCATGTGCAGTCTGCTGATGCTATCTCCTCTAAGGCTTAATTAAAGGCTGTTGACAGCCATGCTCCTATATTGGGAATCGCATTGTTAAAGTTTTTTACCATCCCTACAGATCCGTTTAAAGCTGGAAAACTTGCATACAAATAACACAAATCCCCTTTCATTCATAGCTCCTAAACAAAAACACAAAAAATTGCTAACCTGCCTCAATAAGTGGCCCATGTGAACATTTGTCACTGGATATCAATGCACCACAAAAATCCTCTCACATTTCTTACGTAGATAAGGTCCAAGTGCTCATCGGGATGGATACAATTCAACCGCGCTTCATCTCACTAACAACGACGACGTAACTCATTTCTTCCTCCCATTTAAGGACGTCAAAAACCTAAAAATTTGGAGCACGATACAATACGGGATTAAGAAAACTAGAGCACATCCACAAGGACTTGACTGAAATACTCAACGTCTATATTTGACTGTCCACTAAAGACAACCAAACCATCCCGGATATTCATTTCTCTCGTGAAATCCGTCATCGAAACAAACCTTAACTTGGCAGCTGTTATGTCACAAATAAACACACCTCACGCCATCCATCATTAATATCCTCACGGTCTCTAGACCACATAGCACACTTGTAAAAAATAAAATAAAATACACTGAAGGCCAAAGAAACCTGTATAGGCCTGCGTATTCAAATACAGAGATATGTAAACAGGCAGAATACCGCGCTGCGGTCGGCAACGCCTATATAAGACAACAAGTGTCTGACGAAGTTGCAACATCAGTTACTGCTGCTACAATGGCAGGTTATCAAGATTTAAGTGAGTTTGGACGTGGTGTTATAGTCGGCGCACGAGCTATGGCACACAGCATCTCCGAGGTAGCGATGAAGTTGGCATTTTGCCGTACGAACATTTCACGAGTGAAACGTGAATATCAGGAATACGCAAAACATCAAATCTACGACATCGCTGAGCCCGGAAAGAGATTCTGCAAGAAAGGGACCAACGACGAGTGAAGAGAATCGTTCAGTGCGACAAAAGTGCAGCCCCTCTGCAAATTGCTGCAGGTTTCAATGCTCGGCCAGTGTCAGCGTGACAACCATTCAACGAAACATCACCGATATGGGCTTTCGAAGACGAAGGCCCACTCGTGTACCCTTGATGACTGCACTACACAAAGCCTTACGCCTCGCCTGGGACCGTCAACAGCGACATTGGAGTGTTGATGACTGGAAACATGTTGCCTGGTCGAACCAGTTCCGTTTCAAATTGTATCTAACGGATGGACGTGTACGGGTATGGAGACAACCTCATAAATCCACCGACACTGCATGTCAGAAGTAGACTGTTCAGTGTGGTGGAAGATCTGTAATCGTGTAGGGCGTGTGCAGTTGGAGTGATATGGGACCCCTGATGCTGTATGTCTGAGTACGACTCTGACATATGACACGTACGTAAGCATCCTGTCTGATCACCTGCATCCATTCATGTCTATTGGGCATTCCGACGGACTTTAGCAATTCCAGCAGGACAGTCGACACCCCACACGTCCAAAATAGCTACGAAGTGACTCCAAGAACACTCTTCTGAGTTTAAACACTTCCGCTGGCCACCACACACCCCAGACATGAACATATTGAGCAAATCTGGGCTGCCTTGCAACGTGCTATTCAGAAGAGATCTCCATCCCCTCGTACTCTTACGGATTTATGGACAGCCCTGCAGGACTCATGGTGTCAGTTCCCTCCAGCATTACTTCAAACATTAATCGAGTAAGAGAAGAACATACTGTTCCCCGAGACAACATAACTCTCAGATCGTCAAGAGAAGACAAAAATTCATTAGAGAAAACACAATAAAGGTAAATCAGACAGGGGGCATCGCAAAAAATATCCAACTCTGCTCGTTATAATCAAACTCACAACCATGCAAGGAAAAAGTACGTGATTTTATCAACCAATCGCTAGCATGAGCCAGCTTGTTGAATCCACATCTTACCAAACCAAACAAACATAAACTATCACTAACAAGACAATAGAAGAAATAGGTTCCTTTCTCACCATTCTGTAGATTTAGATGTAGATTCCCAGAAAAAACAAGAAAGGTAATAGCACAGAGATCATGCTCATGACGAACATAAAAATGACTCATAAAAATACTTCACTTCAAAAAAAAAAAAAAAAATGGCTCTGAGCACTATGGGACTCAACATCTTAGGTCATAAGTCCCCTAGAACTTAGAGCTACTTAAACCTAACTAACCTAAGGACATCACACACACCCATGCCCGAGGCAGGATTCGAACCTGCGACCGTAGCAGTCCCGCGGTTCCAGACTGCAGCGCCAGAACCGCACGGCCACCGCGGCCGGCAAAATTCTTCACTGTGAGGACATGAAAATGTATACACTCAGCTGTTGATCAACCAACATTTACATCTATCAATTAACACACTGGTTCAGAAACTCTTCTAGGAAACTCAGATTCTGAAATACAACCAGACTTATACACACATGGAATTTACTTGCTACCACCGCAACCGTTTCTATTAACTCCGTTCACCTTGAGGAGGAAGAAATATTATGTTACTACTCAAGATCAACAGAGACAAAATTACAAATTAGGACACAATTATGAATGCTACATGCTACATCTTTGGCAGCAGTGTCATGTTTCTGACTGCCTACACAGTCCAAAACATTAGAACTTGTGTTAGAACATTTTGCCCTTCTCACCATTCTGATTTTCAATAGTCTTAGTTTCATAACAATGATTAAAACGATCAAAGAAACAGTTAACTCCACTTAGAATGCGGTACTGAATCACAAAAAATACATTATTCACGTATCAAGTAATTCAGAATAAGAGAAAAATAATCTTCTAGTGTGGCACCAAAGCCTCTATTCAGCAACACGAAAAATAACATACAGGCAAACAATGAATCACTACTCCAGATCTATGTCAGATTTACCTTAGTTTACCCTATTATGTATTACTAATAGTATTGCCAAGAACCAGAAAAATTGAAATAATATCCGAAAATTATACAGAAAGGAGGGAAAATTTAGATATGGTCAGAGTGCCCTCAGATAGTGAAATGGAAACCATATCTCTCGCAAAACTTAATCCTACGTACTGCCCAGACATGCCCAATAAACTCAAATGCGCTTTCAACTACGATTCCTAGGTAAAAGCTTTTACTGCTGACCCACGTCCTCTTTGCTCATTAGGTGTGTCTACTTTTTATATCACATGGCTAACGAAGCGCACTCTCCAGAGTCACTGGCAAGATGTCTGAACCTTACACATGTCGCACAAAACGCTAGGGTTAATTTGGTACGCGGAGTACGATGTCCCAACAGATTACATAAGTGGGTATAAACTGCGATCCATGTCTCTAGTGTGCCCTCAAAATCCACTTAAGTTAGTGACCAGGACCTCTCTTTTGAATCTGACTCTATAAATTCCTTGTGGTGAGACACTGTCAACAGTACACCGTGCTCTATTCCTTAATTGACCTTTCCTTTTTTGATTCTCGTTTTACCTACTCAGACTCCTCGTTCTCATTCGTTTGTAGTTAAACGTAAAGAGAAACTTTCGTCGCTGCAATCCTAATAAACACCCAACCTAGCAACACCGTACCCCAAACGTATCACACACTAAAAAACCCAAAATTTTACAAAGGTTGCATAACGTCGGTAACGATGTCAAGGTGGACCAAAACAAACAAACACAAGAGAAATGTTTAAAGAAGAACTTGGGTTAAAAACTTAATTTTTTCCCGATATCGCAACGCTTATTGAAAGGTTTTCTCCATTTCCCCTGAATACACACATTTACCTGTACAAGCACTTTTAGCTTTGACGCTCTGTAGCGTCGTTGGATGACTTTTCCGAACAAGGTTTCCTGCGTAAAACTTGATCTACTAAACCCCCTCTACCACTTCTAGAAGTGAGTAACACGAATTGTGAAACGTCCTATATAAGATAGTTGTCGTCGTGATGATCTGATAATGGTCAACGAACCGAAATTAACAAAATTTGTTGCATAAAACATAAAAATATTTGCCATCGACACTGACTTTATTAACAAAACTGCCATAATTATGCCTGTCTATTACATACACTTCGTGTCTTCTTTTGATACGTTCTTTGTTTATTGTCCTTATCCCTGTCCCATTTCTTTAGCAAATCGAACAGCCGTGGCACTCAAAAATTGCAAAAATGTTCAAATGTGTGTGAAATCTTATGGGACACTACTTAACCTAAATTATCCTAAGGACAAACACACACACCCATGCCCGAGGGAGGACTCGAACCTCCGCCGGGACCAGCCGCACAGTCCATGACTGCAGCGCCTGAGACCGCTCGGCTAGTCCCGCGCGGCTCAAAAATTTCATTGTGTAACTATAGCTGCTTTTCCACTATTAAACGTTATGTACTAGTGGTCGTGGTGGTGTAGTGAGTAGAACGCTGGACTCTGGCCCTGGAGTCCCAGGTTTAACTCCGGGTATGGGTGAGGATTTTTCTTAGTTCCAGTCTCTCCAAGACAGCCCCAGATCGACTCAGCCTGCTGTCGACTCAGCCTGCTGTCTAGGCGCTACAGTCTGGAACTGCGCGACCGCTACGGTCGCAGGTTCGAATCCTGCCTCGGGCATGGATGTGTGTGATGTCCTTAGGTTACTTAGGTTTAAGTAGTTCTAAGTTCTAGGGGACTGATGACCTCAGAAGTTAAGTCCCATAGTGCTCAGAGCCATTTTAACCAATATCCTCGTCATAGAAATCAGCCGCCTGTGCTTTCGGCCAGTTATCTGCACTGGTCTGCAGCTCGTTGTCTGTGGAAAAATTTTCTCTTCATAGCCAGCGGCTCTTATGAGCAGATATGAGACTCATGGGGAGCCAATTATGAGCTGTATTGTGGGTGATCAAACACATCTCATCGGAAACTTTGCACGAGCGTCTTCGTTGCCCCTGCATTTTGCGGCCGAGAATTGGAATGAAGAAAGAACTGCTAGACAGTTGTGTTATGTGGGCTGCGTGACACAGGCGAAATCTCTAACCAGGCACTCGTACTTGGCGGGAGACGCTATTTCCTACGCATATTTACGTTCACTCAAAACTGAAAAGAGCGACGCGACATGATCGACGGGAATACTAGAGACATTGCCCAACACATCTGTGCAAACCTTTACCGGATTTTCCCAGTGATTTCCATTTCGCGACCGATCGGAATTTACTTTCTGGACAACCTTCTTATTAAAGATGCGATATGCCTAGAAAGATGTGTATGAGGGTTCGTTTAATAGAGAAATGGCGGGTTAATTACACAGTCCGGTCACATTACTGAGACCTCCACCCATTTTCGACGTCAACGTGCAACGTGCAATAGGCACTCACAGACGGCACGCGGCAGCACTAGCAGTGGAGGGTATATAAAGCGTGTCGGGGATGTGGCGAACAGTGTAGTCCTTGTCGTAATGCGGAAACGGGGCAATTTATCTGACGTCCAAAAGGGTATGGCCATTGGCTTTCGAGCCAAAGGTGAAAGAATTTCTGAAACAGTGAGTTTGTAAACTGTTCGCGAGCTGCCGTGGTTAAAGTATACTGTGCTTGGCAAAATGGCGCTTTCCAAAACCTACGTCGAGGCAACTATGCTGCACTATTGATGACAGGGGTGAACGAAGGCTGTGGAAATGCGTACGGGCGAAGAGACTTGCAACTATAGAGCAACTGACCACCAAGATAAACCACAGCACTACCATCGTTGTGTCTTCAATAACCGTTCAGCTAACGTTGCTGCGTAAGAACCTAAGCAGCAGACGCCTGGTTCATGCACCCATCACTACTAATGTTCATCGGCGACGACGGCTGGAATTGGCACGGCAGTACCGCAACTGAACGCCACCACACGGCAGGTCTCGAGAGACGTACTGGCACTCGCCCCAGTTGTACGACGACGTTGCTAGCGACTACACTGACGAAGCCTTTCTCTCATTTGCCGATAGACAGAATAGCCTTCAGCTAAGTTAATGGCTACGACCTAGCAAGGCGCCATTTGTACCATTGCATGTATCTCAAGAGTCTCACTTGTATCATCAAGAATGCTGTATACCAAAGGACGATATAAAAGTTAAGTGTTCTAGTAGCTACGTTCTTTTCTTTATCACATTCATCACGTTTCCTGTTCCAGACTTCGCGCCAGTCGGCGTGTGTGTACGTGTGCCCTTTCGGCTACCCGTCTCTGTGGACTGGCTGCCTTGTCAGTCCACTACACAGACACTGCTCTGATTGTAAAACGGCGATCTTGTCGAACAAGTTTACCGATTTTTTCAATGTTTGCATCAGTTTTTGCTGACAATGGTCTGCCAGTGCGAGTGTCATCACTGGTGTCTTCGCGGCCATCTTTAAATCGTTTAAACCACTCAAACACTTGTGTTCGCGATAAACAATCATCGCCGTACACTTGTTGTAACATTACAAACGTTTCACTTGCAGATTTTCCTAGTTTGAAACAAAATTTGATGTTAACACGCTGTTCTTTCTGTACAATCAACATTTTCCGACGCACAGACAAAACGTCAACTACTTAAAACAGACGCCACGGGCAGACTGAGTGCAGGAGGCAGATGAAACTCGAGCAGTAGGCGGAGCGAGAGTCACGTGACAGACCACGCGACTTTCAGCCTTATTGCATTCGTTTTATTGTTTCACCAGTACTAGTCCGGTTTTTTTCTAGCCACACCTCGTATGCGCCATCGGACAGATGGCGTGTAGAACGGCGTGAACCGTCTGAAATCAAAAGCTCATTACAGACTTCAACTATTGTATCCCCCTTTATTTTCGCTAGTGTCTACATCTACATCTACATCTACATTTATACTCCGCAAGCCACCCAACGGTGTGTGGCGGAGGGCACTTTACGTGCCACTGTCATTACCTCCCTTTCCTGTACCAGACGCGTATGGTTCGCGGGAAGAACGACTGCCGGAAAGCCTCCGTGCGCCCCCGAATCTCTCTAATTTCACATTCGTGATCTCCTCGGGAGGTATAAGTAGGGGGAAACAATATATTCGATACCTCATCCAGAAGCGCACCCTCTCGAAACCTGGACAGCAAGCTACACCGCGATGCAGAGCGCCTCTCTTGCACACTCTGCCACTTGAGTTTGCTAAACATCTCCGTGATGCTATCACGCTTATCAGATAACCCTGTGACGAAACGCGCCGCTCTTCTTTGGATCTTCTCTATCTCCTCTGTCAACCCGACCTGGTACGGATCCCACACTGATGAGCAATACTCGAGTATAGGTCGAACGAGTGGTTTGTAAGCCACCTCCTTTGTTGATGGACTACATTTTCTAAGGACTCCCCCAATGAATCTCAGCCTGGCACCCGCCTTACCAACAATTAATTTTATATGATCATTCCACTTCAAATCGTTCCGCACCCATACTCCCAGATATTTTACAGAAGTAACTGCTACTCGTGTTTGTTCCGATATCATATAATCATACAATAAAGGATCCGTCTTTCTATGTATTCGCAATACATTACATTTGTCTGTGTTAATGGTCAGTTGCCACCCCCTGCACCAAGAGCCTATCCGTTGCAGATCTTCCTGCATTTCGCTGCAATTTTCTAATGCTGCAACTTCTCTATATACTACAGCATCACCTGCGAAATGCCGCATGGAACTTCCGACACTATCTACTAGGTCATTTATATATATTGTGAAAAGCAATGGTCCCATAACACTCCCCTGTGGCACACCAGAGGTTACTTTAACGTCTGTAGACGTCTCTCCATTGAGAACAACATGATGTGTTCTGTTTGTTAAAAACTCTTCAAACCAGCCACACAGCTGGTCTGATATTCCGTAGGCTCTTACTTTGTTTATCAGGCGACAGTGCGGAACTGTACCGAACGCCTTCCGGAAGTAAAGGAAAATGGCATCTACCTGGGAGCCTGTATCTAATATTTTCTGGGGTATGCTGACATTAGCGACATCTGGTGAACTCACAGCACAAACATCTTGTGGCTACTGTACGGCAGCTTGTTTTAAACAGTAGAGCTACTGACAACATGACTCGGGCATGTGATGTTGTTTACATATACTTGACGATGCTGATGCTGATTCTGCATTTAACATTTGACGATGCCACTATGGCTGCAGTACATTAGGACTTTGTTTTTATAAAACAGGTATGCCTCTTCATACTTACAGCGCACAAATGCATATATTTGTCAGTAGTACTTTTCATTATGGCCTATTTATTATTTTTCAGCTGTAGACAATGTGCGAGTGTATTTATGTTTCCCGGCGGAGGTTCGAGTCCTCCCTCGGGCATGGGTGGGTGTGTTTGTCCTTAGGATAATTTAGGTTAAATAGTGTGTAAGCTTAAGGACTGATGACGTTAGCAGTCAAGTCCCATAAGATTTCACACATACACTCCTGGAAATGGAAAAAAGAACACATTGACACCGGTGTGTCAGACCCACCATACTTGCTCCGGACACTGCGAGAGGGCTGTACAAGCAATGATCACACGCACGGCACAGCAGACACACCAGGAACCGCGGTGTTGGCCGTCGAATGGCGCTAGCTGCGCAGCATTTGTGCACCGCCGCCGTCAGTGTCAGCCAGTTTGCCGTGGCATACGGAGCTCCATCGCAGTCTTTAACACTGGTAGCATGCCGCGACAGCGTGGACGTGAACCGTATGTGCAGTTGACGGACTTTGAGCGAGGGCGTATAGTGGGCATGCGGGAGGCCGGGTGGACGTACCGCCGAATTGCTCAACACGTGGGGCGTGAGGTCTCCACAGTACATCGATGTTGTCGCCAGTGGTCGGCGGAAGGTGCACGTGCCCGTCGACCTGGGACCGGACCGCAGCGACGCACGGATGCACGCCAAGACCGTAGGATCCTACGCAGTGCCGTAGGGGACCGCACCGCCACTTCCCAGCAAATTAGGGACACTGATGCTCCTGGGGTATCGGCGACGACCATTCGCAACCGTCTCCATGAAGCTGGGCTACGGTCCCGCACACCGTTAGGCCGTCTTCCGCTCACGCCCCAACATCGTGCAGCCCGCCTCCAGTGGTGTCGCGACAGGCGTGAATGGAGGGACGAATGGAGACGTGTCGTCTTCAGCGATGAGAGTCGCTTCTGCCTTGGTGCCAATGATGGTCGTATGCGTGTTTGGCGCCGTGCAGGTGAGCGCCACAATCAGGACTGCATACGACCGAAGCACACAGGGCCAACACCCGGCATCATGGTGTGGGGAGCGATCTCCTACACTGGCCGTACACCACTGGTGATCGTCGAGGGGACACTGAATAGTGCACGGTACATCCAAACCGTCATCGAACCCATCGTTCTACCATTCCTAGACCGGCAAGGGAACTTGCTGTTCCAACAGGACAATGCACGTCCGCATGTATCCCGTGCCACCCAACGTGCTCTAGAAGGTGTAAGTCAACTACACTGGCCAGCAAGATCTCCGGATCTGTCCCCCATTGAGCATGTTTGGGACTGGATGAAGCGTCGTCTCACGCGGTCTGCACGTCCAGCACGAACGCTGGTCCAACTGAGGCGCCAGGTGGAAATGGCATGGCAAGCCGTTCCACAGGACTACATCCAGCATCTCTACGATCGTCTCCATGGGAGAATAGCAGCCTGCATGGCTGCGAAAGGTGGATATACACTGTACTAGTGCCGACATTGTGCATGCTCTGTTGCCTGTGTCTATGTGCCTGTGGTTCTGTCAGTGTGATCATGTGATGTATCTGACCCCAGGAATGTGTCAATAAAGTTTCCCCTTCCTGGGACAATGAATTCACGGTGTTCTTATTTCAATTTCCAGGAGTGTATTTAAACATTTTTTTGTACTTATGTCTTTTCCTATTTTTTGCTGTAGAGCTGATGATGGCCATTATAGACCGAAACCGGTAATCTGTTAACAAAAAGTTTGTGACCATAGACGTAAATTAAAGGAAACTTATTGAAAGCAAATAACCTGCAACCAGGATGCAGTTATGTGGAATGTTTTCGTGGCACTCCCTTGGTGATCTCATCGTTCCGGAAGGCACAGTGGATCAAGACAAGTATGCATCTATCCTTAGGGACCATGTCCACCCCCATATGCAGTTTGTTCTTCTCGGCACGATGGAATTTACCAATAGGACACTGCAACCATTCACATAGCTCGCAGTGTATGTGCATTGTTCGAAGAGCACCAGGATTACATTATCGTACTTCCCTGGCCATCAAATTCCCCTTCCCTGTATTTAAGCATAATAGAGATTATGCGTGACCACTTTGATCGGGCTGTTACCTAGGGCAGCTGACCACGGCAGTGGAATCGACATGGTTCCCCGTCCTTGTCGGTACCTTCTAGAAGGTCACGTCACTGACTATATTCCTTCACGTTTCGCAGCGATTCGCGCTACGAAAGGTGGTTGTTTGGTTATTCAGGCTTTTGACAGATGGTCAGATTAATGTGCCTGGACACCGTAAAAACTCTTCCGCCATGGTTCAAACTGATTACAATTTCCTCTGGCCGTTCGAAGATATAGCTTAGATGTTGATCCTTGGATCCTGCTGATCACGAGGTAAACATTTTGAAACCCTTGTGCTACTATGCCACCATAGCTTTATAAGGCTGAATACATTATATGGATTGATTTCAACAGAAAATGAGAAATATGCGTCATTCCATAGTTTCTCCTGGAAATTTGTGACCAAAGAATGAAATCGCTTTCAAATCGAGTTTCAAAAAGAGAATCAAAAAGAGAACTGATGGAATAAAGCTGACTGTGAAACATATTTATTACTTTACGTAGTATAATCTTTGAAAGTATGATTTCTCTCTGTTTGTAATAGTTATAAATTATTTGAAAAGTAAACTGCATTAAGTTGTAACTGTTGGCCTTTCTAGTACGAATGACTCTTTCACTTTGAGTACTAGGATTCGTTTTAATACAAGTGATCACTTTTTGATATGAATTGTGCTAAGGACAGCAGTCAAATCTAGGAAAATCGTCAATTCTTACTTTTCAATTTTCGTGTGTTTCAAGATGTATACATGCAACGAGTTAAGTTTCCATCACTACTGACAGTTTGTATATAGAAACGCCAGAGTGCGACGAGATCGTCCTCATCGACGTTCTCAGTTTTGTTATTTCTTCAGTTATCCTGTAGATCATCGTATATATTATACTGAGTTCATACCCTATACAAGAGAAGAAATAAAGAAAATAACTGTAATTTACAATATACGGAAGAATGACACAAATCAGGGATATGAGGTTAGGATAAAACAGTAAGTACGTATGTATTACAACGAGTGTATGGAAGTACATATCAGCTACGCAGAGGTATGGGTACAAACAACGATTTTTGCGCCAAACTCAGTGTATTCACAGGACCGTCATTCTACTTGTGCCCCGGCCGGGGTGGCCAAGCGGTTCTAGGCCCTACAGTCTGGAACCGCGTGACCGCTACGGTCGCAGGTTCGAATCCTGCCTCGGGCATGGATGTGTGTGCTATCCTTAGGTTAGTTAGTTTTAAGTAGTTCTAGGTTCTAGGGGACTGATGACCTTAGAAGTTAAGTCCCGTAGTACTCAGAGCCATTTGAACCATCTACTTGCGCTTGGAATATTTCAAACCATCGTCAGCCTAGTGAAGAGCAACTTTCCCAATTAATTTATTATAGGATTCTAATCACTCAACACTGATTATTGATCACCGGTTTCAACTCTTACAAATTCACCGTCAGATCAACGTTTCAGCAGGCTAATATTTTTGTTGAAAGGAGGATATAAGATGAACATCAACAAAAGCAAAACGAGGATAATGGAATGTAGTCGAATTAAATCGGGTGATACTGCGGGAATTAGATTAGGAAATGAGACGCTTAAAGTAGTAAATGAGTTTTGGTATTTGGGGAGCAAAATAACTGATGATGGTCGAAGTAGAGAGAATATCAAATGTAGACTGGCAATGGCAAGAAAAGAGTTTCTGAAGAAGAGAAATTTGTTAACATCGAGTATAGATTTAAGGGTCAGGAAGTCTTTTCTGAAAGTATTTGTACGGAGTGTAGCCATGTATGGAAGTGAAGCGTGGACGATAAATAGTTTAGACAAAAAGGGAGTAGAAGCTTTTGAAATGTGGTGCTACAGAAGGGTGCTGAAGATTAGATGGGTAGATCACATAACTAATAAGGAGGTATTGAATAGAATTGGGGAGAAGAGAAATTTGTGGCACAACTTGACTAGAAGAAGGGATCGGTTGGTAGGACATATTCTGAGGCATAAAGGGATCACCAATTTAGTATTGGAGGACAGCACGGAGGGTAAAAATCGTAGAGGGAGACCAAGAGATGAATACACTAAACAGATTCAGAAGGATGTAGGCTGCAGTAGGTACTGGGAGATTAAGAAGCTTGCACAGGATAGAGTAGTATGGAGAGCTGCATCAAACCAGTCTCTGGACTGAAGACCACAACAACAACAATATTTTGTCGAGAGCTGACGAATTAGCACCAATGAATTTCTTAGACTCTTCTTTTCTCCGTTAGAAGTTCTGAATCAGTAACATTTTACCACGTTTAATGTATTTGTTCTGAGTATGCCTTAAAATATCCCCGACATTTCGACAAATCCTACGAAAATTTTACCGATCTTTAGAACCACAAATCATTGCAATAATGCAAGGGAAATTTCGGGCCACCTGAAACGAGCAAGGATAGAATTTAGTATCGCGCATAACCTACTGTTGTACAGTTATTTGCCTAATAGTACGAAATGCTACGAGTTTGCACAAGTTCTGTTGTAGCAAAACGAGATCTTTCAGCAGTAAACACGCTCGCAGTTTCTATTGTGTAGTGTGATGTCTGTCAACGCAAGGCGCCCAAGTGCGTGGCAGTTACCAGCTGTCCAAGACTGTACAGCGGGAAGGCGTGGCGTCGGTAGCGAACGCGATGTTCATCTGTTTCAACTTCTTGGGAACGTTTCTGTATTAATAATTACAGGTTGACACGGATAGCCGCGGGCGCAGTGGGCCTACTGTTCCTTACGCTGACACGCAGCCTAAAAAAGGAGAAGCCGCGCGCCGCGGCCCGCCCAAAGCCTAGCTACCAGCATCGTTAAAGCCAAAAGAAACAGTTCGCGTTCATATTTATGTTGATGCTGCTGGCCGCACATGCAGCCGTATCTTTACGCTATCGACCTTCGCCCTCGAGATGCGTAGCCCGCAGTCAGCCAAACAGTAAGCTCACAGAAGGAAACAAACTGGACATTGTGCGAAACTCTGTCACTCTGGCTGCACCTGATCGTGACGCCGTGTTTATCGTGAAAGGACGGCGGAGATCGATAGCCAGAATAATTCCCAATTCTGAGAAGTCAACGTAAAAGAGTTAAATACCTAAACCTACGATTAAATGTGCCTTTAACTAGTATTGTATTTTACATTGATCATAAGTTGCAACTATTTTACCTCTTTTTATGAGCTAATTCCAAGATGAGTGGTAAGACATTCGACTTTCTTCGGCGAGTAGGAGTTCAAATCCCGTTCTGTCATCCAAACTTAGATTTTCCGCGATTTCCCTGAATTTCTTAATGTGAATGCCAGTATGATCATTTGAAAGCACATGACCGATTTACTTCCACATCTTTCCATAACACGATCTTATGCTCTGTCTCTAACGGTCTCGTCGCCTACGGAACTCTAAATCCTAATATTTCTACTTTATTTTAAATCCCTGGCTATCAGGATTTAGATTTCCCGTGGTTTCCCTATAGTGCTTCAAGTGAACGCCGAGATGGATCCTTCAACAAGATCGCGGCCGATTTCTACCCTTTCGAACTGAGTATCTAATGACTTCGATATCACTGAAAACTTTACCCCGGCTCTTATTCTCGTAACCTAAATTTCATCGTTCCGTACAAGAATATCATAGATTTTACTCAACAAGTGAGACTCTACAGTGAATAAATGTGTTAGCGATACACAGTTGGAGTAAAAAAAAAAAAACGCCACAAATACAATTCAGGCTACTGCATTTCTATTTCACATTCTGTATAAGTTCTCTAACAGCCGAGACATAAATTTGGGTTCATTGAATACAAAAAACTTAATTTGGGTTCACTGAATACAAAAAGCTTCGTGTGCAGTTCGAATTTGAATTGGCTTGCTTCCTGTCTATCGAAAGATGTGTGACTTGATTATTCGACTGTTACACTCTTCGTTCTCCTTCCCCACAGGACGCGACGCCAGACAAGTTACAAGTGTTGTGGAAGTGCATTCATCTGCTGTTAACTCACACAGAGCAGTAATTATGCTTTAGTCTAATGAATAAACTTTTAAGACGTATATTTGGGTCGAATATGAAGGACTAAGTCAACATACGCTTAAATGATTGTGGAAAGTTATCTACAAATGAATGAGCGTTGGACAAGTACACGAGACTGAGTGAAAGAGACAATTTTGAAGAATGGATCACATTTTAACTAACATTTTTCACTATTAATGTAAAATTACAACTGGTTTACGCCGCGTTGTCTCAGCGCTGTACCGTGAATGATGAAAACGTCACTTTTGAATGCCGATATGAGATGGCCTTTACCATCGTTGTACAATTTCTTCTTCTTTTTCATGTGCCCTTGTCCCGCATTGACGAAGGGTCGCTACGGTTACGAACGGATTTGGCATTGTCAGTTTAAGGGGTGGTCGCCAAGCTGTTACGGAATATATTTATCCCATCTGTCTACGTCTAGTATTATTCATGTGAAGGTGAGCGAAGTTCTTAAAACGTTTACGAATCGTGTAACTGAGGCGGGACTAGTGGAATGAGGAAAACCACCTAAAAACCACATCCAGCATGGCCGGCAGCCCAACCTGCCTCCTTAACCCGTCGGGTGAATTCGATCAGTGGCCAGGGCATATCCCTGGCTTGAAAGCGGTGCTTTAACGCGCGTGGCTATCCGGGGGAGGGGGGTTCATCGCTGCACAGTTCGTTTTAGTTCATTTTTTATTTTTAGCCTGGACCCGTACTGTTATTTGGCCAGTACCATAATTAAAAATTTGTTTACAGTTTTTCAGCATATACTTAAGGGAAATTTCTCACATCCTTGCTTCCATAAGTATCCCCTACAACATCCTCATATTGTCTATGACTGCTACAAACGATGATGTGTGCGACAAGGAGGGCAGTAGTAAACAGTGGAATTGGTTGCACTTCAGTTCCGATGACGTACACAAAAATTTCTTGTTCGTGCTGTACCTACAGGTAACAACTTCTTCTGGCGGCCTTATTGTACGAGCTCCCACTGTGGGGACGAGTCCGTGAGATTCCTGGAGCATTTAAGGCTTGTCACGTCTAGAGGGGTACATACAGGTACCTGGTTCTTGGAGCTGGAGTGCAATGTATGGATACATTCTTGATCGATGGTCAAGGATTGCAACACTCGTGTGCAGTGGTATGCCTTGTTTGATGATTGGTCTACGGGGTGGCGTATACAGCGTGTTCTACAATTCCTATTACAGTGTTTAGGGCTGTTGCTGGATAAAGCACTGATACAGAATCAGTGTCCCGAAATGTACTGTCCGGATGTAAAATAAGTCTGAAGATCGGCTCACTTTCAGATCTCCCACTTCACGGTACCCACAAAGGAATCGAAGAGCTCCGACCTGTGTGCCCTACAGGAACCCGTGGCATGGGCAGTGTTTCGAGTACTCGTCGTCGGGTTCTCTTCTACTTCATGGAGGATGTCCTATTCAAAGTAGAAAGTACGGCGCGTCCATGGAGCACCACTGTCAAACCTCCTCGTTGCGAATGTACCAGTTTCCCGCAGCAGTTGTTGTAGTCGGACGTAAATGGTATGTGACGTCACAATCACAATAGGAACTGACGACGGCGTCCTCTTCTCCGTTTTTGTACGTACCGTGAAGCGGGAGATTTGAACGTGGTCTGATCTTCAAGCTTATTTTATATCCAAACGGTGCAGTTTCGGACATGTGTTCCTTAGCAGAGGTTCATCTTCTAAGTCCCCTCCACATTCTCTAGAACCCTGTAATAGCTATTGTGAAATAACCTGTAGAAGGTTTTACAGTGAAGAGCTAAAGAAACTGGTATACCTGCCCAATATCGGGTAGGGACTCGCGAGCACGCAGAAGTGCCACAACACGACGTGGCATGGACTCGACTAATGTCTGAAGTAATGCTGGAGGGAATTGACACCATGAATCCTGCAGGGCTGTCCAAAAATCCGTAAAAGTGCGAGGGAGTAGAGGCCTCTTCTGAACAGCACGTTGCAAGGCTTTCCAGATATGCTCAATAATGTTCATGTCTGGGGGGGGTTGTTGGCCAGCGGAAGTGTTTAAAGTCAGAAGAGTATTCCTGGAGCCACTCTGTAGCTCTTCTGGATGTGTGGGGTGTCGCATTGTCCTGCTGGAATAACCGAACTCCGTCGGAATGCACAATGGACATGAATGGATGCAGGTGATCAGACAGGATGCTTAAATACGTGTCACCTGTCAGAGTGGTATCTAAACGTATCAGCGGTCGCATGTGACTCCAACTGCACACGCCCCACACCATTGCAGAGCCTCCACCAGCTTGAACAGTCCCATGCTGACATGCAGGGTACATGGATTCATGAGGTTGTCTCTATACCCGCACATGTCAATCCGCTCGATACAACTTTAAACGAGAATCGTCCGACCAAGCAACATGTTTCCAGTCATCAACAGTCCAATGTCGGCGTTGACTGGCCGGGCAGAGGCGTAAAGCTTTTTGTCATGCAGTCATCAAGGGTACACGAGTGGGTTTTCAGCTCCGAAAGCCCATATCGATGATGTTTCGTTGAATTGTTCGCAAAGCGTTGCACTTCGTCACGTTGAACGATTATCTTCAGTGGTCGTTAGTCCAGTTCTTGCAGCAGTTTTTTCCAGCCGCTGCGATGTCGGAGATTTGATGTTTTGCAGGATTCCTGACATTCACGGTACACTCATGAAATGTTCGTACGGGAAAATCCCCACTTCATCGCTACCTCGGAGACGCTGTGTCTCGTCAACAGCTGTGCCAGGTACTTGTCTTATATAGGCGTTACCAATCGCAGCGCCGTATTCGCTCCGTTTACATATCTCTGTATTTGTATCCGCATACCTACACTAGTTTGTTTGGCGCTTCAGTGTATATTTGTGTCCGATTTATTGACACAAAACTTTAGCTCCCAATGTCCAATTTTTTATTCTTAATGATTTCATTTTCCTACAACTACACTTTTCGGTATAAAAATTCAGCAGCTTGAACAAAGCATTCAGTGCTGGTGGAGTTTAGTTAACACCCAAACTATTACCAAATTTTTATATTTGTTTTAGATTTAAAACCATAAAACCTTTTCTCTTTATGTCCATTTATTTGTTGTTATTGACTTAATTTTACTTATAACTACGTCTTTCGGTATAAAAATTGAACAGCTTGAGCAAAAAATTCAGAAATCTTGACTTTTCATAAATATCTACACACAAGCTCTCCAATTACTATAAGTCGAGATATTTAGAGACGGAACATCAGATAAAAATGTCGATGGGAATTGGGGATGCCCTTGATTATGAATCATCCTGAAATTCACTTCAAACGGTTTAGGAAAATGACGGAAAACCTAAATCGAAATGGCTTGTATTGGCTTAAGCCTCGCTTCTATTGAACACGGAGCTAGTGCTTTAACTACTAACGGAGTTCGCTCGATAACGGCAGACACAGTAATGAAAATCCGAAACACACTAGGTCACAAATAACACAATATACATCAAAAAATGGTTCAAATGGCTCTAAGCACTATGGGAGTTAACATCTGAGGTCTTCAGTCCCCTAGACATAGAACTACTTAAACCTAACTAAACTAAGGACACCACACACATCCATGCCGGAGGCAGGATTCGAACCTGCGACCGTAGCAGCAGCGCGGTTCCGGACTGAAGCGCCTAGCGGTCGGCCAATATGCATCACACTTCGCTGTTAGTAATGGACGTGTTCAGTTCAGTCGTTCTGGAATTCTCAGACAGCAACGAATGTCTAAAAACAATGCAAGCACATAGGAATTTGCATAATGTCACCTAATGTGGAAACGATGGCGGCATCATCTCTATTCCAAAAGCAACTCCTAACGTCTAGAATAGCAAAATTATTCCGTTTAGATCATCTGTAGGTGCAATACAACTAGTTTCTTATCGTCGTCGTCAACTGCTCTGGTGAGCATTTCTAGAGCTCGTATTCCCCGTATGAACGCTTCATTCACTGAAGCTTAGTTGATAGAATACAAACAAGTGTTTTTGTTACCATAAAAAATTACCTACAAGTGAAGCATTAATCATAATACTGCTTGAAACTTCCTGCCAGATTAAAACTGTGTGCCGGACCGAGACTCGCACTCGGGACCTTTGCCTTTCGCGGGCAAGTGCTCTACCAACTGAGCACACAGTTTTAATCTGCCAGAAAGTTTCATATCAGCGCACACTCCGCTGCAGAGTGAAAATCTCATTCTGGATAATACTGCTTTTCTAAATGATGCCACCTAGATCGCTTAAGTTTTACTCGGAAGCAACTGGTGTAGTGTAAGCTCACGATAGACACCGGTCTCGTGACGTCACTCAAAAGAAACTACGACAGATCGCTAAATGGCTCCTTTTGCTCTCCATGTCACCAGTAAAATACATTAAGTAATCGAAGCAGATAGTATTATTTATAATCCTACTTACGTGACAATTTAAAAGAGAGAGGTGACGAAATGATTGAAACCCTTTTTTCGCGAGTGGAGGGGTTCAAATTTTCGTCAGGTCATCCAGATGTAAGTTTTCTGTGATTCCTCGACCCGTTTAAGATAAATGTAGACATAGATCCTTTGAAAAGGACACGACCAATTTCCTTCCTCATCCTTGTCTAATCCTACACTTAACCTCGTATCTAATGACTTCGCCGACGACAGGACACTGAACCGTAATGTGCGTTCCCCCTTATGTTTATATACTGACAGAAAAAAATCGCAACACCAATCAGTTGTGCGACATAATTGAAAGTTGGTAGGGGTGGTTCTATGTCTGAAATATGGCGTCATTCAAATTTCGCGTCAGTCGCGTAAAAGTGGCGCTAGTAGCGCCGCTATGAGGATGCAAATCATGTTTGTTTTAAATACACGCTGTAATGGTCGTGGGAGTTACTTACCTTTGAAACTGGACATGGTGAGTTGATGTTGGCCAATAATTCCTTTCAGGCGACAAGGAAACCACTGTCAACACTTCAGTAAATTTGAACGGCCTCGTGTAATAGGGCTGCGAGAAGCTGGACGTTCCTTCTTGGGTAATGCAGAAAGACTAGGCAGGAATGTAGCCACTGTATATGATTGATGCCAGCTGGTGGTCACAAGAATGTACGGTCGCAAGATGACCGGATTCCGACGGCCACGTGGCACTTCCGAGAGGGAAGACCATCACGTTCGCCGTATGGTTCTGGCGCATCGTGCTGCATCCACAGCAGCAGTCTGAGCAGTAGTTGGTGCCACAGTGGCACAAATAACTGTTACAAATCCGTTACTTCAAGGGCAGCTGTGAGCAAGACGTCCTATAGTGTGCATTCGACTGACCCCAAACCAACACTATTTGAGACTTCAGTGGTGCCAAGCGAGAGTGCATTGGAGGGCAGGTTGGAGGTCCGTTATGTTTTCTGATGAAACCTGGTTCTGCCTCGGTGCCAGTGCTACCATGTGTTGGTTGGAAGCAGGCCAGTTGAGCGCTTGCAATCAAACTGTCTGCATGCTACTAACACAGGACCTACATCTGGAGTTATGGTCTTGGGTACGATTTCGTATGGCTGCAACAGGGCTCTCATAGTTATTGCACGCACTGTGTTTGTAAATTTGTACGTCAGTCTGGTGATTCGGCCATTCACGAACAGCATTCCAGAGGGTGTTTTCCAACAGGATAACGCTCGCCCACATACCGCTGTTGTAACCCAACATTCTCTACAGAGTGTTGACGTGTTGCCTTGGCCTGCTCGATCACCAGATCTGTCTCCAGTCGAGCACGTATGGAACATTATCTGACAACTCCAGAGTCATCCACAAACAGCAGTACCCGTCGCTGTACTGACCGACCAAGTGCAGCAGGCATGGGACTCTGTCCTACAAATTGACATGCAGCACCTGTACAACACAATGCATGTACGATCGCACGCTTGCATTCTGTCATTCTGGTGGTTACGCACTTACGTTAACCTGTGATCTTGCAATGTTAATCACTTAAATGTGTTATCTAGACAAATGTATTCCTGAAGTTTCATTACTCTGCATTAATTATTTTGTGGTATTGCAGTTGTTTTACCGTCAGTGTATAATCGATTTTGGCTACAAAATATTTAGTACTTGTTGTAAAATGCAACTAACAATAATGAATATATCATTTTTATTACAACTTATGAAACTAAACTGTAATGAGGGAAATAAATTGTTATGTCACAATCGTTTCACAAGGTCTCACTTTTCTAGTATAATCGGTGTGTCCATCCATAAAACAAAAACTTTCTTAAATTCCTCTGTTGCTGCTGTTCGCACTTGGAGTATGCTGCGTGCCCTGCACTATGTGCACAATTCTGTGTCCCATAGTATTTCAGAAAAAACTGAAACTTCATTTCGTGAAGCTCGTAACTTTCCCCTGCCCCACTCCACCCACCAAAGAAACTAACGCCGTTTGTCTCCGTCAAATAGTTAAGTACATTCTTCCACGTTCTCCCAGTAATGCTGCTTTAGCTGTGTCCTTTTTGTACCACCCACCTGTCACGTTCATTGCTGCCAGTATTCATAGTTCATAGCTACCTGCCTCTTTGTCTTTGTTGTTTTACTTTTTGAGAACAAATATAAACTGTAATTTTTTTTTTTTTTGCTTTGGCTCTTACTGTTTGCATTATTTATGTCATAATTGTATCTACGTGTTGGATTACATAATAGATGTAAGACCTCTTATAAAGTGTGTACCATAATGAATGTAATGCGATATATGTAGAATACCCAGTTACGTGTAAGAGGGACCGTCATAGCCGTTATTTTACCGGAATAAAAAATTAATTCTTAAATAATAAAGATCGGAAGAATAGGAAATACGTTAAAATACAAAATTAAAAAATGTTTATTAACAGGACAAAACGTTGCTTTCAGATTATTTTGTTAGTTCAACATACGTAATCTTTGTTAAACGCGGTTAGGAAGAGAGAAAGTAGCCATTACCTTACAAAGTTTATATGCCTTGAAATGGTTATCAGGAAATGTTACTCCCTCCTACTCACCAGGGCCGTAGTTTCGGAAATGCTTCATGACGGCTCAGGTATCCTATCTCAGTTTATTTTTCTCAGCCGAAAACAGTGCTACGAATGCGAAACGTTACGTATTTATTATTTGAAGTCTGCTGAGTGAGCGCGCCAAGTTTCCGTCAAAATCGTCAGATGGCGTAGCTGCAGGACAGTTTCAAAATGGCGTCTGTAGGCGATGTACGTTACAAGCAACTTGCCATCATTGAATTTGTGACTGCAGAGGAAGAAAATGTAGGGAATATTCACAAAGGCTCGTGCAAAGTTTATGGAACATCTGCTGTGGCCGGCCGAAGTGGCCGAGCGGTTCTAGGCGCTACAGTCTGGAAGCGAGCGACCGCTGGGGTCGCAGGTTCGAATCCTGTCTCGGGCATGGATGTGTGTGATGTCCTTAGGTTAGTTAGGTTTAAGTAGCTCTAAGTTCTAGGGGACTGATGACCTCAGAAGTTAAGTCTCATAGTGCTCAGAGCCATTTGAACCATTTGAACATCTGCTGTCGACAGAAGTACAGTTAGTTGCTGGACACGGAGGGTGAGGTCATCAGAAGGCGGTTCGGCGGAGCTCGACGATTTGCAGCGGTCGGGGAGACGACCCACGGCTGTCACATCTGCCATGTTGCTGCGAGCTGATGTTGTCGTTCGCGAGGACAGAGGCATTACGACGCGCATTTGGCGCTGTCTGTATGAATCAGCGAAGGAAGTTCATACAGTGAAGCACTGGCGCCACCACCAGAGCAAGGATTGGTACCGACAGGGCATACACGCCCTTGTTTCGCGCTGGATGAAGGCCATAGAACGGAATAGACATTACGTGGAAAAACAGGGTGTGTAGATAAAACACCATTCTTTGGTGTATACAGTTCTCATCATGTTCTATATAGAATTGTTGAAGAAAAAAAAACGCGATGCATTACTTTCTGGGAAACCCTCGCATAAGATGTCTGCAGGTTTTCGTGACAACAACTGAAAGTAAAATCTTTTAGGTTGTTAGGCCGTGACATATTCCTCTTCCGATATCTTCCTCACAATAGACTTTTCGACCTCTTCAGGATCTTCTAATGCCTCGGTTAGCTTAATACTGTCAAAGACCAGTGACGCATTCACATATCCAACGATGATGACCCACCAGTAGTAGCCGGAGAAATTTCACCCAAGACTACTACTTCTTCAGAAGAAGCGCAGGAAAACCACCTTTTATAAGTGAAGGTGACACTAGTCTTCGACAGTTCTCAGTTAACCAGAAACAGCAGAAGATCCTGAAGAAGACCCCAGCACAGGGGTCGGAAAGTCGAATGTTGAGGAGAAATGTGAAGAGTAACACGATGCGATCTAACAACCTAGTATACTTTATCTTCAGTTGTATAATGTCTCTCCATTTTCACTCCCGGTTGGTTCAGGACACTTGTTGAGTTTTTGGTCTGTGTACTTACTGCACTTTTGTTGTCATTGTTGTGCTGCCTTTGGCCTCCAGATTGACGCTGTGTGTGGAATTTCGTGGATCTAGCCTACTAAGCAGACATAGAAGGGCACTCCTCTCAAAGCACCTACTTCTCACTGCTGCTGCACGTTTAGCCGGTGAGGCTATTGCGTGATACAGGGGATTCTGCCTGGTGTGGCTCTAGGACGTTCGTCGCACACATATTCTTGTACGCAAACATTCGCGTTCAGATCCTCGCTATTTATATTCTCCATAACGCTAGTTGAACACGGTTTTTCACTTTCATTTATACTGCTTTAGTCATTTCTGTTATTTTGCTGTCCCATAATGAGCAGAATATCGTATACGTCGTAAACTAGCATACTTGTCTCTTTCAGTCCGAGAAATGTCCTCCCCAGGTAGCTGAGTGGTCAGCGCGACAGAATGTCAATCCTAAGGGCTCCGCTCAGGGACTGGGTGTTGTGTTGTCCTATTCCTCATCGTTTCATCCCATCAACGCGCAAGTCGCAGAAGTGGCGTCAAATCGAAAGACTTGCACCCGGCGAACCGTCTACCAGACGGGAGGCCCTAGTCATACGACATTTACATTTATTTACCGAGAAATGGTGTTAAGTTTGGTACAGTAGTCCTCTGCTCTGTGAAGCACTGGCAGATCCCGGCCTTGCATTTGAAATCTTTTAAGTACTTGCTAAACAGTTAGTACGTACCATACATTACGCTTCGAAGTGAAGCGAGTAATGTAACATGATCCACAACTATAACAAATTCTGGTGTTCGAATAGTTCACCGATTCCAGCTATGGTCGTTTCTCGTTGACTTCAGTGATCCACTTTCGCACAAGTCCTGATCTTTTTCTTTTCATTCAGATTTTGATTGTGTGGCCGGATATCCTGCCCTGTGACCCAATTGTCAGATAGGAGCGGCATGTGCGCTACCTAATCGTATATACTTCAGTCAGTGTATATTCGTAGTTTTAAATGTCTCTGTGCTGCTGAGATGAGGAACATGTCCAGTATCTGCCTGTAAGAGTATGGAAAACCACCTAAATGCCTCGGTCAGGCAAGCCAATATACGAGACTGATGAACGTGGCTCAGAAAGGAGCCCTATATGCACCAACAAATTTTTTTGATCATTTGCCCAATAATATAAAATGTGACAGGGAGCAAAGGAAGTTTTAAATATAACCTAAAATCAACTCTGCTGGCCAATTCCTTCTATTCATAGGACGATTTCTATTTAAAAATTGGTAGCCTGTAAAAAATCTTGTTTTTAAATGTAGTTGCATGAATAAGGACTCAAAAAAACAAAACTTATGCGTATCCCGTAAAATGACTCCTTGCACATCATTTCGGCAAAGGAATCGTCGAAATAACATATGGAACAGGTAACTGACTAAGACAGTCCGCAGGTTCCGTGTATTTCCATTCACTCCTCGGAGTTGACTTCAATCCCCCCTCCACCTCAGCCACAGGAACTCGTGACGTCACAATAGTTGCCTTGTCCAACACACATCGCAAACGCTCGGCTACGGCCGGGGCCAGGCGGGAAATTAGTATCTCACTGGAGAGATATCCACTAAATTCCTGAATGTTGTTCATGTGTTATCGAGAGCGTGTGTGTATTTAAACGCGCAGTTACGAAGTAACTCGCTCTTGGCCGAAGGCGGTCCACGCTGCTCTTAAGGTTTGCAGTGTCACGTGCTTTGGCGCACACAACAGGGTCGATATATCTCGTTCGGCTAGGTTATGCAATACGAGCAGGCACATACACAGCGATAAACACTTGTACTGTCAAGAAGTGGGTGTTTGTGCTTGACCTGAAATTTAAAACTTTACTGCTTTATGTTTCCACTTTTTCCATCGTTCCCGATAGCTTGACATCTTCGTTTCAAAACTTTAGTTCGAAGTCTAAAGAAACACTCTTTGATTTCCGATATTTCCTGTCTGAGTCTGCTCGACAAGGTTACGAGCATGCCGCATAATTCCATCAAAAACTTCGACTTTATCTACATCACGGATTATCACTGGGTGATATTCACCCGTTTCCCACTATCTGGCGTCTGACATAAAACGCTGTAGAACAGCTATTAATTGCACAAGTTAAACTTGACGTAATTCGAAAAGTACTGTGAACCAGACACCTCTTCAGCTAGTTCGAAATGAAAGATGTTGTGAAATAGCTCGGACTCTATCAACAGAAAAGCAAGCTTATATCAGAAGTACTATGCTTTTGTTTCGATAGAATTTTATCAACCAATATATTTTCTCCCGGTCAGAGTGGAACCTTTCATTGATAGAGTTCATTGAAAATGGAGGTGTTTCACAGATCAAGCAACGCCTCGGAAGGAAACTAATCGATATCTCGTTTAAGGATCCTTCACAGAAGTTGTCTGAAGTGACTGAATCATGATTACGATTCAAACAGTTTACCGCTGTCCCACTTCGCTCAGTAGACTCATTATATTTCCTCTTGTTAGGACTTTCCGGTTAGTTGACATTTAATCCAATGTTCAAGGAGTCTCGGCTCCGATTAATCAGAGCTAATGAAAAACATAGAAATACTCACTAGGAAATGATTCCCTATTAGACTACAGTGAGCCGAGATATACGTCTGCATAAGTTGTCTAACCTCATTCCGTCATCCACCGTCACTAAGAGCAACAGATTTCCTATGAAGCCTGTTACACTACTATTTTTTTTTTGTCGCGCATGTCTTACACTTTTTGCCTTGTTTCTGTTCACAGAATATTTGCGACTGCATTCTCATTGAGTTTGGAAGTGACCAAGAAAGACACTAAAATATTCTGATTGCTGATGCTTGAGATGATTTAACAATGCTTGAGGCTTCAGAAGACGCAGACTGAATTGCAGATCTCCAAACCAACTATGGGGAAGATCTGAAAAATGCAACCGAAGTTAAAATAAGTGCCCTTCAAACTCAAAATAATTGTGAACTTCTAGGCATGTGACTGACTACGATTAAATGACAACACAGCCAACGGATGTCTCATATGAAGTGATACAAGAGTTGTGGAATGTGTTATATAAACTCAAATCTTAAATACCACGTAATCGTTTCTTAGGTCGGTGATTTTGTTGTTCAGAACACGTTAGATAAAAGGATCATACGCGTGTTTCTCTATTTTGTAATAACCTTTTTAGCGATCTGCCGATATTTATAAAACAGGGGCTCAGGATTTTCCATAAAATTGAAAAAATCGAAACCAAATTAAAATTTCATCTTATTAGCGATTCCAATAAATTATTTCAATATTTGGGATCTTAGTTTTCAAATCGTCTAAGGAAAAAATGTTCATCGTGCGTAGGATTATTCGTAAGCAGGCTAAAGAAAGGAAATTAGCGTTTATCGTCCCGCCGATATCGGTGCTATTAGAGATGGAGCTCAAGCTCTAATTAGTCAAGAATGGTGTAAGAATTCGGTTCTAGCCGTTTTCGATAGAGGTATCCACGTAACTGCCTTAATTAATTTATGCAAACTGGGCGAATCTCAATTAGGATTTGGAATAGAGATTATCGCGACGACATCCATGTTTAACAGTAGTCAGTTGCTCTTGACGAAAGCCGTGGAGTTAATAGGAGGAAGATCGAGTTTTTTTCATTACTTCGATGCGGCAAGAAAACTGGGGACATTTTAGACCAAATTAGGTCTGCCGGAATGTAATCTGCAACATCCCTTCCTACTGTTAAGTGTTAAAGAGTGTGGTGGATGTTGTCACTGTGAATAAATGTCGTGGTATCTACGGAGCAACATGTGCCGCTGATGTCTCATATAAACGTTGCATACAATGATCAATCGTAATACTATGGTAGAAATGGATTGCCATCCATACGAATTACACGGTAACTAGTCACAACAGTTCAGCGATACCTGCCGTGTATGGAGCAACTAAGCAAAGGAATGACATAATCTTCTCCAATGAGTTACTTTTTTGCTTCATAGGATGTATGGAGGCAAGCGTGTCTCGACAGGACGTTGGAGAACAAGTAACTACAACCGCCAGGAAAAAGTCAGGTTGCAACTCCAAAGGTCCGAGTTTCACTACTCCAGCGGTAGACTACTAGAATGTTTTTTTCCTTCTTCTCATCGTTTCTTCCACCTCTCTCAAAGAATTACGTATGTGCAAAACGCCAAGTTGCGCGGTCATTTGGAGTCCACAATGAACTGTCGGTCATCCTGTAACCGGCTCGGTAGTTTAGTTCAGAGGTCAGAGACAGGTGGGGTGCAACATTTCCAACATCCCCTAAGCCCTGCAGCGTTCAGAATCATCCTTCGGGCTGAGGAGAACCTTAATCTCTTTTTTAGCAGCAGAATACTGCATCGGGATCCCTACGTACACTAGACACGTGTTTTATTACATAATCTTTACGAGTGTTCTGGCAAACAAACAGCAGCTGAATAATATAATTAAAAAAGCAGCAGGTTTATTACTGAAAGTAGCTGATGATTATAAAAGATTTTATTTTTTCGCTTTTAGAAGTTTGGAGTTCAGTACAGCCTTTGACTGCTAATATATTTCTATTTTTAATACTAGATACTTATCAACATGCGTTACAAAATGGTTTACTCACAGCTGTAATTCTATGTTCGTGCACAGTTTGATTGTTTTGTACGTCTACATCAGCATTAATGTCGCACAAACCACCTCAAGGTGTGAGGCGGAGGTACTTTCAGTATTTCCCTAATAACGTTCCATTCGTGAATGGTGTGTGCGAAGAACGGCTGCCGGTAATCTTCAGTGTGATCTCTCATTTCTCCGATTTTCTTATCGCGGACATTTCGCGAGATTTATGTGGCAGTAAGTAATAGGTCGCCCGACTCTTCTTGGAACATACGCTCTCGGAATATTAAATGGTTCAAATGGCTCTGAGCACTACGGGACTCAACTGCTGAGGTCATTAGTCCCCTAGAACTTAGAACTAGTTAAACCTAACTAACCTAAGGACATCACAAACATCCATGCCCGAGGCAGGATTCGAACCTGCGACCGTAGCGGTCTCGCGGTTCCAGACTGCAGCGCCTTTAACCGCACGGCCACTTCGGCCGGCCCGGAATATTAACATTAACTCTCTTGCGCTGCATAATGCCCTTCGTATAGCTTCTACCACTGGAGTTTTTTGAGCATCTCCGTAAAACTCTCGCAATTTCTAAACGAACCCGCTCGAAGCGCGCAGCTCATCGTTGTATCTGTTGCATATTCTCTCTCTCTTTTCTATTAATCCAACACAGTAAGGCTCCCAGAGTGACGATCCATAGTCAAGAACTGGTCGAACGAGTGTTTTCTAAGCCACTTCGTTCTTGGATGAAATACATTTCCTTGCGTTTCTTCCATTTAATCGCAGTCTGGCATCAGCTTTTCTTATAACCGGTTTTAAGTAGTCATTCCAGTTTAATTAAGAATGAATTCCCAAATTGTGATTATGGTTCCGAATCAGCCGTTAAACATTTCAGAACAAATGAAAATTTGTGGGGGACTGGGGCTCGAACCCGAGTTCTCCGCATGTAGCAAGCTGTCACCTTAACAACTTCGACTATCCGAACAAGCTTCTAGGAGCGGCCCTAATCTCCATTTGTCCTAGCGTCTGCTCTCCCTTGTGCTCGCACTGTATTACTTCGATTCTCTCACAGGATAACAGACTGTTTTCCCTTGTCATTTCCATGCTATGGCATGAAATACTGTAGTGCAGTGTGTGAGACACTGCACTGCAGCATTCCTATTTAGGTCATTCGCTACAGTTACTCCTGGGTATATTACGGTTGTTACTGTTTAGTTTCATGCCTCCGAGTTTTCTCACTCACTATACGATTTACCGAACACGATTAAAAACAAATAACATGGTCTACCATTGTGTTTACATTATTCTCCGTACTGATAGGTAGTGTCATAGGCCCTCTGCTGTTTCTGATTTACATAAATGATCTAGGTGAAAATCTGAGCAGCCCCCTTAGATTGTTTGCAAGTGGCGCTGTAATTTGCCGGTTAGTAAAATCATCAGACGATCAATCACAATTACAAAGTGATCTAGAGAGAATCTCTGTATGGTGCGAAAAGTGGCAACTGGCACTAAACAAATAAAAGTGCGAGGTCATCCACATGGATACCAAAAGAAATCCGATAAATTTTGGGTATACGATAAATCGCACAAATCTGAGGGCTGTCAATTCGACTAAATACCTAGGAATTGTAATTACGAGCAACTTAAATTGGAAAGACCACATAGATAATATTGTGGGGAAGGCGAAACAAAGACTGCGCTTTGTTGGCAGAACACTTAGAAGATGCGACAAACCCACTAAAGAGACAGCCTACATTACACTTGTCCGTGCTCTGCTGGAATATTGCTGCGCGGTGTGGGATCCTTACCAGGTATGATTGACAGAAGACATCGAAAAAGTGCAAAGAAGGGCAGCTCGTTTCGTATTATCGCGCAGTAGGGGTGAGAGTGTCACTGATATGATTCGCGAGTTGGGGTGGCAGTCCCTGAAACAAAGGCGGTGTTCTTTGCGGCGAAATCTGTTTACGAAATTTCAATCACCAACTTTCTCTTCCAAATGCGAAAATATTCTGTTGACACCCACCTACGTAGGGAGAAATGATCATCATAATAAAATAAGAGAAATCAGAGTTCGAACGGAAAAAATTTAGATGTTCCTTTTTCCCAAGCGCCATTCGAGAGTGGAATGCTAGAGAAGTAGTATGAAAATGGTTCGATGAACCCTCTGCCAGGCACTTAAGTGTGAATTGCAGAGTAACCATATAGATGTAGATGTACATCCTTAGCTAATTATCCACAAATGCAAGACGATTCTTTGATCATACTGGGTACGTAACACAGCCAGCTTGGAATTAGAGGTGTTCGGGAAATACACTACTGGCCATTAACATTGCTACACCACGAAGATGACGTGCTACAGACGCGAAATTTAACCGACAGTAAGAAGATGCTGAGATATGCAAATGATTAGCTTTTCAGAGCATTCACACAAGGTTGGCGCCGGTGGCGACACCTACAACGTACTGACATGAGGAAAGTTTCCAACCGATTTCTCATACACAAACAGCAGTTGACCGGCGTTGCCTGGTGCAACGTTGTTGTGATGCCTCGTGTAAGGAGGATAAATGCGTACCATCACGTTTCCGGCTTTGATAAAGGTCGGACTGTAGCCCATTGCGATTGCGGTTTATCGTATCGCGACATTGCTGCTCGCGTTGGTCGAGATCCATTGACTATTAGCAGAACATGGAATCGGTGGGTTCAGGAGGGTAATACGGTACGCCGTGCTGGATCCCAACGGCCTAGTATCACTAGCAGTCAAGATGACAGGCATCTTATCCGCATGGCTGTAACAGATCGTGCAGCCACGTCTCGATCCCTGAGTCAACAGATGGAGACGTTTGCAAGACAACAACCATCTGCACGAACAGTTCGACGACGTTTGCAGCAGCATGGACTATCAGCTCGGAGACCATGGCTGCGGTTACCCTTCACGCTGCATCACAGACAGGAGCGCCTGCGATGGTGTACTCAACGACGTACGTGAGTGCACGAATGGCAAAACGTCATTTTTCGGATGAATCCAGGTTCTGTTTACAGAATCATGATGGTCGCATCCGTGTTTGGCTACATCGCGGTGAACGCACATTGGAAGCGTGTATTCGTCATCGTCATACTGGCGTATCACCCGGCGTGATGGTATGGGGTGCCATTGGTTACACTTCTGGGTCACCCCTTGTTCGCATTGACGGCACTTTGAACAGTGGGCGTTACATTTCAGATGTGTTACGACCCGTGGCTCTAACCTTCATTCGATCCCTGCGAAACCCTACATTTCAGCAGGATAATGCACGACCGCATGTTGCAGGTCCTGTACGGGCCTTTCTGGATACAGAAAATGTTCGACTGCTGCCCTGGGCAGCACATTCTCCAGATCTCTCCCCAATTGAAAACGTCTGGTCAATGGTGGCTGTGCAACTGGCTCGTCACAATACGCCAGTCACTACTCTTGATGAACTGTGTTGAAGCTGCATGGGCAGCTATACCTGTACACGCCATCCAAGCTCTGTTTGACTCAATGCCCAGGCGCTTCAAGGTCGTTATTACGGCCAGAGGTGGTTGTTCTGGGTACTGATTTCTCAGGATCTATGCACCCAAATGGCGTGAAAATGTAATGACATGTCAGTTCTACTATAATATATCTGTCCAATGAATACCCGTTTATCATCTGCATTTCTTCTTGGTGTAGCAATTTTAATGGCCAGTAGTGTATTCCCGGATAGGAGAACCGAATAGCTGAGTTTGATAAAAAGAATGCAGTACGTCGATGCCGCGCATCTCCACTGGCTGGCAGCCCGGGATTTCTGGAGTCGACCCAAGACGCCAGGGGCGCTACGGTAGAGAGCCGCCACGGCACGGCAGGTATAAGAAATAAAAGTGCGGCCGCTGGCCGAGGGCGGAGGGCGAGGCCCGGTGCAGGTAGCTTGCTTGCATGCTGCACCGCCAGGCGCTAGCGCCGCACGCCGCATTCCGGCAAATCACCCACGAGCAGCCTAGAATTTACTGAGCTAGCCGTCGAAACGATAACAAAAACACGACGACACGGAAACCCCGTCTCCGTGTTAAACATAGTCGCCGCGTTGTCATTTCTGACAGACTCGATCAGTATGGGCCCCGTCTCCGCGTCAAACTTAATCGTTGTGTTCTCATTTCTAACCGACTCGATCAGTACGTTAAATATACCGTACTTTGTGACGCTTCGGGGCTACGTGTGTGCGATCGGCTTCCACCCGCTCACCCCCTCTTCGAAGACTGGAGCCGCGGTTGCCTTCCCCAAGTTATTTTCATTCCTTTTCTTCGGACATTAATTATGTGTTTCTAAAGCAGTGAAGCCCGCCTATTAAACTTCAGTTTCGATTCCCTACTTCCAACATACAACACAATATACGAGGCTGAATCAAATGAAAACCTTAATTATTTTTTTAAATATTATTTATTGTGCAGAAGGGGTACAAAGCTGTATCACTTTTCAACATAATCTCCCCCACGCTCAATGCAAGTCATCCAGCGCTTACAAAGTGCATAAATTCCTTTAGAAAAAAATTCTTTTGGTAGTCCGCGCAACCGCTCATGTTCCACGTAGCGTACCTCTTCATCGGAACGGGACTTATTTCCTCGAATTGCGTCTTTGAGTGGTCCAAACATATGGAAATCACTTGGGGCAAGGTCTGGTGAGTATGGTGGATGAGGAAGACACTCAAAATGAGGTCTTTGATTGTTGCAACTGTTGTACGGGCAGTGTGGGGCCTTGCATTGTCATGTTGCAAAAGGACACCTGCTGACAGCAATCCATGTCGCTTTGATTTGATTGCAGACCGCAGATGATTTTTTAGGACATCTGTGTATGATGCACTGGTGACAGTGGTCCCTCTAGGCATCTAATGCTCTAAAATGACGCCTTTTTCGTCCCAAAAGAGAGTCAGAATAACCTTCCCTGCTGATGGTTCTATTCGAAACTTCTTTGGTTTTGATGACGAGGAATGGCGCCATTCCTTGCTCGCTCTCTTCGTTTTCGGTTGGTGGAAGTGAACCTAGGTTTCGTTCCCAGAAACGATTCTTGCAAGGAAGCCATCACCTTCTCGTTCAAAGCGCCGAAGAAGTTTTTCACAAGCATCAACACGTCGTTCTCTCATTTCAGGAGTCAGCTGCCCTGGCACCCATCTTGCAGACACTTTGTGAAACTGGAGCACATCATGCACAATGTGGTGTGCTGACCCATGACTAATCTGTAAACATGCTGCAGTGTCATTCAATGTCACTCGGCGGTTTTCCTTCACTATGGCTTCAACTGCTGCAATGTTCTGTGGAATCACAACTCGTTGTGCCTGACCTGGACGAGGAGCATCTTCCACTGAAGTCACACCATTTGCGAACTTCCTACTCCATTCGTAGACTTGCTGCTGTGACAAACATGCATCACCGTACTGAACCTTCATTCGTCGATGAATTTCAATAGGTCTCACACCGTCACTACGCAAAAACCGAATAACAGAACGCTGTTCTTCCGTGGTGCAAGTCGCAAGTGGGGCGGCCATCTTTATACTGATACTGCGACGGTATGTGTGCATCTGCACTATGCTGCCACCTACAGGCCATGCTGCAAACTGTTTGTAGCACGCTCACCAACTTGCAGGATAACGGCGTGAAATTTCGATTTGTTATTACAAATTTAAGGTTTTCATTTGACACCCTCGTACAAACAATAGCACCGTTCAGTAAGTTTTGAAGTTCATGACCCACTTAAACTTAGCGTCATACAAGAAGCAAGTAAGCAGGACTAATTTTCCCGTATACTCCCCAGTATTCTAAAATTGATTTCACTAACTGTTTCCATTTTTTCGGACACGTCGCCTGTCTCTGTAAGTCCGTTTTTATACAAGATGGTTGCCCGGTCTCAGCTCTTCAGTATAAAATGTCAAATCAAAACACCTTCAGCCATCTAAATTTCCAATTCTATTTTATTTGTGCTCAAATAAAACAGAAGTGTGAATTTAGACAGCTGAAGATGTTTAGATTTGACATTTTTTCTTGATCTGTCTGGTTTCAAAACAACAGTAGCCACTACTTTAAAGACCTTCTACGCTTCAAGAAATGGTTCGAAACCTTCGTAACCAGTTCTTGCGGTGAATTTCGTCGACACATAATTTGAGCTACAGTCATAGTTTTCGTTATAAATAAATCAAATCAGACTTAAGATCAGTGATTAACGATATGAACTAAAGACGCCACACAATTTTTAAGGAAATTATCGTGTCTATTTTAGAATATGTTTTGAACACTTCTTTTTAATAGATGTGAGACGAGTCAGCACGCCAATGCGTTTCAAATACTAAATGGATCCTTTAAGAAAACAGCATTATCATTATTCTTATCATAAATTAATATTATTAGCAGGTTATGGAAAATGTTGATTTCAAAATATTTTTCCAGGTAATTCTGTCTTGAAACCTAATTTCTCAATTCGGTTGATATTCATACATTCTCTGATGTTGTCAAAGAAACGTAATCTAGATATTCCGAAACGCCTTCCTCCTTGATGGTGTTCTGTAGACACTTGGTAGATTTTCCTCTCTTCCGGAGTTCGGAGTACGTGTCCGATCCAACGAAGTCTCCTAGTTTTAATTTCGAATACTATGTTCGGCGCTCGACATAAGACATGTACTTCCATGTCTTTGGGTTTTACTTTGTAAGCCTCCAAATACGGCTCTAAAATTTTCCCTTACAAATATTTTTTGTTTCAATTTTTCTGATTTTGTTAACGTCTAAGTCTGAAAATAATATGCTAGAACAGACAAAAACTGTTTCTCGATGATGATCATCTTACGTGTTCTTAACTATCAATGTTTATTGTGCTATGAGTCAAATGGTTCAAAAGGCTCTGAGCACTATGGGACTTAACATCTGTGGTCATCAGTCCCCTAGAACTTAGAACTACTTAAACCTAACTAACCTAAGGACATCACACACATCCATGCCCGAGGCAGGATTCGAACCTGCGACCGTAGCAGTCGCGCGGTTTCGGACTGAGCGCCTAGAACCGCTAGACCACCGCGGCCGGCTGCTATGAGTCATACAGGCTGCACTCTCATAGCTTTAGTGTCGATAAAGTTTATTGATTTGTAATTCCAGCATATGCTAACGAACATTTGTTTCTTTTTTTACTGAATCAAAGAATAGTATTTCTAAAGCATAAAACTAAAACTTGGGGATAGTCGTATCAGAAGTGTCTTCTGCTACGCACCGTATATTGATTTTTATGGAATAAGTAATAGGGTGAACCCAAACTCCACGGACAAAATTTCAGAGGTTGTACAGAAATATTTTCTGAGTGTTTTGGTGTAAGGTATCCGTGGTATCTGGTAGTTCTTTATGGAGTAATAATGTTACTTGTTCATTCGTTTGTTATCGCAATGTTCTCTGTTTCTGTGAAAACACCTTCACAGTAGTACAACATATAAAACATAGCAATGCAGAAACCCTCACAATAAACATGTAAACTTTCATAACAATGTGTTCAGTTTACCAGTCAATTAACAGCACAGTGCATGAAACCCATACACGAGGTGCATATGAGTCAGCTCTTCATCAAAAAACTTGTCCGTACTTTGTGTACCACTGTCATCAAGTAACTAACACTGCCAGAAAAACAAATCTAAGGCAGAACCGAGCAGTAATGAATGAGAGATTTAGGCGGAAGGGTAAATTTGTCAACGGCAAGTACCGTGAGAAAATGGAAAAACTAGGTTTGCAAAGAAGACACACAGAATATACCGTCTATATTTGCCTGTTGCACAGATATTTTCAGTGCAATAAAGACTCAAAGAACAATAAGGATAAAAAACCAAACGAAATGCAATTACGCCGTGACAGGCCACCGCAGACCACAGCTCGTGTATACCAAAAATACTCAATTAATGTCTCTGAACAGAACAACCTCCGAAATTTTGTCGGTAAAGTTTCAGTTCCCCCTGTAGATGTAGATTCGATTCTGCATGCGTCTATCGAGATTACAGCAAAAATGACGGAACAGACTGCTCTTTGCCATTTCACTGATTACACACAACTAAGAGAAGGAATAATATTGTCAAAAGAGTCGATCTCACCAGTTATCGTAATTTTTTCCCATATGTCTTTCATGACAATGATGAAAAACCTCAACAGGTAAAGACAGAAGTAGTTTTTAACACGTGAGATCACATTTCAAACACGTCATAACATAGGATCTTTCCGTGGTGCTATCAGGCATTTTGAGAGGAGTAGTTAGATAGAGGTAAGAATACTGCACTCGTTTCAGGTAAACTGTGCTTAAAATTTCCGCGAGGACCGAGTGCAAAATGACTTGAGGCCCGTAATTCGAAGTATGAGAATACCTCCCTTAAAACAGAACAAGCAATATATCTGTGAACAGCGATTTCTTGCTCGGATAGACCGTTTTATTCTCTTCTGAGTAATCCCAGAACATCTGTAACACGAGCAGGGACAGACACCGTATACAGCAAGCAATTTTTGTCGGGATAGTTTCTTTGAGAAGCCCCAACTTCTTTGCTATGTCAAAATGACTTGACACCCGTAACTGAAAGTATGAGAATACCTTCCTCAAATAGGACGAGCAATATACCTATGAACAGCGATTTCTTGTCTCGAATAGAGCGTTTTATTATCTTCTGAGTAATCTAAGAACATTCGTAACACTACCATATACCACGTATACAGCAAGCAATTTTTGTCTGGATTGAGTCTTTGAGGAGTCCCAACTTCTTTGCTATATCAGCAACATGGATAGATGTGCAAAATGTTTCAAATAATAATGTCAATACACGTATTTACGTCTGTCAGCGGCCATGTCTGTACCGGCCCAGATCAGCAATCGATGTGATTAGCTGCAGTAGCGCCGGGTGTACATGGGAGATACAGCACAGAAAATGTGCACCACGGTGTTTTCGGTTACTGGCGCCTTTCAACAGAGAACACATCATCAAGAAATTTTGTGTAAAAGGAAAATGTTATCAGAAATGTTTAGAAATACTTAATTTTCTCAAAAAATGAGGAAATTTTAATACTGATTGATGCAGTTCCTTCAAGTAGTGGTTCAAATGGCTCTGAGCACTATGGGACTCAACTGCTGAGGTCATTAGTCCCCTAGAACTTAGAACTAGTTAAACCTAGGACATCACAAACATCCATGCCCGAGGCAGGATTCGAACCTGCGACCGTAGCGGTCTTGCGGTTCCAGACTGCAGCGCCTTTAACCGCACGGCCACTTCGGCCGGCGTTCCTTCAAGTAGTGTTTAACATCACTGTTAAAAAATTATGTAACCGCAAGCGAAAACAATTTTTAACTCTCGAAATACATTTATCCCATGCATGTAAAAAACATTCAAAGAACAGAGGTTCGAAATGTAGTCTTTTGAACATTTTTGAAAACATTCTGAGTTGATTTCTGAACGGATCATAAGTTGACTTTTGAATACGTGCATAGAGTACGTGATGTCTCTGCCAGGGGAATCCCTGTCGTATCGAGAAATAAAAAGCTTTCCCGCAGACGACAGGGGACGGGGTTATACGAGTTGAGCCGAATAAACCCGAACGGGTGAATCCCAATCGTTGTTGGTTTATGTGATTGATTGGATGTGCTAATGATAAGCGTTGTTATAATTGGTAGCGAAATCCATAGATTCAGACTACCAGAATGGAAATAAACGACTAGCAGCAATAACAGGCAGGAAAGATTACATATTATTTTATCGGTTATAGTATAATAAAATAATGGAATAGATGATAATAAAATGCGTGGCTTTTTAAAATGTATGAATTAATGAGATTAATTTTTCGGCGTGAATGACAAGCACAATAAGCTGAGCTATGCCTGGAAATAAGTCCGTATTAGTTCATATTATTTTGCAGGGCGGAGTAGTTTCTTTCTCCGCTGTAGATTTGTGCTTACCATTCTTTATAATGCTACGTTTGGTCGCCGCGTTCGCCTTTGAAGTCTTGACCGTGTTCCTATTAAGCTTATCGGATCTTCGTAATTTTCCAAAGTACACAGGTGGGCTTCAGTTATTGTAATTATTGTACTATTTGAAATAACAACTCACACGACCTTTCTGTTAATAAAACAATACTGTATTTTTCTAAACGGTGCACATATGAAATACACACTCCTCACTTATTCATAGCGACCCCAAAATGGCGGTCTACAATTACTCGCTAAAAAATTGGCGTGCTTCTCACTCTTTCACTAGCTGAGCGCGAATCCCTCCTTCCTCCTACTGGTACCAAAAAAATCCTCTGTTTATTAACAACTGAAAGTCAAAAAATACATGACGGTAGGCATAGGCTCTATGATGGGCTACCGCTTCATCTTGTCTCTTTGCCTTTAAAGAAGACGAAAACATAAAGGAAATGCAAAAGGTTTATCACACGGTGTATCCAAGTAAACGGAACTTTGACAGAAAAGTTTTGCCAGATCGCTGCCCTACTAAGGGCCCGTTGTACAGTCCCCGGTTAGCAGCCGCTTAAGTTCTGTTCTCGGAATAGCGCGGAAAACGCGTTGAACGGTCACGTAATAATGCCTAAGCGGAGAATAAACGCGGGATAAGTAAACAGGTGATTCTGGCAGGGTTAGTGAAGTTAAGCGGACAATAAGTTTTAACAATGGCAGGAATAGTTACAGAATTAGTGACGACAAGATTGTTAGAACGAGGAAGGAAAAAAAATGGGGACATCACACAAATTATATGGAAGAATATGACGATTCCAAATTTAAATAAAAATTTCGAACTACTGATACTTTTCGATCTCATCCTTGAGAAACTGGAGCATGTGAATGAAATGTGAAACTATTTCCTAATATGAAACTTTTGCTTGTAATAAGCCTAATAGGCATATGATATTGGTACTTCATGAGTTATATTCTCTAGTGTTATTTTTGTAAATGAGGTAGATAAAAATGACCATTTGTGCCAAAACAGTGTCGCTTATTTGGTGTGTGTTACAATTGTTGAAATATTGGAAAGGCCTGTTTCGCTTTATCTAGCAGACAGTGACAAAATAGAAGTAATCAAATCGAGAAACCACACCACTCTTGGTTTTATGTTTCCTGTATTTAATCTCATGTCATACAAAAGAGAAAGTTATTAGCTAATAGGCAATAAGACTGCAAATTTTCTGAGGAGTTGTTAGTTGTTATTCTCCCAGCCGCAAATAATCCCACCCAGTATTAACTGTGAGTCTTTTTTTTTTTTTTTTTTTTTTTTTTTTTTTTTAAGGTGTGTACGATGTCAAACCGGCCGACTGGGATTATGAGAGGCATCACAGACATTTTAATTTCCACTTTTCTGAATATAGGTTTGATGGCTTCCAGTACAAAATGTACACGTTTGAATTTCACAGAGCGAAATACAGTGACGTACGATAAAAGAATGCTGTGTGTAGAGGTGTGGCACTGCACTTTGGCACACTTAAGACCAAATAACACGTCTTAACATTTCCTCAAAGATATATGTTTTATAATCAGACTTTTCAGAAAGATGTGCGCTACAAAACGAACATATTTTTTGAAAAATTGATTTTTTTTTTAATTTTTGACTTCCTATCTCAAACACTCGAGTGGGAGGAGGAGCCACTACCAAGTTTTTGCCCCGGTTCGGAAACATCGTGGATCCGGAGCTGCTTTTAAGAAACATCCTTAATTCATGATGGTCGTCATCATGCTTGTTTTTAGTTGTCTTCATTTTGTGTTATTTTCTAACTGAGATGGTACACAGGTTATTTACGGGACGTGTACTTTTAATTTTTGCTACACATTCGCGTCCAGCAGGTGTTCGTCTAGAGAGTATTTCTGCGGAAAGTCAACAATTATCGAAAAATTTCATGGAGATAACATCCTCAATCGACGACTTCATGAATAAAACTAGAGGCAACATTTCAACAGGCAGTTCCGTCTACTGGTGTAACTTCTCATTCAATGTTGACATATGAGGTTTGATTGTCTGGTATATTGCAGACTTAAAGTTCATTCTAAAACTGTGCCGTCACAAACTTTGTTTGAGTTGCTCAAGATGTAGCTAATGGTCTTCACAGTCGTGTTATACAGAGTACATCCCGTATTTAGCTGTAATTAATAATTGGGAGGTACCAAAATTACTTTCATAAAACTGCATATACCATTCTTACCTTTGGAGTGCAGGTTATATATCATTTCAGCAAATATGTTTTTACCTTAACTGCGTTGCATTCTGCTCGTAGCTGTCGTCAAGCTCAATGGCATCTCGTTCTGTTAGTGGCGGTAACGACTCTTATTAAAACGTGTTAAATGATTCAGTAAAGTCCCTGTGAGTTATTGCAGGCGGCGTAACACACGTGGGAATAGGAATTGAGCGATACTGATGGCTACCTGCTATCGAATGACTACCCTAAGATTTGTAACCTTAGATAGCGAAACTCCGCCCCCCGTGATATAAAAATGGCGTGAATGAACAGACACAGTATATCATCGAGAGAGGTTCTTCATTTTGTTTTCACGTTCTCTTTTGGTTCTTGTTGGGGACGGGAGAGGCTGTAATTATGGCGGAGAACGTACAGCTGTTGTCCCGGCCTGCCTGCCATTGATCAAAGCCTATCGCGATGCAAGATATCACAAGCATTGGGATATAGTCGGCTGACATGCAAAATAGATCGCGCGCTTTGAGTACGAGCACTTTCTCAGTTCTAAGGACGAAACGCTTTTAAATACACTGCTCCTCTGGTATGGAAAGATTTTATCACCGAAAGATTCTTTTCTTCAGTAGTTTATCTCACACGCTTTTCTTACGAAAGCTTTATCCTTCCATACTCAGCTTGCTGTAGATGAATGTAGAATAAATCAGCCAAACATGAACTTAAGTTCCATACAAGGAATACTCGTGATGGAAGGACGTCTGCCATAAAAAATAGTTATTCTTAATACTGTAACTGGTCATGATAAGCACAATTTTTATTTTGATTATCTGTTTCACTATCCTCCAAATTTTCAGCGATATACTATTATTTCATACTTCACAGCTACTTCAATAATAAAAATATTCAACACGTTAGTATTAGTATGACTCATTTTAAGACCTGTTTAATGGTTATCCACGCTACAATAACGATCTCTTCAACCGGCAAGATACTCAGGCTCCCTCCGTGTAAAGAAATGTTAGGCAGCCTCGCTATTTGCAACTGCTTCACTATCAGAATACACGTTTATCTCATACAATCTTCTGTTTGTCGCAGGAACAAACATGTAAATATGTTGTTCCCAGGTGTATGACCTTCAACTCTGGAATTGATACTCGAAGAGATTATGAGTAGTAAGAATTCCTTGAGTCAAGCTAGTATTCAACATGATTAGGATCTCCAGAAAGAGTGAAACTGTGTGCTGGACAGGAAACCTAACCGTGCTATTTACCTTTCGTGAAAGGAAAAAATAGCGAATCTGAACCACTACATTTCGTAGCCCTTTGCGACAGCGTATTTAAAACCGCTATCTTCTAGACCGCTGGTCGAATTGACATAATGGTTAAGGCACTGGTCTCGCATTTAGAAGACTCAAATTTCAAATTCCCATCCACTTATGCAGATTTAGGTTGCCCGTGCTTTCCCTAAGTGACTTATGGTGAATGCTGGAAAAGGAGGCAGCTGATTTATTTCCCGATCTTCGTGCATTGCGAACTTGGGCACGGTCCTACTGATCTCGCAATAGATGAGACGTTAGACCCTAATCTTCCTTTCTTTTTTCCTTCATCTGGACCGGGTGATAAAAGCTATGTGCATTGAGGTACAGGGTGGAACACGGCAAGTAGTATATATTAATTTTGCTGTTATGAGCTTTAGCTTATATTTACACCTATAGAACTTACATATAACTGTTTTGCACACATTGCCATTACTGTAAAGCCAAACATTAGTTTCTCTCTTAAAACGTAAGTCACACATTCGGCTTCCATCATTGCCGGTGCGTTATTGAAAACGTTTGCAGAAGGTCCTCATTACGTTCGCAATCATTTCGTGAGGAATGGCATTTATCTCTTCCAGGATTGGGACTTTCAACTCATCAGTATTGTGGATCCGCCGTGGAAAAGATTTGTTCTGGAGATGACTCCGCAGAATAAAATCAGAGAGAGAAAGATCAGGTGATCTCGAAGGCCATGGGATATCACCGAATAGTTAGATTAACTGATGTGCAAACTGGTGTCTCAGTTTAGTCATTGAACTGCAGGCCGTATAGGCTATAACTCCATCTCGCTGAAACCATATCGCGTCTAAGCGGCAGTGTCCCTGCAGCTGTGGAATGAAGAAATTGTTAATCATGACCGTAACCCCCTAGGAATTGAGACTCACTTACCGGTCGCCGTCTTCAAGAAAATACGGCCCAACCATTCCTATGGACGACGTTTGAGCTACCCTGCGTCGTTTCATGAATGAGCTGTTGGCTTGTGTCCGAGTAATGTTTCATTACAAACCCATTCAGACGAAAGTTTGCCTCGCCAGAAATCGTAAGATTTCTCAGAAATGCGTCGTCTTAGTCAATTCTGTCCAGTAATGTTCCGCAGAAATTCCACCAGTTCAGTTTCCCTCCCGGCTGTGACCAGCCTCTTGCAGCTTGTATGGATGAAATTTCGGATTCTGTTTCACAGTCCTCTGCAAAGCCTTGTGAGGGAACTGTAATGTTCTGGAATGGTGACGGACAAATTACTGTGGGCTTTCTTGACGAATTCCACGAACTCGTCGGGTACTTCTTGGCGTTGGAATCGTCATTTCAGACCCCTTATGCTTCACATTGGTTACAGAATCCGTCTCACAATATTGTTTTATCCACTTGGCTATTGGCGTTCTGTCTGGAACACGGAAATTGTCTCTTCGACGGCGCATTGCGCTCTGGACAGTTACTACGCTCTGCAGACGACAGAACTCCCCCACTGCGTCAGCACGCACCTGCACTAACCAGCGTTCCATAGGCTGCTGAATGGCATGCTATGTGAGTTTGATTAGATGAGTTAGATGGAGCGAGTACCTCTACATTTTAGCAGAATAGCCAATTCAAAATGTACCGTGGGCCACCCTGAATAAGTCTGTATGCGCTGACTTACAGTATACACAGTGATCGAGTCCCCATCTCATTCCTATTTAACTGAATCATCTAAAAGTGCTACCTTTCCTTCTTTCTCCGTCTCAGCTGTGTACCTGACCTTAGGATCTATACTGCTTACATGACAGATTACCTGCCGAAAGCCGGCCGGAGTGGCCGAGCGGTTCTAGGCGCTACAGTCTGGAACCGCGCGACCGCTACGGTCGTAGATTCTAATCCTGCCTCGGGCATGGATGTGTGTGATGTCCTTAGGTTAGTTAGGTTTAAGTAGTTCTAAGTTCTTGGGGACTGATGACCCCAGCAGTTAAGTCCCATAGTGCTCAGAGCCATTTGAACCAACCTGCCGAAAACGTTCTGCGTCATGTGGCTAGATGAGATCCGAATCATCAGAATAATGAAACAAGAAAGCATGACAAGACAAATCCGAACAGAAGGTGTTTTCCTGGAAATGTTCATAAAGAAATTGGAGATTACTGGAGACGATGAACAACAGATGACCGTTCCGTCAGTCATATCCTAAAATATATTGCCAAGAAAAGAATAGATGGTCATCACAGCATACAAATTTTAATAGACTCCGGAGGAAAGTGATCTGTTATGAGGTTCAACGTGTCTTGCTGAGAGACTTTTGTGAACAAAGAGACTTAGTCCAGGTTGACCATAATTCTGTTTTGCTCAATTACGTCAACGAATATCTATGATGATCTCATATAGCATCTTTTAAACTATTACGTACAAACTTAATGATCAGCCCAAATGTTAAAACTGTCGAATGGTTGTCAGTCCACACGGACAGAGCAAGAAGCAGCCTGACACACGACCTTCCTCTTTTAAGGTAAGGAAACACTTATTGCACACATTACATAAATGAATGCTGAAAGGTGAAGTTTCTTTACTCAGAACGTTCAGGTATACATTTCCTATGGAAGTACTAACGAGAGGACTTGGCTTATAAGAACTTGGCTTATAACTGTAAAAATAAACCCAAATCGTCAAAAAAGCTCTTACATCATGAAACAAGGAATAAAGTCTTCATTCCAATCTGTAGTGTTCACACACTTAAACTAAAGTAGAAAACAGTAACTTTACGACCTCAAAGCCTCCAGCGTCAATTTCCTGTCTCATTAAGCACATTCCTCACGTGCAATATTTAGTAAATGCTGTTTACAATGATTTCTCCTTGACACTTTCCACCAAATATACGGCGCATGTCGTTCACGTCTCTATCTGCTTCCTGAAATAATTTGAAAAGTGGTCTTATTTGAGTAGTTTTTGCGGTGACGAATAAGTTCGGCAGTTACTAGATATGCAACAGGGCAGTGACAGGGCGATGAGTGACTGTTCTCACCTGTTACTAAGGAGCTAGTTTCGTATCGCTTATGCATCTGACAAGTCTACTAATTTGGGCATCACATAATCCAAAGAGATTCTGGTCGTATGTGAAGTATGTTAGCGGCAAGAAACAATCAATGCCTTCTCTGCGTGATAGCAATGGAGATAGTATCGAATACAGTGCTGCCAAAGCAGATTAACTAAACACAGCCTTCCGAAATGCCTTCACAAAAGAAGAAGAAGTAAATATTCCAAAATTAGAATAGAGAACAGCTGCCAACACAAGTAACGTAGAAGTAAATATCCTCGGAGTAGTGAAGCAACTTAAATCACTTAATAAAAGCAAGTCTTCTGCTCCAGACTATATACCAATTAGGTTCCTTTCGGAGTATGCTGATGGATTAGCTCCATATTTAACAATCATATACGACCGTTCATTCGACAAAAGATCCGTATCCAAAGACTGGAAAGTTGCAAAGGTCACACCAATATTCAAGAAAGGTAGTAGGAGTAATCCACTAAATTACAGGCCCATATCGTTAACGTCGATTTGCAGCAGGATTTTGGAACATATATTGTGTTTGAATTACCTCGAAGAAAACAATCTATTGACAACAGTCAACATGAGTTTAGAGACATCGTTCTTGTGAAACACAACTAGCTCTTTATTCACATGAAGTGTTGAGTGCTATTGACATTATATTTCAGATCGATTCCTTATTTCTGGATTTCCGGAAGGCTTTTGACGCTGTACCACACAAGCGGCTCGTAGTGAAATTGCTTGCTTATGGAATATCGTCTCAGGTATGTGACTGTATTTGTGATTTCCTGTGAAAGACGTCACAGTTCGTAGTAACTGACGGAAAGTCATCGAGTAAAACAGAAGTGATTTCTGGCGTTCCTCAAGGTAGTGTTATAGGCCCTTTGCTGTTCCTTATCTGTATAGACGATTTGGGAGACAATCTGAGCAGCTATCTTCGGTTGTTTGCAGATGACGCTGTCGTTTATCGACTAATAATGTCATCAGAGGATCAAAACAAACTGCAAAAAGATTTAGAAAAGATATCTGAATGGTGCGAAAATTGGCAGTTGACCCTAAATAACGAAAAGTCTGAGGTCATCCACATGAGTGCTGAAAGTAACTCGTTAAACTTCGGTTACACGATAAATCAGTCTAATCTCAAAGCCGTAAATTCAACTAAATACCTAGGTATTACAATTACGAACAACTTAAATTGGAAGGAACACACAGAAAATGTTGTGAGGAAGGCTAACCAAAGACTGCGTTTTATTGGCAGGACACTTACAAAATGTAACAGACCTACTAAGGAGACTGCCTACACTACTATTGTCTCCTCCTCTTTTAGAATACTGCTGCGCGGTGTGGGATCCTTACCAGATGGGACTGACGGAGTACATCGAAAAAGTTGAAAGAAAGGCAGCACGTTTTGTATTATCGCGAAATATGGGAGAGAGAGTCACAGAAATGATACAGGATTTGGGCTGGACATCATTAAAAGAAAGACGTTTTTCGTTGAGACGGAATCTTCTCACGAAATTCCAATCACCAACTTTCTCCTCTGAATGCGAAAATATTTTGTTGACACCGACCTACATAAGGAGGAATGATCACCACGATAAAATAAGGGAAATCAGAGCCCGTACGGAAAGATATAGGTGTTCATTCTTTCTGCGCGCTATACGAGATTGGAATAATAGAGAATTGTAAAGGTGGTTCGATGAACCCTCTGCCAGGCACTTAAATGTGATTTGCAGAGTATCCATGTAGATGTAGATGTAGATACGTGGTTTCGTGGGAGTGACACAACACAAGATTCTCTTAGCAGAAGACATGCACTGCCGCTAACATATTCTTTAATTCTATCGATTTTCCTAGCTGGAAACGACTGTACTTTATCGTTTCGCTACCAAAATCTTTGCTTGTACAATTGTAACGATTTGAAATACATCCCAAATGAGCAGCACTTATAGTATAACGTTGTTATTGTGATCTTCAGTCTGAAGATTTGAAGTACACCATTGGCCTTTAAAACTACAGTGCCAGGAAGAATAAAAAGTAACGAAATTTTATGCACTGGCGTTGCAGTATAGTAGGAACAGTTCATGACAGTAGTTTTGCTGGACCAGTTCTGGTCCTGCTAACTATGTTATCTCAAGGTCACTGCCAGTGTACTGTTACACCTGAGGCTGTTGGGCCTGTTATCTAAATATCCGAGGTCATCTTGGGAACCCCCACCCTGCCCACACACTGGAAGCAATTGTACGTGATAGACTCATGGTCACCCACCCCCTCCCCTCATCCCTCCTTTTTCTTTGGATCATGAATCAAGTTCCAACTCCCCCTCCCCCTCCTCCTTTTATCACTAGAGCATTTGCGTGCGCCTCATCATTCGAGATCTGTGCACCATAGTGAGAGGACCAACAGTAGCAAAATTATTCTACTTAAAAAATAGTGGAAAATATTCCCCTAGATTACAAGGTAAGGCACTTTCACATTACTTTGTTTGACTGAATTTGTGTAAATTAATTTGGTCGTATGACTAGTGCCTCCTGTCGGGTAGACCGTTCGCTGGGTGCAAGTCATTCGATTTGACGCCACCCCGGCGGCTTGCGTGTTTATGGGGATGAAGTGATGATAATTAGGACAACGCAACACCAAGTCCCTGAGCGGAGAAAATCTTCGACCCAGCTTGGAACCGAACCCGGCCCCTTAGGATTGACATTCTGTCGCGCTGACCACTCATATACCGCGGGCGGACTATAAATTAATGACATCACAGCATACTCTGGAAATGGCGGAAAATATTAGTCCTCTGGAAATGAGCGTTTGGCGTCATTGGCCGGGAGGCCCCTTATGGGGCAGGTCCGGCCGCCGTGGTGCAGATCTTCATTACATTCGACGCCACATTGGGCGACGTGGGAGCCAGATGGGGATGAATTGATGAAGACAACACAGCATCCAGTCCCTGAACGGAGAAAATCCCCGACCAAGCCGGGAATCGAAACCAGGCCCCTTAGGACGGCAGTCCGTCACGCTGATAATTCAGCTATCGGGGCGGACATTACTCCTCTAAGCAAACTGTGTGATGGAGTGTTATCCTACTTGAAAATGGTAGCCAATATTACCATTATTAATGGTCTAAAAGTACTAACTTCAAGTTTTTTATCTTAATTAACTCAATCAGTACGAAAGTATTGGACATTTTCGGCATATTCTGCAAAACGGATTTTAATACAGTATTAATATAATTTGAGAGATAAGATACCTTGATGTTACAATGTGTGGTTGAATTACTATAAATTAATGATATCATAAAATATTCTGTAAACATGGCAGAAATATTAGTCCTGTAGGTGAACATCGTGTCTGAGTATTATCCTACTTGAAACTGTAGCCAAAATAACAATAAGTAATGGTCCAAAATGGTCACCTTCAAGTTTTGTTCCTTAATGAACACAATTAGCAGTGAAGTATTGAGCGTTTTTGGCGTATTCTACAAAATGGATCTTAATATTAACGTAATTTAAGGGATAAGATATTTTGATATTACAGTGTATGGCTGAATTAGTATAAATTAATTGCATCATGAAATATTCTGCAAAACTGGCGGAAAATATTAGATCACTAGGCGAATTGTGTGTGACAGTGTTACCCACTTAAAAATGGTAGGCAATATTACCATAATTAATGGGCCAAATTAGCTGCCTTCAAGTTTTGTATCTTAATTACCATAAGTAGTAGTGAATTATAGGGCATCTTCTGTAAACACTACCATTTCCTATAGTAATGTGTTGTAATTTTACTGATTTTCCAAATACCCACATCTCCATCCTAAGATATATGTAAATACCATGTTTAACAAACACCAGAGTGCAATATTTAAACAAATTATAGTGATATTCCATGCTAAACATTTTCCGAAATGCATTATTTACAACTAATGTGCTCTTACTGTGACTTTAAAGGATAAAGAAATACCCACATCATGATGTTTGACTAAATAAACTCTTTCTACACACTAGTGTGTGTGATGTTATAGTGTGTGTGTGAAAACCTCCTATTGGCAGAAATATTACAATATAATAACTTCATGGCGTTGTTTGTAAGCACTACAAAGTGCGAGCCTACAATGGTTCAAATGGCTCTGAGCACAACGGGACTTAACATCTGAGGTCATCAGTCCCCTAGACTTAGAACTACTTAAACCTGACTAACCTAAGGATATCACACATATCCATACCCGAGGTAGGATTCGAACCTGCGCCTGCAGCAGCAGCGCGGCTCCGGACTGAAGCGCAAGCCTACAAAGCGTGATCGCCACACAGTACTCAAAAACACATACGTAAATATGAGACTCTTGAATCTTTAAAAACCTCTTCAATGCATTATTTAACAACAAATACATGCTTTATACGTATCAAGTCTACAGTATAGCTGAATTATTAGAGAATTACGTCACCATATGTCTGACCCTAATACACTCATAAATAACTATGAAAAAATCCGAATGTGTACACTCACAATACGTCACTAAATGCACGCTGTAAGCAATTACCGCCGCCGACATTAACAAAAAAGGAGATCATATTAAGATAAAATAATAATGTCTCTACAAGACTGGGCATTGCAGATTTGTTTTTATAAGTGAAACTCCGAAGTGTATACACACACAACAGATCGCTAAGAAATGTATGGAACAATGGCATTTTCTGTAATCGCTCCAATGTACGTCTACCTCCCATTCCAATCTATTACCTTTCTGCTTACATGCATGTCTGAAAAGACACACACTGTTGACGAAAAAAAGCGGTTCGAAACACTCTCGAAATTAATTCATTGACTGTAAATTTCTTGACTTCGGCTGTACTTAGGTACAGATCTAGTACCTAATAGTGATACGAGGGCGGTTCAGAAAGTAACCTCCGATTGGTCACAGTGCGGGTTGTGGGGGGAGTAGCGACGCCATCTGTGCGTTCACGCACTCAACAGGTCAGTCGGCATCAAGCCGTGGTCGAGTGAACGTCGTACCTGCGCTAGTTTAGTTTTTGTGGCAGTTTGAAATGTGTGCTGCAATAGAAAACCCCGCCAAATGTGAAGTGCGTGCTGTCATAAGGTTTTTTACAGCCAAAGGATATTCTGCAGCAGCTATTTATCGTGAGCTTTGTGCCGTGTACGGACCAAGAGTTATGAGTGAAGGAGTTGTCCGTGAATGGGTACGTTTATTTAAAAGTGGACGAGAAAACGTTCATGATGAAGAGAGGAGTGGTAGACCATCATTGGTGACTGACGAACTCGTTCAGACAGTTGATGCAAAAGTTCGTGAAAATCGACGTTTCTCAATGTCGGAGTTGTCTACTGGTTTTCCACAGATTTCTAAGACTCTCTTGTACGAGATAGTGACAGCAAGATTGGGTTACCGTAAGTTCTGTGCACGATGGGTGCCCAAAATTCTTACCGACCACCACAAAACTCAAAGAATGGCCTCTGCATTAGACTTTCTGTCACGTTATGAGGACGAAGGAGAACCATTGTTAAACAGAATCGTGACCGGTGACGAAACCTGGATGAAGTACGTGAACCCTGAGACAAAAGAACAATCAAAGATGTGGGCACATTCAAATTCGCCTACCAAACCAAGAAAAGCCTCGCAAGATTTTTCTGCCAGAAAACTGATGGCAACGGTGTTTTGGGGTGCCAAAGGGGTGTTGTTGGTTGAATTCATGGAACGTGGTACGACCATTAATCAAGACGTGTACTGTGAAACAATAAAAAAGTTACGACGGGCTATACAGAACAAACGCCGTGGTATGCTGACTTCCGGTATCGTTTTTTTGCACGATAACGCCCGTCCTCACTCTGCTCGCAGAACAACGGCCCTTCTTGAGTCCTTCAAGTGGGACGTTATCAACCATCCACCTTACAGCCCAGACCTGGCGCCAAGTGATCATCACCTCTTCATGCATTTGAAGAAATGGCTCGGGTCACAGCGGTTTGATGACGACGAAGAGCTCAAAGATGCGGTCACAGGCTGGCTCCAGGCACAAGCGGGTGATTTTTATGCAGAAGGAATTTCAAAGCTTGTGAAGAGATACGATAAGTGCCTCAATCGCTATGGAGACTATGTAGAAAAATAGTGCAAAGATGTAGTTGTAAGATGTATATATTAAAATATTTTTATTTAACTTGGTGTATTTTTTTAAATCAACCGGAGGTTACTTTCTGAATGGCCCTCGTACATGAAACTTTGTGGCAGACTGGGACTCTAACCCGGATTTCCCACTTTTCACAAGCAGCTGCCCTAACCACTTCGGCTATATGTGCACGCTCCCCGGACCGACTAAAACTTCCATGTCACACTGTCTACATCTTCTGTAGTCAACAACATTTATCACCGGATGCTCGCAACTTACTTAGATTCTTGCAGCAGGGAGAATGAGCCAACGAGCAACAGAGACCAATGTTGTTATTGACGTGTGCCCAGCTAGGCTTGTAATACTTACATGTACGTGTGAAAGAAGAGACACTATTGACGATCTACAGTTGTAAGAAATACTTCCGAAATTATTTGGCAGACAGCGTATTTCTTGACTTCAGCTGCGATTAGATATAGACCAAATACCGAATAGTGACATACGAAAATTTGTGACACACTGGAACTGGAACCAGGATTTCCCGCTTATTGCGAGTAACCGCCATAACCACTTCATGACATATGTCGCTACTGAGTAGTAGATCTGTACCTAACTGCAGCAGAAGTCAAGAAATGTGCAGTCAGCTAATTAATTTCGAAAGTACTTCGTACAATTGTGAATCGTCAGCAGTGTCTGATCTTTCAGACGTGCATGTAATTATAAGCCTAGTTGGGTACATGACGATAACAACATTGCTCGCAGTTCGTTATTATCTTATTATCCTTGTTGCAGGAACCACAGTAATGTTGCGAGCATGGAATGAGGAATTTAGTGGACTACAATATAAGGATGTGATATACTTAAGTTTGGGTCGGACCGGTGAGTATGCATTGAGAGCTAAAGTCGTTAACGTGACCACTCACAATATATGGGAAATTCAGGGGTGAGTTAACATATACAGTGCTGAGCTATGATCACTATATAATACATTGAAGCGCCAAAGAAACTGGTATAGGCATGCGTATTCAAATACAGGGTAGTGTAAACAGGCAGAATACGACGCTGCGGTCGGCATCACCTACATAAGACAATAAGTGTCTGGGGCAGTTGTTATTTCGGTTATTGCTGCTACAATGGCAGGTTATCAAGATTTAAGTGAATTTGAACGTGGTCTTATAGTCGGCACACGAGCGATGGGACACAGCATCTGCGAGGTAGCGATGAAGTGGCAATTTTTCCGTACTACCATTTCACAAGTGTACCGTGATTATCAGGAATCCAGTAAAACATCAGATCTCCGACATCTATGCGGCCGGAACGGGACCAACGACAACTGAAAAGAATCCTTCAACGTGACAGAACTACAATCCTTCCGCAAACTGCTCCAGATTTCAATGCCTGTGAACCATTCAACGAAACATCATCGATACGGGCTTTCGGAGCCGAAGGCCGACTCGTTTTCCCTTGATGACTGCACCACACAAAGCTTCACGTCTCGCCTGGGGCCGTCAACACCGACATTAGATTGTTGATGACTGGAAACATACTGCCTGGTCGGACCAGTCTCGTTTCAAACTGAGTCGATCACATGGACGTGTACGGGTATGGAGACAACCTCGTGCATCCATGGGCTCTGCGTGTCATCAGGGGACTATTCAAGCTGGGGGAGGCTCTGTAATGGAGTGGGGCGTGTGCAGTTGGAGTGATATGAGACCCCTGATACGTCTAGATACGACTCTAACAGGTGAACGTACGTAAGCATCCTGTGTGATCACCTGCATCCATTCATGTCCGTTGTGCATTCTGACGGACTTGGGCAATTCCAGCAGGACAATGCGACACCCCACACGTCCAGAATTGCTACAGAATGGCTACATGAACACTCTTCCGAATTTAAACTCTTCCGCTGGCCACCAAACTCCCCAGACATGAACATTATTGAGCATATCTAGGATGCCTTGCAACGTGGTGTCCGGAAGAGATCTCCACCCCCCACGTACTCCGACTGGTTTATGGACAGCCCTGCAGGATTCATGGTGTCCGTTCCCTCCACCACGACTTCGGACGTTAGTCGAGTCCATACCACGTCGTGTTGCGGCACTTCTGCGTACTCGCGGAGCCCTACGTGATATTAGGCAGGTGTACCAGTTACTTTGGCTCTTCAGTGTATATTGTTCAAGATACGACCTCACGTTTGGGAAGTGTGAAAGTGCACAATGGTATTTATTTTATACAACAAAAAACATTGTTTTTATCGTAATTACCACCCCTGTTCCCTTGTTTAATAAAATTTTCTGTAGTATACAATAATCTACCAAAAGTTCGTATCAGACTGGAAGGATTTCTTATTCAGCCTCAGTATGTACTCTCCGCCGCGATAGTTGAGTGGTCAGTGTGACGGTTTGCCGTCCTACGGCCCGGGTTCGATTCCCGGCTGGGTTAGGAGATTTTCTCCGCTCTGGGACTGGGTGTTGTGTCGTCTTCATCATCATTTCATCCCCATCAGGCGCGCAGGTCGCCCAATGTGGCGTCGAATGTAATAAGACCTGCCCCGTAAGGGGCCTCCCTCCTAATGACGCCAAATGCTCATTTCCATTTTTACTATGTAATTGCATATTGTTCTGTGTGATAAATGTATAGACACCGTCATATTATACGGCAGTGTATGAACTCATCGAAAGACCCAGTCAGCCGAAAATCTGACTAGTCCCTCAGCTGATTTGCATGGAGATGAACGCTGGCAGCGGCGAAGGATGGTGAAGGAGATGTCTGACAGTGAAGTCTGGCAGAGAAGACTCCTGGGAGTGACGTGATTTGGTATTGATTGATTCTTAAGAAGGAAGACTCAAATTTCTGTGTTTTGCATCCTTTACTTTTTGGCTAGGCTACGAATATTCTGAGAATCGACTAGTAAAAAGATGACCTTAAAAGACACTGGTCCCCTTCACTGAGTTTTTCTTCAAGTTTTTAACCAGTAAGGTGCTTCCTACACACAGGGTGCAGCCAGCTGCAGGTGGTGGCACATGTCGGCACTAATGACGTGTGTCGCTTTGGATCTGAGGAAATTCTCTCTGGATTCCAGCGGCTATCTGATTTGGTGAAGGCTGTCGGTCTTGCTTACGAGATGAAGGCAGAGCTCACCATCTGCAGCATCGTCGACACAACTGACTGCGGACCTTTGGTTCAGAGCCGGGTGGAGGGTCTGAATCAGAGGCTCAGACGGTTTTGTGACCGTGTTGGCTGCAGATTCCTTGACTTGCGCCATAGGGTGGTGGGGTTTCGGGTTCCGCTGAATAGGTCAGGAGTTCACCAAACTCATCTGGCGGCTACACGGGTAGCGGAGGCTGTGTGGCGTGGACTGGGAGGTTTTTTAGGTTTGAAGGCCTCGGGAAAGTACGGGGTGGGCTGCAATCTCAAAGGGTGCATGGCAAATACAGGACGTGCTTGGATCAAGGAACAGTCGGAATTGTAGTTTTAAATAGTTGCAGTTGTTTTGGGAAAGTCCCTGAGCTTCAAGCGCTAATAGAAAGCACAGAAGCTGAAATCGTTATAGGTACAGAAATCTGGCTAAAGCCTGAAATAAGTTCTGCGGAAAATTTTACGAAGTCTCAGACGGTGTTCAGGAAAGATAGATTAGGCAGAATTGGTGGTGGAGTGTCTGTGTCTGTCAGTAGTGGTTTATCTTGTAGTGAAGTCGAAGTAGATACTGCGTGCGAATTGGTATGGGTGGAGGTTATACTTAGCAGCCGAACTAAGTTAATAATTGGCTCCTTCTACCGACCCCCAGACTCCGATGATATAGTTGCTGAACAGTTCAGAGAAAATTTGAGTCTCGTAACAAATAAATACCCCACTCATACGGTTATAGTTTGTAGGAACTTCAACCTTCCCTCGATATGTTGACAAAAATACTTGTTCAAAACCGGTGGTAGGCAGAAAACATCTTCCGAGATTGTCCTAAATGCTTTCTCCGAAAATTATTTCGAGCAGTTAGTCCACGAACCCACGCGAATTGTAAATGGTTGCGAAAACACACTTGACCTCTTAGCCACAAACAATTCAGAACTAATAGAGAGCATCATGACTGATACAGGAATTACTGATCACAAGGTCGTTGTAGCTAGGCTCAATACCGTTTCTTCCAAATCCACCAGAAACAAACGCAAAATAATTTTATTTAAAAAAGCGGATAAAGTGTCACTAGAAGCCTTCCTAAGAGACAATCTCCATTCCTTCCGAACTGACTATGCAAATGTAGACGAGATGTGGCTCAAATTCAAAGATATAGTAGCAACAGCAATTGAGAGATTCATACCTCATAAACTGGTAAGAGATGGAACTGATCCCCCATGGTACACAAAACAGGTCCGAACGCTGTTGCAGAGGCAACGGAAAAAGCATGCAAAGTTCAGAAGAACGCGAAATCCCGAAGATTGGCTAAAATTTACAGAGGCGCGAAATTTGGCACGGACTTCAATGCGAGATGCCTTTAATAGGTTCCACAACGAAACATTGTCTCGAAATTTGGTAGAAAATCCGAAGAAATTCTGGTCGTATGTAAAGTACACAAGCGGCAAGACGCAGTCAGTACCTTCGCTGCGCAGTGCCGATGGTACTGTTATCGACGACTGTGCCGCTAAAGCGGAGTTATTGAACGCAGTTTTCCGAAATTCCTTCACCAGGGAAGACGAATGGAATATTCCAGAATTTGAAACACGAACTGCTGCTAGCATGAGTTTCTTAGAAGTCGATACCTTAGGTGTTGCGAAGCAATTCAAATCGCTTGATACGGGCAAGTCTCCAGGTCCAGATTGTATACCGATTAGGTTCCTTTCAGTCAGTAAGGTCATCCGAAGACCAGTATCAGTTGCAAAGCGATTTAGAAAAGATTGCTGTATGGTGTGGCAGGTGGCAGTTCACGCTAAATAACGAAAAGTGTGAGGTGATCCGCATGAGTTCCAAAAGAAATCCGTTGGAATTCGATTACTCGATAAATAGTACAATTCTCAAGGCTGTCAATTCAACTAAGTACCTGGGTGTTAAAATTACGAACAACTTCAGTTGGAAAGACCACATAGAAAATATTGTAAGGAAGGCGAGCCAAAGGTTGCGTTTCATTGGCAGGACACTTAGAAGATGCAACAAGTCCACTAAAGAGACAGCTTACACTACACTCGTTCGTCCTCTGTTAGAATATTGCTGCGCGGTGTGGGATCCTTACCAGGTGGGGTTGACGGAGGACATCGAAAGGGTGCAAAAAAGGGCAGCTCGTTTTGTATTATCACGTAGTAGGGGAGAGAGTGTGGCAGATATGATACGCGAATTGGGATGGAAGTCATTACAGCAAAGACGTTTTTCGTCGCGGCGAGATGTACACTCCTGGAAATGGAAAAAAGAACACATTGACACCGGTGTGTCAGACCCACCATACTTGCTCCGGACACTGCGAGAGGGCTGTACAAGCAATGATCACACGCACGGCACAGCGGACACACCAGGAACCGCGGTGTTGGCCGTCGAATGGCGCTAGCTGCGCAGCATTTGTGCACCGCCGCCGTCAGTGTCAGCCAGTTTGCCGTGGCATACGGAGCTCCATCGCAGTCTTTAACACTGGTAGCATGCCGCGACAGCGTGGACGTGAACCGTATGTGCAGTTGACGGACTTTGAGCGAGGGCGTATAGTGGGCATGCGGGAGGCCGTGTGGACGTACCGCCGAATTGCTCAACACGTGGGGCGTGAGGTCTCCACAGTACATCGATGTTGTCGCCAGTGGTCGGCGGAAGGTGCACGTGCCCGTCGACCTGGGACCGGACCGCAGCGACGCACGGATGCACGCCAAGACCGTAGGATCCTACGCAGTGCCGTAGGGGACCGCACCGCCACTTCCCAGCAAATTAGGGACACTGTTGCTCCTGGGGTATCGGCGAGGACCATTCGCAACCGTCTCCATGAAGCTGGGCTACGGTCCCGCACACCGTTAGGCCGTCTTCCGCTCACGCCCCAATATCGTGCAGCCCGCCTCCAGTGGTGTCGCGACAGGCGTGAATGGAGGGACGAATGGAGACGTGTCGTCTTCAGCGATGAGAGTCGCTTCTGCCTTGGTGCCAATGATGGTCGTATGCGTGTTTGGCGCCGTGCAGGTGAGCGCCACAATCAGGACTGCATACGACCGAGGCACACAGGGCCAACACCCGGCATCATGGTGTGGGGAGCGATCTCCTACACTGGCCGTACACCACTGGTGATCGTCGAGGGGACACTGAATAGTGCACGGTACATCCAAACCGTCATCGAACCCATCGTTCTACCATTCCTAGACCGGCAAGGGAACTTGCTGTTCCAACAGGACAATGCACGTCCGCATGTATCCCGTGCCACCCAACGTGCTCTAGAAGGTGTAAGTCAACTACCCTGGCCAGAAAGATCTCCGGATCTGTCCCCCATTGAGCATGTTTGGGACTGGATGAAGCGTCGTCTCACGCGGTCTGCACGTCCAGCACGAACGCTGGTCCAACTGAGGCGCCAGGTGGAAATGGCATGGCAAGCCGTTCCACAGGACTACATCCAGCATCTCTACGATCGTCTCCATGGGAGAATAGCAGCCTGCATTGCTGCGAAAGGTGGATATACACTGTCCTAGTGCCGACATTGTGCATGCTCTGTTGCCTGTGTCTATGTGCCTGTGGTTCTGTCAGTGTGATCATGTGATGTATCTGACCCCAGGAATGTGTCAATAAAGTTTCCCCTTCCTGGGACAATGAATTCACGGTGTTCTTATTTCAATTTCCAGGAGTGTATTTACGAAATTTCAGTCACCTACTTTCTCTTCCGAATGCGAAAATATTTTGTTGAGCCCAACCTACATAGGTAGGAATTATCATCAAAATAAAATAAGAGAAATCAGAGCTCGAACAGAAAGGTTTAGGTGTTCATTTCTCCCGCGCGCTGTTCGGGTATGGAATGGTAGGGAGATAGTATGATTGTGGTTCGATGAACCCTCTAATGGTTCAAATGGCTCTGAGCACTATGGGACTCAACTGCTGTGGTTATCAGTCCCCTACAACTTAGAACCACTTAAACCTAACTAACCTAAGGACATCACACACATCCATGCCCGAGGCAGGATTCGAACCTGCGACCGTAGCAGTCGCACGGTTCCGGACTGCGCGCTTGGAACCGCGAGGCCACCGCGGCCGGCGATGAACCCTCTACCAAGCACTTAAATGTGAATTGCAGAGTAATCATGTAGATGTAGATGTAGTGGATTCCATGGTGAAAAAAGGCATCTCTCTTTCTTTCTCTTTCTGTGGCCAATAAAGTGGGACCTTGGCAGCACAGTAGAGTTTCTCTCTCTAACTTCCAGTTTATTTACAGTAGCCAATCCTAGCAGTTCTTATATTGCGTGAATATTTAGTTTTTGTAGACCCAGTGTTCGGTGGCATCCCACTCTTACTGTGGGCTCTCAGTCTATTTACTAAATTTCATTTACAGTGAAGAGCCAAAGAACCTGGTTCACCTGCCTAATATCGTGTAGGACCCCCGCGAGGAAGCAGATGTGCCACAACACGACGTGGTATGGTCTCGACTAATGTCTGAAGTAGCGGTGGAGGAAACTGACACCGTGAATCCTGCAGGGCCGTCCATAAACCCGCCAGAGTACGAGGCGCTGGAGACCTCTTTTGAACAGCACGTTGCAGGGCGTCCCAGATATGCTCAATATTGTTGTGCTGGGGAGTTTGGTAGCCAGTGGAAGTGTTTAAACCCAGAAGAGTGTTCCAGGAACCACTCTGTAGCAATTCTGGGTCTGAGGGGTGTCACGTTGTCCTGCTGGAAATGACAAAGTCCGTCGGAATGCACAATGGACATGAATGGATGCAGGTGATCACACAGGATGCTTGCGTATGTTCACCTGTTAGGGTAGTATCTAGACGTTTGAAGGATCCCATATCACTCCAACTGCACACGCCCCAACATTACAGTGCCTCCACCAGGTTGAACACTCCCCTGTTGACATTCATGAGGTTGTCTCCATGCCTGTACACGTCCATCCGCTCGATACAATTTGAAACGAGACTGGTCCGACCAGGCAATATGCTTCCAGTTATCAACAGTCCAATGTCGGTGTTGACGGGCCCAGGAGAGGTGTAAAGCTTTGTGTGGTGCAGTCATCAAGGATACACGAGTGGGCCTTCGGCTCCGAAAGCCCGTATCGATGAAGTTTCTTTGAATGGTTCATACGCATTGCAATATGCAACAATTTGCGGAAGGATTGCACTTGTATCACGTAGAACTATTCTCTTCAGTCGTCGTTGGTCCCGTTCTTGCAGGATCTTTTTCCGGCCGCAGCGATGTCGGAGATCTGATGTTTTACCGGATTTCTGATATTCACGGCACACTCGAGAAATGGTCATACGGGAAAATCTCTACTTCATCGCTGCCTCGCAGATGCTGTGTCCCATCTCTCGTGCGGTGACTATAAGATCACGTTGAAACTCACTTAAATCTTGATAACCCGCCATTGTAGCAGCAGTAATCGATCTAACAACTGAGCCAGACATTTGTTGTCTTATGTAGGCGTTGCCGACCGCATCGCCGTATTCTGCCTGTTTACATATCTCTGTATTTGAATACGCAAGCCTATACCATTTCCTTTGGCTGTTCAGTATATCTTGTCTGGAGTATTCCAAACAAACACAGCTTTCTACGTTTTGTTGACAACAGTGCCTTCCTTGAACTTGCTAAAAACATCATTTCTCCGCTTCCCACTTTCGCGCCATAAAAACAGTCGTGCTGGAGTCCTTACGCGACGGGAGGTCGTATGTACGTTGCATGTGGGGCGGCCGGAGCCAGTTGTGGCATCTCAGAGGAATGTCTGGTCTGTCTACGTGACCTTGCTGTTCACCTGAATGCTAGCAGCTTCTCGAACATGCCTCCAAAGTGGTTTCGTACTTGCATAAACCGTGCAATTCCAAATAAACGTGTAAATTGTGTTAATTAAGTACCACCGTCACTGGTACTTATATGCATTTCATTACTGGTTGTTGATTAATTCATCTATTTCGATGTGTCTTTATATTCTGATTTTATTAGTTACAGGCCAATTTTGGAAAAAATGGTCCCGTAGAAAAGGGTTGACAAAAACACGGAAACACTGAGAGAAATTCGTGCTTGGACATTAATGCGAAAGCTATCCAAGCCTTCTGGTCGCGTTCTTGTATAAGGCCACGAATGGCACCTGCGCAATGTTCTCAGTGTGTTGCAAGTGTCGGTCGTGGTAAAAACAGTGTTCTGTGTAGTTGTGAGACCATTATGTCGGAGCTAACTAAATATGAATGTTGATAGTTGTTGATGGCGGGTGCTTCCTTAATCCATATGGCAAAGTTGTTTGGTGTTTCTAGATGCACCAAATCGCAGACTTATACCGCATACAGGAAAAGTAGAAAAATATCATCCGTTAAGTCACAATGCTGACAGAAACACGGTCACTGAAAAGGATTGTGACGAAAATTAAGCCGACAACACCCTGCAAAATTGACTGCTACAGAACTAAATATCACACTTCAAAAACATGTGCCGGCCGGAGTGGCCGTGCGGTTCTAGGCGCAACAGTCTGGAACCGCGAGACCGCTACGATCGCAGGTTCGAATCCTGCCTCGGGCATGGACGTGTGTGTGATGTCCTTAGGTTAGTTAGGTTTAAGTAGTTCTAAGTTCTAGGGGACTGATGACCTCAGAAGTTGAGTCCCATAGTGCTAAGAACCATTTGAACCATTTTTTGAACCAAAAACATGTCAGCATCAAAACAACACGAAGGGAGCTCCAGAATCTGGGAATTTCAGGGTGTGCTGCAATTCCAAAACTACTCTTCGGTGATGCGACTGCCTCTAAAGTAAAACGTGGCGCTGAAACTATAAAACCCGGACTGTGGAGCAATGAAAGAAAGTCGTTTGGTTGGATGAGTCTTGTTGCACACTGTTTCCAACTTCTGGCTGAATTTCCGTCCCAAGAGTGAAACGTGGCGGGGGTTCGGTAATGATTTTGACAGACATAACGTGGTATTCCATAAACCCCATGGTTGTTACTCTGCAAGGTCACATTAATGCCAACAGTTATATGGCTATTTTTGCTGATCAGGTTCATCCCATGGTATAATCATTCTTCTCCAATGATGATGCTGTGTTCCAAGACTGGAGGGTCCCATGTTTACACAGTTCATATATTCCACGTCTGGTTTTGTACGCGCAGGGATGAATTGTATCTTCCCTGGCCACCATAGTTAGCAGATCACAATACTGTTGAGCCTTTGTGGTCTACATCGTTATCTGAAATTGCAACTATTTTGCAGGAATGGTATAATATTCCCTTGAAAATCATACAGGATCTGTATTTATCCATTCCGAGATGACTGGAAGCTAGTTTGAATCCCAAAACCTTTCCCACAGTGTAATAAGCGTGGCAATGTGATTTGCATTTGGTGTTTCTATGTTTTCTTTTTGGAAATTTGTGGTAAGGTTCTATGGGACCAAACTGCTGAGGTCATCGGCCCCTAGGCATACACACTAATTAATGTAACTTAAAGTAACTTACGCTAAGGACAACAGATACGTCCATGCCCGAGGGAGGACTCGAACCTCTGACGGGGGGAGCCACGCGAACCATGGCAAGGCGCCCAGGACCGCGTGGCTACCCCGCGCAGCTCTATGTTTTTGTCCACCCCTAATATTTTTTTTTTGAGCCATCAGTCTTCTGACTGGTTTGATGCGGCCCGCCACCAATTTTTCTCCTATGCCAACCTCTTCATGTCAGAGTAGCATAGCAAAAACCATGCCAGAGCACAGGAACCCCAGAATAGAATTTTACAAAACTTTCCCACCAGTTGTCAGGAAAGTTTTCACGGAGATAGAGGGGGAGGGGATGGGAGAGAAATAACATTACGGACACTCATGCTCTGAAAAAGAATCCTGAAGAATCGCACTCGTTTTCAGAAGAAAAAAAGAATGACGTATGTCAGCCCTATAACACTCGAAACTCATAGCAGAAGATTAAAAAAAACCTTCTAGATATTCAAGTGACAGAAAAGTCGTGTAGTATACCAAAGAAAAGCATTATAAATGTAATTTTTTCATGGCTTTTTTCCCGGCAGCATCAGGCAGAAACATTACGCCTACTGAACAACGGTTTTTAGATAAATCTTTCGGTAAAATCTGCCCCCAGTACCTAAGGACTGTATTACAGCGTTCCAGATTTCCACAAGTGACAATATATATACTGCTACCAAATCAATACCAAATGGATCCAAAAGTGCAAATAAACGAATATATTATGGAAGCAATTTAAATCCAATGCTCTGTCAGACAAGTAGTTGTTACATCGCAGTTTGGCAATTGTTCAGCAAGGCTTACAGTGCTTGGTATAGATTTTCCCTCGATAATATTACGAAACATCTATTTGAATATGCTTAAAAAGAGTAGTTACATTGTATCTTAGCGTGCATATTGTTATTCCACAGTCCTTACGAAAACGACGCAGTGTATCGAATAGACTTAGGAAGGTCCCTATGGACATTAGTTGATTCGTGCCTCATCTTCAAGGACATTGTCGTCTTACTTACGTTTTTTCTCCACCCCTGAAAATAGTGGCCAGTGTCAGGCATCATACAATGGTTGATCGATTTCCTTTTCCCTCGCTGTAAATCGTCGTAATCCTGAATGTTATAAAATGGAATGTCACTTCAGACGTCTAAGACAATTCATGGTTTCACACACATAAACTGGCGATCTACGGATCGGAGCGTGGAATGTCAGATCCCTTAATCGGGCAGGTAGGTTAGAAAATTTAAAGAGGGAAATGGATAAGCAGATCCAGAAGGATGTAGGTTGCGGTCGGTACTGGGAGATGAAAAGTTTGCAAAGGATAGAGTAGCATGGAGAGCTGCATCAAACTAGTCTCATGACTGAAGACCACAACAACAACAACAATACCATATTTGCCAAAGACCCTACTTGAGTTTTACTACATATACCTATTCGGCATCAGTATAACCCTTAAGACCATTATCCATTCACTTACGCACCTCCTCCCTCATACGGGCTTCGGTCTAGCTACGACCCTGCACTGCCACACTAATAGAGATGCCGACTGCTTTCTCTATCGACGCTGACTGCTGACTGGTGCGAAGAGTGGCTATTGGCACTAAACAAAGAAAAGTGCGAGGTCATCCACATGGGTACTAAAAGAAATCCGATAAATTTTGGGTATACGATAAATCGCACAAATCTAAGGGCTGTCAATTCGACTAATTACCTAGGAATTACAATTACGAGCAACTTAAATTGGAAAGACCACATACATAATATTGTGGCTAAGGCGAAACAAAGACTGCGCTTTGTTGGCAGAACACTTAGAAGGTGCGACAAACCCACTAAAGAGACAGCCTGCATTACACTTGTCCGTCCTCTGCTGGAATATCGCTGTGCGGTATGGGATTCTTACCAGGTAGGATTGACGGAGGACATTGGAAAAGTGCAAAGAAGGGCAGCTCGTTTCGTGTTATCGCACAGTAGGGGTGAGAGTGTCACTGATATGATACACGAGCTGGGGTGGCAGTCACTGAAACAAAGGCGGTTTTCTTTGCGGCGAGATCTATTTACGAAATTTCAATCACCAACTTTCTCTTCCGAATGCGAAAATACACTCCTGGAAATGGAAAAAAGAACACATTGACACCGGTGTGTCAGACCCACCATACTTGCTCCGGACACTGCGAGAGGGCTGTACAAGCAATGATCACACGCACGGCACAGCGGACACACCAGGAACCGCGGTGTTGGCCGTCGAATTGCGCTAGCTGCGCAGCATTTGTGCACCGCCGCCGTCAGTGTCAGCCAGTTTGCCGTGGCATACGGAGCACCATCGCAGTCTTTAACACTGGTAGCATGCCGCGACAGCGTGGACGTGAACCGTATGTGCAGTTGACGGACTTTGAGCGAGGGCGTATAGTGGGCATGCGGGAGGCCGGGTGGACGTACCGCCGAATTGCTCAACACGTGGGGCGTGAGGTCTCCACAGTACATCGATGTTGTCGCCAGTGGTCGGCGGAAGGTGCACGTGCCCGTCGACCTGGGACCGGACCGCAGCGACGCACGGATGCACGCCAAGACCGTAGGATCCTACGCAGTGCCGTAGGGGACCGCACCACCACTTCCCAGCAAATTAGGGACACTGTTGCTCCTGGGGTATCGGCGAGGACCATTCGCAACCGTCTCCATGAAGCTGGGCTACGGTCCCGCACACCGTTAGGCCGTCTTCCGCTCACGCCCCAACATCGTGCAGCCCGCCTCCAGTGGTGTCGCCACAGGCGTGAATGGAGGGACGAATGGAGACGTGTCGTCTTCAGCGATGAGAGTCGCTTCTGCCTTGGTGCCAATGATGGTCGTATGCGTGTTTGGCGCCGTGCAGGTGAGCGCCACAATCAGGACTGCATACGACCGAGGCACACAGGGCCAACACCCGGCATCATGGTGTGGGGAGCGATCTCCTGCACTGGCCGTACACCACTGGTGATCGTCGAGGGGACACTGAATAGTGCACGGTACATCCAAACCGTCATCGAACCCATCGTTCTACCATTCCTAGACCGACAAGGGAACTTGCTGTTCCAACAGGACAATGCACGTCCGCATGTATCCCGTGCCACCCAACGTGCTCTAGAAGGTGTAAGTCAACTACCCTGGCCAGCAAGATCTCCGGATCTGTCCCCCATTGAGCATGTTTGGGACTGGATGAAGCGTCGTCTCACGCGGTCTGCACGTCCAGCGCGAACGCTGGTCCAACTGAGGCGCCAGGTGGAAATGGCATGGCAAGCCGTTCCACAGGACTACATCCAGCATCTCTACGATCGTCTCCATGGGAGAATAGCAGCCTGCATTGCTGCGAAAGGTGGATATACACTGTACTAGTGCCGACATTGTGCATGCTCTGTTGCCTGTGTCTATGTGCCTGTGGTTCTGTCAGTGTGATCATGTGATGTATCTGACCCCAGGAATGTGTCAATAAAGTTTCCCCTTCCTGGGACAATGAATTCACGGTGTTCTTATTTCAATTTCCAGGAGTGTATTTTGTTGACACACATCTACGCAGGGAGAAATGATCATCATAATAAAATAAGAGAAATCAGAGCTTGAACGGAAAGATTTAGGTGTTCCTTTTTCCCACGCGCCATTCGAGAGTGGAATCGTAGAGAAGTAGTATGAAAATGATTCGATGAACCCTCTGCCACGCACTTAAGTGTGAATTTCAGAGTAACAATGTAGACAGGTGAAATAGGTGAGGGAAGGGAAATCACTACATGGAAAGCGATACGAAGGGAGTGGAACATAAAGGAAGACGGGCCGTTGTGAAGCAGACTTCGTCTGGTTCCTCTACGGAGACCTGTCGACCTGAAACCTGTCAGTAGCTATGCTGCTGCCAAAATAGTTCTCAGCTCGATGCGTCCTGAGAGAGACTCCTAAGAGACTGTCAATATACACCGAGGTGACAAAAGTCATGGGATACCTCCCAATATCGTGCTGGACTTCCCTACTCCCGGCGTAGTGCAGAAACTCGACATGGCATGGACTCAAGTAGTTGGAAGTCCCCTGCGGAAATACTGAGTCATGCTGCCTCTATAGCAGTCCATAATTGGGAAAGTGTTGCCGGTGTAGAATGATGTGCATGAACTGACCTCTTCATTATGTCCCATAAATGTTCGACGTGATCCGCATCGGGCGATCTCGGTGGCGGAATCATTCGCTCGAATTGTCCAGAATGTTACTAAAGCCAATTGTGGCCCTGTGAAATGACATCGTTATTTGGGACTTGAAGTGCATGAATGACTGCAAATGGTCTCCAGGTAGTCGAATATAACAATGTCCAGTCAGTCATCGGTTCAGTTGGACCAGAAGGCCCAGTCCATTCCTTGTACGAGGGCAGTTCAATAAGTAATGCAACACATTTTTTTTTCGCGGCCAATTTTGGTTGAAAAAAACCGTAAATTTCTTGTGGAATATTTTCAAACATTCCCGCTTCGTCTCGTATAGTTTCATTGACTTCCGACAGGTGGCAACGCTGTACGGAGCTGTTAAAATGGCGTCTGTAACGGATGTGCGTTGCAAACAACGGGCAGTGATCGAGTTTCTTTTGGCGGAAAACCAGGGCATCTCAGATATTCATAGGCGCTTGCAGAATGTCTACGGTGATGTGGCAGTGGAAAAAAGCACGGTGAGTCGTTGGGCAAAGCGTGTGTCATCATCGCCGCAAGGTCAAGCAAGCCTGTCTGATCTCCCGCGTGCGGGCCGGCCGTGTACAGCTGTGACTCCTGCAATGGCGGAGCGTGCGAACACACTCGTTCGAGATGATCGACGGATCACCATCAAACAACTCAGTGCTCAACTTGACATCTCTGTTGGTAGTGCTGTCACAATTGTTCACCAGCTGGGATATTCAAAGGTTTGTTCCCGCTGGGTCCCTCGTTGTCTAACCGAACACCATAAAGAACAAAGGAGAACCATCTGTGCGGAATTGCTTGCTCGTCATGTGGCTGAGGGTGACAATTTCTTGTCAAAGATTGTTACAGGCGATGAAACGTGGGTTCATCACTTCGAACCTGAAACAAAACGGCAATCAATGGAGTGGCGCCACACCCACTCCCCTACCAAGAAAAAGTTTAAAGCCATACCCTCAGCCGGTAAAGTCACGGTTACAGTCTTCTGGGACGCCGAAGGGGTTATTCTGTTCGATGTCCTTCCCCATGGTCAAACGATCAACTCTGAAGTGTATTGTGCTACTCTTCAGAAATTGAAGAAACGACTTCAGCGTGTTCGTAGGCACAAAAATCAGAACGAACTTCTCCTTCTTCATGACAACGCAAGACCTCGCACAAGTCTTCGCACCCGAGAGGAGCTCACAAAACTTCAGTGGACTGTTCTTCCTCATGCACCCTACAGCCCCGATCTCGCACCGTCGGATTTCCGTATGTTTGGCCCAATGAAGGACGCAATCCGTGGGAGGCACTACGCGGATGATGAAGAAGTTATTGATGCAGTACGACGTTGGCTCCGACATCGACCAGTGGAATGGTACCGTGCAGGCATACAGGCCCTCATTTCAAGGTGGCGTAAGGCCGTAGCATTGAATGGAGATTACGTTGAAAAATAGTGTTGCGTAGCTAAAAGATTGGGGAATAACCTGATGTATTTCAATGCTGAATAAAACAAACCCTGTTTCAGAAAAAAAATGTGTTGCATTACTTATTGAACTGCCCTCGTAGATACAGCCCATACCATTATGGAGCCACCGCCAGCTGACACACTGCCTTGTTGACGACTTGACTCCGTGGCTTCGTGGGATCTGCACCACACTCGAACATTACCATCAGCTCTTAACAACTGAAATCCGGACTCATCTGACCGGGGCACGGTTTTGAAGTCGTCTAGAGTCCAACCAACAAGGTCACGAGCCCGGGCGAGGCGTGGCATGCGATGTCGCGCTGTTAGCAAAGGCACTCGCGTCGGTCGTCTGCTGCGATGGCCCATTAACGCCGAATTTCGCGGCACTGTCCTAGCGGATACGTATATCGTACGTCCCAAATTGATTTCTTCGTTTATTTCTCACAGTGTTACTTGTCTGTTAGCACTGACAACTGGTATCCTCGGCACACTCTTGACACTTCGGATCTCGGAATATAGAATTCCCTGACGATTTCCGAAGTGGAAATTCCGAGTTCACTTTATTACGTATTTTGCAAAGAAAAAAGGATTCATCACGTCTGATTCAGTTAATCATATGTTTTCATTCCATCCAAGACTACTTTCATTTACGGTTTGGCTTCACTGAAGCGGAAACTAAAACTAGGGGAGTGGCTGGCAGTATCGGCCGGCTTATAGAATTGGCCTCTACTGTGATTTCCTTTTCCTCCTCCAAATCACAGAATTGTACAGTAAGAAAAAGCAGCTTGTCAATCCATGTCGTCGTAACTGCCGTCTGCGTCACGTCTGCTGTGCAGCGAGCTACGTTAATGTAAGTATTAACTGTATTTTTCTTACTTGTCACTTCTTCTGCCGTGTGCTTTTGCTTTTAGGAAGCTTTAATTGTCGAGTGCTAGTAATAGTGTTCCATAGATTTCGTGTTTGTTTTGAATACAGTCAGAGAGAGTCCCTTTAGTCAGCCATAGTGCCAGTAGTGCTAGGGTTTGTTTTGAATACAGTCTAGAGACAGGTAGTGCTATTTTCATTGCTTTCTACAAGAAGTGTCTAGTAACCACAGTTTAGTCAACTATCAGCCGCCTTTACCGAATTAGCAGTCTAGTTAAAAGTTGATTAACTCTCTAAATTGATTTCTTAGGATGGATAGGATGTGTGACTGCTGTGTACGGACGCAGCAGGAGCTGGCCACTGTTCGCGAACAGCTGAACGTGTTGATGGCCGCGGTCAGTCGTCTTCAGGCTGCTGCCTCGGAGTGTAGTGGTGCGTCGCATGGTACACCCCAGGTGTTACGTGCTCCACCCACTGTCCCTGCTGTCGAGACATCTTCGCGGGTGCCGGGCGCGGTTGGGCCACCCTCTCCCCAAAGGGAGTGGCGGGTTCAGCGGCGTTCGCGGCGCACGAGGCGTAGGGTCAATGTGGAGGTTGGCCGTGTGGCATCGCCCGCTCTGCCTGTGAGTGGACATTTGGCCGCTCCTTCAGCTAGATCCGAGCAGTCACACGGAGGGAGGGGTTTATTAGTGACTGGGAGCTCCAACGTTAGGTGGGTGATGGAACCCCTTAGGGAAATAGCGGAAAGGTCGGGGAAGAAGGCCAGTGTTTACTCTGTCTGCTTGTCGGGGGTTCTCATCCGAGATGTGGAGGACGCCCTGCCGGCGGCGATAGAGAGCACTGGGTGTACCCGACTGCAAGTTGTTGCTCATGTCGGCACCAATGACTCATGCCGTCTGGGTTCGGAGGTCATCCTCAGTTCATACAGGAGGTTGGCGGAATTGGTGAAGCCGCAAAGCCTCGCCCGCGGGGTAGAATCAGAGCTAACTATTTGTAGTATCGTTCCCAGAACCGATCGCGGTCCTCTGGTTTGGAGCCGAGTAGAAGGCTTAAACCAGAGGCTCAGACGATTCTGCGGAGATCTGGGGTGCAAATTTCTCGACCTCCGCTATCGGGTGGAGAAATGTAGGGTCCCCCTGAATAGGTCAGGCGTGCACTACACGCCGGAAGCGGCTACAAGGGTAGCGGAGTACGTGTGGAGTGCACATGGGGGTTTTTTAGGTTAGAGAATTCCCTCCCTAGGCCCGACAAGACGCCTCCTGACACGCGGCAAGGTAGGAGTAGGCAAAATGCAACAGGGAATAACAATGTCAATGTGCTAATAGTAAACTGCAGGAGTGTCTATAGAAAGGTCCCAGAACTGCTCTCAATAAACGGTCACAATGCCCACATAGTACTAGGGACAGGAAGTTGGCTGAAACCAGATGTAAACAGTAATGAAATTCTAAACTCAGATTGGAATGTATACCGCAGAGACAGGCTGGACAGTGAAGGGGGAGGCGTGTTTATAGCGATAAGAAGTGCAATAGTATCGAAGGAAATTGACGGAGACCCGAAATGTGAAATAATTTGGGTGAAGGTCACGGTTAAAGCAGGCTCAGACATGGTAATTGGATGTCCCTATAGGGTCCCTGACTCAGCAGTTGTTGTGGCTGAGCACGTGAAGAATAACGTGGAAAATATTTCGAGTAGATTTCCCCACCATGTTATAGTTCTGGGTAGAGATTTTAATTTGCCGGATATAGTCTGGGAGACTCAAACATTCATAACGGGTGGAAGGGACAAAGAGTCCAGTGAAATTTTTTTAAGTGCTTGATCTGAAAACTACCTTGAGCAGTTAAGCAGAGAACCGACTCGTGACGATAACATATTAGACTTTCTGGTGACAAACAGACCCGAACTATTTGAAACAGTTAACGCAGAACAGGGAATCAGCGATCATAAAGTGGTTACTGCATCGATGATTTCAGCCGTAAATAGAAATATTAAAAAAGGTAGGAAGATTTTTCTGTTTAGCAAAAGTGACAAAAAGCAGATTTCAGAGTACCTACCTGACGGCTCAACACAAAAGTTTTGTCTCAAGTACAGATAGTGTTGAGGATCAGTGGACAAAGTTCAAAACCATCGTACAATATGCGTTAGACGAGTATGTGCCAAGCAAGATCGTAAGAGATGGAAAAGAGCCACCGTGGTACAACAACCGAGTTAGAAAACTGCTGCGGAAGCAAAGGGAACTTCACAGCAAACATAAACATAGCCAAAGCCTTGCGGACAAACAAAAATTACGTGAAGCGAAATGTAGTGTGAGGAGGGCTATGCGAGAGGCGTTCAATGAACTCGAAAGTGAAGTTCTATGTACCGACTTGGCAGAAAATCCTAAGAAATTTTGGTCTTATGTCAAAGCGGTAGGTGGATCAAAACAAAATATCCAGACACTCTGTGACCAAAATGGTACTGAAACAGAGGATGACAGACTAAAGGCCGAAATACTAAATGTCTTTCTCCAAAGCTGTTTCACAGAGGAAGACTGCACTGTAGTTCCTTCTCTAGATTGTCGCACAGATGACAAAATGGTAGATATCGAAATAGACGACAGAGGGATAGAGAAGCAATTAAAATCGCTCAAAAGAGGAAAGGCCGCTGGACCTGATGGGATACCAGTTCGATTTTACACAGAGTACGCGAAGGAACTTGCCCCCCTTCTTGCAGCGGTGTACCGTAGGTCTCTAGAAGAGCGTAGCGTTCCAAAGGATTGGAAAAGGGCATAGGTCATCCCCGTTTTCAAGAAGGGACGTCGAACATATGTGCAGAACTATAGACCTATATCTCTAACGTCAATCAGTTGTAGAATTTTGGAACACGTATTATGTTAGACTGTAATGACTTTTCTGGAGACTAGAAATCTACTCTGTAGGAATCAGCATGGGTTTCGAAAAAGACGGTCGTATGAAACCCAGCTCGCGCTATTCGTCCACGAGACTCAGAGGGCCATAGACACGGGTTCCCAGCTAGATGCCGTGTTTCTTGACTTCCGCAAGGCGTTCGATACAGTTCCCCACAGTCGTTTAATGAACAAAGTAAGAGCATATGGACTATCATACCAATTGTGTGTTTGGATTGAAGAGTTCCTAGATAACAGAACGCAGCATGTCATTCTCAATGGAGAGAAGTCTTCCGAAGTAAGGGTGATTTCAGGTGTGCCGCAGGGGAGTGTCGTAGGACCGTTGCTGTTCACAATATACATAAATGACCTTGTGGATGACATCGGCAGTTCACTGAGGCTTTTTGCGGATGATGCTGTGGTATATCGAGAGGTTGTAACAATGGAAAATTGTACTGAAATGCAGGAGGATCTGCAGCGAATTGACGCATGGTGCAGGGAATGGCAATTGAATCTCAATGTTGACAAGTGTTCAAATGGTTCAAATGGCTCTGAGCACTATGGGACTCAACTGCTGTGGTCATCAGTCCCCTAGAACTTAGAACTACTTAAACCTAACTAATCTAAGGACATCACACACAGCCATGCCCGAGGCAGGATTCGAACCTGCGACCGTAGCAGTCGCACGGTTCCGGACTGCATGCCTAGAACCACGAGACCACCGCGGCCGGCCTTGACAAGTGTAATGTGCTGTGAATACATAGAAAGAAAGATCCCTTATCATTTAGCTACAATATAGCAGATCAGCAACTGGAAGCAGTTAATTCCATAAATTATCTGGGAGTACGCATTAGGAGTGATTTAAAATGGAATGATCATATAAAGGTGATTGTTGGTAAAGCAGATGCCAGACTCAGATTCATTGGAAGAATCCTAAGGAAATGCAATCCGAAAACAAAGGAAGTAGGTTACAGTACGCTTGTTCGCCCACTGCTTGAATACTGCTCAGCAGTGTGGGATCCGTACCAGATAGGGTTGATAGAAGAGATAGAGAAGATCCAACGGAGAGCAGCGCGCTTCGTTACAGGATCATTTAGTAATCGCGAAAGCGTTACGGAGATGATAGATAAACTCCAGTGGAATACTCTACAGGAGAGTCGCTCAGTAGCTCGGTACGGGCTTTTGTTGAAGTATCGAGAACATACTTTCACCGAGGAGTCAAGCAGTATATTGCTCCCTCCTACGTATATCTCGCGAAGAGACCATGAGGATAAAATCAGAGAGAGTAGAGCCCACACAGAGGCATACCGAGAATCCTTCTTTCCACGAACAATACGAGACTGGAATAGAAGGGAGAACCGATAGAGGTACTCAAGGTACCCTCCGCCACACACCGTCAGGTGGCTTGCGGAGTATGGATGTAGATGTAGATGTAGACATCTGCGCTGGAGTCCAATATCTCCTTCCTCTCCTCAGCGCTCTGAGTGGCTGGTGGTGTTGCTGTTGCTCTTGGCGCATGGATTATATTTTGAGGCCTGTGGCAGCCGTCTTTAAGGTAAGTGATTTATTTCGTTCCTGTATTTCTGTTCTCTATGTTATATAAGGAATGACATCTGATAAACGTTTCACGATAATTTCTGTAAAAGGACGTACAGCCGGCCGGTGTGGCCGAGCGGTTCTAGGCGCTACAGTCTGGAAGCGAGCGACCGCTGGAGTCGCAGGTTCGAATCCTGTCTCGGGCATGGATGTCTGTGATGTCCTTAGGTTAGTTAGGTTTAAGTAGTTCTAAGTTCTAGGGGACTTATGACCTCAGATGTTGGGTCCCATATTGCTCGGAGCCATTTGAACCATTTTTGAGAACGTAAAGTATGACTAGACCCAACTGCGTGTTTCTCGTGCGGTACCGGCCACCCTGTTGCCTTACAGTATCGGGCAGAGGAAATTTCAATTTTTAAATTATGTTTTGTTCTTATTATTTATTTTAAGATTGAAATGGCGGGAAATGAGAAAAATGTAAGAGAAAAATGGAATGGAGAGAGCATGAAACTGGCTGTGAGCAAGAGTATACCTACCCAAATTATCGCGAGGAGGGCAGCTGAAGTGTTTTTAACCATGAGAAAGGAAAAAGATCGGCGCCGAAGAGAAGAAATTAAAAAATGGTTCAAATGGCTCTGAGCACCTTGGGACTCAACTGCTGTGGTCATAAGTCCCCTAGAACTTAGAACTACTTAAACCTAACTAACCTAAGAACAGCACACAACACCCAGCCATCACGAGGCAGAGAAAATCCCTGACCCCGCCGGGAATCGAACCCGGGAACCCGGGCACCCGGGCGTGGGAAGCGAGAACGCTACCGCGCGACCACGAGATGCGGGCGAAGAAATTAAAAGCAGAAATAATTACGTCTGAAAGAGAGTTGAAGAATGTTGAACTTAATCCGCGTGTTCCAAACTGAAATAAACACACAAAGGATGACCATGGAAAGCCAATTACAATGCGTCGAAGATAACTGGAAATTACTGGAAATAATGTATCTACAGAAGAGTCTGAAAGGTGCATAATGTGCCTGGAGTCATCGGAAGAAGACTAGGTGCTCTGCACCAAGTAAGAGGCTGGTCATATGTTGGATTTATGGGTGAGGAGAATATTTGGTATTTTATCTGCGATCTCTGTAACACAATGAGCTAAACATTGGTGAACTGTGCTGAAATAGTGACACTAAATTTCCATGCTTATGTGTCCAGTTACTATGCACTAAGTGGCAGCGCAGTTTATGATAACTAACAGATATTATCGCAGAAAAGACAATGGCCGAAACAGCAAGACACTTTCTACAAGCCGTGCCACAGTAGTTCTATTTCTTTTTCGATTTAATTAAGTACTATAAATAAAAAATGAAAAATCATTACACTGAGTCTTGTGGGCAAAATGTCTAAATACAGTGAAATGGTGCCAGTAATTTGATCGAGACCGCACAGGCGGCAGTGATGCTGATCGGGAAGTCCAGTTTCTGCACCATGCGATTTCCATCTTTTCGGCAACTGGAAAATCATCTGGGGTGGGAGGAGGAGGGGGGGATATTTTTTAGTCCAGTGATGAGGATGTTCGCACACGTTTCTCGAATGGCTCCGTGGCTAATGAGAGGATTTCTATTGTCGACGAAATGAACGTTTGGTAGAACGTTACCGCCATTGCGTACGGCGGCTTATTGACTATGTTGAACAATGGGGTCATGTATCTGTGGCACTTTGAAGTTCAATGTAGCATTGAATAAAAGTTACTTTTTGAAGTCCCCTCGTAGAAGTTCGAGAATCACCAGTCTGAAACCGGAAACGAACGCGTGGCTGCGTAAGTGGAACGAAATTACGAAAACTAGAAGAGTTCGTGATGTATTTCTTGGATCGGAGGAAGGCCACAATTAAAGCACTTTAACCGTAGTAGGGGAATGCTACATCTCGCTAGTGGTCATTGTCCCGACTCGAAATATTTGTTTAAAATTGAGAAACTGTGCTAAGAAATATTTTTACTGTGGACAGATCGGGACTCAAGAGCAACGGTATATATGACTTTCCAAGAGACCCACAACTGTGATCATTAGTGGAAACAACTGCATGTAGGATTTCGATAATAGAGCTCTGTAACTCTATTGCTTAACCTCTTGCCAGAGATATACGTCACTTTCTGTTTAAATATCATCAAGGTACCGAGAAGATTATAGTGTTGTTAGTTAGGTTACAATACACAACAAGGAACGGGCAAAGAGCTCTCAGTCTCCCTGAGAGAGGCATGAAACCTTCGACGTGTGTAGAATAGACTGAAAATAGCAGTCAATGGAAACGGTTTAGTTTCTTATCTCTATTTCTTGTTGTTCTTATACCTACTTCATTATATTTTATTTTATTGTACTCATTATGTTGTATTAAACATTTTGTTCCGCTGCAGATAGCTTTATAATTGTAATTTGAAAAATAATAGACTGAAACATTGGGCCAATTCTACACAGGGTGCGTCAAAAAAATGTATACACACTTTGAACTGTCATAGACAATTTATTTCCCATTCTACAAGGTTAAATACCTGTGAGAAAGTAATATTATGTTTCTTCAACACGTGGCAGCAGTGGCAAGGAAGTAACTGCAACGTGGCGGACGCGTTTGAGCTTTGAAGCGCGAAAGCAGATAATTAAGTGGTACTGGAAGTTTGAGAATGTATCTGCGGTTCGAAGACAGTGGAGAAGTGAGTATGGTACAGAACCACCTTCAAGGTTAACAATTACACGTCTACGAGACAAATTCGAAATTCATGGAACAGTGTGTGATGTGCATAAAGGTCGATCAGGGCAACCTCGCACAGCTACAAGTGATGATTCCACAACTGCGCTCTTTGAACTGTTTCAGCGTTCGCCTCAAAAACCTTCAAGGCAAGCGGCACGTGAGAGTAATGTAAGTGCTAGTAGTGTGCTACACATTCTGAAGAAAGGCAAGTTTCGTGTGTACATTCCAAGGCTGGTGCAACAGCTAAGTGACGACGATCCAGATCGAAGGTTAGAATTTTGCGAATGGGTTCAGAAGATGGTGAGACGTGACCCGGGATTTATGGGTAGCATAATTTGGTCGGATGAAGCCCAATTCAGACTCAATGGAATTGTCAAGAGGCACAATTGTGTGTACTGGGCTGAAGATGATACTCACATTACAGTTGAAAAGGCTGTGAATTTGCCTGGTGTAAATGTGTGGTGTGGTTTGTCTGCAAGGGGACTCATTGGGCCTTTCTACTTTGAAGGTACTGTTACTGGAGAAACGTACCTACCAATGCTTGCTTACTCCATATTCCTTGCCATTCGTGCATTGTACGGTAATGATGAGTTTTATTTCCAACAAGATGGCTCCCCGCCGCACTACCATAGGGACGTACGAGCATACCTGGATCACAATGTGCCAGGCCAATGGACAGGACGCAGGGGACCAATCGAGTTTCCTGCACGCTTTCCAGACCTCACGCCTCTGGATTTCTTCTTATGGGGCACAGTAAAAGATGAGGTGTACAGACGTAAACCACGTAACCTGGACACACTTTGGAATGAGATTCTGGCTGTGAGCGCAGAAATCTCATTGGACACTTTGGTACGATGTATGAAATCAGTGGCGACTCGTACTCAGAAATGTATTGATGCTGAAGGCCACCAGTTTGAACATTAATCACATTTGCAAAATACATTTACTTTTCCAATTGGACTTTAAGCTTTCCATTTACAGAAATCTGACATTGTAGAACGGGAAATAAATTTTCTATGACGTTTCAAAGTGTGTATACATTTTTTTGACGCACCCTGTATTAAGAGACTGGCAGTAGAGATTCAAGAGAACACACCTCGATGAAGTAGCAGTAAATATATTTGAAACAGTGTACTTACGTGACTTAGCAGAACCATATCTGTCGCTCTGACACGAAACGCATTTCCTGCGAAAAATGTATGGTTCCATGAATTTGACTTATTTAGAGGGGGAATGTGACATTTTATCTAAGTTTTTACAGCGAATTATAAACTGATGCACCGAAAAAAACTATCGCTGCTTCTTATTAGTATTCTGAAAACCACGATCTCAAAGAACAATCACAGTTTTAGGTAATTGTTTTCCACAGTCGAATCTCAAATGTAGTTCCATTTATCACCACGCCTTGACCAGCTAGATCTTTCTTCATAGATAACTGCAGGCCAGTTTCTAAATGAAACAGGGAGCTAGTCAGTATTCATCGAGGATAAGCTGCAGCGTGGTCGGAAATCAGGAACGGACAGAGAGACAGAGGTGAACAAAGCAGGTCGAATATGCTCCATAAAAACGAGGTAACTGAGCTCCTATGAATTATACTGCACTTATGACATCGCTTACTACGTCAGTAGGCTGCGCGCCAGCGTCCCATTGATGTAACAGATTTCATGCACGGAGTCAAGTTAATACTATGAATACTAGGCATATTACGAACACGTGACACAACAGGAAACCAATGTGATGGAGCAATGGGCCACCGATGGGCACTATCGGTTAAAAAACAACAAAATAAATTAAAAATAATACAATTATAATAAAAGGACTGAAATTAGGGCTTAATTTCCCGTTAACGACAAGGTCATCAGAGAGAGAGTGGAAACTCTGGTTGGAGAAGGGTATGGAAGGAAACTCAATCGTGTCTTCTAGAAAGAAACCAAATCGGCGTTCGCTTTAATCGATGTGGAGAAGCCATGTATAACACCCCGTATTCCTTCGTCGTCCTCTACACTGCTCCTAGTATTTTACTGCCTGTCGTAATAATTATAAGGTAATGGGATGCTAATACTTCTCGTTCTTTTATATACGGGCGGAACGTTCATTCGGGACAATGATGCGGTAAGTAAGGGCTTGGACAAAAGCTACAATTAAGATAACGAACTTCGCGTTTATTGTCACGTCAGTACCGAAGTAAGAATTCAAGGAAGTCCATATGAGATTGCATATTATTGTATGCCTCTATATTCAAACTTATATGTCTCACTGAAATTCTAAGCGTTTCCCGAATCACAGCAGCGCTCTCCCTTTTAATTACTTATAATAAATCGGATAGCGTACCGAACTAAAGATTGTCGATGCGCATATACTCTCAACGACTTCTCTCTTCGACGGACTGTTAACGATTTCTACAGTACACAACGACATCCAGTATAGGCATCTCAAACAGCATTTGCCTTCCCTCGTCTCATTGCCGACGAGCAAATACAAGATAAACTTAACTTTGGATGGAGTCGGGGTGCTCATATAAGTTTCACCGTGAATGACGAAATAATACTGAGATTTCATGACAAATGGATCTGGCACTCCTCTTGCTGATCATTACTAATTTTAAGTTCCGACTGTGTACTGAACTGACTGGTCTGCCCGTGTGGCGGGGCAGGATTCGAGAGTTCGGTTTATTGCAGCTGAACGGACAACCTAAAGAAAAATCAAGTCAAGAATGAAAGACAAAACGCATATAATAAATACAGCGTGCGAGGATATAGGACCCTCGCAGATTGTGACCCAAATCTGGTAGACCAGACGGATAATTCAACCTCGCACCTCGTAAACCCAGGTCCACTGTCTTGAACACTGTGCCAACTCACTCTATTTGAAATAAATATTGATTTTGTTTCGCAAATTAATTAAAAACACACAAGGTGTTCAGTTCAGCGAGAGAGTGGTTTAACACTAATGATAAATTTAGTAAATGACAAGAATTCACTAAGGCAGACCCTATAGAATGTTTCTACATCTACACTTACACAGACTGATGAGCCAAAACATTATGACTACCTGCTTAATAACAGGAAGGTAAGAGACGACATTCTGGAGGAAGTAAGGCTGAGGACGGGTCGTGAGTCGTGCTTGAGTAGCTCAATTGGTAGAGCACTTTCCCGTGAAAGGCAAAGGTCCCGAGTTCGAGTCTTGGTCCGACACATAGTTTTAATCTGCCAGGAAGTTTCATATCAGCGCACACTCCGCTGCAGAGTGAAAATTTTATTCTGCTTAATAGCCTGTTTGTCCGTCTTTAGAACGAAATACAACACTGATTCTGCGTATCAGGGATCCGACACTTTGCTGGTAGGTTTGTGGAGGTATGTGGCATTAGATGTCTACGCACAAGTCGTATAATTCGCGTATATAACGAGCCGCTGACTTGCGTACACGGTGATGGCGTCCTAAAGCGACCCAGATGGATACCACAGGATTTACATCATGCCAAATTTGGTCGCCGAGACATCAACGTGAGCTCTCCAAAATACTCCTCAAACCACTGGAGCATGGATCTGGTTCCGAGACACGGGCAATGATACTACTGTAACATGACATCGCCCTAGGGAAAGACATCAAGTATGAAGGAATGGAGGTGGTTCGCAGCTGTCGGCGTGCCTTCGATTACTAACGCAGGTCCCATGCAACAGCATAATACTGCTTCCACCAGCCTGCGTCCGTGGCGCGCTGCACATTTCGAGCCACCGTTCGCCTGACGGTATTTGTGGAGACGACCATCGATCCAGTGTAACAAAAATGTGATTTACCCGAAGAGCCTACACGTTTCCATTGATCGACGGTCGAATCCCGATGGTCTCGTGGCCACTGGGACCGTAACTGACGATGCTGTTACGTCAACGTGTGAACAAGTAGGAGTGGTCTGCTGCGGAGATCCATGTTCAGCAACGTACGATGAACGGTGTGCTCCGAAACACGTGTGTGCACCAGCATTGCGCTCTTTCGGCAGAGATGCCACAGATCACCATCTATTCTACTTTAAAGAGCAGACAAGCCTCCGAACCCCACGTTCTGTGAAGAGTCGTGGGCGTCTAACCATTTAGCGCCGAGTGTTAAGTTTCACTGCCCTTCTATGTCCTTTCTAAGATGCTCACAATAGTAGCACGTGATCATTCGACCAAAGTCGCCGTTTTAAGACACTCCTTCACAGGCTCTGCATAATACTAATGTGCCCTTTGTCAGACTTGCTTATATCAATGGATTTCCCCATTTGCAGCCCACATCTTTACTAGTATGATCCCACGTCCGTGTCTGTTACGCTTACATACAGTACTTTTCTTACCGTGTCACGTGCCCGCAACACGACCAGGCGGCATCCAACATCGAGGTGAGCAGTGGTCACAATATTTTGGCTGATCACTATACGTACTCGAAAGCCACCTTACTGTTACCTAGTACCAATAGTAGACATTTCCTTTTCCGTTCCACTCGCAGATAGAGCGAAGGAAAAACATCTATCTATATTGCTCAGTTAGAGCCCTACTTTCTCTTATCTTATCTTCGTGAAACTAACCCAAATGTTAGCTGGCGGCAGTAAAATCTTCCTGCAGTCAGCTTCAAATGTAGGTTCACTAAATTTTCTCAGTAGTTAGAAATTTTTGAAAACGTTATTGGAAAAAACGTATGTCTGATCATATCATCTGAAATAGCAACCACCCCTGATAGCAAATTATTACTAAAAAATAAAATCACATGTGAATGGTAACCCGTTTCGATAACACACTGAAGCGCCAAAGAAACTGGTATAGCCATGCAAGTAGGAGAACAAACCTCATTGCGGTGCATTTTGTTAGTGCGGGTTGCCTACATCAGCGGCAGGTATGCTCTCTGGGGCAAACCTGTTGTTCTCCTTTGATTGACAGGTACTTAACCTATTGTTCCCCTTTGATTGACAGGTACTTAACCTATTGATCTGCTAAAAGGATCCTTCCTTTTGATTGACAGGCACTTAACCTAATGTTCTCCTTTGATTGACAGGTACTTAACCTGAAACTTCCTGGCAGATTAAAACTGTGTGCCGGACCGAGACTCGAACTCGGGACCTTAGCCTTTCGCGGGCAAGTGCTCTAACTGAGCTACTCAAGCACGACTCATGCCCCGTCCTCACAGCTTTACTTCTGCCAGTATCTCGTCTCCTACCTTCCAAACTTTACAAATGTTCTCCTGCGCAGGAGGATATCTCATAAAAGACTCACACTACAATCCTGCAACAAACACTGCTAACATTTAATTTATCCTACTGTCAACCTGTTAATGTCAATGGGCATTGTTGCAATTAAAAAAGTGTTTTTGTTGTGGTCTTCAGTCCAGAGAGTGGTTTGATGCAGCTCTCCATGCCATTCTATCCTGTGAAAGCTTTTTCATCTCCAATTACCTATTGCAACCTACATCCTCCTGAATCTGCTCAGTGTATTCATCTCTCGGTCTCCCTCTACGAAATTTACCCTCCACGCTGCCCTCCAATACTAAATTGGTGATCCCTTGATGCCTCAGAACATGTCCTACCAACCGGTCCCTTCTTCTAGTCAAGTTGTGCCACAAATTCCTCTTCTCCCCAATTCTATTCAGTACCTCCACTCATTAGTTACATGATGTACCCATCTAATCTTCAGCATTCTTCTGTAGCACCACATTTCGAAAGCTTCTATTCTCTTCTTGTCTAAACTGTTTATCGTCCATGTTTCACTTCCATACATGGCTACACTCCAAACAAATACTTTCCGAAAAGACTTCCTGACACATAAATTTACACCCGCTGTTAACAAATTTCTCTTCTTCAGAAACGCTTTCATTGCCATTGCCAGTCTATATTTTACATCCTCTCTACTTCGACCATCATCAGTTATTTTGCTTCTCAAATAGCAAAAGTCATCTACTACTTTAAGTATTTCATTTCCGAATCTAATTCCCACAGCATCACCTGATTTAACCCGACTGCATTCCATTATCCTCGTTTTGCTTTTGTTGATGTCCATCTTATATCCTCCTTTCAACACACTGTCCATTGTGTTCAACTGCTCTTCCAGGCCCTTTGCTGCCTCTGACAGAATTACAATGTCATCGGCAAACCTCGAAGTTTTCATTTCGTCTCCATGGATTTTAACTCCTACTCCAAATTTTTCCTTTGTTTCCCTTACAGCTTTCTCAATATACAGATTGAATAACATCGGGGATAGGCTACAACCCTGTCTCACTCCCTTCTAAGCCACTGCTTCCCTTTCATGCACCTCGCCTCTTATAACTGCCATCTGGTCTCTGTAAAAATTGTAAATAGCCTTTTGCTCCCTGTATTTCACCCCTGCCATCTTCAGAATTTGAAACAGAACATTCCAGTGAACACTGTCAAAAGCTTTCTCTAGTCTACAAATGCTAGAAACGTAAGTTTGCCTTTCCTTAATCTATCTTCTAAGATAAGTCGTAGGGTCAGTACTGCCTCACGTGTTCTATGGAATCCAAACTGATCTTCTCCGAGGTTGGCTGCTATCAGTTTTTCTATTCGTCTATAAAGAATTCGTGTTAGTATTTTGCAGCTGTGACTTATTAATCTGATAGTTCGGTAATTCTCATACCTGTCAGCACTTGCTTTCTTTGGAATTAGAATTATTATATTCTTGAATGTTTGTGTATGTTTGCACAAAAAATACCCTTTCTAGGTATTATTAGAGTCTCTTTATTGGCTAACACTATGAGCCCTCACTGTCAATCCATACTGTGAAAACCACACATCTTTACTACTTTTCATTTCCACAATATTTGAGGTGCAAATTTTAGGTGATTCACCTGTATATTTACACTTAAAAATATCTACAGTATTATAAACAGGTCATACCATTCCAAATACATACACTGTTCACAACCACTATTCACAAGCACCTTCATTCTCTCTCATTCACACCACTCTCATCAAGTGAATAGTGTGAGTATGGCCGAGTTTCAATCCCTTCCTCACAAATGATCATCATGAGGCGATAGACTAATTTTAGACCGCAGCACAGTGTGCTCATTGTGCCCTCATGATTGAATACACCGCTGTACAGGCACTCCAAGTAATCCACTGGCTGGTACCTTCCAATGTGCGATACACATAAATTTTGGATCTAGACCCACTCAACAACAATTCGCCTTGTCTGTCATAAGGCCAATAACCTTCTAGTTCTGTGGAATAATACTGTATGTCATTCATTTGGAGAAATAAATACATTTCTCAACGCTGTCAGGCAGGACACTGATCTGATCCTTCTCCTGCGGAAATCAGCCAAGTGCTCAGTGATAAAGTGAGCATCATACCCGCTCAAATTGTAGAAAAGACGAGTATCTGTCTGGTAATTTATACTTCAGGATACATGTGCTATGGGTGGCACTGCGGAGTTTCCCTGTTAGATGGCAATGGTCCCTACAAGGAGTTTCTACTTTCCATTCGAACGGCTGCCCACAGCTATGACAGTCAACTGCCTTCATGTATAAATCATCATTCTCCTTTGACTTGGTGATGGGAATGTTGGTGCTGTAAAGCTTATCAATCTCCTATGAACGTTTTTCGAGCTCAATGGACAACCAAATTTCAGGATTATCCCCGCCATATGGTTTGTGATGGCTAAGACCCGAATCATACGAATATACAGCCTGACAGCCTGGTACGCTGTGCATATGGTACATATTTTTCTGTGAAGGTGGTATGTGAGGTTGTATGGTCACCATCAAAGCGTGTGACAGGAGCAAGAAGGCGCTGAAAGTCATCATACACTACAAAACGGCAACGCTCCTGATGGTGGGCTTTCTTAAACTTTCGGATTATGTTTTTCTCAGTGAGCATTACAACATGTACCACTTTTCTGGCAACGCAATCCACAATATGCCTTACCAATAAGTCTCTTGTGGAAAAGGCATTAAAACACTTAAGGCAAATATGGTTTTTACACACATGCTTACTCAGCTTGGATGAAAGGAGTCAGGACATATCTTTCACCCACAAATAGTTATTATTATTATTATTATTATTATTATCCCCATTGGTGAATAGCAGCATGTTCACGTGCAGCTTACACTGACCGGCAAATTGAGAGAAATGAATTGGTCTAACAAATTTGTTCATAACTTCAGCATCTTTATCTGGTTTGTTCTCTCTCAGACCATAAACATGAACAGATATCCCAATATTCTGTGCCTCGAATTTAGCAATGTCCTGGGGTTAAACGGGAAACTCAATACCTTGACAGTTATAACACCCAGGAATATTACTAACTACACTACATCGAGATGGACACTGCAGATCTTTCTTATTATTTCTTTCAAAACCTATGATTGGCTATGGAAAACAATAGTTGTCTTTTGAATTTTGGACATGAGTGCATAACTGCTTGTCCGCTATATCCTTAGGGATCTATATACAGCTAGCTCCCACGTTTATCAGATCAAAGACGTGTATGGATGTCGTGGTGTAGTATTCGTTTGGGTGCTTTACCTGAGCCTCTAACTCCCATCTTGGAAAACTTGGCCTGTATAGTACTCATTTCTTTTGGTATGAAACCTGGTAGAGGGAGGAAACGAACTGATTCCACGTCAGTGGAAGCAGTGGCCACAGCAATGCAGGAGGAGACGAGTGGTGGTGTGCATACGTGTAGTGCATCGAGAATTGCGCAAACATTCGACATACACGTGAGCACGGTGCGTAAAATCCTACGAAACATCCTTCTTTGCTATCCTTTCAATATCACCCATGAGCACGAGTTGCTTCCTGTTGACCTGCCAGCAAGAGAAACCTTGCATCAGAATTTCTTGCTCGCATGGAAGTGGACAATGATTGGCTGAGGAAGATTTTGTGGACAGACGAATCCCACTTCCATGTGACAGGATATGTCGATACACAGAATTGTCGAATAAGGGCAACGGAAGATCCACACGCAAATCAACCACTACCACTTCATCCTGAAAAGGTCACTGCCTGGTCCGGGTTTACGGCATCATTTATCATAGGGCCATATTTTTTTCCAAGAGACATTTCCTTCCGGTCCTGTTATTTGTGCCGTCACTGGCAAGCGCTATGAATGTCTTTTGCGCAACCACGTCATTCAAGCTCTCCAATAGCATGGATGTGTGGATAGGATCGTTTTTATGCAAGATAGAGCACCTCTGTACATTGCAAATCCAGTTAAGCAGTTGCTGAAGTGCCATTTCAGAAATTCTAGGATTATCAGCCGCCATTTCCCTACAGTCTGGCCTTCCCGATCACCTGTTCTTAATCCGTATGATTTCTGGCTGTGGGGCTATCTGAAAGATGTTGTGTTCAATGCGATAGCAAACTTAGCTGCATTGAAGGCATGCATTGCGCAACACATTCTGAACGTGACCCCGGAAACACTTCGATCAGTTGTGGAACATGCTGTTTCTCGATTTCAACTTGTTGCAGAAAACGATGGGCAGTATACTGAACATGTATTGCGCCGGTCACACGGAAATTAATAACCCGATTTGATGCTTTTGCGCTATTTTTGGCCTCAGAACACTTACAAACCGATGTGAGTGATGCTTTTTATGTGGTATTTGACCTCAGGACAATTAAAAACCGATTTTTCCCATCCGATGTGATACGACCTTGCCGTGGTGGATGGGCTTACGTAACTAACAGTATCTCGCCTGTCCACCCATGCACATTGAGTAGTACAGTTTGCTTAACGTCAAAAGTACACCTTAGGCATTGTTGTATGATTCATTTGTCATTTGTAGTCGACCACTGTTAAATTATGATGCTTACAGCGCCATCTTTGCTACATTTTGTAACTATTTATTTTTCTTCTGCCTTAAGTTTTCCCCCTTCTCTGATAATATTCCGTTGTAATTTGACGTCATTCTGACCAGTGGTGTTATTTATACGGCGGTTTGAAAGTTTAACTTTAATTATAATCACCCTATACTACACTACATTTTTTTTAAGGACAATATGTACTTACACGACGGAATCACCGCTGAAGGCTGTTCCGAGGGTTGAACAGTGTCACCTCCGACTCATTGGCTTGCTGCTGACTTCTTTCACACCCCAGCTGCTGGTCAAGCTCAGCCAGCATATATACTGCAACAGCAAGAACCGGAAACTTTTTCTAACGAAAATGTGCTATGAAATTTGAACATATGCTTTGAAATTTGACGAGATTTTTACCAATGCACGAAATCTGAACGCACAAACACTTGCTACAAAACTTTTTTAATACGAAAATATACTACGAAATCTGAACATACTGAGATAATAAATTCGTTTTAACGAAAATGTACTACAAAATCTGAGAACACTGATCCGATTAACTCATGCTACGAAATTCGTTTTAACGAAAATATAACACAAAATATGATCACACAAACACTTGCTATAAAACATTTTTAACGAAAACATGCCTGTGAAATCTGAACAGTTAGAGCAATGAGGTAACGAAAATATACACTCCTGGAAATTGAAAAAAGAACACCGTGAATTCATTGTCCCAGGAAGGGGAAACTTTATTGACACATTCCTGGGGTCAGATACATCACATGATCACACTGACAGAACCACAGGCACATAGACACAGGCAACAGACCATGCACAATGTCGGCACTAGTACAGTGTATATCCACCTTTCGCAGCAATGCAGGCTGCTATTCTCCCATGGAGACGATCGTAGAGATGCTGGATGTAGTCCTGTGGAACGGCTTGCCATGCCATTTCCACCTTGCGCCTCAGTTGGACCAGCGTTCGTGCTGGACGTGCAGACCGCGTGAGACGACGCTTCATCCAGTCCCAAACATGCTCAATGGGGGACAGATCCGGAGATCTTGCTGGCCAGGGTAGTTGACTTACACCTTCTAGAGCACGTTGGGTGGCACGGGATACATGCGGACGTGCATTGTCCTGTTGGAACAGCAAGTTCCCTTGCCGATCTAGGAATGGTAGAACGATGGGTTCGATGACGGTTTGGATGTACCGTGCACTATTCAGTGTCCCCTCGACGATCACCAGTGGTGTACGGCCAGTGTAGGAGATCGCTCCCCACACCATGATGCCGGGTGTTGGCCCTGTGTGCCTCGGTCGTATGCAGTCTTGATTGTGGCGCTCACCTGCACGGCGCCAAACACGCATACGACCATCATTGGCACCAAGGCAGAAGCGACTCTCATCGCTGAAGACGACACGTCTCCATTCGTCCCTCCATTCACGCCTGTCGCGACACCACTGGAGGCGGGCTGCACGATGTTGGGGCGTGAGCGGAAGACGGCCTAACGGTGTGCGGGACCGTAGCCCAGCTTCATGGAGACGGTTGCGAATGGTCCTCGCCGATACCCCAGGAGCAACAGTGTCCCTAATTTGCTGGGAAGTGGCGGTGCGGTCCCCTACGGCACTGCGTAGGATCCTACGGTCTTGGCGTGCATCCGTGCGTCGCTGCGGTCCGGTCCCAGGTCGACGGGCACGTGCACCTTCCGCCGACCACTGGCGACAACATCGATGTACTGTGGAGACCTCACGCCCCACGTATTGAGCAATTCGGCGGTACGTCCACCCGGCCTCCCGCATGCCCACTATACGCCCTCGCTCAAAGTCCGTCAACTGCACATACGGTTCACGTCCACGCTGTCGCGGCATGCTACCAGTGTTAAAGACTGCGATGAAGCTCCGTATGCCACGGCAAACTGGCTGACACTGACGGCGGCGGTGCACAAATGCTGCGCAGCTAGCGCCATTCGACGGCCAACACCGCGGTTCCTGGTGTGTCCGCTGTGCCGTGCGTGTGATCATTGCTTGTACAGCCCTCTCGCAGTGTCCGGAGCAAGTATGGTGGGTCTGACACACCGGTGTCAATGTGTTCTTTTTTCCATTTCCAGGAGTGTACTTCGAAATCTGAATACACTGATCTGGAGAAGATTTTCTACTAAATTCGTTTTAACGAAACGTGAAGACTCAGAGCAGCGAACACACAAACACTTGCTCTGAAAATATGCACTTATTTGGTAATTCCTCCAAGTACCGCCTCGGACGTTTCCCGCTGCCACTGATATTGCTGATGCTGCTTGATGACGCTGAACACTTCATGGCGTTGTTAGATGATGACAACTCGACAGAAGAGGCGCACGGTTGCACCAACGGCGCCAAGTGAACATAATCACAGACTAAAGCAAAATAAAGATGATGTGGAGGAGGTAGGGTTTATACAGACTCAAGCTGCACCCACTAATTTAGTGGGGACCAATAGGAACGCTTATACAGGGGAAAAAGCCTGGCCAGCAATTTCAGACACGTCAGGTATTGTTCACATCCTTGAGGACCACCCAAGTGGTGACAGAGAGCCGTTTTTCGGACAAATAATTTATTCAAAATGGTGGCTAGGTTCTCTCCACCCCCTTATGACATCACACTCCCTAGAAATGGCGGTAAATTTTGGCGTGAAAAGGTCAGTTGGGCTATCTCCACTAACCTAACTTCTCCCTCCCACCTCCCCCACCCATCCTATGACGCCATCCTGGAAATGGAGGGAAATGGTCAGTCTCTATCTAGCTGCCAGAGAGGAAGGTTAGGTTTGTGGTGTCACCGCCAGACATCACACTTGCTAGGTGGTAGCTTAAATCGGCCGCGGTCCATTAGTACATGTCGGACCCGCGTGTCGCCACTGTCAGGATCGCAGACCGAGTGCCACCACAAGGCAGGTCTCGAGAGACTGACTAGCACTCGCCCCAGTTGTACGACGACGTTGCTAGCGACTACACTGACGAAGCCTTTCTCTCATTTGCCGAGAGACAGTTAGAATAGCCTTCATCTAAGTCAATGGCTACGACCTAGCAAGGCGCCATTTGTAACATTGCATGTATCTTAAGAGTCTCACTTGTATCGTCAAGAGCGATGTACCACAAGGATGGATTAAAGTTAAGTATTTCCGCAGCTACGTACTTTTCTTTATAGCATTCATTACGTCTCCTGTTTCAGACCTAAACAAGCCTGCGTGAGTTGACGCGTGCCCTTTCGGCTTCCTCGCCTTGTGTCTCGACTGTCTTGTCTAGACACAACAAGGTTAATGTACTTTATTCATTTTTTTGGCGGGAAACGGTAATTCTGAGTTGGAGAGGAAGGCAGCGTATTTAATTAACATATTTCTTTATTTGTAGCTCACCTGAGCTCCCTGCAATAACAGAGGGTACTGTTGACCTCCAACACCCCCAATCCTATGATGTCACCCACACCCCACCACCCAATCCTAGAAATGGAGAAAAACGGACAGTCTCTGTCCATCTGCTAGAGAGGATGATTAAGTTAGAGCACTTTATTTATTTTTGGTAGGAAACTGAAGTAAATATGGCTCCCAATTACACACCTATATGCACAGTGCTACACAGAAAGTGTCTAAAATCACAATACGGCTGAAAATTGACGATGTCACAGAACTGGTGTTATCCTGCTGGAAAAAATTAACAACACAACTCGCAACTGGCAGCAGGCAGACTCAGAATAAACAGTAACTCTACATAGAACGCTTCCTTCACCTACAAGTCGAAATAAACCTCTCTGCTCCGCTTGTGAATTGGTGGGAAAAAGACTCAATCCAAAAAACCTAAACTGCTTATGCACATAGAAATTATGTAAAAACGAGATCTGCAGTGATGTTAAAAAAAATCAGACTACACATACTGACATTGATAATAATATCATGCTCCTCAAAGAGTTTCACCACTTCGTCTGTAAATTACAGCCATGAGATATAAAAAACAACACAAAAAAGGTTTGTAAATCACTGATTGCTAGCGCAGTGGAAGTTAAAAGCTACTACTCGCAACGCTCATAATTGCATATTTAATGCACAGCGTGGCACAACGCGAGCTCCCAGGCTGTTGGGGTGCTGGTTCAGCTCACTCGACGCCCTGCGTGCGGCTGAAGCCTGTAGGGTGACTGCGGCAATAGTTGACAGCTGCTGGCAGAACTATTGCATGAGACTCCAAGCGGCTTCTGCGTGACACGACATCGGGATTCCTGGCATGATTTCACGACAGTGATGTGGTCCATTCTGTGGGACCCAAACACAAATATGCAACTTCTGAAGTTTTCCCGTCCGCAGCTCGTGGTCGTGCGGTAGCGTTCTCGCTTCCCGCGCCCGGGTTCCCAGGTTCGATTCCCGGCTGGACCATGGATTTTCTCTGCCTCGTGATGACTGGGTGTTGTGTGATGTCCTTAGGTTAGTTAGGTTTAAGTAGTTCTAGGGAACTGATGACCATAGCTGTTAAGTCCCATAGTGCTCAGAACCATTTGAACCATTTTTTGAAATTTTCCCGACGTATTTCCTATTCTAATAATTTCCGGGTATGCAGTCGGATCCGGTTGCATACCCGGAATTATTAGAAGATCAAATTTGCACTCTGCTTCATGTTTATAGATGGACGAGAGCAAACAGAAGATGTTGCCGTTCTAGAAACAACAGCATACTTTTGCAACACCTTTGTGTGTATGGTATCATCCAGTAGCCCTCTCTGTTAGTAAACAACGGACTGTGTTGATTATTTTCACAGACAATGCGAGATACAGCTCTCCAATCTCGCCATTTTCAAACCATTCAACAGCAGCCTGTGACAATATGGCTATTTCCAGAGCATTCTACCGTTAAGCTTTCCCAGCTGAGAGTGAGGGGAACTACCTGTCGAAACAAAACAGTTTTTCGCAAACAAAAGTCTAGAATATCTCATGAACGCTGAGGTAAATTCAAACAATAGGAGGGTAAGAAAATTGCAGCGAAATGCAGGAAGATCTGCAGCGGATAGGCACTTGGTGCAGGGAGTGGCAACTGATCCTTAACATAGACAAATGTAATGCGAATACATAGAAAGAAGGATCCTTTATTGCATGATTATATGATAGCGGAACAAACACTGGTAGCAGTTACTTCTGTAAAATATCTGGGAGTATGCGTGCGGAACGATTTGAAGTGGAATGATCATATAAAATTAATTGTTGGTAAGGCGGATGGCATGGACTCGAATAATGTCTGAAGTAGTGGCTCTGAGCACTATGGGACTCAACTTCTGAGGTCATTAGTCCCCTAGAACTTAGAACTAGTTAAACCTAACTAACCTAAGGACATCACACACGTCCATGACCGAGGCAGGATTCGAACCTGCGACCGTAGCGGTCTCGCGGTTCCCAACTGCAGCGCTTAGAACCGCAAGGCCACTTCGGCCGGCGGTAAGGCGGGTGCCAGGTTGAGATTCATTGGGAGAGTCCTTAGAAAATGTAGTGCATCAACAAAGGGGGTGGCTTACAAAACACTCGTTCGACCTATACTTGAGTATTGCTCATCAGTGTGGGATCCGTACCAGGTCGGGTCGACCGAGGAGATAGAGAAGATCCAAAGAAGAGCGGCGCGTTTCGTCACAGGGTTATTTGGTAAGCGTGATAGCGTTACGGAGATGTTTAGCAAACCCAAGTGGCAGACTCTGCAAGAGAGGCGCTCTGCATCGCGGTGTAGCTTGCTGTCCAGGTTTCGAGAGGGTGCGTTTCTGGATGAGATATCGACTATATTGCTTCTCCCTACTTATACCTCCCGAGGAGATCACGAATGTAAAATCAGAGAGATTCGAGCGCGCACGGCGGCTTTCCGGCAGTCGTTCTTCCCGCGAACCATACGTGATTGGAATAGGAAAGGGAGGTAATGACAGTGGCACGTAAAGTGCCCTCCGCCTCACACCGTTGGGTGGGTTGCGGAGTATAAATGTAGATGTAGATGTAGATGTAGAAGAATCTTCCGGACATGCCCTGACTTATTCACCTATCCCCAGTAACTGGCTGCCGCCGCCCGTAGCTTCAGCCACCAGTCCCAGCTTCCGGGCCGTGCACTGTACTTCTTGGGTGCCACAAGTCTCAGTGCCAGCACACGTTGCATCGTTAGGCCATGTGTTTTAAAAGAAAATGGAATTCCCGGTACAGTCCTACAGACGAGAAAACTGTGAAAGAAAACAGCACACAGTCCTACTTCGAGAGAAAAAAAGAAACACCCCTGTGATAATAATAATCACGAAACAGTACTCACTATCCATGAGATGCTTCGAATATTGCGCCCCACCGTCATGCACGCTCTTTATGAAATGGAATTGGACTATTGTGCACTGTGTGGGCTGTCGTCGTCAGCGCTGTCCGCTACTGAATGGAGTCTTTGTAACGGACCGTGAGTCCAGTACAAAGACCTGCTCGATGGTGAGAGAGAGACGTGTCTCACTCTGACAAACAAGTGTGACGTCACAGATCACACCATCTACAGTCGAACAAGGGATTTTAACGCCATAAAACGATCATATTTGTTTCACCAATAGAGAATTAATTTACCAATATCATCTACAATATCCGATTTTACATGTCCAAAAAAAGATAGTATTTGTGACACTTTTATGCTGAAATCATCGAGTAGCATATGAAAATTCTCAGAATTTCATGTGTTTTCACGGGTTTTGCTAAGGCGCTGCGGTCATGGATTGTGCGACTGATCCCGGCGGAGGTTCGAGTCCTCCTTCCAGCATGGGTATGTGTGTTTGTCCTTAGGATAATTTAGGTTAAGTAGTGTGTAAGCTTAGGGACTGATGACCTTAGCAGTTAAGTCCCATAAGATTTCACACACACACACGTGTTTTGCCGGAATATCATACTATTTACGTCACTGTATTAGATATCAACCACATAGCAGTGTGCTAGCGATCGCCTGCACAGTATAATTCAGAAGATAAAACTAAAACTAAACTAAACTCCTCCCGAACAGGCCATGAAGGCCCAATGGTACCGACCGGCCGCCGTGTCATCCTCAGCCCATAGGCGGCACTGGATGCAGATATTGTGGGGTATGTGGTCACCACACCGCTCTCCCGACCATATGAGTTTCGGAGACCGGAGCCGCTACTTCTCAATCAAGCAGCTCCTCAGTTCGCCTCACAAGGGCTGAGTGCACCCCGTTTGCCAACAGCGCTCGGCAGAACGGATGGTCACCGATCCAAGTGCTGGCCCAGACCGACAGCACTTAACTACGGTGATCTGACGGGAACCGGTGTTACCGCTGCGGCAACGCCGTTGGAAATTCAGAAGATAAAGAGTGGAAATTATATCTCTAGAGAGCCAACAGTTTAGCATACAACATGCTGCAAACCACGCAGTAACTAGAAACTCATCTCGTCTGTGAAGATTTTTACGTGAAACTCGAAAATAGAGGAAACTGGTAGTTCCACTCGTGTTTTTAACGAATACCAATATAGGTGATATAACAGATTCCAAATCATCCTTATTGTTGTGGTCTTCAGTCCTGAGACTGGTTTGATGCAGCTCTCCATACTACTCTATCCTGTGCAAGCTTCTTCATCTCCCAGTAACTACTGCAGCCTACATCCTTCTGAATCTGCTTAGTGTGTTCATCTCTCGGTCTCCCTCTACGATTTTTACCCTCCACGCTGCCCTCCAATACTAAATTGTGCAAAGTCGTCTAAGTTTTAATATGCATAATCATATGTGTTTTTCATGTCTAGAGAACCATCAAATGTCTCTTCCACCAGTGTTTCACTATTTTGATGCAAACAACACATCACAATCGATGCTCTTTCAACCAAATACGGACAGGGAATGTGTAGAAAGCCAATATACCTCACACTTAAACGAGAGGCCTTGGGCCGCGCGGGATTAACCGAGAGGGTCTTACATCCGGAGAGTGACTACTTTCCGGCGACTAAATCACAGTCGATCATATGGGTCAAAGGTTGGGCGATCGCGTACTTCTATGGGGATGCTGCCAAGTCGCGACTTGACTTGGTGCCAATGATGGTCGTATGCGTGTTTGGCGCCGTGCAGGTGAGCGCCACAATCAGGACTGCATACGACCGAGGCACACAGGGCCAACACCCGGCATCATGGTGTGGGGAGCGATCTCCTACACTGGCCGTACACCACTGGTGATCGTCGAGGGGACACTGAATAGTGCACGGTACATCCAAACCGTCATCGAACCCATCGTTCTACCATTCCTAGACCGGCAAGGGAACTTGCTGTTCCAACAGGACAATGCACGTCCGCATGTATCCCGTGCCACCCAACGTGCTCTAGAAGGTGTAAGTCAACCACCCTGGCCAGCAAGATCTCCGGATCTGTCCCCCATTGAGCATGTTTGGGACTGGATGAAGCGTCGTCTCACGCGGTCTGCACGTCCAGCACGAACGCTGGTCCAACTGAGGCGCCAGGTGGAAATGGCATGGCAAGCCGTTCCACAGGACTACATCCAGCATCTCTACGATCGTCTCCATGGGAGAATAGCAGCCTGCATTGCTGCAAAAGGTGGATATACACTGTACTAGTGCCGACATTGTGCATGCTCTGTTGCCTGTGTCTATGCGCCTGTGGTTCTGTCAGTGTGATCATGTGATGTATCTGACCCCAGGAATGTGTCAATAAAGTTTCCCCTTCCTGGGACAATGAATTCACGGTGTTCTTATTTCAATTTCCAGGAGTGTATTTTGAGGCCTGTGGCAGCCGTCTTTAAGGTAAGTGATTTATTTCGTTCCTGTATTTCTGTTCTCTATGTTATATAAGGAATGACATCTGATAAACGTTTCACGATAATTTCTGTAAAAGGACGTACAGCCGGCCGGTGTGGCCGAGCGGTTCTAGGCGCTACAGTCTGGAAGCGAGCGACCGCTGGGGTCGCAGGTTCGAATCCTGTCTCGGGCATGGATGTCTGTGATGTCCTTAGGTTAGTTAGGTTTAAGTAGTTCTAAGTTCTAGGGGACTTATGACCTCAGATGTTGGGTCCCATATTGCTCGGAGCCATTTGAACCATTTTTGAGAACGTAAAGTATGACTAGACCCAACTGCGTGTTTCTCGTGCGGTACCGGCCACCCTGTTGCCTTACAGTATCGGGCAGAGGAAATTTCAATTTTTAAATTATGTTTTGTTCTTATTATTTATTTTCAGATTGAAATGGCGGGAAATGAGAAAAATGTAAGAGAAAAATGGAATGGAGAGAGCATGAAACTGGCTGTGAGCAAGAGTATACCTACCCAAATTATCGCGAGGAGGGCAGCTGAAGTGTTTTTAACCATGAGAAAGGAAAAAGATCGGCGCCGAAGAGAAGAAATTAAAAAATGGTTCAAATGGCTCTGAGCACTATGGGACTCAACTGCTGTGGTCATAAGTCCCCTAGAACTTAGAACTACTTAAACATAACTAACCTAAGAACAGCACACAACACCCAGCCATCACGAGGCAGAGAAAATCCCTGACCCCGCCGGGAATCGAACCCGGGAACCCGGGCACCCGGGCGTGGGAAGCGAGAACGCTACCGCGCGACCACGAGATGCGGGCGAAGAAATTAAAAGCAGAAATAATTACGTCTGAAAGAGAGTTGAAGAATGTTGAACTTAATCCGCGTGTTCCAAACTGAAATAAACACACAAAGGGTGACCATGGAAAGCCAATTACAATGCGTCGAAGATAACTGGAAATTACTGGAAATAATGTATCTACAGAAGAGTCTGAAAGGTGCATAATGTGCCTGGAGTCATCGGAAGAAGACTAGGTGCTCTGCACCAAGTAAGAGGCTGGTCATATGTTGGATTTATGGGTGAGGAGAATATTTGGTATTTTATCTGCGATCTCTGTAACACAATGAGCTAAACATTGGTGAACTGTGCTGAAATAGTGACACTAAATTTCCATGCTTATGTGTCCAGTTACTATGCACTAAGTGGCAGCGCAGTTTATGATAACTAACAGATATTATCGCAGAAAAGACAATGGCCGAAACAGCAAGACACTTTCTACAAGCCGTGCCACAGTAGTTCTATTTCTTTTTCGATTTAATTAAGTACTATAAATAAAAAATGAAAAATCGTTACACTGAGTCTTGTGGGCAAAATGTCTAAATACAGTGAAATGGTGCCAGTAATTTGATCGAGACCGCACAGGCGGTAGTGATGCTGATCGGGAAGTCCAGTTTCTGCACCATGCGATTTCCATCTTTTCGGCAACTGGAAAATCATCTGGGGTGGGAGGAGGAGGGGGGGATATTTTTTAGTCCAGTGATGAGGATGTTCGCACACGTTTCTCGAATGGCTCCGTGGCTAATGAGAGGATTTCTATTGTCGACGAAATGAACGTTTGGTAGAACGTTACCGCCATTGCGTACGGAGGCTTATTGACTATGTTGAACAATGGGGTCATGTATCTGTGGCACTTTGAAGTTCAATGTAGCATTGAATAAAAGTTACTTTTTGAAGTCCCCTCGTAGAAGTTCGAGAATCACCAGTCTGAAACCGGAAACGAACGCGTGGCTGCGTAAGTGGAACGAAATTACGAAAACTAGAAGAGTTCGTGATGTGTTTCTTGGATCGGAGGAAGGCCACAATTAAAGCACTTTAACCGTAGGAGGGGAATGCTATATCTCGCTAGTGGTCATTGTCCCGACTCGAAATATTTGTTTAAAATTGAGAAACTGTGCTAAGAAATATTTTTACTGTGGAAAGATCGGGACTCAAGAGCAACGGTATATATGACTTTCCAAGAGACCCACAACTGTGATCATTAGTGGAAACAACTGCATGTAGGATTTCGATAATAGAGCTCTGTAACTCTATTGCTTAACCTCTTGCCAGAGATATACGTCACTTTCTGTTTAAATATCATCAAGGTACCGAGAAGATTATAGTGTTGTTAGTTAGGTTACAATACACAACAAGGAACGGGCAAAGAGCTCTCAGTCTCCCTGAGAGAGGCATGAAACCTTCGACGTGTGTAGAATAGACTGAAAATAGCAGTCAATGGAAACGGTTTAGTTTCTTATCTCTATTTCTTGTTGTTCTTATACCTACTTCATTATATTTTATTTTATTGTACTCATTATGTTGTATTAAACATTTTGTTCCGCTGCAGATAGCTTTATAATTGTAATTTGAAAAATAATAGACTGAAACATTGGGCCAATTCTACACAGGGTGCGTCAAAAAAATGTATACACACTTTGAACTGTCATAGACAATTTATTTCCCATTCTACAAGGTTAAATACCTGTGAGAAAGTAATGTTATGTTTCTTCAACACGTGGCAGCAGTGGCAAGGAAGTAACTGCAACGTGGCGGACGCGTTTGAGCTTTGAAGCGCGAAAGCAGATAATTAAGTGGTACTGGAAGTTTGAGAATGTATCTGCGGTTCGAAGACAGTGGAGAAGTGAGTATGGTACAGAACCACCTTCAAGGTTAACAATTACACGTCTACGAGACAAATTCGAAATTCATGGAACAGTGTGTGATGTGCATAAAGGTCGATCAGGGCAACCTCGCACAGCTACAAGTGATGATTCCACAACTGCGCTCTTTGAACTGTTTCAGCGTTCGCCTCAAAAACCTTCAAGGCAAGCGGCACGTGAGAGTAATGTAAGTGCTAGTAGTGTGCTACACATTCTGAAGAAAGGCAAGTTTCGTGTGTACATTCCAAGGCTGGTGCAACAGCTAAGTGACGACGATCCAGATCGAAGGTTAGAATTTTGCGAATGGGTTCAGAAGATGGTGAGACGTGACCCGGGATTTATGGGTAGCATAATTTGGTCGGATGAAGCCCAATTCAGACTCAATGGAATTGTCAAGAGGCACAATTGTGTGTACTGGGCTGAAGATGATACTCACATTACAGTTGAAAAGGCTGTGAATTTGCCTGGTGTAAATGTGTGGTGTGGTTTGTCTGCAAGGGGACTCATTGGGCCTTTCTACTTTGAAGGTACTGTTACTGGAGAAAAGTACCTAACAATGCTTGCTTACTCCATATTCCTTGCCATTCGTGCATTGTACGGTAATGATGAGTTTTATTTCCAACAAGATGGCGCCCCGCCGCACTAACATAGGGACGTACGAGCATACCTGGATCACAATGTGCCAGACCAATGGACAGGACGCAGGGGACCAATCGAGTTTCCTGCACGCTCTCCAGACCTCACGCCTCTGGATTTCTTCTTATGGGGCACAGTAAAAGATGAGGTGTACAGACGTAAACCACGTAACCTGGACACACTTTGGAATGAGATTCTGGCGGTGAGCGCAGAAATCTCATTGGACACTTTGGTACGATGTATGAAATCAGTGGCGACTCGTACTCAGAAATGTATTGATGCTGAAGGCCACCAGTTTGAACATTAATCACATTTGCAAAATACATTTATTTTTCCAGTTGGACTTTAAGCTTTCCATTTACAGAAATTTGACATTGTAGAACGGGAAATAAATTTTCTATAACGTTTCAAAGTGTGTATACATTTTTTTGACGCACCCTGTATTAAGAGACTGGCAGTAGAGATTCAAGAGAACACACCTCGATGAAGTAGCAGTAAATATATTTGAAACAGTGTACTTACGTGACTTAGCAGAACCATGTCTGTCGCTCTGACACGAAACGCATTTCCTGCGAAAAATGTATGGTTCCATGAATTTGACTTATTTAGAGGGGGAATGTGACATTTTATCTAAGTTTTTACAGCGAATTATAAACTGATGCACCGAAAAAACCTATCGCTGCTTCTTATTAGTATTCTGAAAACCACGATCTCAAAGAACAATCACAGTTTTAGGTAATTGTTTTCCACAGTCCAATCTCAAATGTAGTTCCATTTATCACCACGCCTTGACCAGCTAGATCTTTCATCATAGATAACTGCAGGCCTGTTTCTGAATGAAACAGGGAGCTAGTCAGTATTCATCGAGGATAAGCTGCAGCGTGGTCGGAAATCAGGAACGGACAGAGAGACAGAGGTGAACAAAGCAGGTCGAATATGCTCCATAAAAACGAGGTAACTGAGCTCCTATGAATTATACTGCACTTAATGACATCGCTTACTACGTCAGTAGGCTGCGCGCCAGCGTCCCATTGACGTAACAGATTTCATGCACGGAGTCAAGTTAATACTATGAATGCTGTATAGGCATATTACGAACACGTGACACATCAGGAAACCACTGTGATGGAGCAATGGGCCACCGATGGGCACTGTCGGTTGAAAAACAACAAAATAAATGAAAAATAATACAATTATAATAAAAGGACTGAAATTAGAGCTTAATTTCCCGTTATCGACAAGGTCATCAGAGAGAGAGTGGAAACTCTGGTTGGAGAAGGGTATGGAAGGAAACTCAATCGTGTCTTCTAGAAAGAAACCAAATCGGCGTTCGCTTTAATCGATGTGGAGAAGCCATGTATAACACCCCGTATTCCTTCGTCGTCCTCTACACTGCTCCTAGTATTTTACTGCCTGTCGTAATAATTATAAGGTAATGGGATACTAATACTTCTCGTTCTTTTATATACGGGCGGAACGTTCATTCGGGACAATGATGCGGTAAGTAAGGGCTTGGACAAAAGCTACAATTAAGATAACGAACTTCGCGTTTATTGTCACGTCAGTACCGAAGTAAGAATTCAAGGAAGTCCATATGAGATTGCATATTATTGTATGCCTCTATATTCAAACTTATATGTCTCACTGAAATTCTAAGCGTTTCCCGAATCACAGCAGCGCTCTCCCTTTTAATTACTTATAATAAATCGGATAGCGTACCGAACTAAAGATTGTCGATGCGCATATACTCTCAACGACTTCTCTCTTCGACGGACTGTTAACGATTTCTACAGTACACAACGACATCCAGTGTAGGCATCTCAAACAGCATTTGCCTTCCCTCGTCTCATTGCCGACGAGCAAATACAAGATAAACTTAACTTTGGATGGAGTCGGGGTGCTCATATAAGTTTCACCGTGAATGACGAAATAATACTGAGATTTCATGACAAATGGATCTGGCACTCCTCTTGCTGATCATTACTAATTTTAAGTTCCGACTGTGTACTGAACTGACTGGTCTGCCCGTGTGGCGGGGCAGGATTCGAGAGTTCGGTTTATTGCAGCTGAACGGACAACCTAAATAAAAATCAAGTCAAGAATGAAAGACAAAACGCATATAATAAATACAGCGTGCGAGGATATAGGACCCTCGCAGATTGTGACCCAAATCTGGTAGACCAGACGGATAATTCAACCTCGCACCTCGTAAACCCAGGTCCACTGTCTTGAACACTGTGCCAACTCACTCTATTTGCAATAAATATTGATTTTGTTTCGCAAATTAATTAAAAACACACAAGGTGTTCAGTTCAGCGAGAGAGTGGTTTAACACTAATGATAAATTTAGTAAATGACAAGAATTCACTAAGGCAGACCCTATAGAATGTTTCTACATCTACACTTACACAGACTGATGAGCCAAAACATTATGACTACCTGCTTAATAGCAGGAAGGTAAGAGACGACATTCTGGAGGAAGTAAGGCTGAGGACGGGTCGTGAGTCGTGCTTGAGTAGCTCAATTGGTAGAGCACTTTCCCGTGAAAGGCAAAGGTCCCGAGTTCGAGTCTTGGTCCGACACATAGTTTTAATCTGCCAGGAAGTTTCATATCAGCGCACACTCCTCTGCAGAGTGAAAATTTTATTCTGCTTAATAGCCTGTTTGTCCGTCTTTAGAACGAAATACAACACTGATTCTGCGTATCAGGGATCCGACACTTTGCTGGTAGGTTTGTGGAGATATGTGGCATTAGATGTCTACGCACAAGTCGTATAATTCGCGTATATAACGAGCCGCTGACTTGCGTACACGGTGATGGCGTCCTAAAGCGACCCAGATGGATACCACAGGATTTACATCATGCCAAATTTGGTCGCCGAGACATCAACGTGAGTTCTCCAAAATACTCCTCAAACCACTGGAGCATGGATCTGGTTCCGAGACACGGGCAATGATACTACTGTAACATGACATCGCCCTAGGGAAAGACATCAAGTATGAAGGAATGGAGGTGGTTCGCAGCTGTCGGCGTGCCTCCGATTACTAACGCAGGTCCCATGCAAGAGCATAATACTGCTTCCACCAGCCTGCGTCCGTGGCGCGCTGCGCATTTCGAGCCACCGTTCGCCTGACGGGATTTGTGGAAACGACCATCGATCCAGTGTAACAAAAATGTGATTTACCCGAAGAGCCTACACGTTTCCATTGATCGACGGTCGAATCCCGATGGTCTCGTGGCCACTGGGACCGTAACTGACATTGCTGTTACGTCAACGTGTGAACAAGTAGGAGTGGTCTGCTGCGGAGATCCATGTTCAGCAACGTACGATGAACGGTGTGCTCCGAAACACGTGTGTGCACCAGCATTGCGCTCTTTCGGCAGAGACGCCACAGATCACCATCTATCCTACTTTAAAGAGCAGACAAGCCTCCGAACCCCACGTTCTGTGAAGAGTCGTGGGCGTCTAACCATTTAGCGCCGAGTGTTAAGTTTCACTGCCCTTCTACGTCCTTTCGAAGATGCTCACAATAGTAGCACGTGATCATTCGACCAAAGTCGCCGTTTTAAGACACTCCTTCACAGGCTCTGCATAATAATAATGTGCCCTTTGTCAGACTTGCTTATATCAATGGATTTCCCCATTTGCAGCCCACATCTTTACTAGTATGATCCCACGTCCGTGTCTGTTACGCTTACACACAGTACTTTTCTTACCGCGTCACGTGCCCGCAACACGACCAGGCGGCATCCAACATCGAGGTGAGCAGTGGTCACAATATTTTGGCTGATCACTATACCTACTCGAAAGCCACCTTACTGTTACCTAGTACCAATAGTAGACATTTCCTTTTCCGTTCCACTCGCAGATAGAGCGAAGGAAAAACATCTATCTACACTCCTGGAAATTGAAATAAGAACACCGTGAATTCATTGTCCCAGGAAGGGGAAACTTTATTGACACATTCCTGGGGTCAGATACATCACATGATCACACTGACAGAACCACAGGCACATAGACACAGGCAACAGAGCATGCACAATGTCTGCACTAGTACAGTGTATATCCACCTTTCGCAGCAATGCAGGCTGCTATTCTCCCATGGAGACGATCGTAGAGATGCTGGATGTAGTCCTGTGGAACGGCTTGCCATGCCATTTCCACCTGGCGCCTCAGTTGGACCAGCGTTCGTGCTGGACGTGCAGACCGCGTGAGACGACGCTTCATCCAGTCCCAAACATGCTCAATGGGGGACAGATCCGGAGATCTTGCTGGCCAGGGTAGTTGACTTACACCTTCTAGAGCACGTTGGGTGGCACGGGATACATGCGGACGTGCATTGTCCTGTTGGAACAGCAAGTTCCCTTGCCGGTCTAGGAATGGTAGAACGATGGGTTCGATGACGGTTTGGATGTACCGTGCACTATTCAGTGTCCCCTCGACGATCACCAGTGATGTACGGCCAGTGTAGGAGATCGCTCCCCACACCATGATGCCGGGTGTTGGCCCTGTGTGCCTCGGTCGTATGCAGTCCTGATTGTGGCGCTCACCTGCACGGCGCCAAACACGCATACGACCATCATTGGCACCAAGGCAGAAGCGACTCTCATCGCTGAAGACGACACGTCTCCATTCGTCCCTCCATTCACGCCTGTCGCGACACCACTGGAGGCGGGCTGCACGATGTTGGGGCGTGAGCGGAAGACGGCCTAACGGTGTGCGGGACCGTAGCCCAGCTTCATGGAGACGGTTGCGAATGGTCCTCGCCGATACCCCAGGAGCAATAGTGTCCCTAATTTGCTGGGAAGTGGCGGTGCGGTCCCCTACGGCACTGCGTAGGATCCTACGGTCTTGGCGTGCATCCGTGCGTCGCTGCGGTCCGGTCCCAGGTCGACGGGCACGTGCACCTTCCGCCGACCACTGGCGACAACATCGATGTACTGTGGAGACCTCACGCCCCACGTGTTGAGCAATTCGGCGGTACGTCCACCCAGCCTCCCGCATGCCCACTATACGCCCTCGCTCAAAGTCCGTCAACTGCACATACGGTTCACGTCCACGCTGTCGCGGCATGCTACCAGTGTTAAAGACTGCGATGGAGCTCCGTATGCCACGACAAACTGGCTGACACTGACGGCGGCGGTGCACAAATGCTGCGCAGCTAGCGCCATTCGACGGCCAACAACGCGGTTCCTGGTGTGTCCGCTGTGCCGTGTGTGTGATCATTGCTTGTACAGCCCTCTCGCAGTGTCCGGAGCAAGTATGGTGGGTCTGACACACCGGTGTCAATGTGTTCTTTTTTCCATTTCCAGGAGTGTATTTCATTTCCGAATCTAATTCCCACAGCATCACCTGATTTAACCCGACTGCATTCCATTATCCTCGTTTTGCTTTTGTTGATGTCCATCTTATATCCTCCTTTCAACACACTGTCCATTCTGTTCAACTGCTCTTCCAGGCCCTTTGCTGCCTCTGACAGAATTACAATGTCATCGGCAAACCTCGAAGTTTTCATTTCGTCTCCATGGATTTTAATTCCTACTCCAAATTTTTCCTTTGTTTCCCTTACAGCTTTCTCAATATACAGATTGAATAACATCGGGGATAGGCTACAACCCTGTCTCACTCCCTTCTAAGCCACTGCTTCCCTTTCATGCACCTCGCCTCTTATAACTGCCATCTGGTCTCTGTAAAAATTGTAAATAGCCTTTTGCTCCCTGTATTTCACCCCTGCCATCTTCAGAATTTGAAACAGAACATTCCAGTTAACACTGTCAAAAGCGTTCTCTAGTCTACAAATGCTAGAAATGTAAGTTTGCCTTTCCTTAATCTATCTTCTAAGATAAGTCGTAGGGTCAGTACTGCCTCACGTGTTCTATGGAATCCAAACTGATCTTCTCCGAGGTTGGCTGCTATCAGTTTTTCTATTCGTCTATAAAGAATTCGTGTTAGTATTTTGCAGCTGTGACTTATTAATCTGATAGTTAGGTAATTCTCATACCTGTCAGCACTTGCTTTCTTTGGAATTAGAATTATTCTATTCTTGAATGTTTGTGTATGTTTGCACAAAAAATACCCTTTCTAGGTATTATTAGAGTCTCTTTATTGGCTAACACTATGAGCCCTCACTGTCAATCCATACTGTGAAAACCACACATCTTTATTACTTTTCATTTCCACAATATTTGAGGTGCAAATTTTAGGTGATTCACCTCTATATTTACACTTAAAAATATCTACAGTATTATAAACAGGTCATACAATTCCAAATATGTACATACACTGTTCACAACCACTATTCACAAGCACCTTCATTCTCTCTCATTCACACCACTCTCATCAAGTGAATAGTGTGAGTATGGCCGAGTTTCAATCCCTTCCTCACAAATGATCATCATGAGGCGATAGACTAATTTTAGACCGCAGCACAGTGTGCTCATTGTGCCCTCATGATTGAATACACCGCTGTACAGGCACTGCAAGTAATCCACTGGCTGGTACCTTCCAATGTGCGATACACATAAATTTTGGATCTAGACCCACTCAACAACAATTCGCCTTGTCTGTCATAAGGCCAATAACCTTCTAGTTCTGTGGAATAATACTGTATGTCATTCATTTGGAGAAATAAATACATTTCTCAACGCTGTCAGGCAGGACACTGATCTGATCCTTCTCCTGCGGAAATCAGCCAAGTGCTCAGTGATAAAGTGAGCATCATACCCGCTCAAATTGTAGAAAAGACGAGTATCTGTCTGGTAATTTATACTTCAGGATACATGTGCTATGGGTGGCACTGCGGAGTTTCCCTGTTAGATGGCAATGGTCCCTACAAGGAGTTTCTACTTTCCATTCGAACGGCTGCCCACAGCTATGACAGTCAACTGCCTTCATGTATAAATCATCATTCTCCTTTGACTTGGTGATGGGAATGTTGGTGCTGTAAAGCTTATCAATCTCCTATGAACGTTTTTCGAGCTCAATGGACAACCAAATTTCAGGATTATCCCCGCCATATGGTTTGTGATGGCTAAGACCCGAATCATACGAATATACAGCCTGACAGCCTGGTACGCTGTGCATATGGTACATATTTTTCTGTGAAGGTGGTATGTGAGGTTGTATGGTCACCATCAAAGCGTGTGACAGGAGCAAGAAGGCGCTGAAAGTCATCATACACTACAAAACGGCAACGCTCCTGATGGTGGGCTTTCTTAAACTTTCGGATTATGTTTTTCTCAGTGAGCATTACAACATGTACCACTTTTCTGGCAACGCAATCCACAATATGCCTTACCAATAAGTCTCTTGTGGAAAAGGCATTAAAACACTTAAGGCAAATATGGTTTTTACACACATGCTTACTCAGCTTGGATGAAAGGAGTCAGGACATATCTTTCACCCACAAATAGTTATTATTATTATTATTATTATTATTATCCCCATTGGTGAATAGCAGCATGTTCACGTGCAGCTTACACTGACCGGCAAATTGAGAGAAATGAATTGGTCTAACAAATTTGTTCATAACTTCAGCATCTTTATCTGGTTTGTTCTCTCTCAGACCATAAACATGAACAGATATCCCAATATTCTGTGCCTCGAATTTAGCAATGTCCTGGGGTTAAACGGGAAACTCAATACCTTGACAGTTATAACACCCAGGAATATTACTAACTACACTACATCGAGATGGACACTGCAGATCTTTCTTATTATTTCTTTCAAAACCTATGATTGGCTATGGAAAACAATAGTTGTCTTTTGAATTTTGGACATGAGTGCATAACTGCTTGTCCGCTATATCCTTAGGGATCTATATACAGCTAGCTCCCACGTTTATCAGATCAAAGACGTGTTAGATGTCGTGGTGTAGTATTCGTTTGAGTGCTTTACCTGAGCCTCTAACTCCCATCTTGGAAAACTTGGCCTGTATAGTACTCATTTCTTTTGGTATGAAACCTGGTAGAGGGAGGAAACGAACTGATTCCACGTCAGTGGAAGCAGTGGCCACAGCAATTCAGGAGGAGACGAGTGGTGGTGTGCATACGTGTAGTGCATCGAGAATTGCCCAAACATTCGACATACACGTGAGCACGGTGCGTAAAATCCTACGAAACATCCTTCTTTGCTATCCTTTCAATATCACCCATGAGCACGAGTTGCTTCCTGTTGACCTGCCAGCAAGAGAAACCTTGCATCAGAATTTCTTGCTCGCATGGAAGTGGACAATGATTGGCTGAGGAAGATTTTGTGGACAGACGAATCCCACTTCCATGTGACAGGATATGTCGATACACAGAATTGTCGAATAAGGGCAACGGAAGATCCACACGCAAATCAACCACTACCACTTCATCCTGAAATGGTCACTGCCTGGTCCGGGTTTACGGCATCATTTATCATAGGGCCATATTTTTTTCGAAGAGACATTTCCTTCCGGTCCTGTTATTTGTGCCGTCACTGGCAAGCGCTATGAATGTCTTTTGCGCAACCACGTCATTCAAGCTCTCCAATAGCATGGATGTGTGGATAGGATCTTTTTTATGCAAGATAGAGCACCTCTGCACATTGCAAATCCAGTTAAGCAGTTGCTGAAGTGCCATTTCAGAAATTCTAGGATTATCAGCCGCCATTTCCCTACAGTCTGGCCTTCCCGATCACCTGTTCTTAATCCGTATGATTTCTGGCTGTGGGGCTATCTGAAAGATGTTGTGTTCAATGCGATAGCAAACTTAGCTGCATTGAAGGCATGCATTGCGCAACACATTCTGAACGTGACCCCGGAAACACTTCGATCAGTTGTGGAACATGCTGTTTCTCGATTTCAACTTGTTGCAGAAAACGATGGGCAGTATACTGAACATGTATTGCGCCGGTCACACGGAAATTAATAACCCGATTTGATGCTTTTGCGCTATTTTTGGCCTCAGAACACTTACAAACCGATGTGAGTGATGCTTTTTATGTGGTATTTGACCTCAGGACAATTAAAAACCGATTTTTCCCATCCGATGTGATACGACCTTGCCGTGGTGGATGGGCTTACGTAACTAACAGTATCTCGCCTGTCCACCCATGCACATTGAGTAGTACAGTTTGCTTAACGTCAAAAGTACACCTTAGGCATTGTTGTATGATTCATTTGTCATTTGTAGTCGACCACTGTTAAATTATGATGCTTACAGCGCCATCTTTGCTACATTTTGTAACTATTTATTTTTCTTCTGCCTTAAGTTTTCCCCCTTCTCTGATAATATTCCGTTGTAATTTGACGTCATTCTGACCAGTGGTGTTATTTATACGGCGGTTTGAAAGTTTAACTTTAATTATAATCACCCTATACTACACTACATTTTTTTTAAAGGACAATATGTACTTACACGACGGAATCACCGCTGAAGGCTGTTCCGAGGGTTGAACAGTGTCACCTCCGACTCATTGGCTTGCTGCTGACTTCTTTCACACCCCAGCTGCTGGTCAAGCTCAGCCAGCATATATACTGCAACAGCAAGAACCGGAAACTTTTTCTAACGAAAACGTGCTATGAAATTTGAACATATGCTTTGAAATTTGACGAGATTTTTACCAATGCACGAAATCTGAACGCACAAACACTTGCTACAAAACTTTTTTTAAAACGAAAATATACTACGAAATCTGAACATACTGAGATAATAAATTCGTTTTAACGAAAATGTACTACAAAATCTGAGAACACTGATCCGATTAACTCATGCTACGAAATTCGTTTTAACGAAAATATAACACAAAATATGATCACACAAACACTTGCTATACAACATTTTTAACGAAAACATGCCTGTGAAATCTGAACAGTCAGAGCAATGAGGTAACGAAAATATACTTCGAAATCTGAATACACTGATCTGGAGAAGATTTTCTACTAAATTCGTTTTAATTCGTTTTAACGAAATGTGAAGACTCAGAGCAACGAACACACAAACACTTGCTCTGAAAATATGCACTTATTTGGTAATTCCTCCAAGTACCGCCTCGGACGTTTCCCGCTGCCACTGATATTGCTGATGCTGCTTGAAGACGCTGAACACTTCATGGCGTTGTTAGATGATGACAACTCGACAGAAGAGGCGCACGGTTGCACCAACGGCGCCAAGTGAACATAATCACAGACTAAAGCAAAATAAAGATGATGTGGAGGAGGTAGGGTTTATACAGACTCAAGCTGCACCCACTAATTTAGTGGGGACCAATAGGAACGCTTATACAGGGGAAAAAGCCTGGCCAGCAATTTCAGACACGTCAGGTATTGTTCACATCCTTGAGGACCACCCAAGTGGTGACAGAAAGCCGTTTTTCGGACAAATAATTTATTCAAAATGGTGGCTAGGTTCTCTCCACCCCCTTATGACATCACACTCCCTAGAAATGGCGGTAAATTTTGGCGTGAAAAGGTCAGTTGGGCTATCTCCACTAACCTAACTTCTCCCTCCCACCTCCCCCACCCATCCTATGACGCCACTCCTGGAAATGGAGGGAAATGGTCAGTCTCTAGCTAGCTGCCAGAGAGGAAGGTTAGGTTTGCGGTGTCACCGCCAGACATCACACTTGCTAGGTGGTAGCTTAAATCGGCCGCGGTCCATTAGTACATGTCGGACCCGCGTGTCGCCACTGTGAGGATCGCAGACCGAGTGCCACCACAAGGCAGGTCTCGAGAGACTAACTAGCACTCGCCCCAGTTGTACGACGACGTTGCTAGCGACTACACTGACGAAGCCTTTCTCTCATTTGCCGAGAGACTGTTAGAATAGCCTTCATCTAAGTCAATGGCTACGACCTAGCAAGGCGCCATTTGTAACATTGCATGTATCTTAAGAGTCTCACTTGTATCTTCAAGAGCGATGTACCACAAGGATGGATTAAAGTTAAGTATTTCCGCAGCTACGTACTTTTCTTTATAGCATTCATTACGTCTCCTGTTTCAGACCTAAACAAGCCTGCGTAAGTTGACGCGTGCCCTTTCGGCTTCCTCGCCTTGTATCTCGACTGTCTTGTCTAGACACAACAAGGTTAATGTACTTTATTCATTTTTTTGGCGGGAAACGGTAATTCTGAGTTGGAGAGGAAGGCAGCGTATTTAATTAACATATTTCTTTATTTGTAGCTCACCTGAGCTGCCTCCAATAACAGAGGGTACTATTGGCCTCCAACACCCCCAATCCTATGATGTCACCCACACCCCACCACCCCATCCTAGAAATGGAGAAAAACGGACAGTCTCTGTCCATCTGCTAGAGAGGATGGTTAAGTTAGAGCACTTTATTTATTTTTGGTAGGAAACTGAAGTAAATATGGCTCCCAATTACACACCTATATGCACAGTGCTACACAGAAAGTGTCTAAAATCACAATACGGCTGAAAATTGACGATGTCACAGAACTGGTGTTATCCTGCTGGAAAAAATTAACAACACAACTCGCAACTGGCAGCAGGCAGACTCAGAATAAACAGTAACTCTACATAGAACGCTTCCTTCACCTACAAGTCGAAATAAACCTCTCTGCTCCACTTGTGAATTGGTGGGAAAAAGACTCAATCCAAAAAACCTAAACTGCTTATGCACATAGAAATTATGGAAAAACGAGATCTGCAGTGATGTTAAAAAAATCAGACTACACATACTGACATTGATAATAATATCATGCTCCTCAAAGAGTTTCACCACTTCGTCTGTAAATTACAGCCATGAGATATAAAAAAACAACACAAAAAAGGTTTGTAAATCACTGATTGCTAGCGCAGTGGAAGTTAAAAGCTACTACACGCAACGCTCATAATTGCATATTTAATGCACAGCGTGGCACAACGCGAGCTCCCAGGCTGTTGGGGTGCTGGTTCAGCTCACTCGACGCCCTGCGTGCGGCTGAAGCCTGTAGGGTGACTGCGGCAATAGTTGACAGCTGCTGGCAGAACTATTGCATGAGACTCCAAGCGGCTTCTGCGTGACACGACATCGGGATTCCTGGCATGATTTCACGACAGTGATGTGGTCCATTCTGTGGGACCCAAACACAAATATGCAACTTCTGAAGTTTTCCCGTCAGCAGCTCGTGGTCGTGCGGTAGCGTTCTCGCTTCCCGCGCCCGGGTTCCCAGGTTCGATTCCCGGCTGGACCATGGATTTTCTCTGCCTCGTGATGACTGGGTGTTGTGTGATGTCCTTAGGTTAGTTAGGTTTAAGTAGTTCTAGGGAACTGATGACCATAGCTGTTAAGTCCCATAGTGCTCAGAACCATTTGAACCATTTTTTGAAATTTTCCCGACGTATTTCTTATTCTAATAATTTCCGGGTATGCAGTCGGATCCGGTTGCATACCCGGAATTATTAGAAGATCAAATTTGCACTCTGCTTCATGTTTATAGATGGACGAGAGCAAACAGAAGATGTTGCCGTTCTAGAAACAACAGCATACTTTTGCAACACCTTTGTGTGTATGGTATCATCCAGTAGCCCTCTCTGTTAGTAAACAACGGACTGTGTTGATTATTTTCACAGACAATGCGAGATACAGCTCTCCAATCTCGCCATTTTCAAACCATTCAACAGCAGCCTGTGACAATATGGCTATTTCCAGAGCATTCTACCGTTAAGCTTTCCCAGCTGAGAGTGAGGGGAACTACCTGTCGAAACAAAACAGTTTTTCGCAAACAAAAGTCTAGAATATCTCATGAACGCTGAGGTAAATTCAAACAATAGGAGGGTAAGAAAATTGCAGCGAAATGCAGGAAGATCTGCAGCGGATAGGCACTTGGTGCAGGGAGTGGCAACTGATCCTTAACATAGACAAATGTAATGCGAATACATAGAAAGAAGGATCCTTTATTGCATGATTATATGATAGCGGAACAAACACTGGTAGCAGTTACTTCTGTAAAATATCTGGGAGTATGCGTGCGGAACGATTTGAAGTGGAATGATCATATAAAATTAATTGTTGGTAAGGCGGATGGCATGGACTCGAATAATGTCTGAAGTAGTGGCTCTGAGCACTATGGGACTCAACTTCTGAGGTCATTAGTCCCCTAGAACTTAGAACTAGTTAAACCTAACTAACCTAAGGACATCACACACGTCCATGACCGAGGCAGGATTCGAACCTGCGACCGTAGCGGTCTCGCGGTTCCCAACTGCAGCGCTTAGAACCGCAAGGCCACTTCGGCCGGCGGTAAGGCGGGTGCCAGGTTGAGATTCATTGGGAGAGTCCTTAGAAAATGTAGTGCATCAACAAAGGGGGTGGCTTACAAAACACTCGTTCGACCTATACTTGAGTATTGCTCATCAGTGTGGGATCCGTACCAGGTCGGGTCGACCGAGGAGATAGAGAAGATCCAAAGAAGAGCGGCGCGTTTCGTCACAGGGTTATTTGGTAAGCGTGATAGCGTTACGGAGATGTTTAGCAAACCCAAGTGGCAGACTCTGCAAGAGAGGCGCTCTGCATCGCGGTGTAGCTTGCTGTCCAGGTTTCGAGAGGGTGCGTTTCTGGATGAGATATCGACTATATTGCTTCTCCCTACTTATACCTCCCGAGGAGATCACGAATGTAAAATCAGAGAGATTCGAGCGCGCACGGCGGCTTTCCGGCAGTCGTTCTTCCCGCGAACCATACGTGATTGGAATAGGAAAGGGAGGTAATGACAGTGGCACGTAAAGTGCCCTCCGCCTCACACCGTTGGGTGGGTTGCGGAGTATAAATGTAGATGTAGATGTAGATGTAGAAGAATCTTCCGGACATGCCCTGACTTATTCACCTATCCCCAGTAACTGGCTGCCGCCGCCCGTAGCTTCAGCCACCAGTCCCAGCTTCCGGGCCGTGCACTGTACTTCTTGGGTGCCACAAGTCTCAGTGCCAGCACACGTTGCATCGTTAGGCCATGTGTTTTAAAAGAAAATGGAATTCCCGGTACAGTCCTACAGACGAGAAAACTGTGAAAGAAAACAGCACACAGTCCTACTTGGAGAGAAAAAAAGAAACACCCCTGTGATAATAATAATCACGAAACAGTACTCACTATCCATGAGATGCTTCGAATATTGCGCCCCACCGTCATGCACGCTCTTTATGAAATGGAATTGGACTATTGTGCACTGTGTGGGCTGTCGTCGTCAGCGCTGTCCGCTACTGAATGGAGTCTTTGTAACGGACCGTGAGTCCAGTACAAAGACCTGCTCGATGGTGAGAGAGAGACGTGTCTCACTCTGACAAACAAGTGTGACGTCACAGATCACACCATCTACAGTCGAACAAGGGATTTTAACGCCATAAAACGATCATATTTGTTTCACCAATAGAGAATTAATTTACCAATATCATCTACAATATCCGATTTTACATGTCCAAAAAAAGATAGTATTTGTGACACTTTTATGCTGAAATCATCGAGTAGCATATGAAAATTCTCAGAATTTCATGTGTTTTCACGGGTTTTGCTAAGGCGCTGCGGTCATGGATTGTGCGACTGATCCCGGCGGAGGTTCGAGTCCTCCTTCCAGCATGGGTATGTGTGTTTGTCCTTAGGATAATTTAGGTTAAGTAGTGTGTAAGCTTAGGGACTGATGACCTTAGCAGTTAAGTCCCATAAGATTTCACACACACACACGTGTTTTGCCGGAATATCATACTATTTACGTCACTGTATTAGATATCAACCACATAGCAGTGTGCTAGCGATCGCCTGCACAGTATAATTCAGAAGATAAAACTAAAACTAAACTAAACTCCTCCCGAACAGGCCATGAAGGCCCAATGGTACCGACCGGCCGCCGTGTCATCCTCAGCCCATAGGCGGCACTGGATGCAGATATTGTGGGGTATGTGGTCACCACACCGCTCTCCCGACCATATGAGTTTCGGAGACCGGAGCCGCTACTTCTCAATCAAGCAGCTCCTCAGTTCGCCTCACAAGGGCTGAGTGCACCCCGTTTGCCAACAGCGCTCGGCAGAACGGATGGTCACCGATCCAAGTGCTGGCCCAGACCGACAGCACTTAACTACGGTGATCTGACGGGAACCGGTGTTACCGCTGCGGCAACGCCGTTGGAAATTCAGAAGATAAAGAGTGGAAATTATATCTCTAGAGAGCCAACAGTTTAGCATACAACATGCTGCAAACCACGCAGTAACTAGAAACTCATCTCGTCTGTGAAGATTTTTACGTGAAACTCGAAAATAGAGGAAACTGGTAGTTCCACTCGTGTTTTTAACGAATACCAATATAGGTGATATAACAGATTCCAAATCATCCTTATTGTTGTGGTCTTCAGTCCTGAGACTGGTTTGATGCAGCTCTCCATACTACTCTATCCTGTGCAAGCTTCTTCATCTCCCAGTAACTACTGCAGCCTACATCCTTCTGAATCTGCTTAGTGTGTTCATCTCTCGGTCTCCCTCTACGATTTTTACCCTCCACGCTGCCCTCCAATACTAAATTGTGCAAAGTCGTCTAAGTTTTAATATGCATAATCATATGTGTTTTTCATGTCTAGAGAACCATCAAATGTCTCTTCCACCAGTGTTTCACTATTTTGATGCAAACAACACATCACAATCGATGCTCTTTCAACCAAATACGGACAGGGAATGTGTAGAAAGCCAATATACCTCACACTTAAACGAGAGGCCTTGGGCCGCGCGGGATTAACCGAGAGGGTCTTACATCCGGAGAGTGACTACTTTCCGGCGACTAAATCACAGTCGATCATATGGGTCAAAGGTTGGGCGATCGCGTACTTCTATGGGGATGCTGCCAAGTCGCGACTTGACTTGGTGCCAATGATGGTCGTATGCGTGTTTGGCGCCGTGCAGGTGAGCGCCACAATCAGGACTGCATACGACCGAGGCACACAGGGCCAACACCCGGCATCATGGTGTGGGGAGCGATCTCCTACACTGGCCGTACACCACTGGTGATCGTCGAGGGGACACTGAATAGTGCACGGTACATCCAAACCGTCATCGAACCCATCGTTCTACCATTCCTAGACCGGCAAGGGAACTTGCTGTTCCAACAGGACAATGCACGTCCGCATGTATCCCGTGCCACCCAACGTGCTCTAGAAGGTGTAAGTCAACCACCCTGGCCAGCAAGATCTCCGGATCTGTCCCCCATTGAGCATGTTTGGGACTGGATGAAGCGTCGTCTCACGCGGTCTGCACGTCCAGCACGAACGCTGGTCCAACTGAGGCGCCAGGTGGAAATGGCATGGCAAGCCGTTCCACAGGACTACATCCAGCATCTCTACGATCGTCTCCATGGGAGAATAGCAGCCTGCATTGCTGCAAAAGGTGGATATACACTGTACTAGTGCCGACATTGTGCATGCTCTGTTGCCTGTGTCTATGCGCCTGTGGTTCTGTCAGTGTGATCATGTGATGTATCTGACCCCAGGAATGTGTCAATAAAGTTTCCCTTCCTGGGACAATGAATTCACGGTGTTCTTATTTCAATTTCCAGGAGTGTATTTTGAGGCCTGTGGCAGCCGTCTTTAAGGTAAGTGATTTATTTCGTTCCTGTATTTCTGTTCTCTATGTTATATAAGGAATGACATCTGATAAACGTTTCACGATAATTTCTGTAAAAGGACGTACAGCCGGCCGGTGTGGCCGAGCGGTTCTAGGCGCTACAGTCTGGAAGCGAGCGACCGCTGGGGTCGCAGGTTCGAATCCTGTCTCGGGCATGGATGTCTGTGATGTCCTTAGGTTAGTTAGGTTTAAGTAGTTCTAAGTTCTAGGGGACTTATGACCTCAGATGTTGGGTCCCATATTGCTCGGAGCCATTTGAACCATTTTTGAGAACGTAAAGTATGACTAGACCCAACTGCGTGTTTCTCGTGCGGTACCGGCCACCCTGTTGCCTTACAGTATCGGGCAGAGGAAATTTCAATTTTTAAATTATGTTTTGTTCTTATTATTTATTTTCAGATTGAAATGGCGGGAAATGAGAAAAATGTAAGAGAAAAATGGAATGGAGAGAGCATGAAACTGGCTGTGAGCAAGAGTATACCTACCCAAATTATCGCGAGGAGGGCAGCTGAAGTGTTTTTAACCATGAGAAAGGAAAAAGATCGGCGCCGAAGAGAAGAAATTAAAAAATGGTTCAAATGGCTCTGAGCACTATGGGACTCAACTGCTGTGGTCATAAGTCCCCTAGAACTTAGAACTACTTAAACATAACTAACCTAAGAACAGCACACAACACCCAGCCATCACGAGGCAGAGAAAATCCCTGACCCCGCCGGGAATCGAACCCGGGAACCCGGGCACCCGGGCGTGGGAAGCGAGAACGCTACCGCGCGACCACGAGATGCGGGCGAAGAAATTAAAAGCAGAAATAATTACGTCTGAAAGAGAGTTGAAGAATGTTGAACTTAATCCGCGTGTTCCAAACTGAAATAAACACACAAAGGGTGACCATGGAAAGCCAATTACAATGCGTCGAAGATAACTGGAAATTACTGGAAATAATGTATCTACAGAAGAGTCTGAAAGGTGCATAATGTGCCTGGAGTCATCGGAAGAAGACTAGGTGCTCTGCACCAAGTAAGAGGCTGGTCATATGTTGGATTTATGGGTGAGGAGAATATTTGGTATTTTATCTGCGATCTCTGTAACACAATGAGCTAAACATTGGTGAACTGTGCTGAAATAGTGACACTAAATTTCCATGCTTATGTGTCCAGTTACTATGCACTAAGTGGCAGCGCAGTTTATGATAACTAACAGATATTATCGCAGAAAAGACAATGGCCGAAACAGCAAGACACTTTCTACAAGCCGTGCCACAGTAGTTCTATTTCTTTTTCGATTTAATTAAGTACTATAAATAAAAAATGAAAAATCGTTACACTGAGTCTTGTGGGCAAAATGTCTAAATACAGTGAAATGGTGCCAGTAATTTGATCGAGACCGCACAGGCGGTAGTGATGCTGATCGGGAAGTCCAGTTTCTGCACCATGCGATTTCCATCTTTTCGGCAACTGGAAAATCATCTGGGGTGGGAGGAGGAGGGGGGGATATTTTTTAGTCCAGTGATGAGGATGTTCGCACACGTTTCTCGAATGGCTCCGTGGCTAATGAGAGGATTTCTATTGTCGACGAAATGAACGTTTGGTAGAACGTTACCGCCATTGCGTACGGAGGCTTATTGACTATGTTGAACAATGGGGTCATGTATCTGTGGCACTTTGAAGTTCAATGTAGCATTGAATAAAAGTTACTTTTTGAAGTCCCCTCGTAGAAGTTCGAGAATCACCAGTCTGAAACCGGAAACGAACGCGTGGCTGCGTAAGTGGAACGAAATTACGAAAACTAGAAGAGTTCGTGATGTGTTTCTTGGATCGGAGGAAGGCCACAATTAAAGCACTTTAACCGCAGGAGGGGAATGCTATATCTCGCTAGTGGTCATTGTCCCGACTCGAAATATTTGTTTAAAATTGAGAAACTGTGCTAAGAAATATTTTTACTGTGGAAAGATCGGGACTCAAGAGCAACGGTATATATGACTTTCCAAGAGACCCACAACTGTGATCATTAGTGGAAACAACTGCATGTAGGATTTCGATAATAGAGCTCTGTAACTCTATTGCTTAACCTCTTGCCAGAGATATACGTCACTTTCTGTTTAAATATCATCAAGGTACCGAGAAGATTATAGTGTTGTTAGTTAGGTTACAATACACAACAAGGAACGGGCAAAGAGCTCTCAGTCTCCCTGAGAGAGGCATGAAACCTTCGACGTGTGTAGAATAGACTGAAAATAGCAGTCAATGGAAACGGTTTAGTTTCTTATCTCTATTTCTTGTTGTTCTTATACCTACTTCATTATATTTTATTTTATTGTACTCATTATGTTGTATTAAACATTTTGTTCCGCTGCAGATAGCTTTATAATTGTAATTTGAAAAATAATAGACTGAAACATTGGGCCAATTCTACACAGGGTGCGTCAAAAAAATGTATACACACTTTGAACTGTCATAGACAATTTATTTCCCATTCTACAAGGTTAAATACCTGTGAGAAAGTAATGTTATGTTTCTTCAACACGTGGCAGCAGTGGCAAGGAAGTAACTGCAACGTGGCGGACGCGTTTGAGCTTTGAAGCGCGAAAGCAGATAATTAAGTGGTACTGGAAGTTTGAGAATGTATCTGCGGTTCGAAGACAGTGGAGAAGTGAGTATGGTACAGAACCACCTTCAAGGTTAACAATTACACGTCTACGAGACAAATTCGAAATTCATGGAACAGTGTGTGATGTGCATAAAGGTCGATCAGGGCAACCTCGCACAGCTACAAGTGATGATTCCACAACTGCGCTCTTTGAACTGTTTCAGCGTTCGCCTCAAAAACCTTCAAGGCAAGCGGCACGTGAGAGTAATGTAAGTGCTAGTAGTGTGCTACACATTCTGAAGAAAGGCAAGTTTCGTGTGTACATTCCAAGGCTGGTGCAACAGCTAAGTGACGACGATCCAGATCGAAGGTTAGAATTTTGCGAATGGGTTCAGAAGATGGTGAGACGTGACCCGGGATTTATGGGTAGCATAATTTGGTCGGATGAAGCCCAATTCAGACTCAATGGAATTGTCAAGAGGCACAATTGTGTGTACTGGGCTGAAGATGATACTCACATTACAGTTGAAAAGGCTGTGAATTTGCCTGGTGTAAATGTGTGGTGTGGTTTGTCTGCAAGGGGACTCATTGGGCCTTTCTACTTTGAAGGTACTGTTACTGGAGAAACGTACCTAACAATGCTTGCTTACTCCATATTCCTTGCCATTCGTGCATTGTACGGTAATGATGAGTTTTATTTCCAACAAGATGGCGCCCCGCCGCACTAACATAGGGACGTACGAGCATACCTGGATCACAATGTGCCAGACCAATGGACAGGACGCAGGGGACCAATCGAGTTTCCTGCACGCTCTCCAGACCTCACGCCTCTGGATTTCTTCTTATGGGGCACAGTAAAAGATGAGGTGTACAGACGTAAACCACGTAACCTGGACACACTTTGGAATGAGATTCTGGCGGTGAGCGCAGAAATCTCATTGGACACTTTGGTACGATGTATGAAATCAGTGGCGACTCGTACTCAGAAATGTATTGATGCTGAAGGCCACCAGTTTGAACATTAATCACATTTGCAAAATACATTTATTTTTCCAGTTGGACTTTAAGCTTTCCATTTACAGAAATTTGACATTGTAGAACGGGAAATAAATTTTCTATAACGTTTCAAAGTGTGTATACATTTTTTTGACGCACCCTGTATTAAGAGACTGGCAGTAGAGATTCAAGAGAACACACCTCGATGAAGTAGCAGTAAATATATTTGAAACAGTGTACTTACGTGACTTAGCAGAACCATGTCTGTCGCTCTGACACGAAACGCATTTCCTGCGAAAAATGTATGGTTCCATGAATTTGACTTATTTAGAGGGGGAATGTGACATTTTATCTAAGTTTTTACAGCGAATTATAAACTGATGCACCGAAAAAACCTATCGCTGCTTCTTATTAGTATTCTGAAAACCACGATCTCAAAGAACAATCACAGTTTTAGGTAATTGTTTTCCACAGTCGAATCTCAAATGTAGTTCCATTTATCACCACGCCTTGACCAGCTAGATCTTTCATCATAGATAACTGCAGGCCTGTTTCTGAATGAAACAGGGAGCTAGTCAGTATTCATCGAGGATAAGCTGCAGCGTGGTCGGAAATCAGGAACGGACAGAGAGACAGAGGTGAACAAAGCAGGTCGAATATGCTCCATAAAAACGAGGTAACTGAGCTCCTATGAATTATACTGCACTTAATGACATCGCTTACTACGTCAGTAGGCTGCGCGCCAGCGTCCCATTGACGTAACAGATTTCATGCACGGAGTCAAGTTAATACTATGAATGCTGTATAGGCATATTACGAACACGTGACACATCAGGAAACCACTGTGATGGAGCAATGGGCCACCGATGGGCACTGTCGGTTAAAAAACAACAAAATAAATGAAAAATAATACAATTATAATAAAAGGACTGAAATTAGAGCTTAATTTCCCGTTATCGACAAGGTCATCAGAGAGAGAGTGGAAACTCTGGTTGGAGAAGGGTATGGAAGGAAACTCAATCGTGTCTTCTAGAAAGAAACCAAATCGGCGTTCGCTTTAATCGATGTGGAGAAGCCATGTATAACACCCCGTATTCCTTCGTCGTCCTCTACACTGCTCCTAGTATTTTACTGCCTGTCGTAATAATTATAAGGTAATGGGATACTAATACTTCTCGTTCTTTTATATACGGGCGGAACGTTCATTCGGGACAATGATGCGGTAAGTAAGGGCTTGGACAAAAGCTACAATTAAGATAACGAACTTCGCGTTTATTGTCACGTCAGTACCGAAGTAAGAATTCAAGGAAGTCCATATGAGATTGCATATTATTGTATGCCTCTATATTCAAACTTATATGTCTCACTGAAATTCTAAGCGTTTCCCGAATCACAGCAGCGCTCTCCCTTTTAATTACTTATAATAAATCGGATAGCGTACCGAACTAAAGATTGTCGATGCGCATATACTCTCAACGACTTCTCTCTTCGACGGACTGTTAACGATTTCTACAGTACACAACGACATCCAGTGTAGGCATCTCAAACAGCATTTGCCTTCCCTCGTCTCATTGCCGACGAGCAAATACAAGATAAACTTAACTTTGGATGGAGTCGGGGTGCTCATATAAGTTTCACCGTGAATGACGAAATAATACTGAGATTTCATGACAAATGGATCTGGCACTCCTCTTGCTGATCATTACTAATTTTAAGTTCCGACTGTGTACTGAACTGACTGGTCTGCCCGTGTGGCGGGGCAGGATTCGAGAGTTCGGTTTATTGCAGCTGAACGGACAACCTAAAGAAAAATCAAGTCAACAATGAAAGACAAAACGCATATAATAAATACAGCGTGCGAGGATATAGGACCCTCGCAGATTGTGACCCAAATCTGGTAGACCAGACGGATAATTCAACCTCGCACCTCGTAAACCCAGGTCCACTGTCTTGAACACTGTGCCAACTCACTCTATTTGCAATAAATATTGATTTTGTTTCGCAAATTAATTAAAAACACACAAGGTGTTCAGTTCAGCGAGAGAGTGGTTTAACACTAATGATAAATTTAGTAAATGACAAGAATTCACTAAGGCAGACCCTATAGAATGTTTCTACATCTACACTTACACAGACTGATGAGCCAAAACATTATGACTACCTGCTTAATAGCAGGAAGGTAAGAGACGACATTCTGGAGGAAGTAAGGCTGAGGACGGGTCGTGAGTCGTGCTTGAGTAGCTCAATTGGTAGAGCACTTTCCCGTGAAAGGCAAAGGTCCCGAGTTCGAGTCTTGGTCCGACACATAGTTTTAATCTGCCAGGAAGTTTCATATCAGCGCACACTCCTCTGCAGAGTGAAAATTTTATTCTGCTTAATAGCCTGTTTGTCCGTCTTTAGAACGAAATACAACACTGATTCTGCGTATCAGGGATCCGACACTTTGCTGGTAGGTTTGTGGAGATATGTGGCATTAGATGTCTACGCACAAGTCGTATAATTCGCGTATATAACGAGCCGCTGACTTGCGTACACGGTGATGGCGTCCTAAAGCGACCCAGATGGATACCACAGGATTTACATCATGCCAAATTTGGTCGCCGAGACATCAACGTGAGTTCTCCAAAATACTCCTCAAACCACTGGAGCATGGATCTGGTTCCGAGACACGGGCAATGATACTACTGTAACATGACATCGCCCTAGGGAAAGACATCAAGTATGAAGGAATGGAGGTGGTTCGCAGCTGTCGGCGTGCCTCCGATTACTAACGCAGGTCCCATGCAAGAGCATAATACTGCTTCCACCAGCCTGCGTCCGTGGCGCGCTGCGCATTTCGAGCCACCGTTCGCCTGACGGTATTTGTGGAAACGACCATCGATCCAGTGTAACAAAAATGTGATTTACCCGAAGAGCCTACACGTTTCCATTGATCGACGGTCGAATCCCGATGGTCTCGTGGCCACTGGGACCGTAACTGACATTGCTGTTACGTCAACGTGTGAACAAGTAGGAGTGGTCTGCTGCGGAGATCCATGTTCAGCAACGTACGATGAACGGTGTGCTCCGAAACACGTGTGTGCACCAGCATTGCGCTCTTTCGGCAGAGACGCCACAGATCACCATCTATCCTACTTTAAAGAGCAGACAAGCCTCCGAACCCCACGTTCTGTGAAGAGTCGTGGGCGTCTAACCATTTAGCGCCGAGTGTTAAGTTTCACTGCCCTTCTACGTCCTTTCGAAGATGCTCACAATAGTAGCACGTGATCATTCGACCAAAGTCGCCGTTTTAAGACACACCTTCACAGGCTCTGCATAATAATAATGTGCCCTTTGTCAGACTTGCTTATATCAATGGATTTCCCCATTTGCAGCCCACATCTTTACTAGTATGATCCCACGTCCGTGTCTGTTACGCTTACACACAGTACTTTTCTTACCGCGTCACGTGCCCGCAACACGACCAGGCGGCATCCAACATCGAGGTGAGCAGTGGTCACAATATTTTGGCTGATCACTATACCTACTCGAAAGCCACCTTACTGTTACCTAGTACCAATAGTAGACATTTCCTTTTCCGTTCCACTCGCAGATAGAGCGAAGGAAAAACATCTATCTACACTCCTGGAAATTGAAATAAGAACACCGTGAATTCATTGTCCCAGGAAGGGGAAACTTTATTGACACATTCCTGGGGTCAGATACATCACATGATCACACTGACAGAACCACAGGCACATAGACACAGGCAACAGAGCATGCACAATGTCTGCACTAGTACAGTGTATATCCACCTTTCGCAGCAATGCAGGCTGCTATTCTCCCATGGAGACGATCGTAGAGATGCTGGATGTAGTCCTGTGGAACGGCTTGCCATGCCATTTCCACCTGGCGCCTCAGTTGGACCAGCGTTCGTGCTGGACGTGCAGACCGCGTGAGACGACGCTTCATCCAGTCCCAAACATGCTCAATGGGGGACAGATCCGGAGATCTTGCTGGCCAGGGTAGTTGACTTACACCTTCTAGAGCACGTTGGGTGGCACGGGATACATGCGGACGTGCATTGTCCTGTTGGAACAGCAAGTTCCCTTGCCGGTCTAGGAATGGTAGAACGATGGGTTCGATGACGGTTTGGATGTACCGTGCACTATTCAGTGTCCCCTCGACGATCACCAGTGGTGTACGGCCAGTGTAGGAGATCGCTCCCCACACCATGATGCCGGGTGTTGGCCCTGTGTGCCTCGGTCGTATGCAGTCCTGATTGTGGCGCTCACCTGCACGGCGCCAAACACGCATACGACCATCATTGGCACCAAGGCAGAAGCGACTCTCATCGCTGAAGACGACACGTCTCCATTCGTCCCTCCATTCACGCCTGTCGCGACACCACTGGAGGCGGGCTGCACGATGTTGGGGCGTGAGCGGAAGACGGCCTAACGGTGTGCGGGACCGTAGCCCAGCTTCATGGAGACGGTTGCGAATGGTCCTCGCCGATACCCCAGGAGCAATAGTGTCCCTAATTTGCTGGGAAGTGGCGGTGCGGTCCCCTACGGCACTGCGTAGGATCCTACGGTCTTGGCGTGCATCCGTGCGTCGCTGCGGTCCGGTCCCAGGTCGACGGGCACGTGCACCTTCCGCCGACCACTGGCGACAACATCGATGTACTGTGGAGACCTCACGCCCCACGTGTTGAGCAATTCGGCGGTACGTCCACCCGGCCTCCCGCATGCCCACTATACGCCCTCGCTCAAAGTCCGTCAACTGCACATACGGTTCACGTCCACGCTGTCGCGGCATGCTACCAGTGTTAAAGACTGCGATGGAGCTCCGTATGCCACGACAAACTGGCTGACACTGACGGCGGCGGTGCACAAATGCTGCGCAGCTAGCGCCATTCGACGGCCAACAACGCGGTTCCTGGTGTGTCCGCTGTGCCGTGTGTGTGATCATTGCTTGTACAGCCCTCTCGCAGTGTCCGGAGCAAGTATGGTGGGTCTGACACACCGGTGTCAATGTGTTCTTTTTTCCATTTCCAGGAGTGTATTTCATTTCCGAATCTAATTCCCACAGCATCACCTGATTTAACCCGACTGCATTCCATTATCCTCGTTTTGCTTTTGTTGATGTCCATCTTATATCCTCCTTTCAACACACTGTCCATTCTGTTCAACTGCTCTTCCAGGCCCTTTGCTGCCTCTGACAGAATTACAATGTCATCGGCAAACCTCGAAGTTTTCATTTCGTCTCCATGGATTTTAATTCCTACTCCAAATTTTTCCTTTGTTTCCCTTACAGCTTTCTCAATATACAGATTGAATAACATCGGGGATAGGCTACAACCCTGTCTCACTCCCTTCTAAGCCACTGCTTCCCTTTCATGCACCTCGCCTCTTATAACTGCCATCTGGTCTCTGTAAAAATTGTAAATAGCCTTTTGCTCCCTGTATTTCACCCCTGCCATCTTCAGAATTTGAAACAGAACATTCCAGTTAACACTGTCAAAAGCGTTCTCTAGTCTACAAATGCTAGAAATGTAAGTTTGCCTTTCCTTAATCTATCTTCTAAGATAAGTCGTAGGGTCAGTACTGCCTCACGTGTTCTATGGAATCCAAACTGATCTTCTCCGAGGTTGGCTGCTATCAGTTTTTCTATTCGTCTATAAAGAATTCGTGTTAGTATTTTGCAGCTGTGACTTATTAATCTGATAGTTAGGTAATTCTCATACCTGTCAGCACTTGCTTTCTTTGGAATTAGAATTATTCTATTCTTGAATGTTTGTGTATGTTTGCACAAAAAATACCCTTTCTAGGTATTATTAGAGTCTCTTTATTGGCTAACACTATGAGCCCTCACTGTCAATCCATACTGTGAAAACCACACATCTTTATTACTTTTCATTTCCACAATATTTGAGGTGCAAATTTTAGGTGATTCACCTCTATATTTACACTTAAAAATATCTACAGTATTATAAACAGGTCATACAATTCCAAATATGTACATACACTGTTCACAACCACTATTCACAAGCACCTTCATTCTCTCTCATTCACACCACTCTCATCAAGTGAATAGTGTGAGTATGGCCGAGTTTCAATCCCTTCCTCACAAATGATCATCATGAGGCGATAGACTAATTTTAGACCGCAGCACAGTGTGCTCATTGTGCCCTCATGATTGAATACACCGCTGTACAGGCACTGCAAGTAATCCACTGGCTGGTACCTTCCAATGTGCGATACACATAAATTTTGGATCTAGACCCACTCAACAACAATTCGCCTTGTCTGTCATAAGGCCAATAACCTTCTAGTTCTGTGGAATAATACTGTATGTCATTCATTTGGAGAAATAAATACATTTCTCAACGCTGTCAGGCAGGACACTGATCTGATCCTTCTCCTGCGGAAATCAGCCAAGTGCTCAGTGATAAAGTGAGCATCATACCCGCTCAAATTGTAGAAAAGACGAGTATCTGTCTGGTAATTTATACTTCAGGATACATGTGCTATGGGTGGCACTGCGGAGTTTCCCTGTTAGATGGCAATGGTCCCTACAAGGAGTTTCTACTTTCCATTCGAACGGCTGCCCACAGCTATGACAGTCAACTGCCTTCATGTATAAATCATCATTCTCCTTTGACTTGGTGATGGGAATGTTGGTGCTGTAAAGCTTATCAATCTCCTATGAACGTTTTTCGAGCTCAATGGACAACCAAATTTCAGGATTATCCCCGCCATATGGTTTGTGATGGCTAAGACCCGAATCATACGAATATACAGCCTGACAGCCTGGTACGCTGTGCATATGGTACATATTTTTCTGTGAAGGTGGTATGTGAGGTTGTATGGTCACCATCAAAGTGTGTGACAGGAGCAAGAAGGCGCTGAAAGTCATCATACACTACAAAACGGCAACGCTCCTGATGGTGGGCTTTCTTAAACTTTCGGATTATGTTTTTCTCAGTGAGCATTACAACACGTACCACTTTTCTGGCAACGCAATCCACAATATGCCTTACCAATAAGTCTCTTGTGGAAAAGGCATTAAAACACTTAAGGCAAATATGGTTTTTACACACATGCTTACTCAGCTTGGATGAAAGGAGTCAGGACATATCTTTCACCCACAAATAGTTATTATTATTATTATTATTATTATCCCCATTGGTGAATAGCAGCATGTTCACGTGCAGCTTACACTGACCGGAAAATTGAGAGAAATGAATTGGTGTAACAAATTTGTTCATAACTTCAGCATCTTTATCTGGTTTGTTCTCTCTCAGACCATAAACATGAACAGATATCCCAATATTCTGTGCCTCGAATTTAGCAATGTCCTGGGGTTAAACGGGAAACTCAATACCTTGACAGTTATAACACCCAGGAATATTACTAACTACACTACATCGAGATGGACACTGCAGATCTTTCTTATTATTTCTTTCAAAACCTATGATTGGCTATGGAAAACAATAGTTGTCTTTTGAATTTTGGACATGAGTGCATAACTGCTTGTCCGCTATATCCTTAGGGATCTATATACAGCTAGCTCCCACGTTTATCAGATCAAAGACGTGTATGGATGTCGTGGTGTAGTATTCGTTTGAGTGCTTTACCTGAGCCTCTAACTCCCATCTTGGAAAACTTGGCCTGTATAGTACTCATTTCTTTTGGTATGAAACCTGGTAGAGGGAGGAAACGAACTGATTCCACGTCAGTGGAAGCAGTGGCCACAGCAATGCAGGAGGAGACGAGTGGTGGTGTGCATACGTGTAGTGCATCGAGAATTGCCCAAACATTCGACATACACGTGAGCACGGTGCGTAAAATCCTACGAAACATCCTTCTTTGCTATCCTTTCAATATCACCCATGAGCACGAGTTGCTTCCTGTTGACCTGCCAGCAAGAGAAACCTTGCATCAGAATTTCTTGCTCGCATGGAAGTGGACAATGATTGGCTGAGGAAGATTTTGTGGACAGACGAATCCCACTTCCATGTGACAGGATATGTCGATACACAGAATTGTCGAATAAGGGCAACGGAAGATCCACACGCAAATCAACCACTACCACTTCATCCTGAAATGGTCACTGCCTGGTCCGGGTTTACGGCATCATTTATCATAGGGCCATATTTTTTTCGAAGAGACATTTCCTTCCGGTCCTGTTATTTGTGCCGTCACTGGCAAGCGCTATGAATGTCTTTTGCGCAACCACGTCATTCAAGCTCTCCAATAGCATGGATGTGTGGATAGGATCGTTTTTATGCAAGATAGAGCACCTCTGCACATTGCAAATCCAGTTAAGCAGTTGCTGAAGTGCCATTTCAGAAATTCTAGGATTATCAGCCGCCATTTCCCTACAGTCTGGCCTTCCCGATCACCTGTTCTTAATCCGTATGATTTCTGGCTGTGGGGCTATCTGAAAGATGTTGTGTTCAATGCGATAGCAAACTTAGCTGCATTGAAGGCATGCATTGCGCAACACATTCTGAACGTGACCCCGGAAACACTTCGATCAGTTGTGGAACATGCTGTTTCTCGATTTCAACTTGTTGCAGAAAACGATGGGCAGTATACTGAACATGTATTGCGCCGGTCACACGGAAATTAATAACCCGATTTGATGCTTTTGCACTATTTTTGGCCTCAGAACACTTACAAACCGATGTGAGTGATGCTTTTTATGTGGTATTTGACCTCAGGACAATTAAAAACCGATTTTTCCCATCCGATGTGATACGACCTTGCCGTGGTGGATGGGCTTACGTAACTAACAGTATCTCGCCTGTCCACCCATGCACATTGAGTAGTACAGTTTGCTTAACGTCAAAAGTACACCTTAGGCATTGTTGTATGATTCATTTGTCATTTGTAGTCGACCACTGTTAAATTATGATGCTTACAGCGCCATCTTTGCTACATTTTGTAACTATTTATTTTTCTTCTGCCTTAAGTTTTCCCCCTTCTCTGATAATATTCCGTTGTAATTTGACGTCATTCTGACCAGTGGTGTTATTTATACGGCGGTTTGAAAGTTTAACTTTAATTATAATCACCCTATACTACACTACATTTTTTTTAAAGGACAATATGTACTTACACGACGGAATCACCGCTGAAGGCTGTTCCGAGGGTTGAACAGTGTCACCTCCGACTCATTGGCTTGCTGCTGACTTCTTTCACACCCCAGCTGCTGGTCAAGCTCAGCCAGCATATATACTGCAACAGCAAGAACCGGAAACTTTTTCTAACGAAAATGTGCTATGAAATTTGAACATATGCTTTGAAATTTGACGAGATTTTTACCAATGCACGAAATCTGAACGCACAAACACTTGCTACAAAACTTTTTTTAAAACGAAAATATACTACGAAATCTGAACATACTGAGATAATAAATTCGTTTTAACGAAAATGTACTACAAAATCTGAGAACACTGATCCGATTAACTCATGCTACGAAATTCGTTTTAACGAAAATATAACACAAAATATGATCACACAAACACTTGCTATAAAACATTTTTAACGAAAACATGCCTGTGAAATCTGAACAGTCAGAGCAATGAGGTAACGAAAATATACTTCGAAATCTGAATACACTGATCTGGAGAAGATTTTCTACTAAATTCGTTTTAATTCGTTTTAACGAAATGTGAAGACTCAGAGCAACGAACACACAAACACTTGCTCTGAAAATATGCAATTATTTGGTAATTCCTCCAAGTACCGCCTCGGACGTTTCCCGCTGCCACTGATATTGCTGATGCTGCTTGAAGACGCTGAACACTTCATGGCGTTGTTAGATGATGACAACTCGACAGAAGAGGCGCACGGTTGCACCAACGGCGCCAAGTGAACATAATCACAGACTAAAGCAAAATAAAGATGATGTGGAGGAGGTAGGGTTTATACAGACTCAAGCTGCACCCACTAATTTAGTGGGGACCAATAGGAACGCTTATACAGGGGAAAAAGCCTGGCCAGCAATTTCAGACACGTCAGGTATTGTTCACATCCTTGAGGACCACCCAAGTGGTGACAGAAAGCCGTTTTTCGGACAAATAATTTATTCAAAATGGTGGCTAGGTTCTCTCCACCCCCTTATGACATCACACTCCCTAGAAATGGCGGTAAATTTTGGCGTGAAAAGGTCAGTTGGGCTATCTCCACTAACCTAACTTCTCCCTCCCACCTCCCCCACCCATCCTATGACGCCACTCCTGGAAATGGAGGGAAATGGTCAGTCTCTATCTAGCTGCCAGAGAGGAAGGTTAGGTTTGCGGTGTCACCGCCAGACATCACACTTGCTAGGTGGTAGCTTAAATCGGCCGCGGTCCATTAGTACATGTCGGACCCGCGTGTCGCCACTGTCAGGATCGCAGACCGAGTGCCACCACAAGGCAGGTCTCGAGAGACTGACTAGCACTCGCCCCAGTTGTACGACGACGTTGCTAGCGACTACACTGACGAAGCCTTTCTCTCATTTGCCGAGAGACTGTTAGAATAGCCTTCATCTAAGTCAATGGCTACGACCTAGCAAGGCGCCATTTGTAACATTGCATGTATCTTAAGAGTCTCACTTGTATCTTCAAGAGCGATGTACCACAAGGATGGATTAAAGTTAAGTATTTCCGCAGCTACGTACTTTTCTTTATAGCATTCATTACGTCTCCTGTTTCAGACCTAAACAAGCCTGCGTAAGTTGACGCGTGCCCTTTCGGCTTCCTCGCCTTGTATCTCGACTGTCTTGTCTAGACACAACAAGGTTAATGTACTTTATTCATTTTTTTGGCGGGAAATGGTAATTCTGAGTTGGAGAGGAAGGCAGCGTATTTAATTAACATATTTCTTTATTTGTAGCTCACCTGAGCTGCCTCCAATAACAGAGGGTACTATTGGCCTCCAACACCCCCAATCCTATGATGTCACCCACACCCCACCACCCCATCCTAGAAATGGAGAAAAACGGACAGTCTCTGTCCATCTGCTAGAGAGGATGGTTAAGTTAGAGCACTTTATTTATTTTTGGTAGGAAACTGAAGTAAATATGGCTCCCAATTACACACCTATATGCACAGTGCTACACAGAAAGTGTCTAAAATCACAATACGGCTGAAAATTGACGATGTCACAGAACTGGTGTTATCCTGCTGGAAAAAATTAACAACACAACTCGCAACTGGCAGCAGGCAGACTCAGAATAAACAGTAACTCTACATAGAACGCTTCCTTCACCTACAAGTCGAAATAAACCTCTCTGCTCCACTTGTGAATTGGTGGGAAAAAGACTCAATCCAAAAAACCTAAACTGCTTATGCACATAGAAATTATGGAAAAACGAGATCTGCAGTGATGTTAAAAAAATCAGACTACACATACTGACATTGATAATAATATCATGCTCCTCAAAGAGTTTCACCACTTCGTCTGTAAATTACAGCCATGAGATATAAAAAACAACACAAAAAAGGTTTGTAAATCACTGATTGCTAGCGCAGTGGAAGTTAAAAGCTACTACTCGCAACGCTCATAATTGCATATTTAATGCACAGCGTGGCACAACGCGAGCTCCCAGGCTGTTGGGGTGCTGGTTCAGCTCACTCGACGCCCTGCGTGCGGCTGAAGCCTGTAGGGTGACTGCGGCAATAGTTGACAGCTGCTGGCAGAACTATTGCATGAGACTCCAAGCGGCTTCTGCGTGACACGACATCGGGATTCCTGGCATGATTTCACGACAGTGATGTGGTCCATTCTGTGGGACCCAAACACAAATATGCAACTTCTGAAGTTTTCCCGTCCGCAGCTCGTGGTCGTGCGGTAGCGTTCTCGCTTCCCGCGCCCGGGTTCCCAGGTTCGATTCCCGGCTGGGCCATGGATTTTCTCTGCCTCGTGATGACTGGGTGTTGTGTGATGTCCTTAGGTTAGTTAGGTTTAAGTAGTTCTAGGGAACTGATGACCATAGCTGTTAAGTCCCATAGTGCTCAGAACCATTTGAACCATTTTTTGAAATTTTCCCGACGTATTTCTTATTCTAATAATTTCCGGGTATGCAGTCGGATCCGGTTGCATACCCGGAATTATTAGAAGATCAAATTTGCACTCTGCTTCATGTTTATAGATGGACGAGAGCAAACAGAAGATGTTGCCGTTCTAGAAACAACAGCATACTTTTGCAACACCTTTGTGTGTATGGTATCATCCAGTAGCCCTCTCTGTTAGTAAACAACGGACTGTGTTGATTATTTTCACAGACAATGCGAGATACAGCTCTCCAATCTCGCCATTTTCAAACCATTCAACAGCAGCCTGTGACAATATGGCTATTTCCAGAGCATTCTACCGTTAAGCTTTCCCAGCTGAGAGTGAGAGGAACTACCTGTCGAAACAAAACAGTTTTTCGCAAACAAAAGTCTAGAATATCTCATGAACGCTGAGGTAAATTCAAACAATAGGAGGGTAAGAAAATTGCAGCGAAATGCAGGAAGATCTGCAGCGGATAGGCACTTGGTGCAGGGCGTGGCAACTGATCCTTAACATAGACAAATGTAATGCGAATACATAGAAAGAAGGATCCTTTATTGCATGATTATATGATAGCGGAACAAACACTGGTAGCAGTTACTTCTGTAAAATATCTGGGAGTATGCGTGCGGAACGATTTGAAGTGGAATGATCATATAAAATTAATTGTTGGTAAGGCGGATGGCATGGACTCAAATAATGTCTGAAGTAGTGGCTCTGAGCACTATGGGACTCAACTTCTGAGGTCATTAGTCCCCTAGAACTTAGAACTAGTTAAACCTAACTAACCTAAGGACATCACACACGTCCATGACCGAGGCAGGATTCGAACCTGCGACCGTAGCGGTCTCGCGGTTCCCAACTGCAGCGCTTAGAACCGCAAGGCCACTTCGGCCGGCGGTAAGGCGGGTGCCAGGTTGAGATTCATTGGGAGAGTCCTTAGAAAATGTAGTGCATCAACAAAGGGGGTGGCTTACAAAACACTCGTTCGACCTATACTTGAGTATTGCTCATCAGTGTGGGATCCGTACCAGGTCGGGTCGACCGAGGAGATAGAGAAGATCCAAAGAAGAGCGGCGCGTTTCGTCACAGGGTTATTTGGTAAGCGTGATAGCGTTACGGAGATGTTTAGCAAACCCAAGTGGCAGACTCTGCAAGAGAGGCGCTCTGCATCGCGGTGTAGCTTGCTGTCCAGGTTTCGAGAGGGTGCGTTTCTGGATGAGATATCGACTATATTGCTTCTCCCTACTTATACCTCCCGAGGAGATCACGAATGTAAAATCAGAGAGATTCGAGCGCGCACGGCGGCTTTCCGGCAGTCGTTCTTCCCGCGAACCATACGTGATTGGAATAGGAAAGGGAGGTAATGACAGTGGCACGTAAAGTGCCCTCCGCCTCACGCCGTTGGGTGGGTTGCGGAGTATAAATGTAGATGTAGATGTAGATGTAGAAGAATCTTCCGGACATGCCCTGACTTATTCACCTATCCCCAGTAACTGGCTGCCGCCGCCCGTAGCTTCAGCCACCAGTCCCAGCTTCCGGGCCGTGCACTGTACTTCTTGGGTGCCACAAGTCTCAGTGCCAGCACACGTTGCATCGTTAGGCCATGTGTTTTAAAAGAAAATGGAATTCCCGGTACAGTCCTACAGACGAGAAAACTGTGAAAGAAAACAGCACACAGTCCTACTTGGAGAGAAAAAAAGAAACCCCTCTGATAATAATAATCACGAAACAGTACTCACTATCCATGAGATGCTTCGAATATTGCGCCCCACCGTCATGCACGCTCTTTATGAAATGGAATTGGACTATTGTGCACTGTGTGGGCTGTCGTCGTCAGCGCTGTCCGCTACTGAATGGAGTCTTTGTAACGGACCGTGAGTCCAGTACAAAGACCTGCTCGATGGTGAGAGAGAGACGTGTCTCACTCTGACAAACAAGTGTGACGTCACAGATCACACCATCTACAGTCGAACAAGGGATTTTAACGCCATAAAACGATCATATTTGTTTCACCAATAGAGAATTAATTTACCAATATCATCTACAATATCCGATTTTACATGTCCAAAAAAAGATGGTATTTGTGACACTTTTATGCTGAAATCATCGAGTAGCATATGAAAATTCTCAGAATTTCATGTGTTTTCACGGGTTTTGCTAAGGCGCTGCGGTCATGGATTGTGCGACTGATCCCGGCGGAGGTTCGAGTCCTCCTTCCAGCATGGGTATGTGTGTTTGTCCTTAGGATAATTTAGGTTAAGTAGTGTGTAAGCTTAGGGACTGATGACCTTAGCAGTTAAGTCCCATAAGATTTCACACACACACACGTGTTTTGCCGGAATATCATACTATTTACGTCACTGTATTAGATATCAACCACATAGCAGTGTGCTAGCGATCGCCTGCACAGTATAATTCAGAAGATAAAACTAAAACTAAACTAAACTCCTCCCGAACAGGCCATGAAGGCCCAATGGTACCGACCGGCCGCCGTGTCATCCTCAGCCCATAGGCGGCACTGGATGCAGATATTGTGGGGTATGTGGTCACCACACCGCTCTCCCGACCATATGAGTTTCGGAGACCGGAGCCGCTACTTCTCAATCAAGCAGCTCCTCAGTTCGCCTCACAAGGGCTGAGTGCACCCCGTTTGCCAACAGCGCTCGGCAGAACGGATGGTCACCGATCCAAGTGCTGGCCCAGACCGACAGCACTTAACTACGGTGATCTGACGGGAACCGGTGTTACCGCTGCGGCAACGCCGTTGGAAATTCAGAAGATAAAGAGTGGAAATTATATCTCTAGAGAGCAAACAGTTTAGCATACAACATGCTGCAAACCACGCAGTAACTAGAAACTCATCTCGTCTGTGAAGATTTTTACGTGAAACTCGAAAATAGAGGAAACTGGTAGTTCCACTCGTGTTTTTAACGAATACCAATATAGGTGATATAACAGATTCCAAATCATCCTTATTGTTGTGGTCTTCAGTCCTGAGACTGGTTTGATGCAGCTCTCCATACTACTCTATCCTGTGCAAGCTTCTTCATCTCCCAGTAACTACTGCAGCCTACATCCTTCTGAATCTGCTTAGTGTGTTCATCTCTCGGTCTCCCTCTACGATTTTTACCCTCCACGCTGCCCTCCAATACTAAATTGTGCAAAGTCGTCTAAGTTTTAATATGCATAATCATATGTGTTTTTCATGTCTAGAGAACCCACCAGTGTTTCACTATTTTGATGCAAACAACACATCACAATCGATGCTCTTTCAACCAAATACGGACAGGGAATGTGTAGAAAGCCAATATACCTCACACTTAAACGAGAGGCCTTGGGCCGCGCGGGATTAACCGAGAGGGTCTTACATCCGGAGAGTGACTACTTTCCGGCGACTAAATCACAGTCGATCATATGGGTCAAAGGTTGGGCGATCGCGTACTTCTATGGGGATGCTGCCAAGTCGCGACTTGACTTTTGGTATTTCTTGCAGCAAGCCCACAGTGAGCTTCATTGATGGTCACACTATCGGAAAACCTTTGCCAACTATCTTCAGGCAGTCTTCCTCGACCCATTAAGCAGTTGGGATGTGCCGGGTGCAGTCGGTGTGCACATTTGACAGCTGATAATGAACCTCACGCTTCTCTCACCACTCAATATGTAATGCACATACTATACCATGAAATGATCTACATGTTCCTTTTAACAAAATGATCTTTATTGAAAATAAATAAATAAAAACAAATAAATAAATAAAATCCCCGTTCCTTTAAATAAAAAAAAGTGGTGTAAGGCGCTGTAAGAAAAAAAACGGTCTAAGGCGCTGCAGTCATGGACTGTGCAGCTGGTCCCGGCGGAGGTTCGAGTACTCCCTGGAGCATGGGTGTGTGTGATTGTCCATAGGATAATTTAGGTTACGTAGTGTGTAAGCTTAGGGACTGATGACCTTAGCAGTTAGGTCCCATAAGATTTCACACACATTTGAACATTTTTGAGAGGCCTTAGAACTCTGGGCCTGTAACAGGTTGTCTCAAATAGGTACAAAACAAGCTAGTCGAAAGCAAGGCAAGTCCTGCTTCACCAATAAGATAATTTGATAACGAATGAAATATCGGAAATACCTCTTCTTGACAGCTGTGGCTCTGGAAATATCAATTTCCCACGTAAATCTACACTCCTGGAAATTGAAATAAGAACACCGTGAATTCATTGTCCCAGGAAGGGGAAACTTTATTGACACATTCCTGGGGTCAGATACATCACATGATCACACTGACAGAACCACAGGCACATAGACACAGGCAACAGAGCATGCACAATGTCGGCAATAGTACAGTGTATATCCACCTTTCGAAGCAATGCAGGCTGCTATTCTCCCATGGAGACGATCGTAGAGATGCTGGATGTAGTCCTGTGGAACGGCTTGCCATGCCATTTCCACCTGGCGCCTCAGTTGGACCAGAGTTCGTGCTGGACGTGCAGACCGCGTGAGACGACGCTTCATCCAGTCCCAAACATGCTCAATGGGGGACAGATCCGGAGATCTAGCTGGGCAGGGTAGTTGACTTACACCTTCTAGAGCACGCTGGGTGGCACGGGATACATGCGGACGTGCATTGTCCTGTTGGAACAGCAAGTTCCCTTGCCGGTCTAGGAATGGTAGAACGATGGGTTCGATGACGGTTTGGATGTACCGTGCACTATTCAGTGTCCCCTCGACGATCACCAGTGGTGTACGGCCAGTGTAGGAGATCGCTCCCCACACCATGATGCCGGGTGTTGGCCCTGTGTGCCTCGGTCGTATGCAGTCCTGATTGTGGCACTCACCTGCACGGCGCCAAACACGCATACGACCATCATTGGCACCAAGGCAGAAGCGACTCTCATCGCTGAAGACGACACGTCTCCATTCGTCCCTCCATCCACGCCTGTCGCGACACCACTGGAGGCGGGCTGCACGATGTTGGGGCGTGAGCGGAAGACGGCCTAACGGTGTGCGGGACCGTAGCCCAGCTTCATGGAGACGGTTGCGAATGGTCCTCGCCGATACCCCAGGAGCAACAGTATCCCTAATTTGCTGGGAAGTGGCGGTGCGGTCCCCTACGGCACTGCGTAGGATCCTACGGTCTTGGCGTGCATCCGTGCGTCGCTGCGGTCCGGTCCCAGGTCGACGGGCACGTGCACCTTCCGCCGACCACTGGCGACAACATCGATGTACTGTGGAGACCTCACGCCCCACGTGTTGAGCAATTCGGCGGTACGTCCACCCGGCCTCCCGCATGCCCACTATACGCCCTCGCTCAAAGTCCGTCAACTGCACATACGGTTCACGTCCACGCTGTCGCGGCATGCTACCAGTGTTAAAGACTGCGATGGAGCTCCGTATGCCACGGCAAACTGGCTGACACTGACGGCGGCGGTGCACAAATTCTGCGCAGCTAGCGCCATTCGACGGCCAACACCGCGGGTCCTGGTGTGTCCGCTGTGCCGTGCGTGTGATCATTGCTTGTACAGCCCTCTCGCAGTGTCCGGAGCAAGTATGGTGGGTCTGACACACCGGTGTCAATGTGTTCTTTTTTCCATTTCCAGGAGTGTATATCCTCCTTATGACTGGACATAATTTTTTCCATGTAAAATCTTTTATACTCCTACGTCTGGATATGCATTGAAAACGCAATTTTCCACGCCAAATCTATACCTCCCTTATGACAGGACATAATCTGTTCACTTCCCACCCACATCATTTTCTTTCCACATGTCAGAACACAGACCACAGTAACTATACACTCCAACAGACACGCATTTCAGTCAAGCAATGCAGTTATCGTTAATATGTGTATAATGTCCGAAAAAATTATGGTATGTCTACACTCACGCCTGCTAGATGTCTCGATTCTTCTCTGTTCTAGGAAATTATTTGACATTTAGGTCTTCCAGATAATCAAATTTGAGAACAGACTGCAGGTATCCTATCAGTGCTTCTGGAAGATGCTGCCAAGGCTCTCTGAAGCGAGTTTTGTAAAGCACAGGTGTCCGCAGTATGTGATAACCAACAGTGCTCCCACGGACAAAAGGGTTGGAAGGACATCACCGATATGAGCTGGTGTATCACAGTCGTAGTACGACAAAGAACATGTGAGGATCTGCGTAAGGGAGCCAGTGAGAAGACGTTTTGCAAATCCATGATGTTACAGATGTATTGACTGCCGTGTATGTACACTATAGCAGATCCAGTTGAACTCTTGCATTTGCATATTATGCAGGTGTTTACAAAATGAATCTATCGTCCATTACTGTCAGATATAAACGCCAATGCGTTGAAATCCCCATTCCCCATGTCAACTCTATCCTCTCCTTATGGCGAGACATACGTAACTCTGCACAGGAATCGTAGTCTGGTAATTGCCCATACATGATGCGTCACCCTCCGGCAACCCGGGACCTCATGCGGCCCCAAGCTGAGCATTAAATACTCTATTATGAGCATCGTGTGTAGTGGGTTTTAACCTCCACTGTGATGGCAGTCAATAATTAACAAAGCTCTTTTGTGTTGTTTTCTTTTATATCCCACAGCATACAGCTGTAATTTACTGATAAGGCAGTATTACTCTTTGCACAGCATGGTGTTATTATCTGCAACAGGTGCGTGTAGATTAATTTTTTTAAAATCACTGCAGTTCTCGATTTCCATAATTTCTATGTGTATACCAGTTTAGCTGTTTCAGATATCGTTTTACATCGAGTCTTTTTCGCACCGGCTCGCAGCTGGAGCAAATGGATTTATTTCAATTTGTAGGTGAAGGGAGCGTCCTATGTAGAGTTACTATTTATTTTGAGTCCACATGCTACTAGTTTCGAGTGGTATTGCGAATTTTTTTCCAGCATGATAACACCAGTTCTGAGACATCGCCAGTTTTGAGCCATATTGCGATTTTAGGCAATCTTTGTGTAGCAATATGCATATAGGTGTGTAATTAGTTCAAATGGCTCTGAGCACTATGGGACTTAACATCTGTGGTCATCAGTCCCCTAGAACTTAGAACTACTTAAACCTAACTAACCTAAGGACATCGCACACATCCACGCCCGAGGCAGGATTCGAACCTGCGACCGTAGCAGTCGCGCGGTTCCGGACTGAGTGCCTAGAACCGCTAGACCACCGCGGCCGGACTGTGTAATTAGTAGCCATGTTTGTGGTGGCGTACGCCTTCGGCAGCACACTAATCGGCTCTAGGAAACATTGTATAGCAGGCCGTGAACTAAGCGCACCTATTTTCCTGCGTACAGGAAAATTAAAGAGACCTTTGGAGAGAAGAGAACCACTTGTATGAATAGCAAGAGCTCAGATGGCAACCCAGTTCTAAGCAAAGAAGGGAAGACAGAAAGGTGGAAGGAGTATATAGAGGGTTTATACAAGGGTGATGTACTTGAGGACAATATTATGGAAATTGAAGAGGATGTAGATGAAGACGAAATGGGAGATACGATACTGCGTGAAGAGTTTGACAGAGCACTGAAAGACCTGAGTCGAAACAAGGCCCCGGGAGTAGACAACATTCCATTAGAACTACTGATTGCCTTGGGAGAGCCAGTCGTGACAAAACTCTACCATCTGGTGAGCAAGATGTATGAGACAGGCGAAATACCCTCAGACTTCAAGAAGAATATAATAATTCCAATCCCAAAGAAAGCAGGTGTTGACAGATGTGAAAATTACCGAACTATCAGTTTAATAAGTCACAGCTGCAAAGTACTAACACGAATTCTTTACAGACGAATGGAAAAACTGGTAGAAGCGGACCACGGGGAAGATCAGTTTGGATTCCGTAGAAATGTTGGAACACGTGAGGCAATTCTAACCTTACGACTTATCTTAGAAGAAAGATTAAGAAAAGGCAAACCTACGTTTCTAGCATTTGTAGACTTAGAGAAAGCTTTTGACAATGTTAACTGGAATACTCTCTTTCAAATTCTGAAGGTGGCAGGGGTAAAATACAGGGAGCGAAAGGCTATTTACAATTTGTACAGAAACCAGATGGCAGTTATAAGAGTCGAGGGGCATGAAAGGGAAGCAGTGGTTGGGAAAGGAGTGAGACAGGGTTGTAGCCTCTCCCCGATGTTATTCTATCTGTATATTGAGCAAGCAGTAAAGGAAACAAAAGAAAAATTCGGGGTAGGTATTAAAATTCATGGAGAAGAAGTAAAAACTTTGAGGTTTGCCGATGACATTGTAATTCTGTCAGACACAGCAAAGGGCTTGGAAGAGCAGTTGAACGGAATGGACAGTGTCTTGAAAGGAGGATATAAGATGAACATCAACAAAAGCAAAACGAGGATAATGGAATGTAGTCAAATTAAATCGGGTGATGCTAAGGGAATTAGATTAGGAAATGAGGCACTTAAAGTAGTAAAGGAGTTTTGCTATTTAGGGAGTAAAATAACTGATGATGGTCGAAGTAGAGAGGATATAAAATGTAGACTGGCAATGGCAAGGAAATCGTTTCTGAAGAAGAGAAATTTGTTAACATCGAGTATAGATTTAAGTGTCAGGAAGTTGTTTCTGAAAGTATTTGTATGGAGTGTAGCCATGTATGGAAGTGAAACATGGACGATAACTAGTTTGGACAAGAAGAGAATAGAAGCTTTCGAAATGTGGTGCTACAGAAGAATGCTGAAGATAAGGTGGGTAGATCACGTAACTAATGAGGAGGTATTGAATAGGAATGGGGAGAAGAGAAGTTTGTGGCACAACTTGACTAGAAGAAGGGATCGGTTGGTAGGACATGTTTTGAGGCATCAAGGGATCACAAATTTAGCATTGGAGGGCAGCATGGAGGGTAAAAATCGTAGAGGGAGACCAAGAGATGAATACACTAAGCAGATTCAGAAGGATGTAGGTTGGAGTAGGTACTGGGAGATGAAGGAGCTTGCACAGGATATAGTAGCAGGGAGAGCTGCATCAAACCAGTCTCAGTACTGAAGACCACAACAACAACACATGACAAGAGAAGACACACTCCCAGACTACGCGCCGATAACGCCCCCTGGCAGCGTTCATAGAGGCCGCCATCACATACCGAACTGTCTCAATATCCGTACCTCAGTACTTCGCATCGGGCCTCAGTTCGTATTGCAACTCTATACGTCTTCCACAGTGATAATCGGCGCCTCGCATTTCAGCTACCTATGAGGGAACGCGAGTCGTTGTATACAGCTGCGACACAGACACAGATAAGAGTCAAGAAATAGTACATGTAATTTGATTGCTGTTAATCACAGAACTTCAGATTGGACATTATTGAAGAACTCAATTGGGTCATGTAATGAAGTGTATTTTAACCACGTGTACGTTCTGTGTTGTAGTGAGAGGAAACCGGCCACGCCCCCATCACACCACCCTCTCCTTATCCAGCCAGGAATCAAAAAACATTACAAGAGGGCCCAGCCTCAACAGGTGGCAACGAGTCTGATCGACAAGCATTGTTTGCTTTCGTGTGTTCCAGCGTGCTGCAGGGGAGCTGTCGTTACAGTGATTCTATTTGCTCATTTGTTCTTGTTGTTGCATGTATTCCAGGTGAGGAGCTGCAGAACAAATCTTTCTCTTTTCAGAGGCTTTGCACATTTCTTCCCTATTTGTCTTTTCCTATTTTGCTGTAATAATTTGTTAGTGTTAGAATGGCTACCCTGCACCCCCCCCCCCCTGCCTCAGCACCTCAGCTGCAGACTCCTCTTGCTCTGGAACTAAATCAGATTTTTCAGTTTTAGAACGAACAAATCGCCACATTGCTGTCTACTGTACAGCAATTGCTTGCTGCACAAGCTGCGTTGGCTACCCAACCAACCAACTGATCCAACAAGTGCCACCAAACAACATTCCACTATTTCAGCACTTCAGTGAAAAAGAAGAGCAATGGCTCGATTATCTCACCCACTTCCAGGTCCACTGTCAAGTCCATCAAATTCAAGGTACTCTGAAATCGCATTATTTCCTGCCCATCACGGGAACCCTTTGTTTCACTTAATTCAAAAACTCTTCCCTATGTCGTTTCCTGACGCACTCCCCTATGATGTAGTAGGTGCATTAAGTCAGTACTACAAACGCAGATTCAGGTCGCAGCAGCCACATTTCAGTTCTTTCACCTCAAGAAAAAGCCGGAACAGACATACAGTCAGTGGTATACCTACATACAGGGTCTAGGGTCTCACTAAGAAGTGTAAATTATAGTGTAGTTGTGGAAACTTTTATAGTGATATAATGATCCATGATGAGATGACGTACAATGTCCATGATAGCAGAATTATAGAACATATTTTCAAGTACTTGGATCCTTCGCTCCATCAAGTGGCGCAAATATTAGAATTAGATTCTGGAGCCATAACGCCGATAAATTTTACCAGGTCTCTACTTGTCGAGTCGGGTTGCCTCTTGCCCACGCCCGTGTGCAGATAGCCTCGAAAAACAAGTAAACAGGCCTGTGAGTTTAGTGAAGTCTTGCCCTAGATCTTCCTTAATGAAATGTGTTGCAAGTAATACATCTTTCCAACCGATAGCTCAATACAATCTACATAAAGACCTAAAATCACTTACCTTGGTCCAAAAAGGGGGCCCAATATTCAGGAACACACATTTTCAATAAACAGCCAGCAACCATTAAAAAGTTGGTTTCAGATAAAGCACGGTTTAAACATACTTTGAAGGACTTTTTGATAGGCAACTCCTCCTACTCCATAGATGAATATCTTAAGAGACTGTTAAGCCAGCTTAACTAAATATATGTTAATTTCAGTTTTGACAACACTTGATCCCAGCAGTCAAGATTAGGTATTTTGTGTATAATAAATTTATTAATAGCGCATAAGTGCTCCTCTCCCCCTCCCCTCCCTATTCCCCTTGGACACTGATTCGCTTCCTCCTAGGCCACCAGCACAGTAGCCAGTCCATGTGGAGGGGCTGTTAAGTACCCACTTGACTGAGCCCACTGACACAGGAATCGCACTGCTAGTACCTGAGCTGTTAACGCCTCATGTATGCCAAGGAGTCAATGCTCATCACTTTGGGGCATCACAACTCCCAGCAATGGCCACCGTGCCAGACGGCCCTTGCTGTGGCCGGGTGGTGCCCACGGGGCAAGCCCCTGGTCGGAGTGGGTGGTACTAGGACAGACGCCTTGCACATCAAGCGACGAAAGCTTCAACATCCTGGCCATTCTGTGGCCATCTCTAAGAGTGATATAAGACACGACTCTCCTTCTTCTGATCCTTCGGCCTTCCCCTCCCTGGCCACCCCCTGGGAGGAGGGTCAAGCTCGCAGACTTGAGTTAAAACCTTTCCCTTGGTACCTGGTTTGCACCAGGACAGATGGTGAAAGTTTTGCCATGACAAAGCCTTTGTTTTTCGTGGAGACGATTGAAGATAAGTATGGCGAAGTGGAATCCGTGAGTAAAATGCAGTCCAGTTCTTTACTCATAAAGAAATCTTCTGCTGCCCAAGCTGCAGCCCTGCATGCGTGTGACCATCTCGGTGACATCCCAGTCTCTGTCGCACCCCACCAATCTTTGAACTCGGTGCAGGGCATCATTTTCCACTGGGATCTTCTTCTTCAAACTGACGAGGAGCTCCATGCAAACCTCGAGCGGCGAGGAGTTTGATTTATCCACCGTGTACAGTAAGGCCCTAAACACAATAGCACCGATACGGGAGGGAGGAGAAACAAGTGCAGAATGAGAGCCATACCATCATTACAAGCTATCACTTGCCACTTAAGAACGGCTTTGTGTACGCTGGTGTACTGTCCCCCTCCTCCTCTGTGGAAAAGCATGTATGTTCAAAACCCAAGTACTGACTATGTTATGTGCTGAGTCTGCTCTGTCCTCAAACATGTTTTGATTATTTGTCAGACATCAGTTTCCTTTTTAAGTACTGCTTATTACCTGCTTCTGCAAACACCTCCTAAGCCTTACAGTATAATTTATAGTGAATAATTTTGTCTCCTTAGATAAATAAATAGTAATATGAAGCTCCTTGTTTGCATTAATGATTGCCTTTCTTAATCCATCCTTATTTATGGACACGCAATTTTTTAATCTGAAATTTAGACAAAAATTCATTTATACATACATTTAATTTAGTATTAAAATTGTCACTAATGTATGCAGGAGACCATCATAAGCTAGACTTTATGGTTGAAGATTTTTTGTGCAGCTCTAATTATTAACTGGTTCTGAGTAGTAAAAACACTGAACAATTAAGATCTTTCTTAGCTCTTTTGGTTGAAAAATTTATGTTAAAAGCCTCCACCCCCACCCCCCCTCAAGATTTTGTCCCTTTTTTTAGTATTAGTTTTAGTAGGTATGTTTACCACAAAAGTACTAAACTGATATGCGAGTGATTCATTAATTGCCAGGTGTTACCATCAACTTTCATCTCTCCTGCAAACACCTAAAATTGTTAGTGCGCAATCATTTGTTAATTTTTTTACATCTATACATGTTTGCATGGATTAATTACACATGTAGCATTTTGTTATTTATCATGAAAAGTGCAGCAAATGACCATTACCTACATACTCTGCTGTGTTGCTGAAGGACCCAATGAATAAGTTTCTGTTGTGCTCTTCAGCAAGAGGATGGCCAGCTCTACTTTAATATTGGTCATATTTTTAAATGAAATTTTTCATTATATAAGGTGAGTCAAATTGAACTTTACAACTCTGGAATGATATAGAAATTTATTGAGACAATCTATAAAACTGGTAGATGTGTCATTTTGTAGCAAACAAGTGTCATTTTTTTTTATGTGACTACCACTTGTGATGTGGCAAACATCCCACTAGTAATAAAGTTCTTCCCATACTTACTGTAGCAAATCAGGTGTAACTTGTGCAATGCAGAGTAACTTCAATTTTTCAGGTTGACTACATTGTTTGGTTGGGGAGGAACATACACAAAGTCTCTAATGAAAGTATCCAGTGATTTAAAGTCTGGATAATGAGGTGACTATGAGGTTGGCCCTTCACAGCCTGTCCACTGACCTGGGAAGCAATTATCAAGGAAATTCTGAACTTTCATGAGGAGGCAAGGTGGTGCCCTGTCTTGCTGGTAGTAAACAATCCCCTCTTCATCAATCTGTGGAATTAAAAAATGCCAGTGACAGTTTTCCCCAAGAAGAAGGAAGGGCCGTAAACTTTCAAATTGCTAACGGCAAAAAACACATTAACTTTGGGGCTGTCATCAAAGTGTACCACGGTTGTGTGTGAATTTTTGCTGCCCCCTGCCGTGCCGTTGTGGGTAATTTCCATGCCAGTTACATGAAATGTTGACTCATTGCTGAAGATTATTGTATTCAGGAATCTCCCATAATCTTCTATGTGATGCAATGCTTCCACACAGAATTCCCCACAGGCAAGCTTATCTGCATCACTAATACGTTGTACCATTGTGAACCTTTCGCATTAATTTTTGTGGACTGTGGGCAGAGCTCTCCCTAATCTGTTCAATATAATTATTGTGTCACAGTGATCAAGCCATCTCAAAGTTCTTGTGCCAAGACTAAATTGCAGGCCTGCTTGGAGGTCCTTCAGCAAATTCGGTATGAAATTTATGCTGACCAGTTGTTGCAGAGTTCATTTTGTGAAGCCAAAACACACAGAGAGCACATTCCAAACCAATGAAAGTAGCCATTTTAACTGTGCACTATACTGTTGCTTCTGGTGGTAGAATGGGGTACTGATGAGCTACGTGAATCAAATGTGAGTTTGTTTGCTATAAAACAACACATCTTCCAATCCTGTATGTTGTCTCAATAAATTTCTATAACATTCCAAAGTTTTGAAGTCCATTTTGACTCACCCTGTAATAACTTATGAATGGAATGTTGCATTAAAGTTGTCAGTCCATAAACTCTTTCTTGTTCCTTTCACACACTAACTGCCTTATCCATTATTGATAAAACTCAACACTTCATGTGAATAAAGAGGTAGTTGTATTTCACACGAATGATGTTTTCCAAATCTGTGTTGACTATGTGTTGATAGGCCATTCCCTTCAAAATAATTCACAATGTTTGAAGACAATATATGTTGCAAAATTGTGCTGCATATTGACATTAATGATATGAGCTTGTCATTTAGTAGATTACTCATGTTCCCCTTCTTGAATATTGGTCTGTCGTGTGCAACTTTCCAATCTTTAGGTACATATGTCGTCAAATGAGTAGTTGTATATGATTGTTAACTATGGAGCTACTGCATCAGAATACTCTGAAAGGAACCTAATTGGTATACGACCTCGACTGGAAGACATGCTTTTATTAATGGATTTAAGCTGCTTCACTACGCCAAGGATATCTACTTTCAAGTTACTCATGTTGGCAGTTGTTCTTAATTCAAATTCTGGAATACACTCCTGGAAATGGAAAAAAGAACACATTGACACCGGTGTGTCAGACCCACCATACTTGCTCCGGACACTGCGAGAGGGCTGTACAAGCAATGATCACACGCACGGCACAGCGGACACACCAGGAACCGCGGTGTTGGCCGTCGAATGGCGCTAGCTGCGCAGCATTTGTGCACCGCCGCCGTCAGTGTCAGCCAGTTTGCCGTGGCATACGGAGCTCCATCGCAGTCTTTAACACTGGTAGCATGCCGCGACAGCGTGGACGTGAACCGTATGTGCAGTTGACGGACTTTGAGCGAGGGCGTATAGTGGGCATGCGGGAGGCCGGGTGGACGTACCGCCGAATTGCTCAACACGTGGGGCGTGAGGTCTCCACAGTACATCGATGTTGTCGCCAGTGGTCGGCGGAAGGTGCACGTGCCCGTCGACCTGGGACCGGACCGCAGCGATGCACGGATGCACGCCAAGACCGTAGGATCCTACGCAGTGCCGTAGGGGACCGCACCGCCACTTCCCAGCAAATTAGGGACACTGTTGCTCCTGGGGTATCGGCGAGGACCATTCGCAACCGTCTCCATGAAGCTGGGCTACGGTCCCGCACACCGTTAGGCCGTCTTCCGCTCACGCCCCAACATCGTGCAGCCCGCCTCCAGTGGTGTCGCGACGGGCGTGAATGGAGGGACGAATGGAGACGTGTCGTCTTCAGCGATGAGAGTCGCTTCTGCCTTGGTGCCAATGATGGTCGTATGCGTGTTTGGCGCCGTGCAGGTGAGTGCCACAATCAGGACTGCATACAAGCGAGGCACACAGGGCCAACACTCGGCATCATGGTGTGGGGAGCGATCTCCTACACTGGCCGTACACCACTGGTGATCGTTGAGGGGACACTGAATAGTGCACGGTACATCCAAACCGTCATCGAACCCATCGTTCTACCATTCCTAGACCGGCAAGGGAACTTGCTGTTCCAACAGGACAATGCACGTCCGCATGTATCCCGTGCCACCCAACGTGCTCTAGAAGGTGTAAGTCAACTACCCTGGCCAGCAAGATCTCTGGATCTGTCCCCCATTGAGCATGTTTGGGACTGGATGAAGCGTCGTCTCACGCGGTCTGCATGTCCAGCACGAACGCTGGTCCAACTGAGGTGCCAGGTGCAAAAGGCATGGCAAGCCGTTCCACAGGACTACATCCAGCATCTCTACGATCGTCTCCATGGGAGAATAGCAGCCTGCATTGCTTCGAAAGGTGGATATACACTGTACTAGTGCCGACATTGTGCATGCTCTGTTGCCTGTGTCTATGTGCCTGTGGTTCTGTCAGTGTGATCATGTGATGTATCTGACCCCAGGAATGTGTCAATAAAGTTTCCCCTTCCTGGGACAATGAATTCACGGTGTTCTTATTTCAATTTCCAGGAGTGTATTTGCATCATTGACTTTGGTGAAGGAATTTTGGATGGTTTTGTTTAGTAACTCTGTTTTAGAACAGTCAGTAGACTTGGAGAGTATGTGCATAAGCTATGCTGTCATACCCTGAAGATGATGATCTAGTGCCAGTATCATCAACAAAAATTCAGAAACAGAAAGTGGCCTTTCTCTCAGTTTAATTTCAACCAGTGACACTTCTGTAGCAACCTCAGGCCTTGCTTTAGGAATACCAGTAAGTTGTAACACAATGCAAAGGTATCAAATTATGTGTAGTGAAGTGCTTAGATAACATGTTCCTACAACTATAATTCAGAACCAAATATTGACTTTTGTCTACCAGTGATAATTTGCTCAGTGAACGGAAAATCTGGAAAATGCTAACACATTTGTCTGAAACTGTAGTGAGAACTCTCCCAATTGAGTCCATTACATTTTCCCTTGAACTCATATTATTTACCTGTAAGTATAGAAGGCAAATTGAAATTAACTTTTTAAAAAAATTGCCTGTGAGTGGTGTGTATTGATGTAAACAAATGTTATCACTTAATATACACCAATGTTCCACAACCAGGTAATATGCCATGGTAACCTTACTTTAAAGGTAGGCCCTACCACATGTGTGCATGCGTTGTGTGGGGATTACACTTTCCACAAGAGGAGGTGGTACAGAGAAGTGACAAGAATATTGCCTCTCTGCTGCTGGGAGAAGACAAATTGACATAGCCAAGCATCCATGAAGTATGTTGATATATTGATTGGAGAGTAGAAACAGAGCTGATGTGAAAGTGGCGGGGGTGTCATCTGCTGTGCATCTGTAGCTGCCGGATGTTAGAATGTTTTGTTTTGGAGAATTCTGTGAATATATCTACTGACCATGTTATAGACCCAGCAGTAGATGTGTCTGAGGAATTGATTAGACTATCATTGCAGGATCTGACTTTATAATTATAGTACATTAATTTTCAAATATATGTGCACGGTACAATTTATTTGTACATACATATTCTTGCATCTGGATCTTTCATATTGTGTGTAAGCAAGGGAAAAGCCCCAAGTAGTGTTTACAAAAGACATGCAGATTCAGATCACCTTCTGTTTAACATTAAGGTATGTTAGGAGGTGTAATGATTTTTTATTAAAATATCACTTGTGGGCAAAGTTATTCAAAAATTCATGTCATTATATTCCTTTCCAGATGACATAGTTGTCTCCTCCCAGCAGCAAAGAGGCAATATTCTGGTTGCTCTTCTGAACCATCTTCTCATGTGGAAAGTGTAAGCCCCACATGAGGCATGCACCAATGTGGTACTACCGTTGAAGTAAAGCTACTATGGCACATTCCCTGGTTGTGAAACATCAAGATATGTTAAGTAATAACATTTATTTGCATCAGTACATATCACTTACAGGCATTTTTTAAAAATAAATTTCAATTTGCTTTCTATACTTACAGGTAGACCATATCAATCCAAGGAAAAGTATAATGGACACAAATGAAAGAATGTTCAGATAATCTCAGTCAAATGTGACACAAATGAGAGAATGCTAGGCTAATCTGTCAAATGTGTTAGTATTTCCCAGGCAATGAGCAAATAATCACTTGGGGGACAAAAGTGATTATCTGGTTCTCAGTTATATTCATAGGACCATATTTCCTAAGCACTTCACTATACATAATTTGATACCTTTGTATTTTGATACAGGTTGCTGGTATTCCTAAAGCAAGAACTGTGGTTGCTACAGAAGTGTAACTGGTGTTGAAATGAAACTGAGAGAAAGGCCACTTTCTGTTTCTGAATTTTTATTGATAACTCCATTACTAGATCATCTTCATGGTACGATGACATAATTTCTGTTTATGTTCTCAAAGTCTACTAATCATTCTACATAATGTTTCTCTGTTGTTAGTGTTGTATGTCAGATTTATAACGTGTCTAGTTAACTCCATAACATCTTATTCCTCTGATAACAAATTGCACTTCTGAGATTATCTGTACCTCGGTTTGTTGGCTCCTCACTTATGGTATCCTCTGAACTTCCTAATATAAGGCTGATATGTTCAAAGTCACTGCTGCTCAGACCAAACAAAAGTCTTTTCAAGACAAATTAAAGGGCCAGTTTTTGACACCCCCACTTTTGACAATAGATGAAAATGCCACAGAAATGGATATTTCCACCTTTCAAAGTATTAATATGCTGTTAACTTTCGTAAAATGAATCATAACTTATGTCTCTGGACATAGCACTTTCTACACAAAACAATCCCTCACCCATTACTCCTCTGAGCTTTTGGTAATTTTATATTGTGCCAAAGTATACCTTTTTATTATGTGAGTCAATAATTTGTATGTATTAATTGCATGAAATGAATTGTAATATTTTATTACCTACTGAATTATTCAGACAATGATTTTTAAACCTGTTTGGCAGGAAACCATCTACTAAAACTTTAACAACATACATTGTTTTATCTGCTGTGTGCGTATGGAAAAAATGTTCCACCATTTTATTCATTGATTCATCACTATTAGTTGCATTAATATTATTTTAGTTGGCCTCACATGCTGTCATGCAACTTGCAGAAACTGATAGCCAGTGCTTATCAAAATTAACAAGTGCACTGTTATTTCTTACAAATACATCAGGAGTTTTACTCTTTCTGTATTATCTATGAAATGTTCCTCAGATAGTCATTCAGCATTGTCACCACAGGCTCAGGTTTTACTTACTGTCTCCCGGTACAGCTGAATTTTCCTTTAAAGCCATCATTGCCATGCTTGCTAATGATGTCAACACAGGTAAACCCTTGGCAAGAGGAAGTGTTCCTTTAATTGCTCATATCTTGGACTCAGAGAATAGAGCTTCATGAACTGAAATTGGATTTTCTACCTCAACAAAAATTATCTCAACTACAAAACAGCATACATTAGCTTCACTACTAAGAAAAATAATGGATGTCATTCCTTGTTGTTTTATTAAGTTACATCAAGGAAACATACCCTATCATATTACTCTACAAGTTCCATTTGCCCCTTGTGCTGCTAACAAAAGGGCATTGGCTACACTTCTTCACTGTCATCAGAAAAAGAATGTCTCATCCCTTGGTTCCTATCACACTCATTAATTTGATTCCACAACACAACTTGCTCAATAATGGATTTCGCCAACTCAGAGCCTGATGCATAAGGCAGTAAATTAGAATCTTGTCTGAAACTTCCTGGCAGATTAAAACTGTGTCTCGGTCGGACACACAGTTTTAATCTGCCAGGAAGTTTCATATCAGCACACACTCCGCTGCAGAGTGAAAATTTCATTCTAGAATCTTGTCTGTTTGTCACCTGGAAGCCATTGTCAGTGTCCAGGTTGCCTGTGGCTGCTTTTGCCCATCTTTGAGGCCTTATTCTTGGAGTGCAGCCCCAACCCCTTGAACATTGAGGCTGTTGGTTCCTTGTTGGACACCTGTTCAGTAGACACTGCTGGGCGCTTCCTAGAAGACGTACCTGCCTCAGGGTTTCCCCTGGTGGTCTCAGCCACATCCATATCTGTCCCCTTCCCAGACTGGTTTAATTCCTTCAGGAAGGCCAGACTCTCAGTGACCACAGCTGTGGCCACAGCAGCCTCAGCAACATCAGCGCGTCTAAAAGCTGTACCACTCATGTGAGAGACAGGTGTCTCATACTTGACACATCAGTCACTCTCACTGGTGGTGCAGGGGCAGGTACCACCAGGAAACAGCCAGGGTATGTCAGTGGCCTCCCCTCCACAAGTACAGTGATTGCAGTGGAATTTGGGAGCAAGCCACGCCCACCACACTTGCTAAGTTATGAAGTCTGTTGTTGGTGTGCATGACTAAAGCCGCATTCACTGATATAGTACTCCTCCCATTCAAATCCATAATTTTCACTCAGACAGACCTTGAAAACTGTTTATTGATAAACTTTAGTGATGTTCTGTTTGCTGCAAGTATGTCTATTTCTGTACTGCATCTTGGTTACTCACTGCATTTATGACGTTCGCCTGCTTTATTTCTTTGTTGATAGTCCTCAGTGTTGATGTACTGCTTTGTTATACTGGCTGAAAAATGGGGGGGGGGGGAGGGGGAGGGTTCAACAGTGACTACTGTAAACGATGTAGCCAACAGGTGCACAGCTGCATTTCACAGTTCTTTATCTTAACTGTTCACAACCCCCTAATATTACATAGTTATATGGACAGATCACTATTGGTAAATGTTAAGCCTCATTAATAGTTTGCAAGCAAACATCAGCACACTGCTACAATAATTTGCTGTTGAACATCTACAAGCAGTAAATACCTAACCACACAGTTCACAGTTCTTGCAGAATAATAAGGTATGTGTGACACTATTTCTTAAATAAATTGAACAGGCACTGTCATTGTTTTAACACACAGCCTATTTGTGTTACTCTAATTCCACTGTTAAGTTGATGCATTGTTGTTACTTGAAACAGTACATAATTTTCCTCTCATCAGGTGTGGACTGACTGACTGACTGAATGTCTCGGGACCAAAAATTGGGCCTTTATATATCTTCACAATAATGGGCACTGAAACTATACATTGTTTGATATTTAAGTTACAGACATTGCAATTAAAACATACCTCATTCAGTTAACTGAATACATCAAAAAATTCCTTCTTTTCAACAGTTTCCTCTGCCACATAGGTTAAGCCAAATTATTTGTTTAAATAATGAAATTAACTTTTGACAAATGTGGTAATTATTTTGGAACTAACTAAAAGCTGGCTTTGTTAACATGTTTTCTGCTAGAGCCAAATAAATACTTAAAGAATCCTAGTAGTTCTTCATCCAATTGTTTATAATTAGTACAGAATTTATATTTTTTTATAAGTCAACAATGGAATCTAAGTCACAAAACAATTACTGATTTCCCCTATAACAAAAGATATTAGCTACAAATACTCAAAATAAATTAGGAAATTGATTACATACACAAAACTAAGCAGAAACGTAGATCTGGTGTATTGGAATTTGTGCAGCTGAATAAGTATTAAGGAGAAAAAAAGGACATTTTACTAATAACTATATTTGCACATTCAATAACAAAAAAATTTACAGTGAACACAACAGAATAATTAGCTCACACAAAGAGTGTTAGACAATGCCAAAGAGGTCTATTTTACACAGTGCACTTTGCGCCGACACACACGAAATATATTGTTCACACAATGCCAACACCCCTCCTTGAACTTATATTTTGTGTGTTGCTTCCACAAGATAAACCAAATAGTCCCACAGTCTTCTCAAACTTCTCCCTTTCCAAGGGTTTGGTCAGAAGGTCAGCTAACATGTCTTGTGAGCGCAGAGAGTCCACGGCAGTGTTCTGTCGCTCTATGTGGTCCCGAATGAAATGGTGCCGTATATCAATATGCTTTGTCCTAGCACTAGTAACATCATTTTAGCTAGGTTTATGGCTCCCTTATTGTCACAGAAGATGGTTGTAGGTTCCTCAATTAAATTGGGTTCTATTTCACTTATTAATGTTCGTAGCCATAATGATTCCTTTGTGGTGTAAGATAGTGCCATATACTCGGCCTCTACGGTGCTCAATGCAACAGTTTTTTTGCGTTTGACAGGACCATGATGTGAGGCCCCCCATTAATTTAAAACAGCAGCCAGTGGTGGAGTATCTGTCTCCCAATTCACTCCCCCAGTCCACATCGCTATATCCCTCTAGTTTTGCGTTAACATCTCTATGGTATTTTAACTTGTAGTTTGAGGTTCCTCTTAGGTATCGGAATATCCTCTTTACAGCTTTCCAGTGCTTTTCCTTTGGGTCTCTGCAATATCTGCTCACTGCATTGGTGGCAAAAGCAATGTCGGGTCGTGACGTTTGAGACAAATATAACAGACTCCCTACTGCTTCTAAATAAGGAACATTCTTGTCACATTCCACATCAGTCTCATTTACACTTAACTTCACTCCTACTTCCATTGGAGTACTTATGGGTTTGCAATCACTCATGCCAAATTTCTTTAATATTTTTTCCGTGTATGATGATTGACTTATGCTCAATTCTTGTCTTTCTTCATCCTTAGTAATCTGCATACCTAAATAACGTTTGACTTCTCCCAAATCATGCACCTTAAACTTGGTTTGCAGCTGTTTCTTGAAAATTCTCATTTGGCCTTCACTTTCAGTCAGGATAAAGAAATCGTCCACCCATATTGCCATTATTATTATTTCTTCTTTTCTCCCTTTATAGTAAATGCTGGGATCTGCCTTGAATTGCTTCATATTCATATTTATTAGAGTTTCATGTAGACATCGATTCCAGCAACGTCCACTTTAAGTCCATAAATACTTTTTCTCAAACGCCAAATCTTTTTACTTTCTGATCTGGTTTTTATGGCTTCCCTTGGTGCAATGACATATATCACCTCCTCCAATTTCCCATTTAAATATGCCGTTTTAACATCCATAAGATGAATTATTAAATTTCGTTTTACTGCCAAGGCTAAAAGATATCTCAATGATGCATACTTGACTACAGGTGAAAAAGTTTCTTCATAATCTACCCCTTGTTTTTGTGAATATCCTTTTACCACAAGTCTTGCTTTGTATTTTGGTGATGATATTTCAGGGTTCTTCAAATTGAATACCCATCTTGCCTGCAGTGGTTTCTTATCTCCTGGCATATCTACCCATTCAAAGGTTTCGTTCTGATATAAAGATTCTAATTCTCTCTTCATCGCTTCTTTCCATTCTTGAGAGTTTGGGCCACTCATTGCTTCTTCTGCTGTTCTTGGCTCATCATTAAAAGACTGTGCTGTATACATCTCAAAATCCGAATATTCCTTTGGTTTTGGTACACGAGAAGAACGCCTTACATTGTTTTCTTCATTTTTTTCATCTTCTAACTCATTGTCATCATAAATTGTATCAATTTGTCCTTGGCTGTCGTCTTCCTCTTCTTCACTGTCTGTTTCCTCACACAAGGTTTCTCCTTCTGAACTAGGTGCAGTTGACTTAGTGGTTTTGCTCTCTTTTGAGTCCTTTCTATTTTCAAAGAATATTACATCTCTACCTGTGACAATCTTTTTAGTCAATGGATACATTAATTGGTAGCCCTTTGAATTTTCACAATAGCCTACAAAAATATACTTTTTAGCTTTCGGATCCCATTTTCCTTTTAGCTGTTTTGGAATATGTGCCATTGCATCACACCCAAAAACCCTTATATTGCTCAGATCAGGTTTCTTTCCTATCCATATCTCATAAGGGGTTGTATTCTTTAATGCTTTTGTAGGTGATCTATTGTTCAAATATACAGCTGTTGACACTGCCTCTGCCCAAAAATCTTTGGATAATTCAGCGTCAGTCATCATGCTCCTTGCTTTCTCAACAATGGTCCTATAGTCCTCTCAGCAACCCCTTTTGAGATGGGCTGTACCTTATGGTAGTTTGATGCCTGATTCCCTTTTCTGCCAGAAGTTTCTTCAATTTCTGGTTAATATATTCTCTCCCATTATCAGACCTGATGATCTTGATCTTCTTTCCCGTCCACCTTTCAACCATATTGCAATATTCCTCAAAGATATCTCTCACTTGGTCTTTAGAACTAAGAAAATAAACATGAGTATATCGTGAGTAATCATCAATAAACGTAAGAAAATAATTACTCCCACCTATGGATTCACACTCCATCGGGCCACATACATCTGTGTGGATTAACTGTAAGACTTCTGTGGATTTACTCTTACTAGTCTTGAAGGGTAACCTTGCTTGTTTTCCCTTTATACATGTCTCACAAGGATCCTTGGACACACTAAAATTCTGTATTCCCTTTACCATATCCTTTATTATAGACATACTCTTTCTATTTAGCTGTCCAGGCCTCTGGTGCCATAAAAAACCTTCTGCTGAATATACTGAATCACTAACATTTTTATGTTTACTGTCAACAGTATCAAACTTAAAAATACCCCTTTCATTACTTGCTGTAGCTATAACTTCATCACTTTCACTGATTACTCTTGCACCCTGCATGTCAAAAGTGACTGTATTTCCTTTCTTGACAATTTCCCCTACAGACAGCAGGTTACTTGCCACATTTTTCACATAATGAACATTGTGTGCTGTAACCATATCTGATTCACCATTTACACTTACATGTAGATCTAGTTTCCCAGCCAGGTGACACTGGAGCTTGTTGCCATCAACAGTAGATATTCCCATATGAGTCTTATCTTTGATGTCATAAAGAAGTGATTTATCTTTAACAATATGCACAGATGCACCTGAGTCTAAAATCCATCCCACCGAAAGAATAAAAACATGGGAGTGCCTTACCTTTGTTATTGGTCCTTCTCACTGGGCTATCAGTAACATACCTCTTTTGCTGAGTGTCTGATCTTGGGCTTACTTTTTCTTTGCACTGAGACGCAATATGTCCCATCTTCTGACATTTATAGCACCTCACCGGTTTCTCTGTTTTGTTTTTTGAGTAGAGAGCAGACGCACCTTCCTTCTCCAATGTACAACAGCTTGGAGCACTCTTTACATCCTGCAGGATTTTCACCTTAACACTGTCGCCTGTGATTGGTATACCCGAGCTTTCAAGTCCCATAATCATAGGTGCATACCTTTCGGGCAGTCCTGCCAACAGCAATGTTCCTATCCATTCGTCACCGATCTCGAATCTGATATGTCTCAGTCGGTTCGATGTGGTTATTATTTTGTTAACATATTCGTCTACACTCTTACATTTGTCCAGACAAGTGGTAATTAACTTGCGTAATAATCCTACTTTTCTCGTAAGACCAACATCCTCGAACGCACTTCGTAAATTGTCCCAGACTTCTTTCGCTGTAGCAGCTTTTTCAACGTGAACATAATTCACCGAATCAATCAGTAATATCAATTTTGATTTTGCTTTCCTATCTTTATTTGAATAATTCTGATCTGTGGATTTCATTGTCCCATCTACCACATCCCATAGGTCGTCTAAACGTAAATACGCTTCTACTGCGAACTTCCAGGTTGCATGGTTTTCGCGACCTATAAGTCTTTCAATCTGTGGAATTTGTGCCGCACTCATTCTTAACGGTAACTTGCTTTTTATTGCCGTAAAGAACACTGAAAAATAATGCGGAAAAAAATTGCGATCGTCTTGTAAGGATAACTCGCACTTCACGTAAATTGGAACTTTTCCAATACTTTCTCCCTACTATTTTATTGGTATACTTATTCCAAATGCAGCCTGGGCCCATAACCTATTGTAATTTGCGCAGCTGAATAAGTATTAAGGAGAAAAAAAAGGACATTTTACTAATAACTATATTTGCACATTCAAGAACAAAAAAATTTACAGTGAACACAACAGAATAATTAGCGCACACAAAGAGTGTTAGACAATGCCAAAGAGGTCTATTTTACACAGTGCACTTTGCGCCGACACACATGAAATATATTGTTCACACAATTCCAACATGGTGCTATATTTCTTAAGACTGAGGGCCAACCTTTCTCTTTTATGAAATTGCAGATTATACTCATGCATGTTAATGGTAATTAGGCAAAAATGAAAATAAAATGTATTTAAGGAAGATGATGACAGAACAAGAGAGGAAGTAAAGTGATCCCAGCTTGCTTTGTCACATTACCCCTTCATTGGATTGACCAGGTAGATATTGCAAATAGCTAACTGGGCAATTCCATGGCCACTAGTGACCCCAGAAAGTGGGTTTAACATTCTGCACACAAAATAATATTACATAAGAAATCTCCTTATCAAAAGCTACAGTATCTGTGTTTTTCAAATTTCTACTTACATGAACTGGCCATTTGAAAATCCCCATACAAAATATTTACATATAGTGTATTGTACATTGGCTCAAAGTATCCACAAATTATATTTTTAACAAAAATAGACAACTTCATCATAAGTGATGTCCTTCTTGGATAAACAAAGATTACATTCTAAGATACATTTCACTTTATACAAGTCCTGTCTTGCTTCAAAGAATAAATGATTATGGGTTAAAAGAAGTTAAATTACCCTATGCATTGCAGATCATTTTCAGACAGAAAATTTCACTTTTGCATGTATAGTATTTCGCATAAACACTTTCTCACCAAGTCGTCCATGCCTTCAACAGGTCCAAGTGGCAGTTAGTATGGAAATGCACTGCTGTCAGTTCCCTTGGAGGTGGTTCTCCTCCGCCATAGTACATGAAAAAATTAGACGAAATACCCTACTTTAGCACACTCACTTTTACTTCTAACAAAGTATAAGGAAAAAGTGTTTCATACTAATGGCAAATGATAGTCATTACTTCATAAATAAACACATTACACAGTTCAAATAACATCACAATAGTTAAATTGACTATAGTACATAAGGTGAGGACTAGCAAAAATTTAAAATCGAGTGCACATTACGCTACAAAACACTACTCTGTCATAATTCTTTCTCAAACTGGTTAAACTTGAAAGATTTGGGTTTCTTTTCCATGTGCAAAATCACTAAAGTGCCAAGTCCTGGTTTGAAATTCACATCATTTATGGACTCATATCATCTTAATGTCCAAAATATGTACATTACCTCTAGCAAAAACTCAAGATGTACAGAAGTATAGATTTACTCATCATTAAATTATGAAGAAAGAATAGTCACCATCACATAACTTAATTACTACTCAAATCAAAATTAAGGGATGGAAGTTGTACCAAAAGATTGCCCTACTTCTTCACTCAACTCTGAGTACTACTCTCATTCAACCAGAAAATTAAATCATCACAAAATGTTACCAAATAGTTGATCTGTCAGATTATTTGCATCACTCTGGCACCACAGTTATCAATCAATCAGCAAAATTATTTTTCTTCGTTCCAGTATTACCACTTTAAGCTCGTAATTCCTCAGAACACAAATATAAGTTTTCAGATACCCTACAGATCTGATAATGCAGCACTGTATGACTGGTACCTTATTAAAATATTGCTCTTTCTGTTAAGCTCTCATTCCCAGCTGAAGTGTCATGAATTGCAGAATGTACACAATACCCAATGTTGCCTAGTTCAAAGATATTGTAGATCATCAATATAGTTACACCACATTTGTTTGTATACAGTTATCTTTTTCATTACTTGAGCATGTCTGTCATCTCCATTACTTTTATTTACATTTCTTGCCCCATTAGCTAGTGGAGTGTGTTCTCAAAAAAATATCCCTATTGTAGAGACGGGCTCCCAAACATTAAGACCCTAACATTAGTCATTATTTTATTATTTCATTATTGCTTCATTATCTAATAAATCAACACCTGCTGTGCTTATCCAATACAAACTCGATTCTACTGAAAAACACTCCACAGTAACAGATCCTTATGCTAAGGCAAACTAACTCTCGTTACTGATCCAACAAAATTATCACTTAGAAAAATTATTACTTCACTGTATTGCATGAAATTACTTGAGATTCTAGCCTGAAAGGCAATATACATACAAAGATACATGCAAGTCCTGCTTATTCTTTCCACACACATTACTTCAGGCAACTATGTTTAAAGTTTTATTTCCTCAATGTTAGAAGAGGCTGTATCGTGATACTCTTCTATAGGTAGATAGTTATCTCCATATACTGATTGCACTGAATACAAGAAATTTTATTATACCACAATTAATATTAAGTCCTAGTATTCAAGATGTCTTTTACTGCATATTGCCTCTGCTGCTGCACCAAGTTATACTGATATCAATCAGCTAAATACTTCAGGTGTTATAGTTTTCAGATAACCTGCATCTTCTCCTTCACATATGCTAACACCTTTTATTTTCTGTTTACCTTACCTCTTTAAGAGAAATTCTTTAACCATGATACCACTTTCATCATTACTTGCGCGTAGGTCTTACTCCTGGTTCAATGCATATTCTATTCTCCAAACAAAATCAACACCACCCAAGCTTAGAAACGTTTTAAACTGTCATGGATTGATATTCAAACATCTAATTGGTGATACATAGGGTTTCAGGTCAATAATATTCTTTAATACAAAAATCCTAAGTCTTTGTGTAAACCAATTCACAAGAGTTGTCATGGGTACTGTGTACTACTCTGACAGGACCATGATACACATGCAAAAATTTCTTTGTCTCATCATTTACTTTGCTAGATTTTTCTTTGGTTTTGGTGAGGACAAAGTCACCTATTCTGAAATTAGTCAGATTCACTCCTTTGTCAAGCCTTCTCTTCCTTCCTGCTGCTTTCTTTTTCAACATCTCTTTAGCCATCTGATCTTTTCATCCTATTCTACTTCATTTACCTGAGGGAAATCCAGTTCTTCTCTGATGATGTTGCTGGGCCTCTCATTGAACATAAGCTCACATGGAGCACATCCTGACGAATCATTCCATAAGTTGTTGATAATAATTTCAAAAGGTTGAATATGACCCACCCAAGCAGTGAGTTTCTTACTACAATAAGCCCAGCACAGTCTATTAATCTACTTAATAATCCTTTCACTTATGTTACCTTGTGGAAAATAGGCAGAAAGCTTTATGTGTTTTTTATCTTGTTTATTGCCATACAATGTTCAAACCTCTCAGGAACAAATTGCAGACCATTGTCAGCCAGAAGTGATTTTGGTACCCCTACACTGAAAAGTAATCAGATGTGAACTTCTCAATTATAGTATTAGTATTTGCCTTCTTAATCGGATACAGTTTTACATATTTTGAGAATGTATGCAAAACAACAAAAATAAATTTACAACCTCCTGTCAATGCAAGCACCATTCCTAGGAGGTCAGATTAGATTAGATTAATACTTGTTCCACAGATCATGAATACGACACTTCGTAATGATGTGGAAAATGTCAGGTTAATAAAAGGTGTCTATACAAGATATTACATTACACAAAATATTACATGACACATATATATTATTTTGGTGGGGGTTGGGAAATTACCCACTTACTAAATCCAAATATTCATCTAATGAGTAGGAGGAGTTGCCATTCAGAAATTCTTTTAATTTCCTTTTAAATGCTATATGGCTATCTGTCAGACTTTTGATGCTATTAGATAAATGAACAAAGGTTTTTGTGGCAGCATAATTTACCCCCTTCTGAGCCAAAGCTAGATTTAACCTTGAGTAGTGAAGATCATCCTTTCTCCTAGTGTTGTAGCCATGTACGCTGCTATTACTTTTGAATTCGTTTGGATTGTTAATAACAAATTTCATAAGTGAATATGTATATTTTGAGGCTACAGTGGAGATTTCTAGCTTTTTAAATAAGTGTTTGCAGGATGATCTTGGATGAACTCCAGCAATTATTCTAATGCACACTTTTGTGCAATGAACACTCTTTTACTCAATGATGAGTTACCCCAGAATATGATGCCATACGAAAGCAGAGAATGAAAATAGGCATGGTAAGCTAATTTACTCAGATGTATATCGCCAAAATTTGCAATGACCCTAATAGCATAAGTAGCTAAACTCAAACGTTTCAGCAGATCTTCAGTGTGTTTTTTTCAGTTCAACCCTTCATCAATGCATACACCTAGAAATTTTGAATATTCTACCTTAGCTACCGATTTCTGATCAAAGTATATATGTATTAATGGTGTCATTCCATTTAATGTGTGGAACTGTATATACTGTGTTTTGTCAAAGTTTAATGAGAGCCCGTTTGCAGAGAACCACTTAATGATTTTCTGAAAACATCGTTTACAATTTCATCAGTTAATTCTTGTCTGTTGGGTGTGATAGCTATACTTGCATCATCGGCAAAAAGTACCAACTTTGCATCTTCGTGAATATAGAATGGCAAGTCATTAATATATATTAAGAACAGCAGAGGACACAAAACCGAACCTTGCGGAACCCCATTCTTGATTGTTCCCCAGTTTGAGAAGTCACCAGTTTTTGCTTGCTATGTGAACTGCTTATGTCAACTTTCTGCACTCTTCCAGTTAGGTATGATTTAAACCATTTGAGCACTGTCCTATTCGTACCACAGTACTTGAGTTTATCTAGAATTATTCCATGATTTACACAATCAAAAGCCTTTGAGAGGTCACAAAAAATCCGAATGGGTGACTTCTGGTTATTCAGAGCATTTAATATTACATAGTGAAAGTATATATAGCATTTTCTGTTTAAAAACCTTTCTGGAAACCAAACTGACTTTTTGTTAAAACTTTATTTTTACAAAGGTGTGAAGCTACTGTACAATACATTACTTTTTCAAGGATCTTGGATAAGGCAGTCAGAAGAGAGGTTGGGTGGAAGTTGTTGACATCAGATGTATCCCCTTTTTTATGCAGTGGTTTAACAATGGCATACTTCAGTCTATCTGGGAAAATACCCTGCTTCAGAGAGCTATTACATATGTGGCTAAGAATCCCACTTATTTCTTGCGAACAAGCTTTTATTATCCTGCTGGAAATGCCAGATAAACAACTTACCTCACTTAGAAATTTACAGCTTGCAACAGCTGTGCAGATGACGAATCAAGATGACAACCACAGCAGCAGCAGCAGCAGCAGCAGGAGACGAGTGAATAAAAATAAGGTAATTCATAGCAAAAGCTTTTTATATTAAGTTATATGTAATAAAGACCCCTAACAAACAAGACAGTGTGATGGGGGAGAATGGACAACAGGGGAGTGGTGTGATTGATAACAAAGCTGTAGAGGTTAAGTTTTTAAATGAACAGAAAGATTTAATGGGGACTGATTCAGTAGATAATAGTGGTTATAAATCAGATGTGAATGTAATGTTGAATGATAGGTACAAAAGTCCTATTGTAACTGAGATGATACAATCGTCATCCATATTGTGTGATAATGTGAGCAAAATGGACGAAAACAGTAAAGAAGTGGGTGAAATCATTAAGACTAAGGGGGAGGAAGCTAGTCGCGAAAGTCAGCAAGGGGGAAAGGTTTATGGCAGATGGTAAATTGGAATTTGTGTTAAGGCAAATTATGAGTAGTTTGAGTAAAATGAGTACGAAAGAAGGCATTTGTTGTATGAAAAGACATTAGCAGGTTGATAAACAGTATGAAATAAGTCATTAGTGGGATGGAAAATAAAACTGAGAGCATTAAAACTGACACGGCTAGCTTAAAGGATGAACTGAAGAAAGAAATTAAAAAGGAAATTAAGATAGTCAGCTTTAATCTTTCAGAATGAAATAAGAATGTGTAGTGAAAGATTGTGATGAAAAGATGAAGAAAGTAATGCAGGATACTAATGAGAAATTAACATTAATGAGCAGGAAATGTATAGAGGAGAGAAAGAAACTTTGTGATGACTATAGCAGGAGGGTGGAGGCTTCCGAAAAACAGTGTAAAGATGAAGTCAAAGCAGCCAGGAAATTTTGAGCTGAAAACAGGGTTCAACTAGAGAACCAAATCAATCAGACTAAAATGATTTAGAAATGGAGGGAGAAACCCAGTGTGCAGTAGTGGTAGAGGGAAAACTGGTTCAAAATTGGCTGAAATGGAGGAAAAAGTGGAATAGGTACAAAATCTAAAGCATCGAGAATTGGCTGAAATGAAAAAAAAAGTGGAGTAGTTACAAAATCTAAAGCATGAAGTGCATAGTGTCCCAAACAGTCCTTCATTTGTTAGTTGTAAGAAATTTAATAATTTTGAACCATATGGGGTAGTGCCTTCACTGGATTTCCTGAGGGAATGTAATGATTTGGCTGAAACGTGGAATAACAAATAGAAAATGTCATTTGTGAGTGGTTTTTTGAAAGGGGATGCTTATGAATGAGCAACTCAGGAAGCTGATAGTTGCACTTCATGGCATAGCTTTAAGAAAGCAGTTTTAGATGAATATTGGTCTAAAGAGAAGCAGCAGAGAATTTTGAGTGAATTTTGGGGAGGAGAGAGATTTGACTCTAGGAAGGGTGCTGTGAAAGGTTTCTGTCAGCTTTGGATAAACAAACTGAAATATTTGGACAAAGAGATACATAGTCAATCAATAATAGTGGATTTAGAAACTAAGTTGCCTCAGAAAATTAGAGAATTGCTTGTACCTGCCCCTAGGGGTAATAATAGTGATTTTTTTAATTATGTCGATAAAGTGGAGAGGCTGGAGCCTGCAGTGGAAGATCGTAGGAGGAATTTTGATGACAGTAATCAATCAGGGTGAGAATTCCAGGTAAATAGGATGAACAGTACTAACTACAGTAGTAATTCAAGGAATTGTTGGGTGGAGCATAGCCAGAATGGGCACAGAAATGATAGGAGAAATTCAAGTAACAGACATAGAAGGGTTGATAAAAATGCTGGATCAAACTATTTAAATTAGATAATACTCCAGTTTTGGCTTGCACTAGAGCTTGTAGTAATGAAGAGCCATGTGTACATAAGTGTGCTGTAATCACAGGTAAGGGTAATGTAAATGATAGTCATAAGACGAGTGTGAATTATAATTCTAGTGAGATGTTGAATGATGGTGTGAGTAGCAATGTTTATTCTGTGAAAAGGGAGGAGGAAGTTACTACAATAAAATTAAATGATGAAAAACAGTGTGTGTTGCTGTTGCTCAGCATGTCCAAAGTGTCAAAATGGATGGTAAATTTTTAAGAGACCATAAGGAATTCAAGTGTTTTGCTTTGTGGTCTAATAGTGGAACAAGGATCAACTAATTAGCCAAGTATTTGAAGACAATGAAAGAGTCAGTGGGTCTTATTCTGACAGTAGTTATGATGATAGAAATGACAAATCAAGTAGTGATGAGGATGAAATATTTGAATTTATCATCAATAATGATGGCAATGTGTTAAGTAAAGATAGAATAAAGGAGGCTAATATTAGGCCTAATGAAGAGTTAGAGTTTAATGAGAGTGGTAATGAGGAAGAGGACCATGCTGTCTGTCACTTGACTATGTCTGATAATTGTTACAGTAAGCAGGATGTTAGCTTTTCCAAGGAAAGAATTAATGAGGATTTGTTGCATGAAGAAGATCACATGGTAAGTAAAAAGGAAGTGTGGCAACCTGTAATAACAGCAATTGTACAAGGTATACATGTTAAGTGTTTACTGGACAGTGGTAGTTATTTCAGTGGCATTTCAGTCATTTTTTGAATCTATTAAGAACACCAAGGGTATAGTAGCGATACATGTTTCTGGAATGAAAATTATTGGTGCTACTGGTAAACTATCAAAGAGTGTGAAAAGAGGTACCATTAACTGTCTAATTGGCAGAACATCTGCTGGAGTGCAATTTTTTGGTGATTTGAAATCTCAGCATTGATGTAATACTTGGGACTAATTTCTTATGCAAATGGTGTGTAAATATTGATTTTGCTAGTGGTAAGTTAAGTTTTAAGTGCAACAGAAGTAGGTATGAAGTATCAGTTTTGGAAGGTATGAACAAGTGTGTGCAAACTGAATTAGATTTGCCATTAAGAGTTTTGATCACTGGTCAGTTTATTGAGGAGGAAGAAGAGGAGCGAGTTAGGTTGGAAACAATAGAGTCAAGGATATTGAAGGTATTACAAACAATTAAAGGGAGGAATTAAAAGGTATTCTCCTGAGCAATTGCAAGGCATTTTCAGGCAGGCCAAATTTGCTAAAAGATTTTGAGTGCAAATCAAAGTTTAAGGATCATGAACTGTTTTTCAAGAAACCTTATATTATTCCAAAAAAAGAAGCAGTGAGAAAAGAAATTCAAAACATGGTCTCGGGGGGGATTACTGAAAGGTCAACCAGCAGATATAATAAGCCATTTGTGGTTGTGAAGAAGAAGAATGGTGGTGTCAGGTTGGTTCTGGATGTCAGGAAGTTAAATGAAATTGTAGTAGGGGAGAGTGACAGACCAGCTAACAGATGAAATCTTGCAAAAGTTCCATGGATGTAAGTTTCTGACTTCTTTAGATGTGACTTGTGGCTACTGGAATATCAGTTTGGCCTAGGAATCTAGGCCATGTACAGCATTTTCACATGAAGGTGTTACCAATACTGTGTGGTGCCATTTGGTCTAAACTTGTCTGTGTGTGTATGAGTTCTTGACAATGCGCTAGGTGAGACATTAACCAATGAAATCATGGTCTATGTAGATGATATCCTAATAGCAAGTGCAGAATGGTTCAAGCACTGTAAGGTTCTGAATGAAGTACTGAGAGCTATGTATAGGGGAAGTATGAAACTAAAATTAAGTAAATCTGAATTTTTAAAGAAGGAAATTTCATTTTTGGGTCACATGATTAACGAGGAAGGTATACAGCCTGATGCAGAAAGGCTTGCTGCTATTGCAGGTTTCCCAGCACCCCAGAATAAGAAGGATCTTAAAAGTATGTTTGGCTTCTACCGAAAGTTTGTATCAGATCAGTCATGTAACCATCCTTGCCTTAATAATTTGTTGAAAACAAAAATGTGGTGTGGAATTGGACAGAGGAGTATGAAGAGGCATTTCAGAGTTTGAGAAAAGAATTAGTAAACAGTAAGATGTTAGGACATCCAAATTTTTCACTGTCTTTCTGTATGAGTACTGATGCAAGTTTTTGTGGTTTGGGGGAAGAAATTTTCCAGTTAGTACCTACTGAGATGGGGGTTGGACACACAACTATTTCTTTTGGTAGTAGAACATTACAGCCACATGAAAAGAACTGTTACATTTCAGAATTAGAGGCTTTGACAATTATTTTTGGATTTCAAAAGTTTGAGTACTATTTACTTGGACATAAGACCATTGTGTATGCAGATCATATGGCCTTGAGTAACCCCCAGAAGTGCAGGCTGAAACACACCAGGTTAACTAGGTGGGCTTCGTATTTGAACAATCTGATTTGGAGGTAAGGTACGTAAAAGGAAAAGACAATATTGCAGCTGATGCATTATCTAGCACGCCAGCAGGGAAGAAGGATACTGACAGTGAGAACCATGAAGAACAAGTAAGGTTGTTTTATTTGCAGGGAGTGAAGGATGAGAAACTTATTAGTGAAATTTGCAAGCGAGTGAAAAGGGAGCAGAATGAGGATCCAAATTTAAGTTTGGTTAAGCAGTATTACAATTCAGACAACATGCAAAAGGTGAAATAGTACTATACTATACATAAAGTGTTGTTGTTTAGGAGGAAAAATTTGAATTATCAGGACTGGAAGTTATGCTTTCCTGACCAACATGTTGCTAAATTTATTGACTACTTGCATGAGAGCTATGGACATTATGAGACCTCGAAAATAGTAGCTAAGATACAGGAGACAGTAATGTTTAACAACTTGTGGAGAAGGGTTAAGCAGAGACTAGAAAGATATGATAAACGTCAGAGAGTAAAGACAACTGGTGTGCCATCAAAAGGGTTAATTCATTGTGTTCTTCCTAGTGAACCTAAAGAGCTTATAGCAACAGAAGTAGATGTAGTTAAGATGCAACAGAATCTCACTAGGAAACCAACTGTTTCAAAAAAAGTAGAAAGTAAGAGGAAAGTTCTGTTGCTTGGTAGCAGCCATGGAACAGGTGTGGGCCAGATTTTGCAGGAAAAATTAGGTGACAGGTGACTTTTTCAAGCCAAGAGCATGTCTTAGCCAGGTGGTAGAGGATATAAGTTCCTTGTGCAAGGGTTTCTCAAAGCAGGATCATGTGATGATAGTGGGTGGAGTGGGAAACAGTATTGATAGGGATCAGGGCTACAGTATTAAGTGTGACCTGGTGAAAATAGCCTCTGCAACAACCCATACCAATGTTGGGCTGGTGCCTGCTTTCGTGAGGCATGATCAGCCCTAGTTGAACCACTCTGTAAGGGGGGTAAATATGGAGTTGGATCAGTTGCATAGGGCGCCCACTCTGTCAGACATTGGATTGGGTCCCGTCGAGGCTATTAATAGGAGGATTTCACAAGGCATGGCCTACACCTCAATAGGAAAGGGAAGGGTAAACTGGAAGGGTTGTTAGTGAAATCCATAAGGGGGGGGGGGGGGGGGGACACTAGTACTCATGGAAGTAGCTCTGTTTTTTTAGACTAATATCAGTGTGCAATGAGAAGTTCAGACAGGCAGGTGCTAAAAAGGTCCAAAACTTAAAAAATTGTCACAACAGTAAAGTAAATAATAATATTACCATATTTAACCAAAATATCTGTGGATTAAAGAAAAAAGTAGATTCTCACAAAACTAAAGTAAAAAATAATTTTACCATTTTTCATCAAAATATTCTGGGATTTAAGAATAAAGTAGATGAGCTCCTGGTTTGTTTAGATGACATTAAATCTGATAATTTAATAGATATACTATGCCTGTCTAAGTATCACATTGTGTCTGATATGGAAAAGGTAAATATCAGTGGTTATAAACTAGCAGCACATATGAGTAGAGAGAATAAGGTGAGAGGAGGAGTTGCCATATATGTCAAAAGTTATCACTGTGTAAAAAGCTTGGATACAAAAAAAATGTTGTCTACAGCAACATATTGAAGCATGTGCCTGTCACCTTAAACTGAAGGAGGGCTGTTTTATAATTGTAACAGTATACAGGTCAACTTCAGGAAACTTTCTTTTATTCCTGAAAAACTTGGATTCCTTGTTGTGCTATCTGTCAGATAGGAGAAAGCAAATTATTATTTGTGGGGACTTCAAGGTTAATTCACTGAAAGAGTGTAATAGGAAGAATGATTTGATTTGAATTATTGTCTTTTTTTTTGCATATAGTCACCAACTGGTGACTTTTGCAAATGTCACCTGGAAGTCTTGCACGGTTCTTTCAATTTGACATCTGTCATTGATTTTCCTAGTTGGGTAGTAAAGGAAAGCAGCACATTGATAGATAACACTTTTTAGACCAAGATAAGTTTAAAAACATAAAGTCTTGTCCTGTTGAGAATAGCCTTTTTGATCATGGTGCTCAGCTAGTTACAGTATATGACACAGCTCCATTCAGTAATTCAAAACTACCCTCCAAAGTTGTGTGTTCAGTTAATGACTCAACAATTAGAAATTTCAGGGAATATCTTCACCAGTTAGACTGGGATGAGGTGTACAAGGATCCCGATGCTAATTTAAAATATAACTCATTTCATGATACACTTGTAAGAGAATTTGAAAACTGTTTCCCCAAGAAAGAAGTTAAATCTAATTATAAGAAACCATGCAAAAAACCTTGGCTTACTAAAGGAATAAAAATATCTTGTAACCACAAAAGGGAACTGTATCTAACAACAAGAAAGAGTAATGACCTAGAAACAGCCAAATATTATAAAAACTACTGTGCTACATTAAGAAAGGTTATTAAAAAGTTCAGAAGCATGTGCATCATGCCTGAGATTATTACCTCAGATAACAAAATCAAAACAATTTCGAATATTATTGCAAGGGAGACAGGGCAACCAAGAGTACAGGATGATGGCATTTTCAAGAATTTCAAGAATTTAAAGAATTTTATTCACCATAGATCATTTTAAAATGATACTGGCTTCGTCATACAAGATGTACTAGTACATACAGAAAGCAAAATAAACTTCTGTCAATACATTATAAATACATTTGAAGCATGGCAGTGTACCAAATTACAAAGGATAGCTTTTAAAAGCTAACGCAACAAGCTATCTTATAATCTAATATAATAAGGTATTTGATTGTTTATAGTATAAACTTTGTAATTATACACGATTAACCACAGCACAAAATAATATGTTTAACTACAGACAACTTTTAAATGCTTATATTCTCCTCAGGCATCTCAAAGAATTCTTTAATGTCATAGAATGGATGATCTGACAGCCAGCTGTACCACTTAATTTTAAAAGAATTTGTATCCATAGACTGAACATGAATTGGCAGTTTATTGAACATTTTGAGTGGGTTAACTTTGTGGGAATTTCCTGTTCTCGCTCATCTGTGGCGCGGTATGTCTAAATTACCGTTCGCCCTGGTGTTGTGTTCGTGTATTTCCTTTCTGGCAATAAATTCTGAAATATTATTTTTAATATAGAGTACAGACACATAGATGTATAAATTTATAATTGTAAGTATTCTGAGTCTGGAGAAAAGAGGACGACAGTGCTCCCTATGACCTCTTTTACATATTATACATATGACTTTTTTTTTGTAATTTCAATACGTTTTTGATGTGAGGGGAGTGCCCCCATATAATCAGACCATATGAAATATGTGACTGGAATAGCCCAAAGTATGTCACCCTGAGGTACTCCAAGCTCACTACCTCCCTTAGTTTCAAGAGAAGATATGTCACCCGAGATATTTTTTCACATACCTTGATTGACATGTTCCTCCCAATATAGTTTTGAGTCAATGTGAATACCTAAGAGTTTTACTGACTTATTGCCTACTTCATTTGATGTTCCCATTAAAAGTTGTTGTGTTTTGTCAGGGTTGCATAGGAGCTTATTTGCTGCAAACCAGTCCAAGGCTCTGCAAAGGAGGTTTGTCTTTTCAGCACCCCAAAAAATTATTCCATATCTTATAAGTGTTATGAAATACGCGTGGTATACAGTTTTCTTCACCATTAAATCCATTACTTTGTGTAGTACCCTCATTGCATAAACTAAACTATTTAATCTCTTCAGTAAACTGTCCACATGGTCGGTCCATTGCAAGTTTTTATTTAAAGTTATCCCAAGAAATTTTACAGAATCAACTGTGGTCAGTTCTTTACCTGAATATTCTATTTGTGATATACATTCAGTAGTTTGTTTGGTCCTGAAGTGTATGATTTGGGTTTTTTCAAGATTTAATTTCATAGCATTACGTTTTATCCATTGTTCAAGTTCTTGTAGAGTTTGTTTCATGGTCCTTACTAATTCATCAGTGTTTTTGCAGCAGACTACAGCAGTTGAGTCATCTGCGTAAAGTATTGTATCTGTATTTACTTTACTAGGCATGACATTTATGTAATATAATAACAGAAGTGGGTCTAATATCAAGCCCTGGGGCACACCTGCATGAATTTCTTTCCAGCTAGAGCAAGTTTTCTCTCCCTTTTGATGTATCACCATCCTTTGGTATCTGTTTTTGAGATAAGATGAAAACCATCTTATAGATTTTCCATGGAAGCCATAGGTATTCAATTTTTGGAGCAGTAGCTTATGGTTTACTGTGTCAAACGCCTTTGAGATGTCACAAAAAATACCAGATAAACTTTGTTTGTTGTCAAGCCATTTACTTACTTTAAATAGCAGTTCATTTACAGCTTGTAAAGTGTTCCGTCCCTTCCTAAACCCATATTGGTTATTGAGAATAATATTACCTTCCGTATTGTACTCTTCTAATTGATTACATACTATTCGTTCAACTATTTTAGAGAAAAATGGGAATATAGACACTGGGTGGAAATTTACTAAATCATCTTGTTTTCCCTTTTTGTAGATTGGACAGACTTCAGCATATTTCAGTCTGTCTGGAAAGCAGACCTCATCAAATGATTGGTTTATTATTTTACAGAGTTGAGGTGCAATGCTGTCACTTCCTGCCTTTATGATATTTGTTGGAATTTCATCCCAGCCCACAGATTTAAGATTTTTTAAGGATTGTATGATGTTAGCTACTTCATGACATGATACTGCAGTAAATTTAAACTCTCTTGAGTCCTGCAGTACTGCATCAGGTCTTATTTGTGGAAGCAAGATGCTGTGAATTTTGTTTGTGGTTATGAAGTACTTGTTAAATTCTTCACAGATGTGCCGAGTGTTAGTAACAGTATTACCACCAATTTCTAGTTTGTAATTAAAATGTTTTGTTTCTTCAGTACCTGTTTCTTTCTTGACAACCTGTCATACTGCTTTTGATTTATTTGAGGCATTAGCTATATATTTACTGTTTGCCATTAGTTTTGCTTGTTTAACTAACTGATCAAATACTTTTTTGTATTTGATTTTGTACCTAATAAATTCAGCATCATGGCTGGTTTTTGCTTCCTCATGCATTTCCCTCTTTCTAATACTAGAGATCCTGATACCTTCCGTAATCCATGTCTTATTTTTATTGTATTTATCACATGTTGATACGAGGGGAGAGCATTCGTTGAAAATGTTCTTGAATTCAGATATTAAAGCGTTGTAATTATTGTTTACTGAACACTGGTTGCTGAAGGTCCAGTGGGTTTCCTTTAATTTCAAGATAAATGTGTTTACATTTGGCTGGCTGAAATTTCTGACCAATTTTACTGTGGGCCTATATGTTTTGTCTGCGTATGGAAATGACATAAAAAATGCTGAGTGATAAGATATTCCTAATTCTAATACATGTTTTTCTGCATTCCCATAATTTTTGCTGCTCACTATATTATCAACGCTTGTGACAGAAGTGGCTGTTACCCTGGTGTACTCAGTAAAATTTAGTGTTAAGCCATTTGTAGCCAACAAATCCTTCAGTGTGGTAACAAATCTGTTTTTGTCTCTTGTATCAATATTAAAATCAGAACAAATTACAATCTTTTTATATGGTTTCCCTACCTGCAACGTTTCAAATTTCTCTAGAAATGCCCTAGTAGCCCAATATTCCAGGACATGATATATGGTTATGATAAGTAAACCATATTCAGACAGCTCAATGCAACAGCTTTCGAATACCTGTTCCTCATTTAAACAATCAAGTCATTTTGGCTTCGAAGTTTTGTGTCTGATTAACTAATATACATGATCCCCCAAACCCATTTTTTCTGCAAAAACTCGATGCTAACTTGTATCCTGAGAGTGAATTTAGTAGCTTGAAATTGTCCCATTTAAGCCAATGTTCATTCAAACATATGACTTTTACAGTGGTTATTTGCCCTAAGAGTATTTCTAAGTCATATAGTTTGTTCATCATCTCTCCAAGCACACCACCTATGTTTAAGTGCATTATGAAGCTATTTTTACTGACTAAAGAATTTACAGTATCTATTAAACTGTCAGCAAAGTTTACACCTACGTGAGTTTTTACTGCAAATTTACGATCCCTCGATTTGTTAGTTCTTTCGGACCTAATTTCATAGGAATTGGTCTGCCATATTAGTTTCCCTGCATACATATACGTGTTTACATTTATATTTCCTGGTAAGTCATTTACGTATACAAGGAAGAGAAGTGGTCCCAATTTAGATCCCTGTGGCACTCCGTGTTGAACCTCGACTGTGTTTGACAGATGACTTCCTGAACTCACTACCTGTTTTCTTTTAATGAGGTATGATTTGATGAGTTTTAAACTGTTATCACATATTCCATAGTACTCAAGTTTAGAGAGCAAAAGTGAGTGGCCAACACAGTCAAGGGCTTTGCTCAGAACACATAAGGTTATCTGTGTGTGAGAATGGTCCTCTAATGCTGCTAAAATGTCTCTGACTAAGAGCTCTATGGCATGTATAGCTGATCTTCCTTTTCTGTAACCAAACTGTGATGCACTTAACATATCATTTAGTTCTAGGTACTCATACATCTGCTGATATATTATGACTTCAAAGACATTTCCTAGTACTGGAATTAGCGAAATTGGTCTGTAGTTTGTAGGATCTGATTTGATACCCTTCTTAAAGACTGGAGTCACCTTGGATAGTTTGAGAGGATCAGGAAAAACCCCTTCTATGAGACACAGGTTTATAGAATATGTTAATGGTGCTGCAATGTAATGTATGATTTCTTTCAGTAGATTGTTTGACATATTGAAAATATCTGTACTGTAGGAATTTTTCATTTCTTTGACTATTTTAAGAACTTCATATTGGCATACCTCTTTAAAGTGTTTCTATGATGATCTGGCCCTCTTATGAATTAGGTTTGCACTCTTAAGACAATCTATATATGTTACATTGGGTTTACTGATCAACCTTTTCATATAACCAGTACAGCTTACAAAATATTTGTTGAATGTATCTGCTGGTATTGGGACTGTCTTCTCAAACTTTCTGACTTCACCTTTAACAGTACTAATTACTGACCAGGCTGTTTTGCATTGGTTTTTACTATTTTGTACGAGATGTGTGTTGTATCTTTGTTTCACCAATTGTAACTCTTTCTTATACAGTTTCTCAGTGGTTTTTTCAAGAGCCTTAATTTCATTAGAATTATTTACTTTGCCAAGGCACTTCAACAGCAGTAGCTTATTTTTTAGATTCTCCAGTTCTTTGGTGTACCACAATTTACCCTTTCTTGTTTTATGATATTTATTTTGAACAAGATGGGCTTTTATAGTACCTATTAAGTAATTGTGGAATGTTTCATAAACTGTTTGGGCACTGGAATCACAGTTTTGAAATAATGTGACCCAATTAGTTATGCTCAGCTGGTGTGTTAGTTTTCTGAGATTGAGTATTGTTAATATTAAGGTATTAGATTTTGTTAACTTTTGTGCAGCCTTGCTCTCATCCGCTTTTATAAAATGTCTTAACTCTACTGTTAACATGGAGTGGTCTAAGAAAACAAATTCCTTTACCTTGATGGAGTACATATAATGCGCACAGTTGACAAAAGCATTATCCAAGCACACTTTTAGTCTTGTTGGTTCTGAATTTACATGATGGAAGTTGTGCTGCCTTAGCATATTCAGTAACTTATTTACACTAGGTTTGTTACATGTTACATCAAAGCTTGAATTAAAGTCTCCCCCAATTATAGATACATATTGTTTCCACTTTGTTATGTATAAGAGTACACTGTCTAAATTATTTAAAAAAGTTTTATCATCTGAGTCAGGGGAATGGTAGATACATACTATGATAAGTTTCATTATATCATATATGATACCGGTAATTTCGAAGTGTTTCTCTACACATGCCCAACTAAGATCTAGTGCTCTACATTCTATTTCATTTGAAACATAGATAACAGTACCACCATTATAGTACTGAGATCTGCAGAAACATGTTTCCATGTTCATAACCTGCTGGTACATAGTATTGCGTTTGTTTTGGTTTAAGCCAATGTTCAGATAGACATAAGAAAGAATACATATTCTGTGGCAATGACTCCTCCAGTATTTCAACTTTACTTTAAAGACCCTGAATGTTTAAAAATAAGATGTTGCTGTGACTTATTTGTGAGTTAGCAGGCTGGTTTTTCACATTTTTATTTTCTTCTTCGCTTGAAACCATAAAAAATTATCACTGAATGACACAGATGTATTTTTCCTTTGGGTCCTTTTTAAGCATTGCTGTGTTGCTACTCCAGTTGTTCCTGGTTCTGATACTGCTGCTGCTGTTCTTGTTGCTGTTGCTGTTGTTGTTGCTGCTGCTGCTTCTGATGATAATGATGGTGCTGCTGCTGTTTGACTTATTTCTAGTGTTTGTTGTTCCACAACTGTTGTGCCTTTCGGTGAATTGTTAACATTTGGGGTGTTCACGTGCATTAATAAAATTTCACATTTGTCCTGGAGAGTTATAGCTTCACTGACAGCAGATTTCACATTTGAGTCTCCAGGTAACACACACTTCCTGTCCATGAGAGGTATGACTTTTCTATCATCACACTGCACATTTGAGATTTTATTTATTAGTTCTAAAATTTTTGTTACTATTACGTTTTTTCCAAGTACATTTCAGTTTTAAATTTTCTGACCTACCTGCCCGATTAAGGGATCTGACGTTCCACGCTTTGATCCATAGAATGCCAGTTTTGTTTCTCCTGATAACAACGCCCTCCTGAGTAGTCCCTGCCTGGAGATCTGAATGGGCGACTATTTCACCTCCATAATATTTTACCCAAGAGGATGTAATCATCATTTAACCATACAGTAGAGCTGCATGCCCTCGGGGAAAAATTATGACTGCAGTTTCCCCTTTCTTTCAACCATTCGCAGTACGAGCACAACAAGACTATTTTGGTTGATGTTACAAAGCCAGATCAGTCAATAACTCAAACTGTTGCCTCAGCAACTACTGAAAAGGCTGCTGTCCCTCTTCAGGAACCTCTCAGCAGATATCCCTCTGTTTTGGTTGCACCTATGGTACAGCTACCAGTATCGATGAGGCAGGCAAGCCTTCCCACCAATGGCAAGCTCCATGGTTCATGGGTGGGGGGAGGGGGTGGCATGAATAAATTAAATTGAGTCATTATCTATTATGGCTGAAAAGTAAGCTTCATGTATTTCTTGTTACAGATAATAACACAATATGTTAGCTGTAATTATGAACAGTTTTCTTCCAGCCTGCAAATTACCCATTAGATTCCACAGATATGAAAGTAAAGTACCTTCTGTTGGTGTTGCCTGAGCAGTGTAAATGACCTAATAAACTTTGAGCTTATAGGTTTGTTTACTTCACAGGAGGATTAGGAGAACTTAAGAGAACGTGGGATATACACTTAGTAAGGAGTCTACTTCAGAAGAGTTTCTCTACCTGGTATCTCTCGCCTGAGATTGTCATTTGTTCTTTGCCTTGTTACTTGTGGAGCTTTTCCTTTATCTTTCCATTCTTCCCTGTTATCACCATATATGAGCCAGGTAGATAATAATTCAGTATAAGATTTTTTTTGGGAAGAATGAACTCAAGGCTATGAATACTGAATGTCATTATAAATGTTGGTAGCCCAGCAACAGGTGCTGATAAATACTCCTGCATATTACTATTATAGCCGAAGCGATAATGGTTCTAAAATTTAATTATTTTAATTTTGTAATTCAAAATCTTTCATGTGCAATTTGCCATTTTTACAACAAATCATATGATTTGTCTTGTATGTCGTGAGATACATTAAATTTCAAATTATAGGTACCACATGCATTTCAGTTTCTTCACTGGCCACTAATGTTTTCCTGTGTAACATGGTGGCACAAATGCAGAAATGATTTTAAAAAGGCGTCCACAATGTTTTGATAAGTCTTGTACCCCTATTTCCCATCTCTAATGAAGCCAGAGTATCAAGCAAAGAAAAATCTATGCATGTGTGCCAACCCGGTGGCCAAGCGGTTCTAGACGCTTCAGTCCAGAACTGCGCGACTGCTTTGGTCGCAGGTTCGAATCTTGCCTCGGGCATGGATGTGTGTGATGTCCTTAAGTTAGTTAGGTTTAAGTAGTTCTAAGTTCTAGGGGACTGATGACCTCAGATGTTAAGTCCCATAGTGCTCAGAGCCATTTTCTATGCATGCCTACTTGGCTTCATATCTCATTATTTGAAAGGACCAAAATGGAACTCCTTTCACATGACCTCCTAAAATAATTCTCATTGCAAATGTTCCAATTCACTTGTGGTGACTACTTTTTTGCATTTGTGAGTTGTTGGTCTGACAGTCGATATTTTATAAATGTTACTCTAGCAGTATTAAGAGGAGAAAGGGATCTACACATTTAATAAGCCTCCACTACACATTTGAAGCAATACAACACATGGGTTTTGTATACTCAAAGGTAAAGAGACATGCTCCCATTTAACTGAAGTTTTCCTTTGAGTCACTACTTATCTCTCTCTCTTTACCGACAAGGTAATTACTGCAAAAAAATTCACAAACTGAAGATATATAACTTTTTTAAATAATGTACACACATTTGCAACTTGAAATTTTGGTATGGTGTTAAAGACATTGACATCACTTAGTGATGGATGTTTGACCACTGGGCCAATCATTATGTGCGAGTCTCTGCTGTGGCCTCCAGTGGCCACATTGTGTCAAGCATGCAGTTCTACTGTGATCACACAGCAGTCACTGTGTTAAAGAAATAATAAAAGTTGCTGGACTGATAACTTCAGTGCAATACTCCACATAAGCTATCATAATGAAAAATGTCATTTAAAACTGTGACCAGTATCAGAGTAGATCTGGGTCATACTATTGCTGAAGAGCACAATACAAACCTAGTCATTGGGTGTTTCAAGTACACGACTGAGTTTGTAGTCAGTGATCATCTGCTGCATGTTTCATAATACATCACAAAATGCTACATAGACATGTTCTCATGTTGCTCATTATTGTAGGCCAGCTGTATAATTATTCTCTGCAAACATTTATAGATGCAAAAAATAACTAACAAATAACTGCAATCTAGCAATATGACACCTGTGGAGGCAGTTTACTACTCATCCATCATACAAGTACATCAATTTAGTACTTTTATGGTAAAAACCATACCTGCTACATATGACAGTAAAAAAAGAACAAATAATCCAGCGGGGAGTTTTTAATGTAAATATTTAAAAATAATGAGCTGAGAAAGGTTATAACTGTTCAGCTATTTTGCAATTCAGAACCAGTTAATAATAAGAGGTACATTGAAGAATTGTCAACCATAAATTGTACCTTGTAATACAGGGTGTCCCAAAAAGAATAAGCTGATTTCAAATAGAATTACTTATTAGGAAGTAGGGCATAACACCAACAAATTGCATACTAAATTACTCAGAAAAGACAGATGTTTATAAGAATCCATCATAAATGTGCAATACGTCCTCCATTGGCTGCACAGACAACATCTAACCGATATCCGAATTCATCCCAAACTGAACGTAAGGTGTCTTCTGTCACTGAAGCTACAGCAGCTGATATTCTGGTTTTTAGTTCATCAATGTCATGAGGTATGGTAGGAACATAAACACATTGTTTAACATATTCCCACAGGAAGAAAGCACATGGTGTTAAGTCAGGGAACCTAGGAGGCCAAGAGTGTAAAGCCTGGTCTCGCGGTCCTGTATGCCCTATCCAACGTTGAGGCATGTTGGCATTGAGGAAACTGCACACATTGTTGTGCCAGTGTGGTGGTGCTCCATCTTGCTGATAGATGAAATTGTCAGAGCCAAGTTTTGTTGTTGTTGTTGTTGTGGTCTTCAGTCCTGAGACTGGTTTGATGCAGCTCTCCATGCTACCCTATCCTGTGCAAGCTTCATCATCTCCCATTACTTACTGCAACCCACATCCTTCTGAATCTGCTTAGTGTATTCATCTCTTGGTCTCCCTCTACGATTTTTACCCTCCACGCTGCCCTCCAATGCTAAATTTGTGATCCCTTCATGCCTCAGAACACGTCCTACTAACCGCTCCCTTCTTTTTGTCAAGTTGGGCCACATACTCCTCTTCTCCCCAATTCTATTCAATACTTCATCATTAGTTATGTGGTCTACCCATCTAATCTTCAGCATTCTTCTGTAGCACCACATTTCGAAAGCTCCTATTCTCTTCTTGTCCAAACTATTTATCGTCCATGTTTCACTCCCATAGATGGCTACACTCCATACAAATACTTTCATAAACGACTTCCTGACACTTAAATCTATACTCGATGTTAACAAATTTCTCTTCTTCAGAAACGCTTTCCTTGCCATTGCTAGTCTACTTTTTATATCTTCTCTACTTCGACCATCATCAGTTATTTTGCTCCCCAAATAGCAAAACTCCTTTACTACTTTAAGTGCCTCATTTCCTAATCTAACTCCCTCAGCATCACCCGACTTAATTTGACTACATTCCATTATCCTCGTTTTGCTTTTGTTGATATTCATTTTATATCCTACTTTCAAGACACTGTCCATTCCATTCAACTGCTCTTCCAAGTCCTTTGCTGTCTCTGACAGAATTACAATGTCATCGGCGAACCTCAAAGTTTTTATTTCTTCTCCATGGATTTTAATACCTACTCCAAATTTTTCTTTTGTTTCATTTACTGCTTGCTCAATATACAGATTGAATAACATCGGGGAGAGGCTACAACCCTGTTTCACTCCCTTCCCAACCACTGCCTTTTCTTTCATGCCCCTCGCCTCTTATAACTGCCATCTGCTTTCTGTACAAATTGTAAATAGCCTTTCGCTCCCTGTATTTTACCCCTGCCACCTTTAGAATTTGAAAGAGAGTATTCCAATCAACATTGTCAAAAGCTTTCTCTAAGTCTACAAATGCTAGAAATGTAGGTTTGCCTTTCCTTAATCTTTCTTCTAAGATAAGTCGTAAGGTCAGTATTGTCTCACGTGTTCCAATATTTCTACGGAATCCAAACTGATCTTCCCCGAGGTCGGCTTCTACTAGTTTTTCCATTCGTTTGTAAAGAATTCGCGTTAGTATTTTGCAGCTGTGACTTATTAAACTGATAGTTCGGTAATTTTCACATCTGTCAACACATCCTTTCTTTGGGATTGGAATTATTATATTCTTCTTGAAGGCTGAGGGTATTTCGCCTGTCTCATACATCTTGCTCACCAGATGGTAGAGTTTTGTCAGGACTGGCTCTCCCAAGGCCTTCAGTAGTTCTAATGGAATGTTGTCTACTCACGGGGCCTTATTTCGACTCAGGTCTTTCAGTACTCCGTCAAACTCTTCACGCAGTATCGTATCTCCCATTTGATCTTCATCTACATCCTCTTCCATTTCCATAATATTGTCCTCAAGTACATCGCCCTTGTATAGACCCTCTATATACTCCTTCCACCTTCCTGCTTTCCCTTCTTTGCTTAGAACTGGGTTTCCATCAAAGCTCTTGATATTCATGCAAGTGGTTCTCCTTTCTCCAAAGGTTTCTTTAATTTTCCTGTAGGCAGTATCTATCTTACCCCTAGTGAGATAAGCCTCTACATCCTTACATTTGTCCTCTAGCGATCCCTGCTTAGCCATTTGCACTTCCTGTCGATCTCATTTTTGAGACGTGTGTATTCCTTTTTGCCTGCTTCATTTACTGCATTTTTATATTTTCTCCATTTGTCAATTAAATTCAATATTTCTTCTGTTACCGAAAGAGTTCTACTAGCCCTCGTCTTTTTACCTACTTGATCCTCTGCTACCTTCACTACTTCATCCCTTAGAGCTACCCATTCTTCTTCTACTGTACTTCTTTCCCCCATTCCTGTCAATTGTTCCCTTATGCTCTCCCTGAAACTCTGTACAACCTCTGGTTCTTTCAGTTTACCCAGGTCCCATCTCCTTAAATTCCCGCCTTTTTTCAGTTTCTTCAGTTTTAATCTACAGTTCATAACCAATAGATGAATCACATTTATGTTCAGTTGTTTCATGAGGATTTTTGAGCCCCCATATATGCATGTTATGATGGTGAACCTTACCGCTAATATGGAAAGTTGCCTCATTGCTGAATATCAACCATGACATAAAACTGTCATCTTCCATGTCCTCTAGAATAGCATTGCTAAAGTCCACACACTTCACTTTGTCAGTATCTCGAAGAGCTTGTACCAGTTGCTATCGGTATGGATTGAGGGCTAAATGACACTGTAACACACACCACACTGTCATGTGCAGTAACACAAGTTGTCCGCTAGCATGATGTGTAGACTTGCGGGGGCTCATCTCAAATGCTCATCAGATTTGTTCCACTATTTATTCAGGAATGCGTGGCTGGCCAGGACTTTTGCATTTACAGAGGCACCCTGTTTCTTCATACTGTTTATACCACCATTGAATGTTCTTTGGGGAATTTTGTAAATATTGTTGGAAGACATACATTGTATGGATTTATTACCATGGACGTTTATTCAAACAGACAAAATGTGTAGTTAATTAGAATTTTACATAAAAAACACCATTAGTATTATTTATCCTTTTTTTGGTGTTAGATGTATTAGTTATGTGTTTTTTTTATCATAAAAGTACTAATCTGACATTGAGTCAGTTAAAATCTGCCAGCTCTTACCAGCATACCATAGACTTTTCTCTCTCCTGCACAGGCCTTCAATTGCTAGTTGCAGTCATTTGTTAGTTTACACAGCTGCTCTACAATAATAGACTACATGAGATTGCGTCCCTGTAGCATTTTGTGATGTATTATGAGAAGCACAGAAAATGACCGTGGTCTCCACACTCTGTTGTGTTTCTGAAGCACTCAATGAATAGTTTTGTTTTGTGCTCTTCAGCTCTACTTTAATGATGATCATATTTTTAAGTGAGATTTCCCATTATAATACCTTTATTGTAGAATATTACACTGAAATTATCAGTTCAACAACTTTTGTTATTCCTTTAACACAGTGACTGCCATGTGACTGCAGCAGAACCACATGCCTGACACCATGTGGCTTCTAGAGGCTGCAGCAAAGACTCACACCTCACACCTGACACTCGGCATGGTGGTCTAACATCCATCTCTAGGAATGTGGCACTCAACACTGTAAAAAAATTTCAATTTGTAGCCAGTTGCAAATGTGTGTATATTATTTGAATAATATATTTTCAGTTTGTGAAATTTTGTGCAGTAATTACAATGTCAGTACAGATAGATACTGGTAAGTAATGACTCAAAGTAAAATTTGGATTGAATGGGATCATGTAATATCACATTTGGGTATACATAGCACACTTGTTCTACTTCATCAAATGTGTAGTGAAGCCTTATTAACTGTATGGAGACATTTCTGCTATTGATACTGCCAGAGCAATATTTATAAGACATCACCTGTTAGATCAACAAACCACAACACATGATAGGACTCCCCCTCTGAGTGAACTGGAATATTTGCAATGCAAATTATTTTAGTAACTTGTGTTAACCGACTTCAGTTTTGCTCTTTTCAGGTAATGGGATACAAAGCCAAGTAAGCACACGTGTGTAGATTTTTCTTTTACTTGATGTTCTGGCTTAATTAGTGAAGTAAAATAAGAGTGCAAGATTTAACAATCAAAAATTTGTGACTCCTTTTTAAAATCCTTTCTGTATTTGTGTCACCATCTTACACACAAAAACATTAGCGGGCAGTAATGAAACTGAAGTACTTGTAGTACCTACAATTTGAAATGTAATGTATATCGTAGCATACAAGACAAATCATGTGATTTGGTGTAAAACCTGGCAAACTGCACATGAAAGATTGTGAATCACAAAAGTAAAATAACTGAATTTTAGAACCATTATTGCTTCAGCTGTAATACTGATATGCAGGAGCATTTATCAGCACCTGTTGCTCAGCTGCCAACATTTCTAATGACATTTAGTATTAATAGCCTTGAGTTCATTCTTCTCAGAAAATCCCATACTGAATTATTATCTACCTTGTTTCTGTATTGTGGTAATAGGGAAGAATGTGTGCATATGCCATGATTTTTTAACTTCTCCTAATACTCTTGTGAGCCAACGGCCTTGTCACAGTGGTTACACCGGTTCCTGTCAGATCATTGAAGTTAAGCACTGTTGGGCTGGGCTAGCACTTGGATGAGTACCACTGTCATGCTGATAGAAAAGGCACTCATGTTGGAAATCTGCTGCTGCATCCCATTAACGTCACATTTCGCTTCACTGTCCTAATGGATATGTTTGTCCCACATTGACTTCTTCGGTTATTTCATGCAGTGTTCCTTATCTTTTAGCACTGACAACTCTATGCAGACGTTGCTGCTCACAGGGTAAGGGTCATCGCCCACTGCATTGTCCATGGTGAAAAGGAATGCGTGAAATTTGGTATTCTCGGCACACTCTTGACACTGTGAATCTTGGAATACTGAATTTCTTAACTATTCCTGAAGTGGAATGTCCCATGCTTCTAACTCCAACTACCATTCCTCATTCTGTTAACTCCTGTGGTGTGGCCATAATCGTGTTGGAAACATGAATCAGCTGAGTACAAATGACAGTTCTCCCAATGCACTGCCCTTTTAAATCTTCTGTACATGATGCTGTCGCCATCTGTTTATGTGCTTATTGTTATCCCATGAATTTTGTCTCCTCAGCGTAAATGGCCCAACGGGACTGTGACAACATAGAGCCTGTCCCAGTAATCCAAGCTAACCAACATGACAATGCACCATCTGCCATTTCCCACCAATTCATAGTTGGGACAACAGGCCTACTTCCACAGAAACACACTAGCTCAATTTGGTTATTCCTTTATTTTCCGCTAAAATTTGAATTTTGCACTAAAATTTGAATTTCGCACTATTTTGTACATGGGGTAACTACCGTTTGTCAGACGGGGGGAGGGGTCGAGGTAGGGAAATCCCATTTCTTATCGACTGCATCATTGGTGACGTCAGCATGCTAGTAAACCACATCTGAATGCCCACAGAATATCTATTTACTATAAATGAGCTGAAAGAGAAAAGTAGTGATTTCAACCAATGTAGAGACAAGAAACTACCAACTGAAAAGTTAAGAGGAATGGAACTGCACGAACTCTGGATAGAAATTACCAGCAGTAAAGAAAGTCAGTGCACTAAAAACAAAAATAAAATAGAATAAAATAATTTAAAGAAACGGAAAAATCTGAGTTTGTCTCAAAACAGGACAACTTATAGAAGATAGATGAAATACTGGCAAACACACATCCAAATATAGGCACCTCAAGAAAATGTAAAGAAGGTGATCAGAAGAGATCAGTGAACACAAAGCACAAGATTGATCATAGAGATCATCTAAATCACTGCGAAAGTGAGAGTCCTTGGTTAGAATCAATCAAAAGGCAAGCTTATTATTCACACCATTCGGAATGGCTGAGAAGAAGTTGTTACTGAAAGAGACAGTTATAAAAACTATCGATAACTTTCATCGGAAGCTCTACAGTCATTGGAAGCTCTATCAGATCATGACATGCAGCTCCTTGTTTTAGATGTAAATTCTAAGCAGATTATCAAGACTGCTAAATCTGAGTACGGGAGAGTAGTCAATCAACAAAAAATTGAGTGTTGTAGAAAACTGCTCAAAGATATGAACTGGAAGGATGTTTATAGTGCTCATGACATGAATGAAAAATATAACATATTCATGAACAATGTCAGTACCATGTTTGAAAACTGTTTTCCACTAAAAGTTACTCAAATTAAACAGAAGTCTAATAAAACCATGGATTACACAAGGAATAAAGATTTCCTGTAAGACAAAAAGGAAAATGTATCTGTCAACCAAGAATAGCTCCAATGCTGACGATTTAGCTAAATACAAGGATTACCGTAAAATATTAAAAAAAGCAATTCAGACATCTAAACAAATGCACTATTACAAGAAGATAGCAATGTCAGGGAACAAAATAAAAACAATATGGGATATAGTGAAAGAGGAGAATGGTAGAACCAGAAAGGAACAGGAGCAAATAGCACTAAGGGTAGATGACACATTAGTAACCGATGGGCATAGTGTGGCAAATCTATTTAACAAGCACTTTATATCTGTTACTGATGGAATGGGATTGTCAGGATCAGTAAATAATGCCCTTGAATATCTGAAACTAGCATTTACAAATTGCCTCAGGTACATGAATGTCACCACCAAAAGAAATAACTTCCATAATAAAGTCTTTAAAAACAAAGCATTCTGGTTGTTATGATGAAATATCAACAAAGTTAATTAAGGCAAGTATTTGCGAGTTTAGTACAATTCTAAGTTACTTGTGTAACCAGTCAATTATAACGAGGACATTTCCTGACTGGCTAAAATATGCAGATATTAAGCCTCTATTCAAGAAAGGGGATAAAGAGATACCATCAAACTACAGATCGATTTCACTTTTGCCAGCATTCTCAAAAATTTTAGAAAAAGTAATATACAGGCAGCTTCCTAACCATCTGACCACAAACAACATATTATCAAGAACACAGTTTGGATTTCTGAAGGGTTCTGATATCGAGAAGGCTATTTACACCCACAGTGAAAATGTACTTAATTCATTAAATAACAAGTTACAAGCAGCAGGTATTTTCTGTGATTTGTCAAAGGCATTCGATTGTGTGAACCACAACATCCTTTTAAGTAAATTAGAATTCTATGGTGTCACGGGCAGTGCTGCAAAATGGTTCAAGTCATACCTCACTAACAGGAAACAAAGGGTGTCAGTGCAAGGGACTAGTGAATTAAGTCATCAGTCGTCATCAGTATGGGAAGAAATTACATGTGGTGTCCCACAGGGATCTATCTTAGGGCCATTGCTTTTTCTTGTGTACATTAATGATCTCTCATCAGTTACACTGCCAGAAGCAGAGTTTGTTTTGTTTGCAGATGACCCAAGTATTGCAATAAATAGTATGTCAAGTGTAGTTCTAGAAAGATCTGCTAATGATATTTTCATGGATATTAATAAATGGTTTAAAGCCAACTCACTGACATTAAACTTCGAAAATTCTCACTATATGCAATTCAGAACCTGTAAGAGGATTGCACCCAGCATATGCATAAAGTATGAAGAAGAGCAGATACAAGAGGTCGACAGTCTTAAATTCCTGGGATGACAACTTGATAATAAATTCGGTTGGGAGGACCACACCACAGAACTGCAGAAACGCCTTAACAAATCTGTATTTGCAATTAGAGTGTTAGCAGACATAGGTGACATAAAAATGAAAAATCTTGCATACTTTGCCTACTTTCATTCCATATGTCATACGGTATAATATTTTGGGGTAACTCTTCAAGTCAAACAAAAATTTTCAGAGCCCAAAAGCGTGTAATGCGTATTATTTGTGGAGTAAATTCACAGACGTCCTGTAGAAACCTCTTCAAACAACTGGGTATACTAACTACTGCCTCTCAGTATATTTACTCCTTAATGAAATTTGTCCTAAATAATCTCATTTTCCAACAAACAGCTCAGTTCATACATACAATACCAAGAACAAAAATGATCTGCACAAGGACTTAAAAGCACTTACTTTAGTTCAAAAAGGGGTCCACTACTCAGGAACACTCATCTTCAATAATTTGCCAGCGAACATAAAAAATTTAATTACAAATAAAGATCAGTTTAAAAGGAGCCTGAAAGACTTACTAGTGGCCAACTCCTTCTACTCCATTAACGAATTTTTTAATAGAAACAGATGATGTATTGTATATATTCATACTATTAGTATTGTTATTTCAGCTTAAAAAAATGTTAACATGTTCCACATCCACGAGGATCTCCTCAGCACGGATCTATGAAACGAAAAACTAATCTAATCTAATCTAATGTAATCTAATTCACTGGCAAGCCAATGCGTACATGATTCAAGATTTGGTATGAATGTGGGATAGGAAGAGCTGAAACCCATCGACAAAAATTAAATGGAAACAGCTATGAAATAACTCGAAAATTGTAAGACGACAGGAGAACTTGAGATCACAATGAGATGTTCCAAAAAAATGGTTCGCTGCAAACTTAGTCGAACTGTTCGTGCATGTGGTTATTGTCTTGCAAATGTCTCCATCTGTTGACTCAGGGATCAAGACGTGGCTCCGTTACAGCCATGCGGATAAGATGCCTGTCATCTCGACTGCTAGTGATACGAGGCCGTTGGGATCCAGCACGGCGTTCCGTGTTACCCTCCTGAACCCACAGATTGCATATTCTGCTAACAGTCATTGGATCTCGACCAACGCGAGCAGCATTGTCGCGATACGGTAAACCACAATCGCGATAGGCTATAACACGACCTTTATCACGACCTTTATCAAAGTCGGAAGCGTGATGTTACGCATTTCTCCTCCTTACGCGAGGAAATGCCGGTCAATTGCTGTTTGTGTATGAGAAATCGGTTGGGAACTTTCCCCATGTCAGCACGTTGTAGGTGTCGTCACCGGCGCCAACCTTGTGTGTATGCTCTGAAAAGCTAATTATTTGCATATAACAGCATCTTCTTCCCGTCGGTTAAATTTCGCGTCTGTAGCACGTCATCTTCGTGGTGTAGCAATTTTAATGGGCAGTAGTGTATGTATGAAAACTTCAACTGGAAAAAACATAATACTGGAGGTGTGATCCTATACTTGCTACAACAAATATTGTACTGACAGATCTCTCCTTGCCTCATGAGGAGGGTGTTATCTTGCTCTTTTAAAATGAATCCTGTGACAGTGCAAATAGTGGATACAGGATTAAAATCAATGAAATCTCCAGTTGTGATTCTCATGCTTGCTGTAATGAATATTGTACTGACAGACCTCACCTCACATTGTATAGAAGGTGTAGTTTTACACACTTAAAATGAGTACTGTGATGGCAACGGTGCAAATAGGAGATATACTGGAATACTAAACCAATGAAATCTCCGGCTAAATCACACATGTATAAAGTTATGCTTGCTACAGCGAGCAATGAACTGGGGACATTGAATTGACTACAAAGTAAGCATTTAATACCATCCAGCAGGTCTTGAACTTACATTCATCTAGCTAGTTCCACACCCTATGGTGAGTAGAAGACTTCACCGATGTAATCCTCTTACTAGCGAGCAACTGGAAAATAATAATAATAATAAGCCTGTTCTACCCTCTCGCTCACCTGCTAACGATGTTCGATTCGCCGCGAACAGTACTGGTCTAGCGCGACAGCCATCTAGCGCTAGAACAGGAGAAACTACGAAAATTTGGAGACACATTATTCGCGCGCCAGAATACAGAGCAGTTCTAAACTGCCGTCAATCTGCCCATGCGCAATAGGCAGGGATAACTCGCGCACGCGCACAAAGGGGTAGACAGTACTTTCTGCTTATTATTTGAAAATTGGTAAGTGGCTAGTAGCTAATTTCAGATTTTATATTGGGGATTTTCCGCATTTTGTTTCAGTAAGTAGGTTTCACAAATACGGAAAAAATCGTGTTTTTTTGCCAGTAGACTCTCTTTTATACAAGCTGTTTGTGGAAGCATTTTTTCTATTGATTGCTTCGTATTCTAGAAATGAAATGGAGCGAAGAGGCGTTAACCGTCTTAATTCAGACATACAGAGACGAAAGATGTATGTATGGCTCGCTGTATCATAAGGTACGTCGGCAATCGTTTCTTTCTGTACTATGCATATATCGTTATACGGTGATTTTCAGTTTGTATCGTAATGCCTTAGTTTGCGAAAGTTCATGTTTGATGTGATTGCATCTCTTGCTTTATTTCAGCATGCTAGGAAAGAGAAACTGGCAGTGACAGGGGAGAAAGTCCGTGCAGTTCGGCCCAGTGCGACAGACAAGGACTGCAAATCTCTTAGTAGCACATATATGCAGAACAGTAGTAACCTACATAAGAGAATAACAATTAATAAATAGTCATAAAAACAATTTCATATTAAATAGCAACCTTAAGCTCACATAAATAATTTGAACGAATGAAGTTCCAATGTATCGCGCAGTCCCCCTTGTGTTTCGCGCGGTAGAACGAATGATTTTACTAGAGATCAGACAGTTATATTTGCGTTTCGCGAGTTATCACCATCTACTATGCATGAGCGGCAGATGCACCCAGCATGGGTGGTGTAATAGGTCTATGTGAACCAGCCTGTAGTTACAGATGTGCACGCATGGAGCGCTGGTGCATAGGTGTACGGTTTACACGCATCGTGTAATAGGGGCTTTAGTGTCTGTGGAAGTCTTGTAAATAAATTGTCATGCATATGGGTATTGCAGACATTTCAGTTGCACAGATATCAATACAGAACATTGGCTTTCGCACTGCCTACTCACATGTTATGAGAAAAACACAGTCATTTTTACACTCGACAGCGAGCTACAATACACATCCCCTCCCTCGTCTTTATTACGTAACATCCAACTGAATAAAATTACAAACTCTGTCTGTGATATTGTTGTCCGTGATGAATGAGCAAACTGCCTAGGTTGGAGCTCTACAACACTAATTTTTGTCGTACTTTTTCCTCAGTTTTGACTTATTTTCCATAATTTTTTGCAACTCTACCGGGTTTTCTGCAATTTCAATGCATTACACCCAATTACTCGAGTTCCAAACCACTGCTCTCGATGACATGTCATGTCAACAAAACGTCACAATGCGTCAATCTCATGATTCTATCAGCCAGTAACATTGTAACATGGCCCTAAATTTTTTTGTACCCTTGCTCATCGTCAACTACTTTGCATGTGCTATATAGTTTCAGAGATATCGTGAACTCTGGTACACTGCCTACATCTACTGACACAAATACTTTTTCGTAATTTGGGAAACAGCTAGCAGCAGAGAGGAGGTGCAAAAACTACGTTCCTTAACCAAACAACTTTATAAATTTGGTAAGATATTATTTCGAATGGTCATCACTCTCTATATGGTTCAGAGTCTCAAAGTATTCTTGCATTCATAGGCTGAGGTTGGAGATCGAAAGATCTCACCAACACCTCTGATGATTACCACCCCAACAAATGAATCATATCGATGGCAGCTCTCTGTCCTCTATTTCGAAACGAGATACCTATCGACTAAGGATCCTGAACAAAACTCTAGACCGAGCGAGGTGGCGCAGTGGTTAGACACTGGACTCGCGTTCGGGAGGACGACGGTTCAATCCCGCGTCCGGCCATCCTGATTTAGGTTTTCCGTGGTTTCCCTAAATCACTCCAGGCAAATGCCGGGATGGTTCCTCTGAAAGGGCACGGCCGAATTCCTTCCCCATCCGTCCCTAATCCGATGAGACCGATGACCTCGCTGTCTGGTCTCCTTCCCCGAAACCAACCAACCAACCAAAACTCTAGATGGTCTCTCCATGCATCTTGCAGCTGTTCCTCTGTCTTTAATCAACCCTCGCTGTAACATCGTCTCCCATCTAATTTGGAATTGACCAGCAGTATGAGGGCACTGTACCCACTACATCTGATGTCTCATGAAGGAAGAGAATGAGATGAGTTCCATTTAATCAGTACACTTCTATATTTTGCTTACAGAAATGTGTTCCGAATTTGCAAAATTGACCAGTGCTAGTGATATGGACCGGTATTCTTATGCCAATACCGTAACTGCCACTCTTTGAAGACTGTTTCACACCAATCCTAATCACATCACCCATCTCATTAAAAACGATCTCTCTAGATGGATGCATGCTGAAGAGGTTAGCACTCCTCATTTCAGCATAGGATATATGAGCCTGATACACTTGAGAGTGTTGTGATATAACAGTTAGTTAAGAAAAGGAAGAAGAAATGTATGACTTATGCATAATGGAGCTCCAGATGGAAGTAGTTGGAAACATTTTATGCAAATCGCTGTTAATACTCCAGTGCTGTAAATATATTTACAAGATCTGACATACATTCACCCCTAAGTTTTCTATCCCACTCACTATGCTGACAAACTTTAAGATGATAAAACAACTACCTTCTACACCAAAGGAAAAAAGAAACATAGATTATTTTTGATATATACACTGTATAGGTTTCCGGAGGTGTATAGTGCTCGCTGTTCTCATCTGATTATGCTTTGAAAATTATGTTATGCTCACATAAATCCTATAAAAAGATTGTCAGCAACGAAAAATGCATGAAACAACGGCATCTTATGAGGAAATAGCAGCAGTTGTTGACATGTGAAATTGCATGCCATGCTGCACTAACTCTGTGAACAGAACACAGTCTCTGACACACACACACACACACACACCAACGACAACAACAACTGTCAACCAAATGTATAAACAGATGAAACTGAATACTAAATTTATGTCCAAGATGTGGTGTGGAAATGGTGCACTTCACATGCATCTTTGCTAGTCTAGAGTAGGATGTCAAAATAGGTTTTCCATTGGTTTGGAGTACATGATTCATCACAGGTGCATTGGATGTCGTCTGCCGGCTATGGTATGGGGAGGTTTGGTGTTAATGTTTGCAGGTAGATAACACTCTAAGTAACACCCAGAATATGCTATTGTATATGAGCCAAATGTAGGCTATACTACACAACTGATACGGACCAAGAGAACAATGGAAAAAATGTCTAAATGTGCGATATGATCTGTCACAACAACTCTCTCTCTCTCTCTCTCTCTCTCTCTATCCATCTGTCTACCTCGATAAAAACTCTCTCAGCCGATTACTCCATTTACTTTCTAGGAAAGCATCCAAGACAGCAGTCAACTTGCACGTATTCCTGTTAACTCAATAGATGTACTGCAGAATGTTGTTAAAAACCATCCAGCAACTGTTCTGTAAGGTATTTGTTAGCTGAAACTACACAGTTGTGATTGGCAGGGCGTATAGAGAAGCGCATTGCAAATACTGTTCGTTAGAGTTTAAAACAGTCTCACATAGGTCAAACACAAAATCCATTCTGTAGTTGTATATTGCAGTCCTCAATCTGATAATACAATGTTTTTTTAGCCACGGAGGACGTGAAGTTTATCATAGTCACTTGTCTAGACACTTTATAAAAATCTATAAGGTGGTTGCCGATAGCTCTGGATTCATACCTGATCTTGTGATCAGACATATGTAAATGTTTTACTCTACGTTTGATGGTCATCAACGTTAAACAGTCTATTCCAGCCATCTTATCATTGTCCATGATCAATTGCTGTTTCTCTGTGCGGGGTGGCGGGTAATAATTCAATAGCGATTATTTCGTTACTAAAATCCTCTTAAACTGCCTGTGCATGCGTTCCACCTACCTCCGCCAACTACATACGCCTGAAAACTGTTTTTTCAGTCAGCCAGAAATTAATGGAGAAAATACTGGCTATAATTTCAAGTCTGTAAGTGCACATTACTCTTTGTGCTCACTGAAAGAAAATGTTCCTACTTCCTATTTACTCAGCGGGATCACAAACTATGACTATAAATAAAAGTTTTGAATTTTAAATGATTGATATATTCCGTAAAAGTTCACATGCATAAAATATAAGTCTTTGTATTGTAACTACGATGGTTGCCCAGAAAGTAATGCACCACATTTTTTTCTTCAACAATTCATTATTGAATATAATGAGAATTACACACATGAAAGAATGGTGTTTTATCTACACAACCTATTTTTATTTACATCCCATTATAAGGCCTTCCTTCTGCGTGAAACAAGGCCGTGTATGCCCTGTCGATACCAATCCTTGTCCTGGTGGCGGGACCAGTGCTTCACTGTGTGGGCTTCCTTTGCTGACTGACAGATGCATCGGCAACTGCCGAGTCGTAATGAATGACAACATCAGCTTGCTGCAGCATGTCAGCTGTGACAGCCGTGGATGGTCTCCCCGACTGCTGCAAATCGTGGAGCTCCGCCGAACCGCCTTCTGATGACCTCATCCTCCATGCCCAGCAACTAACGGTACTTCTGTCGACAGCAGATGTTCCATAGACTTTGCACAAGCGTTTGTGAATATTCGCCACAGTTTCTTTCTCTGCAGTGAGAAATTCAATGATTGCACGTTGCTTGTTACATACATCACCCACAGGCGCCATTTTGAAACTGTCCTGCAGCTACGCTATCTGTCAGAAGTGACGGAAACTTGGTGCACTCACTCAGGAGACTTCAAATAATTCATATGTAACGTTTCGCATTCGTAGTATTGTTTTCGGCTGAGGAAAAAATGCGATGCATTACTTCCTGGACAACCTTCGTAATATCTCTACCGGAAATAGCACTGTTAACAGTTCAGAGGCACCCTCTATGGGAAGTTCCAAGTAAAATGTTCTATCTCCCTGACTCCTAATCACCAAAAGGTAATAGCTCGCATCAAAAGTGGAAAATAATCTTGCCACTTGCCACAGGGTTTTGTCAATGTGCAGCACATAAACAGTTACTTTTGTGAAGTCTAAGCAATACAGGAAGCGATATAGTCCTCGCGAGCTCACTTCCTACTTTTACCAAAACCGAGTTCAAGTCTGTCCAGTTCTGCCGTCATTGGAGGCACACCACACATAGGTATTTGACTGATGCGGAAGTTTGATATCTTGGTGTAAAGTGTCTTACTGCTTCCTCTCTGGCTGTACGTATTTATACAGGGTGGATAAAAACTGTCACGAAATTTTCACTGTGGATAGCTGATGAAAGTAGGAAGCAAAATTTCTAATGTTGTGTAGGTCGACAACACATCATTTTCATACTACAGAAACTAGGCGCAACGCTCTCCGAATGGCCACGGCATTGCTGTTGTCGGATGCTCTGGACAATGCATGACCGCGAATATTTTGCCGGCGAGAGATCACTGTATCCAAGGCGACCCCCCTTCCCCCCCCCCCCCCCGCCCCCCACCACTCAGTGCCTGGGGGCGAATCCGCTGAGGTCCCGACACATCCATTGTACACACATCAAAAAAAGTTTTGCATCGCCTCGGTTTTGCGATTTCCGGAAGCTGTACAGAAAACTGGAATAGAGATCAATATAAACATCATTTCTGCACTTTTTATTGCTCATGAAAACCACATATTTCATGTTGTACCACCTTACAGCGAGGCCTTCAGAGGTGGTGGTCCAGATTGCTGTACACAACGGTACCTGTAATACCCAGTAGCACGTCCTCTTACACTGATGCATGCCTATATTCATAGTGTCATACTATCCACAAGTTCATCAGGGCACTGTTGGTCCAGATTGTCCCACTCCTCTACGGCGATTCGACGAAGATCCCTCAGAGTGGATGGTTGGTCACGTCGTCCATAAACAGCCCTTTTCCATTTATCCCAGGCATATTCGATAGGGTTCATGTCTGGAGAACATGCTGGCCACTCTAGTCGAGCGATGTCGTTATCCTGAAGGAAGTCATTCATAAGATGTGCACTATGGGGGCGTGAATACTCGTTCATGAAGACTAATGCTTCGCCAATATGCTGCCGATATGGTTGCACTATCGGTCGGAGGATGGCATTCACGTATCGTACAGCCGTTATGGCGCCTTCCATGCCCACCAGCGGCGTATGTCGACCCCACATATTGCCACCCCAAAACAGCAGGGAACATCTACCTTGCTGCAGTCGCTGGACAGCGTGTCTAACTCGTTCAGCCTGACCGGGTTGCCTCCAAATATGTCCCCAACGATTGTCTGGTTGGAGGCATATGCGACACTCATCGGTGAAGAGAACGCGATGCCAATCCTGAGCGGTCCATTCGGCAAGTTGTTGGGCCCATTTCTACTGTGCTGCATGGTGTGATGGTTGCAAAGATGGACCTCGCCATGGACGTCGGGAGTGAAGTTGAGCATCATGCAGCCTATTGCGCACAGTTTGAGTCGTAACACGACGTCCTGTTGCTGCCCGAAAAACATTATTCAACGTGGTGGTGTTGCTTTCAGGCTTCCTCCGAGCCATAATCCGTAGGTAGCGGTTATCTACTAAAGTGGTAGCCCTTGGGTGGCCTCAGCGGAGCATGTCATCATCGACAGTTCCTGTCTCTCTGTATCTCCTCCATATCCGAACAACATTGCTTTGGTTCACTCCTAGATGTCTGGACACTTCCCTTGTTGAGAGCCCTTCCTGGCACAGAGTAACAATGCGGACGCGACCGAACCGCGGTATTGACTGTCTAATAATGGTTGAACTACAGACAACACTAACCGTGTACCTTCTTCCTGGTGGAATGACTGGAACTGATCGGCTGTCGCACTCCCTCCATCTAATAGGCGCTACTCGTGCATGGTTGTTTACATCTTTGGGCGGGTTTAGTGAGATCTCTGAACAGTCAAAGGGACTGTGTCTGTGATACAATATCCACAGTCAACGTCTATCTTCAGGAGTTCTGGGAACCAAGGGTGATGAAAACTTTTTTTGATGTATGTAGTTTTATAAGATGTACTATGAACAAATCCATCGACAGCTGATAATTCGCCTACAGAAAGTCTTTTACAAATTGTGTCTGACCTGAAAAGAGCCTTTTTTTTTTTTTTTTTTTTTTTTAGCTAGGACATTGTTTACTTAAAGTGGGTGCTTGAACTGGCGACCCTCTGACACGGCACAAGCTTGGTAACATCGAACGATGTATTGCTGAACTCTTTCAAAGATTCCTGGCATTGCCCTGACGTGAAAGGCGGCATGCTGAATGCGATCTGACAACCATAGCGATGCTCGTCAACCGACGAAAGGCAACGGGGCAATTGGAACGCGTGGCGCCAAGTTTCTGTAGTTTAAAAATGATGCGTTGTCGACCTACACAACATTAGTCATTTTGGTTCTTACAAGCATCAGCTACCCAGGGTTAAAATTTCGTGACGCAATTTCTCTCCACTCTGTATACAGGCGCAACGTACTTGCCAAGCAGAGCACTGCTATGAATCGCCCTAGGCACAGGTAGCAGTATCTAAATGGCTCCTTTCTCATACAGTTATTAATTAATAGCTCTGTCGTTTAACAATACACAACCTTCATAATTTTTATATAAAGAGTTAAGTTTGCTTTAGTTACTGGAAAAGTTTTTGCTCAACTGCACCTCAACTTTGTTGGCTAGAATTTTTAGAACAGAACCGACAGCAGAAAATGACCTGTGAACTGCCTCTTTAAGATGCATTGTAATCACTGTTACTTACTATAGAGTCTTGAAACTTGGTACAGCTGTATTATTGCATGAATATAACCGAGTGCTGTAGTTAGAACTTCCTATTACAAATACAAATGATACTTAATCTATCATGAATAAGAACGTTTGTGTACTAAATTTGGTTTTTAGTAGATAACTTGAAAACTAACAGAGGTAGCTGATTGGTGTCACATATATAGTGCTTTTACATGAAACTGAGGCTGCATACGAATTTTCAGATTTCTGGGTCTAGTATTTAGCGGCTTCAATTTTCGTAAAAACGCTGATTTTAACCAAAATATTGCTATAATCAAGTTGAGACTTGACTTTTAATTGTTACTGAAATTTGCATATTCTGACCAGTTTGTAGCTTTCTAATTTTATTATTCAGCACCACTTTTTTTTCTTATGATCGTGTAATTTTCGTAACACATTCATTTGATAATTCTGAGACATTACATTGTTGACATTAATATACTTAAGCATACGCTGACGAAGTTTGGAAAAGTTATTGTAATTTTTAATTTTATTCTTAAATGTCGGCCGCGGTGGCCGAGCGGTTGTAGGCGCTTCAGTCCGGATCCGCGCGACTGCTACAGTCGCAGGTTCGAATCCTGCCTCGGGCATGGATGTGTGTGATGTCCTTAGGTTAGTTAGGTTTAAGTAGATTTAAGTTCTATGGGACTGATGACCTCCAATGTTAAATCCCATAGTGCTCAGAGCAATTTGAGTCATTTCTTAAATTATGGTGCATTCCTTTGTAAGCTAAGCACAGGCGCATTATGGTAACGTAGCGCTGGCAGTAGTGAACTGGCGTGAACCCCGGCACACTTGCTCATCTCTGTACCTCTTACAATGATACAACCCTTGTTTCGCCTTACTTGGTTCCAGTGCTCCCATGTTAACTTTTTCTCGTGTTCCTCTTACTGTCTCACACTTTTCCTGCACCAAGCAGACATGTAAATACTCTCTCATTCTCCCCCAGTTTCCCCGCAGTTTGTCGTATTGTCTCTCAATTTCTACGTATTTTCGGTCAATTTTCGTGATTATACCGATTTTACACCTTTTTCAACATTTTTTTCGATAGGTACATGCTCATATTATTAATATAACCAGGTGTGGCTTGATTTTATACAGGTAATATTGGTCAACCTACTAACGGATCGTGCAAATTACCCTTTTTCCGATGATCTACATGCATGAATTTCGGAAGGGAAAAGCATGAGAGTAATCGAACTTGATAGTTAAAAGTATAGCAACCGTCATTTCGTATCTATTTGAGAATCCATGAGTGCTGCATGCGAAGGATATAGTGAAAACTCAAAGTCTGGAAATATTTTAGTTTCATAATCCGATGCATCAGAGAGCGTGCCTGCAGACATATGCAGGGTGTTTATAAATGAATATCGGAGTTTTATCGCTTTATAATATTATTATATTAAACCTGCAGTTATAAAAGATATGTCAAATGAAAGATCAACTCAAACAGTTTTACCAAGAACCTTTAAATGCTCAATATGAGTACCATTTGTCACGCGACACACATCAAGTCTATATCCAAGTTCTTCCCAAACGTTGATAAGTGTGTCTTCAGTGATTGTAGCAACAGCTGCTTCAAACCGGTTTCTTAATTCAGGGAGGTCTGCTGGTAGCGGAGGAGAGAAAACCACATGGCGCTAGGTCGGGTGAATGCAGAGGCCATGCAAAGCAATCCCTGTCATACGGCCCCTTGCAGCCTATCCAGCACTTGGCTATAGACTTGATCTGTGCCGTGTGACAAATGGTGCGCACATTGAACATTTATAAGGTTCTTGGTAAAACTGTTTGAGCTGCTCTTTCATTTGACATATCATTTATAACTGTGGCCGGCCAGTGTGGCTGAGCGGTTCTAGGCGCCTCAGTCTGGAACCGCACTGCTGCTATGATCGCAGGTTCGAATTCTGCCTCGGGCATGGATGTGTGTGATGTCCTTAGGTTAGTTAGGTTTAAGTAATTTTAAGTTCTAGGGCACTTATGACCTCAGATGTTAAGTCCCATAGTGCTCAGAGTCATTTGAACCATTTTTGTAACTGTGAGTTTAATGTAATAAATATTATAAACTTTTAAACCCTGATATTCATTTATAAACACCTTATATAGTGGTACAGTTGATGGAAGCTCTAAGTCTGGAAACAGTTCTGCATGTTGACTGGATTCCCACTCCAGCATGTAGTGAGGTACAACAGGAAACTGACCTGTGTACAGAGATGATTTCTGCTGCCGTTCGTGCCTCAATTTTCCCTAAGTAAATGCTCTTATTGCTTATCATGTGTGGTCTGCTATTTCTGTTTATACTATCCAAATCTGATACATGCCCCCAACCCAGCCAGGGTGTCTACAATCAGTAGATAAAACACATGTAGATGAATTGATGTTTGGGGTTAGAGGGCTGATGTTATTCCTTTTCAGACACTGGTACCACTCACAAGAGAAACACATCATCCATCCTGGAATGTTCTCTCAGTATTGATTATCAAGTTGTTGTTTGGTCCTATCAGCTTTCAGTTCCTGGTGAAGTCTTCTACTCACTGTGGTGTTTGGAACATTGTAATATTTCTGGCTTATTCAGCCATCATATTAGGCTCCAGGAAGCTATTCCCAGGGCAGTGGAGATGCAAGAAGCATAGAGATGACACAATGTGGGATGAGGTACCGGTGACAGATGTTAGATTCGGTACCATTCCTGTGAGAAAGACCGCCTGTATGATGCTGCTGCTCTGTGATTGGCTGCTGTGTTCGGCGGTAGGGCGCCAAAATGTTAAACTTTAGTTGCTATTATTAATTAAACCTGTCATCCAAATTACTTCATTTTTTAAAAAATAAAAAATCTCTCAACAGCCACCTATCAATCAGTCATTTCAAAATTATTAAAATCAAAGTATTACTAAAACAAAAGACTGACGATATTACTGCCGATGCACTTCGGTGGCGCTCGGGTCACGCCTTGCTGGCTTGGCGCGCAAAGTGTCTCGGGCAGTCCGGCTCTCAAGTCCTGACCGTTCCAGAAGACAGACATGTTGTCTGTGGCAGGATGTATTTCATGTTATTTTGGCCAGATATAATGACTGTGGAAAGATATGTTCAATACGGTGTGATCAAGAATAGTTTCTAGTGTCTATATCAATAAAAACGCGAGTGGCATCCCAAATGAGCTATAGTTTATTCGTAGCAGCAGTTCCTTGAGAAGTTAATTTCAGCCTCAAGAAAAAGAATCCACGACCTGCGTGCTGTTTTCTGCGCTGGGGACATCATCATCATGAAAACAGCAGGTTAGTGAAGTGTAGAAGAACTCATGTATTCCACACAGGGCAGTGGAAACAACTAGGCACCTCACGTGTACTACATGCACAGTACAAATGTGTTCAGTGACATGTCATCTGCGGTAATGCAGAGGAGGTAAAGAAGGATGAAAGTATTAACTCTATCTCACAATTATTCCTTTTTTCTTGCCATAACATGCTACTTGAATATATATTTAAGGATTGTTAGATGGTGTTAAGTACTTATTTTGTGGTATATTCAATACAAGATTAAATGTTCTTGGTTCAATATTCATTGTAGTTTACATGGGAATCACACATGGACAGTGAGTTAAGACTTATTTACATTGTTTTTTTTAGTACTGTATCAACTATTTAGACTGCAACACTATTCGTTTTCAAAAACGTAAGACTACTATCTTTACACAATGTGAGGTGAGGTCTGGTAGTACAATATTCATTATAACAAGCGTAAGAATCACACCAGGAGTATACATGATGGTAATACTTCATGCAGCAAATGAGTGTTTGTGTTTATCCAGTCACATTTTTTCAAATAAATGAGTTGAGATTACAGCAGCTGAGCTACTAAGATCGGCAACACTTTAGGCAGACACGCAGTGTGTTACTCCACAAGGAGCAAGTGAACTGTGTAAAATTCCTCCGTCATCTATTCATGCTTCAGGTGTACAGCATGAGTCTCATTCTTCCACAGTATATGAGAACACACACACACACACACACACACACACGAATAACTGGAGCGTCCAAAAGCTGCAGCTTAGTATCACGCGACTGAGGGGTACAAAGAAAGATTCTGGCTAGTCTGTTCTTGCCTGCAGTCTTAGGGGCAAGTCCTGGCGGCAGCGCTGACGATGCCCTCTGGAGGGTTGAACAACAAAGTAGCCAGTATGCTGGTTGAGCAGCAACAGAAGCAGATGCGCGTGTTGCACTTATTCTCTGATTTTTATGTGGAAATCTGAGAAGATTCAATATGGTGAGTGTGCTGGACGATTAATCCCCCCATGTAAACTGATCAGTTGGTGGCTGGGTGGTCACAGAGACAGTCTCTGCGGCCTCTGAGTACATGGTGTCGCTGGCATGTGGATACCTGGAAAGAGGTGCGCAACTGCCAGTGTGGCTGGGACAGCTACAGCTCCCAGTACTCTTGCAGTTGGCGAATGGTGTGCACTTCATAATCACGAGTGTGTATGTTCGGAAGGTTTTCTATTTGCCAGACATGTTTAGTGGAATTTTTTTCGTGGGAGAGTGTGCTTGTGTAATCACATTTGCATATTTGATCTCTTAGTGTACCATCAGCGATATGCTAGAACAGGCTTGGAAAACCAGTATCCCTACTATGGGAGGAGGAGAGGAAGAGAGGAGGGGACACATGAAAGTGACCACCTGTGCAGCTGCCGCAACTCTCTCCTGGTGAGATCTCGTCGGGTCGGTTTTTGCAGTAGTCGTGTTATTACAGTGATTCCTCTCAATTCCCAGTGCATATGTTGCATTATGACCCACTGTTTAAGAGTGATGGTTTTTTTCACGACAAATTCTATGTCTAATCAGTGCAGTGAAGCATTTTCTATCGGTTATGGTAGCAGGCTACTCTTCCCATACGTCAGTGATACTTTGCTCCGTTATCCCCTCATACCATTGTAACCTACCCACTACATATTTCTGTATGAAATTTAGCCGAAATTTACCACCCGTTCTATAAAAGGTTTACGTGGTCCCAGAATTATGTACCCACAAACTGTTACCCAATTTAAACTCATATGCTAACCTTGACTAACCTGAACCTAATTTGAATTGAACTGTAACTGGTGTGAGTACAACTTGTCTTTTTATTAAATGCGCCAATGAAGTAAAATGATTATCTGGCCATAATCAAGATTTCCACAAATGTCGTGTCTTGACAACATTATTGCAGATTTCTTGAAAGCACAGTATCAACGTGCAAGCAGGCAGCGACTAATGTGCATTTCTGATTTTAAATAAAATTTCCAAACTATATTTAAACTGTTGCACACTACATGATCCAATGCGGTTGATAAAAATTTTATTGCAGTGCATTTGCGTAACAGCAAAAAAAAAAAAAAATGGTTCAAATGGCTCTGAGCACTATGGGACTCAACTGCTGTGGTCATCAGTCCCCTAGAACTTAGAACTACTTAAACCTAACTAACCTAAGGACATCACACACATCCATGCCCGAGGCAGGATTCGAACCTGCGACCGTAGCAGTCGCACGGTTCCGGACTGCGCGCCTAGAACCGCGAGACCACCGCGGCCGGCGCGTAACAGCAATGAAGGAGAGAGTGTTCCCAAACTGGAATTTACACCACGACAAAGAACAAGTGACTGAATTTAAGATGAAGTCGAATAGTGATGCAACTGACAGGAACAATGAACATGTGAGCGCAGAAGATTCACCTGATTACAAACAGATCACACCTGTAGTGAAATGTGTAGGAATGAGTGAGGTAGATATCTCAGGATTTGAAGACAGTTCGTTCTTTACAGAAATAAAGTCACAACCAGTCACTGTAGTCCAGCGGATATGAAAACGTAACATAAAATTCACAGACCAGAGATTGGTCCATTTGTAATTGAACAAAACTATTCCAATACCAATGCATATTACGTAGAGTTTCCTATAGCTAGGAAACCGTGAGTGATAATAAACAGAAATAGAACAATAATATGAATAAACATAAATAAATTGACATGCTGTTTTAACATGTTCTAAAATTTAAATTGTTTGTGTGAACAGACACTGATAAAATGATGTATACGCTTTTAGTAGATAAGGATGAAAAAGCTTAAAATATTTGAAGAAAATTTAATTATTAAATGAAGTTAATACACCAACTTATAAGTGTAAAACTTCAAATGTGTTAAACAGATAAACAGTGTAAAATAAGTGTCCATACCATTCACAGACATACTTGTATACATAAGTTCACACACTTCTATGGAAAGTGCATATGATAGTCACATATTCAGATAAAAAGTCACTAATACAAAGGTTGCTAAATTTATATGTACACTCCTGGAAATTGAAATAAGAACACCGTGAATGCATTGTCCCAGGAAGGGGAAACTTTATTGACACATTCCTGGGGTCAGATACATCACATGATCACACTGACAGAACCACAGGCACATAGACACAGGCAACAGAGCATGCACAATGTCGGCACTAGTACAGTGTATATCCACCTTTCGCAGCAATGCAGGCTGCTATTCTCCCATGGAGACGATCGTAGAGATGCTGGATGTAGTCCTGTGGAACGGCTTGCCATGCCATTTCCACCTGGCGCCTCAGTTGGACCAGCGTTCGTGCTGGACGTGCAGACCGCGTGAGACGACGCTTCATCCAGTCCCAAACATGCTCAATGGGGGACAGATCCGGAGATCTTGCTGGCCAGGGTAGTTGACTGACACCTTCTAGAGCACGTTGGGTGGCACGGGATACATGCGGACGTGCATTGTCCTGTTGGAACAGCAAGTTCCCTTGCCGGTCTAGGAATGGTAGAACGATGGGTTCGATGACGGTTTGGATGTACCGTGCACTATTCAGTGTCCCCTCGACGATCACCAGTGGTGTACGGCCAGTGTAGGAGATCGCTACCCACACCATGATGCTGGGTGTTGGCCCTGTGTGCCTCGGTCGTATGCAGTCCTGATTGTGGCGCTCACCTGCACGGCGCCAAACACACATACGACCATCATTGGCACCAAGGCAGAAGCGACTCTCATCGCTGAAGACGACACGTCTCCATTCGTCCCTCCATTCACGCCTGTCGCGACACCACTGGAGGCGGGCTGCACGATGTTGGGGCGTGAGCGGAAGACGGCCTAACGGTGTGCGGGACCGTAGCCCAGCTTCATGGAGACGGTTGCGAATGGTCCTCGCCGATACCCCAGGAGCAACAGTGTCCCTAATTTGCTGGGAAGTGGCGGTGCGGTCCCCTACGGCACTGCGTAGGATCCTACGGTCTTGGCGTGCATCCGTGCGTCGCTGCGGTCCGGTCCCAGGTCGACGGGCACGTGCACCTTCCGCCGACCACTGGCGACAACATCGATGTACTGTGGAGACCTCACGCCCCACGTGTTGAGCAATTCGGCGGTACGTCCACCCGGCCTCCCGCATGCCCACTATACGCCCTCGCTCAAAGTCCGTCAACTGCACATACAGTTCACGTCCACGCTGTCGCGGCATGCTACCAGTGTTAAAGACTGCGATGGAGCTCCGTATGCCACGGCAAACTGGCTGACACTGACGGCGGCGGTGCACAAATGCTGCGCAGCTAGCGCCATTCGACGGCCAACACCGCGGTTCCTGGTGTGTCCGCTGTGCCGTGCGTGTGATCATTGCTTGTACAGCCCTCTGGCAGTGTCCGGAGCAAGTATGGTGGGTCTGACACACCGGTGTCAATGTGTTCTTTTTTCCATTTCCAGGAGTGTATCTTGGAAATTTTTATTGTATATTTCCTTTCTTTATTTCGTTTATTGTATAAGACAACTGATATATTGACACGCAGAAGTATAATTGCTGTGGTGAGACTTTTCCTGCAGTTAATTATTTGGATATAACTCAAGAAAATGTAGGGCATGTGCTACAGAACAACTATAGCGAAACACATAAGTAATATTTTTTTCAAAATGCCTTTCGATGCAACTATCGATCGAGTAATCTTGAAACAATATATTGCAGGTGATAGTAGATATACCTTTGTAAACTTGTAAAATGTATTGCTTTTCATATGTGCATTAATTTAAAATGATAAAATGATGTAATATCTATTTCTTTAACTGTAAATGACTGTATTACCTCAAGGTTTCAAACAATGACTTAATTGAAGGTAATATTACTACCGTGAAGATCAAGGAACCGGATTGGGCCATTGGATGGCGTGCTCCATGGTGGCATGCGTAACAAGCGAGGGAAGACAGACGGTGGCGAGACCTTGAAAGTGTAGATGCTTGTCGATGGGTGACGATATAAACTTGTTGTGGGTGGTGTTAAAAAGTAAATTGAATTTTCATCAAAGTTGTGTGGGTTTTCACTTACATGCTGTCAAGTCATCTCTGAAATTATCAAGTTGTAGATGCAAGAACTTCCAGACTTACGATGCTGTGCATATTTGTGAGCCATGGCTGCTGCAGGAACAATGGCTATGGAAAGCATCATGTTGTTTGGTATATATTACTTAATCGAGGATGTGAAGAAGCTGTGTGAGATCATTGCTCACCTATATTCCAATGATGAAAACATGTTAACATTTCCAATGACATAAAGTGTGAGAAGGTAAGACTTCCATTTTGTTCAGTAAAGTAAATTTGTAAATAGAGTAACAGTCGCGATAGGCTTCAGTGAAATAACCATTAATTTGAATATTATAGTTTATTAGTAACAGTGATCAGACTTTCATTTGATCATTCCACCACTGTTCTATCCTAAGTTCTTTGTCATTTATTACAAATAATAGCTTGAATAAAAATAACTGTCTTTAAAGTTGTAATAATATTTACAGAATTTAGAACTTCAGAATACAATACTAACAATGCAGTTCATTGGGTCTGAATAAATGTAAGCTCTATGCAATGATCACCTTTACTTTCCCATTTACTGATGTACATTTTGTTAACTGAAAGTTTACAATCCAGTTAAAAATCTTCACTAATTCATTACGTAAAACAGTTCAAAGAGGGCTGTCAAAACATGTTATTAGAACCAATATGGGTTGCTTCTGTCTTAGAGATTTGAATAGAAAGCATAGTTAATAAAATTGCTTTTAAACTCACAGTAAATATCAGAATTAACACTGAATTGGCTTCTTCAGAGCTTGACGACCCTAGGAACCTAGACACAATATTTCTTTTAGGTGGTTTAATAAGTTAGACACAACCATTTCCTTTCCTGCGCCGCAACATTTGTTCAACAGATGGATGTATTCACAGTACTAAAATGATATTGAAGGTAGACAATGCTATGATTAAGGCAATGTTTTTGTTATAGCAGGTGACTTTTAGGATCGACTCCCTGCATCCATCAGTTACGTCAGAACTGATAGTCGCTCATGTTAACTGTTCAACAACAATCCATGTAGTATGTACACAGTTCAGTTCATTAAGAAAGGTGGTAATAATATCGTTAATTTCAAAAATAAATACAATGTAAATATGCTATTGAGTGATAGGGCGAATCTTTTCTGTACACTGATGACATTTGCGATGGCTAAAAATTGCCAGCCAAGGTCATCCGCCATGGCTGCGCAGACCACAGATACAGCGTCTCATTTCATGTGCAGCAGCTGATGATGTGGAACAATAACTTTCGTAATTCGGTATAAATATTTTGCTTAGCTTGGCACATACAAACGACATTAACATCTGCAAAAAACAATATTATTAGGCCAAATATTCACAAAACTATCAGTTTTATAAAAACTGTCAAATAAGAAACTTGAAGCGATTGTACACTATTTGTTGCCATTTAAAATCACATATAGAATTACGTAAAATTGTGAGGGTTCGGTGACAAGATGCAGTTAAGAGTAGCTCTTGTTATACAGTTATCTGTGGAATTAAAGTATTCACCCTAACAGGAAACGCTGTTTTCACTTTTATGTCGTTAGCATCTCATGAACTGAGAATTATTTTCGTTGTGTCGTATTCAGATTGATGTCAAATACAAATGACATGTTTTCATATTAATTTTGAGATTTATTTCGTAAACAACGGTCGTCGAGTTGAGTGCAATGTGAGCAATGTTTAACCTGTCAAATAACATGTAAAAATATTACTTACAAATCGATGTGCATAAAGAATCATTACACAGCAAGAACGACACTAAAACAGGCGGGATAAAGTGTGAATTAAACTGTGCTGACTACTTCATGAAAAACTGCAGCTACAGTCTGTGAGTATGTTTACTTAACCTTGGTATAAATATGTACAGCAGCTGCAAAGGACAAATTTATTTTTGTTTTCTATCAGTACTAGATTGTAAAGATGTGATATACGTTTCCCTTCTATTATCTCAGAAATCAAAATACAACAGTTTGTGTTATCTTTAGTTATTGATTTATCAGCCTGATAACGCTGTAGAATACATTGTTATGGTGAAATATGTACTTCCCAATAAGTCGGATGACAGCAATGATAGGTTAGTTGAATTTGCCAGAAGCAATACACAGCACAGGGCTACAATCAAAATTTATTTTTGGTCTCATAGATAGAAGCTTGCATCCAGTTATTCATAACAGCAGCACACATATTGCATTAACAGTACTAAAGTAACAATTAAATCGTAATAGATTAGAGATCATTATCTGTGGTGATGAATACAACTGTCATTTTACATTATGTTGCACTCACTAACTGTAAAACAAGAAAAACAACATCATTTGAAAAGGGCTATGTCATGGGATTCTATAACTTAAGTTCAATACAAAATGCTGTTCACATTACTCAAGTGTCATTCCATTTACCCAACTCACTATATTGAGCATATGTGCGTGCTTGGTGTTAATGAGACAGGTGCTTCACATGTTACAGTGAACAGGCTGACAGGTGTTTCCCTTCAAGTGATACAAGGGTTTGCTTATATTCTCCGCTTGTTCTTGACGGAAACATGAGGTAGTGTAGCAGGCTAGGTACTCCTTTTGACAGATCACTGCATAGTGGATGCTAACTTGTGGATTGGGATGAAAGAGGTAGAACCTAATCATACGGAGAGGTCGAGCAGAGACACTTCTGCCCAAGTTAGGTTAGCGGCTAAGTACCTGTGAAGCGTCCCTGACGCTAATAAAACATCGTAAAAGTTCAGTTAGTAACATGTTTACAGTCGTCTTGTTCCACACTGGCGTTGCAGCCGCTGTCTCTTCCAGCTGCATGTGGATTCCCACTGACAGCTGCCGAGTCGGCTCCTCGTCGGTAGGCCCAGGCGAAGAGTGAGAGACTTCGCGTCGCAGCATGCAGCTGGCACGGCTATGGTCCAGCACAAATGGTCTTCTACTAGCTGCTAGAGTGTGCTTGATCTCACTCCGAATTCTATGTTTACCCTTAATGAACCATCCCCAATGTGGTGTTGTCGGAAGTCGTGTGGTTGGCCGATCTCCTACCTGCTAGCCAGGTAGGTTTCAGCACCCGGAGTTGCCTAGTGTTAAATAGGAACGTGGACCCCACGAGGCCCTGCTGCCGCTTTCTGTGCTGACGTTCACTGCTGTCAGCACTCCATGCAGACTGGTTACCCTTATTCCGCCTCTGTTACACTGTGCCTGCGATTAATGCGCAAACATGTTTCCACGTACGCGTACACCATAATTACCCTACCAAACATTTGGGGTTTCACTCGTCTGGTATGAGACGTTGCAGGGGGGGGGGGGGGGGGGAGGGGGAGCGTTCCACTGGGGGCCGAACCGCACAATAACTCTGGGTTCGGTGTGGGGCGGCAGTGAGGTCAGTGGACTGCTTTAGTCTGTGAACCACTGAGGACTACGTTGGGACGTCGTTTCTCGATCCCTGGTTTAATACAATACAATAAAATCAGCAATGGTAGGCGGCAAACAGTATGAAGTTCATCAGGCGAAGACCTTCATCTTAGGTACATTTTCGGCTGGATCGTTGTCTGTTCTGGAGTATGTAAGACATAGATAGATTCGCTACAGTATCGCAACCATGTAAGCTAGTGCTATTACTGCGAACACCATTGCTCCCAGTGATCAGCTCCTTCAGAACTGGAGAGCTCGAGTATTTAAAGCGAGGTAACATGCGGCTATGACGCGATGCTCAGCTCGTAATGACCACGTGTGTACTTCTTATTCTGCTATATTCACCTAACAGGCTCTTAACTGCTGTGTAGGTTCTCTGATACTGTTTCTTACGAAATAGGTACAGTTTCTTTCGTCATCGCTTACGAGCCAACAAATATGCATGTCACATTTCCACTGGTTTTCTGTCCCATGCTATATTCTGCTCAGCCTGTCCTCTCTCTCTCTCGGCGCAATGTTGTAACGTGCCGAGGCCTGACCCACTTGTGACATACCGCTTATTTCCTGGTTCTGTCTCTGCCTCTGGAATGACCGCGCTTTGCTTGTGGCAAGGTGAATGAGTTTTAATAAAATTTTCTAATTTTCAATCACTTACTATTCTGTGCCATAACACATCCCTCCTTATTAACAAAGTTCGTCTCAAATTTTACCATTTTTACTGATTACTACTTAGTCAACACTTGCCTTATATTTTGTAAAAATGGTTTAGAACTGTTTCCTACGTTGCTTTGTAACCAAAGTCTTGAATCTTAGTGAGCTTAATAAATCTACTTTGTCATATTGCCCTGATTGACTGCATTATTTACGTTTCTTCTTCTACTACTTATTACTGATATATATCCATTCTACATGTGTCTGGTGACTGGTTGCCCCATGTGATTGAGATATCTTACACTTTATACAAAAGTAAGTTGCACAAATAAATACAGAACCAAAATCATGCTTATCATTGATGAACTGCAAATTACTTCGTTTTGTCTACATTTCTCATGACATTGTTTCACATGTTGTAATATTTGATTCACTGAAATTTGTTCTTGAAACCCTTTCGCTATGGTGAACTTCTGTAGCAGTTGGGAGCGATCGTGCCGCTCAGCCGGTGGACTGCTGCAGCAGTCGAGTGCGGCCTGTGCCACCCAGCCGGTGGACTGCTGTAGCAGTTCTCTTTTTTTTTTCTTTATTGTTAATTTCACACCTGATACAGGTAGGCCAGCAGTGGCATACTACGGCGCTCTTTGGCCACAGAAAAAACTAATGAGACAAAAGAAGACAATTGCAGAACAGATATGGTGGTTATACAAGAAGGGGATGCTGTATTTAGATAGATCTCTCCATTTTGTAAACAAAGAAATGTGCTTTCAGTTTTGTAATTTAAAACATATCAAATGATAGTACTGCTATTCATTTTTTGATAGTCAAAGAAACTGTTATATGTACATTATCTATTTTTTTTAAAATCTTGTGTTAAAGCAAAGTTCAATTATATTGAACATTCTCAGAAATTTAAGGAAGATTATTTTGTATCTCTTTGTATGTAAATTACTTTAGATATTTGACTCATCTCATGTGATGTGCTCACAATTTGAGATCTACAGAACATGAAATGAATAAACAAAAATAAATAAATGTGTAAATAAATGGTACTTAGAAATGTATATTAGCATTAATTCCTCTTCCCTTTATAGGACTTGCCATACTTTTGACATAAACTGCAGATTATTACCATTATCCATTACCCACTGTCACTAAATATATATAATCCCTTCTTCAGTTGTGAGTATTGGTTCATATAAGCCTACAGCAACTGTTGCTAAGCCTGAGAACGGGACAATATTGTACATAAGCCCTTTCATCCATTGATTTGTTGTTTTAGGCTGTTGGTGTAGTTCGAATTTTTAAAATACTTTCTGTGTGCTCCTTTCCATGTTACTAAATATACATGTTTCTTTGAGTTTATCATGACACTTCTCACTGTGGCCATATCCAAGATATAAAGATTGTATAAAATTATGTTTCTTGTTCTGAAAGAGAGATCCTCCAATCATCTGTTTCTCAGTTGATGCTACAGAACAGAATCCCATCTTTTATCATGTTTAGTTATGTAATTTAACTTCATTTCTCTTTCCCCAAATAGTCTTAATAGTTTCTAAATGGGCAACATCATTCTCTTCTCTCCTCATATCCCTTAGACTTCTTTCTACAAAAAATTCAGGGGGAAAGTTTGTCATAGATAATATTTTGAGATCCTTACCACTTTTATCTGTAAAGTCGATGTTATTCTTATTTCTTGGCAACTGAGAGCACATCTGCAGTGATGTGTTATTTCTCTGGCTGGTGCCTTGATTCAAAATTATATTTCTTTAATACCAATGCCCACATGGTAACAATAGTATGAGTCATCTCACAGTCCTGTAGGAACGACAGCGCATTATGGTCAGTATAAAATAGAATCTTTCTACCAATAGAACGTTTCCTTTTCTGAGAACTGTCCCATCCATTTATTTAACATTTGGCTAGCAAGGCTGATTATCCTTCGTTCACTACCATTTGGGATCTCTACTATCCAGAACATTTCTGCTGCTGTCCCATATTCTAAAACATTTCTTTTGACAAATCTTGGTAAGCTAACACTATAGTCTTAAATAATTTTCTTCTATTTTTTTTAAATTCATGCCTACATTGTTCACTCCAAGCCCATGGGAAATTTTTCCTAGTGAAGAATAATTGTGCTCATACTTTCTGAGGCTGGTTATTTTCTATAAAAACCACGTTATGTGAGAAAGGTTTTAATGTGCTTTTTATTTCTGACTTCTGGTACTTCATTTATTGTGTGTATGTGTTCTGCATTTGGCCAATTAACATTTGCTGAAATAATGTGTCCTAAAAATTTAACTGCCTTTCACCCAAATTCAGACTTCATAACACTGATCTTGATGCCATTGTCTGAGAATATACTTGACACTTTATATAAGATAACAATGTGTTCTTTCTAATTATTGCCTGGGACGAACACATCATCTACATAATATGTAACTCTTGACAATAGGTCCTCTCCTAACACACCATTCAACATATATACAAATGGTGACACAAAGACATTTACATCAACTAGTGTCACTCTGAAATGGTAACATCAAAACTTGTAACTGAATGCTATGTATTTTCTGCATTCCACTGCGAGTGACACTTGCTAGAAACTAGTTAAATAAGTGCTAGTCATAATTTGTATATTATTAAATTTTGGGACCAGCTCCTCTAATACATCTGGTCTATACATTTGTGGAATGAGTATTTTATTTATTACCCTTGTGTCTAATGTTATACATCTTTCTTCATTACAGCAGTAATTGGACTACAATATTTGTTTTGCAGTACCTGAATAATTTCCTTGACAATGGCCTCCTGCATTGCTATCAGCATGATATCAAGCTGCAGTTTTAAGGTGCTGCGTTCTTTTATCTCAAACCAGTAGACATAGTCCTTCCTAACACCAGATCTTCTGGATAATATGTTTGCTCAACAGCCTTCTGAGTGCCTCTTTTTCTTCATGTCCAGCCTCCTCTACTTGACACACCTTGTCATTGGCTACTTCATCAATATTTTTCTGGGGTGCTACAAAATTTAACTTTAATATGTGTAACTTAAACCTGCTATCATCTACATTATCAAAAGAAATATTTTCCACATTAAACAAGGCACAATTCGATTTCTCCCAACAAGTTCCTTTTGCACTATGTGTATCTTCCATTGTTCTGTCGCTACTTTCATCAGGGTGATTACTAACTTTAGCATTCAGTATTTTAACATGAACCTCACTCTGTTTATTCTTTAGGATCACACATCCCATGAACATTGATTCAGTTTCCTCTTTTGTTATCTTTATGCTTACAACACTTCTTGTGAAATCAAAAACCATACAGATTCTATTAACAAGTTCACTTCCAAAGTTAGTCCCACACATAATCCTGGAATTAGCACCACATCACAATTAAAGCTTCTGTCTTGAATCTCAACTTCCAGCATTGCTTGCTTTCCTACCAGCTTACTCTTTGCATCATTAGCTCTAATACCTCTTACCCCTAAGGGAGACCACTTTCTGTCTATTTCCTTGATTTTCAACTCAAAATGTGAAACTTTATTACAATAAAATTTAACAGTGTGATCCAGCTTGTCCACCACTTCCCTATCCTGAGAAGTTAATTCTCTAACTTGAATATCCTGTTCCCCAATTTTAGTTCCATGTTCCTGTATTTTATTTTATTACTAAAAATTCTTTCTCATAATTCCCCTTCTGTTTCTTTCTTTTTTTAAGCAAATTACTCTGGTAATCAATTCTTCTTCTAATTTCTTCTCATTTTCTTTGAGAGCATTTTTTTATACTTTGCATTTTAGATCAAATTTTGGACCACTGAAATTTGAATTCCTAATCTGACTCTTCGCAAGATTTGGTCAGTTGGTCAATTCACTCAGTAATTGATTTGCTAGTTCATTCAGTATTATTGTTAATTGCAGCAGTGCAAGGACACTGGGCAAGAGTGTTGCCTCAGCAAGTTATCAGGGGCTGCTGTGACCGTGCAGACACGAGAATGATGTGATGCCTCTGGTAGGCAGCAGCTACATGTGCTGGACAGATTGTCATGGTAGTTGGTCAGGCATGTAGAACACTGGTGTCCAGATCTCAAACACAGTACTCCTGGAGATGCCCAGAGACCAAACAAAGTCACCCTGTTGGCAAGGACGCCCAAGGACAAGGGGATGCCACTGCCTCCATCCAGCTCTCAGGGAGACAAATAATTTAGTGTAGTCTGGTGTTTTTCTTTCGAGAAAATCATTGAAACGTTGGTATTTCACAGGTATTTAACAATGTCAGAGCTGGACCACTTTAATGGTTACTTGCAAGTCGCCATTCATCTTCTAAATTGTTAAAAATACTCCATGCCGCAAAAAACGAGTTTTGATAAAGATAACATAAAAGTACGTTTAAACCATTTATCTGACACATCGATTATGCTTGGGAGTAAGTATACGGAAATATAAGTAAATAAACGTGTCAGTTGCACAGATATTGCATGTACTGGTAGCTTATTTCATGAAACCTTCTACTCTACGTGATTAAACAGCTACACATAAGTTATGGCTTGGACTTGCATCTCTCAGTTGTGTTTTATTTTTGAATGGCAGTTGCAGTCATTTCCTGTGTCTTATATATAATATGTAACAAATGTTCGGGTAACACTTTGGCTCGGATGTCATCAACATACTTGTGATTTTTGTCAGTCCTGAAACATTTTCGTCCTTTTATTGTTAGATTTTCATCCTTTACCGGTCATGCATCAAGAATACATACATACATATGAGTTATTTGCAATTTTTATAAAGAAAAATATATAAAGAAAAAATATATACATATATGGTGAATATTTTTCTTTATATATGAAAATGAAGAATTGTCCAGTGGAATGTAATGGGTAGTCTTTCAGGTCCTGTGTATTTTTCATTTTGAATGGTCCTGGTGAACTTCTCAGGATGGCAAGTTAAACATTTGTAAAGCAACCAGTGGAAAACTAACTGACGTTCCAGACAATTGACAGCTTTGTGGATCAATCTTCCTTTTGTTCTGGGTGTTATAATTATGTATGTCCTGCCTCATGGTTAAAACCACCTGGTTTTCTTTTACATTTATGAGGCATAAGAATTCATACTGGTTGAAGCTTGTCATTCTTCCTAACCGGGTGAATATAGGCTTGCAGTGCTCCAGTCTTTTGCTTGATGCATTGATTCTGACTGCTCTCTTTTGTAGCATTAATATAGCCTTGCAACCTGCAGAGTATCCCTATAAGACCATACTGTAATCTATGTGGCTACGACATAGTGCATTATACACTATTATTAGGTATGGGTCAGCTAATACACATTTTAATCTCCTCAGAAGCTATATTGCATGGTAAGGCGTGGAGCACATGTATGCTGGGTGTTCATTCATTGATAGTTTGTTGTCAATCTTGACTTCTAGCAGTTTGACAGCCTTCTTATTATCATGGTATCCAACAGTGCTAAGGCTGCATATCAGATGATGTCATTTTTCTTCATTTATTTTCATTTCATTTTCGATGAACCATTCTTTGATGTTTTCAAAGAGCACATTTGTTGTTTGCAGAGTTTGTGCAGCAGCTTATCCTTTCCCAAAAAGAGTGGTGTCACCAGCAAACTGTAAAATTTTGTTGTTATAACCCAGATCGTTGACATAAATAAGGAACAGGAGAGTCCTATCATGGACCCCTGGGGTATGCCATGCTCCATTTTTTTGTTATTAGAAAATTTCCACCATGAACTGATACTATTTGCTTTCAGTTTTCAAGATAGGATTAAAGAGTAGCCATCACAACACCTCCAATACCATAACACTAATTTACTATGCAATATTTTGTGGGAAATGCAATCAGATGCCTCGCTGAAGTCACAGAGTGCAGTGCTGCACTTTTCCTGTCTTCAAACTCTTTAGCTTCCTCATTAAGGCCATTTCTGCAGTGACAGTTGACTTTCCCTTGCAAAAAGAATGCTGTGTGTCCTGAAAGAGTTTTTTGTCTTTCTAATAAATCTATAGCTTGGTGTTTCATTACAGACTCCATAACTTTAGGCAGGATGGGAATTACGGAAATTGGTCTGAAACTGGATTCTTCAAATGGGTCACATTTTTTATAGTCTGGTACTGTCTGTGCCAGTTTCAGGAATTCTGGGAAGACACCGAAAGATAAACATTTGTTGATTTCTATGGCCAGTAATTGAGCAAGCTCTGGAGTAATCGTCTTCAGGACTGTGCAGGACATGCTATATACATCTGCACTCTCTGAATGTTAATGTGTATTCACTATGTTTACTGTGTCTTTCAGGTGCACCTCCTTCCAGTTTTTAATAGTGAAACAGCTTACATTTTTGTATGAACTGTGGGATCTTGGCTTGAGTCTGGAATTTCGTTTAAAAAATTTCTTACTGTCCTCTTGAGGTAGTGATTGAAGACATCAGGACTACAGGAATTTAAGGCAGAGCTCATTTGCCAGATTCCAAGCTGCTTTACATCGATTACGAACCGCTTTAATGAACTTGTCAGTGTAAAAACTTCCTGGCAGACTAAAACAATGTATCGGACCGAGACTCGAAATCACGACCTTTGCCTTTTGCAGGCAAGTGCTCTACCGACTGAGCTATCCATGCCCAACTCATCACCCCCCCCCCACACACACACACACAGCTTCAATTCTGCCAGTACCTCAGCTCCTAACTTCACAGGAGCTCTCCAGCGAACCTAGCAAGACTAGCACTTCTTGAAGAAAGGATATTGCAGAGATATGGCTTAGCTACAGCCTAGGGGATTGTTTCAGAATGAATTTTCACTCTGGAGCGGAGTGTGCACTGATATGAAACTTCCTGGCAGATTAAAATTGTGTGCTAGACCGATAATGGAACTCAGGGCATTAGCCTTTGGCAGGAAAGTGCCCTCCCAACTGAGCTATTCACTCACGACTCACCACCTGCCCCACAGCTTCAATTCTGCCTTCTCCTGCATTATCAAATTATATGAATACATGGTGTCTGTCCTTCCAGACGCCATGCATTCATGTAATTTGAAAGGTCTGGCTGGGCAATGGATCCACGATCTTCAGTGTGGATGCACAAATACATCCGACCTCCTGTGGGAATCTCAGACAGCGAACATAGAACAAATGGACAGATAGGTGACGCTCGGTGGGAGCGTGAATTGGTCGTGAGGCGTTTCGAGACAGTCCATGCAGTTGCGATAACTCTGTGTCTCGAATGGTGCAGTGGTTACTGCACCTGCCTAGTATGTATGTGATCCTGGGTTTGAATCCTAGACCAGCACACATTTTCACTCGTCGCCGCTAATTCCGCGAAATGTCCCAATGCAGCTGAAAGCACTGATACCCTCAATTTCTTTTCCTTTCTTCCCCTCTCCACCTTCAATTTACATATAATGTATAACAGCTGCAGTTTCTGCGGGATGTCTGTTGTTTTGGATATGTCTGGAAAACAGACACCATGCATTCATATAAGACGTCGATTTTGCCAGTGCAATGTAAATTCACATCTGTTGGATTTTTTGAATCATTCAAAAAACAACTGTAAAAGCTGAAGCACCCTGTTCTTCACATGGGCAGTTGAAACTATATTCACATGTACTTAGGCAATCCAGCAAAATTTCTGTTACAGAAGCCATATTAAATTTATTTGTGGCTATCCATTGCATAATATGACCTGTGGGTCACCTCTGCAGTCTTTCAAAAAGATATTTTAAAGGTGTTAACCATGTCCCTCAGATGTGTTTGCACGGAAGCAAGTATAGCGGTGTGATTAAAAAAGTTCTTTACCCTTATTTCAAGGCAAGACTGAAAAGGACTTAGGGCTCAGATATTTCAGTGTAATTTTAGACGAATCTACAAACATTAGTGTCAGTAAACTGTTAACTGCATGGTATTGTATACTTTGATGAGGCCCAAGGTCGCGTTGTTTCCATATTTTTGGGAATGGTAGAGTTATCAGAAGGCAATGCAATGGAAATGTGTTGAATATTCATTTAATGTGTGTTTGGTTACTGACAGTTTAACATTTAAGGTAAGCATCAATAATAGTGTGTATCATAATTTGAAAAGAGAAGTTACTCATCTGGTCTTGATTACTTGGGTCTTCCATTCTGTGCAGCTGGCGGAATCTTCTATTACAGCTGAAACTTTGCCTCATAATTTGGAGTTTTTTTTGTCAGAAACGTATTTTTAGTTTCCTAAGTCTTCGTTCCCTGAGATTGCTTATAGAAAGTTATTCGGTGCAATAAATGATCCAGCTACTCCATTGAAGATAGTTCACATGTGCAATACACGTTGGCTGTCTAGTTTAGAGGTTGTTTCTCGTGTTTTGTCTCAGTGTCTAGAACTAAACACTGCTTTGAGATATCAGCGCTTTATGAGAAGCGCTGTACTGTTCAGCGACTCCATAATATGTACAGTGAAAACGTAAACAAAATTTATCTTCGTCACAGTTAGTAAATTTTTTTTGCTGGGTTTGTGACTGCACTTCTCTGCATTCATTCATTCGTCCTTTATTGATCCACTGAGTCATTTTGTGTACAGAGAATACTACATGATATGGGACAAGTCGTTATAGTGGTTAAACATTACAAAAATACATATCACTTAATTAAATACACCTAGATGTACACAATTGTCTGAAAGTTACAGATTACAAGATATAGTATTACTATACTCATAAGCTGTTCAAAATTAAGGTCAAGGCCTAATTAACATTAAAATCTGTGGATACATTTAAAATAAAACTAAGCTCAGGTAAGCATTACATAATTTATAGATTAGTTAAGATTTACTAGATCAATATAATAAGTACATACAAGTAGATCAATTTTTAACAGTCGGTTAGGCCTTATAGAAATGTACACTTTGAAGATAAATAATAGTACAGAAAGACAAGGGAGCAAATATATTACATAGAAAAATCACATTCAAAATATTCATGTAAGTTATAAAAAGAGTATTTTAATAATATCGATTTAAGCCTTCACTTGAAACGTGCTGGATTGTTGATGTTTTCTGTTTTTAGTGGTAGATGATTGTAAAGTTTAATCCCCATGCATTTTACAATATCGGCATATAATTTGGTGGAATAGGGAAACTGTGTCAACAAGTATTTCCCTCTACTGTCATGCTGGTGATGGTCCCAATTCTGCTTCGGGCTGCCAATATTTAGCTTCCGAAAACTTAGTATCTCCAATATGTACTGGCATGGAAGTGGACGAAATCTAGTTTCTGAAATAGTTGTATACATGAGTCTCTCTGCTTTTTAAATAACATTATCCTGACAGCTTTCTTTTGGAGATTAAGTATTTTCTTGGACTCAGAACTGTGGCCCCACAATATGGGGCCATATGTTAGGACTGAGTGAAAAAGAGCATGGTACACTGACATTAGCATATTTATACTCGTCGCTTCCCTGACTGACAGAAGCGTAAAATATACTTTACTTAGCTTGGTAACTAAGCTGTCAGAGTGCCTTTTTCAGCTTAGAGTGTCAGAGATAGATATTCCAACGAATTTAGTTATATTTTCCACTTCAGTACTATTTACACCTATTTGTATAGTTGGGACGGTGGGATTTCTGTTCTGGGCTGTATGAATTGTTAAACCTACAGTCCTTTTTGCATTAACAAGTTGCCTATTAGCCATAAGCCATGAATCTAGTTGAGCTGTAGATTGGTTGACTGCAGCTTTAATAGGATCATCTGGGTCAGATATCAGAATATTGGTGTCGTCAGCAAAAAGGAAGGTATTGCAAGTTGGTTGGTGAATGGCTCTGAGAACTATGGGACTTAACATCTTAGGCCAGCAGTCCCCTAGAACTTAGAACTACTTAAACCTAACTAACCTAGGGACATCACACACATCCATGCCCAAGGCAGGATTCGAACCTGCGACCATAGCGGTCGTGCGGTTCCAGACTGAAGCACCTAGAACCGCTCGGCTACACCGGCCAGCTTGGTTGGTGAAAAGGAAGATCATTAATGAACAGGAGAAATGGGATCGGGCCTAAAACTGATCCTTGATGGACATCATGTTTTAGTTTTCATATCAGAACATGAAACCATGGATTTTCCTGAAGGAGTGACCTCACACAACTGCATATAATGTTTACTGTTAAATAGGTAGCTTGCAAACCAATCATAGGCAGTTCCCCGTATACCATACGTATATAGTTTCTGTAATAGTATTCTGTGGTTTACAGTATCGAAGGCCTTTGTAGGATCAAGGAACAACCCCACAGCTGACTGTTTTTATCTATGAGTGTGAGAGTTGTATCTAGAAATTTATAAACAGCATCTACTGTTGTTTTCCCATCCTAGAATCCATATTGAGCTGGTTAGAGGATACTATACTTATTCAGAAATGATTTTAGTCTATCAGCCACTACCCAATCAAATATTTTACTAAACACAGAGATCGACTGCTATAGGCCTACAGTTATTGGGATCTTGTTGAGAGTCTTTTTTGTGTATCGGTATAATATTTGCAATGGAAAGTAATTTAGGGAATATGCCTTCCAAAAATGAAGAATTAATGATATGCAATAGAGGCTTAATTATTTAACTTGAAGGTCTGTGAACAAGGAAACGAGGGATTTCATCTTCTAGGTTACTGATATTTGTAATGTTTTAGTCCTACCTGTATTAATGTTAAATATCTGACACATACATTTACTTTTGTTAGCTGAAGTTTTGAGAAGTATGTTATAATGAAGTTTTTTGGCTTCCTTGACAAAATTTCTGAGAATCTTTTTACAAGCATTGAAGTATTTCTTAAACTGAACTCTCCTGACAAAGTTCGTTTAGGTCAGGGAGAAAAGCTCTCTCTTTCTTTTGGAGGAAACTATTAATCTTGAAGTGATTCACCTTTGGGAATAGCCAGGAATGACTTTTTTAATTTTAAAAGAAAATGGTAATTGAAGTAATAGGAGAAAATGTTTAGAAAGGCTTCATACTTATCATCTACTGTTTGTGATTGGAAGACTGTCTGTCAGTTCTCTTTATACATGGGGGATAGAAAATTTAGAATATTGCTTTCTGAAAAGTTTATGCTTTCTCTTACTACTTTTTTGACTAAGGCGTCCCTACGTGGTAACTCTGCAATTACAATTATAGCATTGTGGTCTGAGAATCCTAGGTGTACAGGATTTGCAACACATATGGTACTTGGTCAATACAGCTACTACTATGGGATGTGATTCTAGTTGCAGATTTTACTTTCAAAAGAAAGTTGAAAGAATTCTTCAAATTTGTGAAGATTGTCTGGGTGGTGCCATCATTCAAGAAGTCAATATTAAAATCGTCACAGATTAAGATATTTGGAATGCTTCTATTTGTTAGAGTTTCAAGAAGGAATGTAAAGGTTTTAAAGAATGAGCCTACGATACCAGAGGGTGACCTGTAAACAGTTATAAGAGTAGACTGAGATCAGTAAGTTGAATCCCAGATAATTCTATATCCTTTTCAACACTGTAAGAACAGCATATTTAGAGTGGATGGGTTGCAATTCATTCTCTTTCAAATATGCAACTCCCTCCACCTCTGTAAATTTTTCTTAAAAAATTGTCTATTAGTTTGAATTGTGGGAGCCTTGTACATTAGATTTCTTGTGCTTCCATTAAGTGCTCAGTTATATGTAGAATATTTGCGTCTGAAATTTCATTTACAGAGCTTAATAAAACTTCTATGTCACATATTTTACTTCTAAAACCTTGTACATTATGAAAGTAAATTTTTGAGAGAAAGTCTTTACAATTAGGTTCTTCATTAATTATATCTAGGTAATTATTTTTTTAATCAACAATTAGGGCTACTTTGGCAGTTGCATTTAAATGGGTGGATTTACCATCTACAGGACTATTGCAAAAAAGATTATCTATGTGACTTACAGTTGTTACGTCAATCCTTTCTTGTTGAGGGGGTAGTAAAAATCCTCCCTTTTGACAGTAGGTTGTCTCAAGCTTAGAGGCAATTTTCTGTTACCTGAACTTTGAGGTGGAGCTGCTGCAGTAGAAATATCTGATGATGAGTTATTAACAACTGCACCTGCACAAACACCTGTTGCTGAAGCTAGAACTTCTATAACTTCTTGTGCTGGGAGAGCAACTGGAGATGAGTGACTAGCAACAACATTGCATCATCACCTGAAACACCTGCTCCTGATGCTAGATCTTCCATATCTTCATGGGTTGGAAGAGCAACTGTTAATGAGTAATTAGCAGCTGCATTTGTCCTATCACCAGACACACATGTTGCCGAAGCTACTGTCATATCTTCTTGTGGTGGAAGAACATCTGACGAAGAATAAGGAATATCTGCACTTGCATAATTACCAGACACATGCTTTTCTGAAGCTACTGCCAAATCTTCTTGTGGTGGAAGAGCATCTGACATTTGGGGTGGATGGACTGTTGAGGAGTCAGTTGTTGCTTCTTTTGCAGGATATTTTGCTACTTCTATTGCTGTGGCTGCTGATAAGTCTCTTCTAGTATGTAAGAGACCTGTAGGTGGAGCTGGGTGTTTTAGAGTAGGCAATGAAGTTGACCTAGCTTATTTTCCTATAACTTGTTCTTGTGGTGCTGCATCAAAAATTGGCTATTGGTTATCAGTGTTGGTAGGCTGGCTATGCACTCTTCAATTAATTGGCACAAATGTTGTTTTCCTAAATCATTCAGATGCATCCCGTGATTTGTAAAGAGAAACCTTTCAAGCTTGTAGAGTCTTATAAATGAGACATTTGTGTATAGTTTTCCAAATCTTTCAAATTCCCAGTTTAGTTTTCTCTATCATTATGTTTGTCCGGAGTCATGTGTAAGGTCATGCCTGGGTGGGATGCCTAGTGGCATGATGTTTGTATTAGCTAAGAGTTTAGCGCTTCATTTGTTGAGTTGATCGGTTGCTCTTCATGAGAACGGTTGATGTCATTCGTTCCTCTTGTTATTACTACCATGTCGTTCTTCGTCAAATTCTGGGCTAACTTCTCACAGTCTCTTGGGATTTCACACATTGAGACACCTGGTTTAACGCAGGCTGTGGCATTACGTCACGTCTTCTTAATTTGTCTGCAAGTTTCTGGCCGTGGCTAACTGCGAGAATAAGAAAATTTTGGCTTATCTTGTCACGGGGCTTAATGTCTTTTTCCTTAGTGTTTCATTCGTGGCGATATTCCTTTTGCATGTAGTGAAATAAGCTGTTAAGCACGGGTTTTAAAGGTATAACTTCTCTTTGTGTTGTTTCCAATTACAATTTTAATTTATCACACGCACACGGGAATTTATTGCTGTTATATTCAACCTGAATACGATGTAAACAAAGTGTACAAGTCCATGTTTTTAGGCCTACTCTTTCGGTAACATTTGTACAGGAGAAGTGAAGCTTTTTACCTCACTTTGAACAAAAAATGCCTTTGATACTCTTTTTCCTACAGTAACGCAATTCATTAGACATTGAGTTTGTGTCGTTTACAGTCATTAATAAATATGGGTTACGAACAAGTGTAAACATAGGGCACTGTAATGTATGTCATTCGCACTTTTCACTCGCGAAGTAAACACTGGAAGCGGCAGAAATTTCACACGCTGTTTGCCGTATTTAAAAAGCGAAAACACGCAAACTCTGTTGCCACTGAAATTGCGCCGATAGTAATGTAAATCTTTTTACATTTCTTAAACCGGGCGTTTACATTTTTCCCCCATAAATTTCTTCTTTTCGCACTAATTACAGAGGAAAATATGAATTTTTCTGAAACATCATTTGGAAGAATGTCACCTGGTGAACAAGGCATTCCAGTGAAATCCTGCAGAACACTTACGGCTCCTAAATGAAGTTATTTCATTAATTACTGGACTTGCATGGAAAACTGTTGTACCAGGGTATAGAGGTGTTATTTTACAGTAGACGTTCGAAAATATGTCACCGAAGAGTACACTTAGGTCATGAAGTCGGACTCTTACTACAAAATATGAATACTTTCCATAAAATTTCATCTGAGGTTAAGCATGCCATAAGGAAAATATGTTAACATCTTCTTATTTCTCTTACTTCTGAGATGCAACGCCCCTTGCTCCAAAATGTAAAAGTGTTGCAACACGTATCCTTAATCGTCCCAAGAGAATGTTTGCAAGTGATAAAAGAACTAGCAGTATCGTTGGCTGAGGAAGTGAGCTTGTCAGACATTACAGTAACCAAAACCGATTTTCAGTGGTCGAAGCTCACTGCTGCCCAATGGAAAGAAATGAACAATACTGCGACGTTCTGGAATGAAATTACGTCCTACAGAGATGCTATAGGCTTAAGTCCTTTCCAATGATTTTCAGATACGACTATTATGCTTTTGGTTTTACCATGGTCCAATGCGATAATAGGAAGGGACTTCAGCCAACTACATTTCATAAAAATATCTCTTCGAAACAGATTAACAACTATCATGGCGAACGCTATTAGTACAAAAAGAGCTGGTCTTAATAGCGTTGGTAAGTGTTGTCGCTATTATAAGCTGCCAGAGAACGTTCTCCAAGAAATCAGCACCATGAGGAGATATGGCACAGTTATTTCTTCATTGGAATCAGTACTTCAGCGGTGGACATGGAAGACACCCTACTGTAAGATGAGGAGGAAAATTAAATTATGTGGCTTGAAGTACATTAATGTGGTGAGTGGATAATAATAATAATAGGCAGTGTCGATGACAAAAAAGTTTTTGGTAAGTTGTCAGTGCATTGAAATTTCAATTTCAGGAGTTTAAATAACAATAACAAGCATTTAGCGGGATTTTAACTTCAGTTTAGCGGAATAAATTTTCCTATGTTGGCAACGCTGCTGAAGGGTATATTCACAATTTTCAAGCGCGTCGGATCAATACTGAGTTGTGGCCTGTGGGGTGCAGTGTGGGCTTTTGGGTGGCAGAAGCGGAAGGCATTGTACTGAATCTGTTTGGAAGCAATGACTTTTGTTTCGCCCTGTTACTTATGTTTGCTGAGAAATATTTTAGTACGAGAAATAAGGATATATAGAGAGAGAGAAAAAAAAATGCCAAACCGAAAAATATCATGGACCATCATTTCTGGTTGTACCAAACAGAAACAAGTAAGTAATTACCAAGTTGTAAATGAGACTTTTTAATGTCGTTTTGGGCGTACTCCATGCTATGTTGTTATAGGACAGCGCCTTTTATTTAGACGAGTAACAAATCATGGTGGACGCTCCTTAATTTGTGCTGATATGAACAACCATTTATATTTTATAATGATGCAAATTTATTTGTCCACCATCGTAAGGTAAGTTTTGGAAATAAGGAAGTAAATTGCTTTCGGATAAAATGCACGACTATATTAGTTAAGAGAATTTACTTTCATTATATACCGGTATATTTCGTCAAAATAACTCTAAATATAAAATTTATTTAAGAATGCAGTAGCAAGTGATTGACAGTTTCATTTACTTGATTTTCTTTACTTTTCCTTCAGTCACCAGAAAACCGATTAAATTAGTTTCAACATACGATGTTGGATTTGCAGAATGATTGTTTAAGAGTCTGCATTCGTTCAAAGCTCTTACACGGGCAAAAAAGTTTTGCAGAGGTTTTTGTAAGAAATGTTTAACATCTGGTCTAAATTTTTATTTTCTAAGTGGGCACCAAGTAGTAGTAAGCTAGTATCTGCTAGCGGTAAAATGGCAAGAAAGGATACCTGCAGCTGTAGGTTAACTGTCTGGGGTGGAGCAGTGGTGAGATACTGACTACTGTTAAAGACGACTACTGTGGCCATAGAGATTTATTATTTTTTTCCTTGAATTCTGCAAATCACGTAAGGTAAGTACAAAGAGGATTCATTTGAAAGGACAGGGCTGATTTCTTTCACAGATCTGAAGTTGTGCTTCATCCGTTAATGACAGTCATGGATGAAATTAAACAGTAATTCTCATTTTAATTGATAATGCCTTTACAGTTTCACCTCACTGTCCACAGCTTTGTCGTTCAGTTTCCTGCTTAGTGCCCCACATAGGTAGTAAAATCTGGATGTAAGTGAATTATGGACTTTTTGGTAGAAGCTGGACATTAACCACGAATCAGTCATCAAGGAATCATTGTATGTCAAGTATGATCTCGCTTTGCTCTGGTCCACTTGTATCTATTGATTTTATAATTAATCCGTAAAACAAGTTACATTGTACGGATTTTGTCATTCAAATGATTTCTTTATTAGGCAATGACACAGTCTCCGTTTGTTCTTTGCCACTGGTTCTCATAGACAGATTTCTTTATTAATCCGTAAAACAGTTTATATTGTACGGATTTAGTCATTCAAATATTGAAAACATTAACAGCTTAAAATTAATTTTTTTCACACAATAATTGACAATGAATTTTCTTGTAATCAAATTAAATTTGTTTTATATTTCTATGTAATTATTATTTCAATGTTTATTGTGATACAGAGTCTTAAATTTGGTAACCTTTTTTTCTTCGGGTGGGCCCACTCATCACCATATAAAAATTTTTATTTTGTAAGTAATTTTTCAGTTTTGTTTTGAAAGAGAAGGTTTTATCTATGTCCTATGTGTTGTGGTAATTTGCCTAATTTGATGCCATTGTACAATAGATTCTACCAAGTTTTATCTTTTTCTCCAGCCCTGATGCAAATTAGTGGTTTCTAGTTTTATAATGATGTACTATACAGTTTTAGACATAGTCAATTTTTTTACATTTTAAAGGTACATATGTCTGAAAAGTACATACGTAGGGGACAGTTAAGATTTCCAGCATTGGTGGTGACCATTTGCATAGCATTAAAAAAGAGTGCAATATTTTCCAGAAACCTCACCCTGTAGTAGTCGTGTCCATCGTTCTATGGAATAACTCCTCTCGTATCTGTGGGGTACAGTGCAGCACATGCTGAAGTAAGCAGCATATGTGAACTGGATGCAGTGGAGTGATGACTGCACTCCACATTATTATTGGTCCAAATTCTAATCGTATGCTAAAAATCATGATGTAATGATAGTTTTAATGGTATTCAAACAAATAAAAATACCTGGATTATTCTGAAAATGAACCAAGAACTAATGAAAACAAATATGCAGTTTCAGGAAAGAACATGTTGTTGCTATTGAAAACGTGTATTATAGTTCATGGTGCAGGACTCCACAAATTTCGTGATGTATCATCTGTATGCGTGGGATTAAAAATGAATATTAGGAAACATCAAAGTGAAAAGTTTCTTCAAATTGGGCTGTGAGCTCTCCGTAGATCATTTTGCACGATGATTTGTAAACATGTGGAAAACTCATTTTACATTTATATTGCAAATTAATTTGTTACTTAATCTCATATTCCATTGATTTAGCACAATAAATAGTCATGAGGGGGACGGAGTCATTTTACATTTGTATTGCCAATTAATTTGTGCGACTATTTGTACTCTAAAAATCACCATGTTTGTACATATGGTTACATGCTGAACATTAAGTTTTTTTTTAATGAAAAGAAATAGAGGTGCGAATTAGTAGCTCATATTCGTCACATTTAACACATTTCTGTGAAAGAAATTCTTCTATGGAATAAAAATAGTTGTCAAGGAGAAACGTTCTCAATTTATTTTCAGATTTTGCATTGCTGTCAGATATCTTACATCATTGGGTAGACAGACAAAATTTGTTGCAGCATTGTTAACCCCTTTCTGTTCTAAAGATAATCTTCATGTGGAGTAATGAATTACATTTTTCCGTCTGGTATTGTAATTATATAAATCATTGTTCTGTCGAATTGTTGTGAATGATCAAAAACAAACGTTATGGGGCAATAAATATGCCCTGAAGCAGTAGTCAGAATGCCTAGCCCCTTAAACAAGACTATTGTGGATAAGTACCACATATTACTCTTCCAGCACGTCTGAGCAACAAACACACTGATTCTTAAAGATTAGTTATCCCTGAACACTATTCCATATGACACTGTTGTCAAAAATGCTTTTTACAGTATACATTCATCAATATGTACACTGGCGAATTTTTAAGTTCGCACCCTATTTATTATTTCCTCACCATGTATTAAACTTATCATTGGGTTACTATCTCGAAATGGGCAAAACTGAATATGTTGTCTTTTTTAACATTGAGGATGAGACCATTTCCAGAAAATCAGTGTTTCTTTAAAGAAAATTATACGTTGTCTCAAATAAAAGGTCACCTAGTTTTTAGTTTAGATTGGAGTACTAAAGATTTGTTGCCATACAAGCAGTCTTACCTGAAATTTGTAACGCATTACTAACTCGAGGCATTGTTCCAGAGAGACAAATATGCCACTGTTAAACCACTCTTATAGAAAGGTAAGTAAAGGAGATGTCGGTAACTACTGGCCTATTTCACTGCTGACATTTTCCAAAATTTTTGAGATGGTGATGTATTTGAGAATACTTTCTCATCTTAACAATAATAATACCATTAGCAAATCACAGTGCAGGTTTAAGAAGGGTTCCTCTATTGAAAATGCCATTTGCATGTTCATTCACTAGATTCTACAACCATTAACTAATAAAATATTATCGAGTGGTGTGCTCTGCGACCTATCGAACGCACTTGTGTATGAATCACAGTAGTCGCCTAGATAAACTGAAGTTTTTGTGGGAGTGTGGGATTGCCAACCAGTGGATGTCACCTCTAACAAAAAAATAAAAAATTATGCGCGAACTTGTACTTAATAAATCAACCAATGTAGTCCAGGGACATAATTCTGACTGGAGAGAAACTGTGTATGTGGTTCCCCCAGGTTCAATCTTAGTTCCTCTTGTTCCTCATATATGTAAATGATACATGAAATATACTACAAGGAGAATTCTTTTTGCAGATGATGCTAGTATTGTCATCAATCCAAGCATACATACAGAAACGGTAAACAAACTTCTTAAAGGTGTCATTGACTGGTTTACTGCAGATGGTCGTACCCTTGATTGTAAAAAAGACAAAATTTATTTAGTTCTGCACCTCTAGAGGTAATACACAAATGATAAGTGCAACACATGTTGAAGAGACAATAAATTGTTAGGTGTCCATATTGATGAGAATTTAAACTGGAAAGAACACACTTTAGAACTCCTAAAACAACTTAGTTCAGCCACGTTTGGACTAATGTCACCCGTAAAAAGAACTAACTTCGTTTGCTGTATATTACACAGAACGTCATTTACATATGTGAGGAACCCAGCGGGCTCTATTTTATTATTTAATGTCTGTAAAATATGGCCGGTGAACATGTATATAGCACTTTCAGTAGAGCAACTCTTCTGACTCCCCAGAGTATAATTTCCCAATGATATTATTGTTGCTAAGGAAGGATTTTATTCCAGAATACATTGCCTTCTCATATACTTTGGAGAATGATGTCAGCACATAGTGATGCATTACATGTTTCGGGTAAGGCCGGGCTTATTATATGGGAACGGATCTTTAGTACTCTATTGGGAACACCATCAAAACTAATATAGCTTTTACTTTTGAGATATTGTACAATTTTGTAAATTTCACAAGATGTTGATGTAGTCAAATGACTGAATTTTATGGGAGTTGCTTTTTCAGTATACTTCCATGATTTCTCTCTTTAACTGTCTGTCCCCAAGCTTTCTACTATATGTAAAAAAAATGATTATTACATACATTTGCAGCCTGTGACCCATCATTTATAGGCCTTCCATTCAGTTTAGTAGTGATGTTACCATGTACTGTGGCTGTCTGTCTTGTCCCTCTATGTATTACACTCAATACAGCCTTACGTCTCTTGTCTAAATTACTGATTTATGACAACACGTGTGTTCCTTGATTTTTTTTTAATAACCTTTAATAGTAATTTTGAGTAGTTTTTGCAGTGTGCAGCTACTGCAAGATATGTGTGTTCTTGCCAATAGGGGCATTACCCTTTTCCTTCACAAGATACTTTAATGCCTCTAGTGATCAATGGTTTTTTACACAGCTATTTAATGTCTTGTCTGATTAGCTTATGCGGAAAGCTGTTTCCAAATAATGATGTGAGTTTGCATGGAATAGCTTAAGTTTTACTTTAGCATTTGGTTCATCATAAATTTCGTTCCAGGTCCTCCCTTGGAAACGATTGTTGAAAACATTTGTCCTGGAGTCATTAATTATTCTGATTTCCTCTCAGGGAGGAGTAGCCATAGGGTAAGACACTACATTATTAATCCTAACTGTGTATTAAGCTCAGAGACTACATTTGTTACTGGGTAAACAGTTCTTTTCTTGCTTTAAGTTTCACCAAAGACAACATTATCAATTACGATCCTACTGTCTTTATCCACCCTTGATGGAAAGTTGATTACTGAGATGAAATTTTAGGCTCCAAATAAGCTCCAGATCATCTTTCCTTTCACAGTCCCGTAGAAAATCTACATTGAAATCAGCACAGACTGAACTGCTTGCTGCTGCCTGACAGATTCCTTGGATGGGGAATGAAACTGAACATGTGCTCTTCAGACAAACTCTCAGCAGTTGCCTCAAAGGCTTGAAGGTAACCACATAATACCTAAATCTGTACGGTGACAGAAATTTATAACCCACTAATGCCTTAAAGAAGCTAAACAGTCTTAACCACTGTGCAACCTTTCACAATCCCATTCTCTCGATAAGTATTTAATATAACAGGTTAATTTCAGAAGTTTATCTTTAATCGTGAAGGATGCTTGTGAAGTTCAAATATATGAAAGAAACTTTCGCAAATCAATGTCAGATAGAAACCTCATGCCATTTGTTTGTATATTGTTGTAATGAACTAATAATTGCAGGGTCAGTTTCAAAGTGTGAACTTGGGATGAAGCTCGATATTGATCTGAACAAGGGGCACACTATTTACACTTTATCTCTCATTTGGGAAGTACAGGATTCACTCTCCATAGGACAGATTTGTTATCTTGAAAGGCGGGTGTAGGATACGAGCTAGTGGAGAGTGCAAGTGTAGTTGGGTGGGCACAAGTAGATCGCTGATGGTTGTAATTGGTAGGCATGGCAGCTTTGTGGGCCTACTTCAACCAGAGACATGATGTGGTTTTGTAATCATGTCTAGGGCAGTGCCTCAGTTTTGTTATAACTCTGTAGATGGCTACAGTTTTCACCTGCTGCCATTGGTGTTTTGCAGTTGAAAACGTGCAACAGTGCTGTGAGCTGGCAGGGATCTTCTAATATGGTCTCAACTATAGGAATTCCCATCTGTGTAATTCCGTGAAGCTAGTATTGCAGTGGGCCGGGGAAGATCAAGACCACATAGGCAGGTATTGTGTTTACTGTGTTGTGCTAAATAGCATGCTCCGCCAGTGGTTGGTGAAATTGCCCTGGACTACAGTTTTGCAGTATCCATCCATAAAGGCGTGCTATTGCTTATGTGTTTAATATGATTGAACTTAAAATTGCGTACATGTAGTGCCGACAATGGAGCAGAAGGTGCTGCATCACACATTTTGAAACAAGGAAACAGATAGCAAACATCTGTGTCCATTTATGTCTTCTGTACTGGTAAACATAGTTAAGGTTGGAAGTGCCTGGAGACAAAAGCCAGCTAGAAATCTTCAACCTATCAATTCACAATGTGTGCAGCATTCTCAAGAAAAACTTTACAGATAGTATCTGCATTGGAGTTGATATGTCACAACAGCTTTCACAGCTGACTTATCTAATGAGATAGAAAATATATGCAGGACATGAACAGTAAGTGTTGGGTCATTGTAGAAATGGTTGAAAAATGGTATCTCAAGGAATGCTCCAAGTGAGATGCAAGATCATTTCATGTTATCAGGTAGTGTAAAAGTGTTACTACATAGGGAATACTGAAGTGCCAGATACAACCCATCAGCTAAGACCTGTGATGTCGCCGATGTGACAGACATTGCCATTTTACACCTAAGTAATAGGGAATACTGAAGTAATATGGCAGCCATGTCACAATTAACACACGAAGAAATGCTGCATTAGGTGACCTATAATCTGATTAATTGATGAAAAGACATCCGTCTAACAGAATAACTGTGTGAATTGGATATTTTTGCTATGCCCGAACAAACTAAGCAACACTTGTAAATACACATCAAAAGAAATGTGTAAAATATACAAGTAGCATTGTCAACAAAAACCTGGTATCAAAAATTTAGTTGGTCTCTCTCTCTCTCTCTCTCTCTCTCTCTCTCTCTCTCTCTGACAAAAACTGCTAAAACTGACGAATGTCTGAATAATAGCAGAGTCAATAATGTAAAAGCTTCACTAAGTGTAAGATTCCTTTTACTCACCTCTTGTGAGAAGCAACAAATTACCCCAGGTATATTCTAGACACTGATGCCACAGGGTGAACTTGTAATGGTAATATTTAAATAAGAAAGCTTGTTTATTTCTTAGTACATACAACTACGAAGTCACGTCCGTACATCAAAGCTATTGGTTTTGGGATCAGATGGACTAAATCGCAACGAACACAGCGAAACTGTTGAAAATTAGATGTTTTACGAGTTCCTCTTGTCGCCAACCACCCCGCCCCCCCCCCCCTCCTCCCCCCATTTCTCCCCATGACATAATGTGTGTACCCCCTCTACCTGTGTTCAGTGGTATCCCATGTGAAAGTGTAAGAATGGTTTTGAATTGTGAGACTGAGGGAGGGCATGGAAGCACCCTGGTATTGACCTAGTTGGATGTGGGAAACCACCTTAAAACCATATCCAGGATGTCTAGCACACTGACCCTGATCGTTAGTCCACCACACAGATTCAATTCAAGCCTAGTGCACGTCCTTGAATCCCGGAAGCGGCATGTTAACGTGCATGGCTATTTAGATGGTTAGCAGTTACATGAAATAAATACTTTACTTTTATAGTGTTAATATGTTAATTTTACTGTCTACATTTACTTTCATAGGAACTGAAACACTTTACCAGTATGAGTTATTGACAGAACAGACTGTTCTAGTTTTCATGGCTGCTATGCTGAGGTACATTTATTCTAATATTTCCAATACTGAGCCACATCTCAAGTGTGATGTCTGTAGTAAAAATATAGCCACACCAATGGAGTAAATGCTGCCATATTTACTCCAAAGCCTTTTAGCCTAAAGCTAACAAAACTGCTAAAAGTGAGGCTTAAAAGGTTGCAGTTACACACACGGCGAGTCCACAAATAATATGGTGTGATTTTATCAACACATGTCAAAATTAATGATCTTGACTTCATGTATGTCCAAGGTACTTAACAAGAAACTTTTGCATCACTTCCAGCAATGAATTACAGCAACTTTCTATAACACAGACTAATGAACCTTAATTCACAGCAGAGGACATCAGGTGTTGTTCTAACTACTAATTATTAACACATTTTTTGTTTGTATTCACTACCACATATCTTGGTTCTTTTCACCCAGAAAAGTAAATGTTTTGCACAAGGAAACAAACCACCACCTGTTCTTCTGCACATTTTCAATAATCTTCCAAATTTACAAATGGGAAAGCTGTTAATCTGAAACTCAAATCCTATACAGAACTAAATTATTAAATCTTTCTGCAGAAAGAAACTTGGTGCAATTCTCAGATAAGTTTAAGGTCAGAAGAAATAGTGCTACAGCTTCTATGACCACCACATGTACTGTTACTACAGTGAACTGGTTAAATGATATATGAACTGCTACCTACACATTTGGCATGTCCTCAACCAAAATACATCTCTGAATTATTTTTAAAATTCCTGTGAACATTAGCAGCTCTGGGATAAGGGTGACACCGTACAAATTGAATCTGAAAATTTAAAAATCTACCATGGAATGTAAAAGTGGACAGTAACAAATTAATTCCAAACAGAAGGTGTTGAAGGGTGTCAAGATACAAAAGAACTAGGCAACATCTCAACATTTTCTTAGATTAGGGACATAACTTGACAAATATTTGAAAGAACATTTGGACAAAATGCTAGAATCTGCTCTCAGCATACCAGGAAGATTCGGTCACTTTACACATGGGGCAGCACAGGCATGTCGTTTAAGCACCATTTTACAAGTATCTTTTTTTATAAGATTAAAATTAGAAATCACTTACATCCTTTAAGATAGGGAGAATAATCTGTAAATGAAAATTATGATCAACAATACGTTATCACAAACCTCCATTACAACTTATGTGATACAATCATTGAATGGTTCCTAACAAGGTAAGGGGGTCTTTTTGGGAAACAAGTATCCACACACATGATGAAGCAAACTGCCTTAACTGCTATGGCTACTGACACCTGATTTCCAAATTGTGTTGCCACTAAAATATAAGCCCCCCTCCCTGTCAGGAGAAACTCAAATGAGAATTTTCTGGATTACATTATCTTTATTTTTATCTGGCTGGGTATCTGTGTAAACAATGTCACAAAGTACACACAACTTAGTGAAAGAAAGCTAACCAGTGACAGGGTAGGAAAGATTCTATACAGGCAGATAACCCAGCGTGCTACAGTAGCCACAAATTCAGGTGAAAGAAATATTAAAGTTGACAACAAGGTCATTGGAACCAGAGTAGAATTTCCAATAGGACCAGGATATGGAACAAAACTGGTCATGTCTTAAAGTAACTAATCCACCATTAATTTGTGTGTGTTTATGGAATCTGCTGGAAACTTAAATTGGAATGCCTTGTAAGGGATTTTAATCCCACTCAACCTGAATAAGAATATCGTACTTAATCGTTGCCCTACTTGGTTACAAAATTAGAAATTTCGTTGGTTGTACTAAGGAAGCTATTGATAATATTAAAGTGCCTGGACTCTACAATCCTAATGTGAATGTGGACTGGTGTACACTGGCAAGATGGGATAGCACATTAACACAATCACAAAGCCCAACTGCTACATGCAGTTTGGCAAGTGCAACAAATCAGCAGTGGTGGAATATTAAACCCCAGTGCAGGAGATTCACATTATTACAATAAGCATGAATGAGAAATGTGTTTAAAGCTTCATAATATAAATTGCTGCTACACTAGATGGTCCTCGGAGCAAAATAGTTAGCATAGAATAAAACTAAATTGAGTTGTAAACAGAAGATAACTTCAGGATTTTTTTTTATCTTTTTACTACAAGAATGCAGTCATCTTTCACTGGTGGTTCTTCTAACGACAGAATTACTAAGGAATTAAGATTAAAGTTTAGCATCCCGTCAACAATGCAGTCGTTAGAAATGGTCCGCAAGGTCAGATTATGAAAGGACTGAGAAGGAAATCGGCTGCACCTATTTCAAAGTAATCATCACAACATCTGCCTTGAAGCATTTGACAATACTGTAAGGCGTACCATTTAAAATTATAAAATTCATAACTCTCAAAATAAAATAAAATCAGTTTTGAATACAGTGAAAGTAAGTGTGATACATCAAATCATTGAAATGTGAAGTAATGTATGCAGAGCGTATTTGGCATGCATTGTGTTTGGAGATGGCATTTTGTCTTCTGTAGCAACACACTCAATGGTTGAATGCCTATGTTTACAAGCTGGATGTGAGCAAGGCAGTAGGCTTAGTGCTGTATGTTACTACGTGATTTGGAAGTTTGTTTTTGCTGGTATGTCAGTGTTATTTTAATGGTGTTAGTTATTGACTGCTCATTTGATTTTGGAATTGTTAGTTCACTTTGTTGTTCGTTTCAAATATATTTTTTTGTTTTTAATTTTTACTAGCTATGGATCTTACGATGAAATTTACTTAGTTACCACTATGGGTAATAATATGGTCACTATAATTAAATTTCTTAAGTTACATGGTTTTGTGGAGGAATATGTGAAGTGTCAACAGTGTGGTAATCAACAAAATTCACCAAAGTTGTTGCACCTCAAACAAGGGAAGAAGTATGTGGCAGAATATGTATATATAGTGTGGAATTAGGATTGTTTTAATTGTGCTTTGTTTGGCTTGTTTTATTTATAAGGAACGTTCAAATAAAAAGATATGGAATGCTTAACAACCAAACCATTTGAAATCTGCTTATGCCACTTTGGGATAATGCAGGGAGACATGCATATAATGGAAGCAAGCATCATCACATCCCCATAAGAAGTTTAATGCTGTGCCTGCAGCACGCAAGGTGATGCTCACCGTCTTTTTCAACATCTGAGGTCCGGTATTCCCTGAATTCCTTGCGCATGGATGAATCATTAACAGGGACATGTTCTGTGGCACACTCAATCACCTATGCAAGTCAGAGAGCAAATGGCCTGGGCTGCTCATGGAGTGAGTGATTCTGCTCCACAACAATGCATGTCCACACATCTCCAATGTCACACAAATTGTAATGGCCAAGTTCAAGCATGATCAGCTTGAGCACCCGCCCAGCATCCTGGGCACATTGCCCTGCGACTTCTGTGTGTTCTGTTAAAAAAAACCACCCCACCCTCAAAGGCAAGTGATTCAACTATGACAACTAACTGAAGGACACAGTGGAAACTGGCATTTCAGATTGTAAAACACTGGAATACTTTTGAATAAATACTTCAATTATACCCACAGTGTTCTTTTGTTCCTTTCGTTTTGAACATCATTTTTTTCCAAACTTATCCATGCTATTATTTGTTTTTTTATATTTTTATTTGGATACTGTGTTGGGGATGGGTATTAGCAGGTTGGCAAGTGGTGGTAAGAGGCCTAGGATTAGGGAGGAATAAGGTCAAGTGAAATTTTCAACACCAGATTTCTGTCTGCTACTTCTCTATTTTGCGTGGTGGCATTGCTACGTATTTATATTATGAATGTTGTTTAGTTTGTTTGTACATACCCCAAAACTCCAATTCTCACAGTTATTCTGTTAGGCTGATGTCTTTTCATCAGTTAATTAGATTATAGGTCATCTGATGCAGCATTTCTTCGTGTATTAATTGTGACATGGCCGCCATATTACTTAAGTGTAAAATGGCAATGTCTGTCACATCGGTGACATCATAGGTCTTAGCTGATGGGTTGTATCTGGCACTTCAGTATTCCCTATGTAGTAACAGTTTTACACTACCTGAGAACATGAAATTATCTTGCATCTCACTTGGAGCATGCTGCCATGCCTACCAATTACAACCATCAGCGATCTACTTGTGCCCACCCAACTACACTTGCACTCTCCACTAGCTCGTATCCTACACCCGCCTTTCAAGATAACAAATCTGTCATATGGAGAGTGAATCCTGTACTTCCCAAATGAGAGATAAAGTGTAAATAGTGTGCCCCTTGTTCAGATCAATATTGAGCTTCATCCCAAGTTGACACTTTGAAACTGACCCTGCAATTATTAGTTCATTACAACAATATACAAACAAATGGCATGAGGTTTCTATCTGACATTGATTTGTGAAAGTTTCTTTCATATATTTGAACTTCACAAGCATCCTTCACGATTAAAGATAAACTTCTGAAATTAACCTGTTATATTAAATACTTATCGAGAGAATGGGATTGTGAAAAGTTGCACAGTGGTTAAGACTGTTTAGCTTCTTTAAGGCGTTAGTGGGTTATAAATTTCTGTCACCGTACAGATTTAGGTATTACGTGGTTACCTTCAAGCCTTTGAGGCAACTGCTGAGATAGTTTGTCTGAAGAGCACATGTTCAGTTTCATTCCCCATCCAAGGAATCTGTCAGGCAGCAGCAAGCAGTTCAGTCTGTGCTGATTTCATCTCAGTAATCAACTTTCCATCAAGGGTGGATAAAGACAGTAGGATCGTAATTGATAATGTTGTCTTTGGTGAAACTTAAAGCAAGAAAAGAACTGTTTACCCAGTAACAAATGCAGTCTCTGAGCTTATTGCAAGGACCCTATGGCTACTCCTCCCTCACTGGAAATCAGTTACACTATGTGATCAAAAGTATCCAGACACCTGGCTGAAAATGAATTAAAATTTCTTGGCACACTCTGTCGCTAATGCTGGAATTCAGTATGGTGTTGTCCCACCCTTAGCCTTGGTGACAGCTTCCACTCTCGCAGGCATACATTCAAGCAGATGCTGGAAGGTTTCTTAGGGAATTGCAGTCCATTCTTCACAAAGTGCTGCACTGAGGAGAGGTATCGATGTCGGTCAGTGAGGCCTGGCACGAAATTGGCATACCAAAACGTCCCAGAAGTGTTTTGTAGGATTCAGGTCAGTACTCTGTGCAGGCCAGTCCATTACGAGATATTGTTGTGTAACCACTCCGCCACAGGCTGTGCATAATGAACAGGTGCTCGATCGCGTTGAAAGACGTAACCGCCATCCCCGAATTGCTCTTAAACAGTGGAATGCAAGAAGGTGCTTAAAACATCAGTGTAGGCCTGTGCTGTGATAGTGCCATGAAAAACAAAGGGTGTAAGCTCCCTTCATGAAAAACACGATCACACAGTAACACCACCACCTCTGAATTTTACTGTTGACACTACACACGCTGCCAGATGACGTTCACCAGGCATTTGGCATACCCACTCCCTGCCATCGGATCACCACATTACGTACCGTGATTTGTCACTCCACACAATGTTTTTACACTGTCGTCCAATGTTTAGGCTCCTTAAACCAAGCGAAGCGTCGTTTGGTATTTACCGGCATGATGTGTGGCTTATAAGCAGCAGCTTAACCATGAAATCAGTGTTTCCTCACGTCCAACCTAACTGTCATAGTACTTGCAGTGGATCCTGATTCAGTTTGAAATTCCTGTGTGATGTTCTGGATTAGAGATGGGCAAACTCGTGCATCCTTAGGAATTAGTTTACAGGTGATGGCTCCTTTTTGGGAACTGTTCGTGTTTACTCATTCACCATTCATTTGTGCGTGGTGTATGGTTCTTACGAAAAATTTAAAATTAGTAGTGTAGGTGACTGAAGGATGGAAGGTGCCAACTGGGGGCATTTGCCTCCCCCCTGAAGTACAAGAGTTTTTGTTCATTACAGAATTCTCACACACTTGTAGAAGTAATTTCCGTGATTCTGCAAAACTTCTCATTTAGCCATGTGTAGTGTCATGTGGTTGATCACAGTGAAATAATATAAGGCGGAGCATGAAAAACTGGCCTCAAGTACAGACTGCTTGTCTGTTACGTATGATTCGTCGACCACTACGAGCAGAATAGATAATCATGTAATAATTAAGCAGTAAAGAAATAACAAATAATCTAATGCAAAAAAACATTTTCGAAACAATAGATGACGATTGGTGGGTTACAGTGAGCAGTCCAGTACTCGGGCCGATTTTTCGTGCACCACCCTGTACCACAGAAATAATATTGTGGAAGTTGCCATATTGTCTTTACAAAATATGAGGCCAGACACTCGATTATGGAGTGCGGGCTTCATTCAGTTGTAAGTCGGTCTGCCTTCCTTAACAATGAACGTGGTGTTTTACCTTAGATAAAAAAAAAAAAAAAAAAAAAAGATGGAAAATGAGCACTCGTGTGTGCCTTGCTGGCTTCTTTTGCATGTGTATTAACAAAAAACTTGCCTCTGTATATCTTCTGCTGTTTATTGAAATAAAGAAGTAAGCTGATGTGCCCTTTTGTTACTTGGAAAGATGTACGCATTACACACAACTTAATTTTTATGTAATTTACGTTACATTTTAATTACCGGTTTTGGATGCTGAATAGGATATGAATAGAACCAGAAGTCCAGAGTTGAAGAAAGGTTTGAAACAGATCTAGAATAAGCATTTGCAGCAGACGAAATTAACAACTAGATACAGAAGTAACTAGGAGCAGTCGGCAGTGGAACTGCGATGAGTGGCCACATGGAGGACGACGGGTCTGTCTGAGATAGACCCATACAGAGACAGAGACAGAGACAGAGAAGGGAAGGAGACTGAGACTGGAATGAGACTGGTCGTTGTGGGAATGAGACCGACCATTTCTTGTTCCTGGGAACTATAAGTAGAAAGCCGGTAAGAACCATACACCACGCACAAATGAATGGTGAATGAGTAAACACGAACAGTTCCCAAAAAGGAGCCATCACCTGTAAACTAGTTCCTAAGGATGAACAAGTTTGCCCATCTCTAATCCAGAAAGTGAACTATGAAAGACCATTCATTAGAATTTGTTCCTCGCCCCTTCTGCTCATCTTGGTGATCCGTTCCTTTGGACCCGTCTTGTTTGCGAATGACCCATCTCCAGTCTGACTAGATGTCTGCCTATTACACGTTACGACCCTCTTCAACTGTTGGCGATCTATCAGAAGACGAGGTCGGCCTGTACGGTTTTGTGCTGTATGTGTCCCTTCACATTTTCACTTCGCTATCACATTGGAAACAATGGACCTAGGGATGTTTAGGAGTGTGGAAATCTCGTGTACAGACATATGACTCAAATGACACCCAATCACCTGACCACGTTTGAAGTCTCGTAAGTTCCGTGGAGTGCCCCATTCAGCTCTCACGATGTCCAATGACTATCGAGGTCGCTGATAGAATACCTGGCAGTAGGTGGCAGCACAATGCACTTAATATGAAAAACGTAGGTTTTTGGAGTGTGGCCGGATACATTTGAGCACATAGTGTACAATAACTAATGACAAATGATTTTAACAATTTTTACAAGGGAGAACGTGGGATGAAATTTATAATGCTAACGTGAAATTGAATCTAGTCCATGATGAATTCATATTATTTGGAAATGGCTTTCCACATAAGCAAATCAGACAAGACACTAAACAGCTGTAGAAAAACCATTGCTCACTAGAGGTATGAAAAGTATCTTCTTAAAGGAAAAAGGAATGGGGAAGTTTATATTTTGGCAAGAACAATACTCTGAAGCGCCAAAGAAACTGGTGTAGTCATACATTAAACACTTGTAAGACAAGAAGGGTCTGGTGCTTTTGTTAGATCAGTTATTGCTGCTCCAATGGAGGTCACCAATATTTAAGTGAGTTTGAACATGTTGTCATAGTCGGTGCACGAGCGATGGGACACAACATCTCCAAGGTAGCGATGAAGTGGGGATATTTCCATACGACCATTTTGTGAGTGTACTGTGAATATCAGGAATCCAGTAAAACATAAAATCTGGGACATCGCTGCAGCCAGAAAAAGATCCTGCTAGAAAAGTCCCAACGATGACTAAAGAGAATTCTTTGACATGACAGAAATGCAACCCTTCTGCAAATTGCTGCAGATTTCAGTGCTCGGCCATCAAAAAGTGTCAGCATGCGAACCATTCAACAAAAGATCATCGATATGGGCTTTTGGAGCCGAAGGACCTCTCGTGTACCCTTGATGACTGCACGACGCAAAGCTTCATGCCACACCTGGGCCCATCAACACTGACATTGGAATGTTGATGACAGGAGACATGGTGCCTGGTCAGACGAGTCTTGTTTCAAATTGTATCGCACGGATGGAGATGTATGGGTATGGAGAAAACATCCTGAATCCATGGATCCTGCATGACAGCAGGGGACTGTTCAAGCTGGTGGAGGCTCTGTAATGGTGTGGGTTGGTTGGTTAGTTTAATTGGGGGGGGGGGGTAATGAATGATGTGGGGAGTGTGCAGTTGTGAGTTGTAGGGGACATATTGATATGTCTAGACACGACTCTGACAGGTGACACGTACGTAAGCTTCCTGTCTGATCACCTGCACCAATTCGCCCTGTGCATTCCGATGGACTCGTGCAGCTCTGGCAGGACAATTAGACACCCCACACATCCAGAATTCCTACCGAGCGGCTCCAGGAACACTTCTGGGTTTACACTTCTGATGGCCAACAAACTCCCAGGATGCCTTGCAACGAGCAGTTCACAAGAGATGTCCACCCCTTCGTACTCTTATGGATTTATGGACAGCCCTGCAGGATTCATGGTGTCAATTCCATCCAGCACTACTTGAGACATTAGTAGAGTCCATGCCACATTGTGCTGCAGCACTTCTGTCTGCTTGTGGGGCCCCTAGATGATATTAGGCAGGTGCACCAGTTTCTTCAGCTCTTCACTGTAGATATCCTGCAGCAGTTGCACACTGTAAACAATGCTCCAAATTACTATGAAAGGTTATTAAGAAAATCAAGGAACATGCATGTAATGTCATAAATCAGTAATGCAGACAACAGATTGAAAGCTATATTAAATGTAATGAAAAGAGGGACAAGACAGCCAGCCACGGCACAGGGTAACGTCACTGCTGAACTGAATGGAAGGGCTATAAATGGTGGGTCACAGGTAACAAATATATTTAATAATCATTTTTAAATATAGTAGAAAGCATAGAGACAAACAGTTAAAAAGGAAAAATAACTGCAGTATATTAAAAAAGCAGCTCTCATAAAATCCAGTCAGCTCCCTTGACCCTCAAACCCACAACAGCTCTGGTGGTAACCACCCCATCAATGCACCTGAAAATAACTCTGACATCACCAGGGAAGAGGATACGTGCCAAAGTGCCCTACACCGAGAATGAAACAAGCCAGCAGTATACCATCAATCCTTGACTGAAAGAGGTCTGGTTTGCCCCAGAATTGAGAACAGGAAAACTTGCCGATTCCAAAACTGCACAGGTGCAAGTAGGAAAAAAATAAAAGTGAATCGGTGTTCAGCTAGTTTGGTCAATCTGTCCCCTCCTCCCTCTCTCTCCCTCTCCCAGGAATACCAATGAACAAATGCACATTTCTGTGGAGCCGACTCAGCAGAAACGTAACTTTTACTTGGCTGCTCTGTCAATCCTAGTCTGACATTCCTTCAGTGGAACTGTAATGGCTGAACTGTCAGTTAATGCTATTTACTCAGCGGTTGGTATGGTGTTTTAGGAGACAAGTTACTTAGAGACCCGACTCCCTACCATAAAAAATTACAAATCCTATTGTAAAAATTGCGGTTAATGCTGAGAGGCTGTCTAGAAAAGTCAACACGCCCATAGGCTCTGATACTTCCAGTGAGCAGGTACCGCTAATTACTGTGTTACAGGTGGTGCTCTCTGTAACAACCTCTTAGAGTAGCAGCATGTAACATTTGTCTACCACCGGACAGATTCTTACCATATCATGAGGTGTTGGAGCTAGTGGAACAGCTACTTCGACCCTTCCTTCTACTGGGGGCTTCAATGCCTACAATCCTCTGTGGGTTGTCAAAACCACACCTGGCTGGGGCCAAGTGATAGAAAAGTTAATTTCAGAAGTGGAAGTATGCTTACTTAAGATTGGAGTTGCAACAAATTTCAGTACGGCTCGTTGAATGTACTTGGCTATAGATATTGCAGTCTGCACCCCAAGCAGCTCACCCTTGGTCCAGCAGCCATTATGAATTAATAGACAAACGAATTGCAGTCATTGGCTGGAAACAGTCATTGATTGAAATCAATGGGGAAAGTTGAAAATTTGTGGTGGACCAGGATTCAAACCCAGGTCTCCTATGGGACTTGACTTCTGAGGTCATCAGTCCCCTAGAACTTACAACTACTAAAACCTAACTAACCAAAGGACATCACACCCATCCATGCCCAAGGCAGGATTCGAACCTGTGACCGTAGCCGTTGCGCGATTCCAGACTGTAGCGCCTAGAACCGCTCGGCCACCCCAGCCGGCCCTGCTTAATAGGCAGTTGCTCTGACCACTGAGGCATCCGGGCACAATGGTCATTGCAGTGGCACAGTCAACCCTAGCACGCCTCTTGTCAGAACCCAAATTCTCAACTTATCCTCATCCTATCAGTGTAGTGTCTGTTATCCTCACTACTTGCAGCATTCTGCCAATTCCCCAGAGAGTTTGAGCCTGTTGTGCATCTGCAAGGAAGAGATCATTGGCTGTTTTGCCAGTCAAATTCACACACTGGGACTTCGCAGTGTGATTCCTCACGTACTGGCAATACAAAAATGTCTCAAACTTTCGCCCTGTGAAAATTTCCGGCAGTAGATGGATGTTAAGGACTGGCAATCTGACAACAATGTAATTCCATGTACAGTAATCACCTCTGTCAACCTACAGGAGCAATGCTGTGCAGTTGTTGCAGAGTATCGTTTTGGGTTAGCATACAGGAGGTTGAGGGTTCGATTCTGAGTCGAGGTGTATTTATTTTTATTTACCGATTTTATTCTGTCCTATAATACTGTGGTATACACTGTTTCTTAAGCCACATTTACATATAATTTACATAGTACTGTATTTTGTAATGGTGAACATAACAAAAACGTGGGCAGACAAGTCAGAAATAAAGTTGATACAGATTATGTGTTTTAGAACACAACTACAACAAAAAGAATACAGATTTGGAGATGCTAAAGATGATTTTGCAGTTAAATAACTGTTGACTAGTCATTTATACTATATGCAGTATGTTTGCTTAGGTGTAACATATTAGCAACCAGTGAAAAATAATTATTTCAATGTTAATGACCACACGACATACAAATGAATACATTGTCCTCAGAGCAGATGCTCAAAGTGACCTCCAGCATGTCCAAAAATTGTGCGACCCGCTGGATCGTACACTCGGGACCCTTTGCAATGTGGCTGCATCCACAGATACAAGAGCAGCTTGAACATGCCATATCAACTCATCTACGTGTGTCAGACGAGTAAGATACATGTGCTCCATAATGTGTCCCCACAGGAAGAAATCCAGGGGATTTAGGTCAGCTGAACGCAGAGGCCATACAACTTGACCTCTCCGTCAGTGCCATTTCCCTGGATATGTTCTGTCTGAATACGGTGACACATGAAATCCAATAATGTTGGAACCATAACCTCCACTGAACGTGAGATGGAACATCTTGCAGTATTTCAGGCAAATAATTTGAGGGGAAGGCATTTGACTCAGTTCCGCACTGTCGCTTGCTACAAAAAGTGTGTGCTTACGGTCTATCCAATGACATGCGGTTAGATAGAAAGTTTTCTAACAGACAGGAAGCAGTATGTTGTCCTGAACGGGGTAACTTCAACAGAAACAAGAGTAACTTCAGGTGTGCCCCCGGGCAGCGTAATAGGTCCTCTGCTTTTTACGATTTACATAAACTATCTGGTTGATGGTATTGACAGTGGCCTTAGACTGTTTGCCTATGATGCTGTAGTCTACAGGAAAGTAGTATCACACGAAAGTTCTGAACAAATCGATGAAGATTTGCTGAAAATAAATGCGTGGTGTAATGACTGGCAGGTATCTCTCAATATTAGTAAGTGTAACCTACTGTGTATAACAAGGCGAAAATCCCCATTAATGTAAGAGTACAAAATAAATGATCAGTCTTTGGAAGTGGTAACATCAGTCAAGTATCTGGGTGTGACTATTCGAAATGATCTCAAATGGAATGATCAGATTACACAAGTAACGGGTAAGGCGAACTCCAGATTGCGGTTTATTGGTAGAATCCTGACGCAATGCAGTCATTCAACAAAGGAAATAGCTTCAAATACGTTAGTTCGTCCAGTCTTGGAGTATTGTCCGTCTGTACGGGACCCTTACCAGTTGGGTCTGATTCAAGAGATTGAGAAGGTCCAAAGAAGAGCAGCAAGATTCGTGACTGGTACATCTAGCCATCGTGAGAGCATTACAAATCTCATAGAAAGTTTGAAGTGGGACACACTTGCTGATAGATGACGTGCTAAATACAAGGGGCTGCTCTCTAAATTCCGAAATCCAATCTTCACTGAGGATGTAAAGCATATATTATTACCACCAAGTTTCAAATCGCATAATGATCATCATTCAAAGATAAGTGAAATAAGGGCTCGTATTGAGGCGTTCAGACAGTCGTTTTTCCCTCGCGTGGTCTGTGAGTGGAACAGAGGGGGGGGGGAATATGACTTTGTGCCCTCCGCCACACACAGCTTAGTGGCTAGCGGAGTATATATGTAGATCTAGATTTAGATACCATATGCAGTCAACCAGTTTGGCAACATGTAGGAACCCAAACTCCTGTCGCCCAGTATTCCGGCCTAGACATTGAAGCCGAGGTGAACTTGATATCCATGGTCAGGAGTGATGTGCGGGTTGGCATCACACCCATGGTGGGTGCTGTGCTTATTGAAAACACCCTCAAGAGTGAACACTGTTTCATCTGACCATATTACGGTGTTTTTGAAGTCATTGTTGGCTTACTGTTGTTGTTGGAACCATTCACAGAATTCCATCCACAAATGACCTGCAGGATGCAGGTGTTGCTCTGAACAGTAATGCTAGGGGTGATGCCCATGCCTGTGCAGCATGTCAATGGTCATGTGTTGCAAGGTACACAGCTGCCTTGCTATACTGTGTACTTCACTAAAGTTCTTTGTGTATGACCTCCAGAATAGCTTCCTTAGTAGCTCCAAATGACAAAACACATTTTTATCTGGATGATGTCAGTGAGGATGTCAAGTAGAATATTCACAAGTGGCAACACCAGCCTGGTTATCAGTTGCATCAATGACCAGAAGCATATCCTCTTATTCATCATTTGTGTATGATACATCTGCCACACTGTTTTAGAATAACACAAGAAGAAAATTATATACATGTACGAATGCCTAAGGTCCTAAAGAAATGTAATGGACCTGAACATGGCAAGAATAATAGTTGGTACTACTCAGTGGGACCATTGGGGGAGGGCACACACTAAACAGGTTTGGAATCTAGTAGATGCAGTGGTCCAAAACAGGTCATGTCCACAAAGTGCAAAAGGCTTCTTTAAAAGCTGACCATTGAAAACAATTGTACTTCAATTTCTGTGCTCATAGTTAGTATTTGTAACCACGAACCGTGTAACTTACCGTTGGTGGGGAGACTTGCGTGCCTCAGCGATACAGATGGCTGTACCACAGGTGTAACTGCAGCGGAGGGGTATCTGTTGAGAGGCCAGACAAATTGGTGGTTTCTGAAGAGGGGCAGCAGCCTTTTCAGTAGTTCCAGGGGCAACAGTCTGGATGATTGACTGAACTGGCCTTGCAACATCAACCAAAACAACTTTGGTGTGCTGGTACTGTGAATGGCTGAAGGAAAGGGGAAACAACAGCCTTAATTTTTCCCGAGGGCATGCAGCTCTACTGTATTGTTAGATGATGATGGCATCCTCTTGGGTAAAATTTTTGAGGTAAAATAGTCCTCCATTTGGATCTCCAGGTGGGCTTCTGGTTAGGTGAATACAGGGTTACAAATAAAAAACTGAATAGGGGTAATGCAGGAATAGGGCTACTAGGAACAACGTAGTGAATGCATTATTGAAGCCAAGATAGAAACGAAGCCCACACCCACCACAGTAATAAAATTTATATGCTAACTAGCTCTGCATTTGATGAAGGGAGTGAGGAGATAAAAGAAATTATTCAGATAGTAATGACAGATGAAAATTTAATTGTAATGGGGGACTGGAATTAGATGGCAGGAAAAGGAAGAGAAGGAAAAGTCATAGGAGAATATGGACTAGGGGAAAGGAATGAAAGACAAAGCAGCCTGGTAGAATTTCACACAGAGCATAGTCGTAGCTAACACTTGGTTTAAGAATTGTGAAAGAAGGTTGTATACATGGAAGAGACCTGGAGACACTGGAAGGGGAAGGGGAAGAGAAAGAGAAAGGAAACTGAACTGAACTGGAAGGTTATTGGTCCCATCGGATTAGGGAAGGATGGGAAAGGAAATTGGCCATGTCCTTTCAAAGGCACCATCCCGATATTTGCCTGAAGCAATTTGGGGAAATCGTGGAAAACGTAAATCAGGATGGCCAGATGTGGGTTTGAATCCTCATCCTCCTGAATGAGTCCAGTGTGCTAACCACTGCACCACCTCACTCTGTACAAAATGGTCTTTGTTTTCTTCTTTTGTCTCTGTGTAAGCTTTCAACAAATAATTGTTTCTGTTGAGAAGCAGAAGTGTTTTCACACTGGTCAAGAGAGTGCTGGTCTGATTCAAATGTTTTCTCAACATTATTTTTCTTTCTCCACCTGACTTGATAATTACAAAATCTGCAGATTACTGATTGAGACCTTTCGTGGGTATTCATAGCTGTGTAGCCCATACTTGATGTTGCTGCAGATAGAACCAATAGGGTACTTAGCCTAGAAGTAGAACCAAAAATAACTATTCGCATCCTAAGAGGGAACCTCTGGCATAATCGAAACTCAGTGACAGGTTTTGTTTTCGTGTAGCTCTATAGTGCAGAGTGGGAATACTATAAATGGGCAGTTGACTGGATGTGTACATAAACTAGAATTATCAAAATAAGAAAAGAAAACTATCGGCAACACGCAACACAAAGCATTCTCGAATGGCTACTGAGTAATCACTAGTTCAGGCCTGATGTCTACCAGTATTTGACATGACCACAGTTGAAAACATCTGCCACCTAAACTGTCACATTATACAAACTTTTGAACTTCAGCTAGAAGACAAATGCCCACATTTTTCTGTTCTAAGGTGCTAGGTTCAATGGCTTAGTCATACATTGCATTATGTAGTGTGTATCTTATGCAGACCATTCAACCACTCAAGTTTGGTGTGGCACCAGAGCATAGAGAATACTGATACTTTGTTCCATTTGTGCACTTTTTATTTTGCATAAACTTTCTTTCACCAAATAATGTGCAATATCAGTAATGGAAAAATTGGTTATATTTTTTATATTTATATGCAGAAAAGAAAACCATTTCAAACTACCTCCAATAAAATAGCTCATCTGGCTAAAATTTGCTGTGAAGTAGCATTTATTAGGTGCATTCACACTTTGAAGCAGAATTCACATTTACGCAGATGTTAATTTTCCAGCTCCCTACTAACAACAAGTGATACATTTTAAATCACTTGTAAAAATAGTTACATCACTTGTAACAATAGTTATGCATACTGCAAATGCAGCAGAACCAAGGGGATCATTAATTCTAGACAGTGGGTTTTTCAATTAAGGTCGTGATCTATAGCCCTGAAAACTTGGCTTTTTCTACTTTGTGTATGTCATTGTTTGAGAAACACGATTTTGATAGCTTGTGCAGTTTTATGAGAAGTACTCAACTGTATGACTGAGTCTTGTCAAAGTCCAGTGATAATCCATTTGCCTTTAACCATCTAGTGATATTATCAAATATTTAATTATCTGCCATTTTCGCTAATGGGTGTGATACTATTTTTTATTCCTATAATTGTATCATCTACAAAATGAAAAGTTTTGGATCTTATGAAACTGCAAGTGAGAAATGTGTATCGGAAACAGAGAACCATCAAACAAGCATTGCAATACACTTTGTGATTGCTTCAGATTCTGATTGCATGTTTTTGAGTTTTACATGGAACTCGTACACATTGCTTTCTGTCTTATGGGTAAAATAGAAACCATGAGCTTGCTGTCTACTTTTCCACAATATTTTAACTTTTGCAAAAGGGTACCATGGTTCACACAATCAAAAATCCATAAGAAAGTCAAAGGTGGTAATTTAAGATTTATTGATGTTGGTATGAACATCAACAGTTTTGCAGATGTGTTGCTATTGTGACTGTTCTTGTATCAAATGGAAGGTCACCCTGATGTTCGTGAGCACTGCATACAGGTGGAATGCCACACGTTAATAGAGTGCAGTGTTACAATTGAAGGTAAAGCACTAGTTGGGACACATGAGTGATGTCTGTGTAACAGTAGAGTGATCATCCGTCATGCCATGAAGGATAATTACAACAAATGATTGGGTTCACATCAGTGTTAAGCACAGAAGGCTTGTTGATTAGGGATGTTGCTCGATATGTGTACTGGAGTCAAAGTAACATGGTGCAACCATGCCATTAGTTTCAATGGACAGAAAGTGTTGAGGACCTAAACTGCAAAGGTCATCCACATTTGGCAGGTGCCACAGGATGATAGATACCTTCAATTTCAGAGTCGCAGGAGCCCTAGGATGACTACTCCTGAAGTGAATTTGGTGTTCAAAGAGGATACAGGGCATCATGTATCGCATCAAACTTTGAGGTGATTACATGTTGCAAATCTCCTTTCTCAGTGACCATAGTGGGTACTAGGTGTACACCACAACAGCATGGACTCCGTTGCAATGGGCAGGAAATGATGTAGAATGGACGCCCCAGAATTGGCTGTGAGTATTGGTTACAAATGAAACTCAGATGTGTTAGTACTCTGATATTCGCAGACAACATCTTTGGAGACAACCTGGTAATATTGAACACCTCCAACACTGACTCCCCACATGTGCAACAAGGTGGTGTAGTAGTGATGTTCTAATGTGGCATTTCATGCGGCCATTGTAAACCTCTCGTGGTTGTTGGGGGCAATCTCAATGCTCTGTGGTACTTGGGATGATATTTTGCAGGCAATAGTGGGACCGTATTGCCTACAGTTTGGTCACAATTTCGTCTTGATGGATGATAACGCATGGGCTCATCGTGCTGTTCTTCTAAACTTACTCCTTCACCAGACTGGAGTGTCCTGCCTGCTCCCTGGGCATGAACCCAATCTAAAATGGGTGGGAGCGATGGATATGAGCTGTTTTTTGATGTTGACAATGACCACATACTCTGCGCGACTTATGCAGAATTGCCATTGAAGAGTGGGGCAGTTTGGACGAGGGCAGGTGGATGATACCATTGGCGATATGTCAGGATGGATCCAAGTCTGCATCTGAACAAGGGAACTTTCCACCATGTGTTATTACCATTGTTCAGGAATGCTGTGGAAACCCCTCTTGGGAAATGGACAGTTTTGTCACTACAGTTTTTTAATTCTGTGATCAGGACACATTCCAAATGCATAAATACACATGCGCCAGAGCCAAGTTTTGTTTGCTATGTCACAAATTTCAAAATAAAGGTGCCCCGTGCCCGTGCAAAACGTGTGTGTGTGTGTGTGTGTGTGTGTGTGTGTGTGTGTGTGTGTGTGTGTGTGGTTTTTTTTTTTTTTTTTTTTTTTACGACAAAGTAAATATAGCCTGTTTGGTTCACAGTCCTTTTTGAAATCCAAACTGTTCGTTGACTGATTCTTCTATCACTTCTTGTTAGAATGATTTCATAGTTATGATTGGTAAGAACAAAATTGTGGATGTTACAAAATACTGTAGAACAACTGCAATGTCTTTTCATTTATAATCCTTTACAGTTTGTTACTGACTGTTTTTCCATACTCTGTGTTCATAACGTCTATTGTACTTGGTCTTCTCAAAAATACTGGCAGTAACGAGATAGCTCAGAAATTCTTTACTACTGTTTTCTCATTTTTGTGAAATGCCATTAAAACAGCATATTGAAGTATCTTTTGGAGAATGTTACTGGAAAAGATTAATTATATCAATAACTCAATATATTAACAAGTTCAGCTGATCACTTGTCACTATTTTGCTACTAATTTCTTCATAACCACTTAGGGGTGTTGAGAACATTGAAAACTTCTTTCCTAGATGGAGGTTGAAGTTGAATGAGGGATGTCCACAAATTAAGTTTCATTCATGTGTGTAGTGTTTTTTCCACAGCAGCTCTAAAATAGCAGTTTGGCATGTGCATGGTGATTACTTTGTGTCAACAAGGAGATTACAACTAGAGTTGTTTGTGCGGTGTTTCTACTGTATAGCATTTGCTCAAAATGGTGAAGGTGATGGAGACATCCAGCTGTTGGTGGTATTAGACATGCAATTGTTTTTCTGAATGCGAAGAACACTAAACCAATTAGCTTTCATGAATAGATTTGTGAAATTTGCAGAGAGAATGCAATGAGTGATTCAATGGAAAGGAGTTGGATCTAACAGTTCAGTGAAAGATGTGTTAAAGTGCGTTATGATGAATGAATTGGGAGGCCATATTTGGTTAATGAATTGGTTCGTGCTGTTGAAAAACTGGTAAAGGGAAACAGCAAGTTTACGGTAGCTGATGCTTCTAAAAACTTTACACAGATTTAAAGACCACTTCTTCATGAAATTCAGTCTGAAAAACTGAACTTTTAAAAACTGTGTGCTCGTTGGGTGCCAGAAACTCTTATAGAGCAACGCAGAAAAACACCATGTGGATAGTGCGTGTGACTTTATGGCTCACTACAACAAAGATAGTCATTATTTTCTAATCAAGATAATGACAGGGGATGACACTTCGATCACTTATGATACACCTAAATCGAAACAGTAATCAGTGAAATGAAAACACAGTTCATCGCCAGTAAAGAGCAAATCTTGACACCTAGAACAGCCACATGCAGAGTCGTTTGAGAAAATTTAACAATAATGAGGTCAAAGAATAAGTTACCACATGGTTCACAACACAAGCAGCAACATTCTGTGAGGAAGACCTACAAAAACCAGTGTCATACTGTCTCTACAAAATGGTGAGAGCTATGTAGGAAGATAGTTTAAGATTTTTATTTAATTTTTTCAATAAATAGTTTTTCTTTACCTGTACTAATTTTGTTTTAATGACCAGGGGAACTTTGTTTCTGTATACACCTCGTATCAGCTACTGGGAGAAAAAAGTTGTTAGAAGTTTCTGCAGTTTTGGGCCATCTTCAGTTGGCTCATTATCTACTTTTCTCTCCCCCCCCCTCCCTCCCCCCCCTCTCTCTCTCTCTCTCTCTCTCTCTCTCTCTCTCTCTCTCTCTCTCTCTCTGTCAAGAGGTTAGACAGAGCGTGGGGCAGGGAGGGGGTAGCGTAAAAGGAGAAAAGTTGGAAAACTGGGTGTGTAGGTGGAGTAGAGCTGTGCGGTGCTGGAATGGGAACAGGGAAGGGGCTAGATGGATAAAGACAATGACTAATGAAGGTTGAAGCCAGGAAGATTACTGGAAGGAGGCTAGATTACAGAGAGAATTCCCACCTAGGCTATTCAGAAAAGCTGGTGTCGATGGGAAGGTTCCAGATGGCACAGGCTTTGAAGCAGTCTTTGAAATCAAGAACGTCGTGTTGGGTGGTGTGCTTACAAACAGGACTGTCCAGTGGTTTCTTAGCCACAGTTTGTCATTGGCCATTCATGCGGGCAGGTAGCTTATTGGTTGTCATGGCCACGGAGACTACAGCACAGTCGTTGCAGCGTAGATCACATGACTGGTTTCACAGGTAGGCCTGCCTTCGATGTTATGGGTGCTGTTTGTGACTGAACTGGAGTAGCTGGTGGTGGTGGTGGTGGTGGTGGTGGTGGTGGTGGTGGGAGAATGTGTGGGACAGGTCTTGCATCTAGGACTATTAGAGGGATATGAACCAGGAGGCAAGGAGGCTGGGAGCAACGGTTGTATGGGAATGGGCAAGGATAATGTGTAGGTTTGGTGGGCGGCGGAATAAAATTGTGGGAGGGGTGGGAAGGATGGTTGGTAGGATAGTTCTCATTTCAGGCCACGATGAGAGGTAGTGGAAAACCTGGGGAGAATGTAATTCAGTTGCTCTGTGGCCACGCGGTGGAACTTTAGAAGGCGGAGAGCGACTGGAAAGATACGGTGTGGGGGATCTGTTTTTGTACAAGGTTGGGAGGGTAATAACAAACTGTGAAGGCCTCAGTGAGATTATTGGTATATTTTGAGAAGGACTGCTTGTCATGTGCATCCTCCCACCACCACATAGACCAATCAGGTCACAAACATCACCTGTCCAATCAAAGGCAGGGCTACCTGCGAAACCAGTCACGCGATGTAGAAGCTAAGCTTCAACCACTGTGCTGCATTGTCCGTGAGCACGACAACCAATAAGCTGTCTGTCCACATGAATGGCCACCGTTCTTGTGTGCTCTCACAAGCAGCACTTTACTGTTCTACACTGTGTGTGTGTGTGTGTGTGTGTGTGTGCGTGCGTGCGTGCGTGCGTGCGTGCGCGTGCTCGTTTGTTTGTTTGTTTTCAACAAAGGCCTTGCTGGTAGAAATCTCATTTTTCAACAGTCTCTTTGTGGTGCCTATCTGTGACTCGGCATCTCCACTATATATATAGTGAGTAGCAACTATCCTTTTCATAATATTGTTACATTTCTTGATTACTTCAGACTGTCTCAGTGACAGTGGAAAGTTAACTCAGATAAAGAACCTCCATTAAGGCACCTGTGAACTGTATTAGTGGATGTATGTCAGTGACTGCAAATCGGAGTACTTGGACATGCTGAATTTGATAAGACCAAGTTGAGCAGCCACACAAGTGTGTAAGATATGCTTGGTCAGTAATGCAAACAAGTAGAACTTTGAAAAAAATTGACTTATTCCCACTACCTACAGACATGAGAATAACCACTCAGCCACCTTGGACCATAAAAGTTCTCTTTATTTTGCACACCATTGTGTTACAGCACATAAATGATGGTTGTTTAACAACTTGACTGTTTCTTTCATTAACCTCAGTTAAGGCTTACTGGGGCATGCAGGGATCTGTCAGAGTGGACTCTTATTTTCCTAACTGCTCATGGATCCTTCAAAATTCTCTTTTCCTCCTCCCAGTGGAAAGGGTGGGCTGCTGGAAGGTACTAACACTCGAACTAATAAGAGGGCAGATGCAAGATTAAAGCAGTACACAACATTAACAGAACTCAGGCTAGTAATCAGAATGTGTGTGTAGTTATAAAAAGGAAAGCAAGACGTTTCGATAAAATCTTGCCTTACTACATCCAGAAAGGCTTAAAAAGAATTGTTGCGACTCTAAAATCTGTAAATTGGTTGTGATATGTGACTGTGTTGGTTGAAACATCAGTTCCCAACAATCTGCTAACCTACAGAGTACTAAGTGCCTGGGAATATGCCTTCAACACAGAGTTCCACAGCACTTTGAACTTCAGCAAAAGTTCTGTATCATGTAGGGACCTAGTTGCTATACCTATCAAAGAACTGAAGAGTGAGTGGGCTCTGGAGGGAATTGTTGATATTCAGAACATTATGAAAAGGCTAGATGGAGGCCTGGTGAAATCTGACTCTTCCATTCTTCCCTTCAGTACCCCAAAACTACCAGAGCACATCAAGGCAGGCTTTCTTTGCCTAAACATACAGCTGTATGTCCCAAACCTGATAAGCTGTTTTAAATGCCAGCATTTTGGGCATACAACCTTAGGGTGTAAAGGAGAAGTGACGTGTAGCAGCTGCAGTGAGGCTGCTCATGGAGTTGGTTGCTCATCTCCTGCCAAATGTGTCGACTGCTCTGGAAACCACCCTGTTTGGAGTAGGGACTGCAGAATCTTTCTAGAGGAACACAAAGTACAGGAAATAAAAACAACAAGGCAAATCCCCTAAGGTGAGGCCAGAAAGATCTGAAAGTCCACGCAGCCCCCCACATTACTACATCTTTGGTGTCAATGCTTTAGAAGTCTACCCCAAAAGCTGATGATGTCTCTACAGAAACGGAGGTGGCAGATGTCAGCACGAACATGTGCATGTGCCAGTGCACTTGCAAGACAGCAAATGTTTGAGTCTGTAGCCCCCCCCCCCCTCCCCCCTCCCCGAGCAGCAAGAAAAGGTACAGAGGCCAACATGAGCTGACACTATTCATTAGCCCAGCATGGTTGTTGCCACCCCTACTCCAGCTCCAGCAAAACACTCAGAACAGTGAAAACCTACTGTAAAGCAGCAATAACAGGTAAAATCAAGTAGTAAACCTTCGGACCATATCAATGTGATTCTACCTGATGCTTCATCTGACTCTTTCCCAGAGCTGATAGAGTATGAGGTATGTGTGGGGCAATCGTATCACCCCGTGACTGAACCTCCACCCTCTGCAGTTTCCCACCCCGGCAGAGAGACAGGATGAAGGTGAGGACGTATGCAGTCCATCAATAAAGGAGGTGGCTTACAAAACACTCATTCGACCTATACTTAAGTATTGCTCATCAGTGTGGGATCCATACCAGGTCGGGTTGACAGAGGAGATAGAGAAGAGCGGCGCATTTTGTCACAGGGTTATTTGGTAAGCGCGATAGTGTTACAGAGATGTTTAGCAAACTCAAGTGGCAGACTCTGCAAGAGAGGCGCTCTGCATCGCGGTGTAGCTTGCTGTCCAGGTTTCGAGAGGGTGCGTTTCTGGATAAGGTATCGAATATATTGCTTCCCCCTACTTATACCTCCCGAGGAGATCACGAATGTAAAATTAGAGAGATTCGAATGCGCACGGAGGCTTTCCGGCAGTCATTCTTCTCGCGAACCATATAAGACTGGAACAGGAAAGGGAGGTAATGACAGTGGCACGTAAAGTGCCCACCGCCACACACCATTGGGTGGCTTGTGGAGTATAAATGTAGAATGTAGATGTAGATGTGGTGAAACTTTGTCTACTATCTCTGCATAAACCACTGTGTGTGTGTGTGTGTGTGTGTGTGTGTGTGTGTGTGTGTGTGTGTGTGTGTGTGTGTCCAGGAGACCAATCAGTTGTACACATCTGAGCTACGGGGCTATGTACTCCATAAAAGAATGACCTGAGTGGAGAGCGAGCTCGGAGCAGAGTACGTATTTTTACCAGTACAGACTACCATTCCTCGCCTCTCACTTTCAACGAATTGACAGTCAGTTGCCATATCTGTGCATGTGTACTATCCATTGACAATGTGTTTCCTTTACTTGCTGCCACTTGATGTGCTCAGCAAAGAGGCTCTAAACGATCTTCTTGCACAACTCCCCCCACCCCTTCATCCCTTGTTGGTGATTGTAATGCACACAGTGGGCTTTGGGGCTCCGCAACTATCTGTCTCAGGGGTAGAGCAGTTGAGAGTCTTGTCATATTGTCATGTGTATTTGCTAAATATGTGATAGAGCACGCACTTCAGCACTGCAGCTGAGTTGTTCTCTGTCGCAAGTCTCTCAGTTCGCTCCCTAGCACTTTCTCACACGACGCAATGCGAAGTGATCAATGACTTGATTGGAAGTGGTCACTTCCGGATCTTAATTCACCTGCCAGATAGTGTGGAACCTGAAAGGAAACTGCCACATTGGATGCTCAGTAGAGCAGGCTGGACACTTTACAGGCAGCTAGTCCAGTATGAACATAAAGTCAATGTTGAAGAATGGGAGGATCATATTACCAAAAGGATCAACCATGCTGCTGCAGCATCCAATTCTCAGTCCACAGGACAGTTGAAGAGGCAGCCTGCCCCTTGGTGGAGTGACAAATCTCACTCTGCAGTCGGGTCCCGCATGTGGCTCTGTTCAAGTACCAGCCAACTGCAGAGAATCTTGCAGCCTGGCAAGGGTGAAATGTTGCTGGATTATTCAAGAGAGCAAGGAGAGATCGTGGCAACAATTCCTGAACACCATTAATCATTCCACAGTGACCTTTGTTGTATGGGAGACCATCAGGAGGATGTCTGGGAGGGGGGGGGGGGGCAAGGTGCCCCATGGCTGCTGTAATGGGGAACAGCACTCTTGAAACCAATCCACGAGATGTTGCCCAAACTTTGGTGGCCTATTGTGCCACCACCAGTCAGGATCCAGGTTTCCAGCATCATAGAGCGGTTGCCTAGAGGAGCTTCCAGTCCACCACTGATGAAGATTACAACTGCGCATTTTCAATGTGGGATATGGATTCTGCATTGCCTGCAGCTTATGACATCCCCTGGTAATGACAGTACCTTACAGTATGCTACTGTACCTCCCAAAGTGAAACAAAGATATGCTCCTTGCACTTTAATGCAGTTTGGGCATCTGTTCACTTTCCCGACTTGTGGCCTGAGGCAATATTAATTCCTCTTTTAAAACCCGGGAAAGACCATACCTGCCCAAGTAGTTACCGTAGTGTTGCTCAACCACTGCCTCATCTGGATCTTAGAATCGAGGCAACTCCTTAATCGCTTTTAGTGTGGGTTCAGGAGGTATCTCTCCACCTTTGATAACCTGGCCCTCCTGGAGGTGGCTACACAACAGGGTTTCATGTGTCAGCATCACCTTCTAGGTATTTTTTTTGACATTGAGAAGGCTTATGATACTACTAGGAGGCATCTAATGCTCGAGCAGATTTGTGAATGGGGTTTTCGTAGTTGTCTTCCCATTTTTATTCAGTCCTTTCTCTCGCCACAGTATTTTCGACATTGAGTCATGACATCCTGTCCGATTGCTTTGAGCAGGAGAACGGTGTCCATCAAGTTAGTGCTTTAAGTGTGACCATCTTTGCTGTAGCTGCTAATAGCAGTATGTCAGTTGTGAAAACTCCTGTCCAGTGTTCTTTGTTTGTGGTCAACTTCTGTGTTTCACTCTTCTTCAAGCCCTTCAACGACAACACAACAGTTGCAACTAACTCTTCAATGTTTGGATGAATGGGCACAGAAGAGCATTTTTAAGTTTTCATCCAAGAAGTCTGTGTGGGTTCTTTTTAACTGTTCTCAATCATTTTTAACTTTGAGTTGGGGACGAAGGACTCTGTTCTTAAATTTAAAGACACAGTGGGGTTTCTGCGCCTCATATTTGACTGCAAACTTACGTGGTTGACACATCTTAAGGAACAGAAAAAACAGTCCCTTAGGGCTGTTTTTTAAAATGACTTAGCCACAGTACATGGGGAGCAGACAGGACTTGGCTGCTACGGTTTCACCGATCATTTGTGTGATATGCGCTAGATTAAGGGTGGACAGTGTATGGGTTTGCGAGACCCTCTTATTTAAAGATGTTGGACGTGGCGTGTCCTGAAGGGATTCAGTTGGCCATTGGGGCGTTCAGAACAAGCCCCATACCAAACCTCTATGGAGAGGCTGGTGAACTGCCACTTCCCATCAGGCAATGGCTACTTTATGGGGTGTCAGGCATATCAAACACTGTTCACACCATACACACCCACATACTGTACAGTTGCTCAGCCTCATTGCAAAGGCTTTTTCGTAACCAGCAATGGACAAGAAGGCCCTATGGTATTCATGCACAGGGTTGCCTTATAGAGATGAGTGTGACTGGTCTCAATATTTACATCGAGGTTGTAGCAAATTTCCACCTTGGCTCCTCCGGAGGCACAGATTTATTTTAGACTTGACCAATTTTAAGAAAGATAGTACACCAGATTTTACATTTCGCTCAGTTTTTTTAACGTTTTAGATATGCATCACTGTTTCACAGTAGTGTACACAGATGGCTCCAAACAAGAGAATTACATTGGCTGCTCTGTTGTGTTCCCCAACAGTGTCACTAGGATTTGCCTTCGTAACATATACCATTTTCTCAGTAGAGCTCCACACAATCCTGAAGGCACTGGAGCAGATGCGATGTATTCAGGGCAAAAGGTTTCTCATCTGCTCTGATGCCTTACAATTCTTAAGGAACCTGTACTCAGCTGAGAAGCTGGCCCAACTGATACATGATCAACTATACTTGCTCCAATGGCAGGGAAAGCAGGTGCCGTTCTGCTGGATGCCAGGTCATGTAGGGATATGGGTGTAATGAAGAGGCAGATCGGGCTGCCAAGGAGACCTGCAGAGGACAGGATGTGGCACGTTGTCCTGTTCCCCCTACAGGATATCATTTCTGCACTACACAAGGAGTTTCTGCTGTTGTGGGATGAGGCATGCCTGGCAGTAACAGACAATAAGCTACAGTTAGTGAAGTCAGCTATCTGGCAGTGGCATTCATCCTGCCAGTTGCTCACACGGGATGAAGTGCCCTTCACACGTCTTCAAATTGGGCACTGCACTCTTACACATGACTTTTTACTATGCCGAGAAGATATCGCGTTTTGTGATGCTTGTGGCATGCAAATCTCTGTACGCCATATTCTAACAGAGTGCATGCTATACTGTGACACAAGGGAAGAAGCAAATATTGGTGGGGATCTGCCCTCTATTTTAGCTGATGATGAGACAAAGTTTTGTGATGTGTCTGGACTCCTGCCTAAGCTTTTAGGCTGGATGTTTTAGTGTGTTGCAGAGTAGCTGGCTCCTCCTCTTTTATTCTTGCAGTCAGCCAGTGACATCCATGTGCTTTATTGTTTTAGCTCTTTATACCACTTTCTTCCTTTTTAGTTCGTTTGAATATTGGTGATACTATGTTCGGTGCTTCTGTGTGGGTACACATAGTATTACAACTTCTGTTACCTTTATTTTATGTGCTGTTATAGTGTATTTTCCCCCCATGAACCATGGACCTTGCCGTTGGTGGGGAGGCTTGCGTGTCTCAGCGATACAGATAGCCGTACCGTAGGTACAACCACAACGGAGGGATATCTGTTGAGAGGCCAGACAAACGTGTGGTTCCTGAAGAGGGGCAGCAGCCTTTTCAGTAGTTGCAAGGGCAACAGTCTGGATGATTGACTGATCTGGCCTTGTAACAATAACCAAAACTGCCTTGCTGTGCTGGTACTGCGAACGGCTGAAAGCAAGGGAAATTACGGCCGTAATTTTTCCCGAGGGCATGCAGCTTTACTGTATGATTAAATGATGATGGCGTCCTCTTGGGTAAAATATTCCGGAGGTAAAATAGTCGCCCATTCGGATCTCCGGGCAGGGACTACTCAAGAGGACGTCGTTATCAGGAGAAAGAAAACTGGCATTCTACGGATCGGAGCGTGGAATGTCAGATCCCTTAATCGGGCAGGTAGGTTAGAAAATTTAAAAAGGGAAATGGATAGGTTAAAGTTAGATATAGTGGGAATTAGTGAAGTTCGGTGGCAGGAGGAACAAGACTTCTGGTCAGGTGACTACAGGGTTATAAACACAAAGTCAAATAGGGGTAATGCAGGAGTAGGTTTAATAATGAATAGGAAAATAGGAACGCGGGTAAGCTACTACAAACAGCTTAGTGAACGCATTATTGTGGCCAAGATAGATACGAAGCCCACACCTACTACAGTAGTACAAGTTTATATGCCAACTAGCTCTGCAGATGACGAAGAAATTGAAGAAATGTATGATGAAATAAAAGAAATTATTCAGATAGTGAAGGGAGACAAAAATTTAATAGTCATGGGTGACTGGAATTCGAGTGTAGGAAAAGGGAGAGAAGGAAACGTAGTAGGTGAATATGGATTGGGGCTAAGAAATGAAAGAGGAAGCCGCCTGGTAGAATTTTGCACAGAGCACAACTTAATCGTAACTAACACTTGGTTTAAGAATCATGATAGAAGGTTGTATACATGGAAGAACCCTGGAGATACTAAAAGGTATCAGATAGATTATATAATGGTAAGACAGAGATTTAGGAACCAGGTTTTAAATTGTAAGACATTTCCAGGGGCAGATATGGATTCTGACCAGTCTCTTGGTTATGAACTGCAGATTGAAACTGAAGAAACTGCAAAAAGGTCGGAATTTAAGGAGATGGGACCTGGATAAACTGAAAGAACGAGAGGTTGTAGAGAGTTTCAGGGAGAGCATAAGGGAACAATTGACAGGAATGGGGGAAAGAAATACAGTAGAAGAAGAATGGGTAGCTTTGAGGGATGAAGTAGTGAAGGCAGCAGAGGATCAAGTAGGTAAAAAGACGAGGGCTAATAAAAATCCTTGGGTAACAGAAGAAATATTGAATTTAATTGATGAAAGGAGAAAATATAAAAATGCAGTAAATGAAGCAGGCAAAAAGGAATACAAACGTCTCAAAAATGAGATCGACAGGAAGTGCAAAATGGCTAAGCAGGGATGGCTAGAGGACAAATGTAAGGATGTAGAGGCTTATCTCACTAGGGGTAAGATAGATACTGCCTACAGGAAAATTAAAGAGACCTTTGGAGATAAGAGAACCACTTGTATGAACATCAAGAGCTCAGATGGAAACCCAGTTCTAAGCAAAGAAAGGAAAGCAGAAAGGTGGAAGGAGTATACAGAGGGTCTATACAAGGGCGATGTACTTGAGGACAATATTATGGAAATGGAAGAGGATGTAGATGAAGATGAAATGGGAGATAAGATACTGCGTGAAGAGTTTGACAGAGCACTGAAAGACCTGAGTCGAAACAAGGCCCCCGGAGTAGATAACATTCCATTGGAACTACTGACGGCCTTGGGAGAGCCAGTCCTGACAAAACTCTACCATCTGGTGAGCAAGATGTATGAAACAGGCGAAATACCCTCATACTTCAAGAAGAATATAATAATTCCAATCCCAAAGAAAGCAGGTGTTGACAGATGTGAGAATTACCGAACAATCAGTTTAATAAGCCACAGCTGCAAAATACTAACACGAATTCTTTACAGACGAAGGGAAAAATTAGTAGAAGCCGATCTCGGGGAAGATCAGTTTGGATTCCGTAGAAATACTGGAACACGTGAGGCAATACTGACCTTACGACTTATCTTAGAAGAAAGATTAAGGAAAGGCAAACCTACGTTTCTAGCATTTGTAGACTTAGAGAAAGCTTTTGACAATGTTGACTGGAATACTCTCTTTCAAATTCTAAAGGTGGCAGGGGTAAATTACAGGGAGCGAAAGGCTATTTACAATTTGTACAGAAACCAGATGGCAGTTATGAGTCGAGGGACATGAAAGGGAAGCAGTGGTTGGGAAGGGAGTAAGACAGGGTTGTAGCCTCTCCCCGATGTTATTCAATCTGTATATTGAGCAAGCAGTAAAGGAAACAAAAGAAAAATTCGGAGTAGGTATTAAAATCCATGGAGAAGAAATAAAAACTTTGAGGTTCGCCGATGACATTGTAATTCTGTCAGAGACAGCAAAGGACTTGGAAGAGCAGTTGAACGGAATGGATGGTGTCTTGAAGGGAGGATATAAGATGAACATCAACAAAAGCAAAACGAGGATAATGGAATGTATTCGAATTAAATCAGGTGATGCTGAGGGAATTAGATTAGGAAATGAGACACTTAAAGTAGTAAAGGAGTTTTGCTATTTGGGGAGCAAAATAACTGATGATGGTCGAAGTAGAGAGGATATAAAACGTAGACTGGCAATGGCAAGGAAAGCGTTTCTGAAGAAGAGAAATTTGTTAACATCGAGTATAGATTTAAGTGTCAGGAAGTCATTTCTGAAAGTATTTGTATGGAGTGTAGCCATGTATGGAAGTGAAACATGGACGGTAAATAGTTTGGACAAGAAGAGAATAGAAGCTTTCGAAATGTGGTGCTACAGAAGAATGCTGAAGATTAGATGGGTAGATCACATAACTAATGAGGAAGTATTGAATAGGATTGGGGAGAAGAGAAGTTTGTGGCACAACTTGACCAGAAGAAGGGATCGGTTGGCAGGACATGTTCTGAGTCATCAAGGGATCACCAATTTAGTATTGGAGGGCATCGTGGAGGGTAAAAATCGTAGGGGGAGACCAAGAGATGAATACACTAAGCAGATTCAGAAGGATGTAGGTTGCAGTAGGTACTGGGAGATGAAGAAGCTTGCACAGGATAGAGTAGCATGGAGAGCTGCATCAAACCAGTCTCAGGACTGAAGACCACAACAACAACAACAACAACAACAACATAGTGTATTTTACTGACATTTGTCACAAACTGTTTTTGCTTGGGCGCTGAAGGCCTTGCTGTTGTGTGCCCGTACAGACATACCCTCCGTCCTTAGGGTGTGTAGTACCACCTTTCATTCTTCATTGGTTCCTGAAGCCTGATGATTAGTTGTTGCTAGGTTTGTGGGTGAAGTGATATGCCATAAAAGTAACACATTTTCATCTCCAGGATACTTGATTGGATTAAAGCCCCAGTTTTGAGCAGACAGGTACTGCAAATCCGTAGTATTCCTTAGAACTGAGATGCAGTGATACTGACAGATCATTGTGGGGAACATACTGCTGTTTAAAATGTATATAAACACCTTCATTTTTATTTTACCACCAGCTAAAATATGATGGTGAAGGTGAAAACCAAAAAGAAATCGGCCCAAGGCTACCATACTGAGTCCTCCAAATTTTTCTGTTGCTACATCATCTCACATGAATACTACTTTCCAGGCACAAATGTATCATTACTAATCATTCCATAGAACCTTCCACTGCTCCACAAGCAAATTGCAATAACACATGCACCACCCTGAACGATGTCGCACATTTGTGTATGCGGTTGGTGGTTTACAGACGTCAACAGGATCATGAAAATGTCTTTTGGTCTCTTAATCGATAATTCTTTCATTGACATAAGTATTTGATTTGCTATGAAGATTCAAAATAGGTTTTGTTTGTCTGCTTCGAACAGTGGACATGAGTTGTGCATTCCTTGCGTGTTTCCCTGATCTTTCTGTATCAAAATACAGGGTGTATACGCTCCGGGAGAAACCCGTTCATCCAGGAGAAAACTGGGAAAAACCCTGGAATTTTTTAGAATATTGTAAATTTTTCATTGTTTTAGTCTTCAGTTAAATTTTTGTAATTTTGACTGGTAAGAACTGATAAATAGCAAAATGTGTCAAAGGCTTTAGGACAAAGACTGTGGAATACTTCACAACAATAAACTGCTGCTGATGAGCGCGACGTCACAGCCGTATACATAAAGTTCGTATGAGCAGTTGCCTGCGGGCTCATGCGCATGAGCAGATGAGTTGCGTATAGGCAGTAACTTCTCCCGATTCCGACTGTTTGAAGTGTGGCTGTTAACTGTATCAGCAGTGGTAACAAGTATCCAGATGCTGCCCGGAAAAATTGTTCTGGTGTGGTCAAGCTGCCAGATTCGCTCATGCGTGGAGCAGTCTGGGTTGTAGTAGGGAAGGGGTTAGTCTACATGTGGCCCGTGTTCACGTTTAGTGATTTTGCTTTTCCTCTTTGTTTACATTTCTAAATGAAAACAAAGCGGGTTTGTGTGGCTGGGAGCTGTCAAGTGACTAAAATACATTCACGTAATTACGGAAGGCTAAAATATGTTATTAGTTACAGTTTTGTGATTTTATTTTGTTTCCATGTCTTTGGCAGTTGACTATTAATCGCCTTGCAGAAGAGTGAAGTAATTTTTGTCGGTTTACTAAAAAAAAGAAAGTGGCTTTTATTGATATTTTCTGTTGAGGCAGTGAATTTATTAGAAATGATGTCTTTCATTCCACACTATTGGTTAGTTTAAACTGTTCACTGAATTTCAAGTGCACAATTTCGTCTTCTGGCATGTATGGCATTATTCCAGCTTGATATAATAGTGTACTGGTACTCAAAGAAAATTTGCATCCCGAAAACAGCACTGTAAAGCTTAATATCAGGTTTGGCCCACTTCATTGTGAACTGGACATATGAATGTGTACTTTAAGCTGTATTACGCATTTTAGTATGGTTTACAAAATTCTGATGCTCCAGTATCCTCTGATGTTCTATTCCTTTTGCGATGTCATGTAAGACCTGTCACCGCAGCCGCACAAGCTCAGTAATGCCTGTTTTCTGGCGCTCTGTGGCAACTGCCGAAACGAAACTATTTCTAACAGGTTGCTGGAAAATACTGTGAGTGATGCTGTGTAAAGTGTTACTTTCAAAGTAATTTTCCTTTTATGGAAGATGAACTATGATGCGTGTGAGAATGTGCAAGGAATTTCTTAAATCACAGAGTGTTTGACTCTTATCTAAAACTTAACACAGTGAGGACCGGCCACACGTAACAATGATGTTGCTATTGGCTGACTAGATCACGTGTCGTATGCTCTTAACATATGTTGCCTGTCATTGGCTGGTGAGATCACGTGACATGAGATATTATTGATCTACATCGATACTCTGCAAGTCACATTTAAGTGCCTGGCAGAGAGTTCATCAAACCACCTTCACAATTCTCTATTGTTCCAATCTCGTGTAGCGCACAGAAAGAATGAACACCTGTATCTTTCCGTACTAGCTCTGATTTCCCTTATTTTATTGTGGTGATTGTTCCTCCCTATGTAGGTCGGTGTCAGCAAAATTTGTTTGCATTTGGAGGTGAAAGTTGGTGATTGGGATTCCGTGAGAAGATTCTGTCGCAACAAAAAACACCTTTCTTTTAATGATGTCCAGCCCAAATCCTGTATCATTTCAGTGACACTCTGTCCCATACTTCGTGATAATACAAAATGTGCTGCCCTTCTTTGAGCTTTTTCAGTGTACTCTGTCAGTCCTATCTGATACGGATCCGACACCGCACAGCAGTATTCTAAAAGAGGATGGACAAGCGTAGTGTAGGCAGTCTCCTTAGTAGGTCTGTTACATTTTCTAAGTTTCCTGCCACTAAAATGCAGTCTTTGGTTAGCCTTCCCCACAACATGTTCTGTGTGTTTCTTCCAATTTAAGTTGTTCATAATTGTAATACCTAGGTATTTAGTTGAATTTACGGCTTTTAGATTAGACTGATTTATCGTGTAACCAAAGTTTAAAAAGTTCCTTTCAGCACTCATGTGGATGAGCTCAGACTTTTAGTTATTTAGGGTCAACTGCCACTTTTCACACCATTCAGATATCTTTTCTAAATCGTTTTGCAGTTTGTTTTGATCTTATGATGACTTATTAGTCGATAAACAACAGTGTCATTTGCAAACAACCGAAGACGGCTGCTCAGATTGTCTCCCAAATTGTTTATATAGATAAGGAACAGCAAAGGGCCTATAACACTACCTTGGGGAACGCCAGAATTCACTCCTGTTTTATTTGATGACTTTCCATCAATTACTACGAACTGTGACCTCTCTGGCAGGAAATCAAAAATACAGTCACATAACAGAGACGATATTCCATAAGCACGCAATTCCACTACAAACCGCTCGTGTGGTACGGTGTCAAAAGCCTTCCAGAAATCCAGAAATACGGAATCGATCTTAAATCCCTTGTCAATAGCACTCAACACTTCATGTGAATAAAGAACTAGTTGTGTTTCACAGGAACGATGTTTTCTAAACCCATGTTGACTGTGTGTCAATAGACCATTTTCTTCGAGGTCATTCATAATGTTCTAACACAATATACGTTCTAAAATTCTGCTGCATATTGACGTTGACGATATGGGCCTGTAATTTAGTGGATTACTCCTACTACCTTTCTTGAATATTGGTGTGACCTGTGCAACTTTCCAGTCTTCGGGTACGAATCTTTTGTGGAGTGAATGGTTGTATACAATTGTTAAGTATGGAGCTAATGCATTAGCATACTCTGAAAGGAACCTAATTGGTATTCAGTCTGTACCAGAAGACTTGCTTCTATTAAGTGATTTAAGTTTCTTCGCTATCCAGAGGATATTTAGTTCTACGTTACTCATGTTGGCAGCTGTTCTTGATTCGAATTCTGAAATATTTACTTCATCTTATTTCGTGAAGGCATTTTGGAAGACTGTGTGTAGTAACTCTGCTTTTGCAGCACTGTCTTAGATAGTATCACCATTGCTATTGCACAGAGAAGGCATTGATTATTTCTTGCCGCTAACATACTTCACATACAACCAGAATCTCTTTGAATTTTCTGCCAGGTTTGGAGACAGTTTCATTGTGAGAACTGTTATAAGCATCTCGTATTGAAGTCTGTGCTAAATTTCGAGCTTCTGTAAAAGATCGCCAATCATGGGGATTTTGTATCTGTTTAAATTTGGCACGTTTGTTTCATTGTTTCTGCAACAGTGTTCTAACTCGTTTTGTGTACCAAGAAGGATCAGCTTCGTCGTTTGTTAATTTATTTGGTATAAATCTTTCAATTGCTGCCTATACTATTTCTTTGAATCCAAGCCACATCTGGTCTACACTTATATTATTAATTTGGAATGAGTGGAGATTGTCTCTCAGGAAAGCATCAAGTGAATTATCTGATTTTTTGAATAGGTATATTTTTTGCTTATTTTTCAAGGATTTGGGGATTACAGTATTCACTCTCACTACGACAACCCTGTGTTCATTAATCCCTGAATCGGTTTTGATGCTAGTTATTAACTTGGGATTATTTGTTGCTAAGAGGTCAAGTGTGTTTTCACAACCGTTTACTATTCACGTGGGCTCATGAACTAACTGCTCGAAATAATTTTCAGAGAATGTGTTTAGCACAATTTCGGATGATATTTTATGTGTACCTCCGGAATTAAACATGTATTTTCGCTAACATATCTAGGGTAAATTAAAGTCACTACCAACTATTATCGTATGACTCAGGTTCATGTTTGAAATCAAACTCAAGTTTTCTTTGAACCTTTCAACAACTGTATCATCTGAATTGGAAGGTCAGTAAAAGGATCCAATTATTATTTTATATCAGTTGCCAACAATGATCTCTGCCCATATTAACTCAAGGAAGTATCTGCTTCAGTTTCGCGACAAGTTAAACTACTTCTAACAGCAACAAACACGCCACCGCCAACCTTGTTTAGCCTATCCTTTTGGAACAGCGTTAGGTTCTTCACAAAAATTTCGGCGGAGCTTATATTCGGTTTTAGCCAGCTTTCTGTCCATATAACGATTTGAGCATCAGTGCTTTACTTTCCCAACACAGCTACGACAATTTACAACTGTTATACCAGTGGTTCCTGTATCTATGTTCTTTCTGTATTCAGCCTGCACCTTTTGTGTTTTCCGAGACCCTCTAACCTAAAAAACTGCCTAGTCCACGCCACACAGCCCCTGCTACCCACGTAGACGCCTCCTGCGTATAGTGGACACCTGACCTATTCAGCGGAACCTGAAACCCAACCACCCTTTGGCGCAAGTCAAGGAATCTGCAGTCTACATGGTTGCAGAACCATCTGAGCCTCTGATTCAGACCATCCACTTGGCTCTGTACCAGAGGTCCGCGATCGATCCTGTTGACTATGCTGCAAATGGTCAGCTCTGCTTTCATCTTGCAAGCAAGACTGGCAGCCTTTGCCATTTCTGTTAGCCACTTGAAACCAGAGAGAATCTTTTCTGATCCAAAGTGACACATCATTGGTACCGACGTGAGCAACCACCTGCAGTTCGCTGCACCCTGTGCTCTTCTTGGCATCCGTGAGGACCCTTTCCACATCTGGAATGACTCCACCCAGTATGCACACGGAGTGCACATCGGTTTTCTTACTGTTCTTGTCAGCCAAGTCCCTAAGGGGCCCCAAAACGCGCTTAATGTTGGAGCTTCCAACTACCAATAATCCCACCCTCTGTGATTGCCCGAATCTTGCGGGCTGAGTGGTTTCCTCTGAAATAGGACAGGTGACAGCATCTGGCTCAGCAACAAACAAACCGGGGAGGCCTTAGGTGTGGCCACCTGGAAAGTCTTTTGCCGCCTGCTTCACCCCACGGCCGGCCCACAAGAGTGGTGCCCATCCACTGCAGCCTCAAGCTGTGTAACCGAAGCCATCACAGCCTGAAGCTGAGAGCGACATGTCACCAACTTGGCTCGCATCCGAACACAACACTCGCAGTCCCTGTCTGTACTAAAGATCGTGGAAAACTAAACTATGCAGATAAATGGACTATCGGCATGTGCTGCAGAACTCTACTGTAGACCCTGACGAAAATGCAGGAACTGTGTCTACTAATATGCAGATATTCAAAAACCTAACTACCGAAACACTCGGGTGAAACTAAATAATTCGCCCCTGATTACGAACTTATAATATGTCACAAAATCTATTTACCTTCAGATGCAAATGAAAATGTGAAAACAGTGGCTATTAGATATTAAATTTACATCCATCAATTCAAGAAACTGAACTATTAAAGCACACAGATGATCTAATAAAATTCGCTCCTGGTTAGGAACTCGTAAATGTCACAGAAGCAGTTACTTCCCTGGTGCTGTATCTGTCTCGGTCGGCTACTGCTGCCAGACTGATTGGCTTACAAAAGCGCATTTGACTCTTGATTTCAGTGCTTCAGAAACTAACGTTCTGTGTTTGGTGGAATTCGAATCTATACTTTCGTAATATGAATGCAAAAATATGCAGCGTAAATATTGCACATCGAAGATCTTTCCAAAACTTCTTTTTGCTGAGTTTTTTCATTTCGTAAGTGCCAGGATGTTCTACGCTGGTGTTTTAAAACCTTTACCATTCAAAGGATTGATACTTTAATATCTATGAGGGAAAGTATACTGTTACTTATCATGGAAAAAGTTTATTTTTCACCATGGAAGAAGTGTATTTTCATATGAAGAAAAACGCTTTCTTAACCGGTAATCCTTGAAATATTCGGGAATTTATTTTTTCTTGCTCACGTATACACCCTGAAATAACATTGTTAATGGTTGATTAGTGTACATGGAAATTGTGTGAAACTCATCTTTCAGAACGTCAGAACTTGTAAGGGACCTAATATAGTGTCTTATTTGAACTCTCTAAATTATCTCCATTAGATCGTTCTGATAGTCCTTTTTTTTTTTTTTTATGTTGACACATTGCGCCTGCGTTCATACATTCTTCTTTCATGAGCTGGCTTCACAAATAAATTTTCTAAGGTTTGCTTGAGATTTTTGTCCTCATAGTATATGTTATTTGTACATTTACTACTATATACTTTCAACACTCTACAGATGCTTCATTCTTATGAGGCACATATGAGCAGTTTGTTAGCTGCTGTTGCGCATTTATTGTTAAGATATACTTTGTTCTTTATTTTATTTTCTTTGTTCCTATGATGCTAACATTGATATGATGTAATAGGATAGGCATGTGCATCAGTTCTTTGTATTAAGAGATCTGAAATTAATTTTCATGTACAGTGCAAAAGACCTTGAGGTTTCTGGAAGAAGCCAGTTCTTAATGCATTGAAAAAGGATCCACAACTATAAATAATAATGTAAACCTAGAAGTTTGCTTAGATAAGACACAATGAAAGATGTCTAAAGACTTCATAAAGATGATGATTGTAATTTATATGTACAGAGCATGTTTTGAATACTATGTGATGACTGCATTTTGGAAGCCTCACTGTAATACTGAGTTCTTGCCTAACTTGTTGCATAAAATTCAGTTTCACTTTCTACAATTATCATATGTCATATGCCATCAGAAGATTCAGAATTGCTAAAATTACACTGATACTAAAATCTTCTACTACTACTTAAATCTCACCCACCTGGACTACTATGTTTATTACAGCACCCGCTTCCAAGACAGGGAGACATGCCAGCCTGGGTTTGAGTCTACTGCCAGCCTGAATGTCTCATCTAAGATACATGTTATGCCAACACTTAGAAATCTTGCTCACATTTGCACATGGAATTTACTCTAGATGCACACAGTTGGGTATACTGATTCCGTCGTGCAGAGTGAGTAGGAGCTGGACGACTTCAAATGTTTAGTCTCCTTGAACCCACAATTAGCAGCAGCTGCGATCATCTCCTTCCAGAGTTTCCTTAGTGATAGTGCTGTGTTTTTATGTTAAGATGATTTTGTAATGACTTGATCTAACGGACTGATAGTGCTTACACTTCATCAACATTCAAAAATATACTTTGCTTTTGCTATTATATGCTGCTCTTTATAAATGGTATACTGTTCCTTCTTTGACTGTCTTTGAAAATGACAAATATGTTAACTGCCAACAACATGCAAACACTGTCATTGCTTAATTCTTATATTAATTTCAGATTATTGCATTCATGCAGAAGGGCACCATATTGGACACTGCTTCATTTTCAAAAAAAGGGACCTAAAAGATTTGGTTTATGTGAAGTGAGGGCTACGGAGAAATTGGAGAAACAGGCTGGATGTAGAATGAAAGTCACCAGAAACATAAGGTAAATAAGTCAGATTATACCCTTCCTACTTTTTCATTAACCCATTTCCCATGTAAGAATGTATTTTGATAAACTTAAAGCAACAAAATTAGAAGCATTTTGGTCCTTTTGCTGTATACATGTGTAAAATACCTAGGCATCTGTTACTTTCCAAGGAGTTCCTAAATTCTCTTAATTCCTAAACTCTCTTCTTCAACATGGTAAAGATGTGAAGGAATATTTCCCCAACAGTTGCGTGAATACAACATCTTAATTGTGCTGTCATGACTCGCCATGCTAATGCGGAGAGGGGACAAGAGGAGCAGCTAGAGAGAAGAGCAAGAGAGAGAGATTGTGACTAATGGCAGATGAAGGCAACATGTTATATATCTTCCTGTAACAAGTAAGTTTCATACAATGTGTAGGCAGTTATTTAAATTTCATCTTACACTTGTTTAACCATTATGGGATATTGAATACTATATTATAAATTTTGCTGCGTTACACTTGTGTTGTAGAATTTGACAGAAGTAACATTTGAAACAGTTTTGTTACATTCATTTATGTGGGGAAGCATTTTTCACAGAATGCCAAAAATATATTTTCAATTGCATGAAAACTAAATGCTGAAACTGAAAGAAACCATTGTGATTCCTTTATTACATGTGTGTAGTAATTTGTGGTGCCTATCGGAGAAGTGCCTCTGCTTGCTGTAGTAAACTACAGTATTCTTACATATTTTGATGGTGATGTGTCTACGTCTGTATCTAATCCACTAGCCAGTGTGTGGCAGAGGGTCCTTACTGCACAACTATCATTTACTCATTTCCCTATTTCTTTTGCTAATAGTGTGTGTGAAGAATAACTATGTTGAGCCGTGGTATGAGCTTAAATTTCTTATACTTTACCAACCGCATATACTGCTGCTGTTTCTTCTTAAGATATGCTCATGTGGAACTTAATAGTAAACCTCCCTGTGATGTACAGTGTCCTTAGCAGTGCCTTCTGCCAGAATTGGATGAGCATCCCCAGTTCACTCTTCCAGTTACTAAACAAGCCCATGACAAAGTGCTCCATTTTTCTTTAAATCTCTATCTTCTCTATTAATCTTACTTTGGACAGGCTAAAAAGTAATACATACGAAACATAAAATACAATGATTTTATAAGCTACCTCTTTGATGGATGAATTAAATTTCCTTTTGATTCTTCCAGTGATTTTGTGACATTTGTTCCTTCTGGAACTGATTTTATATGATTGTTGCACATAGTCACTCTGGACACACACTTGTATATATTTAACTCTTGATTGTTTCCAAAATGGGGTTTCCTAGAAATTGATGCCAAATAGTTTAATCAAACAATAACGATTCTTGCCAAATGTTGTGTGTAAAACAACACATTTTCTGGTGTTGTGCCTTACACAGCAGCATCACCTGTTAATAGCCTCATCCAAATGCTCATAGTCTGGTTGTGCTACTGGCAACAGTGAGTGTGCTGTAGCAGGTGTGATCATGTTTGTCATTGACTGTTTCACACACCTTCAACCTGACAGGAAAGGTTATACATCACACAATCTCACTATGGCAATCATTGATTGAAGCCCTTGCACTAGCACCTTGGCGGAAAATGCAAAGTGTTCATATAGCACAATGAGTTAACTTCAAATTTCTTTTGAAACTGGGGAAAACTGATACAGAAGATCATGCCATATTGAAGGAAGTGTACGGAAGTTAACGTTTATCACAGTTACAAGCTTTGCACTGATTAAAAAGATATAAGGAGTGACACGAAATGACCAATGATGATTCACACCTTGAACAACCCTCAACATCATAAATGGACAATAACATTGAGAAAATTGGTAAATTGATCCTTGAAAATCATTCTATAGGGTCAGGCGGTCAATCAACATTATGATGTCGAGGTTCTGACTGCTGATTGTGAATAAGTGATGAGACGAAGATAGGATTTGTGGAACTGCAAGTCCTGGAGCTCCGCAAAGACAATGTGCCAATCCATTCTGCTTTGTCTGGTGGACTACCCAGCATATTGCTTGACATGGCTCCCTATGACTACTTCTTATTTCGTGAGGTCAAATCGGTACTTAAGAGACAAGACTTGACAGTGTTGAAGCGATGAAAGCAAAAGTGATGAAGTTTGTGATCAAGCTGACAGAAGTAAACTTTCATCACTGCCTTGAACAGGGGGGAGTGTTGTGCTGATTGCAAGGAGAGTACATTGAGGGTGATAATTTTTTTAATGTAATAGGTGATCAGTAAAGGAAGGTGTGTGTGTGTGTGTGTGTGTGTGTGTGTGTGTGTGTGTGTGTGTGTGGGAGAGGCTTGATAGTCTCAGATGATGCTGTCATGTAGATCACACCACCAGAAGTTGTAGTAAAATGCTATAAATCTTGCATGGGATCAATGTATGATGCACAGGCTGGTATTTGACCCTTAACACAAACAAATGTGGTGTATTGCAGAAAAATATTTACCAAGAACCATTATTGTTTGATTAAACTATTTCTCATACATTAGTGGGAAACTCACTTGAACACAGTTGGCCATCAGTTACTAGGAAAAACCACACAGTTACACAAATGGCAACCAGTCGCTGGTAACAGTCACAAGAGTTAAAGATGTACTAGTGTGTGTCCAGAATGACTTACAGTGAAACAGCTGCATAAAATTAGTTCTAGAAATAGCAAATGCCACAGTGTGTCTCCCTGGAAGAATCACAAGGAAATTTAATTCATCTACCAAATCTTTGTGATTAATGTTTCTTGAGTATCACTTGTTAGTCTGTACCAAGTAGGATTACTTGAGGAGATGCAGATTTTAAGAGGAATGTTTTTTAGTTGGACGAATGGAGTTGTTCATCCAGTTCTGGTGACAGGCACTACAAGACACATTATACGGCATGAAGAGGTTTAAAATTAAATTCTGAATGTGTATATCCCAGTTTGCCTATATTACATCTCTTACATCATTGTTCACCACAGAATGCCAACTTCAGAAAGCCATACAGAAAGTACATAACTAGGTCTGGAATGAATTGTGGATATCAACTTTCTCCTATGAAAACTTGCACCACTCCATTCAGCAGGGTTGCCACAAGTTCTGGAAATCGAGGAATAGCAGGGAATTTCAAACATGGCAGGGAAATTTGGAAAAAAAAAACACTGGAAAAATCTTGTTTTTGTCTTAATAGATGAAATGGTTTGTTTACTGAGATGTCGTGCATTGTCACTGGTTGCGTGCAGCTGAGTATGCCCACTGCTTCCCTACTCCCTCATTCTTGCTGTGTCTCCCCTTCCTACCATTCCCCTCAGCTTGCAGGCAGCGCTACCACCAGTTCTTGCCATTAACCTAGCAGCTGCTGACAAGAGGCTGGGAGATGTGTGGATCTGATTCTCAGAGACAGTTCATGCAGTGGCTGGAAACAGTGGTCACGTGTGTGTGATTTGTGTCTGAGTGATTATGTGAAAATATGCACCCTGACAAAGGCTATTGCCAAAAATTTAGTTGTGAAAGTGTGACTGTCTTTCCTACGTGCCTGTCTGCGGCTCAACGGTCATCTTCATGGTGAATTCCTACCTATGCTCATTAATGCTGATTCTCAGAGTATTGGCGCGAGTTATCTGTTGGTTGGATTGATCATGTGATTCATTTCATTAGCATGGTGTCTGTGACTCTTGAAAAGCTGGCCACACGAGTGGACTTCCACAATGGGCCAAAACCGCTGGTCATTTCTGCGGGCATCTCCAATGGATTGGGTCTGCCGATCCGAAGCTCGTCATTTCCTATAAATGTACAGGCCCTGCCCGTTGGATTTAGTCTCACCGATCTGCCTGCAGGCTGGGTCCGTTTGTGTGTGGTGTAATGCGGCAGAGTTTAGTCGTGGACTGTGGTGCTGCTCGGCAGGCCAGAGGCCACAGGCAAAAGATTTTGGGAATTGTGACTGACTCACTGCAAGTGCTTTGTACAGTGTGGTGTTTTACAGACAATTTTATTGTTCTAGTACATTTTGGCACCTTGAAAGTAGTTTGTATATTAGAAAGTATGGATGATAAGAAGAAGAACATGGTGGCAGTTGCTGGCAGTTTGTATGCTATGTACTCCTGTATTTCTCCAAAGAAAAATCGCGCAATACCTGTATAATGAAATGATCGTGTGGCATTGATGGCCGTGAGGCCCCATCCAGGGAAGTTCGGCCACCGGGTTGAAATTCTTCGTTCAGGTGACACCACATTGGCCTCCTTGTGTGTCAGTGGTTATGAAATAATGATGAGGATAACACAGCACCCAATCCATGAGCAGAGAAAATCCCCATCCTGGCCAAGAAGCTAACCTGGATATGGTGCATGGTAGGTGGACGCACTACCACTCAGCTAAGCAGGCAGGCAGACCTACAATACCATTAAATTAATAGATGTAACACAGTGGGCAATAACTGACAATAATGAACATAGTAGAACCAACATTTCATTGGCAGTCACCTATAGTAGTGTCTTACACAACTCTTCCCCACCTTGTACAGTTCTTTCAAGAGGCCTACTTTTCTCGGAGGTTATTTCTGAACATCAGTGCTCTTAATGAAACACATTTTACCATTTGGCTTGCTTTCTTCATTTAAATACAGTTCATTACAAAAGATGCTGATGTTAGTACTTAAAATTTTTGCTCACACATTTTGAAATACAAAAGTCCTGACAGTTTTTTGTCAGCTTATGTCTTTATTCACCCTTAATATCTCAAAATTTGTTAGGGGAAAATGCTAAAATTTGTCTGGAGATCAGGGAATTTCACTTGGGGAAACTTCTGGCAACCCTGTTCAGTTGACTCGGGACTGTGCATCCCCAACCAGAAGTATACATTGGCCACCAGTTACTTGAAGTTGTTGAAATTTGGACCCTGTATTAAACAATAAGTTAACATGGTTACCACGTGTACACCAGTTTGAGGCAGATTGCATGAGGAAACTTACTACCCTCAGATTTCTCAGTTGCACCTCCCAAGATGCAGACAGCACAGTTCTTCCGTGATTCTATTAAGCTTTGATTTTATCCCACCACTATGAATGTGTTGACTACAGGCCAGCACAACTACCAGTAGTGAGCTTGGTAGACCATTGCCACCATATGTCCGAAAGAACAAGCAGCACACGACAGCTGCATCAGGACTTTATGAAAAATCGGCAGCAGTGAGTCAAAAATGTATGCCGCACCAGGACTTGAACCCAGGATCTCCTGCTTACTAGGCAGTGCAAGTAACTACTGTGCTACCCGGACATGGTGTTTATCATAAATGTGAGGACTATCTTGGTATGATCCCCTGTTGACCCATACTCTCGCCTAATGCCATCTATCTGTAGTCCTGTCAGTGTCCTCCCTGCTCACTAATTTTAGATTCCTGTTGGAGTTTGGATGTAAGTGTGCATCCACACTGGAGGTGGTTGTTCCATTTCCCATCAGACATGTATGAAAGAACAGATACCACACATTCATATAATTGATTTGCCTTGATGGACAATGAATTCACAACATTAAGTGCACAAATGCACATTTACATTCAACCTCCAGCAGGAATCTAAAATTAGTGAGTATGGAGAACATAAATGAAGACTGCAGATGGGTGGTGCTAGGTGAGTGTGGGTTAGCCGGGGAGTGTACAGAGATAGTCCATGCATTTGTAATAAACATTCAATCCTGGTGGCACAGTAATAAGCACAACTGCCTAGTAAGCAGGAGATGCTGGGTCTGAGTCACAGTCTGGCACACATTTTCACTTGTGGCCATTGATTCCTTATAAAGTCCTATTGCAGCTGACATCATTAGTTTCATTTTTTCTTTCTTCCCTCTGCAACTTCAATTTATATAATCTGTCAGATATCTATTTATCTGTTACTTCACTCTGTATCGCAATCAACAGTTTTTCAGAGTGGTTACACACAACTCAAAAAATGGGTAGACAATCTGAGATTAGATTCGAGCCTCTGTGCAGGGGGCACCAACTGCCATCTCTTGTCTTCAGTTAATTCTCCCCCCCCCCCCAGACCCCTCCTCTCACACACACAATTCGACATATATTTGCTGGGGTGCTCTGCAATACATTAAAACTCTTGCAAGAAAGGACTCCATGAGCCCCTCACAAGGAATATCCCCGTGCTATCCCACAAAACTTTCGGTCACCAGCATCCAAGATCTATTAGTTGACCTCCACAGCTCCTAAACCACTGTAACTTCTGTCTGGGTATCAAGCCATGTGGATATTCCGGGAAATGAACTCACTGACAAATTAGGTAAAGAAGTAACTGCAGAAGACAAACTGGAAATCATTGCAACTGCAATATCTAAATTTTGAAAATTTAGAAATATAAAATGGCAGGCTGCTTTAACCAAGGGAACCACTAAGGTTTACCACAATTACAACTAGTGGTGTTATTTATGAATTATCTATCGATAATTTGTAAGAAACTTGGAACACAGCATTTTTAAATACAAATTTTCTTAAATTTGTAAGGTGTTTGACGGGCAGAGTTTTAAACAGTGATTTTTGAAATTTTGAGTTCTTATCAAATTCTTTTCTTGAAGTGTAGCTATCACACCATCCTGAATGGGTAGTGGTTAAATGGAGAAATGTGAATCATCCTGTTACACACACACACACACACACACACACACACACACACACACACACACACACAAAATTACTGTCTTCAACTCAGACCTTCTCATTGCAGAGCCATCTCCTTATTTTTCACTTTCCTTTTGATTCATATTTCTCTATCCCGTTTTCATGCGTACTGCACTGCCCAGTTCTCATGCATTTCTATTTAATCTACCAGTCTTGTAAATTCTCATAATCATTCTCTCCAAGCTTAAGTCTCCACTTCAAGGGTCTTGAGCTTAGACCTCTCAAGCTAAAGATCCATGTCTAGACATACATTTGTAACAGTTCTACAGCTTGGTGTGCAGTTCCTTCTGTCATACTGGAATTCAGTTCAGCTTTATTCAATGATTGGGATGTGTATGCAGCAGAGACATCTGAGCTGACTTTGTTTTCTTGTGACAAGACTGTGAAGAGTACTTCATTGCTCATGTCTCTCATCACTATGAATGGCTCCTCAAAGTTTGGATACTGAAGTAGTGGACGATTATTCAGTGTGTGCTTTAGTTCCTGAAAGGTATTGTTTCATATTTTGTCCCATTCTTATTCTACTCCTTTTTAGCCAGTTCATGAAGTGGCTTCCCAATTCTGCTAAACTTTGCTATGAATCTTCAGTAATATCTGACTAAATCTATGAATTCTTTTGGTTCTTCCACCATTTTCAACTGGTGGAAGAATTTCATTTCTTCCACCTTTACCATGTCTGGTGAGGTTCCTTTGTCTGCAGTGCAGTGGCCTAAAAGGATCATATCTTTCCTTAGGAACTCATATGTATCTGGTTGCATCTCTGGTATTATGCTCTCGCAAACTGTCCAGAATTTCTTGGAGCTACTCATTATGCTCCTGCAGTTTTCTACCATAGCACACTATGTTAGCAAATTGACAAAACATTTTATTCCTTGCTGGTTCTCGAGACTGTTGATGAGCTGCTGAAAATATTCTGGGGCTACTTTGTCCTGGTGGCATTATCTTGTACCCATAGTACTGTTAGTTTGAACTAAATTCTGTTTTCCGTCTGTCTTCTCATCTCTGAATATTTAACGGTATCCACTTGCAAGATAAAGTGTCGGGAAATACTTGATATCGAAGGTATTTGTTAGTGGAAATGCATGTATTGTGATACTGTTTAATTGCCTGTAGTCGACTAAGACCCGCCATTTCTGTTTGCCACAGACATCTGTACTTTTGAGAACAAATGGCAATGGGACACTCTGTGCACTTGTTTATGTAACATATTAACATGACTTCCTCTTTCCTCTGACATGTCATAACTTTAGTAGACTGTTACTAGTTTACTAGTTGCTGTATTTGCCACTAGTGTGACTTTTATTGAACTTTGCTCTCTGACAAATTCATTGAAATCATTATACACCTTCTGTTTCAAAATTTCACTAACATCTTGGTATTTGCACCCTATGTACAATCTCCTGCACTGGAACGACCATCCCTTCAACTATCTTGTAGTATGATACCGTCCACTTTTAATAACATCATCTTTTCTTCTCTCTACCCGATCTGCCAATCAGAAACTCTATCATCTGTGAACTTAGAACCTTTGTTTCTATTCTTTTGTTAAGGGTACTTTCTGCTCTTGTATTCTCAAGTTTTCACGAGTATTATAACTTAACTTATTTTATGACTTGCATGCCACACAGCTGTGTGTTACGCATTTTATAAAAACTGAACAGCAGTTGGTAGTTATGATAAAAAAATTAACCTTCTGATTTTTTAACAAATTTCTACTGATCAGTCCATTGTATGGGATACCTAATTCCGACCCATATGCGTGGAATTTATGCCCTACTTTTCTGGCACCTTGCACACTTAAAGTGTGTTCTTGCCACACTTGTAGACATACTGCTTCACTGGTCATACCTTTCAGCTGAAGCCTCTCTGCTTCATTCATTTTAATGTTCTTAACAGGAATACTTGTGTTCATTATCAAGCATATCTGTGCCCTGTGTTAAAATAAATAGTTTCAGTTGCTTCCTTAGTTCTGCACAATACCTCAGTCTGTTGCATAGTCTATTACCCTGACTGTGGGCTTATTTAATGTGAAATTGCCAGACTTGTGGCTTTGTCACTTCTTAGTTTCTCTGGTTATTTCTCTTTCTGCTTGGCCATTGGCACCCTGCCTTTTGCTGACCTTCATACTCTTTACAATTTCCCTTTTAGGTACCAGGTTTTATCTCTCTCACTCTGGCCCTACTGTCTACATCTGTGTGAATGTCACTATCACATTACTAGTGAATTTTTTACCTGTCATTATATGGATCCTAGTATCTTGAAACACTGTAGTTCTCTTGTACCCCTGTGTACTCTTGAATTTACCACACAGCATTTCAACTTTTCTTGTGGATTTATACCTCTCTTGTACTGACAGTAGGGCAAAATCTTAGTGCAACGCTGAGTTAAATGCCTTGGCCTGTTCTTATCTCATCAGCCTGATTTACTGTAGTTTGTGTGAGACCGTTACTTAATGATTCTGTGAAACTTGCTATTCCCAGGGTGTCAACTAATTTGATATCCCCTTTCAAATTCTGTCTAGTCATTGCTCTACTTACAGCTTCTCCGAAATCGCTCTGAATTTTGTAAATCTTCGCTCACATTGCAGTTGGTTCTGCTTACCCTTGCCTAGCTCGAAACCTCTTGCATCCCTAGCAGTTGGTCACACTCTTACTTGTGTAATTGTCCTTGAGGACCTAGTACACTTCATCCCAGTTACCTGTCTTCTCTTGTATTTGGAACCTGACCTTGCCTCTCCGATAATTATAGGGTTTATCTGCTTAAATAAAGTTCGTGTTCCTCCTCCTTCCCTAAGTCAAATGCAAAATTTACATTTTCTAAACAGACTTTGAGATCCTTTTTATTACAGTCAAATGATTTGACTATAATGCACAGCACATACTATGCACTAATACTACAATTTGCTAACGAGCTTACTTCATTAGTAGTAGCCAGTCTGACAAAATAGAGTAGTATTATAACAGATCCAATTTTTTATTTTATCTCCTTGCTATGTTAGATGTGACATTTAGCGCTGTGATGTGTGGGGCTTAGCTGCTGGGCATGGTCTCGGTGTAGGATACACTGGCCGTCCTGTACCTCCTGTTCCATTTGCGTCCTTGTTTCATCAGTCGCCACCATCCAGGACTGGCTTGAACTCGTGACCGTCTTGTCTGGCAGTTTTTACTGCTTGTTAACCTCTGCTTGGTGCCTGCCTGCCACTATTCTGTTGCTGCTGCATTTGCCTAACAATCTCTTCTACCTCCGTCTCAGGAATGTTGCATGTTGTCCTCATGTTAGTCATCATTGCAAACCTAGCAATTTCTATGCTGTAACACCTCTCACACTTCTCACAGTTTGTATTTGAATAACATCCGTAGCTCGAGTAAACCTATTACCCTTCGAAATTTAACTATATGTGAAGAGGATTGAGAATGAGAGATGACTTGGATGAATGAAAACTCGAAAACTAAAATGTTACTTCAAAGTTCATTTCATGAAACCTCTTACAGGAGGAACATCTGCTCATACGGAACATCATCTTCATTGGACTTCAAAGCCCTGGTGCGTGGGTAGTAGCAACATTAATCTGCCTACCTGTCACATCTTCCATTCTCCAGACTATATATGAACTTACAAGCAAGACTCCTCCTATATCTTCCCCAGCTTACCATTTCTTGACCTTGAGACTTTCCTGGATTGATGTTGGCTGACCATGGTCTCTACTTTAAAACTGCTTACTGGAGATGGCAGACTGACTCACGGTGCCACTGTCTCAGCTATGATTCCTCTGTGACTGCACCAGACTGCTGCACTGGTTTCTCTCGAGGACCCTGTGTCCTCCATTTCTCTGGAGCTTTTTGTTAGACTCTGCCTGTTGAAGGTCTTTTCATTGCCTAACTGGCTGTCCTTGTGTGGTGGTGTTACGGTGTTTCACAGAGGCTGAGTGGAGGGGTAAAGGTGATTTTGCCTAAATGGTCTCAAGTTGTGTCTTGAGTACTTCATTCGCTTCTCATTATGCAGCATGTTCCCCACAATAAGCCCTCTCTTTTTATCTCTCACAACTCTTACTTTTTGTCTCATTTCATATCCACTTATTCCCTAACGACCTTCCTTTATTCATTGTGTCTCATTTCTTACCTTACAGGCCCCTTTGTTTGTTTGGTTTGGCCCAAACAGATGTCTGTCGCATCACTATTCACAGAATCTGTAGTGTCGTCAGCATCATCTTCGTGAAGTGTTCCAGTAGTGTGGCAGTGGTAGCAAATGACCACATCTGAAGGACCATGATAGCACGTCATCCCTCCTGATTGTCGACGATACAGTTGCATATTTAATGCAACAGATAACCGTTCCTGAATGGGGAGGGGATCTGGTATTTGACGACTATCTCATGTGTAAGTACCAGTTACTTTTCCTTTATGTATGTGCATGTATGCATATATACTTAATGAGTGTTATTTTTACTTGTAGGATTGTTAAATGATGGCACAACTTGCCAGTTCTTGTTCTTTGCATTGCTATCAGAGGATCGGTGTCCTGTTAAGAGGCATATTAACATTCTTTACCATGATTGGCTGCACACTCTCAGGGTAAGTATAGTGTGCGCAGGTTTTTGTTTGGTTTTTGTCCTTGTGTGTGTGTGTGTGTGTGTGTGTGTGTGTGTGTGTGTGGTTTTTGCCTTTGTTGGTGTATCACAGTAGATTATGGCTCTGCTACAGTGCTAAAAGATGTGAATCCTATTGTTAAAATTACTCTGTCTTCTCATGTTTGCAGTACTACAAAACGAAAAAATAGTTAGGACTCGGTAGTTTGTAATATATCTAAGGTTTCCTAAAACGGAGACATCACATCATTAAACATCATCACTCACCCTACTAGATGCTAATTTTTTCAGTCTTCATAGTGAAAGATTGAACAAAAAGTGTATTGCGGCAGTGTGTTTCAGTTACTCACCTAAGGTTGCCCAATTAAGGGAAGTGCCGATTAGTGTTGAACTTCTTGAGACACTCAAAACAAGAAAACATGAAAACATGGGGCCAAAGCTGTTGTATAATGTTGTGCTTTTGCTAAGAATATGAAACAAGAATAAAGAAGGCTTAAAACTGTGTGTCACAAAAAATAATGAATTGTTCTCAAGAGATGTTTGACTGCTTTTTTTTAATTCCATTCCATGAGCACAGTGAATGCTGTTGAAGATTAATTTTTTATTCAAATGCCAAACAATTAAAAAATTCAGATTACAGTATCAATGTAGCTATCCAAATGACATTTACCAGAAAAAGATGACTTTCATAAGAAACAATTTCGGAAATAAAATGATTGCAAAAAGCAAAACGTGTGTAAAATTGTACACATTTGGTCAAACTGCAAAAGGTTTTTTGGATCGTGGCTCCTCAACAGGTAATCTAGAACATCAGCAAATTTTTTTTGGAGCTCATACCTATAATTTTGTGCAACAATGCTGTATGAAATTCCTGGTGAATTAGGTTTGGACACCAAAGCTGTTGTTTCAACTGTAACTGCTAACCTCTTAATCTCAGAATATCTACTGCAGCCAACAACCTCCTGAATCTGCCCTACAGTATTCATCTCTTGGTCTCCCTTTACAATTTTCACACCCACACCCACACTCCACTCCAGTACTGAATTGATCACTTCCTTCAGTTAAGTTGTCCCCTCATGAACCAGGGACCTTGCCATCAGTGGGGAGTCTTGCGTGCCTCAGCAATAGATATAGCCGTGCCGTAGGTGCAACCACACCGGAGGGGTATCAGATTGATGAGAGGACAGACAAACATGTGGGTCCTGAAGAGGGCTGCAGCCTTTTCAGTAGCTACAGGGGCAACAGTTTGGATGATTGACTGATCTGGCCTTGTAACATCAACCAAAACAGTCTTGCTGTGCTGGTATTGCGCAACGGCTGAAAGCAAGGGGAAACTAAAGCCATAATTTTTCCCTGAGGGCCTGCAGGCTTCCTGTATGGTTTAATGATGATGGTGTCCTCTTGGGTAAAATATTCCGGAGGTAAAATAGTCTCCCATTCGGATCTCCAGGTGGGGACTACTCAGGAGGATGTCGTTATCGGGAGAAAGAAAACTGGTGTTCTACGGATTGGAGCGTGGAATGTTAGATCCCTTAATCGGGTAGGTAGGTTAGAAAATTTAAAGAGCAAGTCCAGTGACCAGTGTCCTGTTGGAGGGCAGAGTCCCTACATTGCGGATCCAATGTGCGCAAGTGCTGACCAGTTACATTGCACACATTCGTTGTTCTTCTGAGCATCCGAATTACAGTCTCCTTTTCCCACCCGCGGCAGTTTATCTCGCGCATCGGTGGCCCACGTCAGGGCTCATGACTGTAGTTTGCGTGTGATCCCTTCCCTCCGAACTGGAGTCCTTCCCTTTACCACCTCTACTTAAGGTCCATTCACTCCTCCATGGTGTACACCTCGGCCGAAGCTTTGTCTGGACCTTTTGCATGGCCATAAGAACTCCGTTAACCCCGCCGCTCTCCGCTGTCACTTCCTCTAGATTCTTGACGTGTTCTGGTGCTCTGTAGTTGGTTACACAGACTGCTCGATGGCTGATCGTCGCGCAGGCTTTGCATATGTTCATGGAGGGCATATTGAACAGCACTCTCTGTCAGATGGCTGCATTGTTTTCACTGCAGAGCTGGCAGCCATATCTAGTGCTCTTGAGCACATCCACTCATTCTCTGGTGAGTCACTTCTCCTCTGTACTGACTCCTTGAGCAGCCTGCGAGCTATCGACCAGTGCTACCCTCTTCATCCTTTGATAGTGTCTATTCAGGAGTCAATCTATGCCCTGGAACAATCCCATCATTCAGTGGTGTTTGTGTGGACCCCAGGACAGATCGGAATCCCAGGCAATGAACTTGCTGACAGGCTGGCCAAACAGGCTATGCGGAAACCGCTCCTGGAATTGGGCATCTCTGAAACTGACCTTCATTCTGTCCTAAGCCACAAGGTTTTTCAGCTTTGGGGGATGGAGTGCCATAACAGTATGCACAACAAACTGCGTGTCATTAAGGAGACTCTGAATGTGTGGAAGTCTTCCCTGTGGGCTACTTGCAGGGAATCAGTTGTCCTTTGTTGGCTCCGCGTCGGCCATACGTGGCTCACACATGATTACCTCCTCAGTTGTGGGGAACCACTTCAGTGTCGTTGCGGCTCCCAAATGACAGTCGTCCACCTCTTGCCGGACTGCCCACTTTTAGCCACTTTGTGGTGGATTTTTAACTTTCCCAGCACCCTACCTTCCGTGTTGGGCGACAATGCCTCAACAGTAGCTTTAGTTTTATATTTTATTCGCGAGGGTCGGTTTTATAATTTGCTCTGAGTTTTAGCACATGTCCTTTGTCCCTCTGTGTCCTCCACGCTAGGATTTATAGGGTGCAGGTTTTAATGTGTTGCAGAGTGGCTGGCTTCTCCTTTTTTATTCTCATGGTCAGCCAGCCATGGTAATCTGCTTTCTTGTTTTTAATCTCTCCTCCCTGTTTCTTCCGTCTCTGTGGTTTTCTTGTCCTGTTTTGTCCATTGTAGTGTTGTCCTTCTGTCGTTCTTCTGGTTCTTCCTTTATCCTTTTATTGTGCCGTACGTCTTCTTTGTTTTCTTCTTTGCCTTTGTTAATTATTCTACTGGGAACAAGGGACCGATTACCTTGCAGTTTGGTCCCCCCCCCCCCTTTTTAAACCAACCAAATGTCTTAAAATTTCAACCAGTAACTAATATGGATCATCTCTGACTGCTACAATTTTTTGTCTCGTTTTATTTCACACACCCCTCCGGAGTGAAATGGACTGTCCTGTGTATCTTCCTATTGGTTGACAAGCTATACGTGTCGGAACTCTTGCACTGTTACTATTCTTTTTTTCTTGTTTATGGCCCTTGAGAGGTCTCATATGTATCCTAGTATTTGCATATCATCGTCCCGTTGAGTGTACCATTTCTCCGTGGCGGGAAACCTAGACCTTCTGTGGAATGTGTTTTACGTAAGACAGATGCGGATGTTCAAGAACATTTCAGTGAATCCTTAGATGAAGACTTTCACCACAGTGATGGTAACCTTGATTTTGAGATCTTTAATGATCACGACACTTAATTCAGAGAAGGAAACAGAAAGTGGTGAAGATGTGAGATGATGATGATGATGATGATGATGATGATGATGATGATGAAGCTTATTTCTTCAGTAAGAACTGATGTTTTTGCTGGAGAAAACAGCAGCCACCAGCTAACATAAGAACACAACAACACATCGTTGTCTTGCAGCTTCCTGGACTGCGACAAATGGCAAAAAGTCTCGGAGAAAACACTGCTGTTTTGGAAGTATGGAAACTTTCCATTACACAAGGTATTCTAGATGAAATCGTTCAATGAACAAATCTGAAAATATATAAACTTAAAGCACAGTACATAAATGACCGCTTATCCTACCTACAAGATGCTGATGTCAGAGTTGAAGGCAATAATTGGTCTATTGGTGTATTCAGCCATTTTCAAATCGTGAAACAAATGGTTTACAGCTTGTTTGCAACCTATGGGACAGGCATAGCTGTTTTCAGATGCACTGTTAGTAAAGAAAGATTTGTGTTTTATTACCAACAGTACGATTTAACAACCTAGATCGGGAGGTGGGAAGAAAGTTGACAAGTCAGCAGCAATTTCACAAATCTTTCTGCGTTTCACTGAAAACAGTCAACTTTTATACTCTGTAGGTGCAACAGTGTGTGTCAGTGAAATGCTTGTACCTTTCTGTGGAAGGTGTGGGTTTAGAATGTATATGCCAAACAAATTGGCAAAATATGACTTGAAAATTCAGTGGTTGACCGATGCAAATTACTTGCATAATACATACATTTATTCCAGAAAAGCCAGCAATGGTCACACCTTTTCAAACTATCAGAAAGGTCACAGTGTTCCCACACAAGTTGTTCCTTGATTGGTGAAATCTATTGAAAATACAAGGGGAGAAATTACATGTGTCAACTGGTATTCATCAGGAATCTAGTCAATGAATTTTCCGCAAGAAGACCTCACATACTTTGGCACACTCACAAGAAATAAACCAGAGAAAGCACTGCAGTTTCTACCTGATAAGAAATGAGGTGTGAAGACAACTATGTATGGTTCTACAGAGGACATTACACTGGTTTCCTTCATGCCCAAGAAGTCAAAAGCTGCAATACTGATCTCTATGTACCATGCGAAACCCGATATCATCATGTCTTATTACATGACAAAAGGTTGTGGACTGTTTCGACCAAAGGTGTGCAGCTCATCCTCAATCTGCTGGACGAGAAGGTGGCCTTTAGCCATTTGCTTCATGTTAGTTGATGTTACTTGTAATGTTACTTCTTATGTGGTATGTCAAGCATACCTAAAGGCAGAAGTAATGACAAGATTGATCTTCATGAAGACTTTAGTAAGAGATCCTGCTGAGCCTTTTACTATAGGACGCTTGCCATGAGGGTTGAGTGACACCAGCAGAAGAATACTTCACATACGAGATGAGCCGCAGACACAGAAAGAACAGTTAGGAAAATGAAAAGCATGAACCTTGTGACCTCCTCATCTGGAGTGGAAAAAAAGATATTCCTGTCAACAGTGTCATGTTCTGATTTGTTTGGAGTGTTCTAGGAAGATCTGAGAGAAATGCATACAAGTCGAAAGTGATTAAAATGTGATTCAGGACCTCTTAAGACTACATAATAAGTTTGTATTTGTTCTTTTAAAAGTCTTTATTGAACTATGACGTGCAGTAGCTGTCTACTTTGGTACGATGAGCAAGAAACTCAAAACTGAATTTGCATCCAATTTCTCATAAATGAAGTGTGTTTCCCCAGTTACTTATTTTGTGAATCTGAAATATATTTTCTCTGATAATGCTTTGTGAGTGTAAAGAGAGCCAACTATCTACTGTTATTTTCGTAACACACAAATTAAAAATATACTGCAATTTTGCTGTATTTCATTTGTCTAAATGTTTAAAAAAACTGCATTATTTAAAAACATTAATTTCCACAGAGTCAACCTGTTAGAAGTGCAATGAATGACAAGAAGTTATATATATACTGGTTTTATATATAAAAAATAAAAAGGTGGCCTGAGAGACCCCTCGATAGTGTGTGCCTGACAACCTCCGTAGTAGTTAAGGTTTAAAATCTGGTTCCAAAAACTGTCTTCACAATTTTATAATCAATCTGAAACCTAATACCTCCAGGTCTCTTCCATGCATACAGCCTTCTTCCATGATTCTTAACTCAAGTGTTAGTGATGAATAAATTATGCTCTGTGCAACTGCCAATTTGCTTCCTCTTTCATTCCTTTCCCCCAGTCTATATTCATCTACTATTTTTACTTCTCTTCCTTTTCCTACAATTGAATTCCAGTCCCCCCATTACAATTAAATTTTTGTCCCTTTAACTATCTGAATAATTTTTTATGCCGTGATACATTTCTTCAATCTCTTCATCTGTGGAGCTAGTTGGCATATAAACTTTGTACTATTGTGGTAGGTGAGAGCTTCGTATATGTCTTGGCTATGACAATACATTAGCTATGCTGTTCATAGTAGCTTAGCCACATTCCTATTTCCTTTTTCATTATTAAATCCACTTCCACATCACCCATATTTGACGTAGTTATAACCCTGTATTTACTTGATCAGAAGTCCTATTCCTCTGATCACTAAACTTCATTAATTCCCACTTCATCTAACATCAACCTATCAGTTGCCATTTCTAAATTTTCTAACCTACCTGCCTGATTCAGGGATCTGACATTCCACGCTCCAATCCATAGAATGTCAATTTTGTTTCACCTGATGATATCGTCATGAGTAGTCTCCACACTGAGGTCCAGATAGGGGACTGTTTTACCTCTGGACAATCTTAGGTGTGGAATGTTTTACTGAAGATGGCACCATTGCCTTTGAACCAAACAATAGAGCTGCAGACCTTCATCATATAATTATATGATTTAGGCTTCTTTTGGCCACTCTGGAGTGTCAGTAACTGAAAGAGAATTTTCTTTCTCCACATAAGGCATCTACAGCTGTTACGGAAGTCATTGTACAATCCTGTTGTTAGCTTTCCATATTTTGACGACATTATTAACATTGGTATAGTCCTGAGAATATTCATTTACTGTTCATTGAGGCAGAGGCCCAAGTTTACTAGTTGCTGCTTCAAGCAAGCAAGCAAGCAAGTGAGCAAATACTGTGGGTAGTAATTTCCCAGACAGAGTTAGAAAATATTGCGATCTATGCATGTGTAACTTTATTTGTGCTGTGCCTTTGTAGAGAGATTGATTTTTTTGCAAGAGCTCTCCTGTAGACAGGCTGATACAGACGTCCCTGAAAGGGAAAGCAAGATAAATTGAAATAAATTGTATGTAGGGTGAAAAAAATAAAGCAAAATTTTTTTAAGTAATCTGTGATAATTAACCTGTTTGGTCAGTGGTAATAATAAAATTTGTATTGAAAGTAGATATTAATTTCAATGTCTGTGTTGGAAAAAATCTCTGCAGATGCTAAGGTTTGTTGTTTAGTCGCGGTCTACTTTGTTTGAAATAAATATTGTAACTTTTCATTTACACATCAGTGCTTACATTTGAACTTCTTGACCCATTTTTCAGAGGCTTTAAAGTCAAAATCTGCAAACTGCCCTGCTGCTACTGCCACCAAGACCCGTTGTTAAGAATCCCATGTAGTCACTTGTTGATAGGTTTCTCTAGCTTCCACAAAAGACCATATGTCCAAAAGTAATCAATGATTGCATACTTACTAAAGTTATTCCTATGTTTTTTTTATTTCTTCTTACCATTTGGATGTATATATTCTTAATCAGCTGCATTTTTATTTACTTATTTTTTATTTTTTTCTTCGATGTTTGTAGGTTCCATTTAGCATTACGAGCTTTTGCAATATTTACAACTTTTGTTTTATAATCCAAAGAGATTTTTCCCCCATCTGGTTCATATTCATCGAACGGGCAATTGTCAAATTTCTTCAAAAGGACCCTCAACAGTTTTCATTTTCGTAGATGAGTCCATCATCAATAACACTTCCCCCCCTCCCCCCCTCCCTACCTCCCACCCCCCACCCCCTTGCCAGTATGTCCATAGTAAATGTATAAATTGTCCTCACCTATCAACATTGCCTCACAGGAAAATGGAAGTTGACAGTTCTGGTGTAATGAAATTATCAGTCAGCAAGCCTATGTAATGAACAACTCTCTCTCTCTCTCTCTCTCTCTCTCTCTCTCTCTCTTTGTGTGTGTGTGTGTGTGTGTGTGTGTGTGTGTCAACAGTAACTTCAATTTTTCTCTGTGTAATGGTTCTTGAGTTATTTAATCTCCAGCTTTTTTGGTACTCCTGGTTTGCTTATTGACAGACATATTCACTTAAATGGTCTTAAACAATATACACTCTACAACCTCACAAATATTCCAGGGAGAATGGTCACGTGTATTGAGTTTATTCAATACAACCAGTTAAAATGCAGAATATGGCAACACACTGTTACCTGTAAGTACTACTGTGTTTTGGAAATTTTGAAACATCTGCGTATCAACAACAGATCAATAGTTCCCCCCAGGGGGTCCACAACTCTTTTGTGGATACGTGTGTAGTGAGCACGGGACCCCGAGCTAATGTGGCCTTCCTTCCTTTCCGGGCTGCATACCTTCCCTTTCCGCATCCTTCCCCATCCCCCACCTTCGCTCCCCCCCCCCCCCCCCCCCCTCTGGCTCTTTCCTTCCCTTTCTCCCCCTCTGGGATTATGGTTTGTGCCTACGTCCGGAGACGGACGCTCGTAAATGTACCGCATTCTTCGCCTTCCTTGCTTGTATGTCTTCATCCTTCCCTTGTCCTTCTCTTTTCCTTACCTCTTCTCTTTACCCTTTTCTCCGCTGCGGCGTTTGAGACCTCTCTTCTTTCCTTTCCCTTTCTTTCTTCCTCCCTGTGCGTGTATGAAGGCTGACCCATGCCTTTTGTGCGTAGCCGGTGACGAGGTAATGCGTAATTCCCCGCCCCGGGTAGACAGGTAGGACACGTACGTACCCCCTGGTAACGGCCAGGCCCAGGGAGGGGTGATTACCCAAGCTGATACCTTCCGAAAGTGCCGATTGGTCCCTCCGTCCGTTTGTTGGGAGGTGTGACCTGAGGTGTGAACAATCACCTAAGGCGGGAGTGCCCTCAGAGAGGGCCCCCACAAGGGAGGAGCGCGCCATCGGAGACGCTGGTAATCATGGGGGATTCTTCCGCAATGGTTTCCTCACCTTCCATTATGTCTGCTCACAAACGTAAGTTCACTGAGTCTCAGCCACAGTCAGTTCTTCCATCGTTGCCACAGTTCCTTGTTGTTTCTCGGTCTGACGAAGGTCACGACTTCTCCACGGTCAACCCTTTCATTATTCAGAAAGGTGTCGACGCAATTGCAGGTCCTGTAAAGTCTTGTTCCAGATTAGGGAATGGCACCTTGTTGTTAGAAACAGTCAGTGCCCTCCAGGCACAAAAATTGCTGCGTACTTCACTGCTCCACACCTTCCCTGTCCGGGTTGAAGTGCACCGCACTTTAAATTCCTCGCGTGGAGTCGTTTATACACGCTCTCTCGATGGATTATCTGACGAAGAAATGCAGCACTACCTGTCTGACCAGGGCGTAACGGCTGTTCATAGAGTTAGGAAAAGGGTTGACACAAACATCATTCCAACCCGCACTGTCTTCTTGACATTTGACAAAGTTCAACTCCCATAGAAAATCTAATCCGGCTATGAGATAATTTCCATTCGCCCTTACGTCCCGAACCCTACGCGTTGCTATCGGTGTCAGCGGTTCAATCACACTAGCCAGTCCTGTTCCAATCCGGCCAAATGTGTTACGTGTGGCAAGGATGCCCATGAGGGTGCTTGTCCACCTCCATCCCCTCGCTGCATCAACTGTATGGGTGACCACGCTGCTTCCTCTCGAGATTGCCCCATTTTTAAGGACAAAAAGCTCATCCAGGAAATCAGAGTGAAGGAAAAGGTGTCGACCTTTGCTGCTCGAAAATTATTCGCCAGTCGACAGCCCACCGTGCCTCAGACAGGAAAATACAGCACTGTCCTTGCCTCTCCTCGGCCAACAAAGGAGGCGGCCACGCAGACTTGCGACCTCACCTTTAGTACCACGGTCGTCAGATCGGCCAGCGCAAAGATCGCCCATTCAACCTCACCACTTTCGCCTGCCCACTCTATGGCTCACCCTTCATCGGGTTCTGCTAAATCTCGAGCCCAAAAGTCAGACACCAAGACTTAAAAAAAGAGCACACTCGTGAAGATTTTTTACGTACCCCAACTTCACAACCAGCGGTTCCTCCTTCTTCTAAACATCATAATTCCAAGAAGGCTACAAAGAAACCCAGTTCATCTCCTTCTCCGCCAAGGCGTGTCCCATCTACAGCACCTCCTGGCGGAAATCGCCCTCGGCCGTCTTCTGTGTCGCCGAGGCACACTGCTGGCGGCCGATCAACTGGCCGATCGCTGGTGGCAGGAGCTGCTCCTGAACAACCTATGGATCAGGATCTTCTGCCTTCGGCTGAATGCCACTCCATGCTGTCGGTCGCAAGCTCTGAGCAGTCGTTGAGTTGACAGCAACTTTGGTCACATTCCTCCATTTTCTGTTCACCCTATGTCCATTATCCACTGGAATATCCACGACATTCGAGCCAATCGGGATGAATTGTCGATCCTCTTACGATCCTACTCTGCGGTCATCTTCTGTCTTCAGGAAACAAAGCTGCGTCCCCATGACTGCTTTGTTCTCCCGCATTTTCAGTCCATCCGATATGATCTCCCCTCTGTTGAAGGCACTCCAGCCCATGGAGGACTCATGATTCTTCTCCATGATACTCTCCATTATCACCCAATCCACTTAAACACTTCCTTCCAAGCTGTCGCCGTCCGTCTTTCCCTTTCTGGATACACGTTCTCTCTTTGTACTGTATACATTCCATCGTCCACACCAATGGCACGAGCTGATCTCCTTCATCTTCTTGGTCAGCTTCCACCCCCCTATTTGCTGGTTGGGGACTTCAATGCCCACCACCCGCTTTGGGGATCTCCACATCCTTGTCCACGTGGCTCACTATTGCTAGACGTCTTCCACCAAGCCTCAAAACTGGGGTCCCCACATTTTTGTCTGCCTCCACGACAAATTTATCTCATTTGGACCTTGCGGTCGGTACTGTTCCGCTAGCTCGGCACTTCGAATGGTTCGCCCTTGATGATACACACTCAAGTGACCACTTTCCATGTGTCCTTAGACTGCAGCCTCAACTGCCATATATGTCGCCGCGACGCTGGAAGTTTGCCCAAGCCGATTGGACACTTTTTTCGTCTCTAGCGACATTCGATGACCGTCTCTTTCCCAGCGTCGACGATGAGGTCACACATGTTACCGCGTTATTCTTACAGCTGCAGAACGTTCAATACCACACACCTCCAAATTGCCCCGGCACCCCCCACTTCCTTGGTGGAACGAGGCATGCCGTGACGCAATACGTGAGCGGCGACGTGCTCTTCGCATTTTCCGCCACCATCCTACTTTGGCCAACTGTATCCGCTATAAGCAGTTCCATGTGCGATGCCGTCGCGTCATCCGCGATAGCAAGAAGGCAAGCTGGAACTTCTTTATTAACTCATTTAACACCTTCACTCCCTCCTCGGAAATTTGGAGTCGGCTTCGACGGTTCTCAGGCGCGCCTAGTTTCTCCCCGGTCTCTGGGCTCACTGTCGCGCATGATACATTAGTGGACCCCGTCGAAATTTCTAACTCATTGGGTCAGCACTTTGCTGAGATTTCGAGCTCTTCAAATTACCCGCCAGCGTTTCTCCCGAAGAAACGTGCAGCGGAAGTGCGACATCTTGCCTTCTCCTCTCAAAATCGCGAAAGCTACAATACTGTTTTCTCCATGCGGGAACTCCAACATGCACTCTCCTCCTTTCGCTCCTCCGCCCCAGGACCGGATGGTATCCACGTCCAAATGTTGCTGCATTTATCAACCCATAGTCTGCGTTACCTCCTTCGCCTTTATAATCGAATTTGGACCGACAGTACTTTTCCCAGACGATGGCGGGAAGCTATCGTCGTTCCCGTTCCGAAACCTGGAAAGGACAAACATCTCCCCTCTAGCTATCGCCCCATTTCTCTCACGAGTAGTGTCTGTAAGGTTTTGGAGCGTATGGTGAATTACCGTTTAGCTTGGTGGCTGGAATCCCGCAGTCTTTTAACACCTGCCCAATGCGGATTCCGAAAGCATCGTTCTGCAGTTGACCATCTTGTTGCTCTCTCCACTTATATCATGAACAATTTTCTCCGGAAACGCCAAACGGTAGCAATATTTTTTGATCTGGAGAGAGCATACGATACCTGTTGGAGGACAGGCATCCTCCGCACACTGTTCTCTTGGGGCTTTCGAGGCCGGCTGCCCCTTTTTCTTCGCGAATTTATGGCAGAGCACACATTTAGGGTGCGGGTGAACACTACTCTCTCCCGTACTTTCTCCCAAGAAAACGGGGTACCCCAGGGCTCCGTGCTGAGTGTTCTACTGTTTGCCATCGCCATAAATCCAATTAAGGATTGTCTCCTTCCTGACGTCTCGGGCTCCCTCTTTGTGGACGATTTTGCGATCTACTACAGCTCTCAACGGACCAGCCTTCTTGAACGACGTCTTCAAGGATGTCTCGATCGCCTCCACTCTTGGAGCATCGAAACCGGCTTCCGTTTTTCTCCCAGTAAGACCGTTTGTGTTAATTTTTGGCGTCGAAAGGAGTTTCTTCCACCCTCCTTACATCTAGGACCTGTCAACCTTCTGTTTTCAGACGTTGCTAAGTTCTTGGGTCTTATGTTTGACAGAAAACTGTGCTGGTCCTCCCACGTTTCCTATCTTTCGGCTCGCTGTCTGCGATCCCTCAACACCCTCCGTGTCCTGAATGGTACCTCCTGGGGAGCGGACCGAGTGGTCCTTCTCTGCCTCTATCGCGCCTTAGTGCGCTCGAAATTGGACTATGGAAGCATAGTCTACTCCTCTGCTCGGCCGTCTATTCTTCGGCGTCTCAACTCTCTCCACCACCGTGGATTACGATTAGTGTCTGGAGCTTTTTACACCAGCCCTGTGGAAAGCCTTTATGCTGAGACTGCTGAACCTCCACTGTCCAATCGGCGAGCAGTCCTTCTGAGTCGTTATGCTAGCCATCTGTCTTCCATGCCTGCTAATCCAGCCCATGACATTTTTTTCGACACCTCCTTTGATGTAGGGTATGCAGGCCACCCCTCCTCCCTACTACCACCGGGAGTCCGCTTCCGTCAACTGCTCCATTCTCTTTCCTTCCGCTTTCCTAAAACCTTCTTGACAACTTGGGGTACAGCACCGCCTTGGCTCCGTCCCCGGATCTGCCTGCTCCGTGACCTTTGTTGATTTCCCAAGGATGGTACTCCTTCACTTGTTTATCGTCGGGCATTTGCTGCTCTATGTGCACAAATGAGGGACGCCACATTTATTTATACCAACGGCTCGAAAACATCGTTAGGTGTAGTGAGTGCCTATATTGTTGGCGACACCCCAAATCACTTTCGGCTTCCCGACCAGTGTTCGGTTTATACTGCGGAGCTTTACACTGTTCTCCAGGCTGTCCACTACATCCGCCGCCATCAGCGGATACAGTACGTAATCTGCTCAGATTCTCTCAGCTCTCTCCTCAGTCTCCAAGCTCTTTACCCTGTGCACCCTCTGGTCCACCGGATTCAGGACTGTCTGCGCTTGCTCCACCTGGGGGGCGTCTCGGTGGCGTTCCTCTGGCTCCCGGGACACGTTGGTATCTGTGGAAATGAGGCGGCCGATATTGCAGCCAAGGCTGCAGTCTCTCTTCTTCGGCCAGCTATTCGATCGATTCCCTTCGCCGATCTACGGAGCGTTTTATGTCGTCGTGTTGTTCATTTATGGCACGCGCATTGGTCGACACTTCCCCATAATAAATTGCGGGATGTGAAAGCTCTTCCTTGTGCTTGGACCTCTTCCTCCCGAACGCGTCGTCGGGTGGAGGTAATTTTAACTAGACTTCGGATAGGGCACTGTCTTTTTAGCCATCGACATCTTTTAAGCGGTGATCCTCCCCCACTCTGTCCCCACTGCTCTCAGCTGTGGACGGTAAGACACCTTTTAATTGAGTGCCCCTATTTTAATCCGTTACGCTCCCATCTACAGCTATCGCCTGATATATCGTCGATTTTAGCAGATGACACGCGCTCAGCCGATCGCGTTCTCGAGTTTATTAGTGCCAGTGAAATGACATCAGTCATTTGAAGCTTTTTTTGGGGACAACCAACCCCTTTCTGTAGTGCATTTTTAAGCTTTCCTTCTGCTTTTAGTTTCTCCAATTTTATGACTTTCGTTCCCATTGCTGCTGGTTTCCATTTTTGGATTTTTTACTGTTTCCTAAGTCACGTACCGGGCGCTAATGACCATAGCAGTTTTGCGCCCTGAAAAGAAAAAAATATCAATAGTTACCCTTCCATGGAATAAACATGTTAAAGAAAGTTCTAATGAACAACTGGGACCTGTTCACATATGATGAGTTTCAGAAAAGACTTTTTAATTATGGTAGTATTGTATTAATATTTACCTCATCCAAAAAACAAGAATTTACTATGCCTTAACAATTTTAAAATGGAGTATTATTTTTAACTTGCGTCATTAGATCTAACAAAGAGTTGCATCATATGTAAAATAAAATTATTAATGATTTAAGTTATAGTAGTTATGGTTATTCATTTTATGTAAAAATCCTTGTAATTATCGCTAAAGTAGGAAAAAAATTCGTAAGCTGAGATTGAACCTGCATCAGCAGATTAAAAATTGAGCCTGCTGCCAGTCAGCTATTTTTACACAAGTTCAGTTCATTAAACTAGTATGTAAAGTTTGGGTAAAACTTTGAAACCTTTTTTCTGGGACTTGGCTGGCCAGTGCATTTTACTACTACTACTACTACTACTACTACTACAGTATAACACCCTTCAGGTAAACTAAAAGCCAACCAAGCCTCATTCCAATCTGAATTTCCCAAATCATGCCCTCCCCTTGTAAGAGTTGCAAATCACTAGTGTTGTTTCAACAACAAATAAATTTTACTAAAATGAAGCAACTTTTTTCTGCTTCTGCAAGATGGCGGGAGAGATGCCTCCCTAACAATTCTTGATTAACAGTGTACATCTGACGAATTGGTGTTTCCTTTTTACTGCTAGTTCATACTCCATTAATTTTTCCAACAGCGTACTGCAATTTTGCACTTTCAGTCTGCACCACACATATGAAACTCGTGCAATTCACCTCTTAGTAAAACCTTAAAAGTACTACTGAGAGTCAGTGTTGGCCACCATTGATGTTTAACAATCCTAGGCATATGTCTAAACTATCCTTACCACAGGTGTGTGACTCATTCCAAACATTTTACATATTGCTTTCATTTTTGATGGTGAAAAATTCTTCATTACACACTTACACACACAAAATGGCTTCAATCAAGTATATTTTGCTTGTAAGTATTTACTATGTTTCTGCAGTATTGTACACATTCAGATAATATCAGGTAGAATTGTTGTGAAATTCAGTTGTGTATTCTGTATGTTTATTGAATGAACCCTGTCTGTAGGTTGACGTCTGGTAACCTAAATACAGCCAAAGCAAGCTGTGGGTAGCAACCCTAGAGAGAAACATTGAGAGCTGCCCAACACTATGTTCTGCTGCTGGAGTAGTTGAAACATGGCAATATCTTGGAAATGGATTGGCAACCTTGTTATCAATGACTCGCTTCCTGGACCAGAGCTGAATTATCCTTCTACATTCATAGGTATTCTATTATAATTTTGAACAATTCCTATGTAAAAAGTAATAACGAGCCACAAAATTTAATTTTTGGGCTGCAAGAGGGTAGTTTGATGCACGAATTAAAATTTCTCTAGTCTTTTGCTTTTTGACCAATGTGCCATACTTTGTGCTACTATAGCCATGAGAGAATGTTCATCTCGTCAGTGCATTGCTAGCTGTATGGTATAGTGCTTGTTCGCTGATGTGGATGCAATTGTAGCCATACGGCTGAATCTCACTGGAAAAGCAGTGTGTAACTGTTATAACGTCAAGTTTAACAAATATATTTCAGAACGACACAACACATGTAAGTCACAGAGTAAGTTGACAAGCAAGACATGTGTACACGTTAGCATTCGAATGAGCACTGAGTCCCAGTCTAGCGGCCGCTGCTCGGCTGGCCGCTTAGGTGGCGCAGCTGCTGCATGGCTGGCAGACAGCGCTGCACGTAGAGGACGCACGTAATTGCGCGGCGGCGCTTTGAATGATCGGCGAGTCACAACAGTAACGTCAGTTGTTTCATCCTTTGATGCGGTTGAAAAAAACCAGAACTGAATATTAAGAAAGCCTCTGAGAGTTTGTACTGCAGTTTTTGTGCAGACTGAAAAAGCAGTTTTTGAAAATAAAGTGTCAAACTGTTACTTTACTGTTGTTGTAGTTGGTGTTATTATTATTATTATTATTATTATTTTGTTCAAAAGAGCTTTTCTATTGCTATTTTTAAATGGTGATGGAAAAATGCTTTGCCACAGTGAATATTTGCATTTACTTTAAATATTCATTTAATCTGTAGCTTCATAAACAAACTTCCTAAATAAAAGGTGGTACATAGTTTCAGAATGTACAGAATTCTTAATTTGCAATCATGGATGATACAAATTGATAAGAATAAAAGGACTTTAAAAACTATCAACAGAATCATAATGAAGTGTCAGAGGTCACAACACCAACATGCCAGCGAGTTCACTTGTACAATTCGTCATTATTATGGACACACAAAATTATCACTGCCATTCCCCCCTCCCCGTATTGTGTACTGCAGCTCTCTTGGTACTTCAGCTTGATCTGCTGACTGGCTCTTTTGTGGGTTGGGTGTTGCGGTGGTGATGACTGTTGACTGTGGCACTGGTATGTCCATCAGCTGTGGAGTGATCAGCTGTGTAGTGATGAAACATAACTCATTGGCACTGGACTTAATGTGGTGTGGTGTATGTCAGTGGGGTGTCTGCGGTTGTTGCAGGTAAAATCCATGCCAGTTTGATACTCGGTTAATACTTTGTGACATGCTATTTGTAACTAACTATTACCTCGGGGACTTTTGTACAACAGTACATTAATGAAATTTAAGATTCCTTTCTTTTTTTAACTATGTTTTTTCGAAAACTACAAATCTAATGTTAGCTAAGGAAGCCTTTGGAATCGGGATTGTATGTACGTTTATTTATAATATCTTTTTTCCGTGTTTTATGTAATAACTTTGGGAGCCCATTTTTATATCTGATTGTAAAGAAGTTAATTATTGGGTAAATTTCGTTTGTAGTTGGCAAATATCTCACATTTTGCAGTGTTTGGTCATGGAGATTCCATTTCAAAATTATATTCAAAAATATGTATGATTATTTTTATAAATGTTGTTTATATTCTGAATCATGTTCCTTCAGTAAAAGTCAACCCACATGTACAGAAAAAATATGTAAATTTTAGTTTTGGAAAGACATAGACATTAATGCCATAAAATGTAATGCTGCTACTTTGCACCAAAGAGTTGTGCTTTCATTGTATAGTTTTTAATGTAACAGTGTCTTCATCTTATGAAGAGAACAGTCTAGTTGTCACAGTGTTATGGAATGGAGATAAGTCTTCGGCCTGATTACTGTGAACTCATTGTGTAACAAGAAGTCAATTTTACCTAATTCTGGAGCTAATAATGATACAGGGAGGTGTAAGAGAATGCAGTAGTCTCGTCAGTTTTAAATCAGTGTTTGTGTAACTGTGACTCACATTAGCCAAGCTCTTAAAGTTGAAAACGTGAAGTTGATTGTTAAAAATGTTGACTCTGGAAATACAGCAGGATAATATTTACCTGTGAATTAATATCTTCATTGATACTTCACAAATCTGGACCTCAAGAATCATACTCTAGGATACAAGACGGGCTGAGCAGAAAGATACTTTGAAAAATGAAGATGAGTATCAAAACTGCTTTCAGTTAGTGCAACAACCAGTAATGAAATTGCTAGTCAACAATATTGTTCCCCATCGCATTCTGGATAGCATTTACGTATCAAATGGCTCAGAGCGCTATGGGACTTAACATCTGAGGTCATCAGTCCCCTAGAACTCGGAACTATTTAAACTTGACTAACCTAAGGACATCACACACATCCATGCCCGAGGCAGGATTCAAACCTGCGACCATAGCGATCGCGCAGTTCCAGACTGAAGCACCTAGAACAGCTCGGCCACACCGGCCGGCATTTACATATCAGATAGAGCTGATAAAGAAATGTGAATACCTGGTTTACATCATAAAAATATATTTATGTTGTTTGGACAAAGGGAATGAAATGGTACTGTTAGACATTGTGCAGTATCTCTATGGTATTAACATCTCTGCTCAACACCGAAAATGGACCAGTGTACAGTTGCTATAGGGTTTGATCTTTGTGTTCAAACACCTGATAGTCCTCGTGGTGGGAAGGGGGTGGGAAACGTATATTGGTGCAGTGATGCTTTAACTGCTGCACCAGCTGTGGAAGTTCCTCTGTATGTGGAAGGGATGCTAACAGTAAATAGTTTGCCAGAATCCATAGAGGTTCACCATAAATCATTTCTGCTACAGACACCCTAATGTCCGGTTTGCTTGCCGTTCAAAGGCCTAACAACATGTTAGTGATGTTTTAGAGTTTATGTACCAACGCTCTACTGCATCATTACTAGCAGGATCATAGCTGCCTGTGTCGTCATTGGTTACCACATGGTATCGCTACCTCCTGGAACAGCGATCAGTTGTAACATAGAGGTGGCACCCAAAGTGTGCAATTCACACACGCGTAAACATTTTTATCGTAGTTTCAGCTGATGGGTTATCAGTGCTGCCTCTGCTTACCTTGTACATCTGTGTATGGCTGTGAATATGTATTTGTATCCATCAGACTGTGGAAGAGGGCCTACTGGTTGATGTGTTTGTGACTAAATCTGGCTGGTATACCTTGGAAGTTACCGATCTCAACGTGCACATTATGGCCCACTTTACTTTGTAGGCATGGAGTGCAGGAACATGTCCACTCAAGTGTGCCTTTCTTTGTGGCAGTCCACTTGAAATGGTCCACAAGTAATCTGAATATAGTGTTGGCTTCACAATGAGATATGCAATGGAAACTGTGAAAGGTTATCTATGAAGTTGTCTGAAATGTATGGTCATGGTTGGTCTTCAGAAATGTTTCACCACAGCTTCAACCTAGATTTAGGTACAGGTCTTTGTTAAAGTTTTAGTCCTTTAGATGAGTCATTTAAAAGTAGTTAAAAGTAGTTGGAAGTCAATTAAAAGTAGTTGGAAGTGAGGGTCCATGCTTTGCTCCACACTAGAGTTCTCTGTAGTCCACAATCTGACACCTAACATATACAGGAAAAGTAATCAGGTATTAAATTTTGTGCCCCTTTTATGTGGGAGTTGTCTTTGTCTTTCATAAAGTAGCTTACAAATTAAAATGTATCAGAACTGTCTTTGTGAGTATTTGTTACTGTCACTTTTGAATGCAGAGATAATGGGTGTCGGGGGGGGGGGGGGGGGGGGGGGGGGGGAGAGGAGGGGAGAGTCAGTGGATTTTCCATTTGCGGAAGGAAATCTCTTACAGTCTTGTATATTGCCAGCAGTCCCCTGTGAGTGCATCCATGTGTGGTGTCTGGTCTTCCGCCATTTCAGGAAGATGTCGGTACAAAATTTACCATTCACAAAAAGCCTATTCTTAGTGATTTGTGATTTTTCACAAAGTTTTCAGCCAGTGTGTAGATGTTGTTAGAATAGGCCCGAGTTATTCCTGCCTGTAGTAAGAGGCGACTAAAAGGAGTCCCACATGTTGGCCTTTATGTGATGGTCACGTGTAGTGTTTGACCTCCATTTTTCAAAATTTTCCCAAAGAGTGAGCCAATTGGGGAAGGACGCCTTACATGGTGCATCGTGTCCATGCACTGAGACCTATCGCATCCTTCATCGACTTGGATCTGCACTTCTGCTCATTCTCCAACTGTTGGGTGAGGTCACCCTCCTGGATCCATATTTTTCCATCAACTGTGCAGTATCATTTTCTACGCTGACAATGTTCATAGACTTGCTTGCTTGGTTGCACCTGATGACCAGCATGGTAGCAAGTCCGTTGTGGTGGGGCCGCCATGTACCCTGTTGGTTATAGCCCCCTGACCACACAGGGATCGCTCTGCTGACGCCTGTGCCACTAACTCCCCATGTATGCTGAGGAGTAGATGCCTCTCACCCTGGGGCATCAGGACTCCCGGCAATAACCAACCTGCTAAGTGGCCTTTGCTGTGGCTGGGTGGTGCCCGTGGGAGGGCCCTGTGTCGAAGTGGGTGGCATCAGGGCGGATGACACGCGATGAAGTGTAGTACATCGTCTCTTGCTGGTGGTCAAACACTAGCAGTCTCTAAGCGTTCCTGGGCTCAATTCAATGCACAGTAGTATGACCCCTAATCGCTCCCCTCCCTGGTCACCATGGGAGGAACGTCAGGCTAAGGATGGCAGTGGCTTTTATTTGCCCTGGTACCTTCTATCTTTGAGAGCTGATGGGGAATCTTTCATGATGATGAACTGTCAGTTTTTTCTTGAACATTTAGAGGACAAGTTTGGGGAGGTGGAGGGCTTGTCCAAAATGACATCTGGGTCAGTCTTGATCAAAACAGCATTCTCTGCCCAATCACGGGTGTTACTTGCTTATGACAAGCTGGGGATGTTTCTGTAACCATCACGCCCCATAAGAGCTTAAATATGGTCCAGGGTATCATATTTCACAGGGACCTTCTTTTGCAGTCTCACGATGAGCTGCATGCCAATTTAGAGAGGTGAGGTGTACATTTTGTTCGGCGTGTCCACCGGGCTCCAAGGGATAATCAGGTGGCCACTGATGCCTTCATCTTGGCCTTCAAGGGCGATACATTACCTGAGATGGTCAAGGTGACAGTCTACTGCTGTGATGTGAAGCCCTATATCCCTCCCCCAATGCGGTGCTTTAAATGTTGGAAGTCCGGCCATATGTCTTTCCTCTGTACTTCCAGCATCACATGTCGACATTATGGACGTCCATCACATCCCAATACTCCATGTGCTCCACCTCCCATCTGTGGCAACTGCACAGAGCACCATTTGCCTTGATGCCTATATCCTGTATGTATGACGTTGTCTTACGCCACCGCTACAACAGTTCTAGCCCCATCAGTTCCACCAACCCTAGTCACTTCTCAGAGCCGGAAGACTACACCAGCCACCTTGATGATGGGGGACACTTCCCTCCATGTTGCTCCTGCACCATCTACTTAGGGAGCAACACCTTCCCCCCCCCCCCCTCCCCCATCCCCCCAACTGTCGGGGATATCAGACCCCACTTCTGCACTGGAGCAGTGTAAGTCTTCTTTGGCTCCTCTTGCTAGGAAGGGGTCACTTGGGTCACTCCCTTCCCAGGTTTCTGCTAGTGGAAAAGTGACACCTGCCAGCGGCTGAAGAGCCCAAAATAACGGGTCATAGGGCTTCACGCTTGTCCCCAGTCCCGGAGACTGAGCCAGTGAAGTCCTCCCAGCCAGGGAAACCCAAGGAGCAGTGAGAGAAAGCCATAAAGAAGATCCCCAAGACCAAGGGAACTGTGGTGGCACCCACACCACCGCTACCTACAAGCTCTGCGTCTGCGGATGAGGTGGAGATTCTGGCGTCTGCTGAGGACCTAGATCTCACCGGACCCTCAGACACAAGGGATATAGACTGCTCAGGCAGTAAGTTGGTGGCAGCAGGTGACCCTGAGACGTAAACTGCCTCATTGAATGTTCCATGCCTTCCCAGTCTCACGATCACGTCATTCTCCAGTGGAATTCGGCAGTTTCTTCCACAACCTGGCTGAGCTACGGCAACTGTTGAGCTTTACACCTGCTGTCTGCATTGCCGTGTAGGAAACCTGGTTCCCGGTAGTGTGGACCCCTGCCCTCCACAGCTATAAAGGATATTACAGGAACCGTAGCAATTACAATGAGTGTCAGGTGGAGTTGGCATTTATGTCCTAAACTCAGTCTGTAGTGAAACTATGCCCCTTCAAACCCCTCTTGAAGCTGTGGCTGTCAGAATAAGAACAACACAAGAAATAACTGTCTGCAGTGTATATCTTCCTCCAGATGGTGCAGTACCCCTGAATGTATTAGCTGCACTGATTGATCAATTCCCTAAACCTTCCCTACTTTTGGGAGATGTTAATGCCCATAACCCCTTGTGGGGTGGCATCGTGCTTACTGGCTGAGGCAGAGGTGTCGAAACTTGCGGACTAGGAAACTTTCACCTCTGCTGTCATTATTGAATATCCCCCATGTGGGAACATCGATGTGATGGTTAAGCAGGTGACTACAATAATCCTTTCTGCGGCAAAAATGCAGTCCCTCGCTCCATAGGGTGCCCCCAGTGAAGGCAGTCCCTTGGTGATCACCGGAAGTTGCTGAAGCAATTAAGGAGCGTCATCGAGCTCTACAGCAGCATAAGCGGCACCCTTCCCTGGAGCACCTCATAGCCTTCAAATGGCTGCATGCACGCATTCGCCAACTTAGCAAATGACGGAAGCAGGAGTGTTGGGAGAGATAAGTCTCGACCATTGGGTGCCATACATCACCTTCCCAAGTCTGGGCAAGGAACAAACATGTTTTCAGGTACCAGACCCCAACAGGTGTTTGCGGTGTTACCATAAATGGTGTATTACCTATCGACGCAATCGCGATTGCTGAGCAGTATGCTCAAGCCTCTGCATCAGAGAATTACCTCCCCCCCCCCCCCCCCCCCCCCCCCCCCCCATATCTTTCGCACTCTCAAACTGTGGCTAAAACACCCCATTTACAGAGTGTGAGCTCGTCAGTGCCCTTGCACATTGCCCCAACACTGCTCCTGGGCCAGATTGGATCCACAGTCAGATGATTAAACATATGACTACAAGCGACATCTCCTCGTCATCTTCAACCGGATCTGGTGCGAAGGCGTCTTTCCATCGCAATGGCAGGAGAGCACCATCATTCCTGTGCTCAAACCCGGTAAAAACCCACTTGATGTGGATACCTATCGGCTCATCAACCTCACCAACGTTTTTTGTAAGCTGCTGGAACGTTTCGGTGGTTGGGTTGGGTCCTGGAGTCACGTGGCCTACTGAGTCCATGTCAGGGCAGCTTCCGCCAGGGTCGCTCTACCACTGATAATCGTGTGTCCCTCGAGTCCACCATCCGAACAGCCTTTTCTAGACATTAACAGCTAGATGCTGTCATTTTCATTTATGAAAAGCGTATGACATGACCTTGCGACATCATATCCTTGCCATATTATACGGGTGGTGTCTCAGAGGCCCACTCCAGATTTTTATCCAAAATTTCCTGTTACTTTGAAGTTCCTGTGTCCCGAACTCAAGTTGGTGCCTCCGGTAGTTTCTCCCCCTCCCCCCTCCCCAATGTCCAGGAGAATGGGGTCCTGCAGGGCTCCGTATTGATGTATCTCTCTTTTTAGTGGCCGTTAATGGTCTAGCAACAGCTGTAGGGCCATCAGTCTCGCGGCAAAGTTGTGTGTTATGCACTTCTGTCGGCATCGTATCATCCAGAACTAGAACTTTACCTTAATGATGATCGTCTCACTGTAGTGGAGACGTATCGATTTTTAGGACTGGTTTTCAATGCCTGGTTGACTTGGCTTCCTCACCTTTGTCAGCTTAAGCGGAAGTGCTGGCAGCACCTCAATGCCCTCCGCTGCGTGAGCAACACCAGCTGGGGTGCACATCGCTCTACGCTGCTGCTGCTGCTCTGCAGAGCCCTTGTTCAATTCCGCCTTGACTGTGGGAGTCTGGTTTATGGTTCAGCGGCGTCCACAACATTGTTTACTTGACACAGTGCACCACTGTGGCATTCGCCTAGTGGCAGGAGCTTTTAGCATGAGTCCGGTGACCAGCATCCTTCTTGAGGCCAGACTCCCCCCCCCAATTGCATGTTAGGCATGCACAACTGCTGGCCAATTACGTTGCACACGTTCTCCTGCACATCTGAATCACCGTCTCCTTTTCCCACCCATGGTGGTTCATCTCCCGCATCGGCGTCCCAGATCAGGGCTTCCAATTGCAGTTCATGTGGGATCCTTTCTTGCTGAAAAGGAGTCCTTGCCTTTACCACCTATACTTCTGGTCCATTCATGTACACCTCTGTGGTGTACACCTAGGCTGCGGCATCGCCTGGACCTTTACATGGCCCTAAGGACTCAGTTAACCCTGCGGCTCTCAGCTGCCACTTCCTCTCGATCTTAAACAGGTGTGGAGGCCATGAAGTGGTTGACACTGATAGCTCGATGGCTGATCATCACGTCGGCTTCACGTATGTCCATAGAGGACATATTGAACAACATTCCTTGCCCGATGGCTGCAGTGTTTTCACTGCAGAGCTGGTGGCTGCATCTTGTTCTGCTGAGTACATCAGTTAGTGCCCTGGTGAGTCGTTTCTTCTGTGAATGGACTCCTTGAGCAGCCTACACGCTGTCGACCAGTGCCACCCGTGTCATCCTTTGGTAGTGACCATCCAGGAGTCCCTCAATGCCCTGGAACGGTACAGTCATTCAGTGCTGTTTGTCTGGACCCCAGGTCACATCAGAATCCCAGCAAATGATCTTGCCGACAGGCTGGCCAAACAGGCTACGCGGAAACCGGATATGGAGATAGGCTCCTCTGCAACTGACTTGTGTTCAGTACTATGTCGCATGGTTTTGCGGCTTTGGGAGACAGAATGGCATAACCTCAGTATGCACAACAAACTGCGTGCCATTGAGGAGACTATGAACGTGTGGAACTCCTCACGGGTCTCTCGCTGGGACTCTGTGACTCTGTGACTCTGTCGGCTCTGCATTGGCCATGCTTGAGTGACACATGGCTACCTCCTGCGCCGTAAAGACCCATCTCAGTTTCGGTGTTGTGCCCGGCTGACAGTGGCCCATATCTTGGTGAGCTGTCCTTCTTTGGCTGCCCTGCGATGGACTCTTCAGTTACTGGATTCATTGGCATTAACCCTTTGCCTTACGATTTAAGTTCCGTTAGCGTGAGCCGTAAGTGGCTGCAAGGTACGGATGCGCCTTACAATTTCCGGTGCTTACACACGCTAAGGCTGCGGTGCACTATGCCTGGTGGCGTCCGAAGTCGTTCAAATGGCTCTGAGCACTATGGGACTTAACATCTGTGGTCATCAGTCCCGTAGAACTTGGAACTACTTAAACCTAACTAACCTAAGGACATCACACACATCCATGCCCGAGGCAGGATTCGAACCTGCGACCGTAGCAGTTGCGCGGTTCCGGACTGAGCGCCTAGAACCGCGAGACCACCGCGGCCGGCGCGGCCGAAGTCGTGCAGACGCCCTTAGGTTTTGTAAGTACGTGTGTGAGAAACCAGTAACGTGATATTTCTACGGATATCATAAATAGTGCTGTTTAGTTGCCCATTGGAAACAAAACATTCATTGTCTCAAATGCAATGATATATTCACAAATGTTTTATTTTCCTTTATAAGCAAACATACATTGATGAAATACATCTTAATAATAATAATCACAACAATGCAGTGAACCAAGACACTATAATATTTTGTTCAAAACATTCTGGGACCTGTTACGTTAGTACGGTGGCAAACATATTTTCAAACGCAACGTCTTCACAATGACATGTACACGAATTTAATAGTCTTAGATTGTATGACATTGTTCAAAACAATCTGGCACATGTAATGCAGCCGTGCACTTTTTGCAGTCCCACATTGTTTAGCTGCGTCGTTTATGCTTTCTGTACACTACACAAGCTCTCGCAGGATTTCCTTTTGATGGTGTTGGATCAATATGTTTGGGAAAATGTGTCCAATGTTGCACGTGCAATCTTTGTGGTATATCGCCGGATGCTAATCGTCCCTTCCGAGTATATTCCGGTAAAGGTGTAGTTTTCAACAATGATTCTGCAATGTGGATCCTATATACTGCGTAGCTCTGTCGTTTGCTGCAATGTATTTTGTAATACAAAAAGTACGTGTTAAATAAAGCAACATCAAATAGCTAAAAGAATATCTTGCGGTATCCTTTCATACATTTTCTCATCACAGGGAAGCATGCGAGCATCTGATCTTGGTGATCAATTCCAATCATGCCTTTATTGTATTCGACGACACATTTCGGTTTCCACGACACATTGCGGAGAGGTGTCTGTGGCAATCATTTCTGCTGTTGAATGTTTTGGGAAAGTGTGTAAACGTGTTGTTTATCTTTCCATTTTAGTGTCAATATTCCATTACAACTCCTCACTGTATATTCTCCCTTCTTTAATTTTGCCTTCAGGAAGTCTGTGGGCATATTTTTTCTGTTTCAGCGCCTTGTTCCAATCACATTAGTTTTATTAGTGAGGAGAGTTTTGAAAAGTTTCGGTGAAGAAAACCAGTTATCTAAATATAGAGTATGCTCTTAGTGTAATATCGACTGTGATAGTTCTAGAACTACACTTTCAGAGGCACTAGTTCTAGAACAACACTTTCAGAGGCACTACCACTAGCATCACATTTGTCACTATCCGTGGATATCTTAAAATCATAGCAGTGTCCTGAACTTGACTCTCACAATTTATAAATTTTAATACCAAACCTCACTCTTTTTGATGGGTTAAATTGTTTGTAGGATAAAACACCCCTTAAATTTCATTAATGATTCATCAGTGGCAATATTCTCTTGCATTGTGTACACTTGCGTAAATTTTTGATTGAACATATCTATGACTGGCCTTAGTTTGTACAGCCTATCTTTGTTGTTGGCTAAACTGTTTTTCACTAGATGCAGAAATCTACCCATGTGCAGAAATCTCCTGAATGGCATCGTCTTCCTAGATATTGGAATTTCTATTATGGCCCTCCTAGACCAATACATCTGAATCGATGCTTTCTGTACTTCAGCCATGATTGTACATAGCGCAATGTATATTTTTATTTCATTACAGCCGATAGGAGACCACTTTTGGTTTGTTTTTTGTCTCTTCTACTCATTGTTGAGTACGTCTTGTGCATATCTATTCATCTCAGTTATGATGATTTCCCAAAATCTACTATTAAATATCTCATAGAAAACGTCTAATTCTCTTATGCTTGTACTCGCGTGCTGTAAAGCTCCTTCCTTTATTCTGAGAATTTCTGTATACGTCCAGATCATTGGTTCATTGTCTACCTTTTGCCACATCCACGACTCTGATTGTTGCTGGTAGGTTTGCTCTTCTTCTTCAGTATCATCTTCAATCACCAGCCGCTTACACCGTTTTCATACAGGAGGTAAAACATCGCTACCACTGTCACTGCCGCTGTCAAAATATCCTGCAAAATCATTGTTGGCTATGCCACCACATGTCTCCCTTTCCTCGTGAACACATTTGCTACATGTTGGGAACATTGTGAAAGTATTTTTGTAATGTCGGCAAGTCCGAATGCGGCGAAGAACACTTCGTGTATGCCACGTGTAGTCAATCAGCTCTGCAATGTGTCACAGATGTTCTGTTTACATTTGGCACAGCTGACTGATGATGTCTCTCACACGACATGCGCTTGTTCGGAGCGGTAAACATACCACGTCTCTGATACGTCTAGGTGATGTTTGGCCAGGTCTGCATGCTATATCTCACACGACATTGTAAGCTAAGGGGTTAATTTTAGCTGACAACGCCTCATCAGCTAATTTAGTTTTACATTTTATACGTGACTGTGGATTTTATCATGCTATATAAGTTTTAGCACACGTCCTTTATCCCTTTGTGTTCTCCACTCTAATGCTTTTAGGCTGGGTGTTTTAATGTGTTGCGGAGTGGCTGGCTTTTCCTTTTTATTCTCATGGTCGGTCAGCCATGGTCATCTGCTCTCTTGTTTTTATCCCTTCTACCTGTTTCTTGCTTCTCTCTGTGGTTTTCTTTTCCTGTTTTGTCCGTAGAGTGTTGGCTGGCCTTCTGTCATTCTTCTTGTTCTTCCATTCTCCTGTTATTGCGCTGTACTTCTCCTTTTTTTTTTCTTCTTTCCCTTGTGTACTTACTTTTCTGGGAACAAGGGACCGATGACCTCACAGTTTAGTCCCTTCACCCCCTCCCCTCTCCCCCTCCTTTAAATTAAACCTACGAACCAAGAATGTGACTTTGAGTCTTCCTCGTGATGCATTTTTTTTCGTTTACTACCATTCCATGGTCAACAAACCATGTGCGTGCCAGCACAAGTGTTGTTCATGCACTTGAGCATTAGGAGAGAACATTAAAAATATCATTAAAGTGGAACAAAATGGATGTCTTTTTGAGCACCTGGTCAATGAAGCTTCGTGAACTTTGTGGTGTGTTCTTGAGGCCAAAAAGGCATGAATAAAAATTTGAGCAAACCGAATGCTATAATCATCGCTGTCTTCGGAACACAATTAGCAGCTATTGGTATTTGATTATAAGCTGTCGCACTATTGAGAGCACTAAAAACTTCAGCGCCAGCCAATGAACACAAGAAGTCTTGTATGCTGGACACCCAGTGTGTGTCCTGGATCATTCTTTCATTTAGTGCATTGTAATCTCTATATGGTCTCAAAGATCCAACTTTGTTGCAGATTAGGTGTGAGGGTGATGACCACAAACTGTCAGACTGCCAAATAACTCCCGATTGTAACACTTCTTAAAATATTTTCTTCGTCTTTTCAGCCTTTCAGACACAATTCTGTGTGCACAGAATAAGATGGGTTGTCCTAGTGTTGTACGGTTGTAGTGTGTTATACAGTGTTTGATTTACTTGCATTGAACCTGTTCTTCTGAAACATTTGCCAATTCTTCTGTGTGATCGTCCATAGGGTTCAGTGTTTCAGCTGCGTTACGTTACTTCAATGGGAATGTATTGTCATTTCTGTGTAATACTTGTTATATGATGTATACTCAAGGACACTGCACTATTGTCTATAAAGCTTAACAATTGTGCTCCCTGTGCGTCAACTGCTAGTGCAAAATATGTTAAGAAGTCAGCAGTAACAAGAGACACATAAATCAATTAGAGAAAAGCACATCAACTGTGCACATATGTTGTGTGTTGAATTATTAGCAGCCTACAACACATCTTGTTCATTCCAAGGTGCATGATTGACAGGGAGTATGCAGCTGTCGGAGATGGTGTCTCCCAATAACATTGTGCTGGTACGTTTGTGTGATACATAATCATTTTGGTGTGGTAGACTACGTGCAGAGGGTGACTGTTGATGGCATGTAGGCACTACACCATTACTTTGTTGTCTCTTAGGTAAGTGGTGGTGATGTGCATTTGACCCCATCTCAACCAAAATATGTATAACAGCACAGTTTGTGAGAGTCTTTATGCTGTTGTCATGTTTTGTTTTGCAATGTTGCTGGTTTGAAGTGATCTTGATTTCTATTAATGGAGCACTGTCATCGCTGCTGGTGCGTAACTGCATTGTCAGTGCCTTCACTGTGGCTCTTAAATCTCTAATCTTACCAGAAACTTTAGACGGGATTTGCAGCATAATGGCTGTGCGCAGTTCAGAGATGTAGTTTCAGTTGGGTTTGACTGACTGCGGTAGATTTTATTAAACAGGCCTGACAATGCAATTGCAGCTGTTGGAGTTGACTTGAGTGTCATATACCATATGAGGCTGAGATGGAAGTTCCTGCTGTCAAATGTGTAACAAATTGTCAAACACTGTGGAGCCTGTGTACTAAGTTGCGGAGGTGAATGCCAGAACAAAGATGGTGTTCTGTCACCTGATTTATCACCTGTCTCTGACCCTGAGGTCAGTAGGTTTTTTGCATTGGGAGATTAGCTCTTCCTTCAGCTTGCTGTAAGCTCTGTCTGCCAACGGGTGCATTGTAATGTCAAATATGAACATTGTGGTTTGATGGTCTAAATTGCTTATCAACAAGTGAATTGACTGTGTCGTTGGTGACCTTTCCTTTGTTGTAATAAGTTTTCCATCACCGCAAACCACATGTGCGGTTGAGGTGGTTAGAGTAGCAGGGCCCACAATTACAAGCTCTGTGTTTGTGAACTGCTGAAACCGACGGGTAGATACCATGTTGTTTCAAACTGTGAGCTTGGCTCTGCTATAGCATTTGTTGTTATATCTGGTTGTTACGCAGTGTGTTTTACTTGAACCTGCAGGTATTTTAAATATTGCTTAGCACTATCCTGCTCCCCACCAAAAGCATCTGCTGTATTATAATGGTGTGTGCGTTGTTGACTTCATGCTTATGAATTCACATTGTGTTTGTTGTTCTGTGTTTGTTTCATACTCGTATTTGTCAAAATAAAGCCTTTTACTCTGGAGCCTCTAATTTCCTCAGAGGTGATGTGGAAATGTTTGCAGTCTGTACTGCTATTCTCACACAACTTGGCTGCTAGCCATTTATACCATTCACACTGAAAGGTGTGAAAACGTTTAGACAGTGTCACTAATTATGTAGCTTTATATATTATCTACATAACTGTCACTACATAGGGTTTCAGGATGTGCAGAGTTTTTCATTTTTGATTATTAATGTTACAAATTGATAAGAATAAAAGGCATTGAAGAACTTGCAACAACAGTACTCAAAATAAAGTGGCAGAGGTCACAGCACCGATATGCCAGAGAGTTTATTTGTCCAACGTGCTATTCTTACAGCACGCATTTACACATAGAAGTATCACTGCCATAAACCGTGAGAGCAAAAACAGAACACTCAATTGGAAGGTGGTAATGTAGGTGTAAATCTAAAATCATTTCAGATGGTTGGTCACCATGATGATAAAGCAATTGATGCTGGAGCATTTTACCTAACTGTTCAGTGGTGTAATATGCACTACAGTTACCAAAAAGACAAGTACGTGTGTTCTTAAATAGCCTAGAATGATTTACCTTTTTTTAAACTGCTGGCCCTATTGACTTGACTGTTAAATCCCTTGGCAACCTTGATTCAGTATTTTGTGGGACAAGTTATAGTTGGTTCTTTGGGGATGTTGGTACATTTTGTAAAATTTAGTTTATGCGCCTGTAGGATCAAGTTGGTAGGAGTGTGATTGTTGCTGCTCAGTTTCTGATTTGTAGCTTACATATGATTCCTCTTCACAATGGGACGAACTGCGGCAACTTCAGAGACCTTAACAAGCTAGTGGCTGAGGTTAGTACACATGTTGGATGCCTCCATTTGTATACAGCTGTTATGAAGAGAACTGGAACTTCTAGGGCCACTAGGAGCTCGCGCAATTCACAAGTCGCTTTTTGTCTCTGATTGAGGATGAGACAGGTCAGGTCCTTAGCAGTCTGTTATGGCAATTACTTCTCAATAATTCTTTTGTAAATGTTGTGATCATGTAGAGACATTGTTAATATGAAACCATCAGACAATAAATTAAGAGCAAACTATGCTGGCTACAAGACATTGCATTGAAAATCTGCCCCATGCTCTACTAGATGAACCTCTTATTGCTGTTTTAGTTTCTCTGTCATAAGCATACTGCAGACAGAATAGCTAATTCATCAGATGGTTTTTGCTGTTATGAACAAAGTACCAGCATCAATTATTTTGTAGTCAGTACAGGCAGAAATAACCTTACCCTTCTTGTGGTTGTTACAGATTCACTGGTATCTTTGCTTAAAGGTGACATACTAGAGACGTTAGTCAGTGTATTGTATTCAGTTTTACATACCCTGCTTTCATTTCTTCACGCCTTTCCAGTGAGTTATTGCACATAATTTCTGCAAAGTGTCCACACAAATACTTTGATGCTTACAGACTTTCTCTGTGGATGGTAGTATTTTGTAGTCAGTCCTCTGTTGTTGTCTTCTCTTTTGTGTTCCTTTGTCTGGGGGTGGAGCAAATGACAGTATTCTTAAGAAAAATCTTTTGATGAAAATACGTTGCCTAAAAGTAATATTTACACTATAAAAACTGCTGGTGCTCCAGAAGGGAAAATCACATCTGGTGAATAAACTTTTCACTTTGCTTTATGCTTAAGACAGAAAACAAAAGTAATTGTATACAATATTAATTTATAATGTCATTGCAGTGGATCACTCTGAATATTGTAAGTACCTATGCTCTAGACTTTAACCCTAGATACAGAAATGGGAGTAAAAGTCATTAGCTGATACTTCCGGTATTTTGTCTCTCGGTCAACGCAGCAGCTGAGTCTTTGATGCAAGCTGTGCTCCTTACTTTAAAGCCTGCTCAAAAAACACATTAGCTATGAAAAACATTCCTCTTGCTGCTAGTATGATTTGTACTTTGTGCCATCGCAGAATATGTTTGGCAACTCTGTGATCGATATCCCAAATCATGGAAAAACAGCTTAGTTTATTTCCAAGATCAGAAACGTTCAATCGCCTCATGGTTACTGATCAGTCGGAATATTATCTACTGTTTCCGAAGCCCTGGAATATATTGTTCACAACCAAATTACTGACACTTGTATGGATTTCACTTGTTAGATAAATATCAATCCATCTTTCATAAACACCACAGGACTAACACTATGCTAGTCAAAGTAACTGATGACCTAAAATGTGCCATGGACAATTGTGAGGCCACAGTTTTGGCTCTACTAGGTTTCAGAAACGCTTTTGATACGGTCAATTTTGACTTACTGCTGAGCTAAATTTCTTGGTGCCCTGAAGTGGTTTGAAACCTACTTGAAAACAAAACAGCAAAGGGTTGTCTGTGGGAACAAAAAATTTTCCTAGAAATACCTTCCTTCAGGAATGCCACAAGGCCCAGTCTTTGTTGGCCCCTTCATATAAGTGCCAGACCTGAAGATATAAATACTGTGAGTGCTCAGAAGAATGATGATCTGTCTCCAACGCAACACAGGCGAGAAACCTGGGATTTCCAATAAATGCAGGAAAGTTGCAAGTAATCTTAATTTCCCATCAGAAATTAATAGGTTCAGAATTCCACCATCAGTTGCCTCCCATTCAACTTGACGGCATCCAGATACTGTATCGGAAAGCAGTGAAGAACGTGGATCTAATTTTGGATGAACACGAAATTGGGCAAAGGATACTGCGACTGTATGCCAGTGGACTTTATCGCCTCTATGCCCTCAAAAAATTTTGAAAGTTATTTCCCCAGGATCTGAAATGCAAACTTGTGCAGTCACTCATTCTTCTGAACCTCCACTATTGTGATGTAATTAAACGTGGTACAAGCATTGAAAACACCAGACGGTTAAAGCTAACTATGAGTGCTTGTGTGTGATAAATACCTCACCTATCTAGTATCCTAGTTGTGTCGATTCATAAAACAAAATCATTGGCAAAATCCTTCACTGTCACTGCTGTCTGCATATGGAACAAGTTGCCCCACAGTCTGTGTAGTTCAGTATTCTGCTACTTATAAGAAAAACTTGTAGAAATTCCTCCTGTCATCTTCATAGTACTTCCCCAAAATCAGCACATATGCCCAACCTAACTTATTGTAATTTCTAATTATTTTTGCATTTAGCACGTAGGAATATAAACACTGAGTGTTTTCCATATGTGTATTATTGCAATTTTTGTTTTTCTAAGTTTAGTATGTCGTGCTTACAATAATATATGCAATGTAAAATATGTACAATGCTTGGTTAGGTGTAAGGGTGGGCATGGTGGCCCTAATGTTGACATTTTAAATAATCAGGTTAGTAAAGTATTTTGAGTGATTTTTCACGGACACTATGATTTTGAGTTAAAAAATTTTAAGTTTTTGAATCGAGGAAGGTCATTCATTTCACACAGAATCTAAAACTGATCTCATCTTGTACATTGTGAATTATCTGTGTTGTCAACCACAACGGAATTGAGCAAGGAACGCATGCTGCCGCGGCACTGGTTAAGTAATAGCAAAGTCAAGTTGCCATAGTTGTTGATCACATTCTCACTGGGACCTTCAATGCTTCTGCCAGCTTTTTACCTATTCTCTCATAATTACAAGCTACTAGATCGAAAATCAACAAATCAGCAACAAAATCTTGAGAAACATTCTCCATTGTAAACATACTTGCAACAGTTCTGACAACAAATGCCAGCTGCAGTGAACACACATGTGGGGAGCAGCTGGTAGTATACATCACCCTCTTTATGCCACCACATAAAAATGAAGGGATGTACCCAGCCGTCTGCTAGAGTTTTTTTAATAGAGGTAAGAAATTAATTTATTTTTATTAAGTCAACATAAAGGAACTGTATCTTGTCACTGGTAATAATACCTACATCTACATTCACACTAAGAAAGCCAATAACATGGTGGAGGGCACCATTTACCACCATTTACCACTACTAGCCATTCAGTTTCCTGTTCAACCAGCAACTGGAGTATGGGAAAATGAATGTGTATATGCCTATGTATGAACCCTAATTTCTCTTATCTTGTCTTTGGGTTCTTATGCAAAATGTACATTGGTGGCACTAGACTAATTCAGCAGTCATCTGCAAATACCATTTCTGTAAAGTTTCTCAATAGTGTTTCACAAAAAAAAAAGTCGTCTTCTGTCCAGGGACTCCCATTTGAGTTCACAGAGCATTCCATAATACTCGTGTTGATAAATCTACCGGTAACAAATCTAGCAGCATGCCTCTGAATCTGAATTAATTTGATGTCTTCTTTTTATCCGACCTATTGGGGTCCCCAAACACACGAGGAGCACTGAAGAATGGATCCACAAGTGTTTTGTATGTGGGCTCCTTTATTGATGAGCTATAATTTCGTAGAATTCTCCCAGTAAACCAAAGCCGACCCTTTGTCTTTTATGGTAACAACACTATGTGCTCATTCCATTTCATATTGCTTTGTAACATTATGTCTAGTGACTGAATAAACTTGACTGTGTGAAGCAGCACACCCCTAGTACAGTGTTCTAGCATTACATGATTGTTTCTCCTACTCCTCTGTGTAAACTTCCTTTTTTGCACATTCAGAGAAAGCTGGCATTGATCACATCAAATAGAAATTGTGCCTTAAGTAATGTTGTATCCTCCTACAGTCAGATGGCACTTACCCATACACTGCAGCATTATCAGCAAGTATCACAGATTGCTGTTCTTCTTATCTGTGAGATTATGTATGTAGAGAATGATTGATCCTCTTTCATTTCCCTGGGAAATTCCTGATGATATCCTTGTCTCTGTTTAACACTTACAATCTAGGTCAACATACTGGGTTCTATTACATAAAGTCCTTGAGCCACTCACATATTTGAGAGCCTATTCCCTTTGTGTGGATCTTGAAGTCTCCAGTGGCGTAAAATGCTTTCTGGAAACGTAGGAATGTAGTAACTACATGTTGCCATTTGTCCAAAATTCACAAAATATTATGCAAAACAAGGCAAGCAGAGTTAGACATGAGGTATGCTGTCTGTCAATGGTAATTTGTGGGTAGAAGCTTTTGTCTCAGGGAAATTTGTTATATTTTAACTTAAAATATGTTAAAGAATTTTGCAGAAAACTATCATCAAGGATATAGTTCTGTAATTTTGTGCATCTGAATTTATACCCTTCTTATATACAGCAGCAGTGGTTGACTTTTTCCAGCCACTTGGGACTTTGTATTGGGCGAGAGATAAGTGATAAATTCTAAATAAGAGGCCAATGACAGAGAGTACTCTCAGTAAAACCGAACTGGAATTCCATCTTGACCTTCTTGCTTTATAACTCTTTCAGTTGCTTCTCAATGCCAGGTATGCCTATTACTATGTCCATGCCACACCAGACTGCTTGAAGAGTGACTGGGTAGAAGGTTTTGACCCATGAAGTTATTTTACATAGGACCGGAATTCTCTTGGGTACTCAGCAAGATATTTCACTATCGTATGATGGTGGAAGTCGTACGGCTTGCGCATTGATCTTTTTATTGTCACTTGAATTTCCACTACCTTTTGTGTGTCAATATTTTGGCATCTGTTCTTGAACTGAGAGTGCAACATTTTCTGTTTCATTGGCATTTTCTGAATTTCTTGTGACACCACAGTTGGACATTTGTTTGTCCATAATACACTTACTTGGCTTATATTTCCCCAGATAATGATTTGCAATTAGTATAAACTTCACCCATATTTCCTCTATGTCCATCATACTGGAACTAAACTGTGTTAATTCATTGTCTGAATAGGATGCTCATAGCTGCTTATCCGATCTTTCACCTTGCGTTCTAATTTATTTAACTTTAGTGAATGTTGTTGCTATGATATAATCACTAATCCCTGTCTCCATACTGCCACAGTCAGTAGGGTCAGGCTTGTCTGTAGCCAGAAAGTCAGAAATGAGGTGTGGCTGTAAAGTAAGTTGCCCACTCATCCCAGATGTAGCAAACCATATGTTGCATGAAGAACCTGTTCATAAGTTATAGCCCATGCATCGTACTACGTCATTACTGTAACGGAATTTTGAGATCTCAAAGTAGCTTCAGATCAGCAGTTGAAAATAGAGGCTAACATTCCAGCTCCCACCATGTGTAAAGTGCAGCTGGTGATAGTTTCAGAATGCATTAAACATAATGCAGGGTGTATACAACCCGGGACATCCGGGAAAAACCCGGGAAATTTTTCATCTGGGAGAAAACTGGGAAAAACCCGGGAATTTTGTATAATTCTGGGAATTTTTCGTTGTTTTAGTTAATTTTTTGTAATTTTGACTGGCAAGAATCGATACTCTAACAAAGGATATTACTGTAACCCTCTACTACAGAATAATACTGCAACAATAAAACATGAATGAAGGGTGGGGGGGAGGGGGGGGGAGGAGAGAGAGAAATGAAAATAAAACACAAATTGCAAAGGAAATGTGCCGTATACAACAACAAAACACAGTGCTCATAGAAGTGTTTGTGCCCAGTGGGCCCGGATCTATGAGGCATTGGGAAGGGGGGGGGGGGAGGGAACCACCTTGTTTCACGAAGCACCTAGCATCCAGCGCACATTGGTCTATCGATTACTCATATGATTTTGATGCGCGTCACTGTTGGTTTTTGAACACACTCTGTAAGTTGATTTCTGAATGAATCGTAAGCCGCATGGGGTAGCCGTGCGGTCTGAGACAGACGACTTGTCATGGTTCGAGCGGCTCCACCTGTCAGAGGTTTGAATCCTACCTTGGGCATGGGTGTATGTGTTGTCCTTAGCGTAAGTTAGTTTAATGTAGATTAAGTAGTGTGTAAGCCTAGGGACCGATGACATCAACAGTTTGGTCCCATGGTTAAAAAAAAAAAATCGTAAATTGATTTTTGAATGTGTGCATAGTGTACATGATGTCTCTGTCAAGGAAATCCTCGTCACATCTAGAAATAAACTAGCCTGCAGGCAAAAGGGGACCGGACTATACAAGCTGAGTGGAGTAAAGCTGGACGAGTGAACACCAATCACTGTCTGATTATGTTGTTATTTGGGTTTGCAAATGATCAGCGGTGTTATAATTACTAGAGAAATCCATAGATTCAGACTGCCACAGTGGAAATAAACGACTACAGGTAAGAAAGATAGCGTATTACCTTCTCGGTATATCAAGAAAATGAAATTTTGTCAGAAAATTTTTTGCCAGATCGCTACACTAGTAAGGGCCAGTTGTACAGTCCCCGTCTAGCAGCCACTTAGGTTCTGTTCTGGAAGTAGCGTGGAAAATGGTTTGTACAAACATAACAACGCCTAACCGGAGAATAATCGGGGATAACTAAATCGGTGATTCTGGCAGGGTTAGTGAAGTTAACTGGCGAATAAGTTTTGACAAAAGCAGTAATAGTTCTAGAAGTATTCGTGACAAGATTGTTAGTTAGAATGAGGAAGGAGAAGAAAGGGGGACATCACACAAATTAGGGAAGAATATGACTATTCCAAATTTATATGAAAATCTCCTACTACTACTTTTTGATCTCGTGCTCGAGAAACTGGAATGTATTAATGAAATGTGAAACTATTTACTAACATAAAGATTTTTGTTTGTAGCAGGCATAATAGGCATTTTATGTTGGTCTTCCTGAATTATATTCTGTCGTGTTATAAAAATGACCATTTGTGCCAAAACGGTCTCGTTTATTTGGTGTGTGTTACAATTTCTGCGGTGTTATAAAGTCCTATTTCGTTTAATCTAGCAGACAGTGACAAAATAGGTGTAATCAGATCGAGAAACCACACCATTCTTAGGTACTGTTTGTATTAACAGCTTATGCAGTATTAGACAACGATATTTCGATTTTTCATGTAGCAAAAAGTTTGACAAACTTTGATGGGGTAATAGATTCTGTCGCAGAAAGGAAAGCACACCATGTAAAGCTTTAACAAGATTAGAGAGACAACAATGCTAGGAGCTAAGAATTGAAGAAATGATAGAAGAATGCTGTTGGAAGAGGGGTGGCACTGCACTGTGGCACAATTAAATCCAAATAACTTGTCTTACATTTCCTCGAACATATATGTTTTATGTATCAGACTCTTCAGAAAGATGTGTGGTACAAAATGAACATATCTTGAAAAGTATCTTTTTTTAAAATTTTTTACCTCTTGTCTCAAATGTTCAAGGGAGGGGGGCGAGTGGTGCCGCTATCTTAGTATTGCCCCCTAATATCGTAGATCCGAGGCTGATGCGCAGAGCAGTCTGAGTTATAGTGGGGAAGTATGTAGTCTCCACGTGACCCGTGTTTACATTTAGTGATTTTGCTGTTTCCTCTTAGTTTACTGCTCTCACGTCAAATGAAAACAAAATGGATTTCTGTGGCCGGGAACTGTCAAGTGAATTAAAATACATTCACATAATTACAGAAGGCTAATATACGTTATTAGTTTCAGATTTGATTTTATTTCCACTTTTCTGACAGTCGTGCATTAATCGCCTTGTAGAACAATGAAGTTATTTTTGTCGGTTTGCTAAAGAAATTTGGTTTTTATTCATCTTTTACGCTGAGGTAGTCAATGTGTTTAGTTCCACACTATTGGCTAATTTCAACTGCTTCCTGCATTTAAAGTGCACGTTTTCATTTTCTAGCACGTATGGCATTATGCCATAATAAAGAATCAAAAATTAGTTAATACAGTACTGGTACTCCAAGAAAATTTACATCCCGAAACACACACTGAAAAGCTTAATATCAGATCAAGGCCTTCTTCATTGGGAATCTGCACATACGAATGTGCTCTTTAAGTATGCACTTTAAATGTGCCATTTTAGTATGGTTCACGAAATCCTGATACTCTTTAGAGTATCCTCTGATGTATTTTTTCTTTTATTACATAATGTAAGATCCTTCAATGTTTTACACATACGAACATACGGGCTTCCTGCGTCATAGCAGCTACCAAAGTGCGGTGGCACCTGTTATCTGGCACTCTATGACTACTGAAACGAACCTATTTCTAACAGGTCGTGGGAAAATATTGCGAATGGTGGTTTGAAAAGCATTACTTTCAAAGTAAATTTCCTTTTATGCAAGTTAAACTATGTGCGAGAATGTATGACGAATTTCTTAAATCGCAGAGCGTTTGATGACTAGCCATTTAGAAGTATTTCGAGCCTAGAAGATCAGACATTCATATTGTTATTATGAGCAAATTGATGTAGTGCTACGGGAAGTTCCCTCTCCACTGTGGTAGCTAATTTATTTGTGGAAAACTTTGAGGACAAGTCACTGGACTCTCATAAAAATTTTAGTGGCTTATTTGTGTGATATATCTTAGTGTAACACACGCAAAAGATATCAACATTATATGTGAAAGCTTAGCTTCTCTTGCAGCTTATTAACCTTAGAGACCAATATTATATGTGAAAGTTTTGAATTTCTTGTAGCAACAGTACGTATATTAATTTAAAATATTAACTTTTCCTGTTTATGTATCTGCGCTACTTAACAGTGATGTTGCTATTAGCTGACCACATCACGTGTCCTGTGGTCTGAATATCCACTGTCGTCGCCTGGCAGGATCATGTGAGATGAGCTATGACTGGCTTTCAAAAGCACACCGCAATCTCGATTACAACTGTTCGGAAAGTAATGTGCGGTGTTTGGTGGCATTCAAATTTATACTTTTTTAATACGAAAATAAACAGCGTACATTTTGCTGCACATTAAAAATCTTTCCTAAAGGAGTTTTCTTCCCTGAGTTTTGTTTTCTAAAGCGCCGGGAAATTCTACGCCCGTGTATAAAAACATAACCGTTCATAGGATTGATAAGTTTTACAATTCAGAGGGAAAATATATTGTCTCTTACTAACACCGAAAACGTGTTTTCATCCAAGAGAAAGTGTATTTTTAACCAGGAAATCCGGGAAAAACTTGGGAATTTATTTTCCTTGTCCATGTATACACCCTCAAAATGCCAACTGAAAGTCGTAATCAGCTGTGTCAGATCTATTGTCCTAACACCACAAGCAAGCAGGTGGTGTGTTACTGGTGCACTGTGTTCACAGCAGAGCACCAAAATGGTCGTGATGAGCTGTGCAGCAGCCACCCGTCATTACAGGCGACCTTGTGAAGCTTGTGCGGGAACACATTATAGAGAATTGTTACTGCACAGTTGCTTAACTCAGCAGTCAGTCCTCACAAGTGTACCAGTCGTTGTTGCATGAAATTGTCACAGAGCACATGTTCGTTAAGATTCATGATGGTGATAGTGAAGCCTCCTTGAATTTTACTCTCTCTTCAAGAAAATTCAGTATACGACCTTTACCTGCAGTGTGCAAGATTACAAAATTATAGTTCTTTATGTCAAAAATGATCTAAAGAGTATTGCACTGTAATCACTGAAGATGCTCCAAAAAATTGAACTCTCTCTTGTGAAGCTTATGCCAAAAAACAAAATTGACAGCTATAGATTTTTGATGTCCAGTTTGCAGTCTGCCCATCTGACAGGGGGACCCTAAAGTCTTTGAAATTCAGTTCGGGATGAGACTGGCAGGTTAATAGTAAACCACAAGGCTGTCTTCCCCCCTCCCCCCCCCCCCCCCCCCCCCATAAAAGTTGTAAAGCACACCAGCTAAAAGACTCTGAGAAAAAGGGGCTCTGAAGTTTTACATGCAGCTTGTATACTGGCCATGTTGTACACTATGGCAGCACAGTGAAATCACTGCGCCTGTAGTGGACTCACATGCCACATGGGTGATCCAGGTTCGATCCTACCTTTGGGTAATGTTTTGTTTTTTAATTGTTTTAAACATTATAACAACTTTCAAATAAAGTTAATGACCTAAATTATCATCAGTTAAATCTTAAATAATTGTACAGTGAAAACTCGATTAACCGTCACTCTTTAAACCGTCAGTTTCCGTTAACCGTCAATGCTGTAACAGCATAATAATACTGTAATAACAGAATGCTCTAAGGTGCAGTGACGCATTCGCTTTGTTTATTTACTCAATTTTATTGGGAACTGAATGTACCCGCCTGCCGTAGAATGGTACATAAAATATGACCTTCAGTTGACGTGCTAACACATCTCCCGCTTTTTTTGTCTTTGTCTCACTTGTGAGTCAACAATCACCACTGGATCGGTTTCTAGTTGTGGCGAGAAGACTGTAATTGTTGCGGTGTATCTAGCGGGCTGTGCCGTGTTAAGTATTTTCCACTTGAATAAGCTTTATTGACTAATATTTTACACTACCGTATTTAGTGCAGGTGTGTGTGATACAGTGACTTGATAAAATGTCTGGAAATGTAAACGTGTTGTTTTAGGACTTAATCAAAAACTTGAAATTATAAAACGCTTAAGAAAGGGCGAAACTGCAACAAGTGTAGTGCTGATTTATGGTATTGGAAGAACAACAGTTAACGATATAAAACGTGATGCTGATAAAATAGAACAACATGTGTCAACAATGCAGAGCATGGATGGAGATGTGCGAACAAGAAAGACAATGAAACCTGCAAAATATGATGAATTGGACACTGCAATGTACCGATGGTTTATACAAGCAAGAAGTCGGGGGCTTCCACTTTCAGGGCCTATAATAATGGCCAAGGCTGTTGAAATGAACAACAAACTTGGTTGTGATTTGTCTCTTGAAGCAAGTATCAGATGGCTCGACAAATTTAAATTTCGTCATGGCATTCGCCAACTTGATATCAGTGGAGAAAAACTCCATGCGGATAGCTCTGTAATTGCTGAGTTTCGGGAACAATTTAAAGAAAAAATGGCTGAATCGAATCTTGTTAGGGAGCAAGTTTACAATTGTGATTAAACTGGGCTTCATTGGAAGGCTTTACCACAAAAGACATTAGCATCACACTCTGAAACAGCTGCTCTAGGTTTCAAAGTACAAAAAGATCACATCACTGCTATGGTTTGCGCAAATGCGAGCGGCAGTCATAGGCTACCCCTACTTGTGATTGGGAAATAAAGAAAACCTCGGGAATTCAAGAATTTGAATTTGAATGCTCTCCCTGCACAATACTATGCCCAGAAGAGTGCTTGGATGGATCAATCAATTTTTTCTGACTGGTTTCACAAACAATTTGTACCTCAAGTTAGAGCACATTTGGCTGAAAAAACGTTGTCACAGAAAGCGCTGTTGCTATTAGACAATGCCCCAACGCACCCTACTTGTGAAATGAAAAGTGATGATGGCAACATAACATGTCTCTTCCTTTCAGCAAACACAACTTCACTTATACAGCCCATGGATCAGGGAATCATCGAAAACATGAAACGTCGTTATAGAAAAATATTTATCGAAAGTTTGCTCTCATCTGATGAATCAACATCTGTAAAACAGTTTTGGAGGTCCTACAGTATTAAAGATGCCATTTTTAATGTTGCCAGTGCATGGGGTGATTTGTCAGTGTCAAATCTCAAGAACGGCTGGAATAAACTATGGCCACAACCTAGAGGTGAAGAATCGGAGGAACCTGAGTGTGTGACAGTTGACGAGATGGTCAATTTGTGCAATAATTTACAAATCAGGACAAATTTGACGTCAGAAGAAGTATCAGAGTGGTTAGAGTGTGACAAAGTGGACGGGGGTTTTCAAATTTTGAGTGATAACGAAATTGTTGCCAGCGTAAGTGCCACCAAAGAAGAAGAAGAAGAAGAAGAAGAAGAAGAAGGGGCTGATGAAGAAGAGTGTTCAAACCATGAAGAAAAACAAACTATTATCCATTCAGAGGCCGAAACAATGCTGTCCAAGTGTGTAGAAGGGTTTGAAAGTTAAGAGGAGGCTAATGCAAGGCAGGCACCACTGCTCCAAAAAATACGAAATATTGCCGCGGTGAAAGCTCGAACATCAAAAAGGCAGAAGAAATTGACTGACTATTTCCAAGCTAGATAAACTATTTCACCTGTAAGTTTATAATACAGTACAGTACTGTACATTACGTATTTTGCAACTTTTGTAGCTACTGTATGGATGTTTTTATCATGTAATAAATAGCTTTATTTGCTATTATAATCGTGTTTAATTTGTTTTCACTCCGAAATATTATTATTATTGTGACAATAATTGATTGAGGTTATGTTTTGGAGGAATACAGTGTTTCTGTTATCCGTCTTTTCGCTCAACCGTCATGACCACGGTCCCGAAGATGACGGTTAATAGAGTTTCCACTGTATTTTATTTATGAAAGGACTGTCACAACTAATTAACATAAAGTGTGAATTTAAAATAATATTTCCTTCTAAAAAGTTGAATAGTTTCAAATGCATTTGTAATGGAGGTAAATTAAAGCTTTAATAACTATTTTCATTAAAATATTATTATAAATTTAGTGATATTATAAGCTGCGGAGAATTTAAAAATATTTGTTGTAAATCTGTGGAACCGGTTTCTACATGGAAGAGATCATAGCTGTTGCCCTATTGTACATACAAATAGGCAACTGGTGAGGAAGTGTGAAGACTAACTGACAAATAGTCCTTACCTGCTGTAAAATAATACACACAGTTGTAACCACACTTATTTGTATAGTAACTTGATCTAATGTACCCCTTCATTCCTGATATTCAGAGATTGGAGCATTTTGTACTGCAAAACATTATCGGAATTTTTAAAATATTGTGAATTACATTTAATGAACGCATCACAAAAGTATGAGAAGCCACAGATGAAATTGGTCAAGATTCATTATACAGGAAAATGTCAAAGGTGAATTTTGAAGATCCAGTCATTTATTATGAAAGCTTGCTTGCTGAAAATGATTTGATTTACGTTGGAATCTTTAGTGTCAATTTGCTTGTGAAGCAGTGTTGATGGGTAAAGAAATTTATAAATGTACTATGAACATGGTGGCTGAAAAACTACTTGTGACTGATGATTAATGTGCTTAATAAATTGGAAACTGTGATGAGAAACCTTTTCAAAAAGTCAAACCAGTGTTCATCAGATGATATGAAACATAAGAGGAAAAAAAGTAGACCATCTGTCTCTGGATTACAAAATTGAAGCTAAGATTACCAACGACTGTGCCACTAAAGCGGAGTTATTGAACGCAGTTTTCCGAAATTCCTTCACCAGGGAAGACGAATGGAATATTCCATAATTTGAAACACGAACAGCTGCTAGCATGAGTTTCTTAGAAGTAGATACCTTAGGGGATTGCGAATCAACTCAAATCGCTTGATACGGGCAAGTCTTCAGGTCCAGATTGTATACCAATTAGGTTCCTTTCAGATTACGCTGATACAATAGCTCTCTACTTAGCAATCATATACAACCGCTCGCTCACCGATAGATCTGTACCTACAGATTGGAAAATTGCGCAGGTCGCACCAGTGTTTAAGAAGGGTAGTAGGAGTAATCCATCGAACTACAGACCTATATCATTGACATCGGTTTGCAGTAGGGTTTTGGAGCATATCCTGTATTCAAACATTATGAATCACCTCGAAGGGAACGATCTATTGATACGTAATCAGCATGGTTTCAGAAAACATCGTTCTTGTGCAACGCAGCTAGCTCTTTATTTGCACGAAGTAATGGCCGCTATCGACAGGGGATCTCAAGTTGATTCCGTATTTCTAGATTTCCGGAAAGCTTTTTACACCATTCCTCAGAAGCAACTTCTAATCAAGCTGCGGGCCTATGAGGTATCGTCTCAGTTGTGCGACTGGATTCGTGATTTCCTGTCAGGAAGGTCGCAGTTCGTAGTAATAGACGGCAAATCATTGAGTAAAACTGAAGTGATATCAGGTGTTCTCCAGGGAAGCGTCCTGGGACCTCTGCTGTTCCTGATCTATATAAATGACCTGGGTGACAATCTGAGCAGTTCTCTTAGGTTGTTCGCAGATGATGCTGTAATTACCGTCTAGTAAAGTCATCCTAAGACCAGTATCAGTTGCAAAGCGATTTAGAAAAGATTGCTGTACGGTGTGGCAGGTGGCAGTTGACGCTAAATAACGAAAAGTTTGAGGTGATCCACATGAGTTCCAAAAGAAATCCGTTGGAATTCGATTACTTGATAAATAGTTGAATTGACAGCCTCGAGAATTCTACTAAGTATCTGGGTGTTAAAATTACGAAGAACTTCAGTTGGAAAGACCACACAGATAATATTGTGGGGAAGGCGAGCCAAAGGTTGCGTTTCATTGGCAGGACACTTAGAAGATGCAACGAGTCCACTAAAGAGACAGCTTACACTACACTCGTTCGTCCTCTGTTAGAATATTGCTGCACGGTGTGGGATCCTTACCAGGTGGGATTGACGGAGGACATCGAAAGGGTGCAAAAAAGGGCAGCTTGTTTTGTATTATCATGTAATAAGGGAGAGAGTGCGGCAGATATGATACGCGAGTTGGGATGGAAGTCATTAAAGCAAAGACTTTTTTGTCGTAGCGAGATCTATTTACGAAATTTCAGTCACCAACTTTCTCTTCCGAATGCGAAAATATTTTGTTGAGCCCAACCTACATAGGTAGGAATGGTCATCAAAATAAAATAAGAGAAATCAGAGCTCGAACAGAAAGGTTTAGGTGTTCGTTTTTCCCACGCACTGTTCGGGAGTGGAATGGTAGAGAGATAGTATGATTGTGATTCGATGAACCCTCTGCCAAGCACTTAAATGTGAATTGCTGAGTAGTCATGTAGATGTAGATGGCTCAACCCATGTGAAAACTACAAACATTACAAAAAAGGCTGCAGTCAGTTCAAAGTAAGGATTATGTACCCCAATGGGAAGAAGAGAGAAAAGAGGAGGCAATTAATTTGGTAAGTACACAACATTCAATTCCTGGACATATAGTCATTTTGTTGAAGCCTGAGAGAATTACCAACAAGCGACATCTTGTAATTTCAAACAGTTTTCTTTGGCAGCAGCACGTCTATTGGCAGATATTGAATTTAAAGCTTCTGACAGCTGGTTTCATAAATTTTAAAATAAGACTGGATTTCGACAATGAAAAATGACAATCTGTTAAAAAAAAATTTTGCGGAGTTTTTACAAATTTATTTCGCGCTCAATTTTTATGATTCTATGACAAAATACTTCGTTTTCAGTTGTTTTCTCTTTCCAGGATGTCAGTATCAATCAGTGTAAAACAGGACGCTGGCTGACAAAAAAGGAAAACTATTTTCGTAAAGATGAGACATGAATAAACTGATGCATACATATACCCTTCAATATGCTCTCACTGTGTCTGGAAAAAGTCCTACCTCGAGTATTTCTTTGTTTGAGAGGCACCCAGTAACTTGGCCTTCCCCAGGTCCAAAAACAGTAAATGAATATGTGCAGAAATATAAATATCTCTTAATAATGTCTTTGAAATCTGAGAAGCCAATGACAGGACTGTATATTAACTTTCTCAACCATTGTTTAGTATTGGGGGAAACGAGCAGTGTTAATTATTGGCTCCTTCGGTGGATAACCAAAGTGTTGGAACTATATGATGATATCTTTCAGGATGATGAAAAATCCAAAATGTATTCCTGTTGTTCAACCTCATTTATTTTTATAGACAGCTAAAAGAATGTAACACAGTGTATACAAAATTGCACTTATCTGACTGAAAATAATAGAGAAATAAATTCTCATCAAGGCTGTATAGTTGTACAATCGATAGTGCATCATCAACTGTCATCACTAATTTTTAATGAAATGATCCGGTACGCCAGTTACATTTCCAGGCTTTCTGATAAAAGAGAAGTTTTCATGATTATTGATGGAGAATGTTTTCCAACAGACCCTTTTTTTAAAAAAATGCTTGTGTAAACAATTGTCCTCCATAAATTGTGCAAGATGTCAGTATACTTTTAGTTTTCAATGTTTCTGTGATAATTACCATTCTGGTGCTTGCACATAAAATATGAAACTGACGAAGACAATATTGTAAAAGTTAATTTTTATAAATTTTACTCTACCGAAAATTTTATTACAATGGTAATTAAGCTTTAATTTTCCTTCACTGAAAATATGTTTGAAATTATACTGATTTTTTAAAAAGAGATATTAATTGAAATTAACATTTTGTGTTAATGAGCTGTAAAAGTCATTTCATAAATAAAATAATTCTTTAAGATTTAATTGATAATATTTTAGGTCATTAACTTCATTTAAAAGATGTTATAATTTTTAAAACCATTAAAGAATAAAACAAAAAAATTACCTGAAGCTAGGATTGAACTTGGATCCTCTGTTGGCGAGTCTGGTACAGGTGGCCATTTTGCTATGCTACCATAGTGTATAAACTAACCGGTGTGAGTTCTGAGTAAAACTTCAGAGCTCTTAACCTGGGAAGTCTAATTCCGAACTGGATTTCTGAGACTGTAATTTCCTTTTGTATTACTAATAACTACACTGTAGCCTTTACACCTGGCTACAAGGATAAGAGTAAAAAACATTATTGTTTTGTCCGTTGGTCACCGCGGCACCTGTATCTTTGAAAATAAGACAGAATTATCATTTTAAATCCATTTGATATTGTGCAGTTTCCATTAAAGAATCATAGTGATTTTCACATGAGGAGTCAAATCAGGTTATCAGTTACATGCTTTTGACTCCGGAAAGTCGTTCCACGCAGAAACTACTACTAATCTCCTCTTTTATGTCGGAAATTGTGTGTCTTGACCACCATTGGGGCACTGGAGGGAAGATGGATGCTGCAGTCATTTGATAGTTCCATGGCCGTTCTGGAAGGTGACTGCTGCAGTAGCTGTGTTCCAAGTAGCTTTGTGCCTCTTCTGTGACAGAATTAGAAACAGCCAAATGAAAACTCAGTAAGGACCTCTTAAGGAAACAACAACGTAAGTCGTCTTGCTACTTTCAGTACTCATATCCCTAAATATAAAAACTTACAATATTGCAGGCTTTTTTTCTGTTTCTGCCAAAAAAGTTTTGACTTTCACAAATACTTAATTTCGTTGATGAAATTGTCACTGAATTATTTGTTGACGGAGTTTCTTTGTGTTTCTTCCAACTGACACATTTTCGTACTACTTGAGTATGATGCAAGTAAACAGAAACTGTGTTGCGGAGCAAAATGCATAATATCTTAGTAAATTGTGTAGATTTATGCATGCTTATGTTACAGAAACTTTCATCATAAGGTGATAATATTAAATGAAACAACAAATTTACTGTTACCAGTCACTGTTTCTAAACAGTCAATAACAGTCACGGTAAAGCCTAACCTAAAATGTTCGCATTTAAGGTTACAATAGTAAGTTAGTTCATTTGTATTTGTTAAGTGCATATTTTTATAGTAATTGTCCATTAGTTTATTGAACACAACAGTAAACATAAAAGAAATGAATCATCAACAGTACAAAACACTATTCTCTCAATTTATCTGAAACAGTGTGACAGTGCTTACATAGTTCGCTAATTCCATGGCTGTATACACCTAGTGGTTCAGATTTGAAGGGTATTTTCTGTAAAGGAATTTTCATGCTAGTTGTTTGATAAAGAGCAAAAAAGAAATATTTATGTGCAGGATCAGAAGAATAGGGGCATAAGGGAGCTCTTGGATAGCTTTTTATGAACTCAACACAGGGCAGGCATCTACTATTATGCAACAGCAACACTTCATATAGTTTTCTTGGTTGTTTTTCTTACTTTGTACCCAAAACAAGTCTGTCTGTCTGTCTCTCTCTCTCTCTCTCTCTCTCTCTCTCTCTCTCTCTCTCTCACACACACACACACACACACACACACACACACACCTTGGGAGCAGCAGTTCATACCACACAATCCTATCTGTGCCACAAGATGCAAAATATTATCTGTTCCATTGCTTGTTGTCTAAGGAGATGTCTCTTGTTAGGGCTCGGCCATTAATTTCTTCTTAAGAAGTTACCACAAGGGCATCAACCACACCACCAGTGCCAACATTGCATAGGAATGCTTTGCCTTCCGAACCTTGCCCATTGAATGCCTATGTCACACACAAGTTAAATGGTCACAGTTCATCACATTTGGCAGTTTTCAGGCTTGCTGAACATGGAAAATTGTTCATGCTAGAACGATCATTTCTTGAAATGAAAGAACCATTTTCTGACATAATTTCTCCAATAACAATTGCACCAGACATAGTACAGATGTTTTGAGCTTCTTGTGCTTCCTTCACCAAAAGCAAACATCATGTCACAAATGTTAACCTCTTTGCACTGTTTTGTCAATCTTGCACAACGTCAATAAGATTAAAGTATGCAAAATCCAATAAGTAGCTGCAAGACAATTACTGGAACTATAATCAAAATAGAAAATTCAATAAACACACTAATAGCAATCTGTGCACCAACTTAGCAGACATAAATGCTACAAAGATATACGCAAAACTAATTTTATGTGGCTGTGTGATTGTATATTACACACACCAGTATTCCTCACACTCCCGTGTGAGCAATGGCAGTACTATTGCGTTATTGCTTGGTGTTCATCCAAGGAAATTACTTCACATGGAAAATCAAACTACAATAGTGGGCAATTTTTTGCTTGTCCATGAGACTGCAGAAACTTGGCCAAGGTGTGCCACATTGTGATCACATATACAGACACATGTTGCATCAGGCAGGTAATGGTCAGTGTCTGCTGCATTGAGACATTTACCACTGAATTGCAAATAGATACAGCAAGTGCTCAAGCGAAAGACAACACTTCCACCAGAAACTTCTGCATCCTGAAGTGTTAAGTGAATGACTCGGACTTAGTCTGTGTGGTGGCTAGGTGGTGGCCGAGTTGTATGTCAAAGAATGCACATTGCCCAGCACACACAAAAGGTGACATTGTGTCAGGTATATCATGTATCTGCATAACAGTGCTCTCTGGTACCAGTGATCAATTTTGTGTAATAATGCCAAAGAAAACAAAGATGAAAGCATATAGACAGGAGTCCATATTAATAGTAAGAATTGTATCTTCCCTTAAATCCACACCACCTCTTTCCAAAGCTAGTAAAGTCTAGGCATTTGTAAATATCCCCAAGTGAAATGTGATTTATACACATCACTCACCAGGAGACAGTTTTGATGATAACAGCATGTGTGCACTAAAGGATTGCAAAATGCACAAGAGTAAAATCTCGGTGTGTACAAAGGTGTGTGCTTGTTTTCTATAATTGAGATAGAACTCATTAGGAAATTCTAATGCTATTTTGTCTAAAACTGACATGGTGAGACCGTGACTGTGTACAATTAATGTAAGTTAATTCTTACAAAGAAGAAGACAGCAACCAGCCACTATTAATTCTGCTATTTATTTAGGTAAATAGCACCGTTACCAGTTTTGAACTGGCAAGTTCATATTGAGATGGCTGTTCACATGATTTCCAAGATACACTTTACATTATCATCTGTTTTTGATTTTTATTCTTCCACTGTGGCGAAGTAAAGTTGATCTTGGAAATCATGTGAACAGCCGTCTGATGATGAACTTGCCAGTTCAAAACTGGTAACGGTGCTATTTACCTAAATAAATAGCATTATTAATAGTGGCTGGTTGCTGTCTTCTTCTTTGTAAGAATTAACCTACATTAGGAAATTTGTGCACCATGACCACACAAGTATTGCAAACAAGGGAAACTCCAGCATTGGTCGTATAAATTCAAAAACAGTTTTTTACTGTTGCATATAATTTTGTCACAGTGTGATCATTTTCAGTGCTAGAATAAAGCATTTACTTGCTGGTGCTGTTTTCTATAGTGGCATTTACAATTCCATCCTATTCTCTCCTACCATCACATTAAAAGCAATTGCCATCAGAATGTGTACACCACTGAACACAGTATGTGCTTTATTGCTGCCATATTGACTAATCCCTCCCCCCTGCCCTTACCCCCATACAGTCTTTTATCTCCATGCACAGTTATGTGATCCTATTAAAATTTGCTAAAAGGGCCAGATTACAGTAAGCTACATTCTGACATGCGCTCTCTCTATTTTGAGCAAAGAGCAAATGGTGCATTGCAGCAGGATTATTCTCAGACATGACCCTCTCATCATCACTAGATCTTGTGAACACTTGCTGTTGGGAAGTTCATGATGATTTACATTCCAGTGAAAACTCTCAAACTGGATTATACTAGCCAAAATAGCAGTGCGCAAGAGGAAATCACCTAGAGGGATACACACAATGTCAAACTGTGAGCAATACAGTTAGGTGGCTAAATTTTAAAAAAGGTTATGCTGTTTATGGACACAGTAAATGTCATTACAATTGTGATCCACAAAGCCTCTAATATTCATTCCAGTTTTGTCTAGGCAGCTTAGAATCAGTCTGCCCTATGCTAGAATGAGGACTATTGCCCTATAGTCCGGGGAAGGTGGATGAATAGATGTAGACACTAGCAGAAAGTGTGGCAGTCATTCCTGTCTAAAGAGCAAAAGGTTACGGAATAATTAAGGAAATTAGGAACGGGTCATGTAAATAGTTCCAGCAAAATTAAGTCAGTTAACCCTCTTCAACCACCATGTTAGGGGAGTCACTCGGAAATGAATGGTTGTCATAAACAATCTGGGAAGCTTGTAAGGGTGTTACAGGGTAGACTGTGCTGATAAATAATTGTTAAGAACAAAAATAATATGCTTCCCACTGTTTCAGAGTTTGTTAGCATTGAAGTTTGCCAATCAGGCCTTCGTGCGTGCAAATTCAAGTGGCCTGTCAGAGACTGTGTTCCCATACCTATTTTTCATTCGGTTTCCTAAAACCGAACAAGAGGGATGTAAAACTTAAATGTGGGATGATAGTAATGATCAAACCAGAGTCAAAGGTTGAATAGTCTTGTGCACTATCATCTTTGCTGTGAGAAAAACTGACTCTTTCTGTATCTGGTATGCTGCTTGAATTTGGATGCACAGTGCCATGATTGGCTAACTTCAGTGTTAATTAACACAGATATGGTGCACTGTATCAAATTTTTTCCTTAACGATTATTTCTTCGCAAAACCATCCTGCAACACCCTTACAAGCTTAACAGACTGTTTTTGACCACCCTGTATATGTGGCAAACTCTCCTGTTGAAGTGACCAACAAAATAGCGCATTAAATCAGAATTTGCTTTGCTGGTGGTTAATAATGCATTGCAATGGCCAGATCTCAATTGGTACAGTATACTGCAGTACTAATAGTCTAGACAGATTCATCTCGGTCTTTTTAACAAAAGTTCATCTGAGGGGAAAGTACCTTGACTCCAGATTAGAGGTCTGTATGACACTTCATAAACACGATAAAGACTTTTTAATGTCAGATCATTGGTAAGTGTTCATTTGGGGGAGGACCTGAAACTGGAGAAATATCACCTGATAAAAGTACACAAAACAATGATTTATCTGCTGCTTCCAGTGTTTGTTTAGAAAGTACTGTCAAACCCTTAATAATGTGACATGGGTAGAAGCTGTAATACACGATCTTTTGCGCATCACCATTCCTGTCAACTACTTAACTGCAGTAGATTCTTCAGAGAATTAAGGTCATAGCTTTTAATCAGAAAGGACAGCAGCCTTCACCATTTCTGCCAGCCGCCTTTATGACCTGAGGATGGCCTCAGAACCCATGCAACAGATGCCATTGGTGCCGATGTGAGCCACAACTTGCAGATGACTGCACTCTGCATGCTTCGTAGCAGCAGGCGAGGCTGCCTCCACATCTCAGATAAGGCACCCCAGCGGACACACCAAGTGCACATTGGATTTCTTTCCCGCCCTGAATGCCATCTGGCTAAGGGCCTCCATAAAGCACCTAACGTGGAGCTCCCGATAACTTGTAAACCCCTCCTCCCCTGATCATGTGCCTTCTCATACCCTGCTAAAGGAGCGGCCACCTACCCACTCACAGGGTGAATGGGCGACACTAGACAGCCAGTCTCCACATTGGCCCTCCGCCTAGAGTGATGCGCATGTCTTACCACCTGCCACTCCCCCTGCTGTGAGGGCGAATTCACTAGGTGATGCCGTGGTAGCAGAGCCTGTGGATGAATTAAGCGACACTTACGGTGTCTCGTATGACGCACCAAATTCTCTGCCACAGCTACACTCAGAGGCAGCAGCCTGATGGTGACTGACCATAGCCAAAAGCGAATTCAGCTTTTTGCGAGCTGCGTCCAGCTGCTCCTGCGTCCACACACAGCATGCATACATCTACCCATCCTAGCAAGACTAACTGAAGGAGTAAACCATAAAAGCAGACATAATCTTAGATATGCAACTTGCTACCCTCTGATGTATCACCAATAGATACTGATGCCTCAATGAGCTATGTAGCTAGCTGTTCAGAAGAAATGAAAGCTTGGTACTGACTGCCTGAACTTAAGCTTCCAAAATGCAAGCTTACACCTCTGGAACAGAAAAACATGCATGAAATTTGAGAAATATACTACAAATAGAAGACAGGAAAAGATAAACATCTACAGAGCGGTAAGTGTTAATCAGCCGAGAGCTGGACCGTGACTCACAATGCTAATTGAGCCAATCTGACATCCTCAATATAATTAACAAAAGTTTCTTGTTGACTTTGTACCCAAAAATAATGTTCATTAATTAATTACTTTCTCAGCCTATTTGAAAAACCTAGGTTAACAGTCCCACCACGTAAACCACTCGAGGCACCCCCTTCTGGAATAACATGATTAATAATACTAGCCAACCACCTGATAGTTAATGGGTAAATGGTCTGAAGACTCTAAGATCAAGAATTTGGAGAACATTAGCCTATTGTAATTTAACCAACAAATACAAAAATTCTAAAATTTGGTCGCTGGTTTCCATTGACAGTTTATGAATCTCATGTATAATAGCCATGACAGGGGTAGGTAAACAATTAAAATGTCCCCATATCTGCAGCCCACTATCATGCTGCAAAATACTATCATCATCAGTGCTTATGTGTTTGTCAGGAATTTCTTTCAACTGCAGTAAATTAGCATGACGGTGAAATTCCCTAACTTTCTCTTGTGCTCTGTTTCACATCAGTATTCATTTTAAACAAATCCTGATTACTTAAATGATAGAAATGAGCTTGCGCCAGAAATGGGGAGACCATGAGTGACAGCTGTCCTTAAGTTGGTCAAATACCGTGTTGCACACTGGTTAGGGACATAAGACAAACAACGATGGCTTGACTTACTCAGGACAGCAGGGCTCAGCTGCAGTGGGGGTCAAATGCTGCACGGGTGCACTGTGCGAATTCACTAACACTGCATTCGACTACCTGGTTCTGGATTTGTAATTCATGTATCAGTTCATCTTTTCTCAGATGTCCAGTCCTGACCACTTCCCTTACAGCCATGATTGAGAATGGAATAATGTAGGGGAAAAATGGAGAAGTACACACTATGCAAAATACTTCACAAAATAAATTGTTACTCTTAATACCTTTTCTGGTATGATAGCTCACTCACCCCACCCCAACACTCCCCCTATCAACCATGCTCTGCTACCGTTGGAATGTGGTATAAAGCCAGGAGCTAGGAATGGTAAGATGGCACGCCATAAGAAACTTTTTTATGAAAAAAAAAATTCACCCAACTGTTGTTACGGATATAACACGTGAAATTTGACATAAACATGTAAATGCAAGATGATTACCAATAATCTGTTAATATTTGAAATTAAGCAATTTTCAGTTAAGATTTTCAGTGATGACATTAGACCTTCTGCCTGAAATTTAATAAAGCACAGTATGAATTCAGCTTTTACTAAAACAAACAAAAGACATTTCAACTCGTGTAAGCAGAGCATATCAAATCAATCAAAGGACAACTATAAAATAGTGAGAATATAAGAAATGTTACTTGAACTCCCATAAGTAGGTTAAACATTGAATTCAAGTAGAATGCAAACCTCTTGGGCTAGTACACTAAAAGCCGGCACAAATAAAATTTAAACCATAGCTTGAAACAAAACAGAAAGTAGTGAAATTGAACTTACAGTAATCCTGAGTACAAAATAAATTACACAGAACCAGCACAAGTAGCATTCCCAAATCGACAACTGGGCTAAACCCTCCTAACAGGAATAACTGTGGTAAAAACTGCCAGAAAACTTACAGCAACAAAAGTTATCCAACAGGACTGTGAGCACTAGCCCTTGAATGGCCAGCCTCCAGTTATCGGTGGTAAATGAGTGAGAGCAGGTGCGCACGCACTGCCATAAAGCTGGTGCAGTAGTGTGTGTGTGTGTGTGTGTGTGTGTGTGTGTGTGTGTGTGTGTGTGTGTGTGTGCATACCCATTGGTGGGATGTGAAGGAGGCAGTTGCTTAGCTGCACAGGCAAAGAGATTACATTGCACTTTCAATATATCAGAGTACTGCACATGCGTAAACAAAAAGGAGAACAATGATTTTCACCGAGATAATTATGACCATTTGCATGTCTTTTGTACTCCATTTTTAACATATTTTAAATGTTTTGTAAAAATGTGTATCTTAAATTATCTGATTATAATATTGTCAGGTGATGAACATAAATTCCCTTTTGTTACAGGAAGATGTACAAGAAGAATGGTGTTTGGAGCAAGTGGATTGATGCTTGTGTCCAGTGTTTCATAAGCTGTGCATGTGACCTTGTGGTGCCGACTAGCTTGTGCAGCCATCGAGGTCACAATTGGGAATGATGGCACACACAGAATTATCTTATGATGTTCTTGCCTAAATGTCCTGGTAAGGTTTAAAATCTTCAGTTTGAAGAGTTACGTTCAGGTGTGTTTGCATTCCCAATGACAAACCACGTGAAGTGACCCTATTGTGGTTGGAGGCTAGACTGGCAAACAGACCTTAATGCTGCGAGCTTGGTTTGCTGTCAGATCCCTTTTCCTAAACTGTGTCCTTATGCAATATTGTGTGTGTGTGTGTGTGTGTGTGTGTGTGTGTGTGTGTGTGTGTGTGTGTTTTCAGGCAAAACAAATGCTAGTGGGCATCTTTGAGTGCATCTGCTGCACATAGATTGTATTGGCTTATGTACTGCTGCTGGATATAGGGACGTTCCAATACCAGATTCAATAAGATATTTGGTATCAATACCAATACGTAGAGTTATATAGGTCTCGTGATAATATAGGAACAAAAGTATTGATATTGGAAATACAGCGAGGTATTGATGGCTTTTTACATATTTTTGAGCTTTCCTTTAAGACAAATGGTTTAGAATACACTGCAAAATATGGGACATACACTGTATGTACATGAACTGACCTCAGTATAAAGTGTAGTATACACAAAGCAATAACAGTGAAATTTTCAAAATTTCAACCAAAGTAGAGGCATAGATGTAAATTTCATCTAACACACAAATGCCATTCTTAAAAACGAAACTATTTTTGTAGTGAAAAGTTGCATTTAACTGAAATATTCTGTTTTGATATGCTGCCTAAAATATTTATTTTTGTTGGTTTTTGGCAAAAATTTTACTCCCTGTTGCGAGAGTGGAGTGCCAGGTTCGTGGTTGGAGGGGTGTTCGTTGTTTCACGAGGCACTGAAGTTGCCATATTGAGGTAATGAAGGCTTGCGTGTTTTCACAATGTGTGAAAAAATGGTATTATTGTTCTCTCATTCTGTTAGAGCAATTGATTTCAGAGGGTCATCCTCTTCTGCCAGGAGGAAGGACAAGCTTCTAATATATCCTCCCAAAATAAGTGTTTTTACGTATCGTCTTCCTCATATTTTCCAGAGGAACTTTCTCCAGATGAATAATGGCTCAAGAATTATACTGACTGCAGATATGGAATTTTCTGCTGCAGATCAAACGGCTTCGACGTTTCAGCAGTGTAACAACTCACTTCTGCTAAAATATTAGCACTGTTAAGAGTTGAAATTGTTCATTTATGTGAACAGTTTACCACTGAAATTATTTTGAGTATTGTACTTAACCAAGAACACTGTAATTTATTGCTCGAACAGTACACACACATGGAAGACAAGGTACAATACAATTAGCAATACATCAGTGGCCAGCAGAGCCTTGTGCTCCAGCCTATATAAGACATTAGTTCCAACAGGTGGTGCAGCCGGCATGCTGCGCACACAACTGCTGTCATAATAGATCAAATGGCCTCTAGCGGCAAAAAAAAAAAAAAAGAAGAAGAAGAAGAAAAGTGAACTATGAAACAGCACGCACACGAAATTGGTAGTTACAGCCAGTATGTTTATTCATTTCTCTCCCAAGATTTCCATAACAACCCACTTGTTCGGCTGAAGTAACACAGTAGTAGTCGAAGCTCTTTGCTCTCACTGGCACATGTCATTTTCAGTCTTCAAGTGTCATCCAGAAAAGCAAAGCTCTGGATTTTCTTCATGTGTAGGAATCTTTAGAAGATACAGTAGGTTGATTTCTAACTTATTTTCACGTCTAGAATTACGCTTTCTGTATTCCCTTCTGGAGGAATAGTGCTGTGGCCACAAAGCAGCAGAATCTCAAGTGAAGTGGGAAAAACTCGAAGATCTGTGGAAATAACAAACAACAAATGTCCTAAGTGAGACATTCACGGAGACAACACGAGGTGCGCAAGTGACCCCGTAAGGAAGCAGGTTTGAAAGAGTGACTAAAGGGGAAAACAAAACAGTGCAATAACGTAATAGACACAATCTAGTGTCGGGCATAATGGCATCTGTACACAACAGAAGCAAATAACAGACTGACAAATTTCTGGCTGTGCAGCTGTATTTAAATGTGTACTACATGTAAAAGAAAAAAAATACAAAAAAATACGTAATTGAAGAATAGAATTGTAGCAAGTACAGCTGTGTCAAGCTGTGTCTGATTATCCCCCCACCCCCACCCCTCCCCCCACCCCCACCCCAATGGATTATACAGAAAGATACTACCAATAGAGATCAGAAACGAGCTCTGCGCATGCATTTTAAACTTTACAGTGGGTCCTGTGATGTCATCTCCTAACTTGCTGTCTGGAGACTGTACTCTCCAGGCTGCATTACTGACCATTTAACTAATAACTTTTCACTTGAGTCAGTCTGTTGTCAGGTAAAAGTAGACTACACCAGTATAGAATGATGAGTAAGTATACAATGTGAGTTCACAAGTATAACAGAATCTCACGGCATTGCCACTATGTACACAACTGTTGGCCATGACGATTATTATAAGGGGCGTTCAAAAAGAAACGAGCCGGAGCCATAATTACAGAAACCAGTACCTGTATGTCACAAGTATTGACCCTAGCTGTTGAGACACTTGTCCCACTGTGACAAGGTGATGAATGGCTGTCTCAAAAATTTCCTGGGGCTGCGATGTTAACCAGTTCTGCATGTACAGCTGGAGGTCGTCATCTTAAGTGAATTGTTTGCCCCCTCAGAGCCTTTTTAAGGGAGCAAAAAATGGCATAATTACAGGGGGAGATGTTCGGACTGTATGGAGTGTGGCAGAGAACCTCCCATTTGAATTTCTGCAGGAGTGCTGTGACTGTGTTAGCTGTATGAGGCTTTGCATTGTTGTGGAGCAGAATGACCCCACAGGTGAGATTGTTGGTCGTTTCAATTTGATCTCTTGGTGAAGGGTGGTCGTTTTAATTTGATCCCTTGGTGAAGGGTGGTCAAGGTTTGTGAGTAACGCTGGACATTCACTGTTTTCCCGTACTGCAAGAAGTGACTCGGAAGGGAGCCATTCAACATGCTTCCTGGTGTGGTTGAAGACTGTGGGGTACCCATTTTGTGCATGTGCAGTCATTCCTTCATGGCTGTGTGAACACTTCAGACACTCAATCCGACCACGGTGGCTATGGCTTTCAGTGTTACTCGACAGTCCTGGGTAATGAGTGCATCCACCAGCCGGATGTTGTCATCAGCAACGCAGTGTGCTGCTTCAGACCGTGCATCATCGGCTAACGACACCCATCCTTCCCTGAAGCGCTTGTGCCATGCCTTGACGCTTGCAATGGACATGCCGTGTTCGCCATACACTTGTGACATTCGGCGATGAACATCTGTTCTTCCTCCTCCTCCTCCTCCTCCTCCTCCTCCTCCTCCTCCTTCCACTGTCAGAAAACGAACAACACCTCTTCGCTCATCTTTTGACACCTCCCTGTCACTGTTTGCAATGCAACTGGCAGCGTATGGACAATTGGTGCATGCTGCTGCTAGCTCTGTATAGTCATGTGATGCGCTCGTGTGACCTCTAGGGACGGGCTGTGAACTTCCTTCCTTGCTCTGGTCGGAATCACACCTCATTACACACGCCATGGATATTACCCTCCGACTTGAATATACTATGTGTAAAACATAAAAATGAAAGTAAGAAAAAGTTATTTAAGGAGTTCAAATACAGGAAGTGGAGCTATCTGATCTTGCTGTATCTCATTACATACACTGGTGTGAAAAACGCAAGGACAAAAGTAACTTTCGCATGATACGTCACTGTGAAGTAACATAACTTTGTGATACTTTAACCATGCATAGGAAGAACTGCTAGTGTATAGTACAGAAGTGAAAGAAACAGACTGTGAGACAAACAGAAATTACGCTGTTATTGAAAGACAATAATTATACTGAAGTAGTCACAGTTTATTATGCTCCTTGGACGTTGCAGAGGTTGGGACATGGTCCTTAATAGGGCATGTGATCACCACAGATGGCAAACCATGCCCTACAACTTGCTCCCATGCTGGCAACAAGGTTGGTAAAGAATTCTTTTGGTAAGGGATTCCATTCTCTCCTCTAGTGTGGTTGAAAACTGCTGGGTGGTCATTGTTGCGTATGGATGTACTGCAATATGTTTCCCCAAGGCATCCCACATGCTCGATAGGATCTTAATTGGGAATTGGCAGGCCAGTCCATTCGCCAAATATCCTCTTGTTCCAAGAGCTTCTCAACAAACTCAGTTTTTGTGTAATTGCACTTTGTCATCTGTAAAAATGACGTAAAGTCCGAATGCATCCCTGAAAAGATGCACATCGGGAAGGATGTCACAAAACATTGGGAAGGAGGCAGTGTCACAATAATGATGACTGGTGAGTGTACCATGTTCAGAGATTTTGACGTCAATATGCCCATGCAACAATTATGCCTCCCCACATGATAAAACTTGGACCAGTAAAATGATAATGTTAGACGATGCTGGACGTACCCTCAAGTGATGAGAAGTGGAAACACACAATGAAACCGGCAATGTGATTGTATCGGTGGAACAGATGTTACACTATGGGGAGGCTTAATGTTGCATGGGGGGGGTCCTCTTTGAAGATGATACTCACCGTGTTTTAACAGACCTCTTCCTTCCTAAAGTTCCAGTCTATAAGTTAGATCATATTCAAGTCCTACTCCTTTGTCCACATAGTAAATTTAGGATCTACAGAAGGTTCAAATTTAGATGGAGGTCGTTAACACGTACGAACAGTGTTTGTACGTAGCCTTTACAATGATGGCTTCATTATTTTCTTCATAGTATATAGTGGCTTCATTGAGTCTAGTAGTGATTCCGCTGAGAGGTTCATGTGGTTTTCTTTGTTAGGATGAGACTAACTGGTTTTTATGGTAACATGTGGTATTTTGTCTTTCAGAGAAAGAGTTACTTTAGTTTATGCACATCACTATTTAATGAATCTTCTCACATTTAACAACACTTCTACACAAATATAAAATGAAACTTATTGTCTTTCACCAAATTTACAATCAAGAGAGTTTTACGTTTCTCACAATTGCCAATATGTTTTGGGCCATTAGTTTAAATACGGAGGAATGCACAGAAAAGGCTAGCTAATGTTTTCTGCATCTTTCAAGGTTACGCTAAATGGTATATTCAATGTGCTTTGGAAACTATTACATGCGACCCAATAGTAACAAGTTGTAGACACCATTGCCACATAGAAGGTTAAAGTGTATAAAGATAGATATAAGGAATCTGACAGTCCTCATATCAAACACTGGAGCATCGGTTACTTCCAAACTATTTACTGTATCGAGTATTACTGTACTAGTTTAGGGTTCAAGGTGACGTTCTGTTATAATGTGACGAAGCTAGCTAGGATCTCTTTACTTCCTCTCTTGTGTAACCATCTGCCGCCTTAAATTAATTTTATTTTCATTTTTGCGTAATTACCATTAACATGCATAAGTATAATCTGCATTTCCATTAAAAAGAAAGGTTGGCCCTCATTCTTAAGGAATATAGCACCAGGTCTAATTTTGTGCTTAGTATTGTGTATGTAATTAGTTTCCTAATTTATTTTGACCATTCCTAGTTAATATCTTGTCTCACTTAAATTTTGATAAGCCTCATTAATAGGTTGCAGGCGACATCAGCATACTGCTACAATAGTTTGCTGTTGAACACCTATTGAGGTGGGGCAGGTTCGTTCCACCGTTCTTTTGTCTCCGTACTCTCTCTCAGTAACTTCCTTCGAACAGTTCGCCTACCTCTATATTTCTTCTTTCCAATGTCCCTTCACTCTGCAGTAGTAGATACACGCTATGCAGTGTAAAGCAGACTTGATGAAACCACTACCTAATACACAGAGGCTGCGTAACTCAAGTTGCAAATCAATTCCTGTAAGTTCATATTCAAAAATTTCAGGCGTTAGGAGGATGGAGTTTAATTTCAGTAAGCATTTGAAAATTCTATTGAAATGGCTTGTTATTCTTAATAAAGCACTTGAAATGGCTATCAAGTCTGTATTTAATAAGGCAAAGGCTCATTCCAAGTTCAGTCTATACAACATATTTTCACATGAAGAAGCAGCCAGAATTTCTGCAAGTCCGACCCAATTAAATTTGCGATCCATTAGTCACTGACCCACCACTATTAGCGAGTTTAACATTCAGTCGTTTCAGTGGTCTTCTATGTCAGAAGTGCTCACTAAAGTGTTCCGCAAAGAACACAGAATATGTCACGCAGAATTGTCTCTGCGACCAAAGGATCACACGCTTATAAAGCTTCAACTAACTTATTCAGAAACATTAAACTTCCCTCAAAATGTCCGTAACTTAAGCCGCCTTAGTCGTGTCATGTTTTAAACGCAATGAACTCGCTAGTTCTTCATTTTTCATATTATTTTCATGGAGACATCTAACGCGGTGTTACTCAGAAGCAGGTTAGTGAGCGACTCTCTCGATTCTCCTCTCCTCTCCTCTCCTCTCTGCCTATCTAATTATCTGCATGCGGGAACTTCTTTGTTCTGATTGGCCATTGATCTGAATGACCAATCAGAATGATCCTTCCAGATCATTCTCGCGGCAAAACCTGCCTTCACGAAACACATAGGTACAAGGGTGGCAAGTCGTGTTTCGTATTTAACTGTGGCACATGCTAGCTAATTGCATATGAAAAGGGGATTATGAGAACTATGCCAAATGCATGGACATACCCAGGCTGAAATGAATAGTTATTGTGTGAACATAGCAACTGCTTTGTCACGCAGTTTTTCATTTAAGCTTTGCTTGATAAGATAATCATTTTATTCACTTTCATATGCTGACCACCTCCCACCAAACAATAAGACAGAAGGACAACCTACGTGGTGTACACATTGTCCACACATGTTACATTTATACTTCAAGGATGTTACTGGTCACTGACACACATCGTTTAGTAATACATTGATTCCTACTGATAACCTTCACAATTCATAGTGTTCTTAACAAAACATGGAATTGTACTTTACTTAAGCATGTACTCAAACGGTTTACCCTCGACAGCAAGACACATCTGTAATCGACGTTCAAGAGAATGGGTAACAGATGAAAGGTCAATGGATGATACGGCGGAGCAAGCTGTGACGATTCGGCGGCCCTTGTCATCTGGCATTGTTGGGGCTTCGCGGTAGACCGCATCTTTCAGTGTTCCCCACAAAAAGAAGTCAAGTTGAGTCAAATTGGGGGACCTGGCAGGCCATTGTACTGCAGCATTCCATCCAATCCAGCAGTCAGCAAATGTCCCGTTCAATATTTGACTTGCAACATGTGAGGAGTGAGCTGGGACCACACACACATACACAAGCACTCATTGAGTGGTATCTCCTCTAGCAGAACACGTAGAATGCTCCTAAGTAAGTCGCCATACTTATTTCCATTTAATACTCCTGTAATGAAATGTAATTTCCTACAGTGCCGCACCACACGTTGACGCGCCATGGCCTTTGGTGCTGTACCTGATGCAGCCAGTGTGGGTTCTCAGCTGCCCAGTAGTGCATGTTACGTAAATTTACGTTCGTGTGATTAGTGAATGTTGCTTCATCAGTGAACTCTCTTAGTGCACTGCAAGCGCTTCACCAAATGTATCCGGTAGACCCACTGATTCAGCTCATCCATGACTGCTTACAGTTGCTCCAATGCTGTGGCAAGGAGGTGATCTTTTGCTGGGTACCTGGCCATGTTGGGATACAGGGTTATGACATGGCTGATAAAGCTGCCAAGGAAGCATGTTTGGATAGTGCTGTCCATCAGTGTCCCATCCCGTTGCACGGCATTATCTCATTTTCTGACATGCATCATGCGTCAGTGGGAGACTGAATGGTTGCAGGTGTCGGACAACAAACTGCGGTCACTCAAACGGATCACAAAAGCTTGGCGGACTTCGTGTCAGCCTCACCTCTGGAAGGAGGTTTTGCTTACCAGACTGCGCATCGGGCATAGCCATTTCGCACATAGCTTCCTCCTCCGGGGGGAGGATCCACCTTTTTGTGAAGTTTCTGGTGTGTCACTTTCAGTTCAGCATATTGTGGTTACGTGTGTTCTGTACACTGATAATAGGGCAGCCCTTGGTCTCGCTGGAGATCTGCCCACCGTCCTCGCAGATACTGATACCAGTGATAACAGAGTGGTGAAATTTTGTGAACTATCAGGTCTCATCCCTAAACTCGTGGGGAAGGGCGGCAGACTTCAGTACATTATAAACTGCTCTGCATGTGGGGACAGCCTTCGTCCCCACCCAAGAGATTTCATGTTGATTTTTCGTCGGGGCGCTGATGACCCAACTCATCTTCATCAGCATTATAGTCGTCGGTGAAGAGCACACATTTAAAGAATGTATTATCTGGCAGAGCAAACTGACAGAATTCCTTACGACGTTCAAAACCGCGTCCTTAGAGTGCCTGATGGAGTGAAAGGTGATATGGGTGGAACTTATGCCGGTGCGGAATGCGCGTGACTCTCGTCTGGCTGACCCTACATTCCGCTGCAATACGTCTCGTTCCACAATGAGGATCGATAAATGTAGTCTCTGTCGGTCTCAGTCTTCTTCCTCCTCCTTTGTTTGCTGTTAAAGCTGCCTGTTCACACTAGTGTAGTAATCATTCTTGCAATGGCCTGGCAAGTTGGACACTGACGATCAGGATACAGATCCCTGTACCTCCATACGGTTTCGACAGCATTCCTACGACATTCGCCATACAAAAGTAATATGTCTAACTTCTCCTGATTTATGTACATGTCTTGACGTAATGTTCCAGCAGCAACTAAGTCTTGGTAGGAGACGCACGTCCTACTGATTCAAAGTCGCATGACCTACTAGTTGTACGACGCGGCCTGCTTTCCGGGTCGCGCGAGGTGTGTTTGCAGTCTGCAGTCTGCAGCTGCTTCCGACCGCCTCGACCTTCAATCGCACAATATTTCATAGCATCTTCTAAGCAAAGTTTGAATTACAGTAGCAACATGCGTTACATCACTATATGCGTCTTTTCCAGAGCGTTCGAATGATGGTAAACAAAGTATAGCGTCCCATTTAAAAAACATGTACTTGCCTCATTATCTTGGTCAATATAAACATTGTGATTATTGTGCATGTACCAATGTATGTGCCCCATAGTCCACTATGATTCGCTGGAAACCACATGCCGATACGTGCAATCGCCCTCCGGAATAAAGGGGGTGTTAAGTCTTATGCAACTCACCCTGTATATTTTTTGGTGCGTCTAGATAATTAGCTTTACGTATTTTTCTGTCCATGAGTGCCAACTCGTACCTCCCTGTTATGCTTAGTTTTGTTTTTATCAACTTTTCTCAGGCATATAAGTTTCTCAAAGTGTGCAGACACGGCCATATGCGCCCTTGCTGAGCACTCTGGTTTTTTCCAAGGCTGTGTAGAAGCTAGCCGCTCGCCACAGCCCCATAGCAACCGCCAGCCACATTCTCTGTGGTGAGAAACTGCCACTCTAATCTCACCCCACAGCTTGTACGGTCACAAAAAGCATAAAAATATTATGATGTACGGCCAGTATCCACAGCAGCATTGGGAGTGGCTAGTGTATCATTTGTTTCAGAACAGTCTTTCGTCACTTTGCACTTCACTTGACAGAGTGAAGGCACCATGAACATTTAACCCATTATGTGTGATGTATAAATTGCATATTTGAATGATCAGCTACTTTTATTTTAAACCCAAATATCTACCAGTTGGTCTTGATCTATCTTCACGGAAAAGAGTTAAAATGGTTTAAGCCACCATATTACATTAGGCATTACTTAAAGTGTATAATGCATGCCTTGAATGTAAATAAGACACAGGACTTTAGAAGCAAACATACGAATACTATATGTACACTGAGCAATACTGAAGAGAAGATCAGGATGTGTGAGATGAATTGTGTTCCAGTATCACATAAACTCGAGTTGGGATTCAACATTATTTGTCTCATTTTATTACTATGGCGTTATCTTTAGTTCTGGATATATCTTCAGAGGCTTTCAAGTTGTTCTTCCTGATAATCAGTAACGTCACAAATGCTATTGCATTTGTGCGTAATGCATCTCTCCACAAGTACTGTATGTCCTGTACCAGGTACTACAAATTTTCCTGCTCATGTTATTCTGACCAACCTGCTGGGCCGTCGATCTCGGAGCCGCGATGACAGCAGCATCTCCTGTGACAAACTTATCTTTTGACGTTCGTACTCTTAAACACAGTTTTAATAATCCTTCGGAAAGTTACTCGACAAAGCTGATTGTAGTTATTACTGATTTTCTGCAATGGTTTTGGCGACTGAATTGAAATATTGTTTTCATGAACGTGCGTAGCTCTTCTTGAATAAGCAGCACTCGTTAGCAATTTCTGCACTGCAGGATTGTCACACGCTCACCTCGTGGCAGCGATGTGTTCCCTCGTGAATGCATTTTCTGTGTGTGTTAAGTAAATTCCATACACTGTCCTAAAACATGTGGCAAGGGAAAGCCACAGAAGAGTGAGCAGATTGTATGTACCAAATAGTGGAGGGTCAGTGTACCTTCAATTTTGCTGCTAAAATTTTGTCACTAGTTACAAAGGGTTTTATGGTAGTGTAGAATTTGCATAGTAATAATACGTCACATAGTGGATGGTTTCATTATTTTGTCTGTACTAAGAATTTATGATGATTGCTTCTGTTTGTCTTGTTGATCATACGGCCCGTTTTACATTCACGTGTTATCACGAGCTTTAGGCAGTACAGTGGGAATTTCCGCACTCATTAACGGCTTCAACAACAGAGAAACATGGTGGAGAGCTCTCTTACAAGGGGAAGCACCCGATGAATGTAGAGTCCGCAGCTGCGTGGACTGCAACGGTTAGTGAATGAACAACAGACTGCTTTCTGTTAGGAGGGTTTGGTCAAGAACGACTGTAGCGTTGAAGCGTTATCGGGTGCTTCTTGTGCACAGATTTTGTATAACTGCTCTGAAGTCACAAATAAAACTCCTCTGTGTACTAAGAATGAAACTGGTGATCTCTTGAGGGTAGGTGTATTAGTAAGGAATTTGCAACGATCATTTAGTAACTTGTGCACAAGGAGGTTTAAGTAGCAAGTGTTTGTAAAGACGTGTAAGTTTCTGCAGTGGCAGGTAGTGTGAAGCTGTGACCCAGCTTATCAGGACCCAGCAGAGTGCGTACACTCGGCAGCACATATAAGGAAACATTTATGAGTACTCAAATGTTGGAGACTACTGTATTCAATCATTAGGATATGAGGAATTACATTGTTTTGTGGAAGTGTGTGAAAGCCTGCTACCAAATTCACGAGCACAATGCTTCATATATGTGCAATATCAATAATCAATAAATGTCGGGAAAAAAGGTTAGTGACAATGTTGGTATTACTAGCCCATCCAAAGATCTCCTTCTGGTTGTTCGGTGCTTACGAAGTTGCTGTTTGGATTCCCTTATGTGGTTCTCCTGTTGGAATCTTGTCAATCATGGCCTAGGGTGTCCTGAGTGAGAAAGACAGAGAAACAGAGTATTTGGGCATGGCATGGCATGGCATGCTCTTCTCTTCTCTTAAACAGCTAATTAAATGGAAATTCATGTAGTGATGTTCACTTGTAGGTATGGTTTTGGGTAGTATGAAACATAATTGTAAATAGGATTTACGTTTAACCACAAATTTTATCTACGAAATTCGTGCAGTGTAGACATCTGCACCCAAGGTCCAGAAGTTTGCTCCTCTTTGTACATAATAAGTTAGACGCAAAACTGCATTTTCTAGTGGCACCTTTCTAACATATGAATCTCCGCTAATTTATTCTGCTATGAATGCTGAATAGAGCCTTCCAAGCTAAAGTTGACAAGGTCGTCAATGTTGCTATGTAAGTGTATGAAATATCGTATGTATGTAGTCAGAAGCTTGGTCAATGCTTGGCATCCTGCCTCTGGTTTTTATCTTTAGGAGTCTTGGTTACAAAATGGGAATCAGAACTACTAGAGACCAGATTGTTACAAAGATATAAAGGGTCTCAACATTTCTGTAAGACGAAAGTCTATCCACATCGACGTCAGCAACCCAACTTGCTTGCCTTTCCAGCATGGGATGAGAAGATAATGGAGGCATTGGCTGGATTAAGAGTGTACCATTTCGGCATCGTTGTAGACAGTCGCAGTGGCGTCAGCTTGAACCCTCGGCAGACGACATGACGACGTGACGATGGGAAGACGTTGCGTCGGTCCTGATGCCTGTGGAGTTGGCGAGGACTGCGCACAGCCATTTGGCGCGGCATCACGGTGCGTGGAAAGGTTTCCCACAGACAGCGACTGCTCAGTCTGATGCTGTGATCCTGTAGTCAAATAGTCTATGCATTGGCTGGAATTATGAATTAATAGAACACACAGATATATAAAACATAATATAAAATAATAATTTAATGAAAAGGGGTCTATTGTAACATCTGTATTGTAGACAACAGAGAATTATGTTGAATGAACTTTATTCATGATAATGTATCGCAGCTAAATGGAAAGCGATACTAAGATATCTGATTAAAACTGATGATAATAACCATATCAAATGCAGCAAAATTGTGTTGAGAATGTTCTGTGGGTGGTAGCAGAATCCCCAATCAAAATAGTTATCGAAGATGGTCCGAAAAGTAAGCCCATTTCGTGATCACAGTACACGAAATATTCACCAGCTCAAAGTAACTGATGACTTACAAATTAACACACGTGGTATAACAAGTAGAAATTTATACTCTGACTCTTTCAGACTGCATTACAGACTAAAGATTATTGTAGTGGCAGTTTACTGCCTAGAATCTATCACCTATGATCAGATACCATTTGTTACCACAGGCATGTCTGCATTCTTGAAGAACTGTTAACGAAGTCTCTGGAATCGCTCCCTTGAGCATACCACTTGAGAAAAGTCTGTATCTGTTTGATTCCAGTGGTGTTCTGCCACTGCCTGCTTTTCCAGTGGCTGAAGGCCATCCCCATGGAAATATGTCGTTCTTAAGTTCTACATACATGATTTGACTCAGCTTCATCACTTGCTGGACTAAACTAATTTCAATAAAGAAGTGTCATAATCTTTTGGTCGCATACAGGCCGTGCGTAATAAGTATATGTAAAGGTTTGTTTATAAATAAGTAATCCATTATTAGTGCGCAAGTGCAATCATGTTAAATGATGACAAATTGTCATTAAATAGTGTTTAAACAATAATTTAGACCTGCTTGACAGAATCGTCTTTTGGCCTAATGAAGAAATAAAATAGTTACTGATATGCAGCTTTCAGGGATGATGGCACTATAAACAAAACTTCCGATTGTTTCGCACTTTGCTGGCACACCGACGAGAGCTGTTACGGCACTGCAGTGCAGCCAATGCATGAGGTAGCCAGCCCTCATCGAGGGAACTGCCTGCTGTGTTTGCTTGCTCAAAAGCACTGGCTTCATCTGCCAGGTATGGGGGCAGGGTAGGGTAAGAAGCCATGCTGCTGTTCTGCGGGTGACACTACTCCCGAAGCAGGTCAGGACAACGTGTTGTCGGCCTGTGGTGGGCCTGGCAGTCCAGCCTACGAATTAAACGCCTGCCACAGTGTTGTTGTAGAGCACCCGGGTGGACTGTCGGAAACCATCCTGCAGGAGGGGAACGTCAGCTTCCTTATGTAGCAGTCTCCTGGAATAATGAGGTGACTTATGCAGTGTGAGCTTCAGTGCCCTGTCCTGAGCACTCTGGAGCGTCGCAATGTGCATGCAACGCAGCTGCATTGCCCCACACCACTGCCGCATATTTGAGCACTGGCTAAACAAGGACAAGGAACTCCATGAGGCTGTGCCGGGGGGGGGGGGGGGGTGTCAGAGGAGGGATTGAGCAATGGGTAAAGTGCAGGAATACGCCCCATTGCTCGCGCCCCGCCCTCCCCCCCCCCCTCCCTGTCTTGGCAGATGGGGGGCAGCCAGGTCAAATGCCTGTCCAGCATCACCCCAAGGTATCTGCTGGTCCACAACTGTGGGATAGGGCCCTCTGTGATCATGACTGGCGGAAGATCCAGAGGCAGCAGTGTCCTAGAGATGACGATGGCTTGACTCTTAGCTGTGTGGAACATGTGGCGCCATTTGGTGAAGCAGGCGACCCCACCTTAGGCTAGGGGAAGGGAATTGCCGGTGCACCCCCCTGCGGGTTTGGGGGCTAGAATAGGCCCACGGTATTCCTGCCTGTCATAAGAGGTGACTAAAAGAAGTCTCAAATGTTTCCGCCCTTATGTGATGGTCCCCTCTCTGGTTTGACCTCCATATTTCCAAATTCTTCCGAAGAGCGAGCCAATTGGGGAAGGGTACCCTACATGGTGCATTGTGTCAGTCATGCATTGAGACCTTTAGCCATCTTTCTTGTCGTCGCATTGCTGTCCCGCTTGTTCTCAATCTCTTGGTCGAGATTACATTCCTGGGTGCGGTTTCCACCATGCACTGTGCAGTGTTGCTTTTTGTGGAGACGACGACCATGGACTTCCTTGCACCTAATATCCAGCATGGTATCCAGTGCGTTGTGGTGGGGCCGCCGTGTACCCTGTTGGTTGTAGTCCCCTGACAACACAAGGATTGCTCTGCTGTTACCTGCGCTGTTTACTCCCCACGTATGCCAAGGAGTAGATGCCTATCTCCCTGGGGCATTGGGACTCCCGGCAATGGCCATCCTGCCAGGTGACCCTTGCTGAGGCTGGGTGGCACCCATGGGGAGGGCCCTTGGTCAGAGTAGGTGGCATCAGGGCGGATGACCCGCAATGAAGCATAGTACATCATCTCTTGCTGGTGGCCAGCCGCCAGCAGTCTCTAAGTGTTCTCGGGCTCAATTCAATGCTGGGAGGAGCGTAAGGCTCAGGATGGCAGTTACACTTGCTTGACCGGTTCCTAGTTTGTACGAGAGCTGATGGGGAGTCTTTCATGTCAACAAAGCCTCAATTCTTCATAGAGCATTTATAGGACAAGTTTGGGGATGTGGAAGGCTTGTCCAAAATGCGCTCTGGGTCAGTATTGATAAAAACGGCATCCTCTGCCCGGTCACGAAGGTTACTTGCTTGTGACAAGTTGGGGATGTTTCAGTTACCATCACACTCCATGAGTTTAAATATGGTTGAGGGTATTATTTTCCGTAGGGACCTTCTTTTCCAGTCTGATGACGAGCTGCGCGCCGATTTAGAGTGTTGAGATGTTCATTTCATCCGGCACGTTCATCAGGGTCCGAAGGATAATCAGATTGCTACCTTTGCCTTCATCTTGGCCTTTGAGGGTGATACATTACCAGAGAAGGTCAACGTGATGGTCTACCGCTGTGATTTCAAGCAGTATATCTCTCCCCCAATGTGGTGCTTTAAGTTCTGGAAGTTTGGCCATTTGTCTTCCCGCTGTACTTCCAGCCTCACATGTCGAGATTGCGGACGCCCATCACATCCCAATACTCCTTGTGCCTTGCCTCCCATCTGTGTCAACTGCGGAGAGCATCATTCACCTTGCTCGCCAGACTGCAGGATCTTACAGAAAGAGCGGAAAATCATGGAATGTAACACCCTGGATTGACTGAGCTATAATGAGGCTAATAGGAAATATGAACGACTCCATCCTGTGCAAATGACTTCCTCATATGCCGCCGCTACGACAACCGTGATAGCCCCATCAGTTCAGTGAATTCCAGTCATCTCACCGAGCCGTACAACTCCACATGCCTCCTTGCCCATGGGGAGCACTACCCACCCTGTTGCTCCTGCTCCACCTACCTCTGGAGGAACACCCCGCCACCCATCAGGGACATCCGTCCCTGCTTCTAAGCTGGAGAAGCATCAAACTTCTTCGGCTTTGCGATCATCGTCCGTCCTGGAGGCTGAATCAGTGAAGCCTTCCCAGCCAGTGAAACCCAAGGAGCAGGGAGAAAAGTCCATGAAGAAGACCTCTAAGTCGAAGGAAATTGTGGTGGCACCCACCCCACTGCAACCTACAAGCTCTGCTTCTGAGGACGAAGTAGAGATTTTGGCGTTCGCTGAGGACCTAGATCTCGCTGGACTCTTGACACACTGGATGTCACTTGCACAGGTACTCAATCAGTGGCAGCAGGTCACCCAGCGGCATAATCTGCCTCCTCAGTCCCTTCACGTCTTTCTCGGCCATGGACAGTGTCATCCTCCAGTGGAACTGCAGTGGTTTTTTCCACCCTCTTGCTGAGCTCTGACAACTTCTCAGCCTTCACCCTTTCCTCTGCATTGCTCTTCAGGAAACTTGGTTTCCGGTGATGCGAAACCCCGCTATCCATGGTTATCGGCGTTATTGTAAGAACTGGGAAGCTTAAGAGAGGGTATCTGGTGGCGTCTGCATCTATGTCCTTCACTCCCTTTACAGCGAGTGTGTCCCTCTACAAACACCTTTAGAGGCTGTCACTGTTCGGGTGTGGACGACTCGGGCTGTTACTGTAGGCAGTCTATCGTCGACTGGATGGTGATGTCCCGCAGCATGTCCTGGCTGTGCTGATAGCCCAATTGCCGCCACCTTTTCTGTTACTGGATGACTTCAACGTCCATAACCCTCTGTGGGGTGGATCAGTGGCAACAGGCCGAGGCAGCACCGTTGAGCAAGTATTGACACAGCTCGGCCTTTCTCTTTTAAATAATGGTGCCTTCACACATTTTAGTGTGGCGCATGGCACGTACTCATCCATCGACCTTTCAATCTGCATCCCTAGCCTATTACCATCTGTCCAATGGAGTGTGCATGATGGCTTGTGCGGTAGTGACCACTTTCCAATCTTTCTGTCACTGCCACGGCGTCACTCTTCTGGGCACCCCTGCAGATGAGCTATGAATAAGGCTGACAGCGACTTGTTCACCTCATTTGCCACTACTGAGCCTCTTTCCAGTGACGCCATTGTTGCGGTGGTTCACTCGGTCACCACCGGCATCGTTACTGCCACAGAATCTGCCATTCCCTGTTCTTCTGGGTCCCCTCGGCGGAGGACTGTGCCTTGGTGGTCGCTCGAGATCGCTGAGGCGATTACAGTCTGTACTGACTCCGACACAATTGCAAACCGCTTAGCGGAGCATTTTGCTCAGAGTTCCGCTTCTGCGAATTACCCACTGGCCTTCCGCTCCCTGAAACAGCAGTTGGAACGTCAGAGCCTTTCATTTCACACGTGCCACCGTGAATCGTACAATGCTCCGTTCAGTGAGTGGGAATTCCATAGTGCCCTAGCCGCTTCCCCTGATACGGCTCCTGGACCAGATCGCATCCACTATCAGATGCTCAAACACCTCTCGGTGGACTGCCAGCGATGCCTCCTAGACCTTTTCAACCGTATCTGGCTTGAAGGTGAGTTCCTGTCGCAATGGCGGGAAAGCGTCGTAATCCCCATGTTGAAACCTGGCAAGAACACACTGGTGGTGGACAGCTACTGCCCCATTAGCCTCACCAATGTTCTATGCAAGTTGATCGAACACAGGGTGAGCCGGAGGTTGAGTTGGCTACTTGAGTATCGGGGCCTTCTGGCTCAGTCTCAGGGTGGGTTCCGTAAGGGCCGCTCTGCCGCCGATAATCTGGTGTGCCTGGAGTCTGCCATCCATGCGGCTTTTACCCGCCATCAGCATCTGGTTGAGTCTTTTTTAACATGCGGAAGGAATACGACATGACATGGCAGCATCACATCCTCTCTATGCTTCATGGTTTGGGTCTTTGGGGTCTGCTCGCGATTTTCATACAAAATTTTCTGTCGTTTTGTTCCTGCTGTGTGCAAGTTGTGACCTCCCATAGTTCCTCCCGAGTTTAGGAGAATGAGGTACCGCAAGGATCTGTCTTAAGTGTCTGCCTCTTTTTAATTACAGTTAATGGGCTTGCTGCGGTGGTGGCAACGTCTATCTCAGCTTCCTTGTATGCTGATGACTTCTGCCTATACTATAGCTCCACTGGCATTGCGGCTGCTGAACTGCTGTTGCAGGGCGCTATCCGCAAGGCGCAGCCTTGGGCTTTATCGCATGGCTCCCAGTTTTCAGCTGCCAAGACCTGCGTTATGCATTTATGCCGGCGACACATTGTTCACCCTGAGCCACAGCTTTATCTAGACATTGAACCTCTTGCTGTGGTGGAGACGCATCAGTTTGTGGGATTGATTTTCGATACCCAGTTGACTTGGCTGCCTCATATTCGACAGCTTAAACAAACGTGCTCGTAGCATCTTAACGCTCTTCATTGCTTGAGTCAGACCAGCAGGGGGTGCCGATCTGTCTACCCTTCTACGGCTGTACCTGGAGTTATTTCAGTCCTGTCTAGATTATGGGAGCCTGGCTAACGAGTCAGCATCCCCTTACACATTGCGGTTGCTGGACCCCATCCTTCACAGTGGGATCCAACTCGCCACTGGAGCTTTCTGCACGAGCCCTGTCAACAGCATCCTTGTGGAGGCAGGTGTCCCTCCATTGCAGTTCCGGCGCCAACGATTACTGGCCACTTATGCTACACACATTTGTATCTTGCCCGGGCATCCCAATTATCGTCTCTTGTTCCCTCAGTCAATTGTCCGTCTTCTGGAATGGCGGCCCCGGTCAGGGTATACGATCACGGTTCGCGTCAGAGCTCTTCTCTCTGGACTTGAGGTTTTCCCTTTTCCACCACTTTTCCGGGCCCCTCTGCATATACCCCCGTGGTGTGTGCCCCACCCATGTCTTCACCTTGATTTGGCTCAGGGCCCGAAGGACTCAGTCCCTCCTGAGGCCCTCTGCCGCCGCTTTCTTTCAATCCTTGCCGCGTTTCAAGGCTCTGACATCTATACTGACGGTTCGATGTTTGCTGGTCATTCTAGGGGATCATTATGAACAACACTCATTGCTGGCTGGCTGCAGTGTTTTCACTGTCGAGCTGGTCGCCATCTCTCGCGCCCTAGAGCGGTTTATGAGCTATCAGCCAGTGTTTCCCTAGTTCTCGTTTGATGATGGCTATCCAGGATTCCCTCCATGCTCTTGCCCATTGCGGCCGCTCTGTGGTCTTTGTGTGGACCCCAGGTTATGTAGGCATTCCAGGAAATGAATGTGTTGACACGCTGGCCAAACAGGCTGTTGATGCAGCAGCCTTGGAGATTTGCCTTTCGGAGTTTGACCTCAGGTCACTTTTGTGGCAGAAGGTACTTGGCACCTGGGGTGAAGAATGGCGCACCCTTCCTTCACCACACAAACTTCAGGCCATCAAGGAGGCTACCGGTGTGTGGCGCTCCTCCTTGCGGGTCTCTCTCAAGGACTCTTGTTGTCCTCTGCCGGCTGTACATTGGCCACACCTGGATGACGCACAGCTATTTATTGCATCGTGAGGACCCACCTTTAGGTGACTGTGGTCCACATCTTGTTGGACTGCCCACTTTTAACTCCGCTCAGGCAGACGTTTGCGCTGCCTGAAGCGATTCCTGCACTTTTATCAGACAATCGCAGACTTAGTTTTGAGTTTTATTTGTGCAGGGGGTTTTTATCGCTTGATCTAAGTGTTTGTCCTTTTTTCGTGTTGAGTCCGGCCTTTGGCCTACAATTTTTGACTGGGGTTTTTAGTGTGTTTCTTGGTGGTTGGCTTTTCCTTTTCCCTTTTATTTTCCTTCTACAGTTGGCCAACGACTGATAGATTCACTGTGATCAGTGGGCTTATAAAGTGTCTCTCTCTCTCTCTCTCTCTCTCTCTGCCCCCCCCTCTCTCTCTCTCTCTCTCCCCCCCCCTCTCTCTCTCTCCCCACCCCACCCTATCTCTCTCCCTCCCCGCCCCCTCTCTCCCTCCCCGCCCCCCTCTCTCTCTCCCCGCCCCCTCTCTCCCTCCCCGCCCCCTCTCTCCCTCCCCGCCCCCTCTCTCCCTCCCCGCCCCCCCTCTCTCTCCCCGCCCCCCTCTCTCTCTCCCCGCCCCCCTCTCTCTCTCCCCGCCCCCCTCTCTCTCTCCCCGCCCCCCTCTCTCTCTCCCCGCCCCCCTCTCTCTCTCCCCGCCCCCCTCTCTCTCTCCCCGCCCCCCTCTCTCTCTCCCCGCCCCCCTCTCTCTCTCCCCGCCCCCCTCTCTCTCTCCCCGCCCCCCTCTCTCTCTCCCCGCCCCCCTCTCTCTCTCCCCGCCCCCCTCTCTCTCTCCCCGCCCCCCTCTCTCTCTCCCCGCCCCCCTCTCTCTCTCCCCGCCCCCCTCTCTCTCTCCCCGCCCCCCTCTCCCTCTCCCCGCCCCCCTCTCTCTCTCCCCCCTCTCTCTCCCCGCCCCCCTCTCTCTCTCCCCGCCCCCCTCTCTCTCCCCGCCCCCTCTCTCTCTCTCCCCGCCCCCCCTCTCTCTCTCCCCGCCCCCCCTCTCTCTCTCCCCGCCCCCCCTCTCTCTCTCCCCGCCCCCCCTCTCTCTCTCCCCGCCCCCCCCCTCTCTCTCCCCGCCCCCCTCTCTCTCCCCGCCCCCTCTCTCTCCCTCCCCGCCCCCTCTCTCTCCCCGCCCCCCTCTCTCTCCCCGCCCCCCCTCTCTCTCTCCCCGCCCCCTCTCTCCCCGCCCCCTCTCTCTCCCCGCCCCCCCTCTCACTCTCCCCGCCCCCCTCTCTCTCCCCCCACCCCCCTCTCTCTCTCCCCGCCCCCCTCTCTCTCTCCCCGCCCCCCTCTCTCTCCCCGCCCCCCTCTCTCTCTCCCCGCCCCCCTCTCTCTCTCCCCGCCCCCCTCTCTCTCTCCCCGCCCCCCTCTCTCTCTCCCCGCCCCCCTCCTCTCTCTCCCCGCCCCCCTCTCTCTCTCCCCGCCGCCCCCCTCTCTCTCCCCGCCCCGCCCCTTTCTCTCTCTCTCCCCGCCCCCCCCTCTCTCTCTCTCCCCCCTCTCTTTCTCCGCGCCCCCCTCTCTCTCTCCCCGCCCCCCTCTCTCTCTCCCCCCGCCCCCTCTCTCTCTCCCCCCGCCCCCCTCTCTCTCTCCCCCCGCCCCCCTCTCTCTCTCCCCGCCCCCCTCTCTCTCCCCGCCCCCTCTCTCTCCCCGCCCCCCTCTCTCTCCCCGCCCCCCTCTCTCCCCGCCCCCCCTCTCTCCCCGCCCCCCCTCTCTCCCCGCCCCCTCTCTCTCCCCGCCCCCTCTCTCTCCCCGCCCCCTCTCTCTCCCCGCCCCCTCTCTCTCCCCGCCCCCTCTCTCTCCCCGCCCCCTCTCTCTCCCCGCCCCCTCTCTCCCCCCGCCCCCTCTCTCCCCCCGCCCCCTCTCTCCCCCCGCCCCCTCTCTCCCCCCGCCCCCTCTTTCCCCCCGCCCCCTCTCTCCCCCCGCCCCCTCTCTCTCCCCGCCCCCTCTCTCTCCCCGCCCCCTCTCTCTCCCCGCCCCCTCTCTCTCCCCGCCCCCTCTCTCTCCCCGCCCCCTCTCTCTCCCCGCCCCCTCTCTCTCCCCGCCCCCTCTCTCTCCCCGCCCCCTCTCTCTCCCCGCCCCCTCTCTCTCCCCGCCCCCTCTCTCTCTCCCCGCCCCCCTCTCTCTCTCCCCCCGCCCCCCTCTCTCTCTCCCCGCCCCCCTCTCTCTCTCCCCGCCCCCCTCACTCTCTCCCCGCCGCCCCCTCACTCTCTCCCCGCCGCCCCCTCACTCTCTCCCCGCCGCCCCCTCACTCTCTCCCCGCCGCCCCCTCACTCTCTCCCCGCCGCCCCCTCACTCTCTCCCCGCCGCCCCCTCACTCTCTCCCCGCCGCCCCCTCTCTCTCTCCCCGCCGCCCCCCCTCTCTCTCCCCGCCGCCCCCCCTCTCTCTCCCCGCCGCCCCCCCTCTCTCTCCCCGCCGCCCCCCCTCTCTCTCCCCGCCGCCCCCCTCTCTCTCCCCGCCGCCCCCCCTCTCTCTCCCCGCCGCCCCCCCTCTCTCTCCCCGCCGCCCCCCCTCTCTCTCCCCGCCGCCCCCTCTCTCTCTCCCCGCCGCCCCCCCTCTCTCTCCCCGCCGCCCCCCCTCTCTCTCCCCGCCGCCCCCCCTCTCTCTCCCCGCCGCCCCCCCTCTCTCTCCCCGCCGCCCCCTCTCTCTCTCCCCGCCGCCCCCTCTCTCTCTCCCCGCCGCCCCCTCTCTCTCTCCCCGCCGCCCCCTCTCTCTCTCCCCGCCGCCCCCTCTCTCTCTCCCCGCCGCCCCCTCTCTCTCTCCCCGCCGCCCCCTCTCTCTCTCCCCGCCGCCCCCTCTCTCTCTCCCCGCCGCCCCCTCTCTCCCTCCCCGCCGCCCCCTCCCTCCCTCCCCGCCGCCCCCTCTCACCCTCCCCGCCGCCCCCTCTCTCCCTCCCCGCCGCCCCCTCCCTCCCTCCCCGCCGCCCCCTCCCTCCCTCCCCGCCGCCCCCTCTCTCCCTCCCCGCCGCCCCCTCTCTCCCTCCCCGCCGCCCCCTCTCTCCCTCCCCGCCGCCCCCTCTCTCCCTCCCCGCCGCCCCCTCTCTCCCTCCCCGCCGCCCCCTCTCTCCCTCCCCGCCGCCCCCTCTCTCCCTCCCCGCCGCCCCCTCTCTCCCTCCCCGCCGCCCCCTCTCTCCCTCCCCGCCGCCCCCTCTCTCCCCCACCCAACTCTCTCTCTCTCTCTCTCCTATCTCTCCTCCCCCCTCTCCCCCCCTCGTGTGTGATTTTAATTCCTTTTGTTTAGTTTCTGTCTTTCTTCTCCTGTGTCATCGCTTGTCATCTCCATTGTTGGTTTTTATTCCTAGTGGGTGTTTAAAGTTGATGGAAAAAGGGACCAATGGCCCTAGTAGTCTGGTCCCTTCAATTCCATAAACCAACCAACCAACCAACCATCGTCAGTGCAGTGAAGAAAACTGCGATTGCCGTAAGGAGAATGAAAGATTTTTTTTATGTGGAAAATTATGTCCAGCTTTCTCTACATGCATACCGTGTCCCAGCACCCAGTCGACTCTTTCATCCTAAATGACCTTCCTACAAACTCACCATGTTGTCTAGACTTCTCCCTATGTCCTTCACTGCACTGATGATGGTTAGTTGGTTTATGGAATTGAAGGGACCAGACTACTAGGGCCATTGGTCCCTTTTTCCATTATCTTTAAACACCCACAAGGAATAAAAACAATGTGGTGACGAGAGATGACACAGGACAAGAAACAAAGACATAGACCAGACAAAAGGAATTAAAATCACACGAGGGGGGGGGAGAGAGAGAGAGAGAGAGAGAGAGAGAGAGAGAGAGAGAGAGAGAGAGAGAGAGATTTAATAAGCTCACTGATCACAGTGAATCTATCGCACATCCACTACAACTAAGTATAATACATCGCGAGTGAGTGCTGGCCAAACAATACTGAAGGAAAATAGGAAATGGGTGTAAATGTCTCACAAATTTTTTCAGAGTGGTACCACTGTGCCTTATAGAGATGTGATCATCTTACAAGCAACACACGTGGTTATCCCAAACAATACTGAAGGAAAATAAGCGAAGGGTGGATTATAGACGGGTTTTTAGTGTGTTTCTTGGTGGTTGGCTTTTTTTTACGGTTGGCCAACCACTGATAGATTCTCTGTAATCAGTGGGCTTATAAAGTCTCCCTCTTCCCCTCCCTCACCCCTCCCCCCTCCATCACCCCTCCCCTCCCCCTCCCTCACCCCTCCCCTAACCCCATCCCTCACCCCCCCTCCCCTCCACCACCCTTACCCTCCCCTCCCCCTCCCTCACCCCTCCCCTAACCCCATCCCTCACCCCCCCTCCCCTCCACCACCCTTACCCTCCCCTCCCCCCTCCCTCACCCTCCCCTCCCCCCTCCCCACACCCACCCCCCTCCCTCACCCCTCCCCCCTCCCTCACCCCTCCCCCCTCCCCACCCCTCCCCCCTCCCTCAACCCCCCCCTCACCCCCTCCCTCACCCCCTCCCTCACCCCCCCTCCCTCACCCCCTCCCTCACCCCCTCCCTCACCCCCTCCCTCACCCCCTCCCTCACCCCCTCCCTCACCCCCTCCCTCACCCCCTCCCTCACCCACTCCCTCACCCACTCCCTCACCCACTCCCTCACCCACTCCCTCTCCCCTCCCCTCCCTCCCTCACTCCCTCTCCCCCTCCCCTCCCTCCCTCACTCCCTCTCCCCCTCCCCTCCCTTCCTCACCCCTCCCTCCCTCACCCCTCCCTCTCCCCCTCCCCTCCCTCCCTCACCCCTCCCTCTCCCCCTCCCCTCCCTCCCTCACCCCTCCCTCCCTCACCCCTCCCTCTCCCCCTCCCCTCCCTCCCTCACCCCTCCTTCTCCCCCTCTCCTCCCTCCCTCACCCCTCCCTCTCCCCCTCCCCTCACTCCCACTACCCCTCCCTCTACCCCTCCCTCTCCCCCTCCCCCTACCCCTCCCTCTCCCCCTCCCCCTCACACCCTGCCTCACCCCTCACTCACCTCCTCCCTCTCACTCACCCCCTCCCTCTCACTCACCCCCTCCCTCTCACTCACCCCCTCCCTCTCACTCACCCCCTCCCTCTCACTCACCCCCTCCCTCTCACTCACCCCCTCCCTCTCACTCACCCCCTCCCTCTCACTCACCCCCTCCCTCTCACTCACCCCCTCCCTCACCTCCTGCCTCTCCCTCACCCCTCCCTCACCTCCTCCCTCTCCCTCACCTCCCCTCACCTCCCTCTCCCTCACCTCCTCCCTCACCTCCCTCTCCCTCACCTCCTCCCTCCCCCTCACCTCCTCCCTCCCCCTCACCCCCTCCCTCTCCCCCTCACCCCCTCCCTCACCCCCTCACCCCCTCCCTCACCCCCCTCCCCTCTCCCCCTCACCCCCTCCCTCTCCCCCTCACCCCCTCCCTCTCCCCATCACCCCCTCCCTCTCCCCCTCACCCCCTCCCTCTCCCCCTCACCCCCTCCCTCTCCCCCTCACCCCCTCCCTCTCCCCCTCACCCCCTCCCTCACCCCCTCCCTCTCCCCCTCACCCCCTCCCTATCTCCCCCTCACACCCTCCCTATCTCCCCCTCACACCCTCCCTCCCTCTCTCCCTCACACCCTCCCTCCCTCTCTCCCTCACACCCTCCCTCCCTCTCTCCCTCACACCCTCCCTCCCTCTCTCCCTCACACACCCTCCCTCCCTCTCCCTCACACCCTCCCTCCCTCTCACCCTCACACCCTCCCTCCCTCTCTCCCTCACACCCTCCCTCCCTCTCTCCCTCACACCCTCCCTCCCTCTCTCCCTCACACCCTCCCTCCCTCTCTCCCTCACACCCTCCCTCCCTCTCTCCCTCACACCCTCCCTCCCTCTCTCCCTCACACCCTCCCTCCCTCTCTCCCTCACACCCTCCCTCCCTCTCTCCCTCACACCCTCCCTCCCTCCCTCTCTCCCTCACACCCTCCCTCCCTCCCTCTCTCCCTCACTCCCTCCCTCCCTCTCTCCGTCACCCCCTCCCTCCCTCTCTCCGTCACCCCCTCCCTCCCTCCCTCTCTCCGTCACCCCCTCCCTCCCTCCCTCTCTCCGTCACCCCCTCCCTCTCTCCCTCTCTCCGTCACCCCCTCCCTCTCTCCCTCTCTCCGTCACCCCCTCCCCCTCCCTCCCACACCCCCCTCCCACCCTCCCTCACCCCCCCTCCCTCCTCCCACACCCCACCCCCCCCACCTCCCACCCACACCCACCCCTCCCTCCCTCCCTCACCCTCACCCCCCCTCCCTCCCTCCCTCACCCCCCCCCTCCCTCCCTCACTCCCTCACCCCCTCCCTCCACCCTCCCACACCCCACCCCCCACCCCACCCTCACCCCACCCCACCACCCCCCTCCCACCCTCACCCCACCCCCCCCCACCCACCCTCCCACCCTCCCACACCCCACCCCCCCACCCACCCCTCCACCCACACCCCCCCCTCCCACCACCCACCCTCCCTCACCCCCACCCCCTCCCACCCACCCTCCCCACCCTCACCCCCACCCCCACCCTCCCACCCACCCCATCACCCCCCCCTCACCCCCACCCTCCCTCTCTCCATCACCCCCTCCCACACCCCCTCCCTCCCACCTCCCACCCTCCCACCCACTCACCCACCCCCCCCACCCTCCCTCCCTCACACCACCCCCCTCCCACCCTCCCTCACCCCACCCCCTCCCTCCCTCCCTCCCTCACCCCCTCCCTCCCTCCCTCTCTCCCTCACCCCCTCCCTCCCTCCCTCTCTCCCTCACCCCCTCCCTCCCTCCCTCTCTCCCTCACCCCCTCCCTCTCTCCCTCACCCCCTCCCTCCCTCCCTCTCTCCCTCACCCCCTCCCTCCCTCCCTCTCTCCCTCACCCCCTCCCTCCCTCCCTCTCTCCCTCACCCCCTCCCTCCCTCCCTCTCCCTCACCCCCTCCCTCCCTCTCTCCCTCACCCCCTCCCTCCCTCCCTCCCTCACCCCCTCCCTCCCTCCCTCTCTCCCTCCCTCCCTCCCTCACCCCCTCCCTCCCTCCCTCACCCCCTCCCTCCCTCCCTCTCTCCCTCCCTCCCTCCCTCTCTCCCTCACCCCCTCCCTCCCTCCCTCTCTCCCTCACCCCCTCCCTCCCTCCCTCTCTCCCTCACCCCCTCCCTCCCTCTCTCCCTCACCCCCTCCCTCCCTCTCTCCCTCACCCCCTCCCTCCCTCTCTCCCTCACCCCTCCCTCCCTCCCTCTCTCCCTCACCCCCTCCCTCCCTCTCTCCCTCACCCCTCCCTCCCTCCCTCTCTCCCTCCCCCCTCCCTCCCTCCCTCTCTCCCTCCCCCCTCCCTCCCTCCCTCTCTCCCTCACCCCCTCCCTCCCTCTCTCCCTCACCCCCTCCCTCCCTCTCTCCCTCACCCCCTCCCTCCCTCTCTCCCTCACCCCCTCCCTCTCTCTCTCCCTCACCCCCTCCCTCCCTCCCTCCCTCTCTCCCTCACCCCCTCCCTCCCTCCTCTCTCCCTCACCCCCTCCCTCCCTCCCTCTCTCCCTCACCCCCTCCCTCCCTCCCTCTCTCCCTCACCCCCTCCCTCCCTCCCTCTCTCCCTCACCCCCTCCCTCCCTCTCTCCCTCACCCCCTCCCTCCCTCTCTCCCTCACCCCTCCCTCCCTCTCTCCCTCCCCCCTCCCTCCCTCCCTCTCTCCCTCACCCCCTCCCTCCCTCTCTCCCTCACCCCCTCCCTCCCTCTCTCCCTCACCCCCTCCCTCCCTCTCTCCCTCACCCCCTCCCTCCCTCTCTCCCTCACCCCTCCCTCTCTCTCTCCCTCACCCCCTCCCTCCCTCCCTCCCTCTCTCCCTCACCCCCTCCCTCCCTCTCTCCCTCACCCCCTCCCTCCCTCTCTCCCTCCCTCCCTCCCTCCCTCCCTCCCTCTCTCCCTCCCTCTCTCCCTCACCCCCTCCCTCCCTCTCTCCCTCACCCCCTCCCTCCCTCTCTACCTCCCTCCCTCCCTCCCTCCCTCCCTCCCTCCCTCACCCCCTCCCTCCCTCTCTCCCTCACCCCCTCCCTCCCTCTCTCCCTCACCCCCTCCCTCCCTCTCTCCCTCACCCCCTCCCTCCCTCTCTCCCTCACCCCCTCGCTCCCTCTCTCCCTCACCCCCTCGCTCCCTCTCTCCCTCACCCCCTCGCTCCCTCTCTCCCTCACCCCCTCGCTCCCTCTCTCCCTCTCTCCCTCACCCCCTCTCTCCCTCTCTCCCTCACCCCCTCGCTCCCTCTCTCCCTCACCCCCTCGCTCCCTCTCTCCCTCACCCCCTCGCTCCCTCTCTCCCTCACCCCCTCGCTCCCTCTCTCCCTCGCTCCCTCTCTCCCTCACCCCCTCCCTCCCTCTCTCCCTCACCCCCTCCCTCCCTCTCTCCCTCACCCCCTCCCTCCCTCTCTCCCTCACCCCCTCCCTCCCTCTCTCCCTCACCCCCTCCCTCCCTCTCTCCCTCACCCCCTCCCTCCCTCTCTCCCTCACCCCCTCCCTCCCTCTCTCCCTCACCCCCTCCCTCCCTCTCTCCCTCACCCCCTCCCTCCCTCACCCCCTCCCTCCCTCTCTCCCTCCCTCCCTCTCTCCCTCACCCCCTCCCTCCCTCTCTCCCTCACCCCCTCCCTCCCTCACCCCCTCCCTCCCTCTCTCCCTCACCCCTCCCTCCCTCTCTCCCTCACCCCCTCACCCCCTCCCTCCCTCTCTCCCTCACCCCTCCCTCCCTCTCTCCCTCACCCCCTCACCCCCTCCCTCCCTCTCTCCCTCTCTCCCTCACCACCTCACCCCCTCCCTCCCTCTCTCCCTCAACCCATCCCTCCCTCCCTCCCTCTCTCCCTCACCCCCTCCCTCCCTCACCCCCTCTCTCCCTCACCCCCTCCCTCCCTCACCCCCTCCCTCCCTCACCCCCTCCCTCCCTCACCCCCTCCCTCCCTCACCCCCTCTCTCCCTCACCCCTCTCTCCCTCACCCCTCTCTCCCTCACCCCTCTCTCCCTCACCCCTCTCTCCCTCACCCCTCTCTCCCTCACCCCTCTCTCCCTCACCCCTCTCTCCCTCACCCCTCTCTCCCTCAGCCCTCTCTCCCTCAGCCCTCTCCCTCTTCCCGTCCCTCTGCCCCTCCCTCTTCCCGTCCCTCTGCCCTCTCTCTTCCCGTCCCTCTCCCTCTGCCCTCCCTCTTCCCGTCCCTCTCTGCCTCACCCCCTTGTGTATGAATTTAATTCCTTTTGTCTGGTCTCTGTCTGTCTCTCTTTCTTGTCCTGTGTCATCTCTTGTCTTCACCATTGGTTGTTTTTATTCCTTGTAGGTGTTTAAAGTTCATGGAAAAAGAGATCATCTTACAAGCAACACAAGTGGCGATACCAAACAATTCTGAAGGATAATAAGTGATGGGTGGTAATGTCTCACAAATTTTTCTTCTGAGTGGTACCAGTATGCCTTATTGAGATAGATCTGATCATCTTACAAGCAACACACTTGGCGGTACCTAACAGCACTGAAGGAAAGTAAGCGATGGGTGGAGAGGTCTCACAAATTTTTCTTCTGAGTGGTACCAGTATGCCTTATAGAGATAGATCTGATCATCTTACAAGCAACACACTTGGCGGTACCTAACAGCACTGAAGGAAAGTAAGCGATGGGTGGAGAGGACTCACAATTTTTTTCAGAGTGGTACCACTGTGCCTTATTGACATAGATGTGATCATCTTACAAGCAACACACGTGGCGATACCAAACAGTACTCAAGGTAAATAAACGATGGGTGGAAATGTCTCACAAATTTTTCTTCTGAGTGGTACGACTATGCCTTATTGAGATAGATGTGATCTACATCTACATCTACATCTATACTCCGCGAGCCACCTTACGGTGTGTGGCGGAGGGTACTTATTGTACCACTATCTGATCCCCCCTTCCCTGTTCCATTCACGAATTGTGCGTGGGAAGAACGACTGCTTGTAAGTCTCCGTATTTGCTCTAATTTCTCGGATCTTTTCGTTGTGATCATTACGCGAGATATATGTGGGCGGTAGTAATATGTTGCCCATCTCTTCCCGGAATGTGCTCTCTCGTAATTTCGATAATAAACCTCTCCGTATTGCGTAACGCCTTTCTTGAAGTGTCCGCCACTGAAGCTTGTTCAGCATCTCCGTAACGCTCTCGCGCTGTCTAAATGTCCCCATGACGAATCGCGCTGCTTTTCGCTGGATCATGTCTATCTCTTCTATTAATCCAACCTGGTAAGGGTCCCATACTGATGAGCAATACTCAAGAATCGGATGAACAAGCGTTTTGTAAGCTTACAAGCAACACACGTGGCGATACCAAACAGTACTCAAGGTAAATAAACGATGGGTGGAAATGTCTCACAAATTTTTCTTCTGAGTGGTACGACTATGCCTTATTGAGATAGATGTGATCATCTTACAAGCAACACACGTGGCGATACCAAACAGTACTGAAGGTAAATAAACGGCGGGTGGAAATGTCTCACAAATTTTTCTTCTCAGTGGTACGACTATGCTTTATAGAGATAGATGTGATCATGTCACAAGCAACACAAGTGGCAATACCAAACAATTCTGAAGGAAAGTAAGCGATGGGTGGTAATGTCTCACAAATTTTTCTTCTGAGTGGTACCAGTATGCCTTATAGAGATAGATCTGATCATCTTACAAGCAACACACGTGGCGATACCAAACAGTACTGAAGGTAAATAAACGGCGGGTGGAAATGTCTCACAAATTTTTCTTCTCAGTGGTACGACTATGCTTTATAGAGATAGATGTGATCATCTTACAAGCAACACAAGTGGCGATACCAAACAATTCTGAAGGAAAATAAATGAAGGGTGGAAATGTGTCACAAATTTTTCTTTTGAGTGCTGTCACTATGCTTTATAGAGATAGATGTGATCATCTTACAAGCAACACAAGTGGCGATACCAAACAATTCTGAAGGAAAATAAGCGATGGGTGGAAATGTCTCACAAATTTTTTCAGAGTGGTACCACTGTGCGTTATTGAGATAGATGTGATCATCTTACAAGCAACACACGTGGCGATACCAAACAGCACTGAAGGAAAGTAAGCGATGGGTGGAAATGTCTCACAAATTTTTCTTTTGAGTGCTGTCACTATGCTTTATAGAGATAGATGTGATCATCTTACAAGCAACACAAGTGGCGATACCAAACAATTCTGAAGGAAAGTAAGTGATGGGTGGAAATGTCTCACAAATTTTTCTTCTGAGTGGTACCACTATGACTTATTGAGATGGTGCTGGTGGTGGTGGTTGTTGGGATGTTTAAGGGGGACTAAACAGCGAAGGTCATCAGTCCCCCATATTGAGATCGATGTGATCATCTTACTAGCAACACATGTGGTTATACCAAACAATACTGAAGAGAAATAAGCGATGGGTGGAAATGTCTCACAAATTTTTCTTCTGAGTGGTGCCACTATGCTTTATAGAGATAGATGTGATCATCTTACAAGCAACACAAGTGGCAATACCAAACAATTCTGAAGGAAAATAAGCGATGGGTGGTAATGTCTCACAAATTTTTCTTCTGAGTGGTACCAGTATGCCTTATAGAGATAGATCTGATCATCTTACAAGCAACACACGTGGCGATACCAAACAGTACTGAAGGTAAATAAACGGCGGGTGGAAATGTCTCACAAATTTTTCTTCTCAGTGGTACGACTATGCTTTATAGAGATAGATGTGATCATCTTACAAGCAACACAAGTGGCGATACCAAACAATTCTGAAGGAAAATAAATGATGGGTGGAAATGTGTCACAAATTTTTCTTTTGAGTGCTGTCACTATGCTTTATAGAGATAGATGTGATCATCTTACAAGCAACACAAGTGGCGATACCAAACAATACTGAAGGAAAATAAATGATGGGTGGAAATGTCTCACAAATTTTTTCAGAGTGGTACCACTGTGCGTTATTGAGATAGATGTGATCATCTTACAAGCAACACACGTGGCGATACCAAACAGTACTGAAGGTAAATAAACGGCGGGTGGAAATGTCTCACAAATTTTTCTTCCTAGTGTTACGACTATGCCTTATTGAGATAGATGTGATCATCTTACAAGCAACACACGTGGCGATATCAAACAATTCTGAAGGAAAATAAGTGATGGGTGGTAATGTCTCACAAATTTTTCTTCTGAGTGGTACCAGTATGCCTTATAGAGATAGATCTGATCATCTTACAAGCAACACACGTGGCGATACCAAACAGTACTCAAGGTAAATAAACGATAGGTGGAAATGTCTCACAAATTTTTCTTCTGAGTGGTACGACTATGCCTTATTGAGATAGATGTGATCTACATCTACATCTACATCTATACTCCGCGAGCCACCTTACGGTGTGTGGCGGAGGGTACTTATTGTACCACTATCTGATCCCCCCTTCCCTGTTCCATTCACGAATTGTGCGTGGGAAGAACGACTGCTTGTAAGTCTCCGTATTTGCTCTAATTTCTCGGATCTTTTCGTTGTGATCATTACGCGAGATATATGTGGGCGGTAGTAATATGTTGCCCATCTCTTCCCGGAATGTGCTCTCTCGTAATTTCGATAATAAACCTCTCCGTATTGCGTAACGCCTTTCTTGAAGTGTCCGCCACTGAAGCTTGTTCAGCATCTCCGTAACGCTCTCGCGCTGACTAAATGTCCCCATGACGAATCGCGCTGCTTTTCGCTGGATCATGTCTATCTCTTCTATTAATCCAACCTGGTAAGGGTCCCATACTGATGAGCAATACTCAAGAATCGGACGAACAAGCGTTTTGTAAGCTTACAAGCAACACACGTGGCGATACCAAACAGTACTCAAGGTAAATAAACGATGGGTGGAAATGTCTCACAAATTTTTCTTCTGAGTGGTACGACTATGCCTTATTGAGATAGATGTGATCATCTTACAAGCAACACACGTGGCGATACCAAACAGTACTGAAGGTAAATAAACGGCGGGTGGAAATGTCTCACAAATTTTTCTTCTCAGTGGTACGACTATGCTTTATAGAGATAGATGTGATCATCTTACAAGCAACACACGTGGCGATACCAAACAGCACTGAAGGAAAGTAAGCGATGGGTGGAAATGTCTCACAAATTTTTCTTTTGAGTGCTGTCACTATGCTTTATAGAGATAGATGTGATCATCTTACAAGCAACACAAGTGGCGATACCAAACAATTCTGAAGGAAAGTAAGTGATGGGTGGAAATGTCTCACAAATTTTTCTTCTGAGTGGTACCACTATGACTTATTGAGATGGTGCTGGTGGTGGTGGTTGTTGGGATGTTTAAGGGGGACTAAACAGCGAAGGTCATCAGTCCCCCATATTGAGATCGATGTGATCATCTTACTAGCAACACATGTGGTTATACCAAACAATACTGAAGAGAAATAAGCGATGGGTGGAAATGTCTCACAAATTTTTCCTCTGAGTGGTACCAGTATGCCTTATAGAGATAGATCTGATCATCTTACAAGCAACACACGTGGCGATACCAAACAGTACTGAAGGTAAATAAACGGCGGGTGGAAATGTCTCACAAATTTTTCTTCTCAGTGGTACGACTATGCTTTATAGAGATAGATGTGATCATCTTACAAGCAACACAAGTGGCGATACCAAACAATTCTGAAGGAAAATAAATGATGGGTGGAAATGTGTCACAAATTTTTCTTTTGAGTGCTGTCACTATGCTTTATAGAGATAGATGTGATCATCTTACAAGCAACACAAGTGGCGATACCAAACAATTCTGAAGGAAAATAAGCGATGGGTGGAAATGTCTCACAAATTTTTTCAGAGTGGTACCACTGTGCGTTATTGAGATAGATGTGATCATCTTACAAGCAACACACGTGGCGATACCAAACAGTACTGAAGGTAAATAAACGGCGGGTGGAAATGTCTCACAAATTTTTCTTCTCAGTGGTACGACTATGCTTTATAGAGATAGATGTGATCATGTCACAAGCAACACAAGTGGCAATACCAAACAATTCTGAAGGAAAGTAAGCGATGGGTGGTAATGTCTCACAAATTTTTCTTCTGAGTGGTACCAGTATGCCTTATAGAGATAGATCTGATCATCTTACAAGCAACACACGTGGCGATACCAAACAGTACTGAAGGTAAATAAACGGCGGGTGGAAATGTCTCACAAATTTTTCTTCTCAGTGGTACGACTATGCTTTATAGAGATAGATGTGATCATCTTACAAGCAACACAAGTGGCGATACCAAACAATTCTGAAGGAAAATAAATGATGGGTGGAAATGTGTCACAAATTTTTCTTTTGAGTGCTGTCACTATGCTTTATAGAGATAGATGTGATCATCTTACAAGCAACACAAGTGGCGATACCAAACAATTCTGAAGGAAAATAAGCGATGGGTGGAAATGTCTCACAAATTTTTTCAGAGTGGTACCACTGTGCGTTATTGAGATAGATGTGATCATCTTACAAGCAACACACGTGGCGATACCAAACAGCACTGAAGGAAAGTAAGCGATGGGTGGAAATGTCTCACAAATTTTTCTTTTGAGTGCTGTCACTATGCTTTATAGAGATAGATGTGATCATCTTACAAGCAACACAAGTGGCGATACCAAACAATTCTGAAGGAAAGTAAGTGATGGGTGGAAATGTCTCACAAATTTTTCTTCTGAGTGGTACCACTATGACTTATTGAGATGGTGCTGGTGGTGGTGGTTGTTGGGATGTTTAAGGGGGACTAAACAGCGAAGGTCATCAGTCCCCCATATTGAGATCGATGTGATCATCTTACTAGCAACACATGTGGTTATACCAAACAATACTGAAGAGAAATAAGCGATGGGTGGAAATGTCTCACAAATTTTTCTTCTGAGTGGTGCCACTATGCTTTATAGAGATAGATGTGATCATCTTACAAGCAACACAAGTGGCAATACCAAACAATTCTGAAGGAAAATAAGCGATGGGTGGTAATGTCTCACAAATTTTTCTTCTGAGTGGTACCAGTATGCCTTATAGAGATAGATCTGATCATCTTACAAGCAACACACTTGGCGGTACCTAACAGCACTGAAGGAAAGTAAGCGATGGGTGGAGAGGTCTCACAATTTTTTTCAGAGTGGTACCACTGTGCCTTATTGACATAGATGTGATCATCTTACAAGCAACACACGTGGCGATACCAAACAGTACTGAAGGTAAATAAACGGCGGGTGGAAATGTCTCACAAATTTTTCTTCTCAGTGGTACGACTATGCTTTATAGAGATAGATGTGATCATCTTACAAGCAACACAAGTGGCGATACCAAACAATTCTGAAGGAAAATAAATGATGGGTGGAAATGTGTCACAAATTTTTCTTTTGAGTGCTGTCACTATGCTTTATAGAGATAGATGTGATCATCTTACAAGCAACACAAGTGGCGATACCAAACAATTCTGAAGGAAAATAAGCGATGGGTGGAAATGTCTCACAAATTTTTTCAGAGTGGTACCACTGTGCGTTATTGAGATAGATGTGATCATCTTACAAGCAACACACGTGGCAATACCAAACAGTACTGAAGGTAAATAAACGGCGGGTGGAAATGTCTCACAAATTTTTCTTCCTAGTGTTACGACTATGCCTTATTGAGATAGATGTGATCATCTTACAAGCAACACACGTGGCGATACCAAACAATTCTGAAGGAAAGTAAGCGATGGGTGGAAATGTCTCACAAATTTTTCTTTTGAGTGCTGTCACTATGCTTTATAGAGATAGATGTGATCATCTTACAAGCAACACAAGTGGCGATACCAAACAATTCTGAAGGAAAGTAAGCGATGGGTGGAAATGTCTCACAAATTTTTTCAGAGTGGTACCACTGTGCGTTATTGAGATAGATGTGATCATCTTACAAGCAACACATGTGGCGATACCAAACAGCACTGAAGGAAAGTAAGCGATGGGTGGAAATGTCTCACAAATTTTTTTCAGAGTGGTACCATTGTGCCTTATTGAGATGGTGCTGGTGGTGGTGGTTGTTGGGATGTTTAAGGGGGACTAAACAGCGAAGGTCATCAGTCCCCCATATTGAGATCGATGTGATCATCTTACAAGCAACACATGTGGTTATACCAAACAATACTGAAGAGAAATAAGCGATGGGTGGAAATGTCTCACAAATTTTTCTTCTGTGTGGTACCACTGTGCCCTATAGAGAATAACGTGATCATGTTACAATGAACCAGATGTTAAAAACACGATAGCAATGGCTATGTTACTGTCATAAGCAGTCTTGGTTCCACAGGTGCACTCAAGTATCACTAACGATGTCCATGTTAAAAACTATACAAGACTTATAAATCGAGATATGGCACTACCTCAGTATGAAGTGCTTTTCCACACAAATACCGCTCTGAATTTAGGATATGATTCGGCTAAGGAACATTGTTTGAAGCCAATATTTCCAAGTCCGCCATACTGCCACTTGATGTTTCTCCAGTATTTGTAATACATTCTGTCTTAAAGGCATGTCTGAGATTCTGCAATGAATCCACTGGGTTATGGCGATGATTAATTCAGAATGATCACATACATTGGATGGTGAGCTATGCGACGAATCACTTTAAAAAATGCAACACTTGATAGAGTTGTAAGAAATGTACAAAATCACTGGCTTCTCAGATCTATAGTGTTATGTTTTCCGGTAGAAATGTTGTCTGCTATTTAGGATCATGTCTTGGTAGAGATGATGATACTGTTGGTGCGCCAGGGTTGAGAGGGGGGGCAAGGGAGTGGAAGAGGAGGGGGGGTGGTAGGGAAGAGGGGAGAGGCTTACTTTAAACGAGGGTGTCGAGGTTGGGTAAAGGTAAGTGGAGCCCAGTTGTGGGAGTATGCAGTATAGGTGTTTAAATGTAAGACGGAGCAGGTGACCAGGGGGATATGCTGGACAGTGGGAAGTGTTGAAATGGGTGTATGTTCTGGTGGATGATGGTGAGGAAACAGATGATGTCTTTGGCCGTAGGGGGTAGGCAGAGGGAATTGTTTGGGTGGATGGGGTGAAAGGGCACAGTAAGTTCGGGGTTGGTGAGAGTTTGTTAATCAGTTTTCATCCCCTCGATTTGTGAACACATTTAGGTAGGCATGGTTCAAGAACAGATATATCACATGGAAACCTCTTGTTAATTATTGCTTTAAAATTGTGATACGTGCTGTAAATTGTGCAATAATCAGATGTGCGTAGTGTAGTATGTGTATGCAGTACTGCTTTGCAATGGATAATACAGCGTCCCCTCATTATTGCACTGATTATCAAAGATAATGCAACACAACCTAAATACTGTAAAACACTAAGTGAATGTCAAACATAATATCCAAAACCACAGAAACGACACAAAACAAACAAAAAAAATGCAGACCATGAAAAAACAAAGCAGGAATAGCCACTTGCCACCTCCACATTGGTTATTCCCGGTTTCGACAGAGACCAAGACCGTATTGTTTGTTACATCCTTCAGGAGCCCATCTGTTATGGTTACTCTGTGAAATTGGAAACACCACCATCGTCATCTATGACAAGCGTCATCGGCGACCAGGTCGCGCGCGTAACTTATATACTTCCAACTTAAATCGGACTGGTGCGACTTCGGGATGTAACATTCCAAAAATTGAGGTGAAGGGGAGGATTTCGAAATGCTTGAAGATGCGATTTGCAAAGTTGTTAAATGCGGTAGCAACCATGGAAATTATGTTTAAACATTTTTGTTATATCTCCTTCTGTTTCGACAATATGCACTCAGATAACCGCATTTTCTTCAGGATGATTTTCAACACTTCAAAGGCCGTATGGGCACGTGTAAAAAAAGATAAATAAATAAATAAATAAAATACGTGCATCGTATTTTGACCTAGACTAAAAGATATTCGAAGTGTATTGGAATCGGCGAGTGGCACTTCGTTAGTGTTACTTGTAAGTAAAGAAACAGGAATCCAACTTCAACAAACGCATTTATTCATATTCTGCAATATTACAAGAATGAATCTGCCTTACCAGCAATGGTTGCGTGGACTGACAAGCCGCAGTTCCTTACTTTGTTGCACGAGACTGTAATGACTGTTTACAATTGTTGCCAGTGATTTGTTAAGGCATTAGGGGATGGTAGAAGAAGTCGCTAGTGGAAATCTTGAATTCTTAATTAATTGTTGAGCGGAAATTAAACCGTTGGGCTCACAGTCTGCGGGGCGTATGATGCAGGGATAAACAGGTCATTTTTTTTTTTTAAACAAGTGTCGGTTGCTAGGCTTCTAACTGTGGGCTTGGGAACGTCGTCCTTAAAAACTTCAGCATAGTACTAATAAGTTAGTGTACTATTTTTACACTTTTCTTTGAAAGCTGAGAGCATATGATGTTTGTTCAGATCTGGGGACAAGAATGCATTAGTTCTTTTGCATGAATATTGGCTTTCGTGCCCTGGAAATGAACTGATGTTTTTACGTAAAAGATTTTTTATTTTCTGAAACCTTTTTTTTGTGTTCATGTGATCCTGAATTATGTCATAATGTCAGCGTATATGAAGCAACGCTTTTTCTTCTTGCTTTAAGGAGTTTGCAGTTTCTGAGCTGAAATTCCAGACATGTCAAAATTTCTCACTACGCAGGTGAACGTTTTTTTTTTCCGAAACATAAGGAACATTATACGAGGGCTATTCGGAAAGTAAGGTCCGATCGGTCGCGAAATGGAAACCACAGTGAAAATCCGATAAAGTTCTGCACAGCTGTGTTGCGCAGTCTCTCTAGTATGCCCGTCGTTCTTTTTAGTTCTGAGCACACAGGGAGCACATAAAGATACCTAGAACAGTAATGTCCCCCGCCAAGTACGAGGGCCTGGTGAGATAAGTAGTTGCAAGGTGTATCTAACTGTTGCAAACAAAACATTTTTGATTTTTACCGTGGTTTCCATTTCGCAACCTATCGGACCTTACTTTCCGAATAGCCCTCGTAAGTAAATATACAAGAATGCCTAGTTCTGTTCGTTTACATTATAAAATTTCGAAAACAGCAATTGTTTTGATCATGGTTCAACTCCTTACATGCATACTTACACGAACATGCTTTTACGTGTGGTGCGAACTTCCCGGGAGTGTTTTTAGGTTTACTGGTTACATAGGGCTGTCCTTACTCTCGAGCTTTCCTTCCAAATATGATTCTTATTTGGAAGGCGATCATCACTTCCCATATTAGACATTGTAACACTAACAAGTTGCTGAGTAAACCCTCGCAAAACTTTTCTCACTAAACAAGCAAATCAAGAATGTCCATTGTCAGTCTGACCTGATGACTTGTTTCTGCAAGGTGTGGACAGGCGTACTCATCATGGCAGGTTGCACTTAAGACCATCATTGGTGATCTACATCTACATTGATACTCCGAAAACCACCGTACGGTGCGTGATGGAGAGTATCCTGTACCACTACTAGTCGTTTCCTTTCCTGTTTCACTCGCAAATAGAGTGGGGGAAAACCACCTGTCTGCCTGTGTCTCCGTATGAGCCCTATTTTCGCGTATCTCATCTCTGTGGTCCTTACGCACAGTGTATGTTGGCAGCAACGGAATTGTTCCGCAGTCAACTTCAAATGCGAGTTCTTTAATTTTCCTTAATAGTGTTACTAGAAAAGAACATCGCCTTCCGTCCAGAAATTTCCATTTGAGTTCTCGAGGCATTTCTGTAATACTCACTTGTTCGAACGTACCGCTAACAAATCTGAACTGCTTTGATATCTTCCTTCGATCTAACCTGGTGCAGATCCCAAACAGTCGAGCAGTGCTCAAGAGTAGGTCGCACCAGTGTCCTATATGCGGTCTCCTTTACAAGTGGACCTCACCTTCCTAAAATGCTCCTAATAAACAGAAGTTCACCATTTGTCTTCCCTGCCACAGTTCTCACACGCTCGCTCCATGTCGTATTGCTTTGCAATGTTCCACCCAGATATTTAAACGTCTTGACCGTGTCAAGCAGCCCATGTTCAAAACTAGCTGGCCAGGAGCAAGTGTGCCCTGTATTGCGAATGCTTAGTGGAAAGATAGTGACATGTTCGCCAGTTTTTCCCTTGAAAGGGTGGGTTGGTTGGTTGAGTGTAGGTCGCACCAGTGTCCTATATGCGGTCTCCTTTACAAGTGGACCTCACCTTCCTAAAATGCTCCTAATAAACAGAAGTTCACCATTTGTCTTCCCTGCCACAGTTCTCACACGCTCGCTCCATGTCGTATTGCTTTGCAATGTTCCACCCAGATATTTAAACGTCTTGACCGTGTCAAGCAGCCCATGTTCAAAACTAGCTGGCCAGGAGCAAGTGTGCCCTGTATTGCGAATGCTTAGTGGAAAGATAGTGACATGTTCGCCAGTTTTTCCCTTGAAAGGAGGGTGGGTTGGTTGGTTGAGTTGTAGGTTAAAGGGGTTATACTGCAAGGTAATCAGTCCCTTTTCCGTAATCACAAAGTTGTCTGATTAAAACCACACCCCCAAAGAATCCTAACACCTGAAATCCAGTGCAGAACAGATTACGTGAGACTATGTGTAACCACACTTAGGTAGAAACGAAAGTATCAAGACAAAATTGGAAACATTAACTAAAATGGTGAGTCAAATTAAAACCTTAAATATTATTTATTGTGCAGGAGTGGTACAAAGCTGTATCACTTTTCAACATAATCTCCCCCACGCTCAATGCAAGTCCTCCAGCATTTACAAATTCCTTTAGAAAAAAATTCATTTGGTAGTCCTCGCAACCACTCGTGCATCACGTGGCGTACCTCTTCATCAGAACGGAACTTCTTTCCTCGCATTGCGTCTTTGAGTGGGCCAAACATATGGAAATCACTTGGGGGCAAGGTCTGGTGAATATGGTGGATGAGGAAGACACTCAAAATGCAGGCCTGTGATTGTTGCAACTGTTGTACGGACAGTGTGGGGCCTTACATTGTCATGTTGCAAAAGGACACCTGCTGACAGCAATCCACGTCGCTAAGATTTGATTCCAGGCCGCAGATGATTTTTTTAAGAGATCTGCGTGTGATCCACTGGTGACAGTGGTCCCTCTGGGCATGTAATACTCCAAAATGACGCCTTTTTCGTCCCAAAAGAGTGTCGGCATAACCTTCCCTTCTTTGGTTTTGGTAATGAGGAATGGCGCTATTCCTTGCTCGCTCTCTTCATTTCCGGTTGGTGGAAGTGAACCCAGGTTTCGTCCCCAGTAACGATTCTTGCAAGGAAGCCATAACCTTCTCGTTCAAAGCGCCAAAGAAGTTCTTCACAAGCACCAACACGTCATCTCATTTCAGGAGTCAGCTGCCATGGCACCCATCTTGCAGACACTTTGTGGAACTGGAGCGCACAATGCACAATGTGGTGTGCTGACCCATGACTAATCTGTAAACATGCTGCAATGTCATTCAGTGTCACTCAGCGGTTTTCTTCCACTATGGCTTCAACTGCTGCTGTGTTCTGTGGAGTCACAACTCATTGTGCCTCACCTGGACGAGGAGCATCTTCCACTGAAGTCACACCATCTGCGAACTTCCTACTACATTCGTAGACTTGCTGCTGTGACAAACATGCATCACCGTACTGAACCTTCATTCGTCGATGAATTTCAGTAGGTTTCACACCTTCACTACGCAAAAACCGAATAACAGAACGCTGTTCTTCCCTGGTGCAAGTCGCAAGTGAGGCGGCCATCTTTATACTGATATTGCGACGGGATGTGTACATCTGCATTATGCTGCCACCTACAGGCCATTCTGCACACTTACCACCTTACAGGATAACGGCACGAAATTTCGATTTGTTATTACAAATTTAAGGTTTTCATTTGACTCACCCTCGTAAAGGGAAGAAAAGTGGCAGAAGGTGTTCAAACAAGATAGCAAATGGCCTTGCCTGGCTGACAACATGAATAAAAAAAAAAAGATGAGCCAGCTATCCTGTGAAACACTAAAATTCCCAGCCTACAAACACAAGGCAAGAGAAACACAGATGATGAAAAGAAACACTTAAGTTTGAACAGATAGCACCAGAGGGAGTGGTAAAATGCAGTTAGGGTGAGGGCAAGAAAGATGGAGGCCAAGGCGCCCACCCTGAAACAGAGTGATAAAGCTCCCTTCACGGATGAGATTTAAAACTGTTAGCTGTTGAAACACTGTCACCTAAAATCAAAGGAAGCGTGTCGGGGAGATAAAAAGTCGGCTTCAGGGTGGCTAAGTTTGGACAGTCCAACAAGGTGTGTGTCACTGTCAAACGTGAACCACACTGAGCTGGTTCCCGCCACATAGGTGACCGCGAGTCAGCCAACTATGGCCAATGCAGAGCCAGCAAAGGACAGTGAAGTCCTTGTGAGAGGCTTGCATGTAGGACCTCTACATATTTGTCGTGTCCTTTATGTTATGTAATTTATTCGAGAAAGTCAGGGAGTGCCATTCTGTATTCCAGAGCCCAAGAACTTTGTGGCATAATATAAGTTGAATATTAGATTGCAATATGCTGATCTCCAGACTCATTAACAAGTAGCATCTTTTGTTAGCCTGTTGGGAAGTTCGTTTCCTAAGATTCTGATGTGTCTCAGGCTCCATACAAAGACCTTCAACTGTCCACATTATTAGAGGATGTAAACGGACTCTTGGATGGCCATTACCATAGGATGGAGAAAAATAGCACTGGTCAAGAGCTTGTAAGATGCTTAAGGGGACATTGTATGTCCTATGCTGCCAATGTTAAATTATCGAATTTTGTGACCTATTATCTTGGAAACTTTTTAAGACACCAACTTACAATTTTCCATAATTATTGAATGCACCTTTCTAGATACACTGAACTAGAATTATTACTAAAATTATATTGTGGAGCACTTTATCTTTTTTTTCCAAACACTCAATTTTTTTGACAATTTTGTAAATAAATTAACATAAAAACAAAACATCTCAGCATATTTTAATTATTCTAGTTCCTTATGTGTTGAACCTCACACTTGGCATGCTGTGAAAATTTCATGTCTCTACCCCAGTACTTTTTTTAGAAAACGGGTCATTTAAAAAAAAGTAGTTCAGAGATATTGAGGTTTAAGGCATTTTTATTGTAAATTCTTATACAGACTTAAATTTCTGCATCTTTTATGCACTAGAATTGCCCTTGCCCATAGTCTGTCTCTTCTTCAGTGTCACAACAGCCCAGTGCTTGCCTCCTCCTTTTCTTTCTTGTTTCTTTTGTCATTTGCTGAGCAGCTAACTCTGCTTCACATACATCAAGCTAATCTAGTTCCTGCAGTCCTTTAGCTGCATTCTGTCCAAATCTTACCCCTAACTTCTCCATAACCTTAAGTTTTTCATATTTCCCACCATTAAAAGTTATTACATCATCACACACTGCTAACTTTAGTCATAAGGCCAACAAATACATTTTTAGGCGCACTGCACCACACAGCCTTATTGAATGACTCATTCACATTCTGGGTCTTCCCATGTAAACACTTCTTTAATAGCTCAGGGTTTGCCAAATCTCTGTAAATAGGTTTGATTGCCTCCATTACTGGCAAAGGAAGAGTGTGTTCAGGGTAAATTTATGCAGGGCGCCAGAAAATTCAGCTTGCCTATATTTACACAGTGTTTGGTGGAGGTGGACACGAAGCATGACATGGCTTTTCATCAGTTGATATTCGATGGAAAAAAAAGTACTCCACACAGCTCTTTCCATTTTCTCTAAATTGTAGCAGATTAGTCTTCCAGCACATTTTATTGTCTTTATTTACAAAATTCTGTCAAAAAATTGCGTGTTGAAGAAAAAAAAAGACAACATGCCCCACAATAGTTTTGTGCTATCCAGCTTGGTTTTTAGGTTATGCAGACTTATTCCCATCCTTTTCTGGACATGTCCTACACATCAAGTTTTTGTATAGGAACATCATATGGCTAACTGTTTTGTACTGCAATGAAAGTCTTGCTGTCTCCATCACCTAACTAATTCACATATCTGGCTCCTTTCTCCTACTGAGAACGCTGTTAAATGTTAACTGCTCCTTTTACCTCCATTCCTCCACTTTTGCCATCATAATTTTTATACACTGCTGCTTATGAAGTAATCTGTTCTTCTGGTTCACTCTAAAACCTTGGCAGTACTTTTTGAGAACTTCAAAATCCGAAACTGTTGTTGTCAATACTTACTGCAGATCTAAAACCATTTTTAGAACTAAACCCACGCTTTAGCCAGGATTCATCCACAGCAATGCTGATGTCTGTGTCACCCTCATTTTGATAAACAGCTTTGATGTAGTAGCAACCATTGAATCTTCAGCCAGTGTATATGAGTAGACCTGGAGGAGAGGTGGTAGAAGGAAGGACTGGAGTTTAGTGAGAAGGGACTGGACATGGACTGCAATTGGAAGCTGCCATTGTGGGAGATGGATCGCCATGGTAGGGTAAAGGAGATGGTGATTCGGAAGTTGAGGCGAGCAGCGAACATGTGCAGCATAATTGGCAAGCAGTTGTTGCCTGATCCATAATGGAGGAACCCCAGCTCCCATGAGTAGGCTGTTCACAGAGCTCGTGTGGAAAGCCCCCATCACGAGTTGAACTGCAGAGTGGTGTATATGGTCCATCATCTGCAGTGCTAAGGGCGATGCTAAAACATACACTAGGCTCTCATAGTCAAGACGGAAATGTACAAGGCATTTGTACAGCTGCAACAGTGTAGGTCGATCTGTACTCCAGTCGATGTGCCTCAGGCAATGAAGAATGTTAAGATGCTGCCAGCACTTTTGTTTAAGCTGACGAAAATGGGGAAACCAAGTTAAGTGGATATGGGGGGGAACTGCGAAGCAGTGACTCGAACTCTGAAGGCGCGAAGCGACTCGTGTAATGTATCTAGGGTGTGGTGTCACCAAGTGGTGTATAGGCTTTCGTCAGGCCAAAAAAAAAGATGGCACTTAGGTGGTGATGGCGGGAAAGGTCGTTTGGATGGCAGACTCCAGGTATACCAAGTCGTCAGTGGTGGAATGACAGTGGTGAAAGCTGCCCTGGGACAGAGCCAGAAGGCCCTGCAACTCGAGGAACCATTGCAACTGCGAGCTTACCATACGTTAGAGCAGCTTGCACAGAATGTTGGTGAGGCTAATAGATATTTTCACGCCATTGTGATGGGAATTTGCCATCATTCCAGATGTGGTTGAAGATGGCCAGGGTGTGGTACTGGTAATCCGCTGATAGATGTTTAATCATTTGGGGATGGATGCAGTCTGGCGCAGGTGTTTCGTTGGAATAATGTGCAAGAGCACTGAGAAATTCCTACTCACTGAACGAAGCTTTGTACGGCCCAAGATGGCATGTAATAAAAGATAAGTACTTTCGCTTCACCCACTGTTTTAGGGTACGAAAGATGGGGGTGGTAATTTTAGACAGAGGGGTTCAAGCATAACGCTCAGCAAAATGCTCTGTGGTTGTCTGGATCAGTATACATAGCCCCATTCGTGGAAATCACAGATATACCTGCCAGGATCTGATATCCATAAAGGCGTCCGATCTTAGTCCAAACTTGGGAAGGAGAGGTTTGCATTCCAATGGTGGAGACATACCGTTCACAACACTTCTGTATGCGTCTTTTGACTAGCTGGATGACTCGGGCACAGAGCTGTTTGAAGGCAATAAGGTGCTCCATTGATGGGTACAGCTTATGACGTTGGAGGGCCTGTCTGCTATCTCCAATGACTGCAGCGACTTCTGGCGACCACCAAGGCACTGTCTTCACCATGGGCAACCTGAGGATTCAGCTGCAGAAGCAATGGCTGTTGTATTATTCTGAACCACCACATCGATGTTGCCATGCGCTGCAGATCCAGTGGTGGTAGCAGAGGTGAAAGCATCCCAGTCAGCCTTGGTAAGAGCCCATCTGGGCAAGCATCCAGGTGAGTGATGCTGGGGGAGGGACAGGAAGAGAGGAAAGTGGTTACTACCACCCAAGTCATTGTGAACTCCACAGTGTATATATATGGTAGAAGGCCAGAACTGTGAACTGAGAGATCAGTGGCCAGGTATGTATGATGTATCACATGGAAATGAATGGAGGCACCTCTGTTTAGGAGGCAAAGGTAGAGTTGAGATAGTAGATGCTCGATATCTTTAAGGTAGAGTTGAGATAGTAGATGCTCGATATCTTTAAGGTAGAGTTGAGATAGTAGATGCTCGATATCTTTACCACAGCCAGTAATCTTGGTTCCACACCACAAAGGCTTATGGGCATTGAAATCACCCAAAAGTAGGAAAGGTTGCAGGGGGTGGGTAGTTGATAAATTAGTGCAGCCAATATATTTTGTGATACTTTACCATACGGAGGGAGTTAGTCATTGCACATGGTAATTTCCTGCATCATCTTCACCCTGACAGCTACAGCTGCTAAAGTTGTTTAAAGGGGAACAGGTACACTATAGACTCAGGTACATATCTACATACTCCACTTGACTCTGTGTTACAGTCATTACAATGTTTGTAATACCTCGATAGCCAAGATGGGCAGGGGTCCACATTACTGGAAACCATGTTTCCCGAAGGGCATTGCAGAAAGCAGGTGTAATGCCTACGAGTTGTCATAGCTCAGCCAGATGAGGGGGAAAAACCACCGCAATTCCACTGGAGGATGACACTTTCTGTAGTTTGGGATGGCATGAAGGGACCAAGGAAGTTGTTTACACCTCATGGTCATCTGCGGCCATTGGTTGAGTGCTTGTATCTATTACCATCGCAGCTGAGGTGTCAGTGAGCTCTAGGTCCTTGGTGGATGCTACAATCTCTACCTCACCCGCAGACTTGGAACCGGTAGGAAATGGTTGTCTTCTAGGAGGGCTTTTGTGAATTAGTTTCAGGTACAGATGAAGCACGTGAAGTGCTTCGACGAGGAGCTTGTGGTTCCTTCAGCCAGTGGTTGGTGTCCACATTTGCATGGGGAGGGGGGGGGGGAGACATTGGAAGGTAAAGTCCCAAGGGACTCCTTCCTTGCGGGAGGAGCTGGAAGAGGCTGTTGCTTCTTTCACTTGGGGGGAGTGGGGGCTCTGTTACCAAAGTAGGTGCTTCGGGAGCACCAGAGGTAGTGCCCTGAATGACCAAGGGGGGGGGGGGGGATTTAGTTGGGCAGCCCTGACGGCTCACTGTTAGAGGTAGAAGCGCCGGGACTACTGTCGCCAGCAAGGGCAATGTCATTGTAGCCGCATCATAGTGGGATGTCAGCAAATGGGATTCAGTCGGTCATATTTCTGTTTAGGTTCTTGGTAAGTCAGCCTGTCCAGGGTCTTGTATTCCATAATTTTCCTCTCCTTTTGATGAACTGTGTAGTCTGAGGAGCAGGAGTGGTGGTGCTCTATGCAGTTTACACAGGTGGGAGGAGGGGCACATGGAGTATTATGGACGTTGGCAATCTCTACATGTGGTGCTGGAATTGCACCAGGAAGACGTGCTTGAATTTCCAGCACGTAGAGCGCCACACAGGGGGTGGGCATATGGTCTTCTATAACATTAGTATACCATCATCTTGACCTTTTCAGGTAATGAATCACTCCAAAGGCCAAGATGAAGGCACCTTTAGCAACCATATTATCTTTTGGTCCCCTATAGATGCGTAGGACAAAATGAACATATTGTCGTTCTAAATAGGGCGTGTAGCTCATCGTAGGACTGTAGTAAGAGATCTGGATGAAAAATAATCCCCGGGACTATATTTAGGCTTTTATGAGGAGTGACAGAAATGGGAATATCACCCAGCTTGTCACAGGCGAGCAGCGCCCATGACTGGGCTGGGGATGCTGCCTTAATCAGGACTAAACCTGTTTCTTATTGTGGACAGAGCCCTCACTTCCACAAACGTATCTTCCAGATTTTCAACAAAAAATAGAGGCTTTGTAGCCAGAAAGGAGTCCCCATCGATTCTGCTGCAAACTAGGCTATCACGTCTCTCTTGTTTCTGTAGTCCTACTTCCCTACCTTGGTGTAGCTAGAAGTGGGAACGATTTGGGGTCATACCTCTTGGAATTGAAGTCTAGCCTTCCTTTTGTAGAGACTTCTGGGGCCATTCAGCTTCCAGCGAAAGACCATTTGGTCCACATCATTGCGGATCGTCCGCTCCGGTGCAACCCACTCCAACCAGGGGCTCTCACCATGGGCGCCACCCTGCCACAATGAAGGCTACCTGGTGCGATGGGCATTACTTACCAGGCACCCTGATGCTCCAAGGAGACGGGCATCTACTCCTTGGAACTCGTACATGGGGACTTTGCATCTCAGGTAACAGCAGTATGATCCCGGTGTTGTCAAGGGACAACAACCAAGAGGGTACACGACAACTCCTCCACGACGGACTGGCTACCGCGCTGGATATTTGGTGGGGAAACATCCATTATCATCATGGCTGCAGGAGATGAGCGGAAAAGGGATGTAGATCACACACCCTGAAAGGTGTCCTCGCCCAAATAGCTGGATTCTGGGTGAAGTTGCAGAACCATGATAACATTAGCTGCAGAAGGTCTGGGCACATGATGAATATATGATGTACCATGTAAGGCTTCCTTCCCCAAATGGCCCACACTTACGAAAAATTTGGAAAACGTGCCGGTCAAAATCTGAAAGGGGACCATAATACTGAAGACTAAAGAGTAGGAGATTTCTTTTTGTCTCCTTTTACGACAGAGAGGAATACCTCAGACCTATTCTAACCCCCGAACCGGCAGGGGTTTTTAAAAGGAGGAGCAAATTAAACTGCAGGGAAAGTACTGGCAGTGTTTGGAATATGTGTTACAGGATCCACTGCAGAGAGGATGCTGGGAACATATCAAGAGGGCGGCGGTAATTCTCGCTTTTCCTCCTTCGGTTCTCGCTTTTCCTCCTTCGGTCCCACTGCAAGTTCAGTTATCCTCTCTAGTAATTCTCGTAGACTGAGGAGACGGGATCTGTTACCGAGTTGATCAAGTTGCTCTTCTAGTTCTGTTATTAATTCGAAATTCATCAAATGCTACTTTTATTTCTGCCCCTACCGTATGGGGAAAAAGCCTCCCTAATTTCCAATGTTATTCTTGCTGCAGTAGATAAAACAAACGGTTGTGGGACAGAACTCACGAAGCCAGAAGTATAAGCACAAATAAATATAAAGTTAAAATTAATAATAGGCGCCATCAGTCTGTAAGTAGCACAATCTAAAAAAGTTGCCACTTGACTTCAAATAAATCTGAGACATAAAATTACGTTCACTCCTCACTACCCACAGAATCTCCCAAAGGGCGAATCATGAATATGGTCTGCCTACTTATGCAATACCCTGCGTGTAGAACTTAGAAATCACTACCAAAGTCAGAGACTATCAATAGTCAGACACACCTTAAGACCCGACGTTGATACACGTAACACAATGGAAAGATCCTACCTGAAATTTAGTCCTAACATGAGATCCTAAGTAGGGGAATTGCTATAAAATCAGTTAACAGCGATATTATAAAAACAACTGGTAATCGAAATGAGATGAAGGGAATACTACCTACTTTAAATGAAATTCAAAACAAAATAATCTGGTGATTTTTTTTTGCAAAAGTTCGTCTTTGCACAAATGAAAACCAGCAGGTTTACCATGAGAGTGTAACATGATAGTCAATTAGTCAGCAGAAGTATGATGTCAAGGAAAGGATAATGGATTCAACCTGCACATTTTCTCAATGACGTGAATAAACCCCACGAACCTGAATTTCCTCTACAATGGTTGGTTATCCGAACTAAAATCAAATGAAACTATCTTCGTATGTGGAATCTAACGGCACCGTGGCGTCGGTGTATCCTTACAAAATGGTAAACGCGTTCCTAAGGAACCGGTGCTGCATAGTATGCTCACCAACAATGTCTGAGCGCAAAATACCAGAATGATCCCCGCCTCCTCAGTGATCGAACGTGTGAAGTCTCCTCTAAGATGGCCAATCCAAGAGCGTTTACGATTAAGCACCCCCTGCACCTGTCTCCCACATTTGCGCCAGAACGGTAGCAAGCACTAATGAAGCAAAACGTTAGTGACTTCTGTCTAATTGTGTGAAATTACAATGTTAAATAATTTCCCACCGCGGAACAAGTAGAAAGCCAGTCAGGACACATTCTCCTGTCAAAGTTTTTTGCGGAAATTCCCATCAGACGTCAAGAGGCAGGCAGACATATCAGAACGACAGGAAAATCAGAGCGGTGTTTATAGAACTCAGAATTTCCAACATGACAAGCGAACACAATGGGAACTCCAACAGATCCTGTTCCCACAGTAGCAGGCCAGGCCTCTTCAACAGTTTTCTCCAGAGGTTATCAGGTGGGGGGCCAACACTTGATACTGAAATCCCCCTAGTTTGGCACCAGACAGTACGTTACGCCACAACACCGATAATCCCATCCGTCGTTGAGTTGCATGAGAGTCCAGCAAGCTTCACTTGAGTGCCTGTGCTGCACTAGTAAGCCATGGACTTAAGAGACTCCGGAAAGCACTATCTTTCCAATGTTAAAATAGCGCTTATACATTACGTTTATTCAGAAAGTATTTGAGCTACGAAGCTGAAATTTTTAGGCTATTTATTTTAGTGTAGGCTACAACTTAACACAGTGGTTTTTAAAAATTTGAATTCAGCTTTAGATATTAATTTTTTCTATTGTAATGAAAATTCGCTACTTTTTGTGCCTTTTTTTGTTTATAAATTCAACAGTATACAGGATTTTGGAATAGTCTGTGTTAAGTTACGCAGAAGGGACCATGTAACATTTCCTGAAAATTTGAAGCAAATTGGTTTGGTAGATTCTTAGAAAACATGCAATTTGTGTGAAAAAATAAAACTTTCGGAAATCGAGCGACAAACTTTGGATTACCATTTTAGTTAATTCCAGATCCATAGGATTTATTATATTTATCTTCTGCAGATTCCTCCTCCAGCCTCCTTTTTGCCCACCTACTATTTACTCTGGCATTATTTCTAGGCTATTTACAGCCCTGTCAGCAGACCGCAGACGTTCCTTGTCTAAAGCAAGCATCGTTTGTACCATGTTGAAACCTATCTTCAGTCCCTTACCTCGAAATACAATGCACCTTACAATGTTACCATCATTGAAAGTGGCAACAGCATCATACACTCCAAAGTGAAGTGTTTCTATTCCAACAAAAATAGTCTTGGGGGGATTCTGTACCATGTAACACTATGTACTTTCATTGGGATTTTGAGTTTTCCATGAACACACTTTTTCAACAGTTTCTCTGAAGATAGGTTTTATCACCTCCATTACTGCATCAGGCAGACTATGCTTACGGGTATACACGTCGCCAGTTAGCAATCCGTTGTACTTACACCAACTGTATTCTCCTTTGGGGCACAGGTAATGATGTGGACTTTCATCGGTTGAAAAAGTATGAAAAAAAAGAGCCCAAACAGCCTTCTTCATTTCATTGGCACTATGTGTCTTTCACCTAATAGCCATTCCATAATAGTTCTGTATTTTATGTTATACTGTCAGTTAATCTTCCCATCCAACCCTTTACCATCACTGAGTTTTCTGTTTTTGGAACGAAGCTTTGTCGCCGAAGTCTTGATCCCATTCGTTTCTGTACTTGTCCAAATTTATGCACTACATGACCATAGGGCTTCAGTTCTTGAATATGTTGAAACTTCTAGAATCACCGTCACCAGAGTAATTCACATATTGCACTGTATCACACCCAACAGAACGTCGAAATATACTAGGAACACCAGCCACTTCCATTCCTCCACTACTGCCACTATAGTTAGCTGTGCAATTATATTTATGTGTACCTTTATTTTTTGTGGACACCTACAATATTTAGATTTACTGCCTCATCTAAAACTTTGCCATTATACATACTGGTGGCAGATACTACACCATGAACAGATGTGTGTCCCCATGTGTGCCAGGTACCATCGAATGCTGCAGTTACGTCTGAATTACCACTATTTCCTATTACTCTTCCACAGCTTTCTTCATAGCTTCTGTACAGACATGTTCTACTTTAGACTCTGTAAATCTATTATAGTTCATAAACTTGGTTGGGGGGATCTGGAAGATTCATGGTGCCACAGAAAACTGCACCTGCAGTAGCACTGTTACCAATCGTTCGCAAGGCATAAACAAATCTGATGTTGTGTTCATAGATTTTGCTACCATTTTCATCATTTGGAGCCACTGCAACACTGTTCCAAAAGGTGGTCATGTATGACCATTTACCACTCTTCAATTGTATTTCTCTGACCAGACCTACGTGATTTATTTTATCGTGTGTTACAAACCTACTTCACTACACTGAATACATCGTACACAGTTTACAGAGTTACTTTGAGAACTGACATCAGATATTTCATTCACATCCGATTCGCCTGTAAAACATTCATTCTTTTCACTAACTGAACAAAGCTTCCTTTGTGAAGTACTTTCTTTTTCACTGTCATTGCAATCGGCAGGTGTACCAGCAAGGCTACATTCACACACTTAGTTATCGTCTTTATTGTTTATGGTAATAATGGGTGCGAGTGCACCTTCTCACTAATTTAGGTAAACGTAGCGGCAGCACATTAGGGGTTGCATATTGACATCAGCTGGTGCCTCATACTTTGTGAAGTATTTGTGTACTTCGATAACCTTCATTTTATCTTGCGAAAACATCTCTTCATGTAGGATTACAGTTTCGTCTTCCTCCTCTTTCAGAAATATTACCTTTCGCTTGGGAAGTGGGCAGTAACAGGGTTTATTTCCTGTTCTGCCACTTTGTTCAGTGGGCACTATGGGATTTGGGGAAACATTTCCCTTACATTTTTCCCCTGTGTGGTTCCGTGTTTTGGTGAACCCAACAGGGGGTGTAGGTGTGGCGTTTCTCTCACAGACTTCAAAATTCTCCTCAGGTCTGTAGGGAGGCGTTATCGCCATTTTATTTCGTGTCTGCATGCTATAGCGAGTGTGTATCTTAAAATGCGTGCTCAGGATATTACTATGTCCGAATAAATGTCCTGTTGCAACTACCACAGCTATATGGTCGTTCTCCGGTGTGTAACTTCGTAATGCTCTTATGTCGTCCGTTATTTTGTCTTGCGTTCTGCTGTGGAAGGCTATGTCCTTGATTTTCCAGGCAGGCTTCACGTATGTGCCTTACCGTACATCATTTCGTACAGCAGAGAGTGCGGCAGGCTCGGCCATGTGGTTCGGTTTCTCACACTGCTGACAATTCAGGTTAATAACAAAGACACGGCGTGGCTCGTTGTTTTGCGTAGGAACTGATGAAGCAGTGTGCCTCTTCCCATGACTACTCTAGCTGGGGACTGTAGACGTTTCGAACATCTTGTACGTTAAATTTCATTCATATCTATATTCAATAAAACACTGTTCATGTTCTTGCATGTTGTCTTTTTTTCCACAATGATCGGTTCCGAAAGTCTGTCATAATGCGATGGAGTGTGACGGGCTCAAGTGCATCATCACACTTCTGATGGCCGATATCAGGTCCCCCGTGACCTACGGGGATCCCTACAGATTCTGTACTTCATTTAACCCCTTAAGAAGAAGTCGCACGTATCGAGGTAAGGACTGTGCGGGGGCCGCTCTGTCCCGTGCCCCGTGAATTTCTCTGCATCCATTGCAGTCGAACGCTCACCAAACGTCGTTTCAAGCTACGAGAAGACATCGGCAGTTCTATGGGGACTAGCCCCATCCTGCATGAACCAGTACCGGCGAGTCATGTTAAGACAGCCCGCTTCTGAGCCAAAGTGCCGCTCCAGTAACTCTCGATAATTCCCTCCTCTGACCATACGATCATTGAATAACGTATCAATGATCCATTTGTAAGATATGGCACACCACACCATGACACTTTGTGGATGCAGTGGCGAGACGACACTTAGCGCCAGTTTTGTTTGTTGACGAAGCCATTCAACTGAATCAATCTTATCACTGAACCAGATCTCGTGTTTACTAATGGCACCATTTTCAAGTTATTCAATCACGTGGTTTGCGGAATCTTCCCGCACACAGTACCCCCCCCCCCCCCCCCCCCCCCGCCTTTAGTGCCTGGCACATTTGGACCATGTAGGGATGCAACCCAACCACTTTCATGAGCCTTTGTAACGGTGTTTTGGGTATGCATCATGGTTGGGACGTCTGTCGAGTGGATGTAGTAGGTTGATGCACAAAGAATGCGTGGACACGTTCCCTGTTGCTATCGGTAACGACTGTGGATTTTCGATCTGATGCCTTGCTTCTTGCATCCCAGACACTCCTGGTAGATTGAAATCTTGCCATCAAACTATCAACGACGAAAATCAGTGTGAGATGAGGACCGGTACATCGACTATCTGATGGCTGACTTTGTCTTTCCAGCATGGAGTGAGAAGAACGGAGGCGTCTGCCTCGGTTTTGTCGGGGGAAACAGGGCGTAGTGTCGGAGTCGTAGACAGTCACGGCGGCGTCAGGTCGAATCCTCGGCGGACGGCGTGATGACGGGAACACTTTGCATCGGTCCGATGCCAGAGGAGTTGGCGAGGACAGCACTGTGCAGCATCGCGGCGTGCGGAGCGGCCGACACGCAGCCCACGACTATCGAATCACGGATTTACTTCAAACATTTTACACTTTTAGCTGTCCACTAGGACAACGTAAGGTGCAAGTAGTAAGCTGTAATACTTAGACAATTTCTAGAAGATTGCAAGAGCAGTTTTACGCGTCAGACACGTACTGCTGTGTTGCGATCCTGAGCCGGAGACGGCGGCGGTTATGTGGTTAGCGTTGAAGCTCCGTAATCAGTCGATCACTGGATCGATTTCCGCTCATTTTTTAAATTTATGTTTCTTTTCAACACTAATGACATTACTTCGTACATATCGCATTTGAAAGTTAATATGATGAAACGATTCGTGTATTTTCATGAAGTTCTATCGTATTTCCAATGTTGCTTGGTTGTTTGGTAATTTTTACTATCACAAGAAATATTAAAACTATAGACAAATACACAGCTAAACACCTAAAGCCTTCCTAAAAATGTACACATGTCGTGATTTCCGAAATACCTTATGTCTGCAGTCGATTGAGGTACAAGAAAAGCTTTGCATCTGGACGCTACGATTTGCAGATATGAGTATCAAGGATGAGGGACAGCCTTGGAAAGCCGAAGTCAAACGTCGATAGACAGACGTGAAAGTAACCTTATTCAATAATATACTGAATTACAATATGCCATAATGTGAGGGGAATGTACGATTAATCGGATGTGCTTTCGACATAAGTTGCAGGATGATATCTTCAATGCAGACACAGAGAACATAAGTTAAACTACATGTACTACATCGAATGGCTGAAATATTCTCGCATGCACGAGGAGTCTTCAAAGTTTCTAAGGAAAATCAAAGATGTTCGGATTTTGAAAATTTTCTTTTTTTTCGATTAAGATGCAAACAATGAATAACGCAATATTTTTGTAGACATCGGCGCCGAAAACAGCCGATGTACGTTTGAATATATATTGTCATATTCACGAGACTAAATTTCTCGTTCACTGTAAATGACATATGAAAGTGTTTGAAGGCGCTTGATAAACTTTCCGACTTGCCCATTGAAATAAACTCGCAAAATATTTGTTATAATAATCAAAATTTATTAACACCCAAATAACATTGGAAATTCAATAAATGTTCATGCGAATACACATGTGTTTTCATCATATTTTCTGTAATATGTACGAAATAATACGATCAGTGTTAAAAAAAATAAATTAAAAAAAAAGCGGTACTTGATCCAGCAATCCATCGATTACGGAACATTGACGCTGACCACATATTTTCCGAAATCTCGTTAGTAGTACGCTTACTACTTGCGCATTAATTTGTCCCGATGGACTGTTAAAAGTGTACAATGTTTGAAGTGAATCCGTGATCCGGACGTTGTTGCCTCATGTTATGAGAGACTGCAAGTGTGCAGAAACGGACGTTGTGTGGCCGGACAATCGGCAACGATCCACAAAAGTGCGCCAGTCTGGGTCGAACGGTAAGTTCTATCCTGCGGCTGACACCAGTTCTGTACGTGGATGACCGAAATTAGAGGGAGAGGGCACGTGGGCACTCGGGTGTGGTATGCGCTTTTGCAGAATAAGAGTCTCAACAAGAGGTTAGTTGCCACAAGCAGAGTTTGTTGCCAAAACTATAGTATGGGGTACAGTTAAAGAAAGTGATACGGCGCCAGGATGCGCGGCAGCCAGACTAAAAACATCGTGTCCTGTGAGACGAACTGTTTAACGCGTCTAGCCGCGAGGAGAGCTAGTAGGAGGGAGTGCGATGCTTCTTGCTAGCCCGCTCCGCGTCTCTCACGTGACGATTTCTAGTTTTCTTATAGGCTGGCAGAGGAGTATCCGAAGGGCCCCTTATTGTCAGCAACGCCTTGGAATCGCGTTCCCTACCAACAGTACCCCCTGTGAGAAAACCACAGGCGTGTGCAAGGGCGTTTCAAGTAACATCTAGTGCGACACCGCCCGAAGCTCAGCCACTGTATGACATGAAATACACAGTACTGATATCGTAAATTAGTGCAGAATAAAAGTTTTGAGAAAAAAAATCCCTTAACCCGTAGATATCTCAGTCTGTCTGCTGACCACGCTCAGCGTATCGTCACAAAAAGTGGCATGCGCAGAGTCACCTGTTCATCTCCCAGAAAATACAGCCTTTCGGTCGCTCATTTAAGCATTGCCATTAAATCGACACAATATCAATACTGCTACCAATGCTGATTCTAACAATATTTAATTGCCCTTGTGTAACATTACGGAACATTGTTAAATTTAAGCAACTACTTTCTTTTGGACTTCATTCGCAAGCGCTCTGAGGATAACTGGGCTCGATTTCCAATAGTTTACATACACAGGAAAGAATATTGCACTGAATACACTGCGCCGCCTACCGTGTAGTTTTCTCCGCACCACGGTAGCGAACAGATCGTAGACTGGTATAATCCTAGCGTACGGCAGTCGGCAACGAACTGGTATTTGGTAGGGCAAGTCAGAAAATTCAGCTTCAATTTCTGACAGAAAATCACGGAACCGACGGTGAATCATTTCACGAGAACGCATGAAGTCCATCGTTGACACAAGTTGTTCTGTAACATTTGATAGATTCAAATATTTGCCACAGAATACCTGCTGATAAATAATGCAGTGAATAACTCTAGGCTTTGCACAATCTTAATTTTCGGAAGCCTTATAAATGTGTCGAAATTATCGTTTGATTGTTCCACACACATTTTTACCACCATCAATTTTGGCGCACCTTAACTGATTCCATTGCAGATTGTATTTAGTTATTTTGTTAACTTCGTTGAAAATATTTTCGCCTGTTCTATGACGACGTCTCACACAAGCTAATTCTTCAGTCACTTCGAAGTCTACATTGACTCCTCAAATAAACAGCAGCAACTGAGCGTATCTGTAACGTCTGTCAAAAGCCGAGGAAAATCACACGAAATCATTTGCCTTGTTAATTACATTAACCGTATTTTGTATACAAACATTTTTAAACAATTTTTTCAAATTCTCCTTGATGTTTGGGACATCCCTAATTCGCTCGTTGATGTTTCTGGTTCTTCTTTGACACTAGCCCTAACTCTTTCAGTATTCTCTTCGTTGCGAGCCGAACGTGGTGAGTCAATAGGTGAAAGGTTCATCACAGAACCCTTTTCCTCTAAGCGTGCCATTAGTTTCCGAACCAACGCCACTGATGGTCCATGTCCGATTTGGAAATGGTTGCGATAAGCCCTTTAGGTCAGGATAATAGACTAGTTATTTTGAAAATAAAATTAGTTTATTTTTAGTCGTCCTTCCTTGGCGTAATGCATCGTGCACAATCTCGAAAGCATCAGCCACTGTAACAAAAGAAGCAGAACCGTTAGCAAACAAGATATATATTTTTATTTTATGTGATGAAAAAGTTGTTTGCAAAATTTAAATCGAGAAAGATTGCTCAGGTCTTCAAAAACAAATATTTTAAAGTGTTTCAGTTTTGATAATTTATTTTTATATACATTTTGGTGCTGATTTCAGAAACAATATTGGATTTTTTCTACCACATATGCTTTGTCTACAAAAAAAAGAGCTAAAATCCTAAAAAGTCAATTTTTATATCAGTATTATTTATTTACAGTGATATTAAACCACAATAAACATAGGTTAATCTTAAACACAAAGTAAAAAAAGTTGGTAAGACTTTATTACAACACTATTACAAGTCATTGTAGTAACGATTCTGGTTTCCTTTCAAACTTCTTTTTATACTTTGCTGTGAAGTTGAGGCTTCTCTCTTTTTGACACCCATCAACAGTCAGACATCATGTTCACATCCCAGCATCGTTGGTATCTTTTCCATGTCTTGATGGAATCGTTCCTCCTTTGAACATTCATGTTGCGGCCTGACAGTTTGTTATTAGTTAATAAATTGGCAACGATATTCCTGTAGTTTTGGTCTTTTTTATCTCCTAGAAAGCCGGTTACCACCTATTTAAAAGACTTCTATCCTTTCCTTTCCCGGTTTTCCATTTTCAACTTGAAATTTTCATCCTTCATAAGTTTTTTTATATCAGGCCCAACAAATACGCTTTCTCTAAGTTTCGCCTCAGAGAGGCCAGGGAATTGCTCACAAATATATCTAAAACCCACACCTTCTGTAGGCAGTGCTTTGACGAATCGTTTAATCAGTCCCACCTCGATGTGAAATGGCGGAAGTAAATTCTCTTTAGGATCCAGTAAACTCTTTCTCAACGTTCTTAACTCCAGGAACCGAAATTTTTCTTAATGGCCATACTGTTTTAACATGAAGTTGTTTACAGTCACAGGTATCCCATTCACAGGTGAAGAAGGAGAACTTCGTGTAGCCCCTCTGTTAGCCTTGTAGCATAGAGGTCACTTTCACATCTTCGCAAACTGTCCACTTATGAGCAGAGTACTTAAGCTTGTTGAAGGCCAATTCAAGGTTCTCATAACATTCTTTCAAATGAACTGAATTTCCTACTGGTACAGATGGACATTGGCTGCAGGTGTGTAGAACAACAGCTTTCAGGCTTCTTTTGGAGGAACCAGTGAAGATTCTCCACTCACAAGGTTTATATTTGATTTTGAATGTCTCCATCAGCCCAGGGCCGGCTGGTGTGGCCGAGCGGTTCTAGGCGCTTCAGTCTGGAACCGCGCGACTGCTACGGTCGCAGGTTAGAATCCTGCCTCGGGCGTGGATGTGTGTGATGTTCTTAGGTTAGTTAGGTTTAAGTAGTTCTAAGTTCTTGGGGGCCTGATGACCTCATCTGTTAAGTCCCATAATGCTCAGAGCCATGTGAACCACCAGCCCAGGAACATCAGTACAAAAAAAGGTCACCCACTAGAGAGAAAAAAAGGGCACAAACTTTTTCTCTACTCCATTTTCTTTCAGCCTCGACCCTAAAACCTCGGCTGAATTCTTTGGAAGGCCTAAGTCTCTAACCAAATCATTTAGTTCCGACTGTGTGAAGAGTTTTGGCTCATTGTTGGGAGCTCATAACCACCACCATCATCATCATCATCATCATCATCGCCTTGAGACAATTGATCAGCATCATCTAAAATGTTTTCAAGTGTAGCTGGAGGAGGACAAGGTAGAGGCAAATGAAGCCCACGAGGAACAGGGGGCATAACTGAAGGAATATTTGGATCCAAAATCTCCATTTTATTTTTCAAATTAAAACCTTGCACACAGTAAGAGCAAAACTACGTTATCACTTCGATTTTTCTGTTCTCTCCAACTCATAGGTGCTATACAACGGAAAGGTTTTTTTCTTACCTTGAAACCATTGTCTCAGTTCGTCTACACACACAGAACACACTTTGTGAGGAGCCTATGATTTGTCTTGATCACCCAGTTTCATACCAAAGTCGGCAAAGTATACCTTTTTAACAAAGTCAGAAATGTTTCTCTGTTTGTTTTTAACAGTGTTAAGTCCCACAAATATAGGAGGAACAATAAAGAGAGTTCATACAATCCCTAGAAGCCATTATAAACACACAACTAAATTTAACTTCAACAGAGAAACAATAGAAGTGTGCTCAACAGAGTGGTTACATCCACACTGACATAGCTTGACCTTGCAGTGGAGAGCAGACAGTGGTACAGGGGGAAGGAGAGTGAGTGGGAGGGGTGCTGATACGGACAGCATACCGGCTGCAAATGTAGTATCAACCGGATTGTACCAGTTTTGCTGTACAGTATTTAACAAAAGAAAGGCAGGCTTACGATGGCAACCTAAATGTAAACTGATTATATTTGTTAGGCTATCAGGCTAAAAATGTTAAATTTTAAAGTTAGTATTCAGATTGTACCAAAAGGTTATAGTTTGTTCCTATGTTAAATACACCTTAAAAGTGAAAATTCAGTGTGTGATTTGTGGGTAAGCTAAGGGTGATGGAATTTTTCTCTATTTTTTTTCTGTATTCAGCACAACAAATACTATTAGAATTATCATAAAATTTGGAACAATCTATTCATCGCAGGCCTGTGTTATATGTGGATTAACGTCCTCACACTCGACAAATTTGGGAATTTCGTAGATGCCAGAAACCACTGGAACAGAGACTGTGCTTTGTATGTTTTGCGTCATCGTAGTTCTTCATTTCTATTTCAAATAGTTTGCTTAGGAGCTACACATACACCAACAAATTGACAATTGAATCAAACATGATAGGCAGTTGATTCAGCACAAGTATGACATCCAAGGAAGGATAATGGACTAGAGCTGCACATTCCCTCAGTGATATGAATAACATGGTATAAAATTATTAAATGTTAAACGTCCACATAACGAACCGGTGGTGCACGATATGCTCACCAATCTCTTTCTTGATGGAAGTGAAAATGTGTGGCAACAAGACATCTGCGCCACCCTGGAATTCGCGGATGGCGTGAAATCGTCGGGATTACGTCCCAGCGCGGAACACAAGAATGATCGCCCCGTCCTCGACCGAGCACGTCAGGTCTTCTCTAAGACGACCGTTCCAAGAGTGTTATCGATCATGCGTCCCTGTACCCGAGTCCCTCGTTTGCGCCGGCTCAGCAGCAAATACCAATCAGGCAAAATGTTATTCCTGTCAAGGGGCGTGAAACTGCCGTATTAAATATACCAAGGAGAGGGCCACTCAAGACACATTCTCCTTTCAAAGTTTGTCGCGGAAATTCCCGTCTGACGTAAAGAGGCGATAGGTAAATCAGTGTGTTGTTCAGATCTCAGAATTTTCAAAATGATAAACGAATACGATGGGAACTCCAGCAGATCTCGTTTCGACAGAAGCAAATCTGGCCTCTTCAAAAATAGTCAGTTCTCTCCAGATGTCACCAGGTGACAGGCATTCCCTTAAGACTCAAACCCCCGACTACGTAGTGAACGTTGTATTTCAAGAACCGGAAAATGTAGAGTGAAACAAGGAAACGGAGAAGTGGAGATTTGCTATCTTTTAAAAAGTAATGGGAGAATCATATTTTCTTTGTGCAAAAACGTGAAAATTCGAAATGTTTAATATGTGGAAGTATTCTCGCTGGTCAGCGGAAGTTTAGTATTGAACACCATTATAATAAATTTCACAAGGACGAGTACATTTTACTGTCGGATTCTGAGCGGATGGGGAAACTGAGCTTAAGAAGGGCGATCTAACTATACTAGATGAATCTTTAGTAGTTGCTGTTGTCACGAGAGATCTGCGACTTTCTTTCGTCGTGTCTCTCATCTAACTGCTCCCTAACATTTTATGCAGCACTGTTTTCAATTTTTCAGGATGACAACAATAATAGCCCAGCGGTACGTGCAAGTTATAAGATTGCGCTTAATATAGCGAGAGCTGGAAAACCATTTGCTGAATTGATAAGTCTCGGTTAAGAGCAAACATCACTGATGAAAATTTACGTAGCTGTTTGCGTTTGTCTGTATGTAGAAATTTTGTTCCAGGTATTAAACGTATTGTAAACTCCACCTGTGATAATTAAATAAAACGTATCGTAGGTAATAGGTACTCTTTCAAACCATGATTTCTTTCAAGCACACCTACTAATCTTATTCCTTTATTCAATAAAGCAAGCTAGGAAACAAAACGCATTACAGAGGAAGGAGCGGACAGAAGGTATGGTGGGGAGGGGAGACAAGCGGGTAGCCAGCTTGCCCCTGTGTGCACGCCGAACACCTGTTAACTGCACGCGTGCAAGTGCACCGCACACGTGCAGGATTCCTGCCCGCCGCCTAGCTGGACACCGGACGGTACTGTACGCCACCACACTGATAGTCTCATCCTTCCTCGAGTGACACGAGAGTCCCGCAAGCCTCACTCGAGTGGCTCTACCGCCCTGGTCAACAGTGTACTTTACGTCGTGAGTGGCGCGTTGACTGCGCCGTTGCTCTCAGTAGTGTGGGCGTTCCCAAACTCTTGGGAAAACGAACTGCAAGGTTCACTCGAATTTCCTAGGCCGAAGTGACGCAAGTCCAGACGTACAACCCCAGCTGTTTTATCAAATGAAATACTCAGAATCAAGACGGTAATCGGAGCTATCGATGAGAATCGTGTGTCCCATCTCCAGTCATGACAAGAACATTAACTTAATAAGGAGGGAAGCCAGACGGTTCGTAACCTTTCAGGGCATCAATCTTTTTGCTAACTTTTCAACAGACTGTGTACATGAGGGCACTATTTATTGTGTAAATTGGGGCATAGCAATTTTTACAAATTACATTTTACATCTCGTCTCCCTTATTCATTTCAATTCACAGCCTAACAAAGATGCAAGACCTCTCTAGCGTCAAAATACCTCCGCTCGTGACCACTATACACTATTTGCGTAACAGAACACACTGGTCCACAGCAGGACTGTCTTCTGTGTGTACCATTTAAGCAGGTGTAACCACACAACGCGTCTGCATTAGATTATAGTCTCATGGAGTAAGGCAGTGACGTAGCTACTGGTTGTCATTAGAGGGGATCTGAGAGTACAAATGCACCTGGATTGGTGTTTTTTGTAAGTTGACAGAAAGGGTTGTAACACAGCTTCACTGCATATGTAAGAATTGAATGATATCCTCGCTACCCATAGTAGAGGCTTTCAGGAGTCTCGACAAACTTCATTGGGGCAGCTGATTCCATATAGTTTGATTACATGAAGAGAACCTAGCCAGCCGGCCGCGGTGGTCTAGCGGTTCTAGGCGCTCAGTCCGGAGCCGCGCAACTGCTACGGTCGCAGGTTCGAATCCTGCCTCTGGCATGGATGTGTGTGATGTCCTTAGGTTAGTTAGGTTTAAGTAGTTCTAAGTTCTCGGGGACTGATGACTACAGACGTTAAGTCCCATAGTGCTCAGAGCCATTTTTGAGAACCTACCCATTGAGGAATGAATTTATAATGTAAATTGAACACATTTATATCAAGGATCCTGTTCGGAAACGAAACTTCAACACAAAACACTATCAACTGGTCACTCTGGATAGTGCAGTATCTCACGGGATTAGCTGTGTTGTTTGATATCACAATAACTTTCACCTGGAGCTACTAATAAGAGGTGGAGAGTTGTTACAAAGAACACTTAACATCAACGCGCTTCAGCATAAATGCACAGGTTCATATTATGACTCACACAGTGGTGCACAGTAAATATTTGCACATGACGTGAGAAAGGTATAGACCAAAAACGATGGATGCGACTACATCTTCTCGCTAATTTAGGCGCACACGAGCAATGCATCAGGGGGCGCAGATTGACATCAGTTTGTACCTCATACCTTGTGAAATCTTCGTTTAGCTGCATAACCTTTATTTTATCTTGTGGAAACATCTCCACATGTAGACTCACTATTTTGTCTTGCTCCTCTTTGGTACACATCTAGCTTGGGAGGTAGTCAGTGACGGGGTAGATTTCCTGTTCTGCTACTTCTTTGTTCAGCGGGCGCTGCTGGTTGTTGGGAAATATTTCACGTACATTTTTACCCAGGGTTGTTCTTCGTTTTGGTGAATCCAGCAGGGGCTCGAGGTGTGGCATTTCTGTCGTAATTTTAAAATTTTCTTCATATCTATGGTGATGAATTACCGCCGTTATTATTCCTGTGTGCTTACTATAGCCAGTGTGCATCTTCAGTTTCCTCTATCTGGCGCTACTATGTGTAAATATGTTGTTACAAGCGCCACATCCGTATGGCCATTTACCTGTGTGCACTTTCGAATGTGTTTCTCATCTCGTCTATTATTTTGTGGCACATTCTGCTGTGGAAGGCTCTGCCTCTGATTTTGCGGGCGCCTACCGTATGGCATTTTGTACAAGGAGCGTGGCAGCGTTCAGCGGTGTGGTTTGGTTTTCCACATCCCTGACGATTCACGTTGATAGCAAAGACACGGCGCAGCTTATTGTTTCGCGCAGAACTTGAACAAAGCGGTATGCCTCTTCCCATCATGCAAGTAGATGGGGGAGGCACTTTGACTTGAACCGGTAGGCCACTTTCACTTGAACCCCAATTTGTGAGTTTAGTCCATGAACGAATACTCTAATTGATCAGCCTAATCTTCCTCAATCAGAACCTCATTGCACACATGTGCGACATGACACATCTCGTATTCTATCTGCGAAAACCTCCAGGTCTTCAGCGTTTTTTCCGGCACAAAGGAGACAAAATAGTTCTATAGTAAGTGACACTACTTTCATCAGAGTAGCACCCCTTTGCAAGGGGGTTCGAATAGCCTGTTCATTGAACCGAATCTGCTTGTGCTTTTTGAACGTTAAGACCAGTCTCCCGAGATCGCGTATGGCTTGTTTCTCTTTTAGAAAATCTATCCCAATAAAATTAGGTCAATCGCCAAATTCGGAACTACGAGGAAATTGCCTGTGGATGCAAGTCCCTGACAAACGAAGCCTAATTATGTCAAATAGCTTCTGTTACCTTGCATACAATGCCATCTTTAATCTTTGACTTTATTACAATGAGGACCAGCCAACTGAAATCAGCGGCACGTTTTTCAAATGCCGTGTAAGCAACTGCTGATATTTCGCTCCCACTACCCAGAAGTCCTTTCAGTTTAATGTTACTGATCGTCACTTCAATTACGGGATGCAGCTCCAGAATTTCCGCTATGCATTTCTCTTCTAGTAGGATCTCCATCAGACTTTAGGGCGTCAATGTGGTTAGTGCCATGCAGTTTAGCGGGGTCAGAGTGGTCTGTTCCACACATACCCTCTGTAATCGTGGCCTACCGTTTCCGTGGTGTCAGTTTCTGCAAGTGTTGGCTGGGCCAGTCGCACATACATTTTCATGTGCTCTATTTCACTCTTGACGAAATCCGTTCTGTCCGAAGTGTCACATGTTATTGCTGATGTTGTGATAGTGGTTATCCCAGCCTCCTTTCTGAAGTGGATAGTAGCTGTAGTGTCCGTTGCACCTGGATGTCCTGTATCTATTCGTGTGCGGATTATCCTTGTTGTTATTCCTCTTCTGCCGGATGTTATCATGGTAATCAGCTGCACGGCAGTGCTCCCTACCGCTCTGCTCATCACTGGTGAGTTCCAGTTCTCTTAACATGTCCTTGAACGCTTCTGTATCATTTTCACATCTGTGTATCAACGCCTGTTGGTGATGTAGTGTAAGCCTCATACGGCAGAAGCAGATAATTTTCAGCACCACTGGCACGGATCATAGAGGAACTGGTTTCTTTCAACGAGGTCCCAAAGAATTTTACAGGACTCTTGGTTCCTGAGGCGATCAGATCCTTACAAACATGATCACATGCTTGATTCATTCTCGAGTCTAGGATGACCATTAGTTCGCCAAGAATGCATCCCTAAATTCCGTGTACGGCAATCATTCACATCCTTTTTGTGACGTCACCCTTGAGATACTCTCAGACGAAATTTAATTTGCGTTTTAGTGGCCACTGTGGGTGTAGCGACTGGTCGAATTGCGAAATAAACGTCTTTGCTTTCAGTGTGCTGCCGTTCTCTCTATAGTTCCTCAAAGCATTTGAAGTCAAACTCATCATCCGCTCGTCGATGCAATGTCAGTATTGTGAGACTGTCCTGCACTGATTTAGTTCTCGAAATACCAGCGTCGCTCATTAGTGGACTCGCTAAAGTGCTCACCCTATCATTGGTTCTGTGTACGCAGTTATCTGTGTCGGTTCTGGTTCGCCTTGCTCGTAACATCTGCTCTACAAGTTCCCATAATTTTATTTACTCATTCGCTATTTTCCCAGAACAGTCATTGGATTTCGCACCTACGTCCTTTATCTCTTGTTTTATCAACTTTGATACCTAAACTCTTGTCAACTCAGTATTTCAAGATTTTTTTTTTCTTGATTTCCCTGTGCGCCTTCTTCACTACCTCATCCGCTGCCATCTCTAACAATTTTGTCTACTGTGCTTCCTTCGCAGTTCACACAGCTAACGTATAGGCCCTTGTACCTCCCACTTTGACTTCTATTCTAATTTCCTTATCACTTCCGCTGCCCTCTCTTCCATGTGATCTTTTACTTCTATTATTCCGTTTTTCAATTCTTTCTTAAATTTTTCATCCCTCTTCACTGCCAGTCTTCCATGTTTTCCACAATCTTTACGGCCCTGTTTTCCATTTTCTGTAAGAAGGTTGATATCTCGCCCTGTTGTTACATGAGGAGGTAGATGAACTCGACGCTCGCTGTACTTTCATCGTTTCGTGATCCAACAACGTCTCCGTCTTCAATCCTACTATCATTAGTGGGGTGTTCATTTGCTGAAACTGGATTTGAACCCAATCAGTTGCCCAATCAGTTGCATCGTCTTCCCAATCATTTGCTTTCGGCTGTTCAGCAGGAACGACCGTCCTATCATCTCTCTTATTTGCGAAGCTTTTTGTCTTATCAATATCGGCAGAATTTTTCTGTACCAGAGCCTTAGTTGGCATGATAATACGAAACAGAATAAGTTTACACAAAAACTTCAAACCTAGCGGAATAAAAAACTGATTTTCCAAAGACTATAAAATTTATAATCACAGTACACCAACATCAACATAAAAGAAGGAAGAAAGGAAAAAACTCACGGATTTTCAACACTATTGTCGGTGCAGCAGATGCAACAAACAGACGTGGCACAGAACCGACGAAACCAATAATATAAGCACAAATAAAGTTAAAAGTTAAAATTAATAATAGACGCCGCAATTTGTAACTAGCACAGATCTAAAAAAAATTGCCACAGTTGTTTGAAAAATCATGTTTCTTAAAAATATGAAATTTTACAATAAAATTCTACCATCTGACTGTGAATAAATAACTCTGACTCATAAAATTACTTACGTTCTCTCCTGACTGCCCAAAAGAACCCACAAAAGGGCAAGGTCCACCAATTTATGCAATGCCTTACGTGTGTGAACTATCTGAAATTCGGCTGTAAATGAGATCCTGAGGTGAGAATTGCTAAAAATCAGTTAATTACATTAAAAAAAATGACGTGAAGGGAACACTACCTACTTTAAATGAAATTCAAATGAAAATAAATTGGTGATTCATTGTAAAAGTTCGTCAAAGTTACAACATCCACAAATGTTAAGACCTATTCCGTATCGAGATGTGTGCTCTGAATTTTGTTTAATTTTTCTTTCACAAACCAAGATTGACCATGTTAAATAGGTGTTATCTTTTTCATGTTGAACGTTAATGCAATCCCGCTTCTTCTTAATATCCTCAGGCAGGTTGATATAACTAGACCCTCCATTTAATGGATCATAGACATGCATATGGATGTCGTCATGGATATGAATATGGATGTGGTATTTGGCTGAGTGCTGTAGCTGACCCTCCTACTTCCGTCTCGGAAAACCGGGCCAGTATAGCACCCAAGGTGGATTCACGATACCACTCGGCAATTGATGTACTCAGACATATAACGCCATTATCACCCCAGATGTAATGTAAGGTTTTCTCCTCAGCTGCACCCTGCTGTTTGGATGGTTGGGTTAACTCGCAGCTGAGCACTGTATTACATTTAACATAAATATATCTCGGATCGTGTAGGGCTTTCAGGAGCCCTGCCTGTAACAGTGGGAGGCACGCTTCTAGAAACCTGGCTGGGTCACGATAGCCCCCAGCTGGATTCTCTATTTATTAAATGAGATACGCCCCTCAAAGGCAGTAGCAACTGCCGAGTATTCTAGAGGGGTCATGACGCCAATAATCTGATGTCCTTCACTATCAGGACGGGAGAGAGCGCTACTGCTAGCCATGGGTTCACTATCAGTACTACTACTACTACTACTACTACTACTACTACTACTAGTAGTAGTAGTAGTAGTAGTAGTAGTAGGCTGTGTTGTCCACCCAGTGGATGACTGAGCTGGCAAGGGGCTCGACTGTGTCACACTCTTGGGCATGACACGCTTACAGCTGCATAGTACCTGCTGGTGGTGGGTTGGTGGAGGCAAGGGTGAGGTGCCGCTGTCTGGCCAGTTGGAGCAGTCGGGCCGAGCTGTGGGCAGAGCGTAGTGAATAATGCTGGGGCAAGGCTGCGGGCTCACTCCAGAATTAGCCAGACCACCACCACTAGCAGAGGCGTCGGTGGTCGTCTGTTGCTGCTGCCAGCCTCCACGGATGACCAAGGGCAGGGAGGAACGGGGGGGGGGGGGGGGGACGGGGACCCAGCGATGGCTGACTCCATGACACACAGGTCCGGGTGGGCTGCCGTGATTGGTGCGATGCACGGCTCCACTCGCCGTAGTGGGCTCTAATGACAGTGTGCCACATCCCAACTCCTGCCACACGCACTATGGCCATCTGAGGCTTCACCTCTGTGAAAAAAATAATAAGCATTGCGTTACAGAGCATGTTTAAATAATTATAAATAGATTGATATGGAAGTATGAATGATGATGATGATGATGATGATGATGATGATACGAAAGCTATAATAATAGTCACCTTCTTCGTTCCCGGAACACGGCTCAGTCACAACAGCCAGCACTTCGTTGTGTATTTTGGTATTGAAGCCCCCATCCGCCACAGACTGTGCATAGATAAATGCCTGCTCCTGGGCTATCGCTGCCTCTACCGCCTCCGCCAGTGCCACAGCCTCCACCTCAGCATCAGCATCCTCATCTACCACCCCCTGCCTGTGCCTCCACCTCGCGCTGAAAGTGCGCATTTAAATAGTCGATCCGATTCAAATCACCTGTAGAAAAAAAAAGGATTAGAATTGGATAAACTGTATGCGCACAAAAATGTATTTACGTATCGATGGAATCGAATCTTACGCAGGAGAGATGGCTGCTTCTCCTCCTGACGAACATCACCATCCTCTAAATTAGAGGGATGCGGTGCGTCCTTTCTCGCTTCATATACAGCACCAACAATGAAGTATACATTATATTACAGTATTATCGCATACTCGAGATATTACAAAAACACAAAACAAATTTCATACTCACGTTTTTGAGCTGACTGTGTCGGATACTCCCTTCCCAGCGCATCGTCCAGTGCGCCCAGCACCTCAGCAACGAATGCTGAAATGAGGAGAAAACAAAATCACTTTCACGCATCCACAGAGCTGTTCTGTATTCTAAACAGGGTTTCACATACTAAATAACACCTATACGAAAGTAATAACTTACATGGGATCTCGTTCAGACGAGGGTGCTTCCCCTCACTGCTGCTGTGCACTGACCATCTTTTCGCGATACTGCTGAATAAGATGGCGTACAAGGAAGTGAGAAAGACGGACTGGCTGACTGTATCGGAATGAGGGAGAACACAAGGATGCTGGGGTTTATAAAGGATGCCAAGCCCCCTCCCACTTTACCAAGATGCTAGCCAATGTGTGTCAAGTTTCTTTGGGTGGGGTGGGGTGAGCCCACTAGCGTCCCTGGTGACTGGAACCTGAACTAGCCAGATCGCATCCAAAACCTCAAATAGACCCGAGTCTCTGATAATTTATGGATTTACAGTGATGGTAATATATCCGCCGTCCGCGGATAGGAAAATCTCAGAGTGTGAGTTATAGCGTTTTTATTTAAACTAAAGTCTTTCTTCAAAATTTACAAAACAAGATTCGTGAGGTAGGACTGATCCTCCAAGCCTACCAATAACAAAATCAGAGATTCTTCCAAACATAAACTGTCTGTAGTAACCATACAACTTCAACAAAGTAAGAGTCCACGTTGCCGTCACCTGAGTCCGAGGACGAGTAGAGGCCCTGCGAGGATGGCGGCGGTGGACGATGACGCGGCGGCTACGATGACACCAGTGGGCTCGCTCGGCGTGAACTGCCTCTCCAGGTTTTTTTTTTCGTTTATTGTTATTTCAACACCTGTACATCAGGTAGGCTGGCAGCAGCATCTTACGCTGCTCTTCAGCCTCAGAGTTAACAATGAGAAAACATAAAGAAGACACACAAGAGATTGAACATATTGGTGGGCAAAATACAGTAGACACAGGATACAAAAAACACCAAGCCGTTCACACTCGACGAGAAACACACGAAAAACTGTCGGCACGGCGCACAAACACTGATGATTTCGACGGCACAGGTGAACGTTGGAGCGTGACGGCGAACACTAAACACAAACACGATGGCACACACACGAGAAACCGATGGCGATGACCTCTCCAGGCTCCTGCGCCAGCCTAAGTGCTGCTTGGCGCATGGTTATGGCTGGCCCTATTTGCAAGTCACGTGTCGAGCGGAAGGAAAGAGGTCCGCGGCTGTAGTGACCTCTTGCGGTACCGTGGACGCCGCCTGGTGGTCTCTGGGAAGAGTCTGTGTTTCCGGGACGACCGGCCAGGCTGACCCCTACTCGGTCCGGGGCCCGCTGTACCAGTCTGCTTCGCGGGAAGCGAGAGTTGCAGGCGCTTAGTCTGGACACAGTAGATAGAATTCATACTATGTATAACGAAACTGTTTCGAATACACATTGGATGATGTTGAATTCAGCCTCTCCATCTGGAGTCATTATGTGTATTCTATTATTTAACCACACTGTATTACCAGCTCAGTGCATTCAGCTGATATTTCCATCAGAAGTTTCAGCTGCAGAGAATGCAATTACAGCTCTGATTATATGAACACTTTAGAAATATTGAGGCAAATAGTTGAGTCACAGCTACATGAAGGGGGCGAGTATTTTTACAGCCTTACTGGATGTGAGAATGTTTTCAACACTTCTCGTGCAGTTGAACAGATATTGCAACTCCCTCAAAGTCTGCAAGCTTCGTGATTTTCCACGGTGAATGTTATACACGAGAAATTATAAGTTTCTGGTATTAACACTAGCTTTGACTGTTTTACCTAGTGTTTCTTACATTTAGCTTAGCTTCGTAAATGCTGAAGCAATTGGTTTACAAAGTCTTCAGATGATAAAACGTGGAATTTTGCTATTGAGGAAAGGTGTACAGTTGAAAAGATCAAATTTGAAGTAGCGCTATCGATGGCTTATATGACCGCTGAAAATTTAGTAAATTATTCTACCATGAAGCTGGAAAATTTTTTCGTCGAGTTTCTCGAAATGTGTAGTTATAACTACATGTGCACACGTTTGTACTAAAGTGTTACATGTTTCGAACTCTTTAGAGCTGGAGTTAAATATCTAATGTGTTTAATAGATGCACTTCAGAGTCTTTCAATGCTTCAATAAGTTTGGAAATGTTTCTCGATGTTAAACGAAGCGTAACGACTGTGTACTTGCTAGCTTCTTCATGCAGGTGGTCCTGTTTCTATTTTGTGGGAAGACCCATATGTGAAGAGCTTTGAAGGAACTCTTTGTTCAACACTGTTAAGAACACCTGCATGTGTTCCCTAGCATCGCATCGCCTTTTGTTTACGTCGGTTCTGTTTTGGGAGAGGCCCATATGTGAATAGCTTTGTTCAGTGCTGCTGTGAACTGAACACCTGTATGTGGAAGCACGTTGGAACACAGTATGAAAAGCTTCTCCAGTAGGGCGAATACTCTGAGCAAGGTTTTGCCTTTGTCCACGCCATTTTTATTCTGGGACAGATAAATATATCAACCCTTTTAAGAAGCTCGCGATGCCTTTGTTGTCGTTGTTACCTGTTACGAAAGCATTCTCAGACTCCCGCAGGTGACCGCATCCAGCTCAGGTGTGGTGTTTGTGTCGGCGAATACTTTCAATATCGTCGCGCCGCTGGTTATGCACTTGAGAGCAAAGCTATTTTCAGAAAGACCAGCACGTGAAAAAAAAAATTCTTAAGGGCTGCGCTTTTCTTTGTTGTTATCCGCTAAGAGCGAAGGGTTCCAGCAGGTGTTTGTGTCGTGGCACCAGCGGGACTGGGAGCGAGCGAATCTTTTGTTCTTGTCAAAACACGCCGCGCAGCGCGACCTAGCAGGCAGCGGCCACCGCATGCCCAGCTGACTGAGAGGAGATGGGGGACCCCGCGTGGCGGAGTGGGGGCCCATGCTGCAGATGTCGGCTGAACTGCACGATCATGTGACCTATCTCGGTACCCTCTAGTGGTGAACTCTCGAACTAGCTCAGTTCTAGAGGTGGGCCAAACGGTTATTCTGGAGTAACCGTTATCACAGTTCCAGTTATTCTTTGATAACCGTTATTTTTAACTGTAAAGTTATTTTTCGCTACCGAATACCGAATACTCCGACGGTGTTACAGTTAAATAACGACATAGTTGGAATTTATCTGTTTAGTTATCAGTATAACTGCGAGTAGTGTGAAATGGCAGGGATGTCGTGTGAACCGTGTTGTAACCTTAGCTAATTGACTCCGGGTACATTTTAGTTGATGTTAGAAAGATTATTAGTTCAAAATGGTTCAAATGGCTCTGAGCACTATGGGACTCAACTTCTGAGGTCATTAGTCCCCTAGAACTTAGAACTAGTTAAACCTAACTAACCTAAGGACATCACATACATCCATGCCCGAGGCAGGATTCGAACCTGCGACCGTAGCAGTCGCGCGGTTCCTGAGATTATTAGTGTTTCATATTATATGTATGCAGGTTATCGGTTGCTATTAGAAATATTATCTTCGCAGCTGCAACAGAAAGTACGCGGAACTTCGCCATAGCACTGTTTAAGTAAAATGTTAACAACATGCGTTTTTAAGTATGGAGTATTATGTAAACTGAATACCATAGGTTAAATTCGAAGCTTAATTTCTTGTGCTGCTCACTTAATAGAATAAGTGTACAGCCTTGTAATACAACAAAAAATGTACGTAATGTGACAGATTTTTTTACTCCTGTCCTGTACAAGATAGTCCTATTGGGGAAAGTGTGAGTGCGCTAATCCAAGTTTTATGTGAGATTTGGAAAACTGCTAGATTTCTCCAGCCACAGCATGTTTATAACATATGAAGACATGCAGACCGAAAAGGTTGACAGTGTTACGTTTCTGGGACTGCAACTCGGCAATAAATTAAGTTGGGAAGGGCATACCACAGAATCGATGAAGCACCTAAACAAGTCTGTATTTGCAGTGAGAATGATGACAGATGTAGGAGGCATAAATATAGAAAAGCTTACATATTTTCATTCTATTATTTCATAAGGGATCATATTCTGTAGTAACGCATCAAACGGAGCAAAAGTTTTTCACATGTAAAAGCGTGCAATAAAAATCGTTTGTGGTATAAATTCAAGAACATCATGTAGGAACCTGTTCGAGGAACTTTGTATTCTAACCACTGCTTCCTAGTATATTTATTCCTTAATGAAATTAGTTGCAAGTATTTCCAACCAATAGCTCAATACATATCAGTAATAGAAATAGGAACAGCAATCTACATAAATACGTAAAATCACTTACCTTGATCCAAAAGGGGTTCAATATTCAGGGACATGCGTTTTCAAAAAACTGCCACCAAGTCAGCAGCCATTAAAAACTTGGTTTCAGATAAAGCACGGTTTACAGAATGTTTGAAAGACTTTTTGATACAGAAGTGTTCGATTCCACCCGTCTGCTTTGACCCAAGACGTCATCAATATGCCGGAAATGGCTATTTTAAGTGTGTCTATGACGTCACTACATACACATGGCAACAAACACGAAGATACATATAAACAATACAATAGCATCTCCCACCACAAATACAATCAAACCAATGGGACAACCGCGGGAAGTTGGGGGTTTTAGGGTGAGGACAAGCTAGTAAAAAAACCACACCATGATCCCAAAACACAAAATGAAGAACGAAAAGAAAAACAATTACAGCATCCCGCTACACCAACAAAATCTGCAGTAATCGGACACTTCCCATGAACAATATAGGTCAACCATAGGTGACCATACCAAAACACCAATACCCGTGCAACTAAAAGTACGAAAATTGGAATCGGACATTTCCCTTGACCTACATAGGTCAACCTCAGATGCAGATACCGAAAAATCAACACCTACAACTATGAAAATGGGAAACGGTCATTTCCGGTGACCTATATAGGTCCACTACAACTAGTCTACTGATGCCAAAAAACACCACCTACAACTGCGAAAAATAAAACCAAAACCACTATCTCAAAAATCCACAAATCAAACATCCCTACATAACTTAAAACACAGTCAACACTCCATAAATACACATATCATCACAACTAGGAAAAAAAAAACAGGTTTCTTACCACCAGCAAATTCCGGCACTGCAAACTAGATCGGCCAGCCCAACCCTCGACCCCCCCCCTCCCCCCCCCCCCCACACACACACACATACTAAACGTCTTACCACACTACAAATAACAAGCCAACAACACCTAACGAAAACGCCAAACAAATAAACAAAAAAACTTGCAAATCTTACGTTTGGAATAACAATTACTGCCGCCAAAACAAACACACACACACACACACACACACACACACACACACACACACACACACAACTCCTAAACACCGTGCCATATAGACATTCTCACACCACAACACCTTTACGTCAATGCAGACGGGTGGCATCGGACACTCCCATTGACCCCTCCTTCTACTCTATAGATGAATATCTTAACAGAGACTGTTAGACCAGCTTAAGTAAAAATTCTGCTATATTTCAGTTTTGACAGCAGGACCTACCTTTTCGAGGTAGGGCCATATTCTGGTCAGTATCCGCGTGCCCATGCAAGATATAATTGACACATCCCAAGGAAATGCGTTCTTTACGTGTTATGTTTTGCACAGTAAGACCGGCTGCACTTACAGACAACATTGTAGAACGTTCTTCTGTCGAAAGCTTCTTTCTTTGTCCCATTATCGATGTTTACTACACTGAGTGCTCACTGAAGTTCACTCTTTGATATCTCTTGCATAACTACATGCCCACTTCATACGTACAACCGTGTTTACATATTTGTTGACGTCCTATGAAAGCCACATAGTGAGAAAAGATTAAATTATGCCTCCACAGGCCAAAGTAGCGGCATGCGGTGCTTGGAACGAACTAAGTATAACAACGGAAAAATTATTTTTTGAACGATTTCATTTTTAAAAAAACGTGGAACACTACTCATAAACGTTATGTTGACCATGACAACGTGAAAACAATATGGCTAATTTGAATCTGATAACTAGTGTTTTTAATTTTACTTTCAGGGCGTTCGAAGACTTGTGAAAGATCGTGTATGTAAAAGTGTAAAAATTGCCAAACGTTGGACACACATTTCTCGTCTTTCAGAAAAGATCGCTCCTGTGAACATGAGTACATAAATGAAATCGGACTTTTAAACAGTATGTAAAAGACTATTTTGCCCTGTCTCCTCCTATTTTAGGGGAGATGCCTCATGACTGTATTTTGGAACAGGTTCGTTTAATTATCAAGAAAAGTGTAGCCTACTTGTTTACAACTGGCTTAAGAAGCATGTATTACAATTTCAGAAAATTGAAACGATGAACGAATCAGATAAATACTTCAATATTGTAAATGTATGTGGTAACCCAAACAGACGTAGAAAATGAATGAAATCGTTCATAGATATGTACCTAAGCCAACAAAAAAATTACAAAACAAGAAGTATTAAAAGTTTGTTTGCGTGGCCATCCTCCGCAGCAAGCACAGAAATACTTGTTTTGTAAATAGAACCGCCCTTTCTTGCTGCAAATTCATTTGTTTTTGCCAGACGCTTTACACCTTTTCCTTGCTCTAAGTCATCACTGTGGTATCTGTAACGATACAGTTTTGTTATTTTTAGATTATCAAATAGTTCACTGTTTTTTATTGTTGATTCTAATTTTTTTCATTTCTCATCCTCCTACTTCTCTAGTGGTTGGTTTGTGGTTATGTTCTCGTAGGTGTTCTAAAAATGTGAGTGGTTTACCCCGTATTTCCAGCCTGTCAGATGTTGTTTGCGTCTGGGATCAAATGTTCTACCTGTTTGTCCTATGTATCTGCCTTCACAAGTGTTACACTGTAGTTTATATATACTTGCTTTCTGGTATATGCCTCTGTTTTTTGTCAGTTTTCGGGTGCATTTTTGTGTATATAGTCTGTGCTATATGGTATGTGCATTCCCTGTCTTTTGAAAATGTTGTCATGTGCTTAGATACGCTGTTACAGCGAAATGCGATTCATCGGTGCTCCACTCTCCTAACTTTTTTCTGTTGCCATCCTGTAATTTAGAATTATTATTGACTTAATAACTTGGGATAATCAACGCATTACAAGATTCACCACCTCATTTCTAACCATTATGTTGCAGTAATAATGCTAAACACTTGTTTAAAGCTTACTGCACAAGGCAAGGCATTAAATTGTACCGGTACAATATCGAAAGCATACAGTGGTACATAATAGTCTACGTCCTCATTTTCTCTTTATCACTCCTACAGTCAAACCTTAACGAATAAAAGATTCTTGACTTTGGAAACTATGGCTATTTCATGTGTATGCATCCATAATAAAAACATTTTGTTGCCACCTACGTTACAACAATAATTCCCTTCGCCGCGTACACAAAACGTAACATAAAAACTACAGGAAAAACAACGCTGTCGTCAGACGAGCCGTTCCTGAGCACGCAGAGCTCACAAGTGACTATGGCTCTAAGCAGCACACAGTTCATGCTGGCCTCACTAGATATCGTATAGTAAAAGATGTACGGTACAAGTTAGATGGCAGTACAATATAGGCTACTTTCCCCTACCTCCGAGAGAGTCTCAAAGCGGTATTATCTTTGAAGGTCCGTGGTGCGGGTGTATAGTGGAGCATTGCTTACGAAACATAGCACCTTGTTCTGTATGACCTGCTGATGGTGCAGGTATGTTGGAGCTTCCTAAACCTAAACAGGACCTGCGTATGTCATCGAGGTATAATCAGTGCCATGTACAATCGCATCAACACCCTCCTATTTATGGGGCTTTCCGTGTTGAGCATTGGGTGAAACTGTTCAAGGCTTGCGTATGCTCGGTTGGCTGTGTGTTCTTTGTGATTCGCCCTCATTAGTCTCCAGTCCATACAGACATTAAGCTACCCAACTTTCACAGAGAAACGTATTGGGCGTGTGTGTGGTGTGATTTGCGTGCAGTTTTGATGTTTATGCAGTTGTTTCGATTTGCGAGTGAAGAGAACTGCTTCGCACTTCTCAACGTTTCGGCTGCGACCGAACCCTCCTGATCTTATACTACTAGTACAGCCCATGGTTTTCAGCCAGCGACAAACTGTGTAAAACTCGAGTCAAATTTTCATCCCAACGTGTCGACCAAGAGGTCTTACATTTTGTGTATTGTTTCACTTAATAGAGTTTCGTTAAACACATCGGCTTAGAGCTATTGTTTGCCTTGTGACAATCCACATTCTGCGCCGGCGTTTGCTGCACCTTTCCACATTCTGCGCCGGCGTTTGCTGCACCTTTCTTTTTTTATCCCATACCGTTAGCGCAAATTGTGGCTGCGTGCGGCCTGCACCTCGCCAGTACATTCTCTTGAAAAATTGTTACGCCATACGTTTGGAACCGCGAGACCGCTAAGGTCGCAGGTTCGAATCCTGACTCGGGCATGGATGTGTCTGATGTCCTTAGGTTAGTTAGGTTTAAGTAGTTATAAGTTCCAGGGGACTGATGACCTCAGAAGTTAAGTCCCATAGTGCTCAGAGCCATTTGTTACGCCATACCCCACTGTAAGTAACAATTTCGTTTTCATTCAGCAGCCCTCCGACGCTGTTAATATTTACTAAATATCGATATCTACTTTACCACATTTCGATTGACTCATGTGTGCCCTACTTGTGATTGTTCCAAGCTTAATAAAGGCGATCAACAACTTAGTGCATAGCGACCGACATATATAGGGTTTCGATCGTGAAATACTCACTATGGTATACAAAGCACTGTATTAATATTAATACTGCATGCCTTCGATATCGTTTTTGGATCATGATTATATCTGCCTGTCCACAGAAATACTAAGCATTCTCTTCTTTTCCTTGCGGTCGTCAGGCACTAAAGGGGCTAATTTACTTTGCTTAAATTTGAATTGCAGTCTGAATAGTTCTTGGATTGTGATTCCAGTAGATGTTAATTACTTTATTCAATATTGATTCTTTGACATACTGTGACCCCTATTCTCTGATATTATGTATCACTATATGGAAATTTACGTTTTTGTAGAAATGTTATAGCTTTCCATAAAACTTTGAAGTTGATACGGCAAAATATTTATGTAAAAAAAAAGGGATGAAAAAAGTGGTCGACAAGTGAACGAAGGTTATCAGGTTTTGAGTGGAGGGAAAAGAGTGCCAGTCAAGTGAAAAGGCAAAACTCTGTGATAGTCAGGGTGGGAAGTTAAGAGCAGAATCGATTTTCTTGCTATCCGCGGCACACCATGCTAGGTCGTCATATGAAATTCAGTCCTATCAAGGAGGGGCACTGCTTTGTTAATTTTTTCTGTTCATTTCTTACACAAAGTGCGCATGTGTTGTTGTAGATTGAACTGTCTTCATGCAGCCACGGTTTGCACATTACACATTGTACGCGGTCAGCTTTATATCGAATTTCAGAGTAACGTTAGACACTCCCCTACGCTTTTATCGACATCGAAACACACATCGTTGGTGCAGTGGCGTAGGAATTGATGGTGCAAATACTGCTGGCATTAGTGACTGTCCTTTGGATATCGTATAGATGTAGTTGTCGGTCTTGCAGAATATATCGGTCACTGCTGGAGCACAGCCACTGCATGTACATTACCTTATGTTGACAGGTTCTCTTCAATGTTATTCAGTGTAACTTTCTCCAATACGAATGTGCGCCATCTTCTTCGAACACCACAGTAACGGGTGCTGACGGTGACGTTACCCTTTCTCGAAGCCATTACCTAATTGTGGATGAAAGGGTATGTGCTACAGTTGGACGTTGTAGATAAAGATCTTGATCAAAGCAACAAGCGCCTCTTCCATTACCTTTATATAGATGGCGCATGTTGTCAGGCGTTGTCGGTGTATCACGATAGCAAATATCCTTCAACTTTCCCCACAGAAAGAAATCCGGGGACGTCAGATCCGGTGAACGTACCAATCCACCTCTCATAAAATATGCAATTCAATACTGCTTCAACCGCACGCGAGCCGAGCTATGTGCTTGACATCCATCATGTTGGAAGTACATCGCCATTCTGTCATGCAGTGAAACATCTTGTAGTAACATCGGTAGAACATTACGTAGGAAATCAGCATACATTGCACCATTTAGATTGCCATCGATAAAATGGGGGCCAATTATCTTTCCTCCGATAATGCCGCTCCATACATTAACCCGCCAAGGTCGCTGATGTTCCACTTGCGGCAGACATCGTGGATTTTCCTTTGCCCAATAATGCATATTATGCCGGTTTACGTTACAGCTGTTGGTGAATGACGCTTCGTCGGTAAATACAGTGCGTGCAAAAAATCTGTCGTCGTCCCGTAATTTCTATTGTGCCCAGTGGCAGAACTGTACACGACGTTAATAGTCGTCGCCATGCAATTCCTGGTGCATAGAAATATGGCACGGGAGCAATCGATGTTGATGTAGCATTCTCAACACCGACGTTTTTGAGATTCCCGATTCTCGCGCAATTTGTCTGCTACTGATGTGCGGATTGGCCGCGACAGCAGCTGAAACACCTACTTGGGCATTATCATTTGTTTCAGGTCGTGGTTGACGTTTCATATGTGGCTGAACACTTCCTGTTTCCTTAAATAACGCAACTATCCGGCAGACGGTCCGGACACTTCCATGATGTCGTCCAGGATACCGAGCAGCATACATAGCACACGCCCATTGGGCATTTTGATCACAATATCCATACATCAACACGATATCGACCTTTTCCGCAATTGGTAAACTGTCCATTTTAACACGGGTAATATATCACGAAGCAAATACCGTCCGCACTGGCGGAATGTGACGTAAACCACGTACTTGTACGTTTGTGACTATTACAGCGCCGTCTGTCACAAAGCGAAAAAAGTGGTCCAACTAAAACATTCATATTTCTTCACGTACTACACGAATATGTAATAAAAATGGGGGTTCCTATTAAAAAAAAAGTTTATATCAGTTTGACCTCTGGCAGCGGCATCTAGTTTCCCCCTTCAAGCTAGACTAGTTTTGTTCTTTGTAATTTTTTCATTTGATGCTTATTTCGTGAGATATTTGGTCCGGTCAATATCAATGGACCACCCTGTATACAGGGTGAGTCATAAGTGAGGAAAAATATGCCGTGGAAATTGTCACACACTGAGCTGCAAACATAAATTCGTTTTCCGCATCTTCCTGTGTCCATAAATGACAATGCAATTGAATGGTAAAAATCCGGAAATATGAAGTGAACTTCTGGGTGTTGCTGTGGGCCGACATTGGCCAAGGGGACAGATCGGCTACAGGGCACAACATGAGAGTGTTGTAGGTGTCTAGCCGCTCACGAGAAGGCGAGGCATGCGGTGTCAAGCGAAGGTCTGCCTGACACTGCGTACAATGACAGCGCTCACATCTATCTCGTACCGGTTACACTGGCTAGTTGGCATAGGGAAAGGAACTTGAGGAGGGGTTGCACTACTGTACATGCATGTTTTATAATGTGGTTTTTGTGTCCCAGACTTAGTTTTAAGAAACGAGTACATACGTAGATGCAGAATACAAAATACAACTACACAGGTATGTGGCTGTGAATACATACGAATACAGTACAGCTGTAGCAAATCGAAGCTAACATAGAAACACATGACCAGAAGCTGCAGTGGCGGTTTATAAGTACTGTTCGAAATGATGGCCACGCTGTGTGTTGCAGAGTTGAACTCTTCGCAGGAAGGATTGCTGAACACTATCCAAAATGTCTGTATCTCTTTGCATAATATCACAGGCATGTTGTATTCTGTGTTGAAGGGTGTTGACATCAACAACCACTCCTTCATAAATGACAGATTACCAGACGGCCCCACAAAAAAGAAATCCAGAGTATTCCGGTCTGGTGATCTTGCTGGCCATGCTACAGGGCCTCCACGACTGATTCATTTCGAAGGGCAGGCATGCATTGTCCATGTGGCGTCGCACTGTGCCGCTGAAGCGAGCGGGAGCACCATCATGCATGTACCACAGGTTCATAGAGGAGGCCAGACTAGCGCCTTCCAACAATTCCGGTTATGTAGCATCCCGGAATCGCAGATACCGCTCTCCTGTAAGCCTTTGTCGTAGCACATGCGGCCCTATAAAATGGTGATGAATAATACCACACCAGATATTGACACCGCATCTTTGTTGGTACCCTCGTATCACTGTGCTGTCGGGGTTTTCTTCCGCCCACACGTGCCAATTATGAGAATTCACTATACCCTCGTTGGTGAAATAGGCTTCGTCGGAGAACAGTATTGTTCGTGAAAAATGCTGGTTGTTTGTGTGACGCCGTAGGATAAAGTTGCAGAAGTCCAGCCTCCTCTGGTAGTCTTCCGTCAATAATGCCTGTAACTTTTGCATGCGAAAGGGATTGTAATGGTTTCCATGGAGTACTCGCATAACAGTAGATTATGACATTCTAGCCGCAGTGGCGAGAGACCTGGTGCTTATAGTTCGGTCCTCCGCAAAAGTTTGTAACACTTTCTCTTCGTCATCCGCACTGTATGTCGACGGTCTGCGACGACCAGTAAATCATGGAGGTGCTACATATGCACCATACTCCCTCAAGCGCCTGTCCATAGAGTAAAACGTATTTGCGGATGGAAAGCGCCGGCTAGGAAACCTTTCGTGATACAGTTGCCTTACAACGTCAGCTTTTCTCCATCTGCAAGCCTGTGAGTGAGGTGGATGTCAGCGTATTCCTCGGTCGTGGAACTTGCCATGGTACTGCAGTAACACTGCGACGCGGCCGTTAGCAGCTGTCGACACGGCGAGTATCGGGCAGAGTGAGCAGCGAAGAAGTGTTGTAAAACACGTTATGCACGCCGCGGTTTTACTTCCGACGATGACCACTCTTTCCTCTTACAGGACAGACATGCCCTAACATGGGACTGTACACTCCGTTACCGCCGGCAACGTGTGATTCACAAGTTCTGATACAATTTTACACACATTACGATTGGATTTGTTCTTTCTCGTGTTTCACACGCTGGCAGACACACATAAGCTCATTGGTGTGTCATGTGTTGTATCTATGGATGAATGACATGTCGTGATCGTGAGGCTCGTCGGTATCTCGTTCAATGGGAAACAGGTGTTTTTGCTTTACGTAGACAGTACACTGAGGACAACGAAATTAACAACAGTGCGTCACGTGTTACCCATAGCAGCATGCGGTCCTCGACATACTTTTCCTCATTTATGACTCACCCTATGTATATAACATAGTGTGTGTATGTGTGTGTATTGGGCTCTTCCTCGCACACACCGACATAATAACCATCACAAAAGTTGTACTGTCACCTCAATATTGTTAGTTTCAATTGATGAGATCATTGAATGTGGGCTGTAATGTCGTCCATACTTCTGAGTAGGATTACTCACTACTACAGGCTCATCTGGGAGTCACAAGTGGTAGAAAAGTGAACGAAAGTTAGCGGTTTTAAGGCAGAGTGGAAAAAGTGCCAACCCAAGAAAGCCTGGGCGGGTAGAAAGAACAGTAGCGGTTTTCTTGCTATCTGCAGCAGATCTGGCAATGGTAAGGTTGTAGTTAGTATTTTTTTATCATACAATGCAGGATACCATTGTCATGGCTTAGGTTGTTATAAGAAACTCAATGCTATCAAGGAGGTGTAATACTGAGGATGAGACCTGTGAAGCCTCCGGGCTAGCTGCAGCGTCTGTGCATAACGGCATTCCTACATTGGCAGATGGTCGGCTGCATACATTCAGCTGGCGTTGGCAGTTTTGTGTATTACAGGGCTTCACCAGTATTTATTCCTGTTTGTGAGCTTGTGCTAGGCATAGGTAGTTAACTGTCCTTAGCAAGGAGTGTTTTTGGGCGATTATGTTTCCACTTACGATTGTGATCGTAGTTTCTAGGTTTGTTAGATTGTCCCAAGTGGCAGTAAAGTCGCGTGGTGAGTTTGTTGGATACCTGTGCCATAGTCTCAATGCGGTATTTTCTGTGAAGGTCCCCAGTGCATGTGTATCGTGAAGCATTGGTTATGATACGTAGCACCATGTCCTGTACGACCTGTAGGGAGCGCAGACTTGTTCGAACTGCACAACCCTAAACTGGAGCTGCATACGTCATCGAGGTGTAATGAGTGCCATGTACAACCGCATCAACACCCTCCAATTGAGTATGCTTAGCCTGATGAGCATTAGGTAATGCTGTCTGAGCCTCACGTTTGATCGGTTGGACACGTGTTCTGTGTAGTCCCTCAATGTTAATTTCCAGTCCATCCATACACAGAGACACCTAACTTACGCACAGAAACGTGTAGGTCGTGAGTGTAGTGTTGTTTCTGTGCAGTGTCGGTGTTTGTGTCGCCGTTAAGGCTTATGCGCGAACAGAACTGTTCTGCACTTGCCAACATTTACTTTAACAAGGCATCATTTCAGTTGTGACGGAACTCTCATGAACGTGTACTAGTAGTTCAATCCATGCTTTGTAACTAGCGACAGATTGCTTAAAAATCTCATTAAATTCTTACACCAACAGTACTAGAATGACTGTTGATTGTCGACCAATAGGTCGTATATTTTGTTTGTTTTAGTTAATATCTTTGCGTCGAAATTGATGGTGACAAGCTATACTGTGCATACCAGTCTCTCCACCTTGTTTTTGCCTGTGTCTCTGAAAGTGTTCAGACAGAATCCACGGCAAGCAAGAATTTCGCTGTCATACAGCGGCTCGCCGACACCGTTAATCTAGCAATTAACTATATTGAAATTGCCACATTTCGACTAACCCGTGAGTGCCCTACTTGGACAGTCCCAAGCTTAATAAAGGCGATCAACTACTTAGTGCACAGCGACTGACATTAAACTACCGGTCAAAAGCTGTTGAATATTAGTGATTTTGAGAAAAAATGCAAATTGAATCCAGAAATGTTAGAAATACTCCTCAGTCAGTTTTGGAATAATCCTTTATTGAAACTAAGTACATCCTGTCAAATTTTACTCTTCTCAAAGTAGCCTTTGTGGCTTTAATCAGAACTCTGCATACGCGAGGCATTGTTGCTGTCAGCTACATCAGGGTTTTCTCGGAAATATTCCACCATTCCTCTTGCAGTCTGGTCCAGAGGTGTTGAACGATGGTAGTAGGCTTTGATTTAACTGCTCTCTTCAAGTGATCCCAAAGTAGTTCAGTTGGGAAATTAAGGCGGCCAGATCATATTTTTCAGTTCCTTCTTTATTTACACAATTTTGAAGTGTGTTTAGGTCGGTACCTTCCTGCAGGATGAATCGCTAGCCAATCAAACGTCTCCCGCGTGGCTTTGCAAGATACTGTAGATTGCGATGGTAATCCTCTTTTTTCATTGTTCATACCCAGACCATGAGGGAACACCTTCCATGTTTAAATGTTGGAGAAAAACATTGGTGTAACATTCGTTCACCTGCAAACGGCAACCAACATTGGATCGCTTTGTGCCAGAGACCTCAAATTTTGATTCGTCTGTGAAAAGTACCTTTTTCCACAGATTTGTTGCCTAACTTTCATGTTGTCTTGCCCAGTGTAGGCTCTTCTGCCTATTAATAGCCGTCAATAATATTTTCTTATCCACCGCATGTCCGTTGAGGTTCTGCCTGAAGACGTCTTTTCACAGTACTTACGCTCACCGCCTTTTCATTATTATGGTTGAACTCTGCTGATGAAACTGGAGCTATTTTGAAGCGATCACGATTACTTCTGACTATATATGTGGTATAGCTTTCTGATGTGACTTTTGGTGTACCCTTTCGAGGTCGGTCCATATTCTGGTCAGCATCCGCACGCATCTGCCAGGTATAATGAACACATCCGAAGGAAATATGTTCTTGACATGCTATTTGTCGCATGCTAAGACCGGCTGTACGTAAAGATAAAATGTCAGAACGTTTTTATATTGAAAGCTCCTTTCTTCGTGCCATTATCGATGTTTACTACATTTGAGTGCTCACTGGAGTTTACTGTTTGATATCTCGTGCATAACTACATGCCCCCCTTCTAACCTGGAACCCTTTCTACACATTTGTTGACGTACTATAAACGCAATCTAGTGAGGAAAGATTAAATTATGCCACCACAATCCAAATTAGGGCATGCAGTGCTTGGAACGTGAACAGCATAACAGCGGAAAGTTATGTTTTCAACGATTTCATTTTTAAAAACGTGGAACACTACTCTTAAACGTTATATTGAACGTGACATTCGAATCTGGTAACTAGTTATTTTTTATCTTACCTTCAGGGCGGTCGAAAACTTTTGAACTGCCGTGTGTATATATAGAGTTTCGATCGTGAAATGCACCCATTAGGGCATACAAAGCGCTGTGTTAATATTAACTCTGCGTACTTTCGGCAGCGTTTGATGTTGGTATTACATCTACCAGTCCACAGAAATGCTGTTACTAAGTATTCTCTTCTTTTACTTACGGACGCCAGGCTCTGAAGGAGTTAATTTAACTTAACTTATATTTTGAATCGAATTCTGGATCGTTGCCAGATAGTGATTCCAGCTGATGCGAACTACTTCTTTCAACGTGGAAAGTAGCATTCTGATTCAATCTTTTGCTGTAAAACTGTCGTCTCTGACTTTTCCGAGCAGTCATGTCTGATTTAATTTATTATTTAAGGAAGTGAATTTTCTTTAGCAAGATTGTAGCATTCAGTAGTACTTTGATGTTAATACAGCAACATGTTTACGGCAAAAGGAACTGCATCACAAAACTGGTCAAAAAGCGAACGAAGGGTAACGCGTTTTTGGGCAGAGGGACAAAATTCCAATTCAAGGGCCTTGCGTTACCCCAAACTGGAGCTGCATACGTCATCGAGGTGTAATCAGTGCCATGTACAACCACATCAACACCCTCCTACTCAGTGTGCTTAGCCTGATCAGCATTAGTTAAAGCCGTTTGAGCCTCGCGTTTGGTCGGTTGGTTACGTATTCTGTGCAGTCCATCCATGTTAATTTCCAGTCCAGCCAGACACCGAGGTACCTAACTTCGGCACAGAAACGTAGAGGGCTTGTGTGTAGTGTTATTGGTGTGCAGTGTTCGTGTTTGTGCAGTTACTTGCAAATAAACGGAAACGCTTCGCACTTGTCCATGTTTACTATAACACGCCATTGTTCCAGCTGCGACCGAATCCCCATTATCTTTCACTGTTCGTCCAATCCGCACGTTTGAACTACCGTCAGCTTGCGTAAAAATGGCATTATATTCATGTTTCAACAGCACTAGAATGACTGTTGATTGTCGACCAAGAGGTCTCGTATTTTGATTATTGTTTCAGTTAATATCATTTCGTTGAGCACGTTAGAGCTATTTGTTCATGACTACAGTCCCTATTCTCCGCCCCATGTCGCCGTACCTCGGTTATTATCTTTCCTTCCAACTGTTAGCGTAAAGTGGTGGCGCGCGCCTCGGCTTCGCAATTGGAGCAGACTGGGTGATACTCCTTTTGCTTCCTGCATTTTGTCTTTTTTCTCTTTAACGGTACTGAAACAAATCCAACGTAATGAGGTACTGTAACTGTTTGTCTGTCAGCTGGTACATTAGAAAGGTTTATAAAATTAAATTTGTGGTGTAAAATTTTTTTTGTAGACTTTGCCACATTTGTTAATTTAACCTAGTCTGGGTCAAATTGATACAGTTACAGGTCGAATTGGGACTCCTTTGAGAAGCTGGTACTTTGCCAGAATTCAGGGTAATACTAACCAAAACATTTATTTTGAAAGGGTTTTATTGTTTAAAATGTACTAACATATAAAAACAAAAAACTGTTATTCTAAAGATAAATTTAAAAAGCAATATAATGAATTTTGACATTTTTCCAATAAATTTCTTAGTTTTACAAAATTTAACATTTTTTAAACAACGTTTAAACATAAGATTATAAAAAAGCTTTAGGTAGCCTCACAGGCTCTTAGTTGTGGCAAGTCATTCTGATTCTGAAGAGAAACAAGGGTCTGATTGGCAGTTAACGCAGGTGTAAAAAGGGCTGTCTCGTTTGTATCTTGCCCTATTTTATTTTTTATTGGAGTATCTGTAAGGGTAATGGGTTTAGGGCGGAGGGGAAGAAGTTCCAGGCAAGTGACAAGGCAAGAAAGCTTTGCGTTAGTCTGGGTAGATAATAAGAGCAGTAGCCGTTTTCTTCCTATCTGTGACCTGACACGCAAGGGTGAGGTTATAGTTAATTATTGGGTATCGTGCAGTGCTAGATACCATTGTCATATCTTAGGTCATCATTAGAGAATCAATCCAGTCAAGGAATGGTAATGCTAAGGTTGGGCACCGGTGATGATAGGATCACAATGAGTGCCACCTTTCGTGGTCAGATATTTACCATATCCTGTGAAGTTTGAAAGAATTTCTCGGGGCAGACTTCAGAAAAACGTCGTACCTGAGCTCGTCCGCAGTCGCGCATGTGGAATTTCCATATAGTGCTAACATCAGGTGTGTCCTGCCTGTGTTATCACGTCTCGATATACTGAGAGTTTAACAAATTCACAGCTTGCTGTTGTTCCACGAGCTTTAGTAATTTCGATTTTCCTTGGCCAGAAAAAGAGGATGCGATACCACATCCTGTGGAGGCCTCATTGAAAAGGACAAATGCACGATCCAAATTGAAAGAATTACTGGAGTACCACACTACTGCTGATTTCCCTCTCGCCTGTTTATGGAAGTAAAAGTTCTGCAGTTGTTTGCTTGGCACTTAAGGAGACGTCAACATCGTTGCTCAACACCGCCACTTTGTCAGACTCTGCAACTTGGGAAATAGCAGTTTCCGCTACCAATGATCCGCATTTTCTTCTCGTGGCACTTGGATACCTCCTTCCTGAGACTTCCACATGAGCGTCAAAATGAAGCGGTTCCTGTCGCTCTCATTTGCGAGAAACGTCTCCTGAGGGACTGCAGCATTTGTTGTCTTTATCGGAAATGATATCTGATAAAGAACGAGGTGTCCTTAGACGTGGAGATCTTTCAGAAAACGTTGTTCCCTTTCAGTTACCCATGTTCCCCTTTGTGAAGCATCACTTGCGTTGCCATCGAAAATATCTGTGATTTGATACCTGTACTGCCTTCTGAAATGGGTTTCATATTTCAGACGGATGGCTACAAACTTACCTTTGATATGCAAAACAACGTTGTAGAACAAGTGACCACCTGCTTGATCGCTTGTTTTTACACGCACAAATCTTTTATATAACTATTTACACTGATGAACCAAAAAATTATTACCACCTGCTTAATAACTTGTTGGTACGGCAATGGAACGAAATACATCACTTACTTTGCGTATTAAGGATCCGACAGTTAGTTGGTAGGTTTTTAGAGGTATGTGTCATTAGATGTCGACGCCAGGTCATGCAATTCGCGTAAATATCGGGCCGCTGATTTGCGTGTGCGTTGATAGCTCCCGATAGGAACTCAGATAGGTTCCATAGATGAACATCGGTTGAATTTGGTCGCCGAGACATCGTGAGATCACTATAATGCTCCCCAAACCACTGTAGCACGGTTCTGCTACTAGACACGGACAATTATTCTTCTAAAAGATGATATTGGCATCGGTGAAGCCTTGAAGCATGAAGGGATGCAGCTGGTTCGCAGCTGTCAGCGTGTCTTCGATTACTACCACATCCCAAAGCACAGGAGAACGTCTCACACAGCATAATACTGCTCACACAGCGTGAGTCGGTGGCACGATGCGTTTTTCAAGCCGCTGTTCAGCTTGGTGACGGCATTTGTGAAGACCATCGACGTAGTGTAGCAAATTTGTCATTTACCAGAAGAGCCGACACATTTCTATTGATTGACAGTCGAATCTCGATGGTACCGTGCCAACTGCACTCGAAACTGATTATGTCGTTGGCTCAACAAGTGTACACGTAGTACTGTTCTGCTGCAGTTCTCCAAGTTCAACGATGTACCATGAACTTTGTGCTCTGAAACACTCAGCATTTTGCTGTATCGTCCTGTACAGAGGAGAGAAGATTCTGCACCCCACGTTTTGTGAAGAGCCGTATGCGTCCAACTATTTAGCGCCTGGTGATAGTTTCCCTGTCTTACCTCTTTCTGTAGATGCTATTTACAGTAGCGTGTGAACATTTGCCCAGCTTCGCCATTTATGAGATACTAGTTCACACTGTCTGTATCAAAATAATCTGCCTTTTGTCAATGTCGCTTATCTCTGTGGATTTCCCCTACTCAGCCTATATCTTCGCTAAGCTGATCCCCTGTCCGTGTCTTCTCTCCTTACATACTTCGTTACTACGTCCGTAGCACAACACAGGAAAAATGAGAGCGACTATCAATGGAAATATTATGAAAGCGGCGGAGGCAATCGCAGCCTCTGCTGTTGATGACATGTTGGTCGAGGGAGATCTGTAAATACTTCTATACGCGAAGGTGGGGCAGATTTATGGCCAGCGTTGCCTGACATTGAGGTACCTAACTTCTGCTTAGAAACGTATTTCGCGTGTGTGTAATATTATTTGTGCGCGGTGTTGGTGTTGATGCAGTTGCGTCGGTTTGAGAATGAACAGAACTGCGAACTGCTTAGCACTTGTCGACGTTTACTGTAACACGCAGTCGTCCACTGCGACTGAAGCCCCATGATCTTTTACATGTTAACTAATGACAAACTGCCTACATTCCATATCGATTTAATTTCATGACTGTGCTAGCCACTCCTCTGTAATTCTATTACTAAGTATTCTCTTGTTTCTTTATGTTCACTAAGCTCTAATGGGGCTAAAGGTAAAGCAGTTACAGCCCTCTGTCGCAAAAATTAAGTCTTTTGACCCGGTTTCGACAATTCTATGAGAGTTTTCATCAGAAATTAAACATTCAAATTGGCCTATAATATAAGTACAAAATTGTGGGGAAAATTTATTTATATAGAAGTGTAAGTACTGACCATCAATACAAGAAAGAAACAGTACTTACATGCCAGGCATGGAATAAATATCAAGCGATAAATTTTGTCACAAATTTTTTAAAGTAGAATGAGTGGAAAGCTAGCCACTACAGGCTGCCTGCATATGTCGAGCTTCTGCCAGCATATATCGAGCTACGGGTACCATCAGTTGAGGCGCCCGCGTTAACAACTGCGGGCAGGTGAACATTGCACCAAGAGTGCCATCTAGTATCCACAAGTTCAAACTGGCTACTTAACATTCAAATAAAGACAGACTAATATTTATTTTGTTTGACAGCAGTCGACAAGGTAACTTTATGTCTGCATCAGAGCTTAGAAGCACAGTTTATAGGATGAAAACACCATTATAGAAAATACAAAGAAGGCTGAATGACGCAGCCTGTAGAAAAAGAATGACGTGAAATGCAGCCAATATTAAACCTTTAATAAACGAAAATTTATGAGTCGACTTAGATAAAAAGAAAAATAGAACATTTCTGTAACGGCATGAGGAAACACGAAACCAAATATCAAGTAACGGCTTTATACCGTTGAATATTTACATTATACGTGACATGTAAGTATGGTTTCTTTATAGTACTGTTATCCCGTATTTACACTTTTATACAAAAAAAATTTCCCATAATTTTATACTTGGGTTATAGGCCAATATGAATGTTTAATTTCTGATGAAGGCACTCGTAGAAATGTCGAAACCAGGTCAATAGACTTACTTTTGCGACCGAGGGCTATAATTGCTTTACCTTTAGTTTGTAAATAGTCGCTGACTACGCAGCCATGTTTAAAACTGTAATGGGGCTAGTTTACTTTGTTTCAATTTTGAACTGAAATCTTGATTTTGGCTGGATTGTACTCCCACTTTATGTTAATATCTTCATTCATTATGGAAGGAAGCATCACTACACGATGGACATATTGGCCGAGCGGTTCTAGGCGCTACAGTCCGGAACCCCGCAACTGCTACGGTCCCAGGCTCGAATCCGGCCTCGGGCGTGGATGTGTGTGATGTCCTTAGGTTAGTTAGGTTTAAGAAGTTCTACGTGACTGATGACCTAAGATGTTAAGTCCCATAGTTCTCAGAGCCATTTGAACCATTCCGACACAATTTTATGCTGCGTTACAGCCATCTCTTATTTCACGTATCTCTTAATGAACATTAATTTTCTTTAGCAAGAGTTCACATTTCACTGAGAATTTGAAGTCAACACGTCATAGTATATACATAAAAAAAATTGGATCGCAAAAGTGGTTGAAACGACAACTGAGGCTAAATGGCTCTGAGCACGATAGGACTTTACTGCTGTGGTCATCAGTTACCTAGAACTTAGAACTACTTAAACCTAACTGACCTAAGTACATCACACACATCCATGCCCGAAGCAGGATTCGAACCTGCGACCGTAGCGGTTGCGCGTTTCCAGACTGTAGCGCCTAGAACCGCTCTGGCCGGCGACAACTAAGGGTAATACGTTTACGGCGGAGGGGAAAAAAGTGCCAGGCGAGTGACAAGGCAAAAAACCTTTGCGTTAGTCTTTTCAGTTAATAAGAGCAGTAACCGTTTCCTTCCTATCTGCGACAGGCCATGCAAGTGTTAGATTACAGTTAATTATTGGGTATCGTGCAATGCTTGATACCATTGTCATATCTTAGGTCCCCATTAGAGAATCAGTCGTATCACGGATGGGTACTGCCAAGGCTGGGCAGTTGTGTTGGTAGGATCGCGTCCGATTTTGGCCTTATCCTGTCGCGTATGAAAGATTTTCTGGGCGCAGACGTTACAAAAAGGTCGTACCTGAGTTCATCCGAAGCCGCGCGTTTGGAATTTCCATACAGTGCTAACGTCAGCTGTTGTCCTGCCCGTGTTATCACGTCTCGATACACTTGAGTATTTAACAAATTCACAGCTTGCTGTTGTTCCATGAGGTGTAGTTATTTTGCTTTTCCTTGGCCAAAAATAGGATGCGATACAAAATCCTGTGCAGGCGTGTTTGAAAAGTGCAAATGCACAGTCTAAATTGAAAGAATCAGTGGAGTACCACACTACTGCTATTTTCCCTCTTGGGTGTTTGTGGGAATACAATTTATGTAGTTGTTTCCTCGATGTTTCAGGAGCCGTCAATATCCTAGATCAACACTCCCTCTTTGTCAGACTCTGCAACGTGGGAAATAGCAGTTTCCACGATCAATGAATCCGCATTTTTTTCTGCTCGTGGCACTTAAATACCTCCATCCTGATATTTTCGCATGTGCGTCATAATGAAGCGGTTCTTGTCGGTCTCATTTGCGAGAAACCTTTCCTGTGAGACTACAGCATTTGTGACTTCATTGAAAATAATATCTGATAAAGAACGAGATGTCCTTAAACGTCGAGATCTTTGAGAAAGCTTTGTTCCCCTTTGTGGAGCATCACTTGGGTGGCCAACGAATATGTATGTGATTTGATATGCGTAGTGCTTTCTGAAATAGGTTTCATATTTCCTATAGCTGGCTAGAACGTTATGTGTTATATGCCAAACAAGCTTATAAAGGATGTAAACACCTGCTTAAAAGCTTGTTTGTTCGTCGTTGGAATTATATCCTTAAATGTCGAGATCTTTGAGAAAACTTTGTTCCCCTTTGTGGAGCATCACTTGGGTGGCCATCGAATATGTATGTGATTTGATATGCGTAGTGCTTTCTGAAATAGGTTTCATATTTCCTACAGCTGGCTAGAACGTTATCTGTTATATGCCAAACAAGCTTATAAAGGATGTAAACACCTGCTTGAAAGCTTGTTTGTTCGTCGTTGGAATGAAATATCCATCTGATTTTGCCTATCAGGGAACTGACAAATAGTTGGTAGGTTTGGGGAGGTACACTACCCTCAGTAAGGTTGGAAAAACTAGTAATTATAGACAATGGAAACGAAATACGATAGTATAAAAAAGCATTTTATTGTTTTCCAAATGTTTATTAAGCTCTAATAATACACAAGAAGACGCAACAAAGCGAACGACGGGTAACGAGATTTTGGGCAGAGGGACAAAATTCCAATTCAAGGGCCTTGCGTTACCCCAAACTGGAGCTGCATACGTCATCGAGGTGTAATCAGTGCCATGTACAACCACATCAACACCCTCCTACTCAGTGTGCTTAGCCTGATCAGCATTAGTTAAAGCTGTTTGAGCCTCGCGTTTGGTCGGTTGGTTACGTATTCTGTGCAGTCCATCCATGTTAATTTCCAGTCCAGCCAGACACCGAGGTACCTAACTTCGGCACAGAAACGTAGAGGGCTTGTGTGTAGTGTTATTGGTGTGCAGTGTTCGTGTTTGTGCAGTTACTTGCAAATAAACGGAAACGCTTCGCACTTGTCCATGTTTACTATAACACGCCATTGTTCCAGCTGCGACCGAATCCCCATTATCTTTCACTGTTCGTCCAATCCGCACGTTTGAACTACCGTCAGCTTGCGTAAAAATGGCATTATATTCATGTTTCAACAGCACTAGAATGACTGTTGATTGTCGACCAAGAGGTCTCGTATTTTGATTATTGTTTCAGTTAATATCATTTCGTTGAGCACGTTAGAGCTGTTTGTTCATGACTACAGTCCCTATTCTCCGCCCCATGTCGCCGTACCTCGGTTATTATCTTTCCTTCCAACTGTTAGCGTAAAGTGGTGGCGCGCGCCTCGGCTTCGCAATTGGAGCAGACTGGGTGATACTCCTTTTGCTTCCTGCATTTTGTCTTTTTTCTCTTTAACGGTACTGAAACAAATCCAACGTAATGAGGTACTGTAACTGTTTGTCTGTCAGCTGGTACATTAGAAAGGTTTATAAAATTAAATTTGTGGTGTAAAATTTTTTTTGTAGACTTTGCCACATTTGTTAATTTAACCTAGTCTGGGTCAAATTGATACAGTTACAGGTCGAATTGGGACTCCTTTGAGAAGCTGGTACTTTGCCAGAATTCAGGGTAATACTAACCAAAACATTTATTTTGAAAGGGTTTTATTGTTTAAAATGTACTAACATATAAAAACAAAAAACTGTTATTCTAAAGATAAATTTAAAAAGCAATATAATGAATTTTGACATTTTTCCAATAAATTTCTTAGTTTTACAAAATTTAACATTTTTTAAACAACGTTTAAACATAAGATTATAAAAAAGCTTTAGGTAGCCTCACAGGCTCTTAGTTGTGGCAAGTCATTCTGATTCTGAAGAGAAACAAGGGTCTGATTGGCAGTTAACGCAGGTGTAAAAAGGGCTGTCTCGTTTGTATCTTGCCCTATTTTATTTTTTATTGGAGTATCTGTAAGGGTAATGGGTTTAGGGCGGAGGGGAAGAAGTTCCAGGCAAGTGACAAGGCAAGAAAGCTTTGCGTTAGTCTGGGTAGATAATAAGAGCAGTAGCCGTTTTCTTCCTATCTGTGACCTGACACGCAAGGGTGAGGTTATAGTTAATTATTGGGTATCGTGCAGTGCTAGATACCATTGTCATATCTTAGGTCATCATTAGAGAATCAATCCAGTCAAGGAATGGTAATGCTAAGGTTGGGCACCGGTGATGATAGGATCACAATGAGTGCCACCTTTCGTGGTCAGATATTTACCATATCCTGTGAAGTTTGAAAGAATTTCTCGGGGCAGACTTCAGAAAAACGTCGTACCTGAGCTCGTCCGCAGTCGCGCATGTGGAATTTCCATACAGTGCTAACATCAGGTGTGTCCTGCCTGTGTTATCACGTCTCGATATACTGAGAGTTTAACAAATTCACAGCTTGCTGTTGTTCCACGAGCTTTAGTAATTTCGATTTTCCTTGGCCAAAAAAAGAGGATGCGATACCACATCCTGTGGAGGCCTCATTGAAAAGGGCAAATGCACGATCCAAATTGAAAGAATTACTGGAGTACCACACTACTGCTGATTTCCCTCTCGCCTGTTTATGGAAGTAAAAGTTCTGCAGTTGTTTGCTTGGCACTTAAGGAGACGTCAACATCGTTGCTCAACACCGCCACTTTGTCAGACTCTGCAACTTGGGAAATAGCAGTTTCCGCTACCAATGATCCGCATTTTCTTCTCGTGGCACTTGAATACCTCCTTCCTGAGACTTCCACATGAGCGTCAAAATGAAGCGGTTCCTGTCGCTCTCATTTGCGAGAAACGTCTCCTGAGGGACTGCAGCATTTGTTGTCTTTATCGGAAATGATATCTGATAAAGAACGAGGTGTCCTTAGACGTGGAGATCTTTCAGAAAACGTTGTTCCCTTTCAGTTACCCATGTTCCCCTTTGTGAAGCATCACTTGCGTTGCCATCGAAAATATCTGTGATTTGATACCTGTACTGCCTTCTGAAATGGGTTTCATATTTCAGACGGATGGCTACAAACTTACCTTTGATATGCAAAACAACGTTGTAGAACAAGTGACCACCTGCTTGATCGCTTGTTTTTACACGCACAAATCTTTTATATAACTATTTACACTGATGAACCAAAAAATTATTACCACCTGCTTAATAACTTGTTGGTACGGCAATGGAACGAAATACATCACTTACTTTGCGTATTAAGGATCCGACAGTTAGTTGGTAGGTTTTTAGAGGTATGTGTCATTAGATGTCGACGCCAGGTCATGCAATTCGCGTAAATATCGGGCCGCTGATTTGCGTGTGCGTTGATAGCTCCCGATAGGAACTCAGATAGGTTCCATAGATGTACATCGGGTGAATTTGGTCGCCGAGACATCGTGAGATCACTATAATGCTCCCCAAACCACTGTAGCACGGTTCTGCTACTAGACACGGACAATTATTCTTCTAAAAGATGATATTGGCATCGGTGAAGCCTTGAAGCATGAAGGGATGCAGCTGGTTCGCAGCTGTCAGCGTGTCTTCGATTACTACCACATCCCAAAGCACAGGAGAACGTCTCACACAGCATAATACTGCTCACACAGCGTGAGTCGGTGGCACGATGCGTTTTTCAAGCCGCTGTTCAGCTTGGTGACGGCATTTGTGAAGACCATCGACGTAGTGTAGCAAATTTGTCATTTACCGGAAGAGCCGACACATTTCTATTGATTGACAGTCGAATCTCGATGGTACCGTGCCAACTGCACTCGTAACTGATTATGTCGTTGGCTCAACAAGTGTACACGTAGTACTGTTCTGCTGCAGTTCTCCAAGTTCAACGATGTACCATGAACTTTGTGCTCTGAAACACTCAGCATTTTGCTGTATCGTCCTGTACAGAGGAGAGAAGATTCTGCACCCCACGTTTTGTGAAGAGCCGTATGCGTCCAACTACACTCTTGGAAATTGAAGTAAGAACACCGTGAATTCATTGTCCCAGGAATGGGAAACTTTACTGACACATTCCTGGGGTCAGTTACATCACATGATCTCACTGACAGAACCACAGGCACATAGACACTGGCAACAGAGCATGCACAATGTCGTCACTAGTACAGTGTATATCCACTTTTCGCAGCAATGCAGGCTGCTATTCTCCCATGGAGACGATCGTAGAGATGCTGGATGTAGTCCTGTGGAACGGCTTGCCATGCCATGTCCACCTGTCGCCTCAGTTGGATCAGCGTTCGTGCTGGACGTGCAGACCGCGTGAGACGACGCTTCATCCAGTCCCAAACATGTTCAATGGGGGACAGATCCGGAGATCTTGCTGGCCAGGGTAGTTGACTTACACCTTCTAGAGCACGTTGGGTGGCACGGGATACATGCGGACGTGCATTGTCCTGTTGGAACAGCAAGTTCCCTTGCCGGTCTAGGAATGGTAGAACGATGGGTTCGATGACGGTTTGGATGTACCGTGCACTATTCAGTGTCCCCTCGACGATCACCAGTGGTGTACGGCCAGTGTAGGAGATCGCTCCCCACACCATGATGCCGGGTGTTGGCCCTGTGTGCCTCGGTATGCAGTCCTGATTGTGGCGCTCACCTGCACGGCGCCAAACACGCATACGACCATCATTGGCACCAAGGCAGAAGCGACTCTCATCGCTGAAGACAACACGTCTCCATTCGTCCCTCCATTCACGCCTGTCGCGACACCACTGGAGGCGGGCTGCACGATGTTGGGGCGTGAGCGGAAGACGGCCTAACGGTGTGCGGGACCGTAGCCCAGCTTCATGGAGACGGTTGCGAATGGTCCTCGCCGATACCCCAGGAGCAACAGTGTCCCTAATTTGCTGGGAAGTGGCGGTGCGGTCCCCTACGGTCTTGGCGTGCATCCGTGCGTCGCTGCGGTCCGGTCCCAGGTCGACGGGCACGTGCACCTTCCGCCGACCACTGGCGACAACATCGATGTACTGTGGAGACCTCACGCCCCACGTGTTGAGCAATTCGGCGGTACGCCCTCGTTCAAAGTCCGTCAACTGCACATACGGTTCACGTCCACGCTGTCGCGGCATGCTACCAGTGTTAAAGACTACGATGGAGCTCCGTATGCCACGGCAAACTGGCTGACACTGACGGCGGCGGTGCACAAATGCTGCGCAGCTAGCGCCATTCGACGGCCAACACCGCGGTTCCTGGTGTGTCCGCTGTGCCGTGCGTGTGATCATTGCTTGTACAGCCCTCTCCCAGTGTCCGGAGCAAGTATGGTGGGTCTGACACACCGGTGTCAATGTGTTCTTTTTTCCATTTCCAGGAATGTATTTAGCGCCTGGTGATAGTTTCCCTGTCTTACCTCTTTCTGTAGATGCTATTTACAGTATCGTGTGAACATTTGCCCAGCTTCGCCATTTATGAGATACTAGTTCACACTGTCTGTATCAAAATAATCTGCCTTTTGTCAATGTCGCTTATCTCTGTGGATTTCCCCTACTCAGCCTATATCTTCGCTAAGCTGATCCCCTGTCCGTGTCTTCTCTCCTTACATACTTCGTTACTACGTCCGTAGCACAACACAGGAAAAATGAGAGCGGCTATCAATGGAAATATTATGAAAGCGGCGGAGGCAATCGCAGCCTCTGCTGTTGATGACATGTTGGTCGAGGGAGATCTGTAAATACTTCTATACGCGAAGGTGGGGCAGATTTATGGCCAGCGTTGCCTGACATTGAGGTACCTAACTTCTGCTTAGAAACGTATTTCGCGTGTGTGTAATATTATTTGTGCGCGGTGTTGGTGTTGATGCAGTTGCGTCGGTTTGAGAATGAACAGAACTGCGAACTGCTTAGCACTTGTCGACGTTTACTGTAACGCGCAGTCGTCCACTGCGACTGAAGCCCCATGATCTTTTACATGTTAACTAATGACAAACTGCCTAAATTCCATATCGATTTAATTTCATGACTGTGCTAGGCACTCCTCTGTAATTCTATTACTAAGTATTCTCTTGTTTCTTTATGTTCACTAAGCTCTAATGGAGCTAAAGGTAAAGCAGTTACAGCCCTCTGTCGCAAAAATTAAGTCTTTTGACCCGGTTTCGACAATTCTATGAGAGTTTTCATCAGAAATTAAACATTCAAATTGGCCTATAATATAAGTACAAAATTGTGGGGAAATTTTATTTATATAGAAGTGTAAGTACTGACCATCAATACAAGAAAGAAACAGTACTTACATGCCAGGCATGGAATAAATATCAAGCGATAAATTTTGTCACAAAATTTTTAAAGTAGAATGAGTGGAAAGCAAGCCACTACAGGCTGCCTGCATATGAGGCACTGAGAGCACAAGCGGACTAACCCCGGAGAAGTCAATATGGAGGAAACAGGTCTCATAATACGGGCCCACAAAATAATGTATGTTTGTGATACATTGCAGCCTTGTAACATGCATATGATGTAACTGTGGTTTTATTGAACAATATTTTGACATAGATAAATTACAAAAGTACTATATAGTAGAATATTAGCAGTTTTGTTGTGGCTTAGTCCATTTTCGCTCCAAGTAGTTGAACATTCTTAATGACAGGTCCGTGAGTACGCTGATGCATGTGACAATAGTATTCATTACTAGTATACATTGTACACATTACATGTAACATTTTACATTGGTTTCTGTAATGTTACGCATTGTGTTACATTTCAAAATCATCCACAGGCAATGTTTCTACAGCATTTGATGACGTTTGTAAAGTTTTGTAGAAATCATGATGAAGTGGAGGTACATACGGAAGCAAACTTAGCAGATCCTTCTTTTTTGCCTCTGTAATTACATTTCCATTAGGATAAAGCAGTTCGAGATTGCTGATGCATGTGGATGTTCGTTTGGCCACATCAATTTCCTGAAATGGCTCTTGGTTTTGGTTCGAGTATTTATACAATATTTTGAATCTGTTGGTTGCTTCATACCGCAGCCACTGTATGTTCAACCATTGTACTTTACAATTGCCAGAAGACATTTTTCGATTCGTGATGTTTCTTTCGAGTTGTTTTGTTGAAAAGAAACATTCCGCATTCATATTAATTACCTTGAATGGATTCCTTTTTCTGGCACTCACTACCACATCATTCCAGTGTTTAGGACGGTAAATATTAGGAAAATACTTTTTTCGTTTCTGAACTAAGCCAAAATCCTGATCACAGGGCAGGTACGAGTGTCCGCTAACTAAAAATTTATGGTCTATTTCCTTCACAGAGAACTCTGAGCTGTTGACAATGTATTGGCACAGTACAGCAACCTTTATGTTTCTATTCTGGCCTCCGCACTGATCAGAGTACATAATTAGTTTTTCAGTCCTGACAAAATTGCGTATGAAGTACAGCAAACAAGAACCAATTTCTTGTGGCCCTCTCGACGCAATGGATTCATGCCACAGAAACATGTATACATCATCATTGTGCATATTGTGGATGCCAAAGCAATATGTCCACAACTGACGTTTGTAATAGCAAACTCCAGTTGAGATGATCGGTGTAGGCAAAGTTTTCATCAAGTCAAATGTTATCACTGTAACGTTACCATCTGATTTGCTAAGCAATGTATCACTATGTAAACCTGCCCGTGCATACGCAGCTTTTTGCTGATGGAATTCACGTTCTGCAATTAACTCCGTCCTCTCCTTATCATTATCGGCAGCTGTTATTTTTACCTGCAAAGCATCACATGTTCGACAAGAGTCGGACACTGGTGGATGAAATGACAAATTGAAGTTTTCGTAAAAAATTTTGCGGAAAATAAAATGAGAAACGGGCATTTGCTCCTCTGCACAGTACAGTGAATACATGACTGATAAATTTAAATCTGGTCCTAAATACTTTCTACCGTTATTTTTATGATACGCATAATGGCTTTCATACGCCGGGAATTTTTCTATGAAACGTTTTACTACATCAACTTTGTGGCGAGGTGTTTTATTACCAGGTTCACCTTTACCTCTACCATCACGAGGAGGGGTGGCTTTTTCCCCTTTATTCTTGAGTACCCTATCGATTCTTCCAGCAGATACGGCTAAAGTATTCTGAAAGAATCTTTTGCACACCCTCGTTTCAGACCCATTTGAATTGAGCAAGTAATACAATCTCGTCTTCTCCCTACGTGAATGTTGCTGACCTACGTAAGACCGTGCTTTATCAACGACTTTAATCATGGTAAACAGGAAAGCCGACTGCAGATCGTGGCTGCCTAAATTATAAAACTCATTGAACACTTGTTCCTGCTGTTCTTCGTTGATGTGTTTGTGGCACTCATACCGGCACGTACACTCGCTGATTTTCCGCAATTCCTTTCGAGGTACAAGGTTACCCTTACGGTTTACATACTCTTGACCTAGAGCTCTCCGTTCTTTCCTAACGTTACGAAGCCATTTATCTTCGTTTCTAAGGCGCTTCTTTCCTCGGCTCCGTACCACGGCATCGTCGTTCGTCTCTGGCACGTCCTCTGGAACAGTTGTTGCTGCAGCCGTGCTCGCTCTCGCGTCTCCCGGCACTTCCCCATCGGACGCAAACATCTCTGTAATAACAATATCCATCCCTCAATGTAATATTAACTACACTACAGTAATGGTCAACGTGTGCATTGGTATCCACAGGCGAAGCAATTGCTCAACACAACTCGGCGGGCGGTAAAACATTGTTGTACACATAACATTACAAGTGATCGTTACTTGATTACACAAAATAGCAATACATAAAGTATTGTTTGTATGTCATTCTGTTTTCGTATGGAAAACAACCTGCATTTTCTGAACAAAGTCACCATTCGAGATACGGTACATCTAGACGTGTTTGCATATGAACGCGTTAGTGTACAATCGACAATGTTATCCGCAAAAAAGGAATGGAACACAATAAAAACTAACCTTCCAATTGCTCCTCCACGCTTTTCGCAGGGGCTGCCATGCTGATCAACTGAAATACACGTCCACGTGGTCACTGGTCCAATACGTTGTTCCACACTAAATACACAAGTCTTTCGTTCGCCGGCGTCACGCGCAATGGCAGTGGACGGAGAGCATAGAGCACAAATGGACTATGACGCATAGTCCACTCCTGCTCTCAACGGTATCTGTCGGCGGTTGAGTGCAACAGCAATGTTTACGTTGCTACATTAGACAAACCTTCAGATAAACAAACAGATCAACATGCATTGCATAATACTCGTATACTGTTATCACAACATGTCAATACCTCAAATTCACAAAAAGTGTGGGTTAGTCCGCTTGTGCTCTCAGTGCCTCATATGTCGAGCTTCTGCCAGCATATATCGAGCTACGGGTACCATCAGTTGAGGCGCCCGCGTTAACAACTGCGGGCAGGTGAACATTGCACCAAGAGTGCCATCTAGTATCCACAAGTTCAAACTGGCTACTTAACATTCAAATAAAGACAGACTAATATTTATTTTGTTTGACAGCAGTCGACAAGGTAACTTTTTGTCTGCATCAGAGCTTAGAAGCACAGTTTATAGGATGAAAACACCATTATAGAAAATACAAAGAAGGCTGAATGACACAGCCTGTAGAAAAAGAATGACGTGAAATGCAGCCAATATTAAACATTTAATAAACGAAAATTTATGAGTCGACTTAGATAAAAAGAAAAATAGAACATTTCTGTAACGGCATGAGGAAACACGAAACCAAATATCAAGTAACGGCTTTATACCGTTGAATATTTACATTATACGTGACATGTAAGTATGGTTTCTTTATAGTACTGTTATCCCGTATTTACACTTTTATACAAAAAAAAATTTCCCATAATTTTATACTTGGGTTATAGGCCAATATGAATGTTTAATTTCTGATGAAGGCACTCGTAGAAGTGTCGAAACCAGGTCAATAGACTTACTTTTGCGACCGAGGGCTATAATTGCTTTACCTTTAGTTTGTAAATGGTCGCTGACTACGCAGCCATGTTTAAAACTGTAATGGGGCTAGTTTACTTTGTTTCAATTTTGAACTGAATACTGGATTTTGGCTGGACTGTAATCCCACTTGATGTTAATATCTTCATTCATTATGGAAGGAAGCATCACTACACGATGGACATATTGGCCGAGCGGTTCTAGGCGCTACAGTCCGGAACCCCGCAACTGCTACGGTCCCAGGCTCGAATCCGGCCTCGGGCGTGGATGTGTGTGATGTCCTTAGGTTAGTTAGGTTTAAGTAGTTCTACGTTCTAGGTAACTGATGACCTAAGATGTTAAGTCCTATAGTTCTCAGAGCCATTTGAACCATTCCGACACATTTATATGCTGCGTGACAGCCATCTCTTATTTCACGTATCTCTTAATGAACATTAATTTTCTTTAGCAAGAGTTCACATTTCACTGAGAATTTGAAGTCAACACGTCATAGTATATACATAAAAAAAAATTGGATCGCAAAAGTGGTTGAAACGACAACTGAGGCTAAATGGCTCTGAGCACGATAGGATTTTACTGCTGTGGTCATCAGTTACCTAGAACTTAGAACTACTTAAACCTAACTGACCTAAGTACATCACACACATCCATGCCCGAAGCAGGATTCGAACCTGCGACCGTAGCGGTTGCGCGTTTCCAGACTGTAGCGCCTAGAACCGCTCTGGCCGGCGACAACTAAGGGTAATACGTTTACGGCGGAGGAGAAAAAAGTGCCAGGCGAGTGACAAGGCAAAAAACCTTTGCGTTAGTCTTTTCAGTTAATAAGAGCAGTAACCGTTTCCTTCCTATCTGCGACAGGCCATGCAAGTGTTAGATTACAGTTAATTATTGGGTATCGTGCAATGCTTGATACCATTGTCATATCTTAGGTCCCCATTAGAGAATCAGTCGTATCACGGATGGGTACTGCCAAGGCTGGGCAGTTGTGTTGGTAGGATCGCGTCCGATTTTGGCCTTATCCTGTCGCGTATGAAAGATTTTCTGGGCGCAGACGTTACAAAAAGGTCGTACCTGAGTTCATCCGAAGCCGCGCGTTTGGAATTTCCATACAGTGCTAACGTCAGCTGTTGTCCTGCCCGTGTTATCACGTCTCGATACACTTGAGTATTTAACAAATTCACAGCTTGCTGTTGTTCCATGAGGTGTAGTTATTTTGCTTTTCCTTGGCCAAAAATAGGATGCGATACAAAATCCTGTGCAGGCGTGTTTGAAAAGTGCAAATGCACAGTCTAAATTGAAAGAATCAGTGGAGTACCACACTACTGCTATTTTCCCTCTTGGGTGTTTGTGGGAATACAATTTATGTAGTTGTTTCCTCGATGTTTCAGGAGCCGTCAATATCCTAGATCAACGCTCCCTCTTTGTCAGACTCTGCAACGTGGGAAATAGCAGTTTCCACGATCAATGAATCCGCATTTTTTTCTGCTCGTGGCACTTAAATACCTCCATCCTGATATTTTCGCATGTGCGTCATAATGAAGCGGTTCTTGTCGGTCTCATTTGCGAGAAACCTTTCCTGTGAGACTACAGCATTTGTGACTTCATTGAAAATAATATCTGATAAAGAACGAGATGTCCTTAAACGTCGAGATCTTTGAGAAAACTTTGTTCCCCTTTGTGGAGCATCACTTGGGTGGCCATCGAATATGTATGTGATTTGATATGCGTAGTGCTTTCTGAAATAGGTTTCATATTTCCTATAGCTGGCTAGAACGTTATGTGTTATATGCCAAACAAGCTTATAAAGGATGTAAACACCTGCTTAAAAGCTTGTTTGTTCGTCGTTGGAATTATATCCTTAAATGTCGAGATCTTTGAGAAAACTTTGTTCCCCTTTGTGGAGCATCACTTGGGTGGCCATCGAATATGTATGTGATTTGATATGCGTAGTGCTTTCTGAAATAGGTTTCATATTTCCTACAGCTGGCTAGAACGTTATCTGTTATATGCCAAACAAGCTTATAAAGGATGTAAACACCTGCTTGAAAGCTTGTTTGTTCGTCGTTTGAATGAAATATCCATCTGATTCTGCCTATCAGGGAACTGACAAATAGTTGGTAGGTTTGGGGAGGTACACTACCCTCAGTAAGGTTGGAAAAACTAGTAATTATAGACAATGGAAACGAAATACGATAGTATAAAAAAGCATTTTATTGTTTTCCAAATGTTTATTAAGCTCTAATAATACACAAGAAGACGCAACAAAGCGAACGAAGGGTAACGAGTTTTTGGGCAGAGGGACAAAATTCCAATTCAAGGGCCTTGCGTTACCCCAAACTGGAGCTGCATACGTCATCGAGGTGTAATCAGTGCCATGTACAACCACATCAACACCCTCCTACTCAGTGTGCTTAGCCTGATCAGCATTAGTTAAAGCTGTTTGAGCCTCGCGTTTGGTCGGTTGGTTACGTATTCTGTGCAGTCCATCCATGTTAATTTCCAGTCCAGCCAGACACCGAGGTACCTAACTTCGGCACAGAAACGTAGAGGGCTTGTGTGTAGTGTTATTGGTGTGCAGTGTTCGTGTTTGTGCAGTTACTTGCAAATAAACGGAAACGCTTCGCACTTGTCCATGTTTACTATAACACGCCATTGTTCCAGCTGCGACCGAATCCCCATTATCTTTCACTGTTCGTCCAATCCGCACGTTTGAACTACCGTCAGCTTGCGTAAAAATGGCATTATATTCATGTTTCAACAGCACTAGAATGACTGTTGATTGTCGACCAAGAGGTCTCGTATTTTGATTATTGTTTCAGTTAATATCATTTCGTTGAGCACGTTAGAGCTATTTGTTCATGACTACAGTCCCTATTCTCCGCCCCATGTCGCCGTACCTCGGTTATTATCTTTCCTTCCAACTGTTAGCGTAAAGTGGTGGCGCGCGCCTCGGCTTCGCAATTGGAGCAGACTGGGTGATACGCCTTTTGCTTCCTGCATTTTGTCTTTTTTCTCTTTAACGGTACTGAAACAAATCCAACGTAATGAGGTACTGTAACTGTTTGTCTGTCAGCTGGTACATTAGAAAGGTTTATAAAATTAAATTTGTGGTGTAAAATTTTTTTTGTAGACTTTGCCACATTTGTTAATTTAACCTAGTCTGGGTCAAATTGATACAGTTACAGGTCGAATTGGGACTCCTTTGAGAAGCTGGTACTTTGCCAGAATTCAGGGTAATACTAACCAAAACATTTATTTTGAAAGGGTTTTATTGTTTAAAATGTACTAACATATAAAAACAAAAAACTGTTATTCTAAAGATAAATTTAAAAAGCAATATAATGAATTTTGACATTTTTCCAATAAATTTCTTAGTTTTACAAAATTTAACATTTTTTAAACAACGTTTAAACATAAGATTATAAAAAAGCTTTAGATAGCCTCACAGGCTCTTAGTTGTGGCAAGTCATTCTGATTCTGAAGAGAAACAAGGGTCTGATTGGCAGTTGACGCAGGTGTAAAAAGGGCTGTCTCGTTTGTATCTTGCCCTATTTTATTTTTTATTGGAGTATCTGTAAGGGTAATGGGTTTAGGGCGGAGGGGAAGAAGTTCCAGGCAAGTGACAAGGCAAGAAAGCTTTGCGTTAGTCTGGGTAGATAATAAGAGCAGTAGCCGTTTTCTTCCTATCTGTGACCTGACACGCAAGGGTGAGGTTATAGTTAATTATTGGGTATCGTGCAGTGCTAGATACCATTGTCATATCTTAGGTCATCATTAGAGAATCAATCCAGTCAAGGAATGGTAATGCTAAGGTTGGGCACCGGTGATGATAGGATCACAATGAGTGCCACCTTTCGTGGTCAGATATTTACCATATCCTGTGAAGTTTGAAAGAATTTCTCGGGGCAGACTTCAGAAAAACGTCGTACCTGAGCTCGTCCGCAGTCGCGCATGTGGAATTTCCATACAGTGCTAACATCAGGTGTGTCCTGCCTGTGTTATCACGTCTCGATATACTGAGAGTTTAACAAATTCACAGCTTGCTGTTGTTCCACGAGCTTTAGTAATTTCGATTTTCCTTGGCCAAAAAAAGAGGATGCGATACCACATCCTGTGGAGGCCTCATTGAAAAGGACAAATGCACGATCCAAATTGAAAGAATTACTGGAGTACCACACTACTGCTGATTTCCCTCTCGCCTGTTTATGGAAGTAAAAGTTCTGCAGTTGTTTGCTTGGCACTTAAGGAGACGTCAACATCGTTGCTCAACACCGCCACTTTGTCAGACTCTGCAACTTGGGAAATAGCAGTTTCCGCTACCAATGATCCGCATTTTCTTCTCGTGGCACTTGAATACCTCCTTCCTGAGACTTCCACATGAGCGTCAAAATGAAGCGGTTCCTGTCGCTCTCATTTGCGAGAAACGTCTCCTGAGGGACTGCAGCATTTGTTGTCTTTATCGGAAATGATATCTGATAAAGAACGAGGTGTCCTTAGACGTGGAGATCTTTCAGAAAACGTTGTTCCCTTTCAGTTACCCATGTTCCCCTTTGTGAAGCATCACTTGCGTTGCCATCGAAAATATCTGTGATTTGATACCTGTACTGCCTTCTGAAATGGGTTTCATATTTCAGACGGATGGCTACAAACTTACCTTTGATATGCAAAACAACGTTGTAGAACAAGTGACCACCTGCTTGATCGCTTGTTTTTACACGCACAAATCTTTTATATAACTATTTACACTGATGAACCAAAAAATTATTACCACCTGCTTAATAACTTGTTGGTACGGCAATGGAACGAAATACATCACTTACTTTGCGTATTAAGGATCCGACAGTTAGTTGGTAGGTTTTTAGAGGTATGTGTCATTAGATGTCGACGCCAGGTCATGCAATTCGCGTAAATATCGGGCCGCTGATTTGCGTGTGCGTTGATAGCTCCCGATAGGAACTCAGATAGGTTCCATAGATGAACATCGGTTGAATTTGGTCGCCGAGACATCGTGAGATCACTATAATGCTCCCCAAACCACTGTAGCACGGTTCTGCTACTAGACACGGACAATTATTCTTCTAAAAGATGATATTGGCATCGGTGAAGCCTTGAAGCATGAAGGGATGCAGCTGGTTCGCAGCTGTCAGCGTGTCTTCGATTACTACCACATCCCAAAGCACAGGAGAACGTCTCACACAGCATAATACTGCTCACACAGCGTGAGTCGGTGGCACGATGCGTTTTTCAAGCCGCTGTTCAGCTTGGTGACGGCATTTGTGAAGACCATCGACGTAGTGTAGCAAATTTGTCATTTACCCGAAGAGCCGACACATTTCTATTGATTGACAGTCGAATCTCGATGGTACCGTGCCAACTGCACTCGAAACTGATTATGTCGTTGGCTCAACAAGTGTACACGTAGTACTGTTCTGCTGCAGTTCTCCAAGTTCAACGATGTACCATGAACTTTGTGCTCTGAAACACTCAGCATTTTGCTGTATCGTCCTGTACAGAGGAGAGAAGATTCTGCACCCCACGTTTTGTGAAGAGCCTTATGCGTCCAACTACACTCTTGGAAATTGAAGTAAGAACACCGTGAATTCATTGTCCCAGGAATGGGAAACTTTACTGACACATTCCTGGGGTCAGTTACATCACATGATCACACTGACAGAACCACAGGCACATAGACACTGGCAACAGAGCATGCACAATGTCGGCACTAGTACAGTGTATATCCACTTTTCGCAGCAATGCAGGCTGCTATTCTCCCATGGAGACGATCGTAGAGATGCTGGATGTAGTCCTGTGGAACGGCTTGCCATGCCATGTCCACCTGTCGCCTCAGTTGGATCAGCGTTCGTGCTGGACGTGCAGACCGCGTGAGACGACGCTTCATCCAGTCCCAAACATGCTCAGCTCAATGGGGGACAGATCCGGAGATCTTGCTGGCCAGGGTAGTTGACTTACACCTTCTAGAGCACGTTGGGTGGCACGGGATACATGCGGACGTGCATTGTCCTGTTGGAACAGCAAGTTCCCTTGCCGGTCTAGGAATGGTAGAACGATGGGTTCGATGACGGTTTGGATGTACCGTGCACTATTCAGTGTCCCCTCGACGATCACCAGTGGTGTACGGCCAGTGTAGGAGATCGCTCCCCACACCATGATGCCGGGTGTTGGCCCTGTGTGCCTCGGTCGTATGCAGTCCTGATTGTGGCGCTCACCTGCACGGCGCCAAACACGCATACGACCATCATTGGCACCAAGGCAGAAGCGACTCTCATCGCTGAAGACAACACGTCTCCATTCGTCCCTCCATTCACGCCTGTCGCGACACCACTGGAGGCGGGCTGCACGATGTTGGGGCGTGAGCGGAAGACGGCCTAACGGTGTGCGGGACCGTAGCCCAGCTTCATGGAGACGGTTGCGAATGGTCCTCGCCGATACCCCAGGAGCAACAGTGTCCCTAATTTGCTGGGAAGTGGCGGTGCGGTCCCCTACGGTCTTGGCGTGCATCCGTGCGTCGCTGCGGTCCGGTCCCAGGTCGACGGGCACGTGCACCTTCCGCCGACCACTGGCGACAACATCGATGTACTGTGGAGACCTCACGCCCCACGTGTTGAGCAATTCGGCGGTACGCCCTCGCTAAAAGTCCGTCAACTGCACATACGGTTCACGTCCACGCTGTCGCGGCATGCTACCAGTGTTAAAGACTGCGATGGAGCTCCGTATGCCACGGCAAACTGGCTGACACTGACGGCGGCGGTGCACAAATGCTGCGCAGCTAGCCCCATTCGACGGCCAACACCGCGGTTCCTGGTGTGTCCGCTGTGCCGTGCGTGTGATCATTGCTTGTACAGCCCTCTCCCAGTGTCCGGAGCAAGTATGGTGGGTCTGACACACCGGTGTCAATGTGTTCTTTTTTCCATTTCCAGGAGTGTATTTAGCGCCTGGTGATAGTTTCCCTGTCTCACCTCTTTCTGTAGATGCTATTTACAGTATCGTGTGAACATTTGCCCAGCTTCGCCATTTATGAGATACTAGTTCACACTGTCTGTATCAAAATAATCTGCCTTTTGTCAATGTCGCTTATCTCTGTGGATTTCCCCTACTCAGCCTATATCTTCGCTAAGCTGATCCCCTGTCCGTGTCTTCTCTCCTTACATACTTCGTTACTACGTCCGTAGCACAACACAGGAAAAATGAGAGCGGCTATCAATGGAAATATTATGAAAGCGGCGGAGGCAATGATGACATGTTGGTCGAGGGAGATCTGTAAATACTTCTATACGCGAAGGTGGGGCAGATTTATGGCCAGCGTTGCCTGACATTGAGGTACCTAACTTCTGCTTAGAAACGTATTTCGCGTGTGTGTAATATTATTTGTGCGCGGTGTTGGTGTTGATGCAGTTGCGTCGGTTTGAGAATGAACAGAACTGCGAACTGCTTAGCACTTGTCGACGTTTACTGTAACACGCAGTCGTCCACTGCGACTGAAGCCCCATGATCTTTTACATGTTAACTAATGACAAACTGCCTACATTCCATATCGATTTAATTTCATGACTGTGCTAGCCACTCCTCTGTAATTCTATTACTAAGTATTCTCTTGTTTCTTTATGTTCACTAAGCTCTAATGGGGCTAAAGGTAAAGCAGTTACAGCCCTCTGTCGCAAAAATTAAGTCTTTTGACCCGGTTTCGACAATTCTATGAGAGTTTTCATCAGAAATTAAACATTCAAATTGGCCTATAATATAAGTACAAAATTGTGGGGAAAATTTATTTATATAGAAGTGTAAGTACTGACCATCAATACAAGAAAGAAACAGTACTTACATGCCAGGCATGGAATAAATATCAAGCGATAAATTTTGTCACAAAATTTTTAAAGTAGAAAGAGTGGAAAGCAAGCCACTACAGGCTGCCAGCATATGTCGAGCTTCTGCCAGCATATATCGAGCTACGGGTACCATCAGTTGAGGCGCCCGCGTTAACAACTGCGGGCAGGTGAACATTGCACCAAGAGTGCCATCTAGTATCCACAAGTTCAAACTGGCTACTTAACATTCAAATAAAGACAGACTAATATTTATTTTGTTTGACAGCAGTCGACAAGGTAACTTTTTGTCTGCATCAGAGCTTAGAAGCACAGTTTATAGGATGAAAACACAATTATAGAAAATACAAAGAAGGCTGAATGACACAGCCTGTAGAAAAAGAATGACGTGAAATGCAGCCAATATTAAACATTTAATAAACGAAAATTTATGAGTCGACTTAGATAAAAAGAAAAATAGAACATTTCTGTAACGGCATGAGGAAACACGAAACCAAATATCAAGTAACGGCTTTATACCGTTGAATATTTACATTATACGTGACATGTAAGTATGGTTTCTTTATAGTACTGTTATCCCGTATTTACACTTTTATACAAAAAAAATTTCCCATAATTTTATACTTGGGTTATAGGCCAATATGAATGTTTAATTTCTGATGAAGGCACTCGTAGAAATGTCGAAACCAGGTCAATAGACTTACTTTTGCGACCGAGGGCTATAATTGCTTTACCTTTAGTTTGTAAATGGTCGCTGACTACGCAGCCATGTTTAAAACTGTAATGGGGCTAGTTTACTTTGTTTCAATTTTGAACTGAATACTGGATTTTGGCTGGATTGTAATCCCACTTGATGTTAATATCTTCATTCATTATGGAAGGAAGCATCACTACACGATGGACATATTGGCCGAGCGGTTCTAGGCGCTACAGTCCGGAACCCCGCAACTGCTACGGTCCCAGGCTCGAATCCGGCCTCGGGCGTGGATGTGTGTGATGTCCTTAGGTTAGTTAGGTTTAAGAAGTTCTACGTGACTGATGACCTAAGATGTTAAGTCCCATAGTTCTCAGAGCCATTTGAACCATTCCGACACAATTTTATGCTGCGTTACAGCCATCTCTTATTTCACGTATCTCTTAATGAACATTAATTTTCTTTAGCAAGAGTTCACATTTCACTGAGAATTTGAAGTCAACACGTCATAGTATATGCATAAAAAAAAATTGGATCGCAAAAGTGGTTGAAACGACATGTGGGGCGGCGAGTAAGAAATGAGAAAATAAGTTCGTTTATACTGGAAATTATTGTTTGTTTGCATAAAAGCCTGCTTGCTGTTTGTTGTTAATGCTGTCTTTCACCGTTCTCAACACTTGCTCTCTATTTACTTTGTAGACCCCCAGAAAGCGATTTGACAAAACCTGAAGCCTGTAAATAGAGTTCCTAGTGCCCACTTCCTTGAGATTACAATTATAGCTGCAGCTTGTAGCTCTGTAGAGTCAGGAAGTTGTTCGGGATTTCTAATCAAAGACGACTTTCCAAAATAGTTGAGTATATTCTCAAAATCACAAATATACACACAAATATCCCTCCAACCTAACTAACAGAACAGTTCAGAGTCTATTGCGCCAATGCAACCATAAATGTCCGAAATAATTGTTGAAATGAATGCTCGCCATAATTTGATGAAATATCTCATCAAACGCCACGCTATATAAGTAGTAGAATGTCTGTCCCGCGACGGCACGTGAAAATACGACAATACGCACACTGAGGTTAGATAATGAAAATCATTCCCGAATTAACACTTTACTTGAAACGCTTTACTGGTTACGCGCTTCTCGAGTAACAGAATACGGCACCCGAGGCTGTTAGTAGCACTGATACTGGCGCGGCGCGATTCCCGACACAGATGGCGTGTCATTCAGCGTCTGGAGAGAACTGGGGCCTTCTTCCTCGCACAGTGCTCTTATATATAAAGCCGGGGTGCGGACCGCTGAGAAAACGCTCGATCAAATCGGCTGTCTCGACTAGCCGCTGTGCTAGTAACGCACCACTTCAAGTTGCATAATAAATTTTAGCTTCTCTTGCTGAAGGCCGATGAAGCTCCTAATTTAACTGTGCATTCAGCACGCAGGGAAGTATTGATAATAAATTTTTGACGTGGCTAACTTTAATAACTTAGGCGAGAGAATTAATTTAATTGCACTGCACTCAGCAGATGGGCTCTGAACTGTCCCTTCTGAGATCCGCTATTGCTATAATTTAATAGATATTTGAAAGAAACTTTTTACAGCTTCATCATCATAGCGGACCTCCAACCTATTAAAATCTAAACATCCTAGTATGATTTATAAGCTCACTTAATCTATCTTGCTTCCTCTAGTTTTGAGATGAAAACCACAAAATCATGAATTTACACTAACATCTTAATTTGTGAAATCCAAAGTACTATTTTTATTAAATCATTATGAAAGCTGAATCTAAATACAAATTTTGCAGTCTCTAGCTCTTTTCTGTGCCGCCAATTATTTTTATAGAAAACCGTCAAAATAAAGGAAACGGCTGAAGTTATCAAGCTGATATTTAACACACATTAGTTTATCATTATTCCAGACATACTAGGAAAGTTTTATGTCATTTGCTTGATTTTTAAGGTATTGCGCAACATCTATGACGTCAGAGCTAGCAGACTGACTAACACACAATGGAAACTGATGTGAATTTGCTGCAGCGTGAGTAGGCTGCTTCCCTACATCACCCTCTACTTAAATTTTTTTGTTTATGAATGTTAATGAATGAAGAAAAAAAATTAATTACAAAAAGGGAAGCAAGAGTACAATTTAAACTCCCTATGAAAAATCAAAATTGAATTATAAACATATATAAATATTAAAAGAAACTGATTTCCTACATTAATCATTTAAATTGCGGGCATTTTCACTGCCTCTTTAGAAATGTCATTACTCAAATTTTAAGCAAAGTCAATGAAATATTTTTGGCATACATATTGCCTTAGACTAACAAACACATAGAAATTGAAAAACTGTGAAAATCTTAGTTACATTAAATACATCAAATACATTTTTACACCCACAAATTCAAGGAAGATAACATGATACATAAACAGATGATTATTCCTTATCAGTCTTTTATAAACCTGAAAGAAAAGTTCACAACTAAATTTTTACACACGTGGTTGTAGCCGCTTTGGCTGGCGTCCTACACTTCCATTCACACGGGTAGAGGAGGGGAAGTTGCTATGGTGTGCGTCCTTCTCGATCTCTCTAAATTACAAGGGGAAAGGGGAGGGGTCACTGTGAGTTGTGTCCAAGTCACTCCACGCTTTCACGCAGCTACCAGGCTGCCATTATCTGGTTTGTCCTGTAGAACAAACAAAAAGAGTGCCTCAGACTCTGTTCACTTAACATCTAAGGGTGGGTCACAATGAAATGGGGATATATACATCTTAGCCTTCAATATGTTGCTGGAACAAAGTTAACAGAATCTTTTTCAATAATACTCTCGAGGTTACTTAATTGTCATAAATTGGTAAACAAATGGCTCAAAACGCCTTTAGTCATGTACTAGATAAAATTTATGCTCAAGACATACAATCATAAATCATATTTAGTCTGAATTTATTATTTCAGGGCCGGAACACTGAACCAATGCTCAGTACATTTCTGATACATTTGTCTTTTATTCACTTAACTGACTCATTTTTTTATTACTTCATTCTTAGAGATAGTATGAGTATATTTGATTAGTAGTTGTTCCTCAGCTTCTTTATACATGTGAGTAACTTTTGGTAATAGTACAGTTGCGAGTGTTCAAAACACACTACGTTTAGTTGATTACTAAATTCACTTATTGGTCCTCTGCTGTTGTCAATTCCACATCTGAAATTAGGTACTTACTTACTGTGAAGTGTATTTATGCTGAGCTAAAATAATCTTTTACGTCTGTCATTATGTTTTTCAATTATATTGCTAGTGTATGTACTTATTTGACACTCACTCATTAACATTTAAAGCATAGGATAGCACATTCATTTCATATTTTTAGTGTACTGCAGCTGATCAGTTTGCTCACGTGGCAATCCATTTCCACTCAATTGGACGCTGAAACCACAGGTAGTCTCTCTCAGACCTACCACTAAAATGCATCAAATAATTATGGACGAGCGTAATGCTAATTTCCTTAAACCTATAGGACACCATGAGCTACTCTGTCTCATTTAACATAAGGGTACCTATGGTCGCATTCACGCCTCCAACTTATAACCTGAATATGTGTAGGTGTATCCTGTCACACACTACACCAAAATAATGGCCCGCTCCAACCTTATAAATACTTCAGGGACGTGTCCTTCACGTCTCAACCACAAACACTGTTCAATTCTATTTCACTGCCATTCCTTGCTACACCAGGTGAGTTTATTCTTACCACTTATCTCCATATTTTACATAACACTAAGCACTCTCTCTTACTATTAATTAATTAGCTCTAATGCATACACTAGGTTTCACTACCACTTCAGATCCTGCTTGTACATGAATTTGTACTTCCTTTTAAATTACTATTATGGGACCATTTCCAATAAACAACACTTGTACTTACAATATTACCAAGCTTCTATACATAATTGTTACTCAAATACATTTTATCTTAATTACGTCATACTTCTCTATTGTCTGTCACTATTAGGTTTGTCATATCAGGTATTTTGTTTCACTAATCGGTGGATAGCATGGTTACATAATTCATGGCTTGATAGCCATAACGGATAATTTTAGTATTTGGAAAGAAAAAGCCGAAATTTTTGTGGACAGGAAAGATGAAGAATGAGTGAGACCTGAAAGGGAAAGAAGATCTCACACAGCTGGGACTGCACAGCTGCCACACTGTGTAGAGGTTACAGAACAACCTCCTCCCTACAGCATTCATTGGCTGCCTATGAACACGCCACGTCGATCTGAAAATACCTTATGATGCCTTTTTAGAACCTGTCTCAGTTCTTCCTTCTGATTGGCGGCAATCGTATCTATTTCCTGCAATTTAGCTTCTATCTTGTCTAAAATAATTGCTTCTTCTTCTTCTGTATTTAGCTTATTTGTACTAAGGTTAACATCCTCGTCCCAATACTTCCTATTTTTCAGAACTCGTATAGGCAACTCCCAAGTTTCATCATCAGTTACTACATGCTTATCACTAAAAGGGACTGTGATTACTCCTGTTATTGGCAAGACCATTTTTAACTGGCTTTTTTCGAAGTCAACAACACTTTGATATTTCGATAAGAAATCTATGCCAATTAAAACCTCAATACTCAGATTGTTTACAATTAAACATGGATGATCAATTAAATTACCAGTTATGTTAAAGGGCTGTAAAGCTTCTTGCTTTACTGTTTTCGACACCTTGCCAGTAGCACCAATTATTCTTAGTCCTGATACCCTCATTACTGTAAGCTTGTCCTTACCAGGTAATGCATCAAAGGAGGACTGAGATATTGCACTCACCTCACTTCCACTGTCTAAGAGACAACGTACATTGATACCTAACATATTCACTATTATTATAGGGTGGCTTATTCTAGGTTGTACAGGTGGTTCCTCAATTTCATCTAATAGTTCCTTTTGAATTCGTCTCCAACTAAAGTGATCGACATCTGTCTTCATTACATTTAGGTCACAGTGAGTAGGGGTTTCCTGAATTACACTTTCAGCTGCCTTTTCCAGTCTGTCTATTAATTTTAAATCGAAACACTGCACGACTTCATTACATTTAGTTTGCTGAACGTGACCCAAATTACTATAGTCTGAGCGATTCTGCGCCTCCAGACCGGGCATAACACTAGTTACAGCTAAACCACTTTTACTATCTTCGTCGGTTTCCCTCTCAAGTGACAACTGGTCACAGCTACTGGGTTCATCGACCCTCAACAGCCTACCCTCTACATTCTCACTTATCTCCTGTCCTAAATCTATTAATACATTATCAACATCCTGCACAGGCACTTTAGATAAGAGCACATCATCTTCATCGTAAATATAAGCATGAATTTCTTCTGCTTCTTCACCTGACAATTCAATATTTTGTAGCTCTTCCCTATCATTACACTGCTGCGCCTTCTCTTTCTCTTCCCACTTAGAAAGCGTCTCTAACACGGTATCTATTAAATACTGTGAGTGATCTAATATTTCTGTTGTATCCTTAGGTGCTACCGACTCTTCATCCACATAGTCAGTTTGAGTATTTTGATCTGTCTTACCAATTCCCTTAACTACTGGCCTAGGAAAAGTAACCGCCTGGTGAGCGCCAGTGTCCTCATAGACGGGAACTAGTTTTCCTGCCTCGGCCCACTACTGTTTCCTTTGTTTTCATTATAGTTAACTGGCATAGCATTACTTTCCGTACTGTGATTTACATGCATATTTCCTTTTGAAACAAAATTATTATCCCTTGGATGCCATTGTTGATTCTGATAATTATTCCCCCAATTCCTACCTCTCCTAGGCAGGCGAACACCTACTGTTCTAATGTTTACATTGCCATTTTGCTCGTTCCTAAAATTACTATTATAGTTATTGGCATTTCTGTTATTACGTGCTTGCTCCTCATTGGCAGCAACACGTTCTACACGTTCCAAATATTCAATGAAACGATCAAGATTGTCTCTAGGGGCAGATATAATTCTAGTTTGCCAATACCATGGCAGTTTGGCTTCAAGACCTAGTATAATCATCTCAGGTTTCAGCTTTTCGTCCAAATGTGACAACCGTGAAATCCATGACCTAGCAAATTCTTTAATAGACTCTTTGCCTGCATTGAAGCGTTTCCCACTCCAAAATTCTCTTAACACTTCATTTTGCTTATGGCTAGACCAATACTCATTAATGAAAGCAGTTTTAAATTCCGCTAATGTTTTACACTTTAACATTACATCAGCTGACCAACGCATGGCATCACCTGCTAAATGACTTCTAATAAATGAGATTTTCTCTCGTTCAGACCAAGTCGGTGGAATCACATCTTCAAAATCGTTCCAGAAATCTAGCGGGTGGATATTTTTATCTGGATCGAACCGCAAGAACTGCCGACACCCGATAAAAGCGGCGTTTGCAGCTACAACTTGTTGTACACTACCATTACCAGAAGTTACCGAAGCTACTTTACTTTCAATGTTAGCAATGTTAGTACTTATATTTTCTACTTTCCTCTCAACATTATCTACTCTTTGTACAATATGAGTAGTATTAGTTTTGATTGCATCTATGTCAGCTTGACATATGTTTACTTTGATATTAACGTCTTTAAATCTATCTGAGCACAGTTCAGATTCCGCTTCGATCTTTTCTGTTAACTTGTGCTCCAGCTTCACATCTTCCATTTGGAAATCTTTGCGAACCTCAGCAACTTCGGATTTTACTGTTTTATACATCTCAGAAAACTGTTGAGCAACCTTTTTCTTAATATCCTCATGATTGTAATCAATTTTGTAATTCAAACTGTCCAGATCCTCTTTCAACTTATTGCAACCAGCCTTGAATGTATCGTCCATTACCTCCAATCGTTTATTAAAATTAGTTTGACTGGCCATAATTTCAGACTTTAATTCAGCTGTCATTTGTGCATTACTGGCAGACATTTTTGCATTACTGGCAGCTATTGCTTGTAATATAACATTTAAATCAACGGCCCCAGTATCTTTGGGTTGCTCAATAGCTGGTTTCTTTTCACACTCAGGTGACGAAAAACTAGCTCCAATACCAGAATCATCAAAACTAAATGAAACTTCTGATTGATCAGACACGTCTAACTTCTTTTGTTTAAATTCTACTATCTCTGATGACTGTTTCATATTTAATTCACCAGAGAAACTATCCTCCAATAAACTTACAATTTCAATTTTCGGCTTTACTACAGGTGTCTCTATCACTGAATCATTGCCCCTTCCCACACTACTGTCAGGAGACAATACTTCATATTTTACTTGAACATTACTTCCATGCATATTTACAATTGAATCGTGGTCTGAATTTACATTTCCCTCAACATACATAGGTTCTAATTTAATTTTAAACTAGGTTTCTTTTGGCGGTTCCATCGCCGACAGTCTTTTAGTGCAGGTTAGTAAAATTTTTAACAACTTTTCACTTAACTTAGTTCCTTCTGCACGACGTTGTCGGCGCGGCGTACCAGGATTACTGAGGCGACGTGACGCGTTGAACTGCAGACGGCACTCCGACGGCTGTGATGTGTTTGCGTGGCCCGCAATGGCAGGCGCGTCTCCGGCTGCTGCGTCGGATGACTGCGGTGAGGTGAAACTGGCTTCTCGCGATGCTAGCAGCACCGCTAGACTCAGTGCCAGCTCCGTCAATCCAGATGCGATGTTAATCCAATTGCGTCGTCCACATGCACCCGTAACACTTTCACTGTTCTATTACTCAGCTGCGTGTCGCATTTCACTCGCGAATCCGAATAGTTAAAAATCGCTTTCACTTAGTAATTTCCCGGCCGATGCACCATATGTGGGGCGGCGAGTAAGAAATGAGAAAATAAGTTCGTTTATACTGGAAATTATTGTTTGTTTGCATAAAAGCCTGCTTGCTGTTTGTTGTTAATGCTGTCTTTCACCGTTCTCAACACTTGCTCTCTATTTACTTTGTAGACCCCCAGAAAGCGATTTGACAAAACCTGAAGCCTGTAAATAGAGTTCCTAGTGCCCACTTCCTTGAGATTACAATTATAGCTGCAGCTTGTAGCTCTGTAGAGTCAGGAAGTTGTTCGGGATTTCTAATCAAAGACGACTTTCCAAAATAGTTGAGTATATTCTCAAAATCACAAATATACACACAAATATCCCTCCAACCTAACTAACAGAACAGTTCAGAGTCTATTGCGCCAATGCAACCATAAATGTCCGAAATAATTGTTGAAATGAATGCTCGCCATAATTTGATGAAATATCTCATCAAACGCCACGCTATATAAGTAGTAGAATGTCTGTCCCGCGACGGCACGTGAAAATACGACAATACGCACACTGAGGTTAGATAATGAAAATCATTCCCGAATTAACACTTTACTTGAAACGCTTTACTGGTTACGCGCTTCTCGAGTAACAGAATACGGCACCCGAGGCTGTTAGTAGCACTGATACTGGCGCGGCGCGATTCCCGACACAGATGGCGTGTCATTCAGCGTCTGGAGAGAACTGGGGCCTTCTTCCTCGCACAGTGCTCTTATATATAAAGCCGGGGTGCGGACCGCTGAGAAAACGCTCGATCAAATCGGCTGTCTCGACTAGCCGCTGTGCTAGTAACGCACCACTTCAAGTTGCATAATAAATTTTAGCTTCTCTTGCTGAAGGCCGATGAAGCTCCTAATTTAACTGTGCATTCAGCACGCAGGGAAGTATTGATAATAAATTTTTGACGTGGCTAACTTTAATAACTTAGGCGAGAGAATTAATTTAATTGCACTGCACTCAGCAGATGGGCTCTGAACTGTCCCTTCTGAGATCCGCTATTGCTATAATTTAATAGATATTTGAAAGAAACTTTTTACAGCTTCATCATCATAGCGGACCTCCAACCTATTAAAATCTAAACATCCTAGTATGATTTATAAGCTCACTTAATCTATCTTGCTTCCTCTAGTTTTGAGATGAAAACCACAAAATCATGAATTTACACTAACATCTTAATTTGTGAAATCCAAAGTACTATTTTTATTAAATCATTATGAAAGCTGAATCTAAATACAAATTTTGCAGTCTCTAGCTCTTTTCTGTGCCGCCAATTATTTTTATAGAAAACCGTCAAAATAAAGGAAACGGCTGAAGTTATCAAGCTGATATTTAACACACATTAGTTTATCATTATTCCAGACATACTAGGAAAGTTTTATGTCATTTGCTTGATTTTTAAGGTATTGCGCAACATCTATGACGTCAGAGCTAGCAGACTGACTAACACACAATGGAAACTGATGTGAATTTGCTGCAGCGTGAGTAGGCTGCTTCCCTACATCACCCTCTACTTAAATTTTTTTGTTTATGAATGTTAATGAATGAAGAAAAAAAATTAATTACAAAAAGGGAAGCAAGAGTACAATTTAAACTCCCTATGAAAAATCAAAATTGAATTATAAACATATATAAATATTAAAAGAAACTGATTTCCTACATTAATCATTTAAATTGCGGGCATTTTCACTGCCTCTTTAGAAATGTCATTACTCAAATTTTAAGCAAAGTCAATGAAATATTTTTGGCATACATATTGCCTTAGACTAACAAACACATAGAAATTGAAAAACTGTGAAAATCTTAGTTACATTAAATACATCAAATACATTTTTACACCCACAAATTCAAGGAAGATAACATGATACATAAACAGATGATTATTCCTTATCAGTCTTTTATAAACCTGAAAGAAAAGTTCACAACTAAATTTTTACACACGTGGTTGTAGCCGCTTTGGCTGGCGTCCTACACTTCCATTCACACGGGTAGAGGAGGGGAAGTTGCTATGGTGTGCGTCCTTCTCGATCTCTCTAAATTACAAGGGGAAAGGGGAGGGGTCACTGTGAGTTGTGTCCAAGTCACTCCACGCTTTCACGCAGCTACCAGGCTGCCATTATCTGGTTTGTCCTGTAGAACAAACAAAAAGAGTGCCTCAGACTCTGTTCACTTAACATCTAAGGGTGGGTCACAATGAAATGGGGATATATACATCTTAGCCTTCAATATGTTGCTGGAACAAAGTTAACAGAATCTTTTTCAATAATACTCTCGAGGTTACTTAATTGTCATAAATTGGTAAACAAATGGCTCAAAACGCCTTTAGTCATGTACTAGATAAAATTTATGCTCAAGACATACAATCATAAATCATATTTAGTCTGAATTTATTATTTCAGGGCCGGAACACTGAACCAATGCTCAGTACATTTCTGATACATTTGTCTTTTATTCACTTAACTGACTCATTTTTTTATTACTTCATTCTTAGAGATAGTATGAGTATATTTGATTAGTAGTTGTTCCTCAGCTTCTTTATACATGTGAGTAACTTTTGGTAATAGTACAGTTGCGAGTGTTCAAAACACACTACGTTTAGTTGATTACTAAATTCACTTATTGGTCCTCTGCTGTTGTCAATTCCACATCTGAAATTAGGTACTTACTTACTGTGAAGTGTATTTATGCTGAGCTAAAATAATCTTTTACGTCTGTCATTATGTTTTTCAATTATATTGCTAGTGTATGTACTTATTTGACACTCACTCATTAACATTTAAAGCATAGGATAGCACATTCATTTCATATTTTTAGTGTACTGCAGCTGATCAGTTTGCTCACGTGGCAATCCATTTCCACTCAATTGGACGCTGAAACCACAGGTAGTCTCTCTCAGACCTACCACTAAAATGCATCAAATAATTATGGACGAGCGTAATGCTAATTTCCTTAAACCTATAGGACACCATGAGCTACTCTGTCTCATTTAACATAAGGGTACCTATGGTCGCATTCACGCCTCCAACTTATAACCTGAATATGTGTAGGTGTATCCTGTCACACACTACACCAAAATAATGGCCCGCTCCAACCTTATAAATACTTCAGGGACGTGTCCTTCACGTCTCAACCACAAACACTGTTCAATTCTATTTCACTGCCATTCCTTGCTACACCAGGTGAGTTTATTCTTACCACTTATCTCCATATTTTACATAACACTAAGCACTCTCTCTTACTATTAATTAATTAGCTCTAATGCATACACTAGGTTTCACTACCACTTCAGATCCTGCTTGTACATGAATTTGTACTTCCTTTTAAATTACTATTATGGGACCATTTCCAATAAACAACACTTGTACTTACAATATTACCAAGCTTCTATACATAATTGTTACTCAAATACATTTTATCTTAATTACGTCATACTTCTCTATTGTCTGTCACTATTAGGTTTGTCATATCAGGTATTTTGTTTCACTAATCGGTGGATAGCATGGTTACATAATTCATGGCTTGATAGCCATAACGGATAATTTTAGTATTTGGAAAGAAAAAGCCGAAATTTTTGTGGACAGGAAAGATGAAGAATGAGTGAGACCTGAAAGGGAAAGAAGATCTCACACAGCTGGGACTGCACAGCTGCCACACTGTGTAGAGGTTACAGAACAACCTCCTCCCTACAGCATTCATTGGCTGCCTATGAACACGCCACGTCGATCTGAAAATACCTTATGATGCCTTTTTAGAACCTGTCTCAGTTCTTCCTTCTGATTGGCGGCAATCGTATCTATTTCCTGCAATTTAGCTTCTATCTTGTCTAAAATAATTGCTTCTTCTTCTTCTGTATTTAGCTTATTTGTACTAAGGTTAACATCCTCGTCCCAATACTTCCTATTTTTCAGAACTCGTATAGGCAACTCCCAAGTTTCATCATCAGTTACTACATGCTTATCACTAAAAGGGACTGTGATTACTCCTGTTATTGGCAAGACCATTTTTAACTGGCTTTTTTCGAAGTCAACAACACTTTGATATTTCGATAAGAAATCTATGCCAATTAAAACCTCAATACTCAGATTGTTTACAATTAAACATGGATGATCAATTAAATTACCAGTTATGTTAAAGGGCTGTAAAGCTTCTTGCTTTACTGTTTTCGACACCTTGCCAGTAGCACCAATTATTCTTAGTCCTGATACCCTCATTACTGTAAGCTTGTCCTTACCAGGTAATGCATCAAAGGAGGACTGAGATATTGCACTCACCTCACTTCCACTGTCTAAGAGACAACGTACATTGATACCTAACATATTCACTATTATTATAGGGTGGCTTATTCTAGGTTGTACAGGTGGTTCCTCAATTTCATCTAATAGTTCCTTTTGAATTCGTCTCCAACTAAAGTGATCGACATCTGTCTTCATTACATTTAGGTCACAGTGAGTAGGGGTTTCCTGAATTACACTTTCAGCTGCCTTTTCCAGTCTGTCTATTAATTTTAAATCGAAACACTGCACGACTTCATTACATTTAGTTTGCTGAACGTGACCCAAATTACTATAGTCTGAGCGATTCTGCGCCTCCAGACCGGGCATAACACTAGTTACAGCTAAACCACTTTTACTATCTTCGTCGGTTTCCCTCTCAAGTGACAACTGGTCACAGCTACTGGGTTCATCGACCCTCAACAGCCTACCCTCTACATTCTCACTTATCTCCTGTCCTAAATCTATTAATACATTATCAACATCCTGCACAGGCACTTTAGATAAGAGCACATCATCTTCATCGTAAATATAAGCATGAATTTCTTCTGCTTCTTCACCTGACAATTCAATATTTTGTAGCTCTTCCCTATCATTACACTGCTGCGCCTTCTCTTTCTCTTCCCACTTAGAAAGCGTCTCTAACACGGTATCTATTAAATACTGTGAGTGATCTAATATTTCTGTTGTATCCTTAGGTGCTACCGACTCTTCATCCACATAGTCAGTTTGAGTATTTTGATCTGTCTTACCAATTCCCTTAACTACTGGCCTAGGAAAAGTAACCGCCTGGTGAGCGCCAGTGTCCTCATAGACGGGAACTAGTTTTCCTGCCTCGGCCCACTACTGTTTCCTTTGTTTTCATTATAGTTAACTGGCATAGCATTACTTTCCGTACTGTGATTTACATGCATATTTCCTTTTGAAACAAAATTATTATCCCTTGGATGCCATTGTTGATTCTGATAATTATTCCCCCAATTCCTACCTCTCCTAGGCAGGCGAACACCTACTGTTCTAATGTTTACATTGCCATTTTGCTCGTTCCTAAAATTACTATTATAGTTATTGGCATTTCTGTTATTACGTGCTTGCTCCTCATTGGCAGCAACACGTTCTACACGTTCCAAATATTCAATGAAACGATCAAGATTGTCTCTAGGGGCAGATATAATTCTAGTTTGCCAATACCATGGCAGTTTGGCTTCAAGACCTAGTATAATCATCTCAGGTTTCAGCTTTTCGTCCAAATGTGACAACCGTGAAATCCATGACCTAGCAAATTCTTTAATAGACTCTTTGCCTGCATTGAAGCGTTTCCCACTCCAAAATTCTCTTAACACTTCATTTTGCTTATGGCTAGACCAATACTCATTAATGAAAGCAGTTTTAAATTCCGCTAATGTTTTACACTTTAACATTACATCAGCTGACCAACGCATGGCATCACCTGCTAAATGACTTCTAATAAATGAGATTTTCTCTCGTTCAGACCAAGTCGGTGGAATCACATCTTCAAAATCGTTCCAGAAATCTAGCGGGTGGATATTTTTATCTGGATCGAACCGCAAGAACTGCCGACACCCGATAAAAGCGGCGTTTGCAGCTACAACTTGTTGTACACTACCATTACCAGAAGTTACCGAAGCTACTTTACTTTCAATGTTAGCAATGTTAGTACTTATATTTTCTACTTTCCTCTCAACATTATCTACTCTTTGTACAATATGAGTAGTATTAGTTTTGATTGCATCTATGTCAGCTTGACATATGTTTACTTTGATATTAACGTCTTTAAATCTATCTGAGCACAGTTCAGATTCCGCTTCGATCTTTTCTGTTAACTTGTGCTCCAGCTTCACATCTTCCATTTGGAAATCTTTGCGAACCTCAGCAACTTCGGATTTTACTGTTTTATACATCTCAGAAAACTGTTGAGCAACCTTTTTCTTAATATCCTCATGATTGTAATCAATTTTGTAATTCAAACTGTCCAGATCCTCTTTCAACTTATTGCAACCAGCCTTGAATGTATCGTCCATTACCTCCAATCGTTTATTAAAATTAGTTTGACTGGCCATAATTTCAGACTTTAATTCAGCTGTCATTTGTGCATTACTGGCAGACATTTTTGCATTACTGGCAGCTATTGCTTGTAATATAACATTTAAATCAACGGCCCCAGTATCTTTGGGTTGCTCAATAGCTGGTTTCTTTTCACACTCAGGTGACGAAAAACTAGCTCCAATACCAGAATCATCAAAACTAAATGAAACTTCTGATTGATCAGACACGTCTAACTTCTTTTGTTTAAATTCTACTATCTCTGATGACTGTTTCATATTTAATTCACCAGAGAAACTATCCTCCAATAAACTTACAATTTCAATTTTCGGCTTTACTACAGGTGTCTCTATCACTGAATCATTGCCCCTTCCCACACTACTGTCAGGAGACAATACTTCATATTTTACTTGAACATTACTTCCATGCATATTTACAATTGAATCGTGGTCTGAATTTACATTTCCCTCAACATACATAGGTTCTAATTTAATTTTAAACTAGGTTTCTTTTGGCGGTTCCATCGCCGACAGTCTTTTAGTGCAGGTTAGTAAAATTTTTAACAACTTTTCACTTAACTTAGTTCCTTCTGCACGACGTTGTCGGCGCGGCGTACCAGGATTACTGAGGCGACGTGACGCGTTGAACTGCAGACGGCACTCCGACGGCTGTGATGTGTTTGCGTGGCCCGCAATGGCAGGCGCGTCTCCGGCTGCTGCGTCGGATGACTGCGGTGAGGTGAAACTGGCTTCTCGCGATGCTAGCAGCACCGCTAGACTCAGTGCCAGCTCCGTCAATCCAGATGCGATGTTAATCCAATTGCGTCGTCCACATGCACCCGTAACACTTTCACTGTTCTATTACTCAGCTGCGTGTCGCATTTCACTCGCGAATCCGAATAGTTAAAAATCGCTTTCACTTAGTAATTTCCCGGCCGATGCACCATATGTGGGGCGGCGAGTAAGAAATGAGAAAATAAGTTCGTTTATACTGGAAATTATTGTTTGTTTGCATAAAAGCCTGCTTGCTGTTTGTTGTTAATGCTGTCTTTCACCGTTCTCAACACTGGCTCTCTATTTACTTTGTAGACCCCCAGAAAGCGATTTGACAAAACCTGAAGCCTGTAAATAGAGTTCCTAGTGCCCACTTCCTTGAGATTACAATTATAGCTGCAGCTTGTAGCTCTGTAGAGTCAGGAAGTTGTTCGGGATTTCTAATCAAAGACGACTTTCCAAAATAGTTGAGTATATTCTCAAAATCACAAATATACACACAAATATCCCTCCAACCTAACTAACAGAACAGTTCAGAGTCTATTGCGCCAATGCAACCATAAATGTCCGAAATAATTGTTGAAATGAATGCTCGCCATAATTTGATGAAATATCTCATCAAACGCCACGCTATATAAGTAGTAGAATGTCTGTCCCGCGACGGCACGTGAAAATACGACAATACGCACACTGAGGTTAGATAATGAAAATCATTCCCGAATTAACACTTTACTTGAAACGCTTTACTGGTTACGCGCTTCTCGAGTAACAGAATACGGCACCCGAGGCTGTTAGTAGCACTGATACTGGCGCGGCGCGATTCCCGACACAGATGGCGTGTCATTCAGCGTCTGGAGAGAACTGGGGCCTTCTTCCTCGCACAGTGCTCTTATATATAAAGCCGGGGTGCGGACCGCTGAGAAAACGCTCGATCAAATCGGCTGTCTCGACTAGCCGCTGTGCTAGTAACGCACCACTTCAAGTTGCATAATAAATTTTAGCTTCTCTTGCTGAAGGCCGATGAAGCTCCTAATTTAACTGTGCATTCAGCACGCAGGGAAGTATTGATAATAAATTTTTGACGTGGCTAACTTTAATAACTTAGGCGAGAGAATTAATTTAATTGCACTGCACTCAGCAGATGGGCTCTGAACTGTCCCTTCTGAGATCCGCTATTGCTATAATTTAATAGATATTTGAAAGAAACTTTTTACAGCTTCATCATCATAGTGGACCTCCAACCTATTAAAATCTAAACATCCTAGTATGATTTATAAGCTCACTTAATCTATCTTGCTTCCTCTAGTTTTGAGATGAAAACCACAAAATCATGAATTTACACTAACATCTTAATTTGTGAAATCCAAAGTACTATTTTTATTAAATCATTATGAAAGCTGAATCTAAATACAAATTTTGCAGTCTCTAGCTCTTTTCTGTGCCGCCAATTATTTTTATAGAAAACCGTCAAAATAAAGGAAACGGCTGAAGTTATCAAGCTGATATTTAACACACATTAGTTTATCATTATTCCAGACATACTAGGAAAGTTTTATGTCATTTGCTTGATTTTTAAGGTATTGCGCAACATCTATGACGTCAGAGCTAGCAGACTGACTAACACACAATGGAAACTGATGTGAATTTGCTGCAGCGTGAGTAGGCTGCTTCCCTACAGACAACTGAGGCTAAATGGCTCTGAGCACGATAGGACTTTACTGCTGTGGTCATCAGTTACCTAGAACTTAGAACTACTTAAACCTAACTGACCTAAGTACATCACACACATCCATGCCCGAAGCAGGATTCGAACCTGCGACCGTAGCGGTTGCGCGTTTCCAGACTGTAGCGCCTAGAACCGCTCTGGCCGGCGACAACTAAGGGTAATACGTTTACGGCGGAGGGGAAAAAAGTGCCAGGCGAGTGACAAGGCAAAAAACCTTTGCGTTAGTCTTTTCAGTTAATAAGAGCAGTAACCGTTTCCTTCCTATCTGCGACAGGCCATGCAAGTGTTAGATTACAGTTAATTATTGGGTATCGTGCAATGCTTGATACCATTGTCATATCTTAGGTCCCCATTAGAGAATCAGTCGTATCACGGATGGGTACTGCCAAGGCTGGGCAGTTGTGTTGGTAGGATCGCGTCCGATTTTGGCCTTATCCTGTCGCGTATGAAAGATTTTCTGGGCGCAGACGTTACAAAAAGGTCGTACCTGAGTTCATCCGAAGCCGCGCGTTTGGAATTTCCATACAGTGCTAACGTCAGCTGTTGTCCTGCCCGTGTTATCACGTCTCGATACACTTGAGTATTTAACAAATTCACAGCTTGCTGTTGTTCCATGAGGTGTAGTTATTTTGCTTTTCCTTGGCCAAAAATAGGATGCGATACAAAATCTTGTGCAGGCGTGTTTGAAAAGTGCAAATGCACAGTCTAAATTGAAAGAATCAGTGGAGTACCACACTACTGCTATTTTCCCTCTTGGGTGTTTGTGGGAATACAATTTATGTAGTTGTTTCCTCGATGTTTCAGGAGCCGTCAATATCCTAGATCAACACTCCCTCTTTGTCAGACTCTGCAACGTGGGAAATAGCAGTTTCCACGATCAATGAATCCGCATTTTTTTCTGCTCGTGGCACTTAAATACCCTATCCTGATATTTTCGCATGTGCGTCATAATGAAGCGGTTCTTGTCGGTCTCATTTGCGAGAAACCTTTCCTGTGAGACTACAGCATTTGTGACTTCATTGAAAATAATATCTGATAAAGAACGAGATGTCCTTAAACGTCGAGATCTTTGAGAAAACTTTGTTCCCCTTTGTGGAGCATCACTTGGGTGGCCATCGAATATGTATGTGATTTGATATGCGTAGTGCTTTCTGAAATAGGTTTCATATTTCCTACAGCTGGCTACAACGTTATCTGTTATATGCCAAACAAGCTTATAAAGGATGTAAACACCTGCTTGAAAGCTTGTTTGTTCGTCGTTTGAATGAAATATCCATCTGATTCTGCCTATCAGGGAACTGACAAATAGTTGGTAGGTTTGGGGAGGTACACTACCCTCAGTAAGGTTGGAAAAACTAGTAATTATAGACAATGGAAACGAAATACGATAGTATAAAAAAGCATTTTATTGTTTTCCAAATGTTTATTAAGCTCTAATAATAAACAAGAAGACGCAACAAAGCGAACGAAGGGTAACGAGTTTTTGGGCAGAGGGACAAAATTCCAATTCAAGGGCCTTGCGTTACCCCAAACTGGAGCTGCATACGTCATCGAGGTGTAATCAGTGCCATGTACAACCACATCAACACCCTCCTACTCAGTGTGCTTAGCCTGATCAGCATTAGTTAAAGCTGTTTGAGCCTCGCGTTTGGTCGGTTGGTTACGTATTCTGTGCAGTCCATCCATGTTAATTTCCAGTCCAGCCAGACACCGAGGTACCTAACTTCGGCACAGAAACGTAGAGGGCTTGTGTGTAGTGTTATTGGTGTGCAGTGTTCGTGTTTGTGCAGTTACTTGCAAATAAACGGAAACGCTTCGCACTTGTCCATGTTTACTATAACACGCCATTGTTCCAGCTGCGACCGAATCCCCATTATCTTTCACTGTTCGTCCAATCCGCACGTTTGAACTACCGTCAGCTTGCGTAAAAATGGCATTATATTCATGTTTCAACAGCACTAGAATGACTGTTGATTGTCGACCAAGAGGTCTCGTATTTTGATTATTGTTTCAGTTAATATCATTTCGTTGAGCACGTTAGAGCTATTTGTTCATGACTACAGTCCCTTTTCTCCGCCCCATGTCGCCGTACCTCGGTTATTATCTTTCCTTCCAACTGTTAGCGTAAAGTGGTGGCGCGCGCCTCGGCTTCGCAATTGGAGCAGACTGGGTGATACGCCTTTTGCTTCCTGCATTTTGTCTTTTTTCTCTTTAACGGTACTGAAACAAATCCAACGTAATGAGGTACTGTAACTGTTTGTCTGTCAGCTGGTACATTAGAAAGGTTTATAAAATTAAATTTGTGGTGTAAAATTTTTTTTGTAGACTTTGCCACATTTGTTAATTTAACCTAGTCTGGGTCAAATTGATACAGTTACAGGTCGAATTGGGACTCCTTTGAGAAGCTGGTACTTTGCCAGAATTCAGGGTAATACTAACCAAAACATTTATTTTGAAAGGGTTTTATTGTTTAAAATGTACTAACATATAAAAACAAAAAACTGTTATTCTAAAGATAAATTTAAAAAGCAATATAATGAATTTTGACATTTTTCCAATAAATTTCTTAGTTTTACAAAATTTAACATTTTTTAAACAACGTTTAAACATAAGATTATAAAAAAGCTTTAGATAGCCTCACAGGCTCTTAGTTGTGGCAAGTCATTCTGATTCTGAAGAGAAACAAGGGTCTGATTGGCAGTTAACGCAGGTGTAAAAAGGGCTGTCTCGTTTGTATCTTGCCCTATTTTATTTTTTATTGGAGTATCTGTAAGGGTAATGGGTTTAGGGCGGAGGGGAAGAAGTTCCAGGCAAGTGACAAGGCAAGAAAGCTTTGCGTTAGTCTGGGTAGATAATAAGAGCAGTAGCCGTTTTCTTCCTATCTGTGACCTGACACGCAAGGGTGAGGTTATAGTTAATTATTGGGTATCGTGCAGTGCTAGATACCATTGTCATATCTTAGGTCATCATTAGAGAATCAATCCAGTCAAGGAATGGTAATGCTAAGGTTGGGCACCGGTGATGATAGGATCACAATGAGTGCCACCTTTCGTGGTCAGATATTTACCATATCCTGTGAAGTTTGAAAGAATTTCTCGGGGCAGACTTCAGAAAAACGTCGTACCTGAGCTCGTCCGCAGTCGCGCATGTGGAATTTCCATATAGTGCTAACATCAGGTGTGTCCTGCCTGTGTTATCACGTCTCGATATACTGAGAGTTTAACAAATTCACAGCTTGCTGTTGTTCCACGAGCTTTAGTAATTTCGATTTTCCTTGGCCAGAAAAAGAGGATGCGATACCACATCCTGTGGAGGCCTCATTGAAAAGGACAAATGCACGATCCAAATTGAAAGAATTACTGGAGTACCACACTACTGCTGATTTCCCTCTCGCCTGTTTATGGAAGTAAAAGTTCTGCAGTTGTTTGCTTGGCACTTAAGGAGACGTCAATATCGTTGCTCAACACCGCCACTTTGTCAGACTCTGCAACTTGGGAAATAGCAGTTTCCGCTACCAATGATCCGCATTTTCTTCTCGTGGCACTTGAATACCTCCTTCCTGAGACTTCCACATGAGCGTCAAAATGAAGCGGTTCCTGTCGCTCTCATTTGCGAGAAACGTCTCCTGAGGGACTGCAGCATTTGTTGTCTTTATCGGAAATGATATCTGATAAAGAACGAGGTGTCCTTAGACGTGGAGATCTTTCAGAAAACGTTGTTCCCTTTCAGTTACCCATGTTCCCCTTTGTGAAGCATCACTTGCGTTGCCATCGAAAATATCTGTGATTTGATACCTGTACTGCCTTCTGAAATGGGTTTCATATTTCAGACGGATGGCTACAAACTTACCTTTGATATGCAAAACAACGTTGTAGAACAAGTGACCACCTGCTTGATCGCTTGTTTTTACACGCACAAATCTTTTATATAACTATTTACACTGATGAACCAAAAAATTATTACCACCTGCTTAATAACTTGTTGGTACGGCAATGGAACGAAATACATCACTTACTTTGCGTATTAAGGATCCGACAGTTAGTTGGTAGGTTTTTAGAGGTATGTGTCATTAGATGTCGACGCCAGGTCATGCAATTCGCGTAAATATCGGGCCGCTGATTTGCGTGTGCGTTGATAGCTCCCGATAGGAACTCAGATAGGTTCCATAGATGTACATCGGGTGAATTTGGTCGCCGAGACATCGTGAGATCACTATAATGCTCCCCAAACCACTGTAGCACGGTTCTGCTACTAGACACGGACAATTATTCTTCTAAAAGATGATATTGGCATCGGTGAAGCCTTGAAGCATGAAGGGATGCAGCTGGTTCGCAGCTGTCAGCGTGTCTTCGATTACTACCACATCCCAAAGCACAGGAGAACGCCTCACACAGCATAATACTGCTCACACAGCGTGAGTCGGTGGCACGATGCGTTTTTCAAGCCGCTGTTCAGCTTGGTGACGGCATTTGTGAAGACCATCGACGTAGTGTAGCAAATTTGTCATTTACCCGAAGAGCCGACACATTTCTATTGATTGACAGTCGAATCTCGATGGTACCGTGCCAACTGCACTCGAAACTGATTATGTCGTTGGCTCAACAAGTGTACACGTAGTACTGTTCTGCTGCAGTTCTCCAAGTTCAACGATGTACCATGAACTTTGTGCTCTGAAACAATCAGCATTTTGCTGTATCGTCCTGTACAGAGGAGAGAAGATTCTGCACCCCACGTTTTGTGAAGAGCCGTATGCGTCCAACTACACTCTTGGAAATTGAAGTAAGAACACCGTGAATTCATTGTCCCAGGAATGGGAAACTTTACTGACACATTCCTGGGGTCAGTTACATCACATGATCTCACTGACAGAATCACAGGCACATAGACACTGGCAACAGAGCATGCACAATGTCGGCACTAGTACAGTGTATATCCACTTTTCGCAGCAATGCAGGCTGCTATTCTCCCATGGAGACGATCGTAGAGATGCTGGATGTAGTCCTGTGGAACGGCTTGCCATGCCATGTCCACCTGTCGCCTCAGTTGGATCAGCGTTCGTGCTGGACGTGCAGACCGCGTGAGACGACGGTTCATCCAGTCCCAAACATGCTCAATGGGGGACAGATCCGGAGATCTTGCTGGCCAGGGTAGTTGACTTACACCTTCTAGAGCACGTTGGGTGGCACGGGATACATGCGGACGTGCATTGTCCTGTTGGAACAGCAAGTTCCCTTGCCGGTCTAGGAATGGTAGAACGATGGGTTCGATGACGGTTTGGATGTACCGTGCACTATTCAGTGTCCCCTCGACGATCACCAGTGGTGTACGGCCAGTGTAGGAGATCGCTCCCCACACCATGATGCCGGGTGTTGGCCCTGTGTGCCTCGGTCGTATGCAGTCCTGATTGTGGCGCTCACCTGCACGGCGCCAAACACGCATACGACCATCATTGGCACCAAGGCAGAAGCGACTCTCATCGCTGAAGACAACACGTCTCCATTCGTCCCTCCATTCACGCCTGTCGCGACACCACTGGAGGCGGGCTGCACGATGTTGGGGCGTGAGCGGAAGACGGCCAAACGGTGTGCGGGACCGTAGCCCAGCTTCATGGAGACGGTTGCGAATGGTCCTCGCCGATACCCCAGGGGCAACAGTGTCCCTAATTTGCTGGGAAGTGGCGGTGCGGTCCCCTACGGTCTTGGCGTGCATCCGTGCGTCGCTGCGGTCCGGTCCCAGGTCGACGGGCACGTGCACCTTCCGCCGACCACTGGCGACAACATCGATGTACTGTGGAGACCTCACGCCCCACGTGTTGAGCAATTCGGCGGTACGCCCTCGCTCAAAGTCCGTCAACTGCACATACGGTTCACGTCCACGCTGTCGCGGCATGCTACCAGTGTTAAAGACTGCGATGGAGCTCCGTATGCCACGGCAAACTGGCTGACACTGACGGCGGCGGTGCACAAATGCTGCGCAGCTAGCGCCATTCGACGGCCAACACCGCGGTTCCTGGTGTGTCCGCTGTGCCGTGCGTGTGATCATTGCTTGTACAGCCCTCTCCCAGTGTCCGGAGCAAGTATGGTGGGTCTGACACACCGGTGTCAATGTGTTCTTTTTTCCATTTCCAGGAGTGTATTTAGCGCCTGGTGATAGTTTCCCTGTCTTACCTCTTTCTGTAGATGCTATTTACAGTAGCGTGTGAACATTTGCCCAGCTTCGCCATTTATGAGATACTAGTTCACACTGTCTGTATCAAAATAATCTGCCTTTTGTCAATGTCGCTTATCTCTGTGGATTTCCCCTACTCAGCCTATATCTTCGCTAAGCTGATCCCCTGTCCGTGTCTTCTCTCCTTACATACTTCGTTACTACGTCCGTAGCACAACACAGGAAAAATGAGAGCGGCTATCAATGGAAATATTATGAAAGCGGCGGAGGCAATGATGACATGTTGGTCGAGGGAGATCTGTAAATACTTCTATACGCGAAGGTGGGGCAGATTTATGGCCAGCGTTGCCTGACATTGAGGTACCTAACTTCTGCTTAGAAACGTATTTCGCGTGTGTGTAATATTATTTGTGCGCGGTGTTGGTGTTGATGCAGTTGCGTCGGTTTGAGAATGAACAGAACTGCGAACTGCTTAGCACCTGTCGACGTTTACTGTAACACGCAGTCGTCCACTGCGACTGAAGCCCCATGATCTTTTACATGTTAACTAATGACAAACTGCCTACATTCCATATCGATTTAATTTCATGACTGTGCTAGCAACTCCTCTGTAATTCTATTACTAAGTATTCTCTTGTTTCTTTATGTTCACTAAGCTCTAATGGGGCTAAAGGTAAAGCAGTTACAGCCCTCTGTCGCAAAAATTAAGTCTTTTGACCCGGTTTCGACAATTCTATGAGAGTTTTCATCAGAAATTAAACATTCAAATTGGCCTATAATATAAGTACAAAATTGTGGGGAAAATTTATTTATATAGAAGTGTAAGTACTGACCATCAATACAAGAAAGAAACAGTACTTACATGCCAGGCATGGAATAAATATCAAGCGATAAATTTTGTCACAAAATTTTTAAAGTAGAAAGAGTGGAAAGCAAGCCACTACAGGCTGCCAGCATATGTCGAGCTTCTGCCAGCATATATCGAGCTACGGGTACCATCAGTTGAGGCGCCCGCGTTAACAACTGCGGGCAGGTGAACATTGCACCAAGAGTGCCATCTAGTATCCACAAGTTCAAACTGGCTACTTAACATTCAAATAAAGACAGACTAATATTTATTTTGTTTGACAGCAGTCGACAAGGTAACTTTTTGTCTGCATCAGAGCTTAGAAGCACAGTTTATAGGATGAAAACACCATTATAGAAAATACAAAGAAGGCTGAATGACACAGCCTGTAGAAAAAGAATGACGTGAAATGCAGCCAATATTAAACATTTAATAAACGAAAATTTATGAGTCGACTTAGATAAAAAGAAAAATAGAACATTTCTGTAACGGCATGAGGAAACACGAAACCAAATATCAAGTAACGGCTTTATACCGTTGAATATTTACATTATACGTGACATGTAAGTATGGTTTCTTTATAGTACTGTTATCCCGTATTTACACTTTTGTACAAAAAAAATTTCCCATAATTTTATACTTGGGTTATAGGCCAATATGAATGTTTAATTTCTGATGAAGGCACTCGTAGAAATGTCGAAACCGGGTCAATAGACTTACTTTTGCGACCGAGGGCTATAATTGCTTTACCTTTAGTTTGTAAATGGTCGCTGACTACGCAGCCATGTTTAAAACTGTAATGGGGCTAGTTTACTTTGTTTCAATTTTGAACTGAATACTGGATTTTGGCTGGATTGTAATCCCACTTTATGTTAATATCTTCATTCATTATGGAAGGAAGCATCACTACACGATGGACATATTGGCCGAGCGGTTCTAGGCGCTACAGTCCGGAACCCCGCAACTGCTACGGTCCCAGGCTCGAATCCGGCCTCGGGCGTGGATGTGTGTGATGTCCTTAGGTTAGTTAGGTTTAAGAAGTTCTACGTGACTGATGACCTAAGATGTTAAGTCCCATAGTTCTCAGAGCCATTTGAACCATTCCGACACAATTTTATGCTGCGTTACAGCCATCTCTTATTTCACGTATCTCTTAATGAACATTAATTTTCTTTAGCAAGAGTTCACATTTCACTGAGAATTTGAAGTCAACACGTCATAGTATATACATAAAAAAAAATGGATCGCAAAAGTGGTTGAAACGACAACTGAGGCTAAATGGCTCTGAGCACTATAGGACTTTACTGCTGTGGTCATCAGTTACCTAGAACTTAGAACTACTTAAACCTAACTGACCCAAGTACATCACACACATCCATGCCCGAAGCAGGATTCGAACCTGCGACCGTAGCGGTTGCGCGTTTCCAGACTGTAGCGCCTAGAACCGCTCTGGCCGGCGACAACTAAGGGTAATACGTTTACGGCGGAGGGGAAAAAAGTGCCTGGCGAGTGACAAGGCAAAAAACCTTTGCGTTAGTCTTTTCAGATAATAAGAGCAGTAACCGTTTCCTTCCTATCTGCGACAGGCCATGCAAGTGTTAGATTAAAGTTAATTATTGGGTATCGTACAATGCTTGATACCATTGTCATATCTTAGGTCCCCATTAGAGAATCAGTCGTATCACGGATGGGTACTGCCAAGGCTGGGCAGTTGTGTTGGTAGGATCGCGTCCGATTTTGGCCTTATCCTGTCGCGTATGAAAGATTTTCTGGGCGCAGACGTTACAAAAAGGTCGTACCTGAGTTCATCCGAAGCCGCGCGTTTGGAATTTCCATACAGTGCTAACGTCAGCTGTTGTCCTGCCAGTGTTTTCACGTCTCGATACACTGTGTGTTTAACAAATTCACAGCTTGCTGTTGTTCCATGAGGTTTAGTTATTTTGCTTTTCCTTTGCCAAAAATAGGATGCGATACCAAATCCTGTGCAGGCATGTTTGACAAAGTGCAAGTGCACAGTCTAAATTAAAAGAATCACTGGAGTACCACACTACTCCTGATTTCTCTTTTGGGTGTTTGTGGAAATACAATTTATGTAGTTGTTTCCTCGATGTTTCAGGAGCCGTCAATATCCTAGATCAACACTACAGCATTTGTGACTTCATTGAAAATAGTATATGATAAAGAACGAGATGTCCTTAAACGTCGAGATCTTTGAGAAAACTTTGTTCCCCTTTGTGAAGCATCACTTGTGTGGCCATCGAATACGTATGTGATTTGATATGAGTAGTGCTTTATGAAATAGGTTTCATATATCCTACAGCTGGCTAGAAAGTTATCTTTGATGTGCCAAACAACACCAGCTTAGAAGCTTGTTTGTTCGTCGTTGGAATGAAATATTGTGTTGATTCTGCCTATCAGGGAACTGACAGATAGTTGGTGAGTTTTGGGGAGGTACGCTACCCTCCATAAGTTTGGAATCACGTAGTAATTATAGGCAATGCAAAGGAAATACAGTAGTATAAAAATGCAGTTTGTTGATTTCCAAATTTTTATTAAGCTGAAATAATACACAAGAAGACACAACAGTTAAATTTTCGATTTTGCCAAGGTTTCAGTTGGAATTAATCTACATTCTGGCTGCAGGGCCTCCGACGATTGTGACCCACTCATGATTTCCCGTTTTCGGATCATCCTGTCCAATTCATCCCATAGCAGCTCAATTGGGTTACAATCACGGGATTGGGGGCGGCCATTCCATGTTTTTCAATATTTTACCAATCTCTAGAGACTTCACATGGATGTGACATGAGCGAGACGTATCTTTCGTGTCGTTGTCTCGCTGCAAGACAAACCCTTTCCCAATCAGACGCACACCAGATGTCTTAGCATGTCGCTGGAGAATGGCATGATAATCCTTTTGGTTCAGTTTTCCATCTATTTTCACCAAATCTCCGACTTTATTCCCTCCAATGGAGCCCCATTCCATCACAGAACCCCCTCCATGCTTTACATTTGGAATTACGCACTGAGGATTCAAGCGTTCATGGGGTAAACGGCAACAAATTGATGGCGTTTACTGCCAAATATTTCGAGCTAGGATTCATCAATGAACAACACTCCCAATGCCCCGCAGTCCAATGTTGGTTCGTCTTAGCCCACTGAATCCATTTCTTCTTGTTAACAGGGCGCAACATTGCTTTCCTTGTTGCTACATAACCTCGGAGGTTGTTGTCTGCCAGGCGTCGTCTCACTGTTGACTCACTCACCGGTGTACCCCTCGTTGCGTTTAGTTCAGCAGTCAATTCACGCACAGTTTTTGATCTGTTACGTTTACTGGTCACTACCAAATACATTTCCTGGTTTCTGATATTTTCCTGGGTGCTCCTTAGCGAGGAGATTTGCATAGGAGCATGTTTCTCGGTGCCAGTGTATGGTTTTGACAACTCCGCTGATGGAAATAATCGGTTTCTTTGCTACTTGTCGGACGCTATTGCCTTCTTGGTGCGAAGTGATTGTCATTACCCGTGATGAATAGGGAATCTGGCACTTTGGAGCCATTTCCGGAGACTTTCGCGTCGTGTTATACCTTTATGCATACGCAACCACAAGTGAACAGAAATGTAAACATCGTACCTCTACATAGCCATGCGGTTTACTCGAGACCATTTGGCGTGTTTGGTAGGACTGCTTGGTTCAAATGGCTCTGAGCACTATGGGACTCACCTGCTGAGGTCATTAGTCCCCTAGAACTTAGAACTAGTTAAACCTAACTAACCTAAGGACATCACAAACATCCATGCCCGAGGCAGGATTCGAACCTGCGACCGTAGCGGTCTTGCGGTTCCAGACTGCAGCGCCTTTAACCGCACGGCCACTTCGGCCGGCCAGGACTGCTTGGACAGGTAATGTCGGTTTACATAAAATGGAGCAATACTAGTATGTTCCTTTATGTATGTGTATGTAAAATAATTAAGTGTGCAGTACTGTACGTGGCATTATTAACCGTTATTTGAGCTTGCTATTCCGTATTCTAACCAATAACTCACATAGATCACTTCCATCTTGCTCCGTTGTCATACGCAGCATGGCGTTTCCAAACTTGTGGAGGGCAGTGTGTGTGTGTGTGTGTGTGTGTGTGTGTGTGTGTGTGTGTGTGTGTGTCATTAGATGCCTAGGCACAGGTCCTGTAGGGCTAATTCGCGTAAATAACGCGCCACTGATTTGTGTACTAGGAGATGATGCCCGATTGCACCAGATGGGTGCTGTAGATTTACATCACGCGAATTTGGTCGCCCAAACATCAACGTGAGTTCACTATAATGCATTGTAGCTCCATGTTCAACAGTGTACCATGAACGGTGCGCTTCGAAGCACTTGTACATGCTCCAGAATTGTGCTCTTGACAGAGATGGGACAGATCTGCATCTATCGTATTATACAGAGCAGACAAGACTCTGAACTCCACGTTCTGTGAAGGGCCGTGGACGCCCAAACAATTAAGCGCCGAGGGATAGTTTCCCTGTCGTAGCTCCTTCCGTTGATGCTAACGACGGAAGCACGTGAACATTTCGCGATTTTCGACATACCTGTCACAGTATCTGCGTAAAAGTAATCTGCCCTATGTTGGTGTCGTCTATCTCAGTGGGTTTCCTCTATGCAGCACATATCTTCGCTACGGTGATCCCCTGTCCACATCCTATCTCATTTCATGTGCTTTAATTTCATGATTATATTTGGCACTCCATGGAAATATTGTTACTAAATACTCTCATATTTTCTTATGTTCCCTAAACTCTGATGGACCTAATTCTTCACGGAGTGTTGCACTGAGGAGAGTTATCGATGTTCGTCGGTGAGGCCTGGCACGAAGTCAGCGTTCCAAAACATCCCAAAGGTGTTCTGTAGGATTCAGGTCAGCACTCTGTGCAGACCAGTCCATTACAGGGATGCTATTGTCCTGTAACCATTCTGCGACAGGCCGTGCATTACGAACAGATGCTCGATCGTGTTGAAGACGTAATCGCCATCCCCGAATTGCTCTTCAACAGTGGAATGCAAGAAGGTGCTTAAAACATCAGTGTACGCCTGTGCTGTGATAGTGTCACGCAAAACCACAAGGGGTGCAAGCCCCCACCATGAAAAACACGAACACCACTGCCTCCGAATTTTACCGTTGGCACTACACACGCTGGCAGATGACGTTAACCGGGCATTCACCAAATCAACACCCTGCCATCGGATCGCTACATTGTGTACCCTGATTCGTCGCTCCACACACCGTTTTTTCCCCTGTTCAATCGCCCAATGTTTACGTTCCTTACACCAAGCGAGGCGTTGTTTGGCATTTACTGGCGTGATGTGTGGCTTATGAGCAGCCGCTCAACCATGAAATCCAAGTTTTCTCACTTCCCACCCAACTGTCGTAGTACTGCAGTTAATCCTGATGCAGCTTGGAATTCCTGTGTGATCGTCTGGATAGATGTCTGCCTATTACACAATACGACCCTCTTCAACTGTCGGCTGTCTCTGTCAGTCAACAAACGAGGTCGGCCTGTATGCTTCTGTGCTGTACGTGTCCCTTCACCTTTCCTTTTCACTATCACATCGGAAACAGTGGACCTAGGGATGTTTAGGAGTGTGAAATGCTCGTGTACATACGTATGACACAAGTGGCACCCAGTCACCTGGTCACTTTCGAAGTCCGTGAGTTCCGCAGATCGCCCCATTCTGCTCTCTCACAATGTCTAATAACTGCTGAGGTTGCTGATATGGAGTACCCGGCAGTAGCTGGCAGCACAATGCACATAATACGAAAAACGTATGTTTTGAGAGGGTGTGCGGATACTTTTGATCACATACTGTATATGCTTTGAAACAGCCATCTCGTATTTTACGCCTCAGTTTTATGAAAACTAATTTTATTTAGCAAGAATTTAGCTTTTACTAAGAATTTTAAGTTAATACAGCATAGTGCATATGTAAAGAAGAAATTGGATCGCAAAAGTGGTTGAAAGGGGCACTACGGTTAATAGGTTTTGGGCGGAGGGAAAGAATTTCCAGGCAAGTGACAAGACAAAACGCCTTTGCCTGGGTATGGGCCGAGAATAAGAGCAGTATCCGTGATCTTCCTATCTGCGACCGGACATGGAAGGGTGGGTTACAGTTAATTATTGGATGTCGTGCAATACTCGATGCCATTCTCATATCTTACGTCGTCATTAGAGAATCAGTCCTATCAAGGACAACTGCTAAGGCTGCGCAGCTGTTCCGGTAGCATCGCAATGAGTGCGAGCTTCCTGCGTCCGATGTTGGCCTTATCCTGCCGCGTTTGAAAGGTTTTGTGGTCGCAGACGGTACTAAAAGTGCAAATGCACAATCTAAATTGAAAGAATCACTGGAGTACCACACTACTGTTGATTTCCCTCTTTCGTGTTTGTGGAAGTACAATTTGTGTAGTTGTTTCCTCGATGTTTCAGGAGCCGTCAATATCCTGGATCAACACTGTCTCTTTGTCAGACTGTGCAACTTGGGAAATAGCAGTTTCCACGATCAATGAACCCGCATCTACTTCAGCTCGTGGCACTTGAATACCTCTATCCAGAGATTTCCGTATGAGCGTCAAAATGAAGCGGTTCTTGTCGCTCTCATTTGCGAAAAACCTTTCCTGTGTGACTGCAGAATTTTTGACTTCATTGAAAATAATATCTGATAAAGAACCAGGTGTCCTTAAACGTCGAGACCTTTGAGAAAGTTTTGTTCCCCTTTGTGAAGCATCACTTGTGTGGCCATCGAATACGTATGTGATTTGATATGAGTAGTGCTTTATGAAATAGGTTTCATATATCCTACAGCTGGCTAGAAAGTTATCTTTGATGCGCCAAACAACACCAGCTTAGAAGCTTGTTTGTTCGTCGTTGGAATGAAATATTGTGTTGATTCTGCCTATCAGGGAACTGACAGATAGTTGGTGGGTTTTGGGGAGGTACGCTACCCTCCATAAGTTTGGAATCACGTAGTAATTATAGGCAATGCAAAGGAAATACAGTAGTATAAAAATGCAGTTTGTTGATTTCCAAATTTTTATTAAGCTGAAATAATACACAAGAAGACACAACAGTTAAATTTTCGATTTTGCCAAGGTTTCAGTTGGAATTAATCTACATTCTGGCTGCAGGGCCTCCGACGATTGTGACCCACTCATGATTTCCCGTTTTCGGATCATCCTGTCCAATTCATCCCATAGCAGCTCAATTGGGTTACAATCACGGGATTGGGGGCGGCCATTCCATGTTTTTCAATATTTTACCAATCTCTAGAGACTTCACATGGATGTGACATGAGCGAGACGTATCTTTCGTGTCGTTGTCTCGCTGCAAGACAAACCCTTTCCCAATCAGACGCACACCAGATGTCTTAGCATGTCGCTGGAGAATGGCATGATAATCCTTTTGGTTCAGTTTTCCATCTATTTTCACCAAATCTCCGACTTTATTCCCTCCAATGGAGCCCCATTCCATCACAGAACCCCCTCCATGCTTTACATTTGGAATTACGCACTGAGGATTCAAGCGTTCATGGGGTAAACGGCAACAAATTGATGGCGTTTACTGCCAAATATTTCGAGCTAGGATTCATCAATGAACAACACTCCCAATGCCCCGCAGTCCAATGTTGGTTCGTCTTAGCCCACTGAATCCATTTCTTCTTGTTAACAGGGCGCAACATTGCTTTCCTTGTTGCTACATAACCTCGGAGGTTGTTGTCTGCCAGGCGTCGTCTCACTGTTGACTCACTCACCGGTGTACCCCTCGTTGCGTTTAGTTCAGCAGTCAATTCACGCACAGTTTTTGATCTGTTACGTTTACTGGTCACTACCAAATACATTTCCTGGTTTCTGATATTTTCCTGGGTGCTGCTTAGCGAGGAGATCTGCATAGGAGCATGTTTCTCGGTGCCAGTGTATGGTTCTGACAACTCCGCTGATGGAAATAATCGGTTTCTTTGCTATTTGTCGGACGCTATTGCCTTCTTGGTGCAAAGTGATTGTCATTACCCGTGATGAATAGGGAATCTGGCACTTTGGAGCCATTTCCGGAGACTTTCGCGTCGTGTTATACCTTTATGCATACGCAACCACAAGTGAACAGAAATGTAAACATCGTACCTCTACATAGCCATTCGGTTTACTCGAGACCATTTGGCGTGTTTGGTAGGACTGCTTGGGCAGGTAATGTCGGTTTACATAAAATGGAGTAATACTAGTATGTTCCACTATGTATGTGTATGTAAAATAATTAAGTGTGCAGTACTGTACGTGGCATTATTAACCGTTATTTGAGCTTGCTATTCCGTATTCTAACCAATAACTCACATAGATCACTTCCATCTTGCTCCGTTGTCATACGCAGCATGGCGTTTCCAAACTTGTGGAGGGCAGTGTGTGTGTGTGTGTGTGTGTGTGTGTGTGTGTGTGTGTCATTAGATGCCTAGGCACAGGTCCTGTAGGGCTAATTCGCGTAAATAACGCGCCACTGATTTGTGTACTAGGAGATGATGCCCGATTGCACCAGATGGGTGCTGTAGATTTACATCACGCGAATTTGGTCGCCCAAACATCAACGTGAGTTCACTATAATGCATTGTAGCTCCATGTTCAACAGTGTACCATGAACGGTGCGCTTCGAAGCTCTTGTACATGCTCCAGAATTGTGCTCTTGACAGAGATGGGACAGATCTGCATCTATCGTATTATACAGAGCAGACAAGACTCTGAACTCCACGTTCTGTGAAGGGCCGTGGACGCCCAAACAATTAAGCGCCGAGGGATAGTTTCCCTGTCGTAGCTCCTTCCGTTGTTGCTAACGACGGAAGCACGTGAACATTTCGCGATTTTCGACATACCTGTCACAGTATCTGCGTAAAAGTAATCTGCCCTATGTTGGTGTCGTCTATCTCAGTGGGTTTCCTCTATGCAGCACATATCTTCGCTACGGTGATCCCCTGTCCACATCCTATCTCATTTCATGTGCTTTAATTTCATGATTATATTTGGCACTCCATGGAAATATTGTTACTAAATACTCTCATATTTTCTTATGTTCCCTAAACTCTGATGGACCTAATTCTTCACGGAGTGTTGCACTGAGGAGAGTTATCGATGTTCGTCGGTGAGGCCTGGCACGAAGTCAGCGTTCCAAAACATCCCAAAGGTGTTCTGTAGGATTCAGGTCAGCACTCTGTGCAGACCAGTCCATTACAGGGATGCTATTGTCCTGTAACCATTCTGCGACAGGCCGTGCATTACGAACAGATGCTCGATCGTGTTGAAGACGTAATCGCCATCCCCGAATTGCTCTTCAACAGTGGAATGCAAGAAGGTGCTTAAAACATCAGTGTACGCCTGTGCTGTGATAGTGTCACGCAAAACCACAAGGGGTGCAAGCCCCCACCATGAAAAACACGAACACCACTGCCTCCGAATTTTACCGTTGGCACTACACACGCTGGCAGATGACGTTTACCGGGCATTCACCAAATCAACACCCTGCCATCGGATCGCTACATTGTGTACCGTGATTCGTCGCTCCACACACCGTTTTTTCCCCTGTTCAATCGCCCAATGTTTACGTTCCTTACACCAAGCGAGGCGTTGTTTGGCATTTACTGGCGTGATGTGTGGCTTATGAGCAGCCGCTCAACCATGAAATCCAAGTTTTCTCACTTCCCACCCAACTGTCGTAGTACTGCAGTTAATCCTGATGCAGCTTGGAATTCCTGTGTGATCGTCTGGATAGATGTCTGCCTATTACACAATACGACCCTCTTCAACTGTCGGCTGTCTCTGTCAGTCAACAAACGAGGTCGGCCTGTATGCTTCTGTGCTGTACGTGTCCCTTCACCTTTCCTTTTCACTATCACATCGGAAACAGTGGACCTAGGGATGTTTAGGAGTGTGAAATGCTCGTGTACATACGTATGACACAAGTGGCACCCAGTCACCTGGTCACTTTCGAAGTCCGTGAGTTCCGCAGATCGCCCCATTCTGCTCTCTCACAATGTCTAATAACTGCTGAGGTTGCTGATATGGAGTACCCGGCAGTAGCTGGCAGCACAATGCACATAATACGAAAAACGTATGTTTTGAGAGGGTGTGCGGATGCTTTTGATCACATACTGTATATGCTTTGAAACAGCCATCTCGTATTTTACGCCTCAGTTTTATGAAAACTAATTTTATTTAGCAAGAATTTAGCTTTTACTAAGAATTTTAAATTAATACAGCATAGTGCATATGTAAAGAAGAAATTGGATCGCAAAAGTGGTTGAAAGGGGCACTAAGGTTAATAGGTTTTGGGCGGAGGGAAAGAATTTCCAGGCAAGTGACAAGACAAAACGCCTTTGCCTGGGTATGGGCCGAGAATAAGAGCAGTATCCGTGATCTTCCTATCTGCGACCGGACATGGAAGGGTGGGTTACAGTTAATTATTGGATGTCGTGCAATACTCGATGCCATTCTCATATCTTACTTCGTCATTAGAGAATCAGTCCTATCAAGGACAACTGCTAAGGCTGCGCAGCTGTTCCGGTAGCATCGCAATGAGTGCCAGCTTCCTGCGTCCCATGTTGGCCTTATCCTGCCGCGTTTGAAAGGTTTTGTGGTCGCAGACGGTACTAAAAGTGCAAATGCACAATCTAAATTGAAAGAATCACTGGAGTACCACACTACTGTTGATTTCCCTCTTTCGTGTTTGTGGAAGTACAATTTGTGTAGTTGTTTCCTCGATGTTTCAGGAGCCGTCAATATCCTGGATCAACACTGTCTCTTTGTCAGACTGTGCAATTTGGGAAATAGCAGTTTCCACGATCAATGAACCCGCATCTACTTCAGCTCGTGGCACTTGAATACCTCTATCCAGAGATTTCCGTATGAGCGTCAAAATGAAGCGGTTCTTGTCGCTCTCATTTGCGAAAAACCTTTCCTGTGTGACTGCAGAATTTTTGACTTCATTGAAATTAATATCTGATAAAGAACCAGGTGTCCTTAAACGTCGAGACCTTTGAGAAAGTTTTGTTCCCCTTTGTGAAGCATCACTTGTGTGGCCATCGAATACGTATGTGATTTGATATGAGTAGTGCTTTATGAAATAGGTTTCATATATCCTACAGCTGGCTAGAAAGTTATCTTTGATGTGCCAAACAACACCAGCTTAGAAGCTTGTTTGTTCGTCGTTGGAATGAAATATTGTGTTGATTCTGCCTATCAGGGAACTGACAGATAGTTGGTGGGTTTTGGGGAGGTACGCTACCCTCCATAAGTTTGGAATCACGTAGTAATTATAGGCAATGCAAAGGAAATACAGTAGTATAAAAATGCAGTTTGTTGATTTCCAAATTTTTATTAAGCTGAAATAATACACAAGAAGACACAACAGTTAAATTTTCGATTTTGCCAAGGTTTCAGTTGGAATTAATCTACATTCTGGCTGCAGGGCCTCCGACGATTGTGACCCACTCATGATTTCCCGTTTTCGGATCATCCTGTCCAATTCATCCCATAGCAGCTCAATTGGGTTACAATCACGGGATTGGGGGCGGCCATTCCATGTTTTTCAATATTTTACCAATCTCTAGAGACTTCACATGGATGTGACATGAGCGAGACGTATCTTTCGTGTCGTTGTCTCGCTGCAAGACAAACCCTTTCCCAATCAGACGCACACCAGATGTCTTAGCATGTCGCTGGAGAATGGCATGATAATCCTTTTGGTTCAGTTTTCCATCTATTTTCACCAAATCTCCGACTTTATTCCCTCCAATGGAGCCCCATTCCATCACAGAACCCCCTCCATGCTTTACATTTGGAATTACGCACTGAGGATTCAAGCGTTCATGGGGTAAACGGCAACAAATTGATGGCGTTTACTGCCAAATATTTCGAGCTAGGATTCATCAATGAACAACACTCCCAATGCCCCGCAGTCCAATGTTGGTTCGTCTTAGCCCACTGAATCCATTTCTTCTTGTTAACAGGGCGCAACATTGCTTTCCTTGTTGCTACATAACCTCGGAGGTTGTTGTCTGCCAGGCGTCGTCTCACTGTTGACTCACTCACCGGTGTACCCCTCGTTGCGTTTAGTTCAGCAGTCAATTCACGCACAGTTTTTGATCTGTTACGTTTACTGGTCACTACCAAATACATTTCCTGGTTTCTGATATTTTCCTGGGTGCTGCTTAGCGAGGAGATCTGCATAGGAGCATGTTTCTCGGTGCCAGTGTATGGTTTTGACAACTCCGCTGATGGAAATAATCGGTTTCTTTGCTATTTGTCGGACGCTATTGCCTTCTTGGTGCAAAGTGATTGTCATTACCCGTGATGAATAGGGAATCTGGCACTTTGGAGCCATTTCCGGAGACTTTCGCGTCGTGTTATACCTTTATGCATACGCAACCACAAGTGAACAGAAATGTAAACATCGTACCTCTACATAGCCATTCGGTTTACTCGAGACCATTTGGCGTGTTTGGTAGGACTGCTTGGGCAGGTAATGTCGGTTTACATAAAATGGAGTAATACTAGTATGTTCCACTATGTATGTGTATGTAAAATAATTAAGTGTGCAGTACTGTACGTGGCATTATTAACCGTTATTTGAGCTTGCTATTCCGTATTCTAACCAATAACTCACATAGATCACTTCCATCTTGCTCCGTTGTCATACGCAGCATGGCGTTTCCAAACTTGTGGAGGGCAGTGTGTGTGTGTGTGTGTGTGTGTGTGTCATTAGATGCCTAGGCACAGGTCCTGTAGGGCTAATTCGCGTAAATAACGCGCCACTGATTTGTGTACTAGGAGATGATGCCCGATTGCACCAGATGGGTGCTGTAGATTTACATCACGCGAATTTGGTCGCCCAAACATCAACGTGAGTTCACTATAATGCATTGTAGCTCCATGTTCAACAGTGTACCATGAACGGTGCGCTTCGAAGCACTTGTACATGCTCCAGAATTGTGCTCTTGACAGAGATGGGACAGATCTGCATCTATCGTATTATACAGAGCAGACAAGACTCTGAACTCCACGTTCTGTGAAGGGCCGTGGACGCCCAAACAATTAAGCGCCGAGGGATAGTTTCCCTGTCGTAGCTCCTTCCGTTGATGCTAACGACGGAAGCACGTGAACATTTCGCGATTTTCGACATACCTGTCACAGTATCTGCGTAAAAGTAATCTGCCCTATGTTGGTGTCGTCTATCTCAGTGGGTTTCCTCTATGCAGCACATATCTTCGCTACGGTGATCCCCTGTCCACATCCTATCTCATTTCATGTGCTTTAATTTCATGATTATATTTGGCACTCCATGGAAATATTGTTACTAAATACTCTCATATTTTCTTATGTTCCCTAAACTCTGATGGACCTAATTCTTCACGGAGTGTTGCACTGAGGAGAGTTATCGATGTTCGTCGGTGAGGCCTGGCACGAAGTCAGCGTTCCAAAACTTCCCAAATGTGTTCTGTAGGATTCAGGTCAGCACTCTGTGCAGACCAGTCCATTACAGGGATGCTATTGTCCTGTAACCATTCTGCGACAGGCCGTGCATTACGAACAGATGCTCGATCGTGTTGAAGACGTAATCGCCATCCCCGAATTGCTCTTCAACAGTGGAATGCAAGAAGGTGCTTAAAACATCAGTGTACGCCTGTGCTGTGATAGTGTCACGCAAAACCACAAGGGGTGCAAGCCCCCACCATGAAAAACACGAACACCACTGCCTCCGAATTTTACCGTTGGCACTACACACGCTGGCAGATGACGTTAACCGGGCATTCACCAAATCAACACCCTGCCATCGGATCGCTACATTGTGTACCCTGATTCGTCGCTCCACACACCGTTTTTTCCCCTGTTCAATCGCCCAATGTTTACGTTCCTTACACCAAGCGAGGCGTTGTTTGGCATTTACTGGCGTGATGTGTGGCTTATGAGCAGCCGCTCAACCATGAAATCCAAGTTTTCTCACTTCCCACCCAACTGTCGTAGTACTGCAGTTAATCCTGATGCAGCTTGGAATTCCTGTGTGATCGTCTGGATAGATGTCTGCCTATTACACAATACGACCCTCTTCAACTGTCGGCTGTCTCTGTCAGTCAACAAACGAGGTCGGCCTGTATGCTTCTGTGCTGTACGTGTCCCTTCACCTTTCCTTTTCACTATCACATCGGAAACAGTGGACCTAGGGATGTTTAGGAGTGTGAAATGCTCGTGTACATACGTATGACACAAGTGGCACCCAGTCACCTGGTCACTTTCGAAGTCCGTGAGTTCCGCAGATCGCCCCATTCTGCTCTCTCACAATGTCTAATAACTGCTGAGGTTGCTGATATGGAGTACCCGGCAGTAGCTGGCAGCACAATGCACATAATACGAAAAACGTATGTTTTGAGAGGGTGTGCGGATACTTTTGATCACATACTGTATATGCTTTGAAACAGCCATCTCGTATTTTACGCCTCAGTTTTATGAAAACTAATTTTATTTAGCAAGAATTTAGCTTTTACTAAGAATTTTAAATTAATACAGCATAGTGCATATGTAAAGAAGAAATTGGATCGCAAAAGTGGTTGAAAGGGGCACTAAGGTTAATAGGTTTTGGGCGGAGGGAAAGAATTTCCAGGCAAGTGACAAGACAAAACGCCTTTGCCTGGGTATGGGCCGAGAATAAGAGCAGTATCCGTGATCTTCCTATCTGCGACCGGACGTGGAAGGGTGGGTTACAGTTAATTATTGGATGTCGTGCAATACTCGATGCCATTCTCATATCTTACGTCGTCATTAGAGTATCAGTCCTATCACGGACAACTGCTAAGGCTGCGCAGCTGTTCCGGTAGCATCGCAATGAGTGCCAGCTTCCTGCGTCCCATGTTGGCCTTATCCTGCCGCGTTTGAAAGGTTTTGTGGTCGCAGACGGTACTAAAAGTGCAAATGCACAATCTAAATTGAAAGAATCACTGGAGTACCACACTACTGTTGATTTCCCTCTTTCGTGTTTGTGGAAGTACAATTTGTGTAGTTGTTTCCTCGATGTTTCAGGAGCCGTCAATATCCTGGATCAACACTGTCTCTTTGTCAGACTGTGCAACTTGGGAAATAGCAGTTTCCACGATCAATGAACCAGCATCTACTTCAGCTCGTGGCACTTGAATACCTCTATCCAGAGATTTCCGTATGAGCGTCAAAATGAAGCGGTTCTTGTCGCTCTCATTTGCGAAAAACCTTTCCTGTGTGACTGCAGAATTTTTGACTTCATTGAAAATAATATCTGATAAAGAACCAGGTGTCCTTAAACGTCGAGACCTTTGAGAAAGTTTTGTTCCCCTTTGTGAAGCATCACTTGTGTGGCCATCGAATACGTATGTGATTTGATATGAGTAGTGCTTTATGAAATAGGTTTCATATATCCTACAGCTGGCTAGAAAGTTATCTTTGATGTGCCAAACAACACCAGCTTAGAAGCTTGTTTGTTCGTCGTTGGAATGAAATATTGTGTTGATTCTGCCTATCAGGGAACTGACAGATAGTTGGTGGGTTTTGGGGAGGTACGCTACCCTCCATAAGTTTGGAATCACGTAGTAATTATAGGCAATGCAAAGGAAATACAGTAGTATAAAAATGCAGTTTGTTGATTTCCAAATTTTTATTAAGCTGAAATAATACACAAGAAGACACAACAGTTAAATTTTCGATTTTGCCAAGGTTTCAGTTGGAATTAATCTACATTCTGGCTGCAGGGCCTCCGACGATTGTGACCCACTCATGATTTCCCGTTTTCGGATCATCCTGTCCAATTCATCCCATAGCAGCTCAATTGGGTTACAATCACGGGATTGGGGGCGGCCATTCCATGTTTTTCAATATTTTACCAATCTCTAGAGACTTCACATGGATGTGACATGAGCGAGACGTATCTTTCGTGTCGTTGTCTCGCTGCAAGACAAACCCTTTCCCAATCAGACGCACACCAGATGTCTTAGCATGTCGCTGGAGAATGGCATGATAATCCTTTTGGTTCAGTTTTCCATCTATTTTCACCAAATCTCCGACTTTATTCCCTCCAATGGAGCCCCATTCCATCACAGAACCCCCTCCATGCTTTACATTTGGAATTACGCACTGAGGATTCAAGCGTTCATGGGGTAAACGGCAACAAATTGATGGCGTTTACTGCCAAATATTTCGAGCTAGGATTCATCAATGAACAACACTCCCAATGCCCCGCAGTCCAATATTGGTTCGTCTTAGCCCACTGAATCCATTTCTTCTTGTTAACAGGGCGCAACATTGCTTTCCTTGTTGCTACATAACCTCGGAGGTTGTTGTCTGCCAGGCGTCGTCTCACTGTTGACTCACTCACCGGTGTACCCCTCGTTGCGTTTAGTTCAGCAGTCAATTCACGCACAGTTTTTGATCTGTTACGTTTACTGGTCACTACCAAATACATTTCCTGCTTTCTGATATTTTCCTGGGTGCTGCTTAGCGAGGAGATCTGCATAGGAGCATGTTTCTCGGTGCCAGTGTATGGTTTTGACAACTCCGCTGATGGAAATAATCGGTTTCTTTGCTATTTGTCGGACGCTATTGCCTTCTTGGTGCAAAGTGATTGTCATTACCCGTGATGAATAGGGAATCTGGCACTTTGGAGCCATTTCCGGAGACTTTCGCGTCGTGTTATACCTTTATGCATACGCAACCACAAGTGAACAGAAATGTAAACATCGTACCTCTACATAGCCATTCGGTTTACTCGAGACCATTTGGCGTGTTTGGTAGGACTGCTTGGGCAGGTAATGTCGGTTTACATAAAATGGAGTAATACTAGTATGTTCCACTATGTATGTGTATGTAAAATAATTAAGTGTGCAGTACTGTACGTGGCATTATTAACCGTTATTTGAGCTTGCTATTCCGTATTCTAACCAATAACTCACATAGATCACTTCCATCTTGCTCCGTTGTCATACGCAGCATGGCGTTTCCAAACTTGTGGAGGGCAGTGTGTGTGTGTGTGTGTGTGTGTGTGTCATTAGATGCCTAGGCACAGGTCCTGTAGGGCTAATTCGCGTAAATAACGCGCCACTGATTTGTGTACTAGGAGATGATGCCCGATTGCACCAGATGGGTGCTGTAGATTTACATCACGCGAATTTGGTCGCCCAAACATCAACGTGAGTTCACTATAATGCATTGTAGCTCCATGTTCAACAGTGTACCATGAACGGTGCGCTTCGAAGCACTTGTACATGCTCCAGAATTGTGCTCTTGACAGAGATGGGACAGATCTGCATCTATCGTATTATACAGAGCAGACAAGACTCTGAACTCCACGTTCTGTGAAGGGCCGTGGACGCCCAAACAATTAAGCGCCGAGGGATAGTTTCCCTGTCGTAGCTCCTTCCGTTGATGCTAACGACGGAAGCACGTGAACATTTCGCGATTTTCGACATACCTGTCACAGTATCTGCGTAAAAGTAATCTGCCCTATGTTGGTGTCGTCTATCTCAGTGGGTTTCCTCTATGCAGCACATATCTTCGCTACGGTGATCCCCTGTCCACATCCTATCTCATTTCATGTGCTTTAATTTCATGATTATATTTGGCACTCCATGGAAATATTGTTACTAAATACTCTCATATTTTCTTATGTTCCCTAAACTCTGATGGACCTAATTCTTCACGGAGTGTTGCACTGAGGAGAGTTATCGATGTTCGTCGGTGAGGCCTGGCACGAAGTCAGCGTTCCAAAACTTCCCAAATGTGTTCTGTAGGATTCAGGTCAGCACTCTGTGCAGACCAGTCCATTACAGGGATGCTATTGTCCTGTAACCATTCTGCGACAGGCCGTGCATTACGAACAGATGCTCGATCGTGTTGAAGACGTAATCGCCATCCCCGAATTGCTCTTCAACAGTGGAATGCAAGAAGGTGCTTAAAACATCAGTGTACGCCTGTGCTGTGATAGTGTCACGCAAAACCACAAGGGGTGCAAGCCCCCACCATGAAAAACACGAACACCACTGCCTCCGAATTTTACCGTTGGCACTACACACGCTGGCAGATGACGTTAACCGGGCATTCACCAAATCAACACCCTGCCATCGGATCGCTACATTGTGTACCCTGATTCGTCGCTCCACACACCGTTTTTTCCCCTGTTCAATCGCCCAATGTTTACGTTCCTTACACCAAGCGAGGCGTTGTTTGGCATTTACTGGCGTGATGTGTGGCTTATGAGCAGCCGCTCAACCATGAAATCCAAGTTTTCTCACTTCCCACCCAACTGTCGTAGTACTGCAGTTAATCCTGATGCAGCTTGGAATTCCTGTGTGATCGTCTGGATAGATGTCTGCCTATTACACAATACGACCCTCTTCAACTGTCGGCTGTCTCTGTCAGTCAACAAACGAGGTCGGCCTGTATGCTTCTGTGCTGTACGTGTCCCTTCACCTTTCCTTTTCACTATCACATCGGAAACAGTGGACCTAGGGATGTTTAGGAGTGTGAAATGCTCGTGTACATACGTATGACACAAGTGGCACCCAGTCACCTGGTCACTTTCGAAGTCCGTGAGTTCCGCAGATCGCCCCATTCTGCTCTCTCACAATGTCTAATAACTGCTGAGGTTGCTGATATGGAGTACCCGGCAGTAGCTGGCAGCACAATGCACATAATACGAAAAACGTATGTTTTGAGAGGGTGTGCGGATACTTTTGATCACATACTGTATATGCTTTGAAACAGCCATTTCGTATTTTACGCCTCAGTTTTATGAAAACTAATTTTATTTAGCAAGAATTTAGCTTTTACTAAGAATTTTAAGTTAATACAGCATAGTGCATATGTAAAGAAGAAATTGGATCGCAAAAGTGGTTGAAAGGGGCACTAAGGTTAATAGGTTTTGGGCGAAGGGAAAGAATTTCCGGGCAAGTGACAAGACAAAACGCCTTTGCCTGGGTATGGGCCGAGAATAAGAGCAGTATCCGTGATCTTCCTATCTGCAACCGGACATGGAAGGGTGAGTTACAGTTAATTATTGGATGACGTGCAATACTCGATGCCATTCTCATATCTTACGTCGTCATTAGAGAATCAGTCCTATCAAGGACAACTGCTAAGGCTGCGCAGCTGTTCCGGTAGCATCGCAATGAGTGCCAGCTTCCTGCGTCCCATGTTGGCCTTATCCTGCCGCGTTTGAAAGGTTTTGTGGTCGCAGACGGTACTAAAAGTGCAAATGCACAATCTAAATTGAAAGAATCACTGGAGTACCACACTACTGTTGATTTCCCTCTTTCGTGTTTGTGGAAGTACAATTTGTGTAGTTGTTTCCTCGATGTTTCAGGAGCCGTCAATATCCTGGATCAACACTGTCTCTTTGTCAGACTGTGCAACTTGGGAAATAGCAGTTTCCACGATCAATGAACCCGCATCCACTTCAGCTCGTGGCACTTGAATACCTCTATCCAGAGATTTCCGTATGAGCGTCAAAATGAAGCGGTTCTTGTCGCTCTCATTTGCGAAAAACCTTTCCTGTGTGACTGCAGAATTTTTGACTTCATTGAAATTAATATCTGATAAAGAACCAGGTGTCCTTAAACGTCGAGACCTTTGAGAAAGTTTTGTTCCCCTTTGTGAAGCATCACTTGTGTGGCCATCGAATACGTATGTGATTTGATATGAGTAGTGCTTTATGAAATAGGTTTCATATATCCTACAGCTGGCTAGAAAGTTATCTTTGATGTGCCAAACAACACCAGCTTAGAAGCTTGTTTGTTCGTCGTTGGAATGAAATATTGTGTTGATTCTGCCTATCAGGGAACTGACAGATAGTTGGTGGGTTTTGGGGAGGTACGCTACCCTCCATAAGTTTGGAATCACGTAGTAATTATAGGCAATGCAAAGGAAATACAGTAGTATAAAAATGCAGTTTGTTGATTTCCAAATTTTTATTAAGCTGAAATAATACACAAGAAGACACAACAGTTAAATTTTCGATTTTGCCAAGGTTTCAGTTGGAATTAATCTACATTCTGGCTGCAGGGCCTCCGACGATTGTGACCCACTCATGATTTCCCGTTTTCGGATCATCCTGTCCAATTCATCCCATAGCAGCTCAATTGGGTTACAATCACGGGATTGGGGGCGGCCATTCCATGTTTTTCAATATTTTACCAATCTCTAGAGACTTCACATGGATGTGACATGAGCGAGACGTATCTTTCGTGTCGTTGTCTCGCTGCAAGACAAACCCTTTCCCAATCAGACGCACACCAGATGTCTTAGCATGTCGCTGGAGAATGGCATGATAATCCTTTTGGTTCAGTTTTCCATCTATTTTCACCAAATCTCCGACTTTATTCCCTCCAATGGAGCCCCATTCCATCACAGAACCCCCTCCATGCTTTACATTTGGAATTACGCACTGAGGATTCAAGCGTTCATGGGGTAAACGGCAACAAATTGATGGCGTTTACTGCCAAATATTTCGAGCTAGGATTCATCAATGAACAACACTCCCAATGCCCCGCAGTCCAATGTTGGTTCGTCTTAGCCCACTGAATCCATTTCTTCTTGTTAACAGGGCGCAACATTGCTTTCCTTGTTGCTACATAACCTCTGAGGTTGTTGTCTGCCAGGCGTCGTCTCACTGTTGACTCACTCACCGGTGTACCCCTCGTTGCGTTTAGTTCAGCAGTCAATTCACGCACAGTTTTTGATCTGTTACGTTTACTGGTCACTACCAAATACATTTCCTGGTTTCTGATATTTTCCTGGGTGTTCCTTAGCGAGGAGATCTGCGTAGGAGCCTGTTTCTCGATGCCGGTGTATGGTTTTGACAACTCCGCTGATGGAAATAATAGGTTCCTTTGCTATTTGTCGGACACTATTGCCTTCTTGGTGCAAAGTGATTATCGTTACCCGTGATTCATAAGGAAACTGGCACTTTGGGACCATTTTCAGTAACTTTCGCGGCGTGTTATACGCAACTACAAGTGAACAGAAATGTAAACATCGTACCTCTACATAGCCATGGTAGAACTGCTTGGACAGGGAATGTCGGTTTACATGAAACGGAGCAATACTAGTATGTTCCACTATGTATGTGTATGTAAAATAATTAAGTGTACAGTACGGAACGCCTCATCATTAACTGTTACTTGAGCTTGCTATTCCGCATTGTTACCAATAACTCACATAGATCACCTCCATCTTGCTGCGTAGTCGTACGCAGCGTGGTGTTTCCAAGCTTGTGGAGGCCAGTGCGGAGGGAAAGAAGTTCCAGGCAAGTGACAAGACAAAAAACCTTTGCCTGAGTATGGGCAGATAATAAGTGCAGTAGCCGTTATCTTCCTATCTGTGACCGGGCATGGAAGGGTGAGGTTACAGTTAATTTTTTGGATGTCGTGCAATACTCGATGCCATTCTCATATCTTACGTCGTCATTAGAGAAGCAATCCTATCTAGGACAACTGCTAAGGCTGCGCAGCTGTTCTGGTAGGATCGCAATGAGCGACACCTTCCTGCGTCTGATGTTGGCTTTATCCTGTCGCGTTTGCAAGATTTTCTGGGCGCAGACGTTACAAAAAAAAAATCGTACCAGAGCTCTTCCGAAGTCGCGGTTTTGGAATTGCCATATAGTGCTAACATCAGCTGTTCTCCTGCTTGTGTTATCACGTCTCGATGATTGGAAAGGACATATGCACGATCCAAATTGAAAGTATTATTGGAGTATCACACTCCTGCTGATTTCCCTCTTGCCTGTTTATGGAAGTACATGTTGTGTAGTTTTTTCGTCGGCGGCTTAGGAGCCGTCAATGTTCTTGCTCCACACTGTCAGTTTTCAGACTCTTCAACTTGGAAAATAGCAGTTTTCACAACCAGTGGATCCGTATCTTTTTTGGTAGATTTGTGGAGGTATGTGTAATTAGATGTCCACGCCAGGTCAGTAATTCGCGTAAATTACGGGCCACTGATTTGCGTACGCAGTGATGGCGCCCGACGGCAAGCCAGATGGGTTCCGTAGATTTACATCGGGCGAGACATCAACGTGAGTTCACTATAATGCTCCTCACGCTATATCACGGTTCTACTTCGAGACACGGACAGTTATACAGCTGAAAGCTGACATCACCGTCGGTGAAGACGTCAAGCATAAAGGGATTGCAGGTGGTTCGCAGCTGTCGACTTGTTTTAGGTGGATACCACAGTTCCGAAGCCCAGGAGAATGTCTCCCACAGCACAATACTGCTTCCACCAGCGTCCGTGGCGCACTGCAAATTTCGAGCCGCTGTTCAGCTTGATGAAGTTTCATTTCATTGAATGACTTTCAGATACAAAATTAAAAGGAATTACTTTGGCTTTAAGTGTATGAACGCTTAGTAATGCCTGTAACTGAAAACAAGTAGATGCTTTTGTAACATAAAATTTCATGCTCTATAACTATAACTTTCATAACTTGACATTTTTCATTTGGAGTAGCCGCTTTTGAGTTATACTCGTTGGAGCCAACTTTTTAGACTAGTTGGTAAAAACGAACGAACTTTGACTACAGATTGCAGTCAAACTGGTGCTACACTTCTGAAATTTAAGTAGGTCAGTCGACGCAACATTAAATGCTACAAAAGTGTCCCGCGGCTTTTGGAGTTCTAACTTGGGTTTGACATACTCTCAACTATACGTGTAAGATAAAAAAATGTTCTTCTACTTCGTTTTTAGGAAGCAAGAATAACCCCGTTATTGGACCAAATACTGTGTTCCTGAAACTGTTACGCCAGACCCTATTGGGAGAAAGAATTTTGGTTTGCTTGTGCGGCTCTCCGATGCTGTTAATATCTGGCAAATAACGGTATCGACGGTGCCGCATTTCGATTGACCCGTTTGTGCCCTACTTTAACTGTTCCAATCGTAGTGAAGGTGGTAAACTACCTGTTTCATGACGACTGGGGGTTATAGTTATACGATCCTGAAGTACACTCACTATGGCATACAAAGCATTGTCTTGATGTTAACACTTCCTACCTTCGGTATCGTTTACACATCATGATTATATCTTCCAGTCTAAGGAAGTAGTGTTACTAAATATCCTTATGTTTTCCTTACGGTCTCTAAGCTCTGATGGAGCTGCTTTACTTTGCTTTAGTTCTGAATTGGATTCTGGATTGTGGCTGGATTGTAAATCCAGTTAATGTTAAGGTGCGTCCACAGGATGCCTTTTCTGTGTTTAACTGTGCACATGTGCAAAAATTTCCAGTAGCGGCACTAGGTATGCGCATATGTGCTACCGCAGTATACTGGAAATGGAGACTGTGGGAAAAGCGCATTTCTTCCCGCTTTCGGTGGGAATCTTTCAGCTTTTTAGCTGATGACAGCCAGCTGGGGCCAATATGTGTTTTTTCAGTAAAAACACTGCAGATCACCGTTATATAGAATTATTTATAGGCAACCAGTTTCGACGTTACACTAAGTCATCTTCAGTCCAAAATTGCTCCAATCCAGTAACCTTCGTGTTACAAATATAGAAGTGCCTTTAACTGGTCTCGTAATAGCTATTACAGGCATACGTGCTCGTTGGACAACAGTCAGCAACTGTCTACTCCACCAGAAGATGGAGTTACATCCAATAAATGTGTGTGTGTGTGTGTGTGTGTGTGTGTGTGTGTGTGTGTGTGTGTAGTGTAGTTTGTTGAGCCTATGCTGTAATGCGAATTATTTGCAATAAAGTCTGTTGACTTCGAAGAAAACACGTTTAAGTTTATACATGTTTACAGGCAAAGAGAAAAGTCGTGTGGAATACCGCTTTGAAGCTTGTTTGAATAAAAATTCAAGATGTGTCGCCCTGAGCGTCACGTATCGGATAAAATGTCTCTCATCAAATTGGTTTCGATGTAGGAAAACTGAGAAAAATAAGGCAAAGATTCATGAAAAGTGTATATGAAAACTGTGGACGAATATTTATATTATGGCGACGTAAAAGCACTACTGAGGAGCCTGATAGCTGAACAAAAGAAGTGAAGGGTTATGTGTAGCTCCTCATCAAACTATTAAAAATATAAATGAATCATACTTACGAGGAAGAAAACACGAAACTGAATAACACAACGTCCGTTCTAGTGAATTCTGTCATCTATGAAATTCGCAAATTTGTCGAGTCCGAGGATGTTAATTTTCATCACATTTCATGATTAAATACAAATGACGCATTGAACGCAAATTAACCTTCACACAACAACTAATAACCTTCCTTAAGTATTTCTCAGTTTCAGGAGTAATCACTTTTATTTTTATTTATTTATTCTTGTTCCGTTGATCCAGTATGCAAGAGAATTGCATGGATTTGGAACTAGCCATAATTATACACCACAACAGTACTTACAGTTGCTAATAGATATAGATTGTAATATTGTATAGGAACAAAATACGCCAATAATTACAAGCTTAGGCATTTCCTACAGCGAATCTTTTGCAGAAGCTCGAAATTTAGCGCGGACTTCAATGCGAGACGCCTATAATAGTTTCCACAACGAAACGTTGTCTCGAAACCTGGCAGAAAATCCAAAGAGATTCTGGTCGTATTTGAAGTATGTTAGCGGCAAGAAACAATCAATGCCTTCTCTGCGCGGTAGCAATGGAGATACTATCGAAGACAGTAATGCCAAAGCAGACTACTAAACACAACCTTCACAAAAGAAGACGAAGTAAATATTCCAGAATTCGAATCAAGAACAGCTGCCAACATGAGTAACGTAGAAGTAAATATCCTCGGAGTCGTGAAGCAACTTAAATCACTTAATAAAAGCAAGTCTTCTGGTCCAGACTGTATATCAATTAGGTTCCTTTCGGAGTATGCTGATGCATTAGCTCCATACTTAACAATCATATACAACCGTTCGGTCGACGAAAGATCCGTACCCAAAGACTGGAAAGCTGCACAGGTCACACCAGTATTCAAGAAAGGTAGTAGGAGTAATCCACTAAATTACAGGCCCATATTGTTAACGTCGATATGTAGCAGGATTTTAGAACATATATTGTGTTCGAACATTATGAATTACCTCGAAGAAAACTGTCTATTGACACACAGTCAACATGGGTTTAGAAAACATCGTTCCTGTGAAACACAACAAGCTCTTTATTCACATGAACTGTTGAGTGCTATTGACAAGGGATTCCGTTTTTCTGGATTTCCGGAAGGCTTTTGACACTGTACCACACAAGCGGTTTGTAGTGGAATTGCGTGCTTATGGAATATCGTCTCAGTTATGTGAATGGATTTGTGATTTCCTGTCAGAGAGGTTACAGTTCGTAGTAACTGACGGAAAGTCATCGAGTAAAACAGAAGTGATTTCTGGCGTTCCCCAAGGTAGTGTTATAGGCGCTTTACTGTTCCTTATCTATATGAACGATTTGGGAGACAATCTGAGCACCCGTCTTCGGTTGTTTGCAGATAACGCTGTTGTTTATTGACTAATAAAGTCATCAGAAGATCAAAACAAATTGCAAAACTATTTATAAAAGATATCTGTATGGTGTGAAAATTGGCAGTTGACTCTAAATAACGAAAAGTGTGAGGTCGTCCACATGAGTGCTAAAAGGAACTCGTTAAACTTCGGTTATACGATAAATCAGTCTAATCTGAAAGCTGTAAATTCAACTAAATACCTAGGTATTACTATTACGAACAACTTAAATTGGAAGTAACACATGGAAAATGTTGTGGGGAAGGCTAACCAGAGACTGCGTTTTATTGGGAGGACACTTAGAAAGTGTAACAGACCTACTAAGGAGACTGCCTACGCTACGCTTGTCCGTCTTCTTTTGGAATACTGCTGCGCGGTGTGGGATCCTTACGAGATACGACTGACGGAGTACATCGAAAAAGTTCAAAGAAAGGCAGCACGTTTTGTATTATCGCGAAATATGGGAGAGAGAGTCACACAAATGATACAGGATTTGGGCTGGAAAAAGTTAAAAGGAAGGCGTTTTTCGTTGCGACGGAACCTTCTCACGAAATTCCAATCACCAACTTTCTCCTCCGAATGCGAAAATATTTTGTTGACACCGACCTACATAGGGAGGAACAATCACCACGATAAAATAACGGAGATCAGAGCTCGTACGGAGAGATATAGGTGTTCATTCTTTCTGCGCGCTATACGAGATTAGAATAATAGAGAATTGTGAAGGTGGTTCGATGAACCCTCCGCCAGGCACTTAAATGTGATTTGCAGAGTATCCATGTAGCTGTAGATGTAGAAGGAGAAGAAGATATAAAACAATCAAATAGTAAATTACAATCCTTCCACAGTACAAGCTACAAATTTGATAGAATTAAAATGCTTTGTTTTGAAATGAGGAATAAATAATTCAGACGACTGTATACGTTGCCAGTTACCAGCTAAGAAAATTTTATTGCCAGCATTTTCGCTAAAGTTTCCCAAGCAGAAAATCTAAAATCTCGTTGCGGCCTCCTCCTGAAATCTGCAAACATATAGTCTTCATAACTTTGTATTTCTCGTGCCTCTGTTGATTATACAGGATGTTTCAGAAGTTATGGTCAATAATTCACACATGGAAAGTAGAGGCCAAAAGTAGCTAAAAAGCTCCAATAAACATGGGTCCACAAAGCAACCGTTGCCGATGTACAACAAATTCTCTTTTGCAGTTCATTATTGTCTAGGAACACATGGCATCTCTGAACGTTAAAGTAGGTGTTCGAAATGTTGTCCATGCGTCTGAATGCAACATTGAATTCGTCTGTGAAATAAGTTGTAGGTCCTGTCTGGCATTCCTGGGGAATTCTGTAAATGCTGGAAGGCTGCAATCCGCAAGTGTAATTCCTCAAGAGAGTTGACCACGGTAGCGTAGACCAGGTTTTTAACATGATTGCACACATAGAAATGCATGAGATTTAAATCCGGAGACTCTTGAGGCCATGGCACAGGCTCTCCTGTAACTATCCTGTGTTGACCATATGTCAGAGTTAAAATCCGGCACTCGTAAATGAAAATGTGCTGTAGCACCGTCATGCATGAACGATATGTTCAGGGCATTGGTTCAGTCGAACATCATCATATACATCTGGAGGTACAGTCCGCAGAAATCACGCGTACTGCTGTCCGGTTAGTCTCTGTGGTAGCACGTGTGGTCCAGTTATGAGGTCTCCGAGCAGTCCTGTCCAGAATAAGTAACGCTGCTGGTGTCGTGATACGTGTGTTGATTAGGATTGACATCGGCCCAATTGTGACAGTTATGGTAGTTAAAAATACCGTCACGAGTAAATCCAGCCTCATCCGTGAACAGAATTCTGCTTACTAACAGGGAATCAGGGTACACTGTTGTTGCACCCATTAGCAGAAATTCTCTCTAGGAGGGAAGTCTGCATTTTTGAGTGTTTGCGCTCGCTTGAGATGATTTGGATCGAGTACTTGCCGATGTAAAATCCGCCACACACTGCTATGACCCAGGGTAGCAATCCTCTTGCTGAAGTACTCGGACGTTCGTGTACAATGCGTAACGCCCTTTCTTCAGCATGAGGGATTATGGATTTGGTCGATCTTCTCGTACATGGTGTGCGAAGCTCCCGATTTCTCTAAGGCGCTGATGTAACTGTTTGGGCTGCCTGCGGAGAAGAAAAGCTTCTTGACATAGTAGTGCAGGCTCAAGGGCACTGCGATTCGCTTTCCCGTACATGAAGTGCATGTCAGCGTACTCTCCATTGGTGTAACCTCTGTCCGCGATGCCTTCACGTTCCGTAACTGAACGTGAGGCCGGTACGGCACAGTGCACGGAGGAGGAAAGGGAAGTAGTTGCGCATGCCAACGTAAATACCGCGGTATCCAGGGGCGTTCACTGTTGGTTCCCAACTCGAATTAATGCGATATGTCGGCAACGGCTGATTTGTGGACCCACGTTTATTGGACCTTATTAGCTACTTTCGGCCTGAACTTTCCATGTGTGAATTATTGACCATCACTCCTGAAACACCCTCTGTACTTCTTTACTTACAGTCGCTTTTGCATTTTCTTTTTTTTTCTGTCACCTTATCATCACAGTAAACACAACGAAAGCTCCCAAGCAAAGAATGGGGCTTATAGCAGACTCGTTGCGCAATGAGGCAGTGTGTGGACACCAGAACGGCCATGCGTACGTGCATTCTTTCCACAAATTCGTGTGCATGCCCTTTTATTACCGTGCACCTGGGGTTGCGCACGACGAAAGAGGCAGTGTGGGGACATACCTTTAATTACTTTACTCATTATGCAAGCAAGAATTCTGATCCATTCATATGCTGTGAAGCAACCGTGCCTTATTTTATATATCACTTATGAAAATAAATTTTCTTTATCAGGAGTTTGGTTTTCACTAAGACATAGAGGTTGCCACAGCAAAATACTTACGTCAAGAAGCGTTGGATCACAGAAATTGTCGAAAAGAGATGAAGGGCAACGGGTTTAGGGCGGAGGGAAAAAACTGCCAGGAGGGTTCCAAGGAAAAAAAAAAAAATGCCATGTTCTGGAAGGGTAAAAGCAGCAGTAGCGCTTTTAATACTATATGTGACAGACCATGCAAGGGCAAGGCTGTAGTTAGTTATTAGGTATCATGCAATGCTTGATAACATTGTCATGTCTGAGGTCATCATAAGAGAATCAAGCCTATCACGGAGGTTATTGCTAAGGCTGGGCACGTGGGAAGTCTCCTGGGCTAGCTGCAACATCTGTGCAATACTGCTTCCTTGCATTGCTGGATGGTTGGCTGGTTACATTCGACTGACGATGCCAACTGTTTTTGCTGTGATACAGAGGTTTACTATTATTTGCTTTGTTTGTGATCTGGTGTTAGGCATAGCTGTTTAATTGCCCTTAGCAAGGATTGTTTTTCGGCTATTATGTTTTCACATACGGTTGTGATCGTAGTTCCCCAGGCTTACGATGAGGAGATTGTTAGAGTGTGTTGAGCGCGTGTACAGCCGTGTGGCGAGTTTCCGGGATACCTCTGTCATACCCTCAGTGCGGTATTTGCTATGAAGGGATGCAGTTAATGTGTACAAAGTATCATGGAGCATTACTTGCGATACGTAGCTCACTGTCCTCTATGACCTGCGAGCGGCACAGGTGTGATAGAACTGCGTAACCCCAACTGGAGCTGCATACGTCGTCGAGGTTTAATCAGTGCCATGTACAACCGCATCGACACCCTCCTATTCAGCGTGTTCTGCCAGGTGAGCACTGGGCAGAACTGTTTATGCCATGCGTTTGTTCTGTTCGTTTTGTGTTCTGTGTGGTCCCTCATGCTAATTTCCAGTCCAGCCAGACACCGAGGTAGCTAACTTCCGCACAGAAACGTGTAGTGTTGGTTGTGTGCGGTGTTAGTGTTTGTGCGGTTGTTTCGGTTTGTCAGTGAACACAACTGTTGAACAAAACTGTTTCACACTTGTCGATGTTTACTTTAACACGCTATCGTTCCAGTTGCGACCGAACCCCCATGACCTTTTACTATTAGTTGAATCCGCGCTTTTTAACCAGCGACAAATCGCGTAAAAATCGCGTCAAATTCTTATCCCAGCATTACTATAATGACTGATGATTGTTTACCAACTGGTCTTATGTGATTCTTGAGTTTCTCCCGGCGTATTTGATAATCAAAATATCCACGGGTGTACTGCCGGTCTACAGTGTCCAACGGGCACAATATTTCGGCGATCATACATGTCGCCATCATCAGGCGAACTGACGGACTGAGCTCCTGCGAACGTGCCGGTACGGAGATCCGTACGCTATGGCTGCTCAGGGGGAACTGGGTTCGGTCGCGGCGGCGGCCGATTTAAATACCCTCCGCCCGGGGCGCACTCACTCCGCCGTCCGCGCCACGGTCGCGCGGTGGAACAGATTGCGACGGCGTCTGAGATGACGTCGGTGTGATGGCTCTGTCCGCCGTGGTCGTCACAACTATACGTTTGCTCGATTTACTCTTGATTAACCCAATCGCTGGTTCCCAAGCCTTGCTAAGATTATAGCCACAGTCACCTTTCAAAACTTTTGTTGATGGGTACCCTAATTTTCAACACATTCACTCCAAATGTAGACTTTTTCTTTGAATAAAAATCATCATGCAGAAAGACAGATTTCCTTTCTGTCCACTTTTCCAAAAGGCAGCAGCTCGTTTCAGATAGGGGCAAAGTGGTATCCTATGACATTACATCTTCACGGCAGGCTTCATCACTTGCTTCCTCGTTTCCTCGCCCCTTCCCCGTTTTGTCAGTGACGGTTTTCGACTATTGTGAGAGCAGCCCTCATCATCGTCAGTCCGCTGTTTTGTCGTATATCTAATACGTCTTAATTCGAGAAGTTTTCCACGATTTCTGCAACGAAACTGAAAATATAAATAATAGCACAAAGAAATTGATGGAAAATCCAAATTGATTACAAAATATTTGATGTGAACATCCGCTACAGAGGAACATATTCATGGAATTAAAAGGCGCCACAGTTGTAAGCAATTTACCTTTCTTACTGCACGACCTATTTCGGTGCCACCAACTGCGAACAAGAGGACGAGGAACAGCTTACAAGAACTTTGGGGTTTACATTTGAAAAGCAAGGTCAAGCCGTGAAAAGTGGTATTGCTAACATACTTTTAAAAAAAACGTGGCTGTGTGGCGGCCGGGCCATTCACTCACAAACCATCAGATCTACAACAAAGCAACGTGTGGTACTGAAACAAAGACGCTAACGTAGAGGGAGGGATGTCTGTGAAAATAGAAAACGGCAGTACACAAGTAACCGCACTCACGAGTAAGGACAGCGACCGTGGCACATGCCTCGACAGCCAACAAGGAACTGATGAACAGATAGCGCAGCCTGCTTGCGTATGTGACTCACGTAGGATCCAGTGGGGAAGCAGGAAATCGTACAAAATGAGCGGAATACAGGACTGACTGGTCTGTCCGCTTGCATGTATGTGGCTCACAAAATACATAAGTGATAAAACGACATACAGAAGAATAAATAGAAAATATTAACAAAAATGTTAAACAGTAATGCCTAAAAGACCAAATGAGAGTGAGCATAATAACAAAAATACAAATAAAAGGGGGATGAATGATATACAAAATGCATGTCCCATAACTAAGCAATTAGTTGAAGACAGCTGAAGAATGGTAGAAAAAAGTTGCAAATGCTATAATCGGAAATCATATATAGATATGTATTGTATAATACCTGTATGTAAGAAGTATTGACCCTGGCTGTTGAGACACTTGTCCCACTGTGACACAAGGCGGTGAATGGCTGTCTCATAAAATTCCTGGGCCTGCGATAAGGGGACCAAAAAGGCGTAATCACAGGAAGAGTGGCCGAGAACCTCCCATTTGAATTTCTGCAGGAGTGCCGAGATTATGTTGGCCGTATGAGGCTTTGCATTGTCGTGGAGCAGAATGCCCCCACAGGTGAGATTGCCTGGTCGTTCTGATCTGACTGCTTGGCGAAGGGTGGTTGAGGTTTGCGAGTAAAGCTGGGCATTCACTGTTGTCCCGTGCTGCAGGATGTGAATCAGAAGGGGGCCATCTTGGTCAAAGGAGAACGTCAGCATAACCTTTCCTGCACTCGTGTCGATGGCCTTGGCTTTTTTTGGTGGTGGTGGTGGTGGTGGGGGTGGTGGTGGTGGTGGTGGTGGTGGTGGTGGTGGTGGTGGTGACGACGACCCTGTATGCTTCCACTGGAGACTTTGTCGTTTTGAATCTGATTCGAAGTGATGACACCTTGACTCATCTCCAGCCACCACTCGTGGGAGGAACGCATTCCTTTCCCAAGCATAGCGCTGCAGATGAGCAAGACAGTGGGCCGTTCGTCATGCTTCCTGGTGTGGTTAAAGACTGTGGAGCACTCATTGGGCACACACTTTGCACATATGCAGTCGTTCCTTCATTATAGTGTAAACACTTCCGACGCTCAATCTGACCACGGCTTTCACTGTCACTTGGCAGTCCTTGGTAGTGAGTGCATCCACCAACTGGACGGTGTCATCGGTAATGCAGTGTGGTACTCCAGACTGTGCTTCATCGGCTAATGGCACCCGTCCTTCCCTGAAGCGCTTGTGCCATGCCTTACACCTTGCAAGGGACATGCAGTGTTCGCCGTACACTTGTGACATTCGTCGATGAATGTCCGTTCCTCCTCCTCCTTCAACTGTCAGAAAACGAATGAGACCTCTTTGCTGTTTTATGGACGCCTCATTTCACTGTTAGCAATGCGACTGGCAGTGTTTAACAATTGATGCATGCTGCTGCTAGCTCTGTATAGTCACTTAGCGTGCACGCATGCCCTCTAGCGACGGGCTGGGAACTTCCACGCTCTGGTCGGAACAACACCTCGTTACACATGCCACGATATTACCCTCCTGTCAGTGGTTTGTGTATTCCAGACTCCAGCTCGTTTCTTTTTGAACGCCCCTTATATTTTATGTTACTCCATTAAACAAACTGACTAAATGCATCGAGAGCAAAAATATTGTCTGTCTAGAAGGGAACTAATAACACTAAAGGTGATGCACCACAACAAGTATTTATGTGTCACCGCTGGAAAATGCGACACACTTTCTGTGTGTGGACAAGCATTGTCCTGTTGAAAAATGGCACCACAATACTACTCCATGAAGGGTAAGACACGAGGACGTAGGATACTGTGAGGTTCCGTTGTGCCGTGACCTAACACCATACCCATACACCATGACTCCAGGAGTAACACCACTGTCCCTCCAAAATATTGGAAGAATGGAACCCCTCTCAAGGTTTCTGCCATACTTGCTGATGGTGGTTATTAAGGGTAGAGCAGTACAGCAGTCCATTGGTGTTAATGGCAGCCTACACAAGGATCTGTAATTCCGTAATGTAGCTGCTACTAGTCACTGACCAGTTGTGTGGAAAGACACAGTGTTGCAGGGAATCTGTTACTTGTTGTAGAATGGAAGGTGCAGGTGTGAACAGATTAGTTTGTGCTTGGTGCACAGTACGGTGATCCTCTCTTCTGGTGGTTAGTCCTGCTCAACCAGGACCTTGACCATCAGTTTGCCTACTCTTGTGTTACCATGTAGTCCACTATGAGGCCATGTCATATCTGAATGCCTCACAAATCTGGATTTTGCACGATTAGACCAGCTAGCCAAATGGAGACCCACAGCGAGGCCCCCTTTAAACTGTTAGGTGCTGATTATGCTGTCTCCGTGTCATCCACAGTGATCAGTCAACCTCGTGCTGTATGCATACTACATGTAACTGTGGAGGACTCAGAGCACTGGCCCGTTTGCGCTATTTTTATGTAATTTATGTGGCTGTAATTTTTGCTATATATCAACGCGTACAGTGTGACTCTGTGGCGTTGGCTGACACATGTAGCTATCATCTGATATCTCATATGCTGTAGCATAAATGGTTCGTGAGTTATTAATTTTACATTGAATATGGCAATATTCATAATTGCAGTGGTCTCAGCTTCTGTTATTGTTGGACTATTATCAACCAAATAGCTCTGAGCTCGTATTATCACTATGATCGATGTGATGCCTTTGACTTTTTCGTTCAATGATAATAAGCTGTGGAACATAATTTTTGCAAATATTGCTGCATTAATGTTCCAGTCAGCACCCAGTATCTATCATTACAGTGCCTTCTCCCAGCCACAATCTGCCTTCCCCTCCACGGGGTAGGAAAACCACTCTGCTGACCAGTCCATGCACGTCATGGATGCCTGTCTGTCCACTAGACACTTACTATCCTGCCTGCTGCTGTCTATACACACTCTTCCATCTCTCCCTGGACAGCAGCTGGCAGATCGTTAACTCACAAGGTTCAGGGAGCCACTTGGAGGTAGTGAAGAGGGAAACCATGTCAAAACTGGCACTCCATAAATTTTAATTTTGTATTGTACAAAATGGTATTATACCATTTCATACACCTTACTCTGATGCTCTGATGAAATCATTGAATTATTGATATCGATACCAATACCATTGTTAATATAAGTGTATTACAGTTACTCTTGTCATTGTTATTGGAACGTTCCTAGCCTTAAGCAGCTCGTTGAGACATGCAGTTTTCTGTCTGGATTTCCTATCTGATCATTGACTGATATATCTTGTATTTCTTTGACTAAGATACAATTCATAAAATTAATGATTATTGTTGCAACATGCTACTGTCAATGACATTTTTGTGGAATTTATATTCCTCTGTCAATTACGTGTTCTAAGCCAATGCTGAGAATTACGTCACTTGTAACTATAGTTCAGCAAAACTTTCAGAAATGTTTGTGATATGTAAACAGTTCATATATTTGTTAAGAAAATATGTGTATTTCCAGTGGAGATAAGAATTGTCTTCCTATTTATTGCAGCTTTGTATATATTAAATCTACCATTGTATTTAAATTTTAATCAAATAAAGTTTATTGTATACTGTGTAAAAGTTTACTTGCATTAAATTATTTTTTTCCTACAACCTGTTACCGGGTATTTATAATTAAACTGACGGTGTTCCGAGAGTTGGAGTGTAAACTGTGTATTACAGGACGCTGAAACGTGGTAGGTACGTTTATTAATTGCTGCACCTGTGAACGTTTCACCTGGCAAGTGAAGCATCGTGTCGCCTCATCTTACATCAGAATAGCAAGGCTATGTTAGGTATCACGTGTTCCACAAGGAGGTCCTTAAAACGTGCAAATATCACAGTACACTTCAGAGGCCTACATGGTGCCATTTCCTCAAATAAGAACTGCCCAAGAATGAATGAACTTGTGAAACCACACAGTACAGTTGTATGAGATAAGTGCAGAGGATGTTCATGCACAACATGTGGCGGAGTAGAACGCTGTGTACGACAGTTCTGTGCATTCACAGAACTGAGCAGAGTAAAATGTGCCATGTCCGTCCAAAGAATATCCCCCGGCCACATGTCATCCATTTCTACACACCCCAAAAAACTAAGGGCAAAATCGTGGCGTTGCGGAAACTGTTGCGGAAATGCTTCAGGAACTCAAATGAAAATCCATTCAGGGAAGGCGACATTATTTTCGAGGAACACTATTGAGAAAATTTAAAGAACTAGCATTTGAAGCTGACTGCAGAATGATTCTGTCTCCAACATGCATTGCACGTAAGGAATATGAATATAAGATACAAGGAATTAGTACACATAAGAAAGCATATAGATAGTCGTTTTTCCGTAATTCCATTTGCGAGTGTAACAGGTAAGGAAATGCCACGTGCCGAAAGGTGGATTGCAGAGTATCGATGTAGATGTAGTGTAGAAGCTTGTACAGATACCAGCGTAAAATGCGCTGCAAAATCTTTTAACTGTTGACTAGGGGAGAGACAACTTCCTTGACACAACTGGAGGATTGGCTGTAGAGTTTGAGGCATGTGCTGGACTGTTGGCTATAGCTACAGCAACTTTATCAACAAATGTAAGGGAATGGGCCGCCTCCCTCTCCCTGCTGCGCCATCTACTTCACCTGTTTCTTCAGATTTCTTGATCGTATTCTTTACTTCATTTATTGACATGACGCGTTCTCACAGCTGTTTCTGTTGGTGATACTTCCCAAATCCAGAGTTGCTACTGCTGCTGTTCTTCTAGAACAACATCAGCAGTGCGTGGTGTTTTTTCTCAGTAGCCCTCGTGTTTCGTATAGAAAACGTGTGTCTTCTTAACCCTTTACACCAACAATCGCTTCACAAAGGAAAGTAAGACAGGTTACCGAGTGAAAAACAGCATACTGACGTTAAAAAAAAGAAACGTTTCACATTCCAACTGCTTACAGCGCCATATTTTCACCTAGCAGCTGAAAGTGGAATTTTCCTTTTTTGCTGCACTGTAGGACTCGGAACACCGTCAGTTTAATTATCACCAACTGCTATGTAAGCATTTACTATGTGATCAAAAGTATCCAGGCACCTAGCTGAAAATGACTTATAAGTTTGTGGCGCCCTCCATCGGTAATGCTGGAATTCAATATGATGTTGGCCCACCCCTAGCCTTGATGACAGCTTCCACTCTCGCAGGCATACGTTCAATCAGGTGCTGGAAGGTTTCTTGGGGAATGGCAGCCCATTCTTCACGAAGTGCTGCTCTGAGGAGAGGTATCGATGTCGGGAGGTGAGGCCTGGCACGAAGTCAGCGTTCCAAAACATCCCAAAGGTGTTCTATAGGATTGAGGTCAGGACCGTGCAGGCCAGTCCATTACAGGGATATTATAGTGTAACCACTCCGCCACAGGCCGTGCATTATGAACAGGTGCTCGATCGTGTTCAAAGATGCAGTCGCCATCCCCGAATTGCTCTTCAACAGTGGGAAGCAAGAAGGTGCTTAAAACATCAATGTAGGCCTGTGCTGTGGTAGTGCCATGCAAAACAACAATGGGTGCAAGCCCCCTCCATGAAAAACACGACCACCTCCGAATTTGCTGTTGGCACTACAAACGCTGGCAGATGAAGTTCACCGGGAATTCGCCGTACCCACACCTTGCCATCGGATCGCCACATTGTGTACCGTGATTCGTCACTCCACACGACGTTTTTCCACTATTTAATTGTCCAATGTTTAGATGTTTAGGCTCCTTACACCAAGCGAAACGACGTTTGGCATTTACTGGCGTGATGTGTGGCTTATGAGCAGCCGCTTGACCATGAAATCCATGTTTTCTCACCTCCCTCCTAACTGTCATAGTACTTGCAGTGGATCCTAATGCAGCTTGGAATTCCTGTGTGATGGTCTGGATAGATGTCTACTTACTACACATTACGACCCTCATCAACTGTCGGCGTTCTCTGTTAGTCAACAGACGAGATCGGCCTGTTCACGTTTGTGCAGCACGTGTCCCTTCACGTTTGAACTTGACTATCACATCGAAAACAGTGGACCTAGGGATGTTTAGGAGTGTGGCAATCTCGCGTACGAATGTAAGACACAAGTGACACCCAATCACCTGACCACATTCGAAGTCAGCAGAATAGGGCGCTCCGTGGAACTCACTCTCTCACGATGTCTAATGACTTCTGATATCGCTGATATGCAGTACCTGGCAGTAGGTGACAGCACAATGCACCTAATATGAAAAACGTATGTTTTTTGGGGTGTCCGGATACTTTTAATCACATAGTGGACCCTTCTAGTGACATAGAACACAACGCTGTTTATAACTCACATCCGGATCATTGTATTTCTTCCCCATGAATGAATACTTAGGGTTATACAGAGTTTGTTCTATGTGGTATCCAAAACTTATGTATCTTTATACAGTTGTAAATGATAATGCTAATCAACCACATTATCTTGGAATTGATAGTTAACTTGAAATAATTGATTCCCATAGGGAAGCTACTGTCCTAACTACGGTCTATTCATTTCTCTTTAAATGTACATGTGTACAAGGTGAACGTTAATAAAACCGCAAACAGCAGTGATGGATTTCTTACTGGAAATGGGGAATAAAGGTGCTATGAACATGTGTCTGGAAATGGAGGACAGTGTATGTGCAACGACAATAAATTGTCCCAGAAAACAGAACAGAGCTGCACCACACCCACGTCTCAACAGATGCTCAAAGTGGCCTCATGGTTTGCTTTTGTAAGTTCCTGCCTGTCTCCTAATGGCGTCAGAGGCGTCGTGAACACGCTGTTGAAGGGTCTGCACATCAGGAACTACTTCATCATACAAAACACTTTTCAGATGCCCCCAGAGGAAAAAATCCCAAGGGGTTTAAGTCGGGTGATCTACAAGGTCATGCTACGGAGCCTCCGCGTCCTATCCAACGTCCGGGGAAGATGACGTTGAGGTGTCAACAAACTGTGACGTGGAAGTGGGGTTGTGCTCCATCATGCAGAAACCACACAATCTGTGGCATTGCCAAAGACATTCAGAAGCAACCCTGGCAGATGTTCCACTGGAAGACCAGGTACATTCTTTTGTCGAGCTAATGTGAAATAATAACTGTTCCTAGTATGTGGTCACCATGAGTCCCTGCCCACACATTGATGCTGAACCGATGCTGATGAGATGCTTCAACCATTCCCCGAGAATTTTCTGTTGCCCACAAATGACGATCATGCAGACTGATGATGCCATTCTGGTAAAAGTTGCTTCGTTGGTAAAGAGAACTGATGACAGAAATCCCACAATTGTGATGATCTGACGGAAAAACCATCGACAAAATCATTCCTGTAGAGGGAAATCCGCTGTTGATAATTCTTGCACTCTTTACAGTCATAGGGATAGTAGCGGTTGTCATGTAGGATTTATGTAATTGTACTTTGGCTTACACCATGTTGGCGGGCCACTCGCCTGGAGCTTGTTGTAAGTTTCATGTCATTACAGAATCTGGTCCTCCAAATCTGATGTACGACGCAGTCTACCGCATCTGTGAACTTTCGTCTGTCTGGAAGGACCCGTAACCACACAAACGCCTAAAAAGGGCTTGAAATGTGAGATGTGGTTGGTGTCTGTGAGGTTATTTATTTTGGTATACCCATGCTACCTCTCGACTGTTTCCATCTGCTCGGCCATACACAAACACCATCTCGGCTCGTTCCCGACATGAATACCAGACCATTCTGCTGCCTACAATACACCGCATGAATCACACAGCCTGCTACAGACAAGGAACACATGGCACGTGGTAAGAGGAACTGTCATTCGTCAGCACCACCTACTGTGGCAACGATGCTTTTCTCCGCGCGACTGCTACGGTCGCAGGTTCGAATCCTGCCTCGGGCATGAATGTGTGTGATGTCCTTAGGTTGGTTAGGTTTAAGTAGTTCTATGTTCTAGGGGACTGATGACCTCAGATGTTAAGTCCCATAGTGCTCAGAGCCATTTGAACCATTTTAACCTCACCTGCTGAAAAATACAGTAAGCTTAAGACGAAAAAGCCAATATTAAGTAGTATATATAATATGATGCCGAAGATGGCCATGCAAACAAACATTCTCTGGATGCCGTTTCAGTCATTTCCAAATTGTCTTCACCTGAAATTTGGAGGGATACATCTCAACCTACATAAAACTGTCCAGAACATGAAGTTGAAAAATATTTCCATGTCTAATAATAATATTTTAGTTAACTATATTAATGTACTGGTTACAAACAGTTTCGTCTCTGCACAAGAACAATGCAAAGAGTTCAGGAAATTTAGTTAAAGAAAGAAATAAAGTTTCCTTATGCGTGAAAGGATTCCCTTGATTGCGTGGTATATAAAGCACATCATAATCTTATGAAAGTTCTGAATAATACCGCTGGTTTTCTTCCAATTTGACAGCAAGGTTAAAAGTTTGACACATACAGTGACCCAAGACTGGCAAAGTTTCACGGAAGCTCGAAATTTAGTGCAGACGTCAATGCGAGATACCTTTAATAGCTTCCACAATGAAATATTGTCTCAAAATATGGTAGAAAACCCAAAGAGATTCTGGTCATATGTAAAGTACACCAGTGGCAAAAACAGTCAATACCGTCAATGCGGGATAGCTATGGGAATGTTACTGATGATGGTGACACTAAAGCGGAGTTACTAAATACAGTTTTCCGTACTTCCTTCACGAAAGAAGACGAAGTAAATATTCCAGTATTCGAAACCAGAACAGCTGTTAGCATGAGTGACATAAAAGTAGATATCTTAGGTGTTGCGAAACAAGTCAAGTCACTTAAGAAAGGAAAGTCTTCCGGTCCAGATGGTATACCAATCAGGTTCCTTTCAGAGTATGCAGAGAAAATAACGGCTTTCTTAGCAATCATATATAACCGCTCACTTGACGAAAGGTCTGTTCCTAAAGACTGGAAAGTAGCGCAGGTCACACCAATATTCAAGAAAGGAAATCGGAATAAACCATTGAATTACAGACCCATATCACTGACCTCAATTTGCAGTAGGATTTTGTAGCATATACTGTACTCGAACATTATGAATTACCCTGAAGAAAATGACATTGATACATAATCAACACGGATTCAGAAAATATCTTTCTTTTGCAACGCAGCTAGCTCTTTATTCCCATGAAGTAATGAGTGCTGTTGACAAGGGATCTCAGATCGATTCCATATTCCTAGTTTTCCAGAAGGCTTTTAATACCTTTCCTCACATGTGACTATTAATCAAATTGCGTGCATATGGTGGATCGTCTCAGTTGTGTGACTGGATTCGTCATTTCCTATCAAAGACGTCACAGTTCGTAGTGATACACTGTAAATCATCGAGTAGAACAGAAATGATATTTGGCGTTCCGCAATGTAGTGTCATAGGCCCTCTGCTGTTCCTGATTTACATAAATGATCTAGGTGATACTCTGAGCAGCCCCCTTAGGTTGTTTGCAGATAATGCTGTAATTTACCCTCTAGTAAAATCATCAGACGATAAATTCCAATTACAAAATGATCTAGAGAGAATTTCTGTATGGTGCGAAAAGTGGCAATTAGCACTAAACAAAGAAAGGTGCGACCTCATCCGCATGGGTACTAAAAGAAATCAAATAAATTTTGGGTATACGATAAATCGCACAAATCTGAGGGCTGTCAATTCGACTAAATACCTAGGAATTTCAATTTCGAGCAACTTAAATTGAAAAGACCACATAGATAATATTGTGGGGAAGGCGAAACAAAGATTGCGCTTTGTTGATAGAACACTTAGAAGATGCAACAAACCCACTAAAGAGACAGCCTACATTACACTTGTCCGTCCTCTGCTGGAATATTGCTGCGCGGTATGGGATCCTTACGAGGTAGGATTGATGGAGGACATCGAAAAAGTGCAAAGAAGGGCAGCTCGTTTCGTGTTATTGCGCAATAGGGGTGAGAGTGACCCTGATATGATACAGGAGTTGGGGTGGCAGTCACTGAAACAAACGCGGTTTTCTTTGCGGCGAGATCTATTTACGAAATTTCAACCACCAACTTTCTCTTCCGAATGCGAAAATATTTTGTTGACACCCACCTATGTAGGGAGAAATGATCATCTTAATAAAATAAGATAAATCAGAGCTCGAACGGAAAGATTTAGGTGTTCCTTTTTCTCACGCGCCATTCGAGAGTGGAATGGTAGAGAAGTAGTATGAAAATGGTTCGATGAACCCTCTGCCAGGCACTTAAGTGTGAATTGCAGAGTAACCATGTAGATGTAGATATAAAAAATGAAAAATACTGCAGAAGAAAGCTTACATATTTAAAAGTTCATCAGATATATAATAGAGTCACAAATTGCATTCAGTCTAATGATAACCTACACATCACTTCTATCTCAGGCTAGTAAAGCTCACAGCTGTGTGTTGCGAAAGAAATAAAACTGCTCAAAATATGTCTGAAGCACCATGTCAGTTCACAAATAGAAGAAAAATACATTGGAAACCCCATAGTTCTGTTAGAGGTCAATGTCATACAGGAAAATAGAAACTAAATATATAAGGTAAACATTGGTCTAATCAGGGAGCTAGTAAGCAGTGAAATGAAGAACATAACAACACAGATGAAAGGAAATACTGGAAACCAGAACAATACAGACGGTACGTAACAAATTACTATACTCACCTATTGTGAACTCTTAGAAATACTCCCACATACCTGCTTGCAAGACACATGTTCAAAATGTTACTACAGATCAAAAAGAGGATCGAACTATAATAAACATTGCACAGTCGATTCAATACATACAGATTCCAGACACAGCCACCCTCCTCTCTTTTGATGTAAAGAACATTCTAATCTACAAATAACAGATAGAATAAACATCAGAGAAGAAAATCTTAAAAGACACAGTACACTTCCACATGAACACATCAAGGAAACAGTCAAGCCTAGTAGAGCTAACAACAAAACAGAACTATATCCAGTTCAATAATAAATACTATACACAAAGTGAAGGATTACCTGTTGTATCCACAGGATCTGGAACCATAGAAAACATAGTTATGAGCCATATTTAAAATAAAAAACCAAACAGGAACAACAACCTGTACTTGATTAGATATGTGGATATATTCTATTTGTGATAGATGAACCATGAAGTAAAATTGGCCGGTTCCAAGCATATATAAATTCTACTCATGATGAGATAAATTTTACAATTTAAAAAGACCAGAAAACATAGTTGAACTTCTTTGACATTACCATAAAAATTGAGAACAGCCAACACATATTCGACATGGACAAAAAAATCTCAACAATAATATACCAAATATCAAATTGTCCAAAACTAAAATAAGAGCAGGCAGCATTTAGATTCTTGCTGTACTGACTAAACAGTATTCCTAGTTACAGACAACTGCAAAAATTACTATTCAAATATTCACAAACATTACATTCAAAGAACTTGTTAAGAAAGGTGAATAATACATTCAAGAAGCAGAAAAGAGCAAACACCCAGCTATCATCAACACAGGTACAAAATGTTCAAATGTGTGTGAAGTCTTATGGGACTTAACTACAAAGGTCTTCAGTCCCTAAGCTTACACACTACTTAACCTAAATTATCCTAAGGACAGACACACACACACACACACACACACACACACACACACACACACACATACCCATGCCCCAGGGAGGACTCGAACCTCCGCCGGGACCAGCCGCACAGTCCATGACTGCAGCGCCCAAGACCGCTCGGCTAATCCCGCGCGGCGCACAGGTACAGAATCCTACACAGGGAAACAGAAGAACAAGAATGATAATCAAAAATGGTTCAAATGGCTCTGAGCACTATGGGACTTAACATCTATGGTCTTCAGTCCCCTAGAACTTAGAACTACTTAAACCTAACTAACCTAAGGACAACACACAACACCCAGTCATCACGAGGCAGAGAAAATCCCTGACCCCGCCGGGAATCGAACCCGGGCGTGGGAAGCAAGAACGCTACCGCATGACCACGAGCTGCGGACAAGAATGATACTAATGAGAAAGGAAAGGAAAACAATATATCGTGTACGTTAACATACAAACGCAGATACACACTTTATGTAATATTTTCAGAAAACAAGGTTCAGAAAAATTCACCAAAGCAACAATTCAGTTTAAAAATACTTACCGAAAGCAACAGAACATGTAGATGCACATCAGGAATCTAACAACTAAAATGTAATACGTGTGATGGGAGAGATACAGGCCAAACCATGAGAGTATTAGATACCAGATACAGAGAACACGTAACAGCCTGGAAGTATGAGAAATCGTTCTACTTTCTACTGAAAGCTTTGATCAACAGCAACATGTAATTACCCCCAGAAAAAGTGACAACGAATTCGTAAGGATAAACAACGAAATTTACCTTCTACCCTACAAGAAAACTACCACATTCACAAAACAGACAGTTTCCAGAAAGTTTCATATCAGCGCACACTTTGCTGCAGAGTGAAAATCTCATTCTGGAAACATCTCTCAGGCTGTGGGTAAGCCATGTCTCCGCAATATCCTTTCTTCCAGGAGTGCTAGATCTGCAAGGTTCGCAGGAGAGCTTCTGTGAAGTTTGGGAGGTAAGAGACGAGATACTGGCAGAAGTAAAGGTGTGAGGACGGGGCGTGAGTCGTGCTTGGGTACTTCAGATGGTAGAGCACTTGCCCGCGAAAGGCAAAGGTCCCGAGTTCGAGTCTCGGTCCGGCACACAGTTTTAATCTGCCAGGAAGTTTCATATCAGCGCACACTCCGCTGCACAGTGAAAATCTCATTCTGGAATTTAAAATCAACTTATGAGGTATACGTTAAACTCATCAGAGAGGACTCTCAAAGACAAATTATTTCGCAGTTGGAGTTGATGAAATCATTGGCTGGAGACTTTCACAATTGGTCCTAACAATTCGATATGAGCTACTGGGGAAAATAAATGAAAGATATATTTTCGTTTTAAGACCAAAAAGTCCTACTGCAGACGACGTACTATAACTTACGCTGTTCTCAGTAAGCTAGGCAAAATGAAATACTTGAAAAGCTGATAACTCAGTGTTATGACGGAGCTCCTGTTACAAGTAACTATAAAAGTGAAGTCCAGGATAGAATTAAAGAGATGTATGAAAATAGTCACTTTATTCGTTGTTTTACACACCAGTTAAATTTAATTGTTGTATATTGTGAGGCAGGCATTAAGCACGTGTGTATCTTCTTCAGCAGCTTGGAAGGAATTTCTATTTTTTTCTTCTCAGTTTGCTAAACAGACAGCCTTTATTGATAGGATGGTGAAGAAATCTGTCCTCAGTCCATCAGGTGGAATTTCAAATCGCGCTATATTCAAATACCAAAGGGAAAATTTGAATGCATGGAAAAAAATTTTTTTGGTCAATGTTGCTAGTGATTACAGGTCAAGAAAGAAGGCTACGAGACTGAAGGGTATCCTGCAAGACGAAGATTTCCTCTTCTGGCTTCTTTTGTTTTTTATTGAAGGCATACATTATTGTGCCAGTGTGTTCACTGAATACGCCAAAAGAATGTTGATGCAGTGAAAACTAATGAATATGTTTGTAACTTCACAGCATTTGTCTAACATGTCACTTCAGATTATCCATCACTGGAAGCAAGAGGAAACAACAGCAAAGCAGAGGACGTTTCACGGAATCAAGAAAGGTGTGCACGTGGGAGTATGTGGCTGCATCAGAAATCAGACCAGTGATCGATTCAGTTTTAAGGATCTTTATCAGTTGCATATCTATTTGAACCGTCATTGTTTTTGAGCATCAAATTGTTTTCCCAGGAAAAAGAACTGAAACTGTCTGTTAATTTGATTAAATTGTAGTCTTCTAACTTACGTCATGAACTGAATGTGTTACAGATGAAAGTATTTCGTGAAAGCGTCATGTGCTTGACCTTATTGAACCTTCCTTATTATAACAACTTGACAAAACGTTTCCTGCAAGTGTTAAACTTCAGCAGATGATAGTGACCTTCAAAATGACGACCGGAGACACAGAATTCTGCTGCTGTGTTCAGAAATAGGTCAAAATATTCATATTCAGTACTTGCGATGTTTATTCTAGAAAAATAATTAATGAATCGTCCAAATTTCAATGAAACGGTCATAAGTGAGTTTGCAGCGCAGAGGAGGAGGCGAGCTGATGCCATCTATAAAGAAATTAATGAAGGTAAGCAAAACGTGCATTGACAGCTGATAAGAAGCAGACCTGAGTTACAACTATATATTTAGCGTACTAAATGTAGTGAACTAAAATGGTGGTTAACATTTTTATCCACCGACGACCCAAGCACGAGAAGTCATACTAAAATGCTGAAGTAAGGAGAGATCTTTAATGTGGTGTACGAGGGTATCACTTAAACTGCATATTTTCATAATATACAAATATTAATATGAAAACCAACAGTGCGGCATGTTACTTTCACAAACACTTAAATAAACACGGTAGTTGCTCATTTAGCTTGTCAGCCAATTACAGCACACAATCCATGATGTAACAAAAACGTCACTGTTTCGTCGCGTGAACTCTTACACGCTGCGGACTGATCACACACGAAACGTTAAACGCCTCACGTTTGCAACTGAAAACATGAAGCAAACATTAATCATGCAACGAAGGTCACCAAAACGCGTATTTTTAGTATGGTCTGTTTTGATACAGTGTCGGGAAATGTGACGTCACCTATCGGTTTGAGGCGTCCTTTCACGGACTACGCGGCCCCTCCCGCCGGAGGTTCGAGTCCTCCCTTGGGCATGGGTGTATGTGTTGTTCTTAGCATAAGTTAAAGTACTGTGTAAGACTAGGGACCTATGAACTCAGCAGTCTGACCCCTTAGGAATTCACACACACACACACACACACACACACACACACAAATGTGACGTCAGATAAATGTGCTACCTAAAGATCTTATCCTGGAGTTAGCTTTTGATGTTATTTAGCAGTTGATCATGAAACAGAAAAGAAATCCAGTATGTAAACTTTTCGCTAGAGTATGATGTTACCCTATTCTCCCCTCCTGAAATCTTGGTTGCGGTACATACTGATCCATAGCATTATCGGAGGAGTAAGTTAGTTCCCAGGGGTAAATGTCACAGCCTTCCCCAGTATGGAAACCACGAGCCGCGCCTGTATCAACATTTTCTTCGTCACAATCACAGAAATGTTTTACATTGTTAACTGAAATTGGTTACCCTTGGTCATCATCAAAACTAGAAAATAAAAAGCAAGAAGAATTTATTTACATTGTTATCTCTGTATCAGGTACATTATAAAACTTCAAATGATGATTACTTTTCATACCGATTTTGACAGCTGAGAAAACATTACTGGGCGACCACATCGCACGACTTTCAAATATGTAGACCTACCATGATACAGTTGAAAACTAGCAATTAGGTATTTCTGAATATCTTTCCTGTTTTTAAAATTTCAAAAAAGTTATACACTCAAGCGCCAGAGAAACTAATCCAGGATGTGTATTCAAATGCAGAGATATATGAACAGGGGGAATACAGCGGTGCGGTCGGCAACGCCTACATAAAACAACAAGTGTCTGGGGCAGTTGTTAGATCGCTTACTGCTGCTACAATGGCAGGTTATCAAGATTTAAGTGAGTTTGAACGTGATGTTTAAAGTCGTCGCATGAGCGATGGGACGCAGCATCTTCGAGGTACGATAAACAGGGGATTTTCCCGTGCGACCATTTCACGAGTGTACCCTGAACATCAGGAATACGGTAAAGTATCAATTCTCCGACATCGCTGCTGCCGGAAAAATATCCTGCAAGGACGGGACCAATGACGACTGAACAGAATCGTTCAACGTAACAGAAGTGCAACCCTTCCGCAAATTCCTTCAGAGTTCAATGCTGGGTCATCAAGAAGCGTCAGCGTGCGAACCATTCGACGAAACATCTTCGATATAGGCTTTCTGAGCCGAACGCCTATTCATGTACCCTTGATGACTGCACGACACAAAGCTTTACACCTCGCCTGGCCCATCAACACCGACATTGGACTGTTGATAATTGGGAACATGTTCCCTGCTCAGACGAGTCTCGTTTCAGTGCATCGAGCGACTGGACGTGTACGGGTATGGAGGCAACCAAATGAATCCATGGACCTTGCATGTCAGCAGGGTAATGTTCAAGCTGGCGGTGGCTCTGTAATGGTGGGGGGCGTGTGCAGTTGGAGTGATACGTCTAGATACGATTCTGACAGGTGATACATACGTAACCATTACGTCCATTGTGCATTCTGAAACCTCCCCTTAGAAAAATTATAAATGACTGTGCTTAAACTGACACACAATACTTTTAGCGCAATGAAATCTGACTTTCAAAAATCCCTACAAAAGAATGGCCCTAACTAACAATAACCTATACCTTTCATGAATCACTTACCTCACAAAAATCTTCGTTACTCGAACTACTGCAATACAGTGAGCGCCACTACTGCCAGCTAAATAAAAGATTCTAACTACTGAAGACACTAACTACTGATAGGAATAGTTAGCAAATGCAAGATTTTGATAGAGAACAAACAATGTATTTACCTTAATAGTGTTCAAAAGTCATTATATATATATATATATATATATATATATATATATATATATATATATATATATATATATATAATCTGTTCATGACATCCAGTGTTACAAATTTACTCTTTCTGGGGGACACATGTCCAGATCGTCCGCTCTTAAAATACTGCCATATCTCTCCCCAAACATCCACCATTGCTGGTGGCTCACCTCCAACTGCGCAACGCTACGCGCTGTTCACATCCAACTGCCCAACACTACAATAGCGAATATTCCAACAATGCTAACCAGACACAGACTGCACACAGCACAGTCAGTGATTTTCATACAGAGCGCTACGTGGCGTTACCAACATAAAAGTGTCGTAATTATCGTCGCCCATAAGATAAGGTCTGCAGAAGACAATGTACTTACCTCATCATAAACAAAAGTGAAATGCTATGCATGCTAGTTATTACGTACATTACCGTGATCAAGAAAGTACTATAATGTAACGTATTGTTGTGCTACGGAAAAGGCTGTCTCATTGTAGCTATACCACAAAGTTACTACTAAAACATGTTTTACTTTCCAGAATAATACAGAAAAACTGTGCAGATATAAAACAGATACACCGCAAAAGCAACAATGTAAATTGTGTCACTCATTAGTAGCGTCGTGATATAATCGTGTAGCTGTCAAATAAACTAACCACTGTGTCATCTGGTATCTCTCAGAAAGCACTTTAAATCCATAATGTATTTTCAAGTAAACCAAAATGTTGCATTACAGTGTCATTAGTAATATATGTTCTAAGTATGTAAGCCGTATACTCGTTACATAATCGTGCAACTAACAAGCAGGAATGTACAAATAACAACACTGTGTCGTGTGTTCACTATAACAATGCATTCGTAATTACTGTTTAAATAAGTTCTCTTGGTTCTTGACTGGACAGTTAATTTCAAACATTGTTGCATGTTAACAGTTTCTAAGTTTGATAAAGCGTACATGAAGTGAAAAATTTTATGGCAAAGACTAAGTTAAAAAGCAGATTATCTATCAGTAAACGGTTTTACATGTGAAATGTGGTTCAATCCTTTACTCTTCCTAGTATGCAGAGTTTCAACTTCAAAGCAATTATCATGTTGTATACGTTGGTAAGGAAAGCTAAAATTTTTCCCAAGGTTAGCGTCTATGTTATTGTTCTCTGAGCCAGCCAGCGCACGTGGCTGCCTGCGGTGCGAGTCATTGTCTGTCTCTTTGTTGGCGCGCGTCGTTATTAGGAATAGGAGACCTAACTTCTACAAATACACCTTGTCGAGAGGGCCCTGCCCTGTTTGAATCTCGCCAGTTCTGATGAAATTCAGGTCTGTCGTTATGATTATATCGTCTGTCGTTATGTCGGCAGATTCCATAGTTTCTTTCTTGTTGGTCACATAGTGGAGAACTTCTCCCTGAGTCGTAACCGCGCCGTGGACCGTTGTGTCTGAAGTTATTCTGTCTCCCTTGATAATAATTGTTTTGGTTCCCATATTGTCTGTTTCTATGGTTGTCTCTGTCACATTCATTACTATGGAAATGCGATCTTTCTCTGTAATTATTTTTACTCTGCCAACGGTTGTCATACGGGTGGTGTCTGTTTTGGCCACGATTTACATTGTAAGAATAGCCTTGTCGTGTCCAGTTATTATTTGTTTCATCGCGAAATTGTGAAGGATGTGACCTGTAATTGTTGTGTTCCTGTTTTCGCGTCCCGCGATTGTCAGTGTCAATTTCCAATTCTTGTAACAGTCCCAGAAAAGCTTCAATGTCGTCTTTGCAACGTCCTGCCAAAATAATATGTCGTAAATGTTCAGGCAATTTGTTTAAGCAACTGAGGATGAGCTCTGAGGGGCTGTATGGGTTTGACAGGTACTGATTCTTGTGCAACATGTCTTCAAAATTTTTCACAAGACTGGAAAATTCAGATTGTTCGAATGTTTCATCATTATGATGCTAAGTTTTACTCGGTCTTGTGTAGCTTGAGACCAATATGCTGAGAGGAAGGCATGATAAAATTCTCCTTCACTGTTACAATCGTGAATGACCGATCGCATTCTTACAGCTGGTTCATTCTCTAAGTAGCCACACATAAATTCTAATCTGTGCTCTAATGACCAGTTGGGAGGAAAACAATGAGAGAATTGATGAAGCCACGCTTGTGGATGAATGTCGTTGCCAGAATTCTTAAATGTTTTAAATTTACGTGTAGTAATGAATAGCTTATAGTCAAAATCATTACGTCGGCGAGTCGCATATCGGTCATTGTTACTTCGTTTCGCCGGATCCATCTCAAAATTCGGTGTAACTTGCCAATTTCTTTCATAATTTCCAAAGTGCCCTGAGTTATTTATTTTGTGGCTGTTCCGTATTTCTACGTCCCTCTTCCCCTATTGGAGCGCGAGTGTCCTCTGAAATATGTAATTCTTTTATTACCTGTGTCAACTGCTCTTGTACTTCCTGTATTTCTCTTTTGTACTGTGTATTGATTTGATTCTGATTTTGTTTGAATTTTCTAATTTGTTCATACTTTTCTGTGTCAGTGAAGGCTACAGGTCTTGTGTCATTCAGATCATCATCTACCTTTGTAGATAAGTTAGTGAACTGATCCGAAAGTTCGGTTACTTTCTCCGATAATGAACAGATTTCCTCAGTGTGTTTTTCTGAACCAAGTTTCAGAGTGTCTATTTGTGTTGAAAGCGTATCTACCATATCCTTTAAGTTTCCTTGAGTTTTTACAAGTTGCGTAACCGAATCGGTTGATGCAACTGAGTCGATTTTGGCCTGCAAGGTGTCGTGATTTTCATCAACAATAGTTTGCAGTTCTTTTATGGCTGCTTCGTGATTCTGTAATGCATTTTCATGACGCGAAAAAATAGGTTGAAAATGCTCACAAATTTGTGTTTTAACGTCATTACAGACCTTTAGACATTTCGATTCGATTTTAAGTAACTCAGCAGTTAAACCTTCACGTGTTTGTTCAAGCATGGTGACTAACTTTTGAAGATTTTGTTCCATCGTGTCTAACTTTTGAAGATTTCGATTCATTGTGTCTGTGTGTCTGTGTTTGTCTCTGATTTTGTTTCATTTTTACATTAATTGCAATAATAATGTATTAGTGTCTGGAATCTGTTCCTCTATGCTTTTCGGCAGTGCATTTGCACCGCCAACCATCACATTTTGACAAGCAGAAAATGTGTCTTGACTTATTTGAGAAAAGGGTGAGGACCCAAAACCTGAATCTACAGTATTTGCAAGATTGTGTCCTGTCATTTCGGATTCGTGAGGCGAGCTGTAGCCGACCAAGCGATCGATAATGCTTCCCTGTTCACTAATTGTTTCACTGTCCACACCATTATTTGCCGCCCGCTCCATTTCCCTATGCACGATTACCAAATTACTACATTGAATGTCTGTTAATTCATTACACGGTGGTGCTGATAAGCAACAATCGTCATCACTATCATCTCTCAATTTACTTTGGAGCCTAGTGTTACTTTTTTCACACGCCATAATTATCACATATTTCACACGGTAACATGAAAAGCACAATTTGAAGAGCAAAATCAAGAAAACACATTAGCATAGCACTGAAAATAATATCTCAATAATCGCGAGGGCAGCTGCTAAATACTTCGTGCAAATCTACATGCATGCCACAACTGTTTTACTGTACAACAATGAAAAACTACAACTACAAAGGAAATTCTCTGTGTAATTATGCGCTAGGACAAACTACAAGAAAAATCAAAAGATTCCAATGAGGTATCCTGGCAGGGTCGCCATATGAAACCTCCCCTTAAAATATTATAAATGACTGTGCTTAAACTGACACACAATATTTTTAGCCCAATGCAATCTGACTTTCAAAAATCCCTACAAAAGAATGGCCCAGACTAACAATAACCTATACCTTCCATGAATCACTTACCTCACAAAAATTTTCGTTATTCGAACTACTAGAATATAGTGAGCACCACTACTGCCAGCTAAATAAAAGATTCTAACTACTGAAGACACTAACTACTGATAGGCATAGTTAGCAAATGAAAGATTTTGATAGAGAACAAACAATGTATTTACCTTAATAGTGTTCAAAATCATTTATATATATATATATATATATATATATATATATATATATATATATATATATATATATATATAAAATCAGTTCATGATATCCAGTATTACAAATTTACTCTTTCTGGGGGACACATGTCCAGATCGTCCGCTCTTAAAATTCTGCCATCTCTCCCCCCACATCCACCACTGCTGGCAGCTCACCTGCAACTGCACAACGCTACACGCTGTTCACATCCAACTGCCCAACACTACAATAGCGAATATTCCAACAATGCTAACCAGCCACAGACTGCACACAGCACAGTCAGTGATTTTCATACAGAGCGCTACATGCTGTTACCAACATAAAAACCTAAACAGCCTACTTACAATTCCGACGACTTGGGTAAGTCCAGCAGGACAATACGACACCTCACACGTCCAGAACTGCTACAGTGTGGTTCCAGAAACACTCTTCTGAGTTTAAACACTTCTGCTGGCCACCAAACTCCTCAGGGATGAACATTATTGAGTATATCTGGGATGACTTGCAATGTGCTGTTCAGAAGAGATCTCCACCCCCTCTTACTCTTACGGATTTATGGACAGCCCTGCAGTATTCATAGTGTCAATTCCATCTAGCACTAATTCAGACCTTAGTCGAACCAATACCACGTTGTGTTTAGGCACTTCTGCATGCTCATGGGGGCCCTACACGATATTATGCAGGTGTACCTGTTTCTGTGGCTCTTCAGTGTGTGCTACAAATTTCTTTAGTGTATTTTTCCATACACTTATTCATCTTGGTATATCATTTGTTTTTAAACTTCTTGTAGTATTTAAAAATATTATTAACTAAAAGGTCATTTTGGTAAACTGTTACAGTAAAATTTTCCATCTTTACACCCAGACGTTGCGTGCCTACATGTAAGTACACTTGCACCAAATGCTCATGCACATTGACAAAGTGTCACTTATTTTTCATTTCATGTGGCTTTAAATCGCCGCCGGTGTGGCCGAGCGGTTCTAGGGGCTACAGTCTGGAACCGCGCGACCGCTACAGTCGCAGGTTCGAATCCTGCCTCGGGCATGGATGTGTGTGATGTTCTTAGTTTAGTTAGGTTTAAATAGGGGACTGATGACCTGAGAAGTTAAGTCCCATAGTGCTCAGAGCCATTTGAACCATTTTTGGCTTCCAATCAATAGGAAAACTAATTTTGTGATTGTGTCAAAAAAATATTAAGTGTACAATTAAATATTCGTCTATGTAATTAGATCCAAATTAAAAGATTGTTTAAGATGATATGATCCATTTTATTTTTGCAAAGACTGAGCTTAATACTGACTGAAACAGTTTCATGATTTGCCTCAGTGTAACTTTATAATTTCTCATTATGTAAAACTGATGAATTGTGTAGAATAGCCCAGGAGGAGGAATGCCTGTCAAGCATAATGGTCTATACCATTCTGTCATTAGCATAAAATGAGATGATATCACTGTACAGGATTACACCATGGTAACAATTTGTTTCCTTAGCTTTTACAGTATGAATTGATTTTTAGCTAATCTACTTGCACACCTTATGAACGTAATCAGTACTTAAACACTCTCTAAAGTAAAGTGAAGGTTCATTGTTTAGCTGACTTAGTTCTTAGAAATCTGATCTTGGTGTTTCAGATACCCTACGTCATCTGTGTGAATGACAAACCATACACTTCGTTGTTGTCACATAACTGGTGTCTACAATTTCAGGCAGTATATCGTTCTATCTTTGCCGCCATACACACAATTTCCAGCCATCCAAATTTAGATTATCAGTGCTTTCCCTATTTTCTTATATCAAAGCACAGGAAGCATTCTTAGCAAGTGCCAATGGCGATGACGTCATACAAGATGGCGGCTTGTAGACTTGGGAACAGCACATGACATCATCCAACATGGCGGCTGTGCCGTCATTCAAGATGGCGAATTTTGGCGGGAAGTTTGAGTTTTTGCGAGAAGAAGGTCAATTGGGCTATCTCCACTGATCTAACTCCCCCTCCCCTCCCCTCCACACGAAAAATGGCGGGAAGTTCAAATTACAAGAGGATAATGCCCCACACCACAGTTACCTCTACAAACCTAAGAAAATGGCGGGAAGATAGGCCACTTGGACTACCTCCACTGACCCAAGTCACCCGACTACCGCCTACTCCTAGTAACTGGCGCCAAGTTTGGATTTTGGCGGTATAGAAAGGTCACTTGAGCTATCTGTACTAACCTAAGAAAATGGTGGGAGAGAAAGGGCAGTTGGTCTACCTCCACTAACTAAAGTCACCTGACCGCCACCTCTTCCTAGCGATTGGCCGGGAGAAGACTAGACCTGTGTGTGATGCAAGTCTTTATTATTTTTCATGCACTATTTCATTTAAACAATTAGAGGCACTACCACCATCCAGTGTGGTCACCAAGGGGTCCGAACTCCAACTGACCTAGTACACAGTACTGCCAACAGAGGGTGCTGTCATTCAGCCTGTGACGTAGGCCAAGATGGTGGTCTGCAGACGGAAAACGATGCGAAAATGACTCAGGCTGTGCTGGACTGCTGGAGAGAGTAAGGAAGGAGTGTACTTTATTTATTTTGGAACAATTTAGTTAGGGATAGAGTGTATTTATCACACTGATACAAAACACAAGCTCTGACATGTTTGGGGTCACGACACACAGGCCACAGACCAGTAAACTACTCCTAAATAACCCTCTACAGACATGCAAACAACTCCTAAATTACCAAAATAATTTTAGTACAGACACGCACACTCTTTCTAAATAATGCAGTACACTGATATGTAGACATGCTCTGTACTCGTAAACTGCTGAAATAATGCATAGCACAGCCCACACACCTGCTCGCAAAAAAATGCAACAGACAAGCACAAGCTCCACCCGCCACCACTGTCCACTGGACCGCACAGGAGGCTAGCGTCAGCTCCTGCAAAGTGACGCACAGGTGCCCGTTCGGGTCCCACAAGCATGAGGTGACAACACCCTTTGATACTTGGTACCTAAGAAATTCCTCTCGAAATACATGTTCACCTAGGCACCGTTGCTGACGCCACCAGACAGGAATGAAGACCTACACTCCTGGAAATGGAAAAAAGAACACATTGACACCGGTGTGTCAGACCCACCATACTTGCTCCGGACACTGCCAGAGGGCTGTACAAGCAATGATCACACGCACGGCACAGCGGACACACCAGGAACCGCGGTGTTGGCCGTCGAATGGCGCTAGCTGCGCAGCATTTGTGCACCGCCGCCGTCAGTGTCAGCCAGTTTGCCGTGGCATACCGAGCTCCATCGCAGTCTTTAACACTGGTAGCATGCCGCGACAGCGTGGACGTGAACCGTATGTGCAGTTGACGGACTTTGAGCGAGGGCGTATAGTGGGCATGCGGGAGGCCGGGTGGACGTACCGCCGAATTGCTCAACACGTGGGGCGTGAGGTCTCCACAGTACATCGATGTTGTCGCCAGTGGTCGGCGGAAGGTGCACGTGCCCGTCGACCTGGGACCGGACCGCAGCGACGCACGGATGCACGCCAAGACCGTAGGATCCTACGCAGTGCCGTAGGGGACCGCACCGCCACCTCCCAGCAAATTAGGGACACTGTTGCTCCTGGGGTATCGGCGAGGGCCATTCGCAACCGTCTCCATGAAGCTGGGCTACGGTCCCGCACACCGTTATGCCGTCTTCCGCTCACGCCCCAACATCGTGCAGCCCGCCTCCAGTGGTGTCGCGACAGGCGTGAATGGAGGGACGAATGGAGACGTGTCGTCTTCAGCGATGAGAGTCGCTTCTGCCTTGGTGCCAATGATGGTCGTATGCGTGTTTGGCGCCGTGCAGGTGAGCGCCACAATCAGGACTGCATACGACCGAGGCACACAGGGCCAACACTCAGCATCATGGTGTGGGGAGCGATCTCCTACACTGGCCGTACACCACTGGTGATCGTCGAGGGGACACTGAATAGTGCACGGTACATCCAAACCGTCATCGAACCCATCGTTCTACCATTCCTAGACCGGCAAGGGAACTTGCTGTTCCAACAGGACAATGCACGTCCGCATGTATCCCGTGCCACCCAACGTGCTCTAGAAGGTGTAAGTCAACTACCCTGGCCAGCAAGATCTCCGGATCTGTCCCCCATTGAGCATGTTTGGGACTGGATGAAGCGTCGTCTCACGCGGTCTGCACGTCCAGCACGAACGCTGGTCCAACTGAGGCGCCAGGTGGAAATGGCATGGCAAGCCGTTCCACAGGACTACATCCAGCATCTCTACGATAGTCTCCATGGGAGAATAGCAGCCTGCATTGCTGCGAAAGGTGGATATACACTGTACTAGTGCCGAAATTGTGCATGCTCTGTTGCCTGTGTCTATGTGCCTGTGGTTCTGTCAGTGTGATCATGTGATGTATCTGACCCCAGGAATGTGTCAATAAAGTTTCCCCTTCCTGGGACAATGAATTCACGGTGTTCTTATTTCAATTTCCAGGAGTGTATTTGCAGAGCTCACCACTGCCGCCTCGAGGCACCATGTGATGCAAGCAAGCGTGAGCCATCGCTCTCACACCGATGCTTCCTACAGCGACCGTGTGAAAGTTGCTTCTATTTTCGAGTATACAATTAAAGTTATACTGACACGACAGATCTCCAACGCGCGCTCATGCCGGTCCCATATGCGAGACACCTCTGCACAGTACATGTGTTTTACCATTGCCGATGCGATACCTAGGGATACTGATATCAGCGAATAGCATAGGGTGCATTGTTCCTAGTGCGACAAGTGAGACATGTCTAACCATGCTTAACCGCCCAGCATGAATGATGCAATGCTTATAAGTGCATGATTTACTTCGATGGTGTATGTTTTCGAGAATTAACAATGAATGGATGTACTGCACAGTCATCTATCCGCATTCGCAATGATAGTCGCAAAGTGGAGAAGGGGTGGTTTAGTTATGATATTGAAACTGATACATCATTGGTCACATGGTGTCACATCATTGGTCACATGCTGTCACATCATTGGTTGGTGTGGAAATTACTGTAAAATTGTTCACACTATCAACTGTGATGCTTATTATTAGAGTACATCGTTGGTGTCATTTCCATCCCATCCATGCACTGGCATTCTGGTGGTTACCACATAATAATTGACTGATAGCACTTGTTTGAGTTGGAGAAAGAGTTTTGGTGGATGGACAGCACGTTCTGGAGTGGATAGCACTGAAACAATGATCGTGAGCATGACCGCAATATGGCGAATCAGTCGAAACGGAGTGTAGAGTCATCAGCTATTCTATGACTATGGCAGGTGAATTTAAATGTAGAGCTCGTGAATCACTTTCAGGCTTTAGTTTGGAAACCATCCACAACGAGGCAGAACTCCTCCAACTTGCTTATTTTGTAACTCTATTTTATTTAAAATCATCCAGTGTTTGTGTGTGTGTGTGTGTGTGTGTGTGTGTGTGTGTGTGTGTGTAGCATGTTACGGCAGCCTCAGTAATAACACGATTTACATGGTGCGATGTCTAGTTTTCTGCGAGAGGCCATGGATAAGAACGTCTTTATGTCAGTTTAGAACCTGACACAGACCTCGAAGTCATGGCAGAAAAAGAAAATGTATGGCAGTGTACAAAGCGTGTTAGAAAACAATGTTTGAAACAACGACACTGGGTCACAGGGAGCGGCTCTTGCGACTTACAGTATAGCCTGTGGGATATGGTCATCGTCCTACAGTATGGGTGATGAAACATTTAACTATTCTCGGCAAAGATCAAAATCTGTATACAGGGTGATTCAAAAAGAATACCACAACTTTAGGAATTTAAAACTCTGCAACGACAAAAGGCAGAGCTAAGCACTATCTGTCGGCGAATTAAGGGAGCTATAAAGTTTCATTTAGTTGTACATTTGTTCGCTTGAGGCGCCGTTGACTAGGCGTCAGCGTCAGTTGATGCTAAGATGGCGACCGCTCAACAGAAAGCTTTTTGTGTTATTGAGTACGGCAGAAGTGAATCGACGACAGTTGTTCAGCGTGCATTTCGAACGAAGTATGGTGTTAAACCTCCTGATAGGTGGTGTATTAAACGTTGGTATAAACAGTTTACAGAGGATGGGTGTTTGTGCAAAGGGAAAAGTTCTGGACGGCCGAGAACGAGTGATGAAAATGTAGCACGCATCCATCAAGCATTTGTTCGCAGCCCAGGAAAATCGACTCGCAGAGCTAGCAGAGAGCTGCAAATTCCACAATCAACTGTATGGAGAGTCCTACGAAAAAGGTTAGTTATGAAACCTTATCGTCTGAAATTGGTTCAAGCACTGTCTGCAGCTGATAAGATTAAAAGAATCGATTTCTGTGATTTTATCCTTGCTCAAATGGAAACAGATGAATCTTTCGTTTCAAAGATTGTGTATAGTGATGAAGCAACTTTCCACACTAATGGGAAAGTCAACCGTCACAATGTCTGTATATGGGGCACTGAGAATCCGCGGGAAACAACTCAGTATGAACGTGACTCGCCTAAGGTGAACGTTTTCTGTGCCATTTCAGCCAATAAAGTTTTTGGTCCCTTTTTCTTCGAAGGTGCTACTGCAACTGGACTACAGTATCTGGAGATGTTAGAGAATTGGCTGTTCCCTCAGTTCGAACAAGAAGCACAACAATTCATATTTCAGCAGGATGGAGCGCCACCAACTACCCGAGGCGATGGATCGGCCGCCAGGCAGCCCGTGACAGAGCACTTCATCACTGGCCTCCAAGAAGCCCTGATCTTACCCCCTGCGATTTTTTCTTATGGGGTATGTTAAGGATATGGTGTTTCGGCCACCTCTCCCAGCCACCATTGATGATTTGAAACGAGAAATAACAGCAGCTATCCAAACTGTTATGCCTGATATGCTACAGAGAGTGTGGAACGAGTTGGAGTATCGGGTTGATATTGCTCGAGTGTCTGGAGGGGGCCATATTGAACATCTCTGAACTTGTTTTTGAGTGAAAAAAAACCTTTTTAAATACTCTTTGTAATGATGTACAACAGAAGGTTATATTATGTTTCTTTCATTAAATACACATTTTTAAAGTTGTGGTATTCTTTTTGAATCACCCTGTATTTTATAAGATCATCCTGCATTGGCAGTAGCATCAGTTTGACAGGAAAATTCGATGTCAAACTCGTTGTCCCGTTAGGAATGCTATTCTGGGAAGCATCCCAACAACTCTCTCTCTCTGCGCTGGGTCCACATCGCAGCTATGCGTCATCGTGCCTGCAACAACGCCTAGTTGATTTCTATATCGGAAGAAGTTAGTGGAGCTTTTATAGTTCGTAATTTTTCTCTGTTGGGGGGTAGAGAATAACGATGATAGCATGTTGGGCTGATAGATGTGAATGAATGCGGATCTGCTTCGGACTGTAGTATCTGTATCTAGTTGGAGACGTACCACAATACGCGCATTTCCACCGAATGGTCGAAACACTGTCCTGTTGCACTAACTCAAGTCGTTCTGTTTGTACACGAGTTGCAGAAGTTGCTGGATATGGCTTTCCGCGACTTCGGCTCAGTTCCGACTTAAATTGGAACGATCACATGCGCAAAGCTGCAGAAATGGGAGTAGTTGCAGGATGCTTAGGACTGACTAAAACAACGTTGGAATTTTACTGTAGCAGATAGGTTCGAGAAAGGTGACTCGTTCCGAGATATGAGAGTGACAGAAATACGATTCACTTGTGGCCATGATCCTACGCGGGTATGTGGTTGAATGGAAGGACTTGATTTCAGATCATAGACATCATTTCTAGCGGATAGTGCAACACTAGAGATCTGAAAAAACTAGTGTACATTTCTTACGGCCTCAAGCGGCACAACATATATTACTGTTTGTGATCCTTCTCAATCAGTCATCGCCTGTAACTCAGTGGATATATTGCAGAACCTCTGACATGGTATCGAGACAGAATACATTATACATACTGGAGAATTGTCAAAATGGTGTGGGTGAGTTGCAGATAGCGGTTTCATACCACGTCCTTAGCCTAAACACTTTCAAAATTGTGCGACATTATGATGAGGTTGCATGGTGGGTTACGTGTAAGCTGAATGCTGGTCTGATAATACACACTCCTATGATCACCGTCTTGGTATTTCTCCAGAAAAACCAATTCATTCGGGGGTAAGGCCATACCTCGATTTATAAAGCCAGTATAGCTTTTAACATGTATACTGTGCACCTGTTGAACCAAGAAAGCTTGTGACAATAGCATACAGTAGATGTGGCGATCGGGTTTTTTAACAACTGGCCAGTTACACCTCTCTTTCCAAGACACAGTGGTAACACTCGCAAGAAAAACTTACGAGACATGTCCACCCATCGCTGATTTTTCTCTCAGTACTATTTTGTATCATGTGGAATCATTTATTAGCGAAGTATTATACATAGTAGTAATAGGGGATGCGTGATAGGGTAACCTTGAGCATCAGGCTTATAAAATATGTGTTTGTTTTCCGACATATGCAGAGGAGATGACTGTGGAATACTGTGATACCAGAGGGAAGAGTATTTCAAGTCATAAGAATTGTACAGGTATTTCTATTTCCAGAGCCCCAGCCATCAGCAAGGTCTATCTCAGATACTTCGCTCATTGTCGAATGTCGTTCAATTGAGACCACAATCGTAACATTTAGTAGTAAGTACAGCAATCAAATATATATATGTGACCGGTTTTCTAGGGAGGTTCTGCCTATGTGTGGTCTGTGGTGGGTCTGATTCACGTTTCCCATTAACAGTAGGATATGTCTGAATGCAGAGGACAGTTTGATTGTAGGAATGTAGCTGAGTTAACGTTGTCGTCCTCTAGACGGCAGAATAGCGAACTAATACTTAATACGTGTTGGATAGCTTTCGTGATCGCGTGGAAATTCGAGAAGATTCAATATGGGCGTGTGTTTGTGCTGGGCCATTATTCCCGCCTATGTAAATTGTTAGCTTCATTACTTCTGCACATTTCGCGGCTTTATTTAGTTGAGGGAACATGGATTGTGGTGTGTGCATCTAGTAGGTGAAAGACACATTTGCTGGTTCTCTAGTCGTGAGAAACACGTTATTTGACTTTGTAAATTATAGAGATGATATGGAATCTTTTACAACACCAACATCGGTATTAACAAGTGCGAATATCAGTGTCCTCTATTTTTCTTTTTCGAGTTTTTTTCACGCAAAGGTCCTCGCACATGGGATAAGTTTCTAGTCACTCAGGGGTCTAGAACACGCTCCATCTCGCTAAAGTTTGGGGTTTCTAGAGAAATAATTTCCAGTCTATATCTTGGGAATCATGTTGCGTGAGCGATCGGTAGGATGATGCCGTCTGCTTGATATCGAGAAGTACCGCGAAAATGGTATAATATTATCGCAAACCTTGCGAAAATACATCCGTTCTTGTAATCCCAGAGGCTGGAGGTGTGTGTAGAAAATCAGGCAAGTAATCAGTCCGGACCAGAAACAGTAATGCGTTTGTGCCAAGTTTAATCAAGCCCGAATTTGTAGAACTGTTCTGAGAGTGACTTCGATCCGCTGAGGATGCTATGGTCATGCGTTGGGGGTGGATGCCCGCCCGACCTCGCCGTAAATATCTGCTGCTGTGAGGGGTATATACAGCACTGTCTGTCTTCGTGGTATATGTACGAGTGATGCAAAAGGGATGATATTGTATGGTGCAGGATACGAATTGTATATTTACTACATAGAGACGGTAAGCAGTGATATATTTCTGGGTTGGAGATCTCTAATATTCAAGCTCCTGTCCTCAGTGGAAGAGCACTGTAATTGAGTAGGAGTCTTCCTGTACTTGACGATATGTAGGGCATGCGGCGATATATTGGTGGGTTGCAGGTTTGTTTCACATTCTAATATTCAAGCTCCTCTCCTAGGTGGGAGAGCAGTGTAACTGAGTAGGAGTCTTTCCATATTTGACGATATGTAGGGTACGGGATGATATATTGATTGGTCACAGGTCGCTTTCACATTCTAATATTCAAGCTCCTGTCCTCAGTTGGAGAGCAGTGTAACTGGGTAAGAGTCTTTCCGTATTTGATGATATGTAGGGTAGTTTGTAAGATTTAATTGTCAGTGCAATATGGCCATCTGTGTAAAATAGTTTTTTGCCTCTGAAAGCCCCATGTGCAGAAAGAAAGAAATGGCAGACAGTGCTTCCACACCAGTGGCATCAGTAATTTGGAGGGTCAGTTCGATAAGAGACAATCATTATGCTCGATTCATTCACAAGACATCTTTTGTGCTGGGATATAGGAGGCTCTACATAGCAGTGAGAATGTTTGCATATGTTGAGAGCTGGAAGGGTAACATGTGATAGATGGGGTGCCATGATAGTACCGCGAGGAAGACTGCATTCGACGTTATTCTGCGCTATTTTCGTAAACAGATTCTGTTAGGGCAAGAATTTCCATGCATCCAAGCTGAGACATCAAGAAAGTGAGCATTAATTATTTCTGGAACACTATACATTTTCCGAGAAGTCAACTTGGCTCTTATTTTGAATACTCATGTGACATCAGTATAAGATTGAGAACCTTGTTAGATTCGATTGCGATGGTTTGTAGTTTCGCGTGCGCACTTGGCAGCGTTGCATCAGTCACGCAGGGTGCTTAAGCGTGGTTAGACGCATCTCGCATGTCGTGCTAGGAACAACACACCCTGTGCTATTCTCTGACATCAGTATCCCCAGGTATCGCATAAGCAATGGTAAAACAGAGGTGTCTCACATATAGGACCTGCCTGAGTACGCATTGGAGTTCTGTGACGTCAGTATAACTCTAACTGAATACTCGAAAATAGAAGCAAGTTTTACCTGCTGTAGGCAGCAGCGGTGTGAGAGTGATGACTTATGCTGGCTTGCTCTGCAAATAGGTCTTCATTCCTGTCTGGTCTCATCAGCAGTGGTACCTAGGTGAACATGTATTTCGAGAGGAACTTCTCAGGTACCAAGTATGAAAGGATGTCGCCACCTCATGTTCGTGGGATCTGAACTGGCACCTGGGCTTCACTTCACGGGGGCTGCCACTAGCCTGCTGTGAGGTCCAGTGGACGAGGGGTGGAGGGCGGTGCTTGCGTGTGTCTGTTGCATTATTTTGCGAGCAGGTGTGCAAACTGTTCTATCCATTATTTCGACAGTTTATGATTACTGAGCGTGTCTATACATCAGTGTACTGCATTTATTTAGGACAAGTGTGCATGTCTGTACTAAAATTATTTTGGTAATTTAGGAGTTGTTTGCACAGGGTTATTTAGGAGTAGTTTACAGGTCTGGTGGCTGTGTGGTATGACCCCAAACATGTCAGAGCGTGTTTTTTTTGTAACAGTGTGATAAATATACTCCATCCTTAAATAAACTGTTCCAAAATAAATAAAGTACACTCCTTCCTTACTCTCTCCAGCAACCCAGTGCAGGTTGAGTCATATTTGCACCATTTTCCCTCTCCAGACCACCATGTTGGATTATGTCGCAGGAGTGATGACAGCACCCTCTGTTGGCAGTACTGTGTACTAGGTCATTTGGACTCTAGATCTCATGGTGGAGACACTGCCTGCAAAATAAAGACTAATGTCCAGATCAGGCATAGTCCTTTTCCCACAATTGTCCCCACCCCAGACCATCAGCTTGGATTATGTCATGGAATGGACGACAGCGCTCTCTGGTGTTGGTACTGTGTAATAGACCCTGTTTCCCGCCATCTTGGATAACAGTACTTGCGTCATTAGCTGACGTCATGGTGGCCATCTTGGATTACGCCACAGATGAGAGCGCCCTTTGGTGGTAGGACTGTGCACTAGGTTAGTTGGAGTGCGGATCCCATGGCGACCACACTGTTTCCTGTCATTTCCCGTCACCATCTTGGATTACATCACAGGAGGGATGACAGCACCCTCTGGTTGTGGTACTGTGTACTAAGTCGGTTGGAGTTCGGACCCCTTGGCGACCACACTAGATGGCGGTAGTGCCTCTAATTGTTTAAATAAAATAGTGCATACAAAATAATAAAGACTTATGTCAAGCACAGGTCGAGTCCTCTCCCTGCCAATCCCTAGGAAGAGGTGGCAGTCGGGTGACTTTAGTTAGTGGAGCTAGCCCAACCGCCCTTTCTTTCCTGCCATTTTCTTAGGTTAGTACAGATAGCTCAAGTGACCTTTCTTTACTGCCAAAATCCAAACTTGGCGCCAGTTCCTAGGAGGAGGTGGCGGTCTGGTGACTTAGGTTAGTGGAGGTAGTCCAAGTGGCTTCTCTTCCCACCATTTACTTAGGTTAGTAGAGGTAACCATGGTGTGATGCATTATTCTGTTGTAATTTAAACTTAGCACCATTTTTCTGGTCGAGGGGAGGGGATTAGGTTAGTATAGGTAGCCCAATTGACCTTCTTCCTGCCAAAATTCAAACTTCCCACCAAAATCCGCCATCTTGGATGACGTCACAGCCATCGTCTTGGATGATGTAATGCGCTGTTGCCAAGTCTACACGCCGCCATCTTGGCTGACGTCATCGTCACCATCTTGGATACATCTGGCAACACTGCAGAGTGTCCCAGAAATAGCTTTGTCCCAATACTCACACACAAACGGGAAAGAGTGACCAGATTTCAAATTGAAACTGTTATAATGAGTTCTACTTTATCAGTAGCAAAATGATTGTTCCCATCTTGTGACTGTACAAACTGAAATAAAAACTTTCTTTCAGAATGTAACCATTACTGCAATGACTGTAGAATAAGTCAAAAAGTATTCCCTTCAACCAACTGCCTAACTGCCTACATTTGAGTGTAGAAACATAATCCTGGATTGCATGTACCATGTTTTGAACAAACACAATCTACCATACCAACAACGAACACAATGATAGTCAAATAGTGAGCAACCACATTATATCCAGGATGATTCAGCTAAGCTGTTCACCTCAAATATTTCCTGAACCGTTTAAGGTATCACAATTCTATTTTCACCCTAATGAATTGTGAAAAGTCCTAACTAAATGACACATAGTGTCTTATCATACCTGTATTAATTGCAGAGATGTCGGTATCAACTCTGCTTTTTCAAACAGAGCTACTGTGATTTGTGCTGCTGGTGTGGTAGTTCTAAAAGAGGAAAATTAGAAGTTTCAGAGAAATTATAATATTTAAAACTTTAGTTTTTTTTACCTTTAAAAGAGTTATGTATATGGTACCTGTTCTTTTGAACATTACCGGAAGAACAGATACCACAAAATAAACCACAATGACCCTTTCAGAGCAGATTTACACTAAGCTCTAATTCCCTCTTACGGCAACCGGCGAGACGCCGGGAGTAATGAGGCTAATGAGCACAGGCAGTACATCAGTACATGTGGTATAAGTTGAGGATTTGATTCTGACGCGAGGCGTGCTAGGAAAGTCCGTGCCTGGATGACGTAGCACAACTGTCTAGTAAGCAGGAGACCTGGGTTCGAATCCCAGTCTGGCATAAATTTTCAACTCATCCCATTAATATAAATCAGTGCCTACTGGTAGCTAATGTCTTTAATTCCTTTGTGTCGCTAAACCAGTTGCTTTCTTATGCGGAAATTCGTACAGAACTGTCGCCTCTTGTTGATGAAGGGCTCTAGTTTGAAGCAGCTAATAGAGTCAGGTTATAAATGTGGAATGTTTAAAACTGATACTAATCATACATGATCACATGTGGTGGGATCGACACAACAACTGAAAGCCAGAGGAGGTGGCATCTGAGGATGATTCGCCAGTTAACTATGACAACGATTCTGCTCTTCATTCTACAAGAGCCTTCAAAGAAAGGTGCACGTAAGAAATTTGATGAACTTGCAAAAAGAAGGAACTGAATTATACATATTGTTGTGAGTTTAATGTCAAGATACACACTAACAGTACAAAACAGTAACAGTAACAAACAGGAAATCATAAATGTAGTCATAAACACGTCCTTCTAAATGGTTCAAATGGCTCTGAGCACTATGGGACTTACCATCTGAGGTCATCAGTTCCCTAGAACTTAGAACTACGTAAACCTAACTAACCTAAGGACATCACACACATCCATGCCCGAGGCAGGATTCGAACCTGCGACCGTAGCAGTCGTGCGGTTCCGTACTACAGCGCCTAGAACCGCATGGCCACAACGGCCGGCACGTCCTTCTACTTCCATTTATCTCATTAAGAGTTCTAAACGCCCACCTTTGACTGCGACACACGTTTGCAATTGCTAGGGCAAAGACCTCTTGGCGGACAAGAGATTCCTTCGAAATCACTGCATATGCTACAACAATACGATATTTTATATCCCCTTGGGTCGTCATAACACGTGTATGGATTTCATCTTTGTGTTTACCGCAGAGAAAAAATTTCAATGGCGTCAAAACAGGCGAACGTGCAGACCAGCTGACAACTCGTTCACGTCCTATCCACCGACCAGAAAGGAGCTGACTGAGTGCTTTCCTACTGACAGGCGAGAAGTGCACCTATCGTGCTGGTACCACATACGTACGGGGAGTGTACAAAAATATGAAAAAACCGAAAACACGAAACATTACCGTTTCTAATACAGTGTAGGGAACCCCTTGGGATTGAAAACAGTTTCTGTCGTCTCGGAATGGATAAATACAGGTGCTGTATGGTGTTCAAGGGAATCCTGTACCACTCTTCCAGCAAAATAATGGCAAGTTCAGATAAGGATGGTGGAGATGGATAACGATCACGTACATTTCTCTCCAAAGCAGACCACAAAGGCTTAATAATATTGGGACAATGGTGACTGTGGTGACCACAGAGAGGCGACAATTCATTCTCGTGCCCACAAAACCAGTTCTGGACGATACGAGCTGGAAGCTAGCATCACTAGTGAGCAACAAACATTGTACCGTGGCATGGACCTGATCGGCCAACGTGGTCAAATAATACTTGGTTTAAATGAGAGCTGGCAGAGTAACAATAGGGCCCATGGTATACCACGATATGGCTGCTCAGATCACCGAGCCTACACCCTGTTTCACTCTTGGACCGTAAACTCGGCCAGAAGTTGGAAGCGGTGCGAAATAAGACTCATCTGACCAGATGATATTCTTCTATTTGTCAATAGTTCAGGTTTTATGGCTTTGGCCCTTTCTTTCTGTTACGGGCACTTGCATCACTGATGTGTGGTTTTGGAATTCCTACTCACCCTGGAATTCGCAGCTTATGGAGCCTTCTTCCCGTTGTTTTTGATACTGACAGGGTTCGTAAATGAGACATTCAGTTCTACAGTGACTATTGCGACTGTCACCCTCGTATTTTTCGTCATAATCCTCTTTAATGACCGTCCGTCACAATCGCTCAACACACTTTCGTTCGCATTGTGCCTTAGCGGACGACTTTTTCCGCTTTCCCTGTATGCTGTATACATATTCGATACGGCGCCTCTTGAAACATAAAATGGTTCAAATGGCTCTGAGCACTATGGGACTTAACTTCTGAGGTCATCAGTCCCCTAGAACTTAGAACTACTTAAACCTAACTAACCTAAGGACAATACACACATCCACGCCCGAGGCAGGATTCGAACCTGCGACCGTAGCGGTCGCGCTGTTCCAGACTGTAGTGCCTAGAACCGCTCGGCCACTCCGGCCGGCCTCTTGAAACACGAAACACTTCGGCTCCCATGACTGCGACAGCACCCTCCACACGAGCACCAGAATCTGCCTACGTTCGAATTCACTTAGCTCCGCACTCATAGCTACAAAAAAATACTGTTCTCACTACTACTGACACTTGCAGCTTATTGACATTGCACAGGTGCCAACTGATGGTCAAATACAACAGCGCAACTTACAGGCTCGGAACTTCTTCATTTATGTTCAAGCATGTATTACTCGCGGCGTTTCCATATTTTTGTCCAATCCCTGTATATGTACGAGACAAGATTTCCAATACACTATAGTATCCCACACTCATTTGGTTAGAAAACCCTATTTCTCAACATGATCTCCATTCAACACGATGGCCTTATGCCACCTTACTGGGAGGGCCTGCGTGCCTGCATGGTACTGTACTCGTCGACGTCGGCGGCAGCGTCGCGCTGCGTCAGTAATTCCATCAGACTGTCACAATGAGCCTCGTAACGCGCAAGCAAATCCGCACAGATGGTCGTCCGTTGCTGGTTATGGTCTTCTGCTAGGTGGCGAGGAACCTAGTGGGCAAACACCTTTGAGTACCCCAACTGGTGGACGAGTGTGACAGTGCTACCATAAGAGACCCAGTTGAGCAGCAAGGTGTTTGACTGTGGTCTGTCGGTCATCTCGAATGAGGATCCGCACGTTCCAACATGCAGGAGTCACAGCTGTGTGGCCGGCCGGTACGCGGGAGATCGGACAGTTTTGCGCGACCTTGTTTAGATAATAGCAGACGCCTCGCCCAACAACTCACTGTGCTTTTGTTCACTGCCAGATCTCAGTAGACATTCTGAAAACGCGTATGAATATCTGCGATGCTCTAGTTTTCCGCCAAAAGAGAATTAATGACAGCTCTCTGCTTAGAACACACCTCCGTTACAGACACTACTCGTATTCTGAAGGCTACATGGAGCGCCGCCAGCAGTCAGGAACTTCGTGAATCTACAGGGACTGAAGCGGGAATATTCCACGACGTCCCAAAACAAATTCCAAATTTTTTCAATGGAAATTGGCCAAGAAAAAATATTGTGTTGCCTTACTTATCGAATACCCCTAATATAGCAAGTGGTTCTTTCTCCAGGACAGTGGGCGTCAAACTTTTTTGCTTAAAAGCCAATATTGACAATGTATGGCGACACCTCCGACCGCATAGGAGGAAGGGCGAGGGAGGGGTGGGGGGAACTGACCACTTATAGGGAAATTAAGTTTTCATCAAACCGTCTTATTGATAGCAGCTTACCACGTAACACATTTTGAATCTACATATTATAAGCTGTCATATCAAATATTTAAAATTAAGAGAGAAAATGATATATTGTAAGGACCTGAATTTTTTATGAAGGCTTAAAAATGACCAATATTCCGTACCTAAGCGGGTACTGTCGCCCGTGCCATAGCAACGGAATCCCATGTTTGCTGTTCTGATTTTTTGACACATTTTGGAGGCGGACTTCTGTATTAGGCCAAATATAACAGAACATCGCTCATTTTAAATAATGTAACTTCACTAATTCAGAATTCTTACAAAGGGATAGAATGGCGGATGACAGCGTTGTATATAAAAGGGTTTAGAAGTCAGTTTATCTGTTGTCTTATGAGTGAGTTTTGGAAGTAACCAACTCTTACTTGGTTAAACGCCTTGGCCACTTTTCCCGCTGAGTAGTGTGGCCACTGTCCACAGAAGAAACAAACTGAAATAAATAACAAGGAACTACATTTGTAGGCCAAAAGACGTGGTTGAAACAATTATATTGTAAAAAATTATTACCCTCCATACAAGTGCAGTAACAAGAATCATATAAAAGACTTACTGTACATCAGCCCACTCGAAAACAGTTTTTACCAAAAAATAATGGACCAAGCTTCCTCTGTCAATCTCTCTGACAACAAAGATGATGTATATCGGAATTAGTGTACCACTTCTAGGCAGGCAGCTACACAGTCCAGACCAAAAAATATGCATTTTCTGTTTTCCCGCCTTAACCACTTTACGACACCTTCCCCTACCAATCTTACTATTAAATACTGGTAACGTATATAAATTATTATGCTGTATTAATTAATAGTAGTAGTTGCAAATGGAATACAATGACAAATGTTTACTAAACTTTTTTAATGTCACTTTTCTTTTACTAGTTGCATTTTATTACCATGGCATGAATTTGATTCCGTATTACTTGCACCAAACATGTACCACATTTGACGCTGACCGTCTCTATAACTCACGTTCATTAATCCATGTCGTTTCCGCTTGACATTTATACCATAGCAGGTGATCCGGTGCTAGTTGCACACGCTCGCGAGTTGTCATAATTGAAGGACAAACAATGAAATACTCCCCGCTCCCGCTTCTATTAACTCCGTAGTGTGCAGTGGTCGCGCTACATACCACTCTGACCCTGATCTAAACGGAAAATTACTCAGCTCCCGGCCGAATTCACCAACGTCAATAAAAATTAAGCACATTTTGAAATATACTTCTTTTAAGTGGTCTGTCTATAACACTTTCAATTAATAGAACCATTTTACTTCAAAAAAGGAAATAACTTCCGGTTATGTGGTGGCTTCTGTGCTTCTTGTCCCTCTTACATGCAATTTCTTTACCCACTATTATTACTCAGAGAACGCAAGCGAAGTATCATCTTCCTATTACTCACACGGGAACCTCCCCATCGCACCCCCATCAGATTTAGTTATAAGTTGGCACAGTGGATAGGCCTTGAAAAACTGAACACAGATCAATCGAGAAAACAGGAAGAAGTTGTGTGGAACTATGAAAAAAATAAGCAAAATATACAAACTGAGTAGTCCATGGCAACATAGGCAACATCAAGGAGAGTGTGTGAGCTCAAGAGCGCCGCGGTCCCGTGGTTAACATGAGCAGCTGCGGAACGAGAGGTCTTAGGTTCAAGTCTTCCCTCGAGTGAAAAGGTTATTTTCAGACAATTATTGTCTGACGAACTCTTATGTTTTCATCACTTTTTGGGAGTGATTATCACATCCACAAGAAAACCTAAATCGAGCAAGGTAGAAGAATCTTTTTACCCATTCGCCAAGTGTACAAGTTAGGTGGGTCGACAACATATTCCTGTCACGTGACGCACATGCCGTCACCAGAGTCGTATAGAATATATCAGACGTGTTTACCTGTGGAGGAATCGGTTGACCTATGACCTTGGCGATCAAATGTTTTCGGTTCCCATTGGAGAGGCACGTCCTTTCGTCTACTAGTCGCACGGTTTTGCGGTGCGGTCGCAAAACACAGACACTAAACTTATTACAGTGAACAGAGACGTCAATGAACGAACGGACAGATCATAACATTGCGAAATTAAAAAAAGTAAACTTTTCACTCGAGGGAAGACTTGAACCTAGGATCCCTCGTTCCGCAACTGCTCACGCTAACCACGGGACCACAGTGCTCCTGAGCTCACACTCTCCTTGATGTTGCATATCTTGCGCATGGACTACTCAGTTTGTATATTTTGCTTATTTTTTTTCGTAGTTCCACACAACTTCTTCCTGTTTTTTCGATTGATCTGTGTTCAGTTTTTCAAGGCCTATCCACTGTGCCAACTTATAACTAAATCTGAGGGGGCTGCGATGGGGAGGTTCCCTTGTCAGTACTGATGCTGTCGAAGTCTGCGGCCGAACTGGGCCCGACCAGCGATGGGCTGCTCGTTAAGTCAGCGTTGACAGGGGGCGCTGAATTCTGTCTTCCAGGAGGTGCGGCGCTACGCACTCTTTCCATCGGCGCGCAGGTCAGCGCCTTCTTGATGCCGTTTCGCGGCGCTGCGCTGGTCGGTGTGCGCTGTGCACTGTGGGCAAGAAAAATACATTCTTAAGAAGCTCTTAACGTTAATTGACGTTTTTGGGTTCTACTGTATGTTCCATACGTCTTCTGCAATCATGCAGTTTAATATGCTGGCAAATGATGCGGATGGGATCTGGCTGCTTCCAGAAAAATGTTCAAATGTGTGTGAAATCTTATGGGACTTAACTGCTAAGGTCATCAGTCCCTAAGCTTACACACTACTTAACCTAAATTATCCTAAGGACAAACACACACAACCATGCCCGAGAGAGGACTCGAACCTCCGCCGGGACCAGCCGCACAGTCCATGACTGCGGCGCCCTAGACCGCTCGGCTAATCCCGCGCGGCCTGCTTCCAGACACATCCGCGGTTTCTCTGGGGCTAACATGTGTATATGAGCAATAGCTTCCAGGACATTTATTTCGTTCACTCTGCTCGTTGCAGACTTGCTTCCTACCCTATGCGTAGTATTTCAATTCCCTTCAAATATCAACTTGTTGCACATTCGCTGAGATGTCAGTCTTGTCGGACACTGCCTGTCGAGATACCTCTGTGCGTAGAACTCAACTGTTCTCTTCTCTTTGCTTCTGCACAGCCCGTAAAGAAGTAGCATACCTTCTCATGGATTACGATACACGTTTATCTTTTCAGATTAATCAGCTCTCGACACACCTGAAAAACAAAGGAACAATGAATCCTGCTTTTCCGTTGCCCCTTTCATTCCAGTTTCGCATGGTGCGTAACTCTTTCCTCCTTATCCAATGTGATGCATCTCATTATTTGCGTATGAAATCGTGAACTTCCACATCAAACAGTAATCGGTTGTTTGTTCAAAACAGGTGAATCCTAAGTTCTAAAAATAGTTGTTACTCCAACAGCAGTAATCTAATTTTGGAGAGTGAGCCGTCGTTCGTATCGTCTCCTTTCGAACTACAGTACTAGCTGCAGAAATTTCTGTAGTTCCATTTGAAGAAGCGAATTTAATACCCATGCTTCTGTATGAAATATAACTATGAAAGGAGGCTATACGTCGTTCAGTGAGGACTTATTCGTAATTCATCTAAGTTAAAACAGAATCACGATATCTTAAACGGTTCGGGAAATATTTGAGATGAACAGCGTAGCTGAAGCACCATGTATAATTAAAGAAATAGACCAGACATTTACAGCATAACTTAATTTAAATTCTGTCTAATTCTACTTGATTTTTAGAAATATGATAGAAGGGATTTGACTGCTGTTTATCCTGTTGTGCTACAGTGGCGATTAGGACAATTAAATAATACGTGCTCGGGCGATATTGTTCCATCACCACAGTAACTCGCCAGCATTATCTCTTTTCTTCGTCTGCATTAACATGCAGCATCCAACTTGCGGCCGGCCGAAGTGGCCGTGCGGTTAAAGGCGCTGCAGTCTGGAACCGCAAGACCGCTACGGTCGCAGGTTCGAATCCTGCCTCGGGCATGGATGTTTGTGATGTCCTTAGGTTAGTTAGGTTTAACTAGTTCTAAGTTCTAGGGGACTAATGACCTCAGCAGTTGAGTCCCATAGTGCTCAGAGCCATCCAACTTGCACCAGTGTGTTGAATGTGAGATTCAAGGCCTGTGGCAGTTACAGTGTACTTCAGGATTAGACAGAAGGTGGGTCGTTACTCATATAGTGGAAAATCTCCTTTTAGATCAAAACAGAGGCGATATATGTAACCAAAATTGCTCCTGCTGCGTTAGTCATACACTAGTGGTAATATGTATTTGCGACTCAAATTCCATCGTTAATGGAGGACAGTTGGCAGTACGTCAGTGCATTTTGTATGGAACGCCATGAACAGTTTCATTGGTTTTACTTAACATTGATGTAATCGTCTGTGACAGAGATTGTGATCAAAAACAAATAGCATCACGAAATTTGATGCTGTAATCTGAGGGTGGGAAAGATGTGATGGCTTATTGAAATAAATAATATTACTCTCCTGAAACATTGTAAAGACAGTGCATGCCAGTGTTTTTAACATTCCCCAGATAGTTGGTGAATGGTGACATAGCGACGATTCATATACAAGGAGGCTCCTCAGTAGTGTTCAGTATACGTGGAGCTGTAATCTGTACAAATAAAAATCAATGCCACATGTATGAAACACCTGAGAACGGTATGACCGATTTGGTTGATTTTTTGTCGTGTTCTTTATTCTCGGGACAAGGTTTCTATGAACTACATTTTTTTGGAAAATTTGTGTGTATTGAAATAAGTTATAATGTTATAAGGATTGCTGTTTCTTCTGGAATAATGTTCCAAATTTTTTTTGTAATTTATTATTTTTAATGTGGCCTTACTGGAAGCTACTATACATATATCTGGCAGATACACCATTGATACTGTGAAAGCAGGTAACATTTCTTGGTGCAAATATCCTGCACTACAGACCAACGAAACTGGCGGATAGAGAGGCGAGTATAGGTGGTACCGCCTGCACCTTCTCAGCACATTCCCTCATTTAGGTTTTAGCCGTAAACCCCAGTCGTCAGAAGCCGGAAACCTACACTCTGAAACTTCCGCGCGTGTCTAGCCGATCCCGGCAAACTATGCCAACAAACGATGCTATCTGACACATGTATGCACAATGAATTACAAAGCGTTCATTTGAAAACGAAGTGATTACCGAAATTTGCACATAGCACATTGCAATAAAGATTTTAGGGCCAGAAGCGGATAATGACTGTTTTAACGAATTTATTATGCCTGCGAAACCAGATTTCGATAATATGTTTGGAAACACATCAGCCTACCTATACTGAAGCGCCAAAGAAACTGGTATAAGCATGCGTATTCAAATGCAGAGATATGTAAACAGGCAGAATACGGCGCTGCCGTCGGCAATGCCTATATAAGACAAAAAATGTCTGCCGCAGTTGCTAGATTGGTTACTGCTGCTACAATAGTAGGTTATCAAGATTATAGTGAGTTTGAACGTGGTCGTATAGTCGGCTCACGAGCGATGGGACACAGTAGCTCCAAGGTAGCGATGAAGTGGGGACTTTCGCGTACGACCATTTCACTAGTGTACAGTGAATATCAGGAATCCGGTAAAACATCAAATCTCCGACATCACTGCGGCCTGAAAAAGATACTGCAAGAACGGGACCAACGAAGACTGAAGAGAAACGTTCAACGTGACAGAAGTGCAACCCTTCCGCTAATTGCTGCAGATTTCAGTGCTGGGCCATCAACAAGTGTCAGCGTGCGAACCATTCGACGAAATATCATCGATATGGGTTTTCTGAGCCGAAGGACCACTCATGTACCCTTGATGACTGCACGACACAAAGCTCTACGCCTCGCCTGGTTCAAATGGTTCAAGTGGCTCTAAGCACTATGAGGTCATCAGTCCCCTAGACTTAGAACTACTTAAACCTAACTAACCTAAGGACATCACACACATCCATGCTCGAGGCAGGATTCGAACCTGCGACCGTAGCAGCAGCGCGGTTCCGGACTGAAGCGCCTAGAACCGCTCGGGTACAGCGGCCGGCCGCTTCACCTGGGCCCATCAACACCGACATTGGACTAATGATAATTGGCAACATTTTTCCTGCTCGGACGAGTCTCGTTTCATTGTATCGAGCGGATGGACGTGTACCGGTATGTAGACAACCAAATTAATCCATGGGACCTGCATGTCAACAGGAGACTGTTCAAGATGGTGGCGGCTCCGTAATGATGCGGGGCGTGTGCAGTTGGGACAGGTGACACGTACGTAAGCATCCTGTCTGCTCACCTGGACCCATTCATGTCCAGTGTGAATTCCGACTGAATTGGGCATTTCCAGCAAGACAATGCGACGCCCTACACGTCCGAAAGTGGCTCCAGGAACACTCTTCTGTCTTTAAACACTCCCGCTGGCCACCAAACCACCCAGACGTGAACAATATTTAGCATATCTAGGATGCCTTGCAACATGCTGTTCAGACGAGATCTCCATCCCTTCGTACTCTTACGCATTTATGTACAGCCCTGCAGGTCATGGTGCCAGTTCCCTCCAGCACTACTTCAGACATTAGTCGAGTCCATGCCACGTCGTGTTGCGGCACTTCTGCGTGCTCGCTGGGGTCCTACACGATATTAGGCAGGTGTACCAATTTCTTTGGCTCTCCAATGTATATTCACGTATACTCGAGTGAATAATAAAGTTTATTATAGCAACATGCACTAATAATGATCGTATGTTAAGTTATTAAGCTATTTCAGTTTCTATTATGTGAACATCTATGCATTCATTTGCTCCACATGTTAATTTTAGTGCCGCTGCAAAACATTAAATACAGATCTTCTGCTCTCCATGATAATTAATAAGTGACATCGGCATACATGTCATCCCAGACTGTACACCCGACGGCTGTTCAACCTTGTATTGATAAATCATTTGGAGAAGGGAGCAAAGGGGAAGACGATTGAAAAGCGAACGAAGACAAGAACCAGTGTTCATAACTTTGGGGTAAAGTAAGTTCAAGAAACTGCAATCTGCCGTACCAAAATTATTTCGTCTCTTCTTGAATTGTCCTTAAGGTCACAAAGCTATGTACAATTTCCCTTGTTTGTGTCCTCGTATCTTGTAATCAAGTTATCTTATTTCGCAATCGAGAATAGCAACAGTAAGTGATGAAAATCACAGCTCTGTACGTAAAGATACACTATGTCATCAAAAGTATCCGGACTTTGAACGTGGTCAGATGATTGGATGCCTCTTGTCATACATCTGTGAGCGAGCTTTCCACACTCCTAAACATTCCTAGGTCCATTGTTTCCGATGTGATAGTGAAGTGGAAACGTGAAGGGGCGCGTACAGTACAAAAAACGTAATGGCCGACCTCGTCTGTTAACTGACAGAGACCGCCGTCAGTTGAAGATAGTCGTAATGTGTAATAGGCAGGCATCTATCCAGACCACCACACAGGAATTCCAAACTGCATCAGGATCCACTGCAAGTACTATGACAGTTAAGCGGGAGGTGAGAAAACTTTGATTTCATGGTCATAGCCACAGAGCACGCCGGTAAATGCTAAACGACGCCTCGCTTGGTGTAAGAAGCCTAAACATTGGACGATTGAACCGTGGAAAAACGTTGTGCGGAGTGATGAATCACGGTACACAATGTGACGATCCCATGACAGGGTGTGGGCATGGTGAATGCCCAGTGAACGTCATCTTCCAGCGTGTGTATTGCCAACAGAAAAATTCGGAGGCGAAGGTGTTATGATGTGGTCTTTTTTCATGGAATGGGCTTGCACCTCTTGTTGTTTTGAGTGGCTCTATCACAGCACAGGCCTACATTGTTATTTTAAGTACCTTCTTGCTTCCCACTGTTGAAGAGCAATTCGGGGATTGCGATTGCATCTTTCAACACGATCGAGCATCTGTTCATAATGCACTGCTTGTGGCGGAGTGGTTACATGACAATAACATCCCTGTAATGGACTGGTCTGCACAGAGTCCTGACCTGAAACCTATAGAATACCTTTGGGATGTTTTGGAACGCCGATTTAGTGCCAGGCCTCACCGACTGTCATCGATACCTCTCCTCAGAGCAGCACTCCGTGAAGAATGGGCTGACATTCCCCGTGACACCTTCCAGCACCTGATTGAACGTATGGCTGCGAGAGTGGAAGCTGTCATCAAGGCTAAGGGTGGGCCAACATCATATTGAATTCTAGCATTACCGATGGGGGGCGCCACGAACTTGCAAGTATTTTCAGCCAGATATCCGGATACTTTTGATCACATGGTGTAGAACACCTCTGTACAGTGAACGCTTAAATGAATGATCAACAGGAACCAAGATGCATGAAGTGTAGGCGGCAGCGTGAATAAAGTCGTATGTCAGCCATAGGTGTCTGATAGTCGTTGCTTCCTATAACACTACGTGGACCGTAGCTGTTGAAGATATTACACTGTGCCAACCTTGTGTGCTGCGTATCAGGGCCCAATTGTGACCTGACTTCTCATTGGCAGTTTCAAGCGAAGAAAAGATGTCGGGTGGGAGAACTGACATTCCCCTACTAGCATTCAGTTTCGTTGGTCTTAGTATAGGTCAGACCTATGAACAGCACGAGAACATCACCATCTCTATTTGGTCCTTTCTCTTCTAAATATTATTTATAGTGTCAGCAGTATAGGCCGAACTGTTGTGAAGAACCGATGGATGGCTGTGAAAGTGAAGATTCTACATGTGACGTTCCACGCCGTTGTAGTACGAGGGTAGGAACTTAAATAGTGGCAACTATTTATTCACAACCCATACAAAAGAGTTACATGTTCGCACCTCTTACTGTAGTCACTAGCGTTGTGTAGAGCCCGTTGCCAGCGATGTGGAAGGCGTAGTATACCATTAGCAGAACCTGTTCTGTTGATGGTTCGAATGGAGCGGTCTAAAGTTATGTTGATTCTCGTGTGATGTCCTTAGGTTAGTTAGGTTTAAGTAGTTCTAAGTTCTAGGGGACTGATGACCATAGATGTTAAATCCCATAGTGCTCAGAGCCATTTGAACCATTTTTTTTTATTCTCGAGTACGACTGTGATGGTGTTATCCTAACGCATTAAATTCCTCCATGGCAGACCGTCAATGCAGAGTATTACTGTTCGCTTTTGGAGCATCACCTGCGACCAGCTTTGCGAAAGAAGCGGCGACACTTTCTGCGCCACCCACCCATCATTTTGCACGACAATGCGCGGGCGCATACAGCGCAAGCTGTGGCTGCTCTGTTCGGTCGATGGGAATGTACCATCCACCATACTCCCCGGACTTAAGTCCTTGTGACTTTGATTTGATTCAGAAGATGAAGGAACCACTTTGCGGCATTCTCTTCAGAACTGTTCCAGAGATTCGACAGGCAGTAGACCGCTCCATTCGCACCATCAACAGAACAGGCTCTGCTAACGGTATACTACGCCTTCCAAATCGCTGGTAACGGGTTCTATACAAAGCTGGTGACTACTTTGAAGGACAGTAACAGGTGCAAACATGTAACTATTTTGTATCGGTTGCAAATATATAGTTGTCACTATTTAAGTTCCAGCCCTCATATATAGTTTAATTTCTACAAAAATCAGATAGGAGAATACTTGCCACATCTTTAGTTTTCAATACGGCATACATGCAGCATTGATAACTGGTTTCCACTTGGGCACTTTGCAAGGTACCACTTATTTTCAGATTACATTTTATTTCATTTTTTTCGAGACTTAAATTTTATATCACGTCTGCAGATACCAATAGCATTCAGTTATCTCCGGCAGGAGTGCAAAACGCATAGCAGGGAGTAAGATAGCGGCTCCCACGCTGGCTCAAGCAGCTGCTGGGACATCTCGCGTTGTCGGTAGACAGAGAAGTGAGGTGCTGTGGCTGGCTGTGTGAAAGACACTTGTGCCGGCGCACGATATATAGGGAAACTGCAGCCGTTCTGGCACGAAGCAAGTAATTTTGTTTAATGAATATTTGAAACTTCCTGGCAGATTTAAACTGTGTGCCCGACCGAGACTCGAACTCGGGACCTTTGCCTTTCGCGGGCAAGTGCTCTACCAACTGAGCTACCGAAGCACGACCCACGCCCGGTACTCACAGCTTTACTTCTGCCAGTATCTCGTCTCCCACCTTCCAAAGTTTTAATCTGCCAGGAAGTTTCATATCAGCGCACACTCCGCTGCAGAGTGAAAATCTCATTCTGGTAATGAATATTTACTATTAAAAGCTACATTTTCCACCGCAGATATAAGGGGAAGCCAGCTGTTCATTAACACTTTCTTACAACAGTATTGTGGAGCAAGAAAGCAGTCGTTTCAATAAAGAGATGCATAGTGCTTAAGATACGAAACTGTACAAACAGCTACGATGTTTCACGATTGTAAGTGCAAGATCTAAACTGCGCGGGATATCCACCAGTCGCCGATATGATGCCTTTCGATCCAGTCCTGACGCAAGACCACGCTCTCAAGAAATTGCTAGTTTTCAATTAATAAACAACATAGTGTTTCATTTATTAGCAGATTACGGTGCTTCCGTAAATAAACACATGTTAAAGGGATTCACGAACCTTATTTGAAGTAATATAGCGTCTTGCTTCATCACTTAGAAAGTACAGTATATAGAACGCACTTTTCCAGAGAATCCGGTGCCGATGATACTGCTGCTGCGAGGGACCGGAGCTTTGCAGCTAACTAGGTAAGAAGAAGTGACGAGTCACTAAGATAATGCAAGAACGGATTGTTTTAATCTCTGTAAGTCTCGTGTCCAGTCACACTGCATACCTCTTACACCATCTTCTACAGACTCCTTAATTAAACTAAGATACTTCTGGAGATTTAGTACAAAGGTGGCACGCTCTTACCCTTGGCATCTCTTTTATGGGGAAATCTGATGACATTTGGATAAGTGACAGCGGAGGCATCTGACGCTCATTGAGTAGAAAAAAAATTGATCGCATTTGGATAACTTACGGTGGAAGGAACTATTTTTCGCCGATTTGTATTAAGATTAGGAAGTGCAGTCCGATACCAAGTGCAAAGGAAGTGGGAAGTGAATTATAAATCTAAAAAGTGACTGAAATTTGTGGTTTGCGAGTAGTAGCAATAAAACTGTGCGAGTAGTGGAGTGCCAAAACCGTGTTACGAATCGCAGTAAATTAACATAGTGGAAAATACAAATTTCGTCCAAGGATTGCAAACACTTTGTGGGTAGAACTTAATGACCGTTCGTCCAAAAGGGCTTCGCGGTGGAGAAGAAAGAAAACAACGGCATCAAGCGTGGCAAGGCTAGATGCGTTACCAGAGGAGGCATCGCTGCACGCAGCGAGCACGGAGAATCCATTCCGTTACGATGGCAGCAGGATGGGGTGCGCCCGGTGTGCAAACGCAGTGGTCTGCAGTTCGACGCGCGGGCGCAACGTCGGCACATTCTTGAAGCAGCCACGTCGTCAGGGGATGCAGAAACTTGCATAAAGTAAGTCAAGGTTTACTTTAGCTCTGGGGGTGCGTGGAGTTCAGTAATGAAGTACTGTAGTGTATAGTCTACTTGAGAGCAGTTAAAATTATGGGGAACGAAACGAGTACGTTTGAATTTTGTGAGGAGACAGAAAGAACTAAAAGAACGGATGAAACTAAAAACAAGAAGGGCAAAGAACTTAATATATAGAAAATGTTTTCAGCTCTAAAGAAAAAAATAGAAGAAACTACTAATGTAATGAACAAGAAAATAGACGATGATGCAAGGAATGCTAAACGACAGATAAATGCGAAAATAGAAGAAACTGCTAGGGATACTAACTAACAGCTGGAGAAAATTATTGAGAAAAATAACAAAAAACTGACAAATTAGAGGAATGTATCAGGAAGGTTTGCAGAAGATGTAAAGAAGGGGATAAGAGAATAGGGAATGTAATAAAGGAGAATATCCAGGAAAATGAAAGTACTGTGAATAATTTGCAAACTACTGTCGATGACAAGACTGAAGAATTTAACAAGAGAGTATCTGATATAAACAGTAAGTTGGACACAGATGAATAGGGTCAGTCAATATCAAATGTTACAATAAATTCTGATTTAGGTTTTGGTGTAAATAATAACCTAGTCAAAGATGAGCAAATGCAAAACACAGCAGCAGTCGAAGTAGATTCTGTTACGAAATTTGATGTCAGTAATGAGACTGAAAACAGTGCTGTGTCAGTCTCCAATTTAAACAAAGAATTCGATTAAAATGGGTCAGCATTGTCTAATAGAATAGCCAATACAAAATTTTGTAAAAACTAATACTGAAGAGAGATTTGGCAGTGTAGCTTGTATCTTGTATTCAGCAGGAAGTCAGTGATTTTACTGCCAGAGTTACGGTCATCAATATGGATGGAGAGAAGACACAATCAAAGAAAAACTAAGAACTTATACATCATGTGCAACTAATAATTAAGTACATGTAGGAAGCGAATACTAACAGCACGCAAATTATAACCCTAAACCTATACATCATGAACAACTTTCAGTCATAAACTATTGACAAGGAAGATGAGGAAATCTGATATCATTAAATGATAAACAAAACTTGATGAATCAGCCATCCTATGAATAAAGTCTAAAATGAAGGGCGAAAGGTGTAATAAAGTTCTTTTAACAATTTTACATATAACCTGTTACAAAAGTCTTTTTTTGCAGAACGACATGTAACTTAAAATTAGGATTCTCACATAGATTAAGTATAAACTTTGTATACAACACTATACCTTCGGCAACCAATTAAAAGTGGTACGTCCATGTAACAGCAGATATAGGAAAAGGAGCGCTACATCATGATTCTGAGCAAAGAGTTACCAAGGTCACAATGAACATGTGTTCAATCCTATGAAAATCCAACTTAAAACTTGGCGAAATTATCCAATATCGTCAACTCGCATACTATGAGATCACATCCTATCCCAGCCCAAGAAGAATGAAAATACAAGTACCAAGAGCAAACATTGCTGCTAGAAGTATGAAGATTCACCTTCCACAATCCTCTCCTGAGATCTCAAAAGTCAAATATGTCAAACTACCATGAAAAACCTCCATAACACTTCAACTTAATGATCAGCCAGTAGTATGAACATGTGGCACTCTCCCCATCAAATAGTAAACGTCAACATAGGACTGTTGCTAGTATTCATACAACGGAAATGTGGGTTCAAATGGTTCAAATGGCTCTAAGCACTATGGGACTTAACATCGGAGGTCATCAGCCCCTAGACTTAGAACTACTTAAACCTAACTGACCCAAGGACATCACACACATCCATGCCCAAGGCAGGATTCGAACCTGCGACCATAGCAGCAGCGCGGTTCCGGACTGAAGCGCCTAGAACCGCTCGGCCACAACGGCCGGCGGAAATGTGGGAAAAATCATCGAGGACCTACGGTCTCTGTCAAAACCATGATTTGTTACATTACCAAAGCAATGACCTTGATAATACAGTACTAACATGGAAGTCATGGTGATGTCTGTACAAACACCCATCTAACTGATCGTCTACGACGAAACACTGAGAGCAAAGCTCATACCATATTCTCCAGCTGCACTACAGCTGGAACCATCATCATATGTCGTTAAAAGCGTCTCTACCACATCAAAACAAGACTGAGTGAGCTGTGACAACAGACTGTGGTCCATACAGTCACTCATCCTACAGGAACTACATACTGCAGTCCACAAATGTTTACAAATACGATAGGAATTATATGTGCAGACCACAAATAAGTGTAGGAGTACAACGAGAACCGTATACTACAGTCTACAAATAAGAGTGCAGCTGTAGTGTTTCAAAAAAAGTGTATTTGAGTACTAAGTCACACAAGGAAAAAACTGTCCTCTACAAGCATCAAGAAACATTATCTCAATGTGACTTGCATGACAATGTATAGTCTATTGTCTGATGCAATACATACCTCGTAAACTTTAATTCTTTTATGTACACATATACTTTTGTAAACTTCAGTTATTTTATGTAAATGCATACTTTTGTAACTTGAATTGTTTTATGTGGATGTATATCCTTGTAATCTTCAATTATTTTATAGATGTATGTTGTGTTTACCATCAACAAGGTTGAATTTAATAATATTTTGCATGTAGATATAAATAGACAAATATTTTAAATGCACATGTAATGTGAAGAGTGGAGGTAAAATAATATGATAGATTGGACAAAGATTTCCTCAATTTCAACCATACACATCACTACTGACAAGTGGAGTGAATGTGGACTTCTCTTTACACAAGTCTGTGGCATAGTTAGACCAGTTAAAGGATGAATCGGATACTGGTTCAAGTCTGAAAGAGATATTCTAATGGAATTACTTATAAAGAGTCATCAAAAGTCTGAACAATAATGGTGGACACTTACTCCATGAACAAATACTATTTCGGTTTAATAACATGAAGAATACTAAAGGAACTTGCCAATCACTTCTTTAAAACTTTTATGCATTAAAGATAAATAATATTGTAAGGTGAATCACTTTAATTTAAGACAAGGTTGTTGGACAAAGCGAAAGACTGCTCAATAATCAAATTGAAACACTTACTTAATTTGGCGCTGGTTAGTCAACGCCTCAAATCTTGAGGCCAGCACAAAATTACCTAGGAAGAGGCAGGTTATGTAAGGTGATACTCCATTTTTACCACCTTCCATGGCCAACAGATAAGGTGATAGTCCATTTTACCACCTTCCATAGGCATCTCCTCGATGAGACGATTTAAATGATATTTCACACACCACACTTTTGTGCAACAGTCTTAATTTGCATATAAAATTATAATTAAAGTGTACGTGACTGATCGAAATACGATACTAAGTAATCTCTTTTCCCATTTGCATTTACATACATTTCGGTAGGAATTCAGACCTGGAATTTTTATTTATAAGCCACTTTGCAGACCCGTGCCGAAGGATAAGGATGGGTCATAAGTATCACGGCCACAAGGGACACAGAATGGGTCTCGACAAAGTCGCAAAGCGTGTTTTGCCACAGGCGTGTTTACTGCCTCACTTGTCCGAAGGGAGAGACGACTGCGCAGTTCACACTAGTTGGATGCGCCTCATTTTCGGAAGTGGAGAAAGAAATACATAGTTAAAATAGCACGTGGCACTCAAGTGAACAGTGCATGATATATATATATATATATATATATATATATATATATATATATATATATATATATATATATATATATATATGAATGCTAGTAAAGGACTGAGCCTCCTGTAGAACAGTCTGTCATTGGCGGAACGGTATGACAATTTTGAGGAAAGGGAGATTGCACCCTTTACGTCACTGCCTTACGGACGTGGATTTAGCTTATAGGAAGACTGAAAGTAATGTTTTGAGAGTGGGACAAATAATTCCTGTACATAGCAGTTTGGCTGGCGGACTCCAGTTTTGGTAGAAGGCAATGTTCTTCTCAGAGAGGGGAGAGGTAGCTTGGTACATGCAACTTGCAGACAAGAAAGAGCCCTCTCTCTCCAAAACGTTCTGTTGATACATGGAGTGCTTAACGTTCCATATCTTGTGGATAAAGATTTATTCTGTTGTCACTTTTATCACAATGAACTCTAAATAGAGCTGCGTTAAATAAGCTGCGAGTCTCGTATATTCTCAAAGTGGAGAGATCGAGAAGAGTCGTGTCAGTTAATAAGTTCGTGCAAGAACTGCAAGGGCATCACTGGGCGCATCACCCCACCCACCAGGCGAGTGTACGCTGCCATTACAGACAGAATAGTGACAAAAATCTTTTGCTTCACAGAAGAGCTCAGTAAGAGAGTATGACTGACACTTCTGTCAAGAATAAGCAGTTTTATTGGTTGACAGGCAGCGTGGAGCAGATGCAGTCGTATGGCGTCCTACTCATCCAACAACACGCCGTGCAGGGAAAGTAAATGACGCATTGTAATCATGCAGGGAGTATGTTACATATGTCTGCATCCACATCTACATGTATACTCCACAAGCCACCGCACGGTGCGAGCTGGAGGGAAACCTGTGCCACTACTTATCGTTTCCTTTCATGTTCCACTCACAAGCAGAGCGAGGGAAAAACGACTGTCTATATGCCTCAATATGAGCCCTAATTTCTCGTATCTCATCTTCTTGGTCCTTATGTACAATGTATGTTGACGACAGTAGAATCGTTTATCAATCAGCATCAAATGCCGGTCCTCTAAATTTTCTCAATAGTGTTGCTTGTAAGGAACGTCGCCTTCCCTCAAGGGATTCCCATTGGAGTTCCTGAAGCATCTCCATAACACTTAAGTTTTGTTTGAACCTACCGGTAACAAATCTAGCAGCCCTCCTCTGAATTGCTTTGATGTCTTCCTTCAATCTGACCTGGTACAGATCCCAAACACTCGAGGATTATTCAGGAATAGGTCGCACTAGCGTCCTATATGCGGTCTCCTTTACAGGGGAACCAATCTTTCCTAAAATTCTCCCAATAAACCGAAGTCGGCCATTCGCCTTCCCTACCACGTTTCTCACGTGCTCGTTCCACCTGATATCGCTTTGAAACGCTATGCCCAGATGTTTAAACGACTTGACTGTGTCAAGCAGGACACTCGTAATACTGTATCCGAACGTTAGAGATTTAATCTTCCTACTCATCCACATTAATTTACATTTTTCCCTTTTAGGGTTAGGTGCCATTCATCACCAATTGCAAATTTTGTCTGAATAGTTTTGTATGTTCCTACAGTCACTCAACTTCGACACCTTACCGTACACCATGGCATCATCACCAAACAACAGCTGCCCATCCTGTCCGCCAAATCATTTATGTGTACAGAAAACAACAGCGGTCCCATCACCCTCCTCTGGAGCAATCCTGACGACACCCTTGCCCCTGATGAACGCTCGCTGTCGAGGACACCATACTGGGTTCTGTTGTTTCAGTAACCTTCGTGCCACTCTCATAGGTATGAACTTATTCCTTATGCTCATACTTTCGTTAACAGCCTGTAGTGGGGCACTGTGTCAAATGCTTCCCGGAAATCTAGAAAGATGGAATCTGCCTGTTGCCCTTCATTCATAAAAAATGGTTCAAATGGCTCTGAGCACTATGGGACTCAACTGCTGAGGTCATTAGTCCCCTAGAACTTAGAACTAGTTAAACCTAACTAACCTAAGGACATCACAAACATCCATGCCCGAGGCAGGATTCGAACCTGCGACCGTAGCGGTCTTGCGGTTCCAGACTGCAGCGCCTTTAACCGCACGGCCACTTCGGTCGGCCCTTCATTCATAGTCCACAGTATATCATGTGAGAAAAGCCAGAGAATGTGATGTCACAAGTGCGCCTCATCGTACAATCTAGTGTTTAGTTTGGAGTAGTATACTAAACCCACGTTTGTGTTGTGTCCAGCCAAGCAAGATCATAATGCTGAACGTCAGTTAGGAACAGTTGTCCATCTACAGTAATTAACGTTGTTTACGTTTATTATATTGCAGAATCTATTCCTGTAGAGTTTACTTCTGTTCTTGTTTGTTTTAGCTTATGAGGTAGAAAACATTGTCATCTATAACTATCTGATACTTGTATTAAGATTTGTGTGTCCTTTTTTAAAATTTAATTATCAGTATACCCTTTCTGTCCAGAATCATATTGTAAACAACACGATAATATAAACAGTATAATAGTACAAGGAACAAGTTGTTTGTCCTAAAATACACTACCTACTCTCATGTAATTAAATTTCTTGGGAGAGAAACACTTTCAGGAATCAACAAATAACTGTTCTTCTGACGTCTAACCACATTTGCGATTCATACTCCCTACCTGACAGGGCCAGAACATAATACACTTCTGCACGCACCCCGAGTGATCCTTGCATGCCGAGTGGTGGTGAGGAGATCGTTAGAATCGCTGGTACATTAGAAAACTTACAGAAAGGCGTCACAGTTTAAATGTCATTGACTATTATTTGTTTCCTAAACAACTTATACCATTGTTATATGGTATTTTACACAGATTTCACTGTGTACCTCATGTGTGCACTTATTTTTAAGCATGAACCTTAGGCTAAGAAAATGAGAGTTCTGCCTGCCAAAAATTAGTGGAATTCACGAAAGTGTTTTAATCACGCAAGTAAACTTCTGATGTGAAACTGCGAATTTGCCATGATTCCTTAGTGGAGCTTCAGCCATGATGAAAAGAAAACCACCAAAATTTCGGACTGTTTCTGTCTTTCATTTTTTTTTAATTCCTCTGAAATTAAACATTTAATCGAGAAAGTCATGGTTAACAAAAATGTGGAGCGTTAAATTCTGCATCGATTGAGTACCAACTTTGGTATTTAATTAAACTGTCCTATATGACTAAATAAATAAATGAATAGCCGGCCAGTGTGGCCGAGCGGTTCTAGGCGCTTCAGTCTGGAACCGCGCGACCGCTACGGTTGCAGGTTCGAAACCTGCCTCGGGCATGGATGTGTGTGATGTCCTTAGGTTAGTTAGGTTCAAGCAGTTCTAAGTTCTAGGGGTCTGATGACCACAGATGTTAAGTCCCATAGTGCTCCGAGCCATTTGAAAAATTGTTCAAATGGCTCTGAGCACTATGGGACTTAACTGCTGTGGTCATCAGTCCCCTAGAACTTAGAACTACTTAAACCTAATTAACCTAAGGACATCACACACATCCATGCCCGAGGCAGGATTCGAGCCTGCGACCGTAGCGGTCACGCGGTTCCAGACTGTAGCGCCCAGAACCGCTCGGCCACTCCGGCCGGCGATCCATTTGAAATAAATGAATATTTCATTATTCAGTTGTACGTAAATCACATGATTAACAATGAACACATCAAATTGCTGTTTACCATTCAATGAATTTTTCCAATATTCCCTTTTTTATTTTTGTTACTGATACATAATTTCTAAGCTACACATTATCAAGGTAATACTTTTGAAAACTATGAAATTAGCAGGATAATGTTTATATAAGAGAGAAAAACTTGTTTACATTGAATATTAGTGAAAAAATAAATTAGGTTTTTTGTTGTCTTATTAGGAATAAATAAATTTAATTCAGTTAACAATAAAATGAATTACATATGGCTGTACAAAACTGCTTTAAAGTAGTATAATAAAACAAAGTATTTTCACGTAAGTGAACGATTAATGTTTAGCTATGTACTGATTGTGTTTCTTATTTCACAGCAGTACTTCTTTACACACTTGAGGGTGAGAGTTGAAATAGCATTAACTCTAATTCTTCCATGATGTCCGTATTCGTATTCTCGGTGGAATCTCTTCTTCCTTCTTCCAAAATGTTGTTATCTACATCAGAGTCGTCAGCATTAATAATAAGGATGGAACACTGGTATAGGACTGACCTTTGCACTTAATGCCGGTTTTCCAGCAGGAACAGCCTCCACGGCATCCTTTGTCTCATGTGCACTAAATGGTTTTCAACAGTTCCACAGGTGCCGCTTTTTTAGGAGTTGGTACTGGCACAAGGCCGAATTTTGAAGTCTTCCAGCCACATTGCCGTCAATCAAGAGCGTTGTTTTGCACCTGCATATGCATCCTCAGGGAATGCTGTAGAGCAGCTGCTTCTGTAGGAGTAAAAAAGGTGAGATCGAATTATGTCTTTGATGCAAATTTTTGAAATATTTGATAGCGAAGCATGTTTAATGGCTTTCTTGCATCTTCACAGTACAGGATTGCTATGAACGTCCATCCAGTCCGTCAGTCTCATCAACAGCTTCACTGAAATTGCTGAATATCTCTACTACTTTCAGTTTATTGTTTTTCGTCTCCAATGCCTTGAGGAGCTTGTTTTCCTGTGCCGAAAAACAACGAAGTCGTATCACAGCCACTCAATGCATGTGGGAACAGAAGGTTGTGATGCGATGATGATGTTTTGGTTTGTGGGGCGCTCAACTGCGTGGTTATCAGCGCCCGTACAAATTTCCAACCTTTGCTCAGTCCAATTTCGCCACGTGCGTGAATGATGATGAAATGAGGAGGACAACACAAACACCCAGTCATCTCGAGGCAGGTGAAAAATCCCTAACGCCGCTGGGAATCGAACCCGGGACCCCGTACTCAGGAAGCGAGAACGCAACCGCTAGACCACGAGCTGCGGACGAACAGAAGGTTGTCTTTCGATACTTGAGACAACTTGAAATTTAGGAGCTGTAGCCTTGCCTGTCTTTGCTTGGCTTCAGTGGAAAAATGTTGGGGGACAATGGCGTTGAAGCGGTCAGAATCACTTTTCATGAATAACAACAGCGGTAAAGCTCACCAAACCAACATGTTTACATCCATTCTCATCCTACTCCTCTCTATAAACGTTCATATTCCTTTCTCCCTCACTGTGATGACATCTACCGCTTCCACAACAGTTTCATCACAAATAAAATACTCTCCCCTTTGCACCCATTTTACTGACGAATGTAATTAAACAATGGTCAGCTGAAAACTGATGCCTGATAGCGGCATCAACACTATGCAGCCCGGCAAAAGTATTTTTTTCTGCCAATGGTGGAGCAACAAATGCAGAAAATAAATGTACTGATAACTAAACGAACAAGAGTGAGCAGTGGAAGAAATCACTGAACTGAAAATAACAAACTGATGCTGGGCACAATATGATTTACATATGATTAAATAATGGGGACATTTACTCACCAGCTAGCTCTTTTATCACTTTCTTTGACTTTCTGAAAAAATAATTTGATGCTCTACAACTTTTCTGTTATAAAATTTTGTGTCAGACTGGCTAATTATCAGATGCTGCATATTCTATAGCAACGAAACGAGTGCTTTTTGAAAAGTGTGAAAAATAACCATTCTCTGACATAGCTTTTCTATAGAAAAACTTTATCAAATAACAAAGTTTTGGTACTACATTTTTTGTAACCCTGGCTTTTTCGATTAAACGCTTAGTTTCAGAGGGATTTGAAAAAAAGAAGTCCTAAATTTTGGTGGTTTTCTCTTCATTATGGCTTAAACTCCACTCAGAAATTGGGTCTATCTCAGATTATTTAAATTAGAGGCACACCTGAGTGATTAAAACAGTTTCCAAAACCACTAATTTTTGAAAGGCAACCCCCTCTTTGGAGCTAATTTTGCCGGCCTACCTTTCTATAGACATTATGATCAACATGCACAATGTGAAATTGGTAGACCTTCTTCTATTAAAGTGCACTGTGACGGTTTCAAAAAGGTACAAATAAAATGATTTCTCAATTTATTTCTTCTTTATTTCTTAAAAATAGTAATATAGGCAGTGATTGCAGCTTAGCAAGTTGGTGGGATTCTGGTAATCGAACTATTTTTGTTGAATAATCATACACGTTAGTCACTGAGACACGATGACTATGGATCTTTATTAATTTTTAATTCACATTTGAACAGCAAGCTGGTGTGTGGAAATGAATCCTGACTGTTTGGTGCATCAACAGGTAACAGCCCGTTGGAACTATTGAAGCTGCTCCAACTGTGGGAAGAGGTGGAACAGATATCTCTATGGTGTGAGTGTGGGCAGTGTCTGAACATTAGGAAGAGGTGGTAACAACAATTTCCAGGCAGCAGAATGTTGTCTTTGGCCATTACTCTTCTCAGATGTGCTGCTGGCGCGGCAAACAGCGGTCATTATTCACCTCTCTCTCTCTCTCTCTCTCTCTCTCTCTCTCTTCCATCTCTCTCTCTCTCCCTCTCTCTCTCTTCCATCTCTCTCTCTCTCTCATCAGTCAGTTGTCCTCCCACAGTAGCTGAGTGGTCGGCGCGACAGAATATCAATCGTAAGGGCCCGGGTTCGATTCCCGGCTGGGTTGGAGATCTTCTCCACTCAGGGACTGGGTGTTGTGTTGTCCTAATCATCATCACTTCATCCCCATCGACGAGCAAGTCGCCGAAATGGCGTCAAATCGAAAGACTTGCACCCGGCGAACGGTCTACCCGACGGGTGGTCCTAGTCACACGACATTTTTTTATCTGTCGGTTGTGTGGGACGCTTCTGACAATTACTGGGAGGCGAGTTGAGACCTTTTGGCTATTACAGAGATTGCAGCAGCTTCTAATGTAGGTGGACAGACCTCTCTCAAGTGAGCTGTAGTTCCCCGGACAGGAGTAGTGGCGACTCTGCGCTGGCTACACACATCTTCGTAAAAAATTTGAATGACACGATGAGATGGTTTAAATAAAACAGTTTTGTAGGAAATATTATTTTACTATATATACTTACGTACATTGTCAATCATTACAGTAATTAAAAAATTACAGTCATTCTGTTTTGCAATATTTCGCAAATAACTGTTTTCTGTACGCCTTAAATTCATGCTGTATCCCTTTCAGCACTGTACGAGCAACATGCATAGGTATACCATCTGTAAATTCAACTTCTGTGGATTTTATACTTATGGGAGCAGAAGGAGAATATGTTTACTGCATGAACACACGAATTTGTACATTGTTCTAACGCACTCATATGTACACTATGCTCACGCAAATGGCTCAAGGAGTCATAGAATAGTATTCTGACATATGACTGCCAGTGAGTCAGAGTGTCTGTCATGACCAATAATGTACTGTATAGATCACGCAAGTTCGTAATAGTTGGATGCTGTAAGTAAATGCAAAAGATCTTAATTCCAGCATTCTTTCTCTGTACATATTGATAATATGCATCTTGCTGCCAGTCACATGGACGTCGATAGCACTATGACGTGAGTCATACTTGGCCATCATTTTACCCTCTGTGTACTCCATCATGCTACTTAGATAGAACCACTCAAACCGTGTATACTTCACTTCAGCATCAACATGTTGAACATTCTCAGTTTTAGTTATTACGTGAAAGTCACTATCTCGTGCTAAGCCTACATTCATGTTTTTCTATCCACTGGCAGTCACGTAATATGGTAAAAAGCAGTATTCGGGAACCACTTAAATTTAGCTTGGCGGTTTGAGGAAATTCTAGTAGCCCGTCGCTGAGCTGCTGCCGGGCTGTATTCGCCGGCTGCATTGTCCGACCCCATAATTAAGCTTTATGCTGCTGCTGTGTTGCAGACAATAGAAACTCAAACACCAGCATGTCCTGGTTCAACGTATTAGCTAGTGCTGGTCACCACTCCACTGCATCAGCGAGGTGTTTTTGTGTTCTTGGAAACAAAATCGAAAATAAAAACACACATAATGTTAATAAACGAATAATTATGAGAGACATGGATGGACTGATACTTACAGCCGGCCGCGGTGGTCTCGCGGTTCTAGGCGCGCAGTCCGGAACCGTGCGACTGCTACGGTCGCAGGTTCGAATCCTGCCTTGGGCATGGATGTGTGTGATGTCCTTAGGTTAGTTAGGTTTAAGTAGTTCTAAGTTCTAGGGGGCTGATGACCACAGCAGTTGAGTCCCATAGTGCTCAGAGCCATTTTTTGATACTTACATTCGAATGTGAGTCGTCTTATTCTTTTTATTCTGTCTGTACGTTGTTGCTAATCGCTGATGACCCTTTATGACGACAGTGTAGAGACCTTGAATGACGAAACTCACGCGGATTGACCTAGAGAGAGAAGTGAGTGGAGAATGGAGTGGGGAAGGGGAGGGGGAGGAGCACTTGTTTTCCCATCATTTTTAAGTCTCCCTTTTGGGCTAGAAAGAGAAGGGGGAAGAAGAACCGCATTTTTCCACCATGTTTAAGTCATCCAATTGGCCTAGCTCAATGGGAGGGGAAGGTGATTATGGAAGTGGGCTCATACTGGCAGAGTGAATAAGTGATATTCATTTTCCAGCCATTTTAGTCACACAGTTAACCTAGAGGCAAGGATGTTGAAAGGTGGCCTTATCTCTGGTATCAGGTTACATAGTGACCTTGAATGTATTACACGCAATTAAGGGGGTAGGACGTTAAACGGGCCGACTTGGAGCGGGAGAGGCACCACAGGACATTTTAATTTCCACTGTCTATACTTTTACAAATAAATTTATAATACTTTGTCAGCATAACCAGGAAGGATTCAGGATTCACGCTCATAGCAGTGAAAACATAAAAAGTAATTTTTTTTTACGTGTGAAATTTCACCATTTTTCACATACTATTGGCTGCATTTGTTGCTATAGGTACACTTTTCTTCATAAATAAGAGAGAGTCTTCGATGACTTTTGCACAGCATACAAACCATACCCACAGGTGTATGAAATTCTAGAATTTATTTAATTTATCAAAAAATGAATGAGCTGTTACATTTTAAACTTCATGTTTAGAAAAAAACTAAAAAATTTTATACTTACTTATCTCAGTTTTTACCACAGTTATAACAGATTTGGAAAATTCTTATACTATTCATTTGTATCACATTACTAGATGTTGACTCCCCCGACCCATACACACAAGCACACACTCACACGCATACACGTTCACTTAAACACTCACTTATTTTCGAATGGCATCAGGATCTTGATAATGCTTTCACCATTCTATTGAATTTTTCATGCTGCCCCATGGCCCATCTGAAAAAAGGTGAGTCAGCATCTCACCACAATGAATGATGTGTCCAGCTCAAGAAAATATAGGGAGATTAGAATTATCCGTCACAGATCCTGGACATAGGATTTTGATTCATTAAACTATGACAGTTTGCTGTAGTATGACAGTTATTTGTTGTTAAATAATATTAATTTTGACCATTCCGAAATCTGTATGATCTAAATAATCCTTGAGTTTGTAGTGTTAATTATTTGATAGGTGTGTTTTAACCGACTTGTAAAATATTTCGATTTTAGTTGTCTGTTTACTCTCCTTCGGCAATTTATTATACAATTTTATTCTAGTGTAGAAAACGGTGGTTTTGCCCATATCTAACATTGTCTTGAAATTCACTGTTGTATATGAAAACAATATTACTCCTGAGATGATGTCCTGAGACACTCCTATGTTAATGTATTTGGGATCTGACAAATCTTTCAGTAAAATTTCTGCTATGTTTTGAAAACTTCATTGCCTCTATTCATTGTTTCCTGTTTTTTCAGTTATGGATGCCGTAAGTTACTACATATTCACCAAGTAGCGATGAGGATATATAGCCAGCAGGCAGCGACATGGAGGTATGGTCGATTTGTCTCCGTGATATGGGGTGGAGAATATCTGTGCAGTACCAGAGGCTCCAGGAGGCGTGACTTAGATGAGCAAACCCTTTGGTGTCTCACCCACTTTAAAGAAGCACGAACTGCAAACAGGAAACTAGTTTGTATACTGAACATGGCTCAAATGGCTCTGAGCACTATGGGACTTAACAGCTATGGTCATGAGTCCCCTAGAACTTAGAACTACTTAAACCTAACTAACCTAAGGACAACACACAACACCCAGTCATCACGAGGCAGAGAAAATCCCTGACCCCGCCGGGAATCGAACCCGGGACCCCGTGCTCGGGAAGCGAGAACGCTACCGCGAGACCACGAGCTGCGGACGTATACTCAACATGGAGCACTCCCTAACGCGCCTTTACAGTATTATGTAGATTACCTTGCTGTGGACTTAGCATTTGTTCTAGAATTTATCGGCTTGGAACTTCTTGGGTAACATCACGAATCGCCATCTTCCAGTCATTAGCATTCATGAATGTGTTCCACACCAATGTGACCTCTGCACCGAGTACTGCATAGAGGGAACCAAGAATTGTGCCCTTAAAAAACAGTTTGTGCTTGTATACGGTGGAGTACAAAAGAACTGCATACCGTGTTGTTCTCTATTTGTTCATCACTATTTCACCGTGAATGTTATTATTGCACTCATATGGTTTGTTAATGCTAATGGCTAATATAATATGTTTATCCAGAATATCGTTCCGTCAGTTTATGGAGCTTCTTAAGTATCATCTAAAGACCCCTTAATGATTATTATATCTGCTTTAGCTCAGCAGTAATAATTTTTCGTATATACTTCATTAATCGAACAGGGATATCAATACTAATTATTAAAATAAACAGAATACAGTATGGTTCAATTTTTTTATCTTAATCTTCGTGACATTTTGTACAAAACAATGTTTCTGATTTCTTCATAACTCCACTGGAAATGAAATTATTGTTGATTTCGTACTGATATTTTATACCGCTGTTCATACTGCAAGTCTACTGTTAAGTTAACTTTAGAGAAAGTTGCTTGTTGCTTGGGAAATAGCCCCAGCAGCAAAGGACCTAACAGAGCGGGAATACCTTCTTCGTTTGCCAATCCACCGTCGACCTGTACTAAGTCGCTTTGAAAGCATGAAGAACGATCACTGAGATCTTCCGCTGAACCTTCCGTACTAAACCGCTGGCGCCACCTTTCAGCATTCAAGCAGGGACAGTCTACGTGGCAGTGGACAGATTTATCATACGTCTATCATAAATAACTCAGACGTTCAGTGCTTGTGTACCAAAGTAGTTAGCAGGTACGGAAATGCTTCACATTACGTGTACTAGCAAAATGTTTCAACGGGAGTATCTCTCTCTTCCCTGCTGTTTTGCGAAATTCTTTCTGGGAGTGTCCTTACGTCACATTAGGCAGCTCAGTTTCTTCGTCTCGCCAGCTGAATTACACTCCTGGAAATGGAAAAAAGAACACATTGACACCGGTGTGTCAGACCCATCATACTTGCTCCGGACACTGCGAGAGGGCTGTACAGGCAATGATCACACGCACGGCACAGCGGACACACCAGGAACCGCGGTGTTGGCCGTCGAATGGCGCTAGCTGCGCAGCATTTGTGCACCGCCGCCGTCAGTGTCAGCCAGTTTGCCGTGGCATACGGAGCTCCATCGCAGTCTTTAACACTGGTAGCATGCCGCGACAGCGTGGACGTGAACCGTATGTGCAGTTGACGGACTTTGAGCGAGGGCGTATAGTGGGCATGCGGGAGGCCGGGTGGACGTACCGCCGAATTGCTCAACACGTGGGGCGTGAGGTCTCCACAGTACATCCATGTTGTCGCCAGTGGTCGGCGGAAGGTGCACGTGCCCGTCGACCCGGGACCGGACCGCAGCGACGCACGGATGCACGCCAAGACCGTAGGATCCTACGCAGTGCCGTAGGGGACCGCACCGCCACTTCCCAGCAAATTAGGGACACTGTTGCTCCTGGGGTATCGGCGAGGACCATTCGCAACCGTCTCCATGAAGCTGGGCTACGGTCCCGCACACCGTTAGGCCGTCTTCCGCTCACGCCCCAACATCGTGCAGCCCGCCTCCAGTGGTGTCGCGACAGGCGTGAATGGAGGGACGAATGGAGACGTGTCGTCTTCAGCGATGAGAGTCGCTTCTGCCTTGGTGCCAATGATGGTCGTATGCGTGTTTGGCGCCGTGCAGGTGAGCGCCACAATCAGGACTGCATACGACCGAGGCACACAGGGCCAACACCCGGCATCATGGTGTGGGGAGCGATCTCCTACACTGGCCGTACACCACTGGTGATCGTCGAGGGGACACTGAATAGTGCACGGTACATCCCAACCGTCATCGAACCCATCGTTCTACCATTCCTAGACCGGCAAGGGAACTTGCTGTTCCAACAGGACAATGCACGTCCGCATGTATCCCGTGCCACCCAACGTGCTCTAGAAGGTGTAAGTCAACTACCCTGGCCAGCAAGATCTCCGGATCTGTCCCCCATTGAGCATGTTTGGGACTGGATGAAGCGTCGTCTCACGCGGTCTGCACGTCCAGCACGAACGCTGGTCCAACTGAGGCGCCAGGTGGAAATGGCATGGCAAGCCGTTCCACAGGACTACATCCAGCTTCTCTACGATCGTCTCCATGGGAGAATAGCAGCCTGCATTGCTGCGAAAGGTGGATATACACTGTACTAGTGCCGACATTGTGCATGCTCTGTTGCCTGTGTCATTGTGCCTGTGGTTCTGTCAGTGTGATCATGTGATGTATCTGACCCCAGGAATGTGTCAATAAAGTTTCCCCTTCCTGGGACAATGAATTCACGGTGTTCTTATTTCAATTTCCAGGAGTGTATGTATTAACAACTTCCGTTGCTCCCTAGTGATATCTTCTGTTCCAATGCTGAAAAGCACCACTTGCCAAACAAATACCCTCTCTAAAAGCACTTCTCAAATGTCCGTCTAGTAATGTCATCCGACGACCAGTATCAGTTGCAAAGCGATTTAGAAAAGATTGCTGTATGGTGTGGCACGTGGCAGTTAACGCTAAATAACGAAAAGTGTGAGGTGATCCACATGAGTTCCAAAAGAAATCCGTTGGAATTCGATTACTCGATAAATAGTACAGTTCTCAAGGCTGTCAATTCAACTAAGTACCTGGGTGTTAAAATTACGAACTTCAGTTGGAAAGACCACATAGATAATATTGTGGGGAAGGCGAGCCAAAGGTTGCGTTTCATTGGCAGGACACTTAGAAGATGCAACAAGTCCACTAAAGTGACAGCTTACACTACACTCGTTCGTCCTCTGTTAGAATATTGCTGCGCGGTGTGGGATCTTTACCAGGTGGGATTGACGGAGGACATCGAAAGGGTGCAAAAAAGGGCAGCTCGTTTTGTATTATCACGTAGTAGGGGAGAGAGTGTGGCAGATATGATACGCGAATTGGGATGGAGGTCATTAAAGCAAATACGTTTTTCGTCGCGGCGAGATCTATTTACGAAAATTCAGTCACCAACTTTCTCTTCCGAATGCGAAAATATTTTGTTGAGCCCAACCTACAAAGGTAGGAATGATCATCAAAATAAAATAAGAGAAATCAGAGCTCGAATAGAAAGGTTTAGGTGTTCGTTTTTCACGTGCGCTGTTCGGGAGTGGAATGGTAGAGAGATAGTATGATTGTGGTTCGACGAACCCTCTGCCAAGCACTTAAATGTGAATTGCAGAGTAGTCATGTAGATGTAGAACCGATCTAACAACTACGCCAGACACTTGTTGTCTGCCGGCCGGGGCTGGCCGAGCGGTTCTAGGCGCTACAGTCTGGAACCGCGCGACCGCTACGGTCGCAGGTTCGAATTCTGCCTCGGGCATGGATGTGTGTGATGTCCTTAGGTTAGTTAGGTTTAAGTAGTTCTACGTTCTAGGGGACTGATCAGCTTAGGAGTTAAGTCCCATACTGCTCAGAGCCATTTGAACCATTTTTGAACTTGTTGTCTTATATAGGCGTTGCCGCCCGCAGCACCGTCTTCTGCCTGTTTACATATCTCTGTATTTGTATACGCACGCCTATACCAGTTTCTTGGGCTCTTCAGTGTATAATAACCCCTTAGTAGATGAATAATAGCGTTCATGATTTTCAAGCGGTAGATCTGGCTCGGTTATTGGTGATAGCACGAATTTCAACCGAAATGTCGACCGAAATGGCGTTAGATGGTAATATTTCGGCCCAGCTACGTGCCAAAGGAGACTTATTCTTTATTTTTCTGTAAACATTACAATCAAATTTCGGCTATGAAATCTTCTCGGGTTATCAGCCGAGTGGCGTCGTTGTCTTGTCGCAACGTTTCAATGGATTCCGTATCCATCATCTTAAGGCGAGGATGACTGATACGGAATCCACTGAAACATGGCGACAAGACGACGACTCCACTCGTCCGATAACCCGAGAAGATTTCACAGCTGCAAAACGCCGCGAAAGCCAGCAATCTCATATACAGGACGGTTATAATTAAACTTTCCCTATTTAACACGTTATAACACGGAAACTAATTACTGTGCGAGTGCCAAACTTGGTGGCATTAATGTCAAGGATGTGGAGAAGAGAAATAATGCAGAATCAATCCAGGTGAAACACTTTTAATGTACTGCTGCCGGCCGTTGTGGCCGAGCGGTTCTAGGCGCTTCAATCCGGAACCGCGCTACTGCTACGGTCGCAGGTTCGAATCCTGCCTCGGGTTTGGATGTGTGTGATGTCCTTAGGTTAGTTAGGTTTAAGTAGTTCTAAGTCTAGGAGACTGATGACCTCAGATGTTAAGTCCCTTAGTGCTTAGAGCCATTTGAACCAATGTGCTGCTACGGTACTTCATGTCATTACATATCGGTCCATTACTGTTACAAGAGGGGCTCAATATGGCGCCCACCGGTTTTCAGAAGAGTCTGAAAGCTCAGGATTGCACTCTGCACAGCAGAGCAAAGCATGTACGTAGGTACCACATCATACGGTGACACGTTCACCATACAGAGGAACATCACGTACAGTGACTGGAGGTGAAGATCCCCGAACTCGGAAATTCTGTGTGTTCACCTCACCCGTCAGAAAAAAATTAGCTTCGTCTGTCCATAGGATGGTCCAAGGCCAGCCCTGGTCAATTTCAGTCCTTACGAGAAAGTGGAGAGCGAAGTCAACACGTCGTTCTTCGTCCTTTCGTGCAAACTGCTGTAAAAATGGTTCAAATGGCTCTGAGCACTATGGGACTCAACTGCTGTGGTCATTAGTCCCTTAGAACTTAGAACTACTTAAACCTAACTAACCTAAGGACATCACACACATCCATGCCCGAGGCAGGATTCGAACCTGCGACCGTAGCAGTCGCACGGTTCCCGACTGCGCGCCTAGAACCGCGAGACCACCGTGGCCGGCAAAAAACTGCTGTAAGATATGGATCTTGTACAGGTTTTATAACGTCTTAAATAGGGAAAGTTTAGTTATAACCACCCGGTATTGCAATCAAGCGCCGGCTGGAGTGGCCGTGCGGTTCTAGGCGCTACAGTCTGGAGCTGAGCGACCGCTACGGTCGCAGGTTCGAATCCTGCTTCGGGCATGGATGTGTGTGTTGTCCTTAGGTTAGTTAGGTTTAATTAGTTATAAGTTCTAGGCGACTGATGACCTCAGCAGTCAAGTCGCATAGTGTCAGAGCCATTTGAACCATTTTTTTGGCAATCAGGTTTTGTTATTACATGTACGTTGGGACTGCAGAAAGTTACACATGTCGTCCCAAGCAAATAAATGTATTGTCTACATCTACATTTATACTCCGCAAGCCACCCAACGGTGTGTGGCGGAGGACACTTTACGTGCCACTGTCATTACCTCCTATCCGACATGCTGAAACGTGTCCTGAAATTTTTATACACCGAAAGAAGCACAGTGTCAAATTTTAGATGCTAAGACTCACTGCAAGTATTTTTAAGAAAATTTTGAAAATTGCCTAATACATAGCTCGCCCGAAGACTGGAAGAATAAACACCCCTGCCAGGACTGCGGTAGACTGCTGTGCGCAACACGGTGAGCGCATAGCCTTGGTTGACGGCAAATCGGTAAGCAGATATCATGGCCATTCCGAGTGTAACAGCTGTCCGGTGCACATCGTTCTTTGCGAGGTAGTTTACTCTTCGCTGGCACCTTCACGGAAGTATGTTCACTAGGTTATTTGTCATATCCACGATATCAGTGTGTGAGGTAACGGGCGAGTTGTGGCGCCCTGAAAATATTCTAAGTTCGGAATTGGCGTGGCAGCACGGGCCGCTCGGCGGGCGCGGGCCGCTCGGCCGACCGACCACGCGGTGCCGGATGTTGGCCGAAGCAAGAGGGGTCCAGCTCGATCGCGTGGCTGGGCATTCCATGGTGACGCTGTGACGAGAACAGTGCTTTGTGTCGATGAAGGAGATGTCTATACCGCGAGTTCGTATAGAAATTAATAGTAGCCTCAAGTAGAAACATTTACATTACCATTATCTGCACGACGATTGTGATGGTGTAATCAGCTTTTGAATATCTTTATTAGTTTAAAGTTTAGTATCTGACTGTAAATTATACAAGTAACACTCAGCAACGAATTTCCAAAATCTAAACGCTTCATCCGATTTTCTCTATCGACATGTCTTTAGAAAGATATTAGTGTAAACCCAAATTGGTATAAATTACAGGCATTTAACGTGAATAGTACATGAGTTATTGGAGGTCAAAGTGGCCGATTACTATCGATTGCGTCAGGCCATAAGTACTCCACAGTTACACGAAGAAACGGTAGCAGCCTGTTTATAAATATATTTATTCATCTATGCCTTTGTTTATGGTTCAAATGGTTCAAATGGCTCTGAGCACTATGCGACTTAACTTCTGAGGTCATCAGTCGCCTAGAACTTAGAACTAATTAAACCTAACTAACCTAAGGACATCACGCACATCCATGCCCGAGGCAGGATTCGAACCTGCGACCGTAGCGGTCGCCCGGCTCCAGACTGTAGCGCCTAGAACCGCACGGCCACTACGGCCGTTTGTCTTTGTTTATATCCGATATATACTATTCATGAAGAAATTGATCAAATATTTACTGTGTTTTAGAAAGCACAGAGACATTAGGCTACTGGCCGCCTTTTGCTTGCTGTTCCTTTGATATACGTTTATTTAATTTGTTTATGTATTTAATAATGTATGTTTGAGCGTGTTTATGGTCCGGCCGTAGGAATATTTATTTAATTTCAAGTTATTTAAATCTAAATCCAGTATTTCGAAAGTGTTTTATGTTCGTGAGTGTGCATTGGCTTGAAGATATGGCGGAAGCGCTCTAGCAAATCACAGCGCTCGTGAATGGGGAGACTCGATGGAATTGGGAGAACAGTACGGCACAGGACACGGGGGAGTGCGGGACGGACGGACAGTCGCAGGAGAGGGACTTGGAGAGTGTGGAGCGGTTTGCACGTGGTTGCGGCAGATAGAAATATTTCGTAGTGATGACTTGTGCACTTGTGATATTTCCGTGGCTTCTACAGTGAAGACGTAGTGTGCGTTTAGAAGTGAATATCTCGCGAGCTATGTTTTTGTTCATAACTAATTACGTGAAGTTGGAATCTATTGTTTCCCTGCTATTCAACTAACATTTTATTTAATTGCTGGACCATTGACACCAATAAGTGTTTTGCAGAAATATACCACATTCTCAAAAGCACTTCTACACTCCTGGATATTGAAATAAGAACACCGTGAATTCATTGTCCCAGGAAGGGGAAACTTTATTGACACATTCCTGGGGTCAGATACATCACATGATCACACTGACAGAACCACAGGCACATAGACACAGGCAACAGAGCATGCACAATGTCGGCACTAGTACAGTGTATATCCACCTTTCGCAGCAATGCAGGCTGCTATTCTCCCATGGAGACGATCGTAGAGATGCTGGATGTAGTCCTGTGGAACGGCTTGCCATGCCATTTCCACCTGGCGCCTCAGTTGGACCAGCGTTCGTGCTGGACGTGCAGACCGCGTGAGACGACGCTTCATCCAGTCCCAAACATGCTCAATGGGGGACAGATCCGGAGATCTTGCTGGCCAGGGTAGTTGACTTACACCTTCTAGAGCACGTTGGGTGGCACGGGATACATGCGGACGTGCATTGTCCTGTTGGAACAGCAAGTTCCCTTGCCGGTCTAGGAATGGTAGAACGATGGGTTCGATGACGGTTTGGATGTACCGTGCACTATTCAGTGTCCCCTCGACGATCACCAGTGGTGTACGGCCAGTGTAGGAGATCGCTCCCCACACCATGATGCCGGGTGTTGGCCCTGTGTGCCTCGGTCGTATGCAGTCCTGATTGTGGCGCTCACCTGCACGGCGCCAAACACGCATACGACCATCATTGGCACCAAGGCAGAAGCGACTCTCATCGCTGAAGACGACACGTCTCCATTCGTCCCTCCATTCACGCCTGTCGCGACACCACTGGAGGCGGGCTGCACGATGTTGGGGCGTGAGCGGAAGACGGCCTAACGGTGTGCGGGACCGTAGCCCAGCTTCATGGAGACGGTTGCGAATGGTCCTCGCCGATACCCCAGGAGCAACAGTGTCCCTAATTTCTGGGAAGTGGCGGTGCGGTCCCCTACGGCACTGCGTAGGATCCTACGGTCTTGGCGTGCATCCGTGCGTCGCTGCGGTCCGGTCCCGGGTCGACGGGCACGTGCACCTTCCGCCGACCACTGGCGACAACATCGATGTACTGAGGAGACCTCACGCCCCACGTGTTGAGCAATTCGGCGGTACGTCCACCCGGCCTCCCGCATGCCCACTATACGCCCTCGCTCAAAGTCCGTCAACTGCACATACGGTTCACGTCCACGCTGTCGCGGCATGCTACCAGTGTTAAAGACTGCGATGGAGCTCCGTATGCCACGGCAAACTGGCTGACACTGACGGCGGCGGTGCACAAATGCTGCGCAGCTAGCGCCATTCGACGGCCAACACCGCGGTTCCTGGTGTGTCCGCTGTGCCGTGCGTGTGATCATTGCTTGTACAGCCCTCTCGCAGTGTCCGGAGCAAGTATGGTGGGTCTGACACACCGGTGTCAATGTGTTCTTTTTTCCATTTCCAGGAGTGTACTATCGTACTCTTCATTTAAAGTCGTTAAGGTAGTACCTGCAGATTTTATTTAATTGCAATCTTTCATTTATAAATTCCTACGTTACATGCGCAATTGCCAAGTGATAGGAACCTTTGACCATTCGATCCATGTGTATATTAATATTGTATACTGTAGACTCAGCAGTATTTGGTTTGCAGTGCGGCAACTACGTATCCGTGCCACTAGACAACGAAACCAGCCAAAACTTTAATATTTCAACACTGAGTCAGAGGGTATGTAGTTGAGGGCCATCACCACACCACCCTCATTCCATTTTAGTTTTAGAAAGCCCGCAAGTGTCAGATTTAAGCTAAGAACTATTTACGCGTTTTGTAATACATACAATCTCTCACCGGCGCATGCGTGATCTATTAACAAAGCGTAGAAAAACTATGGATGGTATCGAAGAAAGTGACTTTGAAAATAATCCGGCTGACTTTCCGGAAGTTATTCATCGTAATGCCGTCCACGACCATGCTTCCCAATATCAACAGCATCAAGGCCACATGTGTTCGCAGAACACCGTCACGACAACGTACAATCAGCTGTACAGCAGCTTTATCTTGTTCAAGAACCGTGCAGCGTCCAGTGTCAACAGCAGCGCGCTCAGCCTGCACTACCAGGAGGCCAGCTACTGTTTCCCACCGACGACATGCAGATGCACTGTCAGCCGTCACCTTCCCACGATATCCAGCTGGGCCGGTAACCACACCATCAACCACGGCAGACGGCAGCCATTCATTCAACAGGTAGGCAACAACGGTGGCATCGAGGAGTACAGTATAACTTGCCTGTTCAAAATCGCTTTGAACTTACTGCAAATTCTTCTGTCAGTGAAGTGAACCTCATGTCATTAAAAACCTACTGCAATCACATACAAAAGTCAAGACCCCTCCCGTCTTAATATACGGCACTAAAAAGTAGAAAGATACAGCAAAAGACCTAGAGAGGATCCTTTCTCATCCGTATTTGGCTAGATCACAACAAGTTACTGTAAGCGTTGCGACTGAGTCCTCTGAGAATTAAAGGAAGTGTGCCAATTTCTTGGAAGAGAACTGCATTGAATTTCACTCTTATGAAATTGATCAGAGTAAGAAAGCGCTAAAAATAGTTATTAGAGAGCTACCAATCACAACATCTGAGGAGGAGACTGCTGTTCAATTATCTAACCAAGGATATCAAACAGATTCCGTAGCACAACTCTATTCGCCATATGACAAACGACCATATTCCTTGTTCTTACAAGGGAACCTCCCCATCGCACCCCCCTCACATTTAGTTATAAGTTGGCACTGTGGATAGGCCTTGAAAAACTGAACACAGATCAATTGAGAAAACAGGAAGAAGTTGTGTGGAACTGTGAAAAAATAAGCAAAATATACAAACTGAGTAGTTCATTGAAAGATAGGCAACATAAAGGACATTGGTACCGCAGAAGCGCGGTGGTCTCGTGGTAACGTGAGCAGCTGCGGAACGAAAGGTCCTTGGTTCAAATCTTTCATCGGGAGAAAACTTTAATTTTTTATTTTCAGTTTATGTGACAAACTCTTATGTTTTCATCACTTTTTGGGAGTGATTATCACATCCACAAGAAAACCTAAATCGAGCAAGGTAGAAGAATCTTTTTACCCATTCGCCAAGTGTACAAGTTAGGTGGGTCGACAACATATTCCTGTCACGTGACGCACATGCCGTCACCAGAGTCGTATAGAATATATCAGACGTGTTTACCTGTGGAGGAATCGGTTGACCTATGACCTTGCGATCAAATGTTTTCGGTTCCCATTGGAGAGGCACGTCCTTTCGTCTACTAGTCGCACGGTTTTGCGGTGCGGTCGCAAAACACAGACACTAAACTTATTACAGTGAACAGAGACGTCAGTGAACGAACGGACAGATAATAACTATGCAAAAATAAAGAAGGTAAAGTTTTCACTCGTGGGAAGACTTGAACCAAGGACCTCTCCTTCTGCAGCTGCTCACGCTACCGCTCCTGAGCTCACATTCTCCTTGATGTTGCCTATATGGCCCATGGACTATTAAGTTTGTATATTTTGCTTATTTTTTCACAGTTCCACACAACTTCTTCCTGTTTTGTCAATTGATCTGTGTTCAGTTTATCAAGGCCTATCCACTGTGCCAAATTATAACTAAATCTGAGGGGGGTGCGATGGGGAGGTTCCCTTGTTAGTAATATTAACTTGTAATGCTAAACCAGGTAGACACTGATTCCCTGCAAAAGTTATGTCGTATTTCAGGTCTAGCTGTAGAAGATTACAAATAGAGTGGTCCCCTCATCACCGGCTGCTGCTGCCGAAAGGTTCTAGGCGCTTCAGTCCGGAAGCACACTGTTGCTACGGTCGCAGGTTCGAATCCTGTCTCGGGCATGGATGTGTGTGATGCCCTTAGGTTAGTTAGGTTTAAGTAGTTCTACGTCTATGGGACTGATGACTTCAAATGTTAAATCCCATTGTGCTTAGAGCCGTTTGAACCATTTCTTACAACGAAGCGCCAAATAAGGTGGTATAGGCATGCGTATTCAAATACAGAGATATGCAAAAAGGCAGAATACCGCGCGGCGATCGGCAAGGACTATTATATAAAACAAGTGTCTGGCGCAGGTGTTAGATCACTTACTGCTACTACAATGGCAGGTTATCAAGATTTAAGTGAGTTTGAACGTGGTGTTATGGTCGGCGCACGAGCGATGAGACACGGCATCTCCGAGGAAGGGATCAAGTGGAGATTTTCCCGCGTGACAATTTCAGGAGTATCTTCTGGTAAACCTTCCGGGATGTAAGGTCGTGGTCCATGAAGCTCTTCAGCTCCTAACGTTTCGTCCGGAGCTGCGCTGGACATCTTCAGAGTGGTGTTTCTCCTCCGGTGAGTCTTGCCGACTGACGGGTCGGACGTCTGAGAGCGACTTATATATCGTAGAAAGTAGGCGTGACCAGAGTTACACGTGATATGCAGAGATAATCTTTGTTAGAGATAAAACTTAACTATCGATCGTAATCTCATCACGGATAAAACTGTCTAGCAATTCTGTAGTGCTACTGTCCAAATATCACTAAGTTTCATGGTCTCTTCATTCCGATTAAAATTATCCCTATGTTTATATATTTCAATTGCTTCTCTACAAAGCCGTGGGTAAGAGACAATGAAAACGTAGTGATATTTGGACAGTAGCACTACAGAATTGCTAGACAGTTTTATCTGTGACGAGATTACGATCGATAGTTAAGTTTTATCTCTGACAAAGATTATCTCTGCATATCACGTGTAACTCTGGTCACGCCCACTTTCTACGATATATAAGTCGCTCTCAGACGTCCGACCCGTCAGTCGGCAAGACTCACCGGAGAAGAAACACCACTCTGAAGATGTCCAGCACAGCTCTGGACGAAACGTTAGGAGCTGAAGAGTTTCATGGACCACAACCTTACATCCCGGAAGGTTTACCAGACGATATGTCATCCGGTCGTGAAAGCCTTCATACTAATTTCAGGAGTGTACCACGAATATCAGGAATGTGGTATTACATCAAATCTCTGACATCGCTGTGACCGGAAAAAGAGCCTGCACGAACGGGACCGAATACGACTGAAGAGCATCGTTCAACGTGACAAGAGTGCAACCTTTCCGCAAATTGTTGCAGATTTGAATGCTAGGCCATAAACAAGTGTCAGAGTGCGAACTATTCAACGAAACATCATCGATATGGGCTTTCGGAGTCGAAGGCCTACCCGTGTACCCTTGATGACTTCACGACACAAAGTTTTGCGCCTCGCCTGGACCCGTCAATACCGACGTTGGACTGTTGATGACTGGAACATGTTGCCTGGTCGGACGAACCTCGTTTCAAATTTTGTCGAGCGGATGAACGTGTACGGATATGGAGATAACCTAATGAGTCCATGGACTCTGGGTGTCATCAGGTGACCGTTCTAGCTTGCAGAGCTTCTGCAATGGTCTGAGAAGTGTGCAGTTGGAGAGATGTCCATTGTGCATTCCGACGGACTTGGACAATTCCAGCAGGACAATGCGACACCCCACACGTCTAGAATTGCTACAAAGTGACTCCAAGAGCACTCTTCTGAGTTTAAACACTTGCGGTCGCCACCAGACTCCACAGAAATGAATATCATTGGTATAACTGGGATGCCTTGCAACGTGCTGTTCAGAAGAGATCTCCACTCCCTCGTGCTCTTACGGATTTATGGACAGCCCTGCAGGATTCATGGTGTCAATTCCCTCCTGCACCACTTCAGACATTAGTCGAGTCGATTCCACGTTATGTTGCGGCACTTCTGTGTGCTCGCGAGGGCCACACACGATAATAGGCAGGTGTACCAGTTTCTTTGGATCTTCAGTGTACCTCTTAAACTGACTCTGCAGAAGTCTAGCAACAATTATCAGTTCACCACAAAATACGTCAGTATCAGAAATCTTATTACATCTGCTGAGAAGCAATCTTTAAATGCCGAACAGTGTAGCAGCAGAAAATCTTAAAGTCTTTTCCTGGAATGCAAACAGCACAAAAAATAAATTCCTGAGCTAAAGCTTTTCATCGGTGAAATGTTACTGGATGTAATCTTACTCAGTGAAAGTCACTTGCGACCTTTAGAAACTTTTAAGATACCTCTATTTACATGCTACCGTACTGAAGCACAGCTCCGACGAGGCGGCAGCGTTGCCGTACTCGTCCGGAAAACATACTGCACTAGGAAACTGTTTATCCGCAGTCACTTAAACTAGATGGTGGTGGTGGTGGTGGTTAGTGTTTAACGTCCCGTCGACAACGAGGTCATTAGAGACGGAGCGCAAGCTCGGGTTAGGGAAGGGTTGGGAAGGAAGTCGGCCGTGCCCTTTCAAAGGAACCATCCCGGCATTTGCCTGAAACGATTTAGGGAAACCACGGAAAACCTAAATCAGGATGGCTGGAGACGGGATTGAACCGTCGTCCTCCCGAATGCGAGTCCAGTGTGCTAACCACTGCGCCACCTCGTTAAACTAGAAGCAACAACTGTGACGATACGAACGTTTCAGAGCGGCATAACATTGGTCACCTTGTACCAGACATTCTAAAGGAAACTTCTGCCAGCAGATCTAAATAGAGTCTTCGGCGGCCCTACTGAAGAAATAGTAATACTAGCGAGTAATCTGAATTCTAAACGTCCCATGTGACACTGAATGACCACCAATCTTAACGGAAAGACTCGTTCATTGTTTACCAATTATAATACCTCCAATCTAACGAGTCTTTCAGCAAATCAACCAATTTATACTCCACAAATACTGCGTTCTTACCAGACGTTCTGGACGACATTCTATATAAAATGCCGACCTTTACAATTGTTGGTATTCTCTGTAAACTAAATTCTGATCATAACCCGTTATTAGTATCTGACGGAGATACGTCGCCAAACAGAGAGGAAGTTCAGCCACTCAGGAATATTAACTGGGAACTATATAAGCAACGACATGAAACAGTGATTGATGTTTTCCCTCATATACAGACTGTTGAAGAGCTACAACTGCAAGTTGTATTATTTACCTTTTGACCACAGCGGTTAATCACAGCACCTTGCCTCCCTTCTATCACACAAAGAAGACCCGTGAATATTCTCCAAGTTTCTTAAGTTAAAAAAACGTAAGACCTACACATGGAAACTCCGGTAACGGACGCGTAATCCAGCATTTCAAACTAAATTAAATAGGCTAACTAGGGACCTCATGGAAAAAATAAAGCAACATTAAAACGATACAAGTAGAGATGTAACGGTGATTCTACACCACTCTGCATTGTTACCAAATTTATTCAAGGTAGCGCACCCTTCCCCATCCCTCCCTCTGCTCCCTGGTGTAGAAGAGACAACGTCGCACTTCTAAAATATAATTGATAGCAAATTAATTAATTAATTAAACTGATCAGTTAATTAACTATTCCAGTGATACTTCAAGGACAGAGTGTAAGTGTAGTGGATGATAAGATACCAATTGCCCCTAGTGAACTACTGCAGTTCACTTCCACATATAGTTAAACTGTTAGTGGGTCAAAGCATCTGAATATAAGAATAGAAGTAGCAGATAGTGACTGACATGTGGTAGTGGAGATCTAAGATGTGACAAAGAGTGTTTAGTATGCTCCCCTGAGCTTGAATGGGATGAACTATGTAGTACAATATCCTACATCAGTGCACAGATGACTACCGAGTATTATCGATCTCGCACTGTGCTGGCCTGACACTATCAAATCAATGTACAATAACAGGGTGAAATCTGGAGACAAGTCCATTTATTTACGGCACTCTGCTGTAGCGAACTTATTTGGATTAAGGATGGAGATATCTTCTGTGTTAGAGATACTGGAGTGGTGGCTACAGTGTATTAAAGGTGTGTAAATGACGCTGTGAGCTTTCTTTGTATGTTTAGTGTACATGTAGATCATTTAGAACAGTGCTTTAGTTCATGTATCAGTGCAGTGTCAAAGTAGACTCTGATAGCTATGGAGACCATCCACGCTAAATTTACAGATAGAATACCAGAGGATTTATGATGCCACCATAGGGTGCATACAAGAAACAGTTATTGGGGAAATACTATGAAAAATGTACCAGTGGATTGGTTGTTTTTTTATGATGATGAAGCACAGCCCATGTATGATTGCTGAGTAAAATAATAATGTTCCTCAGGTGAAATTATGTAGTGCGTAATTACCGACGATATCTTCTGTACAATTTACACTGTGCCACAACAGCAGCAATATGCCTCAGTTACTTCATCCTTACATTGTGCTGTGGAATGAAAATAAGTAAATACAGAAAACTGAATGCTCAGCACAACAATGGTAAACATCTTTGTCATTACACTGGAAGTATTCTTATTCAGTCATCATCGAATTGAATGACAGATGAAACTTTCAGGCGTTCTACATATAGCTCTGAAAAGATATGTGTGGACAAATTCTCTTTGATCAGAATTTAGCCATTATAGCTCAGTTGGTAAAGTGTCTGTGCTATAGTGGCTACAAATATTAGTATTAGTATTACGATTTTTTCCTATTAAAGCCCATTACACACAAATATCTGTTGTAGTTGGTATCACAGCAGGGTGGGTGAAGCATCCTCATCACAAGGACTACGTTGTAAGCAACTGATCTTATGATGGTGTGGAAACTAGAAGAAGAAGAGAAGAAGAAGAAGAAGAAGAAGAATGGGACATATAATATATGAGCAGTTATTGTGGGTCCATCCAACTATGGCAAAACAAATATTCTCATGTCATTGCTAACACACCCAGATGGAATCCACTTTGAGTGCATATGTGTATTTACAAAAACGCTGTTTCAGCCCAATTACCAACTATTACATGAGATTTGCTTGGCACTCACCGCTCATGTCATTTAAATATCTGGGCATAACACTGCAAAGTGATATGTGATGGAACAAGCATGCGAATGGTCGACTTTGGTTTATTGGGAGAAGTTTAGGAAAAAGTGGTTCACCTGTAAATGAAACTGCATATAGGACGCTGGTGCGACTTATTCTTGAATAATCCTCGAGTGTTTGGGATTTGTAACAGGTCATATTGAAGGAAGGCATCAAAGTAATTCAGAGGAGGAATGCTAGATTTGTTACCACTAGGTTCGAACAAAACTTAAGTGTTACGGAGATGCTTTGCGAACTCAAATGGGAATCCCTTGAGGGAAGGCGACGTTCTGTACAAGCAACACATTGAAAAAATTTAGAGAACTGGCATTTGATGCTGATTGCCAAACTATTATACCGTCGCCAACATACACTGTACATAAGGACCACAAAGATAAGATACGAGAAATTAATGCTCATATTGAGGCATATAGACAGTTGTTTTCCCTTGCTCTATTTTCTTGTGGACCAGGAAAAAAATGGCTATTGGTGGGACAGGGTACCCTCCGCCACGCACAGTACGGTTGTTTGTGGAGTATCTATGTAGATATACATGCAGGTGTAGAACCTTATTTTCCTAAAACCCTCAAACACCATAAATTATTCACCGAAAGATCTAGCAATGTATGGTGAAGTGTTATAATTGACAGATGTATATAAGACAGCAAATGGAGTACCAAAACCCAAAGCAGTGAGAAATATAATACCATTATAAAGTCGATATTAGATTCTGAATATAGCAGCAGTGATGGTATTGATGTTCAGCATAAAAGAGTGGTTCAAAATGGTTCAAATGGCTCTGAGCACTATGGGACTTAACATCTATGGTCATCAGTCCCCTAGAACTTAGAACTACTTAAACCTAACTAACCTAAGGACAGCACACAACACCCAGCCATCACGAGGCAGAGAAAATCCCTGACCCCGCCGGGAATCGAACCCGGGAACCCGGGCGTGGGAAGCGAGAACGCTACCGCACGACCACGAGATGCGGGCATAAAAGAGTGAAAAATCGATTCACACAGTTTATGTATCATGATAGTAGATACATTTTGTATGTTCTGGTGCACTAACGCAATGTTAAACTAAATACTTTATTTTAAAATTAAAACAACTGAAATTAAAAAATTCTACATATTTTAATTAAATCAATTGATTTTAAAATATTAACTAAATACCTATTTTTTACATTAATATAATTAATTACAATAACCAACTGATTTCTAACTTAATTATTTCATTTACAACATGATTTTAACACAATAACATGTATTAGTTAACAAAAGTAAATTATTTTTAAACATTTTACATTGAGAAGGTAAGAAAATAAATAAAATGTATTAGTTAAATATGTACATTATTGTAAAAAATCACATTGTTAACATAAGTAAATTTATTATAATGTATTCGTTAACAAAGTACATTATTTTAAAAAATCACATTGTGATCATAAGTAAATTAATTAAAATGTATTAGTTAACAAAAGTAAATTATTTTGAAGAAATCACATTGTGAATGTAAGTTTAATAAATAAAATGTATTAGTTAACAAAGGTAAATTATAAAATTTTGCAACATAATTATAAGATAATAAAATGTATTAGTTAAAACAAAAGTATATTATTTTAAAAATTTTACATTGTCAATGTAAGTAAATAAATAAAAATGTGTTAGTTAACAAAAGAAAATTATATGAAAAGTTTCAGTTTTTATTTTTTTATCTTTCTTAAAATGTTTCAAAAATGTATATAAGAATGAAGTTAACACTTTAATAAAATTTTTAAGTTTTTCGTTCATTTATATAGAAGCAAATATTAATAATTAAAAATTTTCAGTAAGTAATCTATATTCTGCATCATATGTAAGATTCTTTTTACCATATATAACTACACATGCAAGGGTATCATTTGGAATTTTATCTATATAAGTTGCACAAAGTTTTATAGTTGTTTTCTGTTTAGTTACAACATTCTTACTACCTATCATATTGATGACATAAATTGGATAATTAGTTAAAAACTAAATGGATTAATATCAATATCGGATTTTAGTAAAGTAATTCTTTTAAAATCAAGAAATGCATATATGCTTTTAGAAAACTATTTGGCGGATTAACATTTCATATTTCTTCAGGAAAAACTTCATTTTTACTATTTTTAAACATATATTCTGTTGTTTAACATGATCAAATAATGATCAATCAACTAATTGATTATCTTTACGATTCATCTGAAATACAACAAAAACAAAACATTTCATATCAAATTCTGAAGAGTTATAGTAATTTGTTACATCTAGTTCAAAATTGTTTTTACCAGATAATCCAGCAACTTCTTCTGTTTGAAGTTCATAAAAAGAAATAGGAATTTTAGGAACTTTTAAAATATTTTCACATTGTTCAAGGTTCATTATTTGGTTCATAGTTAACAACTGGTACACATATTTCCACAGATTCTATAACTATTTTACCTTCTTTAGGAAGCATATCTTTTATTTCAATACCAGCATTATTTTTATCAAACCAACATAATAATACATCTCTGAAAAATGAACTACATGTAAAAACTACAGTTAAGTTTCCTTCAAACATAATTTCTTTATAACCTTTAAAACATCCACCATGTAGTGACAACAGATAAAATACTTCATTGTTCTTTGTCGGTCTTTCTAGGAAGGCCTTTGAAGCTGCTACAACAGGTCTGCTGGCACAAACATGCTGGGTGATGGGGTGGTTCACAAGTGAAGAGCATCCTTCAGATAGAACGCAAGAAGTGTATTGTCAACTGAGCGCTTCTTCCAGGGATGTCTTTTTCCACAAGCTAGAACACTTAACAGTTTTCCAGAGTTCCAGGAATGTCTTTGATGCAACTGCTACAAACCACTAGACCACATCGAAGTAAGACTGATGCAACGGCCACCAGACGCCTACGAAGGCGGGCTGCTTCCGGTCTGTGGACGTAAAAAAAGGCCCGTGCAAGCTAGCAGATGGCTCTCGCACGGAGCGCCTAGTGCAGCCCAGCACACCACTGACTGCCACTTCTGTGGTGAGTGAATGTGTTTCCAGTGTTGAGAGCTACAGTGTCTTTTCGTGATATGTACGCTTTTCCACCAAGTTCTATTCGTGTGATAGGTATAAAGTGGTGTCAGTTCAGTTTCACGTGGCCTTTCTTGATTATTTCTACTTACGATAATGTTTTTAACCATAGGTTACCTGTCAGTTTCTAACCACTAATAGGTGTAAAGTGGTGTCAGTTCAATTTCCGCGGATGTTCTTGATTATTCTTACCTGTAACGACGTCTGTAACTAACATTTTTTGATATGTATGATTTACCAGCAGCTTCATTATATAATTGGAGCAAGGCATCTTCCCATCAATTTTGAACCATTTGGCATCAAGAAAACACCAGTTGTGGTACCATGTATTGAATCATATGACTGATGATCTTTAATTAGAGCATTGGCAAATGTTTCCCCGAAAATTTTGAATTCCGATCGCTATTGTGAAATAGGTCACACACCAAGACTGTAGGGTAATTGCCAGTTATGTTTCCTGCGGTTCTTCGGGGCTATTTTTACGTGTGACGATGTTTTTAATTACCATTATTAGGGCATAGGCGAGTGTTTCCCAACTAAAATTTGAATTTATTACCAATTTTAACCCAGAAAATGTTGAAAAAAAAATTTCCAATAGGATAATACCCCAAAATAAAGAAAAAAAAGAGCCCCACCATCAGCTTAGCACAGACTGAGCGTTTCCAGCCACATTCCCAGGTGGAGGAGGGGAGGGGGATGTGAGGGAGGGTGGAGTTGGTGTAGTTAATTGATCACTTTAATTAATTAATTAATTTGATATCAATTTGATATCAAAAGTCCGACATTGCCACATCTGCAGCAGAGGCAAGGGGAAGGGTGGGGGAGGGTCTTCCATCTTGAATAAATTTGGCAACAGTGCAGAGTGGTGTAGAATCACCCTCACTCTACTAGTGATGCATGGCACTAGAGACTTAAAGTGATTAACGCAGGTTCAAATTCGATCTGGAACATTGCTCGTAAAATCCTTCATAAGCTGATCGTTATTCAACCACTACGTGATGGACCTACGGTGGCTACTTCATCAAAAGAAAAGGCACAGGCTTTAGCAAAAGAAACTGAATCATTCTTTATTCCAAATTCTGCACCCTTCGATTCCTACAACACCGTTACTGTTAATGCTATTGTCGCCAGTTTTATCGGTGATGAAAATGAGTGCATCGATGTCACTACTCTGTGGCATATTAACAAAGTTCTGTCTCACCTAAAATCATGTAAATCCCCTGGTACTGATTAGTAACATGATGTTACGAAACTGGCTTCCCAGTGCACGAAAAGTGATCATCATTAATTCAGTGTTAAAACAAAGGCATTTCCCTAGTCAGCAGAAGCATGCAAAGTTCATTGATATACCCAAACCAACCAAAGACCATCGGTTTCCCAAAAATTACAAGCCAATCATCATCAGTTTCGAAAGTAGCAGAGTAAGTCATGCTTCTTGGACTCTGCAAAGCATGCAACGACAAATCAGTTCTCCCAAATACGCAGTTCGGATTTCGTTTAAAACATTCAGCTCCATTGCAATTGCTGTGGCTAGTGGAAGCAATTACAGGTGGTTATAATGAGGCTCAACTGTTACCACCTCGGTAATCCAAACTGAGTCTGACATCAAGAATGTAATGTCCTAACCATTGTTCTGACATATTTCTGTATGTACCAACCACCCATCATTGTAAATAATGTTTTATAATATTGTCAATTTTAATGTTGTGGTTGTGCTTTTGTGCACTGTAAATCACTTTTTGTTCTTTTGTTTCACAATTTATGTTGTCCAATTGTTATTTATAAGGCTATTTGTAAATATCCTGTTATTTATGGTTATTAATGACCTAGTCTTTTGTAAGGCAAAACTTGAATCTGTCTTCTATACTCATTTGTATTTGTCATGTTGTGGGGTTTTTATTTTCTCTGTGGCAAACGTTTTGCTCCATTACTGTCATGTTCTGCTAGCTACACGAAATTTTATGTAGTTGGGTGTAAGGACCCTGGGGTCGGAATCCTACAAAATAAAAAGAAATAAGAAAGATATCACGGCACAACGCGATTCTAATTTGTAAAGCGGAATTCGATTTCCGGTGATAATTTTTCTGACACAGTTGTCGCAGTTAATATTTGCTTGAAGCTGAAACTCATTTAATATCGATAATAATTAGCAGCTGCTATCGTTAAGTGTTAGCAATGGATGTAAAACTGAATTAATTTTCAATTTTTTTTCTTCGTGAGCTAGCTAAAAGGATTTGTCTTCGCGAGCGTTCCAGAGTTTCACAGTAATGTGGAATTCAGTTAATGTTTTGAACCTTCCAAAGATGATACATAAAGAAAGTGGTATTCAGTCAAGCTCATCTACTTCTCCCGAAGGTATGTATTAGTTAATTTCTTGGAAATTCATTCAAATGATGTCGACATTTCGTTGGGAATTGTGGAAACATTAAAAAATAATTAGTATATCTTAGAATCGTTGTTTGAGCGATGATTGTTGTGCTAATCAAAGACCAGAACAATAATACAATACCTACCTATCCCGTAGAATACATGTACGCTATTAGCTTTCAGTGTCAGAGAAAAGGCTGTAAATTTATGGTTAAACGAAAGAGGAAGGAAAGCTTAAAAATAAGCAGTGTGCAAAGCAGGTTCTGTTACGTATCTGAAGATGAATTCACAAATGGAACAAAGATTTATGCAAAGTTGAGAGGTTCCACGCTTTTTTTTTTTTTTTTTTTTGCATGTCGTCTCTCATTTTCATCAATTTTATTAATGTTTTATATCATTTCACAGTGGTAACGAGCCGAATAATTTTATTCCTATGAGAGTATTTGTACTGAGTGTTCAAATTACTTTTCACTTGATTGCTATGCATGTTGGGAACTGTATGTGGTCTTGCTTTTAGTTTTCTCTGGTACTTACCTGTGTGGCTTGTTCCGAGGCGAGCACTGGAGGACGCGACACGCTGCGTTTTCGTGGGGGGGGTCTGCACTTCCGTTAATACGGAGGGGGTCGTACATTATTTCGCCTGTTGTATGGGCGGCGAAACAACCTGCGAGCCATCCGAGGCCTACGAGGAGCGTAAGTCACCAAGTGAGCCAGAGCTCGTTGGCCGCTCAACTCAGCAGACAAAACGTGTTTTTCAACCTGTTAACTCGCAACTGTGTGTGTACGTATTAACGAGGATTGCATCCTCTACTGGAATCTGCTATTGTGAGGTCTTACTGATTACTAGTCGTACAGCAAAATTTAAGATCAATTCTAGACATAAATTGTACAATGGTTTGTTTATAGCATTTAGTCTCTTCCGATAAACATTCATCATGTCATACAAGACGTGGTGCCTTATGAAACAGATAATCCTTTTGGCATGATTTTAAGTTCATTGTACCCCAGTACAGTCGTAATACATTTTCAGTAGGCTTGTGGACTTCCTATCACTCTACATCTACATCTACATCCATACTCCGCAAGCCACTTGACGGTGTGTGGCGGAGGGTACCTTGAGTACCTCTATCGGTTCTCCCTTCTATTCCAGTCTCGTATTGTTCGTGGAAAGAAGGATTGTCGGTATGCTTCTGTGTGGGCTCTTATCTCTCTGATTTTATCCTCATGGTCTCTTCGCGAGATATACGTAGGAGGGAGCAATATACTGCTTGACTTCTCGGTGAAGGTACGTTCTCGAAACTTTAACAAAAGCCCGTACCGAGCTACTGAGCGTCTCTCCTGCAGTCTTCCACTGGAGTTTATCATCTACGTAACGCTTTAGCGATTACTAAATGATCCTGTAACGAAGCGCGCTGCTCTCCGTTGGATCTTCTCTATCTCTTCTATCAATCCTATCTGGTACGGATCCCACACTGCTGGGCAGTATTCAAGCAGTGGGCAAACAAGCATACTGTAACCTACTTTCCTTTGTTTTAGGATTGCATTTCCTTAGGATTCTTCCAATGAATCTCAGTCTAGCATCTGCTTTACCGACGATCAACTTTATATGATCATTCCATTTTAAATCACTCCTAATGCGTACTCCCAGATAATTTATGGAATTAACTGCTTCCAGATGCTGACCTGCTGTTTTGTAGCTAAATGATAAGGGATCTATCTATGTATTTGCAGCACATTACACTTGTCTACATTGAGATTCAATTGCCATTCCCTGCACCATGCGTCAATTCGCTGCAGATCCTCCTGCATTTCAGTACAATTTTCTATTGTTACAACCTCTCGATACACCACAGCATCATCTGCAAAAAAGCCTCAGTGAACTGCCGATGTTATCCACAAGGTCATTTATGTATATTGTGAAAAGCAACGGTCCTACGACACTCCCCTGCGGCACACTTGAAATCACTCTTACTTCAGAAGACTTCTCTCCATTGAGAATGGCACGCTGCGTTCTGTTATCTAGGAACTCTTCTATCCACTCACACAACTGGTCTGATAGTCCATATGGTCTTACTTTGTTCATTAAACGACTGGTGGCAAGTGTATCAAACGCCTTGCGGAAGTCAAGAAACACGGCATCTACCTGGGAACCCGTGTCTATGGCCCTCCGAGTCTCGTGGACGAATAGCGCGAGCTGGGTTTCACACGGTCGTCTTTTTCGAAACCCATGCTGGTTCCTACAGAGTAGATTTCTAGTCTCCAGAAAAGTCATTATACTCGAACATAATACGTGTTCCAAAACTCTACATCTGATCAACGTTAGAGATATAGGTCTATAGTTCTGCACATCTGTTCGACGTCCCTTCTTGAAAACGGGGATGACCTGTGCCCTTTTCCAATCCTTTGGAACGCTACGCTGCAAGAAGGGAGGGCAAGTTCCTTCGCGTACTCTGTGTAAAATCAAACTGGTATCCCATCAGGTTCAGCGGCCTTTCCTCTTTTGAGCGATTTGAATTGTTTCTCTATCCCTCTGTCGTCTATTTCGATATCTACCATTTTGTCATCTGTATGACAATCTAGAGAAGGAACTGTAGGGCTAATAACAGAAAGACTCTATAATGGTGGTTTCCAGTAAAAGACGCAATTTTCGTTTGCACCTACACGTCTAGTTATGAGTTAATAGGTGTAGAAACACAGTTCGTGTGCTGAGTTGAGCGAGCTCGGCCTACCTTCATGATGTACGTTCTGCGGCCTGTCTTTCTCCTGGGCCTCGGAGCCGCCTGAGTGTCGTTACAGTTTATGTGTTTATCGTTCCGATGCGTCTGCAACGAAGTCTGCTGGCCCCGACTGACTGTATTGTCTTCATGATTCTGAGAATTCTTGTGCACGGTGCCCTGCCGGGTGCGATTGTCTGGCGCCGGATGGCCGGTGGTCTTGGCATGCTGTTTTCATAGCTGGTCAAACGGCAAGTTCAGTGCCCCCAGCTAAATAGCAGAGGCATGATTGGTCAACTTAAACTGAGGCCAGTTAACGTCATAAAGCCCTGCACGAAATTGGAGGGAATGTTCACTATTGGTGTGGATGATGTCCTGTGATAGTGTGGGGGAGTTCTGGAATCAGCACGGAATGCTGATTCGTGGCTTTTCGAGGGTAGTGGGGTGTTGAGTAATGTTGGCTTAGCTCTTGCGTTGCATGGGCGCATGGCACTGCGGACCTGATCTTCGTTGGAATCGGACGGTCTTGCGACTTAGTCTCATTTTTTCGGAATCGTTGTGGAGCATGACTTTGGTCATACTCCAGTTTCATTCTGCCACTTAAGAACCAACGCACCTGTACCGATAGGGCCGAGTTTAGGCGGTTTTGCTGTGTCTCTTCCTGGAGATACATCCTCGTGCATCCAGGAGTTTCCCTGCTTCGGCAACCCGAGCAGAACTTAGAATTCTCGGGCGGCATTCGAGGCTACGGGTTGAAACAGAGTTGCCGCACATCAGGAGACGGCGCCTACATCACCAGAACACTGCCTACTGACAACCTGCTGCTGGTTTCAGAATTGGTAAAGTATTTTGCGGCTTTGGCGTTGTAGGACATATCATTGTTATGCTGAAGTCCTCAGCAGCACGCGCACTCGCTTTTCTACAAGTCCACCTTGTTTGTTTTTCCAGGTGTTTCCATTTGAGCTCTTACTACTAATCGCAATAATGCATTAAAGTCGGGGGAGTAATATCTGATTCATTAGGACCTCAAGTAATTACTGTCAGTCAATTGCATCACAGAGAGTAGGACCGTCTTGTTCTCGAGCCAACTCTTATTTTCATAATAGTTCAGTACACCCTATCCTTTAGCTATTGTTTGTATCGACAATCAAGTATTTTTGTGTTCTGATTTATAATAAACCTCATTGTAATATTTAATCTGCATATCATTTCGTAGATGGATGCAGAATCCCATTTCCTGTCCGTTATTATTATAAAATTCACTTTTTTCTTCTGAGTAGATTACGATTTTTATTAAATTACTGTGCTTGTGCACTCGTTATTTTACCAACTAACTGGGTCCTCTATCAATTCCTTTCGTTACCGTTGTGCACATAATTAATTAGGTATTAGTAAGGACGGGATCGAGTGCATGTCTAGTTCTCATACAAAATTCGCCAGAATTAAAGAAGTACAAACTCTTCTACACCTCGGCACCTCGCAAAGCACGAAATACATGCCAAAATGAAACTTGGAAAATGGTGAAGCAAAAACTACTCGAAAGACTTAGAACTGCTCGTGAGAGTCAGAGCACCATTACCGAAGAAGATCGACACGATTAGGCCCATATGAATTGCCAGTGAGATTTACATTACTGATTTCCACGTTTCTTCGATTTAGTTAAGCAGATTCAGGAAATTATGAGGAAAAATTACGAAGTTTACTTCAGGTAAACGTTTAGAGGAAATGTTATTAAGAGATAATACACTACTGGTCATTAAAATTGCTACACCACGAAGATGACGTGCTACAGACGCGAAATTTAACCGACGGGAAGAAGATGCTGTGATATGCAAATGATTAGCTTTTCAGAGCATTCACACAAGGTTGGCGCCGGTGGCGACACCTACAACGTGCTGACATGAGGAAAGTTTCCAACCGACTTCTCATACACAAACAACAGTTGACCGGCGTTGCCTGGTGAAACGTTGTTATGATGCCTCGTGTAAGGAAGAGAAATGCGTACCATCACGTTTCCGACTTTGATAATGGTCGGATTGTAGCCTATCGCGATTGAGCGACATTGCTCCTCGCGTTGGTTATGATCCAATGACTGTTAGCAGAATATGGAATCGGTGGGTTCAGGAGGGTAATACGGAACGCCGTGCTTGATCCAAACGGTCTCGTATCACAAGCAGTCGAGATGACAGGCATCTTATCCGCATGGCTGTAACGGATCGTGCAGCCACGTCTCGATCCCTGAGTCAACAGATGGGGACGTTTACAAGACAACAACCATCTGCACGAACAGTTCGACAACGTTTGCAGCAGCATGGACTATCAGCTCGGAGACCATGGCTGCGGTTACCCCTGACGCTGCAGCAAAGACACTAGCGCCTGCGATGGTGTACACAACGACGAACCTGGGTGCACGAACGGCAAAACGTCATTTTTTCGGATGAATCCAGGTTCTGTTTACAGCATCATGATGGTCGCATCCGTGTTTGGTGACATCGCGGTGAACGGACATTGGAAGCGTGTATTCGTCATCTCCATACTGGCGTATCACCCGGCGTGATGGTATGGGGTGCCATTGGTTACACGTCTCGGTAACCTCTTGTTCGTATTGACGGTGCTTTGAAAAGTGGACGCTACATTTCATATGTGTTACGACCCGTGGCTCTACCCTTCATTCGGTCCCTGCGTAACCCTACATTTCAGCAGGATAATGCACGACCGCATGTTGTAGTTCCTGTACAGGCCTTTCTGGATACAGAAAATGTTCGACTGCTGCCTTGGCCAGCACATTCTCCAGATTTCTCACCAATTGAAAACGTCTGGTCAATGGTGGCCGAGCAACTGGCTCGTCACAATACGCCAGTCACTACTCTTGATGAACTGTGTTATCGTGTTGAAGCTGCATGGGCATATGTACCTGTACACACCATCCAAGCTCTGTTTGACTCAATGCCCAGGCTTATCAAGGCCGTTTTTACGGCCATAGGTGGTTGTTCTGGGTACTGATTTCTCAGGATCTATGCACCAAAACTGCGTGAAAATGTAATCACATGTCAGTTCTAGTATAATATATTGGTCCTATGAATACCCGTTTATCATCTGCATTTTTTCTTGGTGTAGCAATTTTAATGGCCAGTAGTGTACTATAGAGCAATTCGTAACTGACGTTAAAGATGTAGTTTCTTGTTATGCCGTAAAATGCAGTGTGTCAAGCCAATTAGTGAGGTTTCGTGTAAGAGCTGCGTGCAAACCACACAGCATAATTTCGAGCGAAAGAAAGTCAAAGTCGCTTGTGCAGCCGGTGAACGCTATAACACGCTCGTACACACCGATGAGCCAAAACATTATGACCACTGCCCACCGTTAGGTTGAATGCCTTCTGGTGATGTTGCTGGCATGTGACGCAGTAAGTAAAGAATGTAAGCGGAAGAGGGCAGACGTTATAGCGAAGATACGGGCAGCAAGTGTGACATGCGGTTTTCGCAAAGTGCACATTGTTGTGGCGGTGAGGCTGTAAACAAGAATCTCTGAAACGGAGCAGCTGGCCGCCTTTTAGCGTACTACTGGCATGAGCACCTTTGGTATGATGTTGAAGGATGATGAAGTAACGAATAGGTCGTATGGTATTGGGCGACCACGTCTCATCACAAAATATCCACGATAGGCAACGATCTGTGGCAGATCTGACTATAGAGCACAATGCTGGTGCAGGCACAAGTGTTTGGGAATACACTGTTCAAAGGCAATTGTTGAACACAGAGCTCCACATCACACGACCCCTACATATACCTGAGTTGACCCAACGAAATCGTGGGCTATGATTGCAGTAAGCAAAGTAACACTGAGTTTTCACCGTGGATCAATAAAAACGTGTCGACTCTTGAATGAATCGCATTTCTTGTTACACCAGCCCGATGGTTGGGTACTTAACACTCCGTCATCCAGGCGAATGGCTGCACGAAACATGAACTGTGTCACAGATGCAGGCCGGTGAGGGCAATATGTTTGAAAAGTGGAACAACACGGTATTAAACAGGTGGTAATAACGTTTTGGCTCATCGTTGTACAGCAGGAGTGCTCAATCCGTCGATCGCTACCGACCAGTCGATCGCCCTGGCTTTATGAGTCGAACTTTCAAAACCTTTGTCCAAAGTGTGTTCGAATCAGCTGTTTTTGTAAAATATCAGTTTGTTGGCAATGTTAGCTTGTGTGCGAACGACGAATATTTCCCACCTTTCTTTAAGTGTCTGCTTTATTTTATCTCAAATTGATTTTACTCTCTTTGGTCGGATTTTCTCCATTTTAACCACATTAATTTCTACGGATTTCGTAAGGGCTCTGATAACCTCGTCTTGAACTCCCCTAACCCACAACACACACGCACATTATATTGTGCATCAGCAAGTACTTTGTGGATATATTTTGAAAATGTCACATGTGAAATCAGTTCGCTTGCAGTACCTACAGAGAGGAAAGTTTAGATTGCTATTAGAAGATTTGGTTAGCCAGTACGGAGATCTGCTATTTACCACTGAAGTTCGATGAGTGAGAAGAGATATAATTCTTAACAGATTTAGGAAACTTCTGTCAGCGATAAAATTTTTTGCATCTGAAAGGGAGGAAGATTACGCACATCTGTATGATGTGAGATGGTTGTAGGATCTGGCATTTGCAACAGATATGAGAGTTAAACTAAATGAATTGAACAAAGAACTTCAAGGAAAAAACCAAAGTGTCACATCTTATATGTCTTCTATGAACAGTTTCATGTAAAAACTTGACCTTTGGATAGCGCAGTTATAGAAATTAAATGTAACACACTTTCCTCAAACACCGTCGGGACTGCCTCACCAATAAACATCATTGGATCAAGAAGCTGTAGAGAAGTAGTGAACCTCACTACATTGACGACAGAGTTTGATAACCGATTATCAGATTTCAAGGCAATGGAACCTGTTCTAGCTTTGATAGCTCAACCTTTCCAAGAAGTGGATGTAGAGGATATTTCACGTAAAGTGAGTGCTCTTTTCTCTTACAGTGAGACTGAACTTGAAAAGCAAATAGTTCGAGTTCAGAATGACATTTCCTTACAGTCAGAGTAAAACGAAGATAACTTTTGGAATTAATAAGTGTAAAAAACTGCCCTAAAATAATAAAAGCGGCAGCATATGTTTTATCGTTTTTTGATCAACTTATGTATGTGTGGCAGCATCCTGCCTCGGGCATGGATGTGTGTGATGTCCTTAGGTTAGTTAGGTTTAAGTAGTTCTAAGTTCTAGGGGACTTACGACCACAGATGTTGAGTCCCATAGTGCTCAGAGCCATTTGAACCATTTTTTTGTGGCAGCGTTTCCAGCGATGGACATAGTGAAATATAAATGTAGAAATAAACTGAATGATGAAACTTCCTGGCAGATTAAAACTGTGTGCCGGACCGAGACTCGAACTCGGGACCTTTGCCTTTCGCGGGCAAGTGCTCTACCAACTGAGCTACCCAAGCACGACTCACGCCCCGTCCTCACATCTGTACTTCTGCCAGTACCTCGTCTCCTACCTTCCAAACTTAATCTGCCAGGAAGTTTCATATCAGTGTACACTCCGCTGCAGAGTGAAAATCTCATTCTGGAAACTGAATGATCTTCATCTTTCAGACTGTGTACGGTTGACTCTGACAAATTGTTCACCAGCTTGTAATAAACTTGCCAATAACATGCAAAGCCATGTATCTTATTAAACTTTTTTTAACATTTATGATGGCGTATATTTTCATGTTTTCAGACGTGTAATATCTTGAAAATTAACTAATAGGCCTACAACATTTAATGGAGAGAAAATTAACTTTTATGTATTTTATGTAAATGAAATGGTTAATTTTGCTCTGATTATTGCCAGCATCATGTTTAAAGTACCAGGGAAGCAGGTTGCTAGCCTTACTTGCCCTGAGTTCCATTGGGTTTTACCCCTAACGGCTGAGGGACTAACCGGTGGATTTGGTAGTCTTTGCCGTATGAGCACAAAGGTGACCACGACTCAGAATATGTCCGAGATGCCCAGCCTTATTCCAAAGTAACTGGTATCCCGACTGTCGGGACCACTTACTTGGCCACTCATACGTTGCCCGTGGTTCATGAACTAGGACATGACTACAGGAACCCACACCATGAACCAATAAAGCGGCTGGGGTGGATGAAATTAAGTCGGAACTCATCAAACACAGTGGAATGTCAGGTCTTAAATGGCTACACAGGATAATTGAAATGGCCTGGGAGTCAGGACAGGTTCCATCAGACTGGACAAAAGCAGTAATCACACCAATCTTTAAACATGGAAACAGAAAAGATTGTAACAACTACAGAGGTATCTCTTTAATCAGCGTTGTGGGTAAAATCTTCGCAGGTATTGTTGAAAGGAAAGTGCGAGTATTAGTTGAGGACCAATTGGATGAAAATCAGTGTGGGTTTAGGCCTCTTAGAGGTTGTCAGGACCAGATCTTTAGCTTACGGCAAATAATGGAGAAGTGTTATGAGTGGAACAGGGAATTGTATGTATGCTTTATAGATCTAGAAAAGGCATATGACCGGGTTCCTAGGAGGAAGTTATTGTCTGTTCTACAAGATTATGGAATAGGAGGCAAACTTTTGCAAGCAATTAAAGGTCTTTACATGGATAGTCAGGCAGCAGTTAGAGTTGACGGTAAATTGAGTTCATGGTTCAGAGTAGTTTCAGGGGTAAGACAAGGCTGCAACCTTTCTCCACTGTTGTTCATATTATTTATGGATCATATGTTGAAAACAATAGACTGGCTGGGTGAGATTAAGATATGTGAACACAAAATAAGCAGTCTTGCATATGCGGATGACTTAGTTGTGATGGCAGATTCGATTGAAAGTTTGCAAAGTAATATTTCAGAGCTAGATCAGAAATGTAAGGACTATGGTATGAAGATTAGCATCTCCAAAACGAAAGTAATGTCAGTGGGAAAGAAATATAAACGGATTGAGTGCCAAATAGGAGGAACAAAGTTAGAACAGGTGGACGGTTTCAAGTACTTAGGATGCATATTCTCACAGGATGGCAACATAGTGAAAGAACTGGAAGCGAGGTGTAGCAAAGCTAATGCAGTGAGCTCTCAGTTACGATCTACTCTCTTCTGCAAGAAGGAAGTCAGTACCAAGACTAAGTTATCTGTGCATCGTTCAATCTTTCGACCAACTTTGTTGTATGGGAGCGAAAGCTGGGTGGATTCAGGTTATCTTATCAACAAGGTTGAGGTTACGGATATGAAAGTAGCTAGGATGATTGCAGGTACTAGTAGATGGGAACAATGGCAGGAGGGTGTCCACAATGAGGAAATCAAAGAAAAACTGGGAATGAACTCTATAGATGTAGCAGTCAGGGCGAACAGGCTTAGATGGTGGGGTCATGTTACACGCATGGGAGAAGCAAGGTTACCCAAGAGACTCATGGGTTCAGCAGTAGAGGGTAGGAGGAGTCGGGGCAGACCAAGGAGAAGGTTCCTGGATTCGGTTAAGAATTATTTTGAAGTAATAGGTTTAACATCAGAAGAGGGACCAATGTTAGCACTGAATAGGGGATCATGGAGGAACTGTATAAGGCGGGCTATGCTCCAGACTGAACGCTGAAAGGCATAATCAGTCTTAAATGATGATGATGATGATGATGAAATGGTTAATTTTGTCTACGGCATTGTTTTGTGCTGAAGCCTTTATGAATTTTTAAGTCAGTAGTGATACGTATCGTTGGGTTACCGTTTCTGCAGCTTTATATCTGCGTTCGGGAGCCTCGAGACACATTAGGACGAAAGATTTTAAAAAAAAAACTGGCTGTTGAGTTGCAAAAGTCTTGTAATAGACATAGCAAAATCAGGAAAAATGGAAGAGAATGGTTTTTAATATTACATTCAAAATATCTCATCAGTTGTAGCAAATAACTCACAGATTTTTTTGTACTCTTGGCCTGGACTTAACATAACATCTGTCTTTAGAAGGACGACAAAAAGATTCAGCCTCTTGATAAAAAATTTTCGACACAGTGAAGAATTTCTCAGAATACTGTTGGACAATATAATTTCTGATATCTCTTTGTCACTTCAAGTTTATCTGCGGAATAGTACTGTCAATCTATAGGCATTTGTGCAATGTCTGCATCACCAGGTTTTACGAATTTGATTAACTATGTCTGGCACGCAGCACAATATCCAGAACATTGACCACGACCATTTCTGACTCCATCCTAATTCTGTCTAAATAGAACTAGTAATTACTGTGACGTCGCTAAGCGTATTAATTTTTATCCTATCAGGTGTGTCTGGTGTAAAGAGAATGTTTGTTTTCGTCATCCAATAGACACTTCGCATTTTTATGACGCCTACTAGAAGTAATCAAGAATCTGTTTCATGTTAATAAAATATAAATTGTACCAAAATTATGGTAGGAACTGTGCTACAGAAATTGTTATAAAATATTTCATGGCATCATTTTGAGGTCCCGATTGAGGGATGTCATCTGTAATGTAGCATCATACACTGCCTTGACTTTCTTTCCTCTGGTAGTCGCTTGTGTAACAATTACATCTGCAACGGGTTAGCTGACGATACGAACGGCAAGTTATTCAAAAAATGAATGATTTGAGAGATTTTTGGTACGGTTTAAGTGTTCAAAGTTCCCGTGTGTGCAAATTGGACTTGACAGTGTGTATCGCTACATTCTCTGCTCATTGCTGTATATTCTGCTTACTCGCTGATTCACGCGCCAGGCAGGAAGGGCTGTACAAACCGCTGTTATAAGCGGTTCTTAGTGTGCCAAAAATGAGTAACTCTCACAATTAAAGATGAATACATTTAGTGCGCCTTATAAGCTAAAATTTTGACAGTGCATTTTTTTCTGTTTATTCTTCCCGCATGAAAAATTTCAGGTTAGGTTTCGACATATCGTATTAAATCATTCGCTTGTAAGACTATTGCCCATTGTCACAAGAGAATATAGTTCCAGGTTTCTTGTAGACACAGTTTTGTTATGGTACGGATAATAGGTGTATCACAGTGTGGGAGTGAAATGACGCGCCAACTGGAAACGTACTCCAACAATGAAGTATGCGGGACTTTCAGACGAAACGTCTAAATTTCAGATGGATTCACCGTGATATTCTGGAGGTGTATGGAGGAAACTCGTTGTCGCATCAAGCTGTAGGGAAATGGTGCCAAGAATTTTACCCAAAGACACACAGACGTGAGTGATGCTGATCAGGAACGAAACCATGAATATCGACCACAGACGGCAATGCGCAGACAATCGGCAAAGTGGAAAAAATTTGTGGGTTTTGCAAACTCCACATAGCGATTTTCGAATGGCACAGTGACCGAGGAGCGGATTTCATTCGTTGCGCAACTGAACAATTGGTAGAACGTTCCGACCGTCGGTTACAAACAGTTGGCGACTATGCCGAAAAATTGTGTAATGTATTTGTGTCACCTTGAAGTGTAGTGCAGTATTCAATAAAGTTTGTTTTGTGAACCATAATAATATGTAACTTGCTTTTGAAGTCTCCTCGAACAAAGTGGATAACAACTAATAATGAAAGCCGGCCGCGGTGGCCGAGCTGTTCTAGGCGCTACAGTCCGGAGCCGCGCGGCTGCTACGGTCGCAGGTTCGTATCCTGCCTCGGGCATGGGTGTGTGTGATGTCCTTAGGTTAGTGAGGTTTAAGTAGTTCTAAGTTCTAGGGGACTGATGACCTCAGATGTTATGTCCCATAGTGCTCAGAGTCATTTGAACCATTTATTTAATAATGAAAACTGACACGTACGTATATGTTAACAAAAGCAAAACGTCCCACTAAGCATGAGGAATTTTGAATGTGAGATGAAGGGCTGCCACTGAGTTCAGTGTGATTTATTGTCCTGAAATGTATGGTTTTCGATTTGTATGAGGACTTGATCGAAAAGTTTACATTACAAATACATTTACACTACCTAGAACAATATTTGTGTCTCGCAACCACATATTCGTAGTTATTCAGCCTCGTTTACTGGAATATTTTCCCTTCTATTAATTTATACTGTTAACCTTGTCAATTTTCGCTTCTAAGTATGATTGACTGTGTATATCAATTTTGCAATTAGACGCCCCTAGCGCTCCTCCAAGGGGCTACTTGCGTTCCTTTGGCCTTAAACCGGCCATTAAGGTGTGCGTCAGTAGAGGCACAACCTTCGCGTCACAACATGTTGCATTGTTGCCAAATTTATTCAAGATGGCGGCGATGACGTAATCCAAGATGGCGGCATGTAGACTTGGCAACATCGCATGACGTCATCCAAGATGGCGGCTTTTGGCGGGAGAATAGTCCAATTGTGCTACGTCCACTAACCTAACCTCAAGGAAAAACGGTGACAAATTTGTATTTTGGCGGGAAAATAGGCCAATTGTGCTACGTCCACTAACCTAAGCATCCAGAAGAAAAAATGGCGGGAAGTTTGAGTTCCAACAGGATAATGCATGCAAAAACCGTACTTGTCTTTATTATTATTGATTATCATTTATTAACATTCATTATCATTTATTATTATTTATTATTATTTATATCATGCACATTTATATGCAATCCAACTGTGTTAGTTCATACCCTTGCCACCAGAGAGCGCCACCGTGACGTCATTAAAGATGGTTGATTTTGGCTGGAAGAAAGCCAATTGTGCTACCTCCACTGACCTACCATTACCGTTCTCCTGCACATTCAGTCTTTGCTGAGGTGTCGTTGCCATGTCTTCGATCATAGAGATGGATGTGGGTGATAGAGCAGCCTTCAATAAGTGCATTTCATGTAGACATTCGAGGGAGGACTGCAGCCACAGTTTACTACATGAGGTGTGGAAGCGTATGATAATGGAGGAGTGTCAGAGCAATAAGTACAAGAATTCTGTTCAGCAGATTTCGGCAATGCAGAGGGATGGAGCCAGGATGCATCCCGTAACCAGCATATGCTCATGTGCATGCGCAAACTCCAGGCTTATTTACCATCAAACATTCACTCTTCCAAAACGCAAGAGGCGTTCAGTTGACGCCAATTCGCTTCGGCGTAAGCATATTCGTATACAACGTATATACCATTGACGCCCATCCTGCAGAATGTGTTCAATCGATGAGTTATTGGTGTTCGACCACGATGAGTTTAACAGCAGTGTAGTTTGCAAGCATACAGCCGAGTACTGCCCCCATAACCTCCTACATGCTGAATGGAAACGTGCATTAACCCTGGAACAAATGAATAAGAACACAGTCCTCCAAATAAATTCCCTCCAACGAAATGCTTTAAAAATGCATTACCCATCTCATGGAAACATCTGCTACTATTGGAACTGTCTACCTTTTCTAAAGCCCACATATAAGCTCCCAGCCCACAAGAGACGACTGCCTCTGATCCAGCAGAGTGACGAACTGATCTAGTTCACGAGTTCTCCACTAGAGGGCACATCGATAGGTCACGTGTTCACCTTATTCAACCAATAGCAGCACAGCATCATGGTGACGTAGTTGGCTTCTATATAAGGAGGACTCAGCAGCTCCTCCATCTCTGTTCCAGTCAGTCAAGATGAAGCGTCATTCACCACCACAGCAGAATAGGAGGAGGAGCAAGCAGCACCAGAAAAGTAAGTCCGCAAATTATTATTATTATTATTGCTATTATTATTATTTCTCTACCAACATCACATCATTTCTTATGGATATTCGTCTTGGTCCTCCAGCAGCTCCGCCCGTGACGCCAGCATCAGCAGGTCCCAGCATGTCCTGGTCCACGCACGTGAAGGCCTCGGACTCGTCCACGCAGGATCCTGTAGCTCAGCTTCTCAGCATGCTGGAGCAGGATAGCCAGGTGTTAATGTCGGTGCCAGAGGCTACGCTTGACGGGGCTTCACAGTACTGGGCTCCTTCGTACGCGCCGCCCACTGATCATAATCACACAAGAGACATCCCGCCATCAGTGCAAGAACAGCAGGCTAACAGCGCTGGTGTGAATGTCGTGGGTGAGAAGATACCGACCGCCGCTTCACCTCATCCTTTACTATTCGCCTCAAGCTATGTCTTAACAGTTACTGGTTCAAAACGTATCCATGTAGGACTTGAAGTTTCACAATACAGTATCCTCTCAACTGTGTTAGTGCTGGAAAATGTGCTCAAAAATATTAAAGTGAAATTTTCTGACTACGAGTGGGATGTAGTGTGTCGTTTAAAAACACAAATCAAGAATCATATCACTACCGAATATTTTCCATCCCACTCCTACCAGGACATGTACTGTGGCAGTCTAACTGTGAGTATTCTATCAATGTATGATGATGCTACACTAAAAATTAAAAGTGCAGATGGTTATAGTATTTTCATGCATCACCCCACTGTTGATAACTTGTTCAATTTAGACATGGCTCTAACTAGAACGACAGAGTGACTAAATAGATGGTGCCCATATGTTCAGGCAGTGTACACCGACATCATTAACTGGCTTCACACATGTAGCATCCACATAGATGATATAGAACATTGTTTTATTATGTGTATAACACCAGTGCCCAAGTCTTATGCTATTCCTCGAATAAGTGTTGAAAATGTCGAACTCAAATTTACTGATGGAATACTGGACTATTGTAATTCACCCATAACATTACGAGACATACGTGCTGAATTTCAAGCATACAAGAAGCAGCTATTTTCCAAATACTGTACTTTTGCTGCACCGCTTAAAAAAGAATGTGCTGATTTTTTCTCATGCTGATCATATTTGTAAATATTTTAATAACTAAATATATTATTTTATAATATTAAATTTGTCATTGTGTGTATTTTATTTGTCAAGACAAAATGTCATCTACGTTAATCTATATGACTGCGTTCCCTTTAAATATACCACCTCGAGTTCATTCTATTGTGTAGCCGCTGTAGCTCAGTTGGTAAGGTGACTGCGCTATAGTGACCACACACAAACACATATTTTTAATCATATAAAAGCGTATTTCACACCTTGACCTACCACAGTAGGTATCATGGCGGGCTGGGTGAAACACCCTCGCCTCAAGGGCTTTGTTGTAGGTGACTGGTCCTGTGATGATGACCAACACCAGAAAACCAACAAGAATGGACCACTCCTTCCTGACAGCATATGAGCTATAATTGTAGGTCCATCCAGCTGTGGTAAGACAAATGTCCTCATGGCTCTGTTAACGCACATAGACGGAGTCCGCTTCGAGCACCTTTACGTCTTCTTCAAAACACTCTTTCAGCCCAAGTACCAGTTACTGAAGAAAATATTAGATGGAGTAGACGGTGTAACGTACAGAGCCTTCAGTGAAAGCGACGACGTCCCCCCACCTGAAGAGGTAAAGCCTAACACTGCCTTCATATTTGACGATGTCGCTGTTGAAAAGCAAGATCAAATCCGTAAATATTTCTTCTTTGGCCGTCATATGGGTGTTTAATGTATTTTATCTGAGTCAAACGTATTCCAGGATCCCAAAACAGCTCGTGAGGGACAACGGAAATTTCATTATAGCGTTCAAACAAGACAACCTCAATTTTAAAGCACATTTACCATGCTCACGTAGGAACCGACATGTCGTACAATGAATTTGTAAAGATATGTGCTGATTGCTGGAACCACTCACAATACGGCTTTCTCGTTATTGATAAAACGCGTAAACTAAATGACGGTAGGTATAGCCGGAACTTCCAACACTTTCTCCGTATATAAACGTACGAAAATACCTTATCCCATCAGTTAACATTTCACCATGGACAAATTCGCACGCATGGCGGACGCTCAGTCTGAGAGATTAGGTGTGCAAAGACAGAGTGCCCGAATGTACACCGATATCAAATTTAAAAATCTTGAGTCCAGACTAGTTAAAGTTGCAAGGGAATTAAAGGACACCCAGAAACTTCTTGCCATTCACCAAAACCGGAGAGAGAACAGAATTAGCGCAATTGAGGGCATGATAGAAGCCGAGGCCGTTGTTATTGAAGAAGGTGGCGTAGGAAAAAAGGAAAAGAAGAAGTACAACAAAGCATATATGTAAAACCACGTGATATTCAGAGCTCTGATTAGTATCCTTCGAGATGTCGACAAAGCATAAAGTCATTCAGGTGCGCAAAGCAGTTCGAGAGAAATTACGTTTGCTGAAGTTGGGACGTATAGATCGCGAGCAAACACTAAATGAAACTTTTAAACCTGTTACCGAATCTATCACCAAGAGAGCTTTGCATAATAATGACCCAATCGCAGAATTCACCAACCAGTATCCGACCGTTAAGATAGATAGAACATTTGGTGTCAGCAGGGCGAGACCGTACATGCTGGGCTCTCAAAGTATAACTTTATCCGATAGCACAATACGCATCGGGGATACAGAGTTTACAAGAACACCTGGTTTAATGAACCTAATCTTCCTAAGGCCATCAAAAAACTTGAAATACTCAGCCGATGATCGCAAAGTCTATCGGGAAAAACCTAACTTGACTGATCTGTACAAAAATCCCGACGGAACACTGAAAAAGCCTGAAAACTCTAAATACACTACCATTATACAACCTTTACTCAATGACCAAACTAAAAGTGTCGGTGAGGGTGTAGACTTTCAGCATAAAGGAGTGAGCAATCAAGTCCCGCAGTATATATATTAAGATGACCCAGATGAACTAATAGACAGACTTCGACTGTCGATGGCTTCGGCTGCTGCTGGCAATGCAGCTCATTCGAATGAGGTTGTACCCATAATCTCAAACCTTCGAGAGAGAGGTATCATTGAATAAGTATGGAAACCGTGGTTCGAGAACTGCACAAGCCAGCACGCAAAACATACCGTCGTAGACATGTCATGATTAAAGGGATGGATGACCACTGGCAAGCTGATCTTGTAGATATGAATCGATATTCACCTCATAATAATGGATTGAAATACATTTTAATGGTTATTGATACATACTGCCGGCCACGGTGGCCGAGCGGTTCTAGGCACTTCAGTCAGGAACCGCGCGACTGCTACGGTCGCAGGTTCGAATCCTGCCTCGGGCATGGATGTGTGTGATGTCCTTGGGTTAGTTAGTTTTAAGTAGTTCTAAGTTCTAGGGGACTGATGACCTAAGATGTCAAGTCCCATAGCGCTCAGAGCCATTTGAACCATTTGATACATACTCTAAATTCGCCTGGGCATTACCTGTGAAAACGAGAACCGGTAAAGATATTGCTGTGGTGTTTGAGCGTCTGCTGCAGACAGGAACGAATCGATGCTCGACCAATCTTCAGACCGATCATGGTGGGGAGTTTTACAATGACCATTTCAAGACTGTGATAGCGCGGTATGGCATACACCACTACTCCACGTTTACCCACCTTAAAGCTAGTATCGTCGAGCGGTTGAACAGAACAATCAAAGCTCAAATGTGGATGCAGTTTAATCTTCGCGGTTCGTACAAGTGGGTAGATATCCTCCCACAGATAACTGCAAAGTATAATCGAACCAAACATAGTACAATAAAAATGAGACCGATCGATGTTCGCGATAATTCACTCACGGACACAGTATATTTCCGGATTAAAATGCTCGACCTCGCAAACAGAGGTACAATATAGGTGACTTAGTACGTATTTCCAAACACAAGACAGCGTTCGAGAAATCGTACTTACCAAATTGGTCGGCTGAGATATTCACAGTATCCAAAGTGCACCGAACCAACCCTAGGAAATATATATATCTTAAAGGTCAGCAAGGGCGAAGAAATTGCAGGACGCTTTTACATGGAGGAATTGCAGAAGAGTTCTGAACCAGATGTATTTCTCATCGAGCGCGTGATAAGACGTCGTGGGAATAGAGCACTGGTTAAATGGCTAGGATTTCCATCATCAGAAAACAGTTGGATCGAAGCTGACATGTTAGTACATAACGGGGAGAGTAGACCTCTATCTCCTCAGTAGCGTACCATGCGCGATAGGAGGCACATCATAATAAGAGGTGGAGGTGGTGTTCTCGACAAGTTGCCTGTTGAATTGCACATTCCCGGATATAACTTCTGTGGGCCTGGAACAAAGCTTCAGAAGCGCCTGGCACGAGGCGATAAAGGTATTTGTTGTGGTTGGTAGGAGAGCCAACACAGTGTTACTAGAGGAGGCCGAAATGCACGCGTTTTAGCTCACGCAGGCTGGCGTGAGGTCTGGAACAGGACAAGGAAATTAGAATTTAGAAAAAAACGGACGTAGCTGGTGGAATACTTAACTTTAATCCATTAATGATGAACGTCGCTCTTGACAGTACATGATTCACAATATCAATAGTAACTGAATATGGCGCCTTGCTAGGTCGTAGCAAATGACGTAGCTGAAGGCAATGCTAAACTACTGTCTCGGCAAATGAGAGCGTATTTTGTCAGTGAACCATCGCTAGCAAAGTCGGCTGTACAACTGGGGCGAGTGCTAGGAAGTCTCTCTAGACCTGCCGTGTGGCGGCGCTCGGTCTGCAATCACTGGTAGTGGCGACACGCGGGTCCGACGTATACTAACGGACCGCGGCCGATTTAAAGGCTACCACCTAGCAAGTGTGGTGTCTGGCGGTGACACCACATTCCTCCCCCGCAAATCGGCGTACGGTTGTGGTATAAGGCTTCCGCCCGGCGTAGGGAGGACCCCATGTTGACGTATGCGACGAGGTGGGGAGCCTAACAACAGGCGAGGCTGTGCCACCCGCACCCTGCCATTCGGACCGCGGGGAGCTAGGAAACGCCTGAAAACCTGCTCCCGACGGGCGAAGACGACACATGGTCCGGAGCGGGCAAAAGTTCCATGTCGGAGGACAACTGGTCCCGGGAAGCGATCGGCGGCGCGTGACCCAGGGAGGCGCCCGGCAGTTGCAGCGACGCGTCCACTGCGGGCGTCGCCGGCGGGATAACAGGCGGCGGCGGCGGTGGCGCTTCGCCATGGGGCAAAATGGAAGGCAGCGTCGGTAACACCTGGGGCTGAGGCGAGTCAGTAGATGGGTCCCCAGGGAACTGAGCGGACGGCACCGTCGCTGAAAGCAGACGGCGAGCGGCAGATCCCGTGCGACGACAGAGGCGCAGCTGGTTGAGATGCCGGCGCACCTCACCAGAGGCCCTCAAAACCAGATACATAGCGCGGCCGAGGCAGCGAAGAATGCGCCCTTCGAGCCAACGCCGTGAACCTCGATAGTGGCGATAGTAGACAACGTCGCCTGGAGCAAAAGCAGGTGTCTGCCGCTGCACAGGAACCTGATGCGGCGGATGTAGCAAAGACATCAAGGTTCGATGATGACGACCGTGGAGCAACTCAGCTGGCGAGCGACCATCTCGGGGCTGAGACAAAAAGAGCAATAACGCGTCCTCCCGAGAATGCGACTCTTTTAACTTCAACGTCTGTGACTTGAAAGTCCTGACCAATCGTTCAGCGGCACCGTTTGACTGTGGCGAAAATGGCGCGGACGTCAGATGTTGAATACCATGGGCCTTGCAGAATGACTGAAATTCTGCGGACATGAATTGTGGGCCATTGTCAGAAACAATAGTCTGTGGAAGACCTTCTATGCAAAAGATAGCAGACAACACTTGGATGGTGGCAGATGATGTCGTGGAAGACATCCGGACAACAAAAGGAAAATTACTAAATGAATCTATCACAACCAACCATCGAGCATTCCAGAATGGACCAGCAAAATCGATGTGTAAGCGTTGCCAACGGGAAGTGGCTTTTGGCCATGCGAAGAATTTCCGCGGTGGTGCTGATTGTTGTTCGGCACACACCATGCAAGAAGAGCACATATTCGTAATCGCGGCATCGATTCCGAACCAAGTACAGTGCTGACGAGCAAGTTGTTTCGTTCTCACTATACCCCAATGTCCTTGGTGGAGAAGCTGTAAGACAGAGGACTGTAACGAATGTGGTACCACGACCCTGGACTGATCATTATCAGAACGCAACAGCAAAACACCACGTCGAACAGAAAGTCTCTCCTTGTGAGCAAAAAATCGGCGAACCAACGGGTCCCCGATCCGTGACTTTGACAAGGGCTATTGCGTAGCAACAAAACGCAGAACGGTAGCAAGGAGAGGGTCGGCAGCTGTGGCTGTAGCTACACGACGAAAATCAATCGGAAACGATTCAACCACGTCATCGGTTTCCGCATCAATGAACATGCAAGCAAGTTCGGAGGAATCGAATGCCCTATCCTCAGCAACAGGCAAGTGGGACAACGCATCGGCGTTTCCGTGCTTAGCAGTGGACCGATACATGATATCGTAGCGGTACTGCGAGAGGAAAATAGACCAGCGAATGAATTTCTGCGCTGTACGTGGAAGTACAGGCTTGTTCGGATGAAAAAGCGATGTCAAAAGTTTGTGGTCTGTGATGATGGTAAAGTGACGACCATACAAGAAATCATGAAACTTTGTAACACCAAATACGAGAGCCAATGCTTCTTTCTCGATCTGTGAATAATTTATTTGCGCAGACGAGAGCCATTTGGACGCAAAGGCAATAGGGCGATCGTGCGATCCATCTTTGTGTGCAAGCACAGCACCGATCCCGAAATCCGATGCATCCACCATCAACAAAAGGGGCTTCTGGTTATCGAATGGCGTAAGGCAAGTATTGGAGAGCAACGCCGATTTCAACTGGCGAAAGGCGCGTTCGCATTCCGTCGTCCAGACGAACGGAACACCTTTACGGCGTAAGCGATGAAGCGGAGCTGAAATGGAAGAGGCGTGTTGAACATATCGGTGATAATAGTAGATTTTTCCCAGCACACTCTGTAGCTGCTTCAAATTCTGCGGCGAAGGCAAGTCTTGTATGGCACGGAGGTGCTCGGGACTGGGATGTATGCCTTGGGCATTGAGTACATGTCTCAGGTATGGCAAGTCACGAGCAAAAAACACACATTTGTCCTTACGCAAGCGAAGACCATTTTGTCGCAAGACCTGAAATAATGTTCTGAGATTGGCTAAATGTTCTTATTCCGTCTTTCCGGAGATCACAATATCATCCAGATAGTTTGCTGCAGTAGGGACCGACGCACAAACAGTTTGTAGATATTGCTGAAACAATGCACAGGCGGATGCACACCCGTTTGGCAGTTGTTTGAATCGATACAAACCAAGATGCGTGTTAACCACCAAAATGCACTGGGATTCTTCGTCCACCGGTATTTCCAAGTACGCATCTGCGAGGTCCAACTTCGAAAAATATTTACCCAGGCACAGTTTGTCAAAAAGATCTTCCGGGAGGGGTAAAGGAAAAGTAGCAATCACTAGTTGTGGATTCACTGTTGCCTTGAAGTCCACACAAAGTCTCAATTTTCCGGAAGGTTTTGGCAAAATTACTAAGGGTGATGCCCAGAGAGAAGCCTGCACACGTTCAATTACACCTTGTGATTCCAAATCGTGTAATGTTTTTGTGACCTCATCACGCAATGCGTGGGAAACATTGCGCGCTCTGAAAAATTTCGGTTGTGCGTTTACTTTCAGTTCGAAATGTGCTTTATAGTTCTTAGCGCAACCGAGGCCTGGTGCAAAAATGTCTGCAAATTCTTCACATAGACGAGAAACACTGTCTGAAGGCACAGCCTGGTTCACTGATAGGACCTAATTTAATATAGACAAGTTAAACAACTGAAATAAATCGAAACCAAACAAGTTCACTGCAGAAGAAAAACGAAGGACATAAAATGACACAAGTTTTGTTTGTCCTTTGTATGTTGCAAGAAGGCTGCACTGTCCTAACACAGGGATCTCTTGACCTGAATAGCTAGTTAACTTAACATTTGCGGCACGCAACGGAGGTGTGCCCAGCAGTTTGTAAGTGTCGTGATTGATCAGTGAAACTGCAGCCCTGGTAACGAGCTGGAATGGTATCACTTTGCCGTTAATGTCCAAGTCCACAAAAAGTTTGTCCTGCTGACGACAAGAGCGACTGTCTCGTGCAACGTGAACTGACACTGGTACAAAATCACTTGCGACTTGACGGGAGTTCTGGTGATGTCGACGCACACTATTTGTGGGATGAACACAGTCACTGTTAGAGAGAGTGGCACTGGGCGGAGTGGAATGAACTACATGAATTTCCATGGGCAAAGTTTCACGAGCCTGAGTATCCTTGGTTCGATTCCGAGTCCGGCGCTAAGCAAAGGGCCTGGTATGGTTTTGAGCTTCCGATCTGAGCATTTTCTGGCAAACACTCTGAACATGTCCTTTTTTATTACAATAAAAGCAAAGAGCTTGGCGTGACGGGCAATTATCACGCGAATGTCTAGTAGCACACCGCGGGCAGGATTTGAGCACTGCATTTGCTTGACGGTGCAGCACACGTGGCTGAGAGCCTGGCGGCAGCGGCGCGGCCGGGCGCGAGGGCTGTTTACTGCTCCGTGCAGCTCGCCCGGCGGGCGGGTTAACGTGACACACGGCTGGTGAAGTTTCAAATGATTCCTGAGCAAAGTCAAGTGTGTCCTGCCGATCCAATATGTCCATCACTTGTTGAAGGGAGGGATTGACTAGTTTCAAAATCTGTTCCCTTATACGAACATCAGAAATGTTCTGTGCAATTGCAGCACGTACCATAGTATCTGAATAAGGGAGTCCACATTGACACTCAAAAGCACAATCCCTAGTAAGGCCTAGCAAGGTTGCAACCCACTCCCGATTAGTCTGACCTGCCGTTCGTTTTGTACGAAAGAAGGTATACCTTTTCGCCAATACATTGACTGATTCTTTGAAATATGCATCTAATGCAGACAAAATTTTTTTGTAGGACAGAGTTGCTACGTCGCGTTGGGGAAATAATTTGACTATCACATGGTACGTGGTCACCCCGACTGATGACAACAAAAAAGGCTGACGCTCGTTACCTTGAATTCTGTAGGTGGCGAGATGGAATACAAATTGGCATGACCACTCCGTCCAGCTTTGAAGTGCAGCATCAAAAGGTCGAAAAGTTGGTGGAACAGCGTGTTGTGGCTGCGTTAACGGTGGAGCGGCTGCTGCCGCATCGTTTTGCATCGCACGTTGACCCTGGACGAGCTGTCCAAGGGCATCCAGTAAGGCCTGCGTCTGCTGATTCTGTAAGTGATAAAATTCGGACAGTACATCTGGAGATTGTGGCGAAGCCATTACACAAGTAAATCAGGGCAATATCGATAAGAACGCGGTTTTGCCTCGTCGCCAATGTTGTGGTTGGCAGGAGAGCCAACACCGTGTTACTAGAGGAGGCGGAAATGCACGCGTTTTAGCTCACACAGGCTGGCGTGAGGTCTGGAACCAGACAAGGAAATTAGAATTTAGAAAAAACGGACGTAGCTGGTGGAATACTTAACTTTAATCCATTAATGATGAACGTCGCTCTTGACAGTACATGATTCACAATATCAATAGTAACTGAATATGGCGCTTTGCTAGGTCGTAGCAAATGACATAGCTGAAGGCTATGCTAAACTATCGTCTCGGCAAATGAGAGCGTATTTTGTCAGTGAACCATCGTTAGCAAAGTCGGCTGTACAACTGGAGCGAGTGCTAGGAAGTCTCTCTAGACCTGCCGTGTGGCGGCGCTTGTTCTGCAATCACTGATAGTGGCGACACGCAGGTCCGACGTGTACTACTGGACCGCGGCCGATTTAAAGGCTACCACCTAGCAAGTGTGGTGTCTGGCGGTGACACCACAGTATTAACCTACAAGATGAAGCCTGCCTTGAGCACGACCTCGCATACGCAGCAAATAAGGATCTCCCAGCACGCCACGTCGCCGACCGGATGTTAGCAGATAAAGCCAAGCAAATAAGGCGAAGAAAAGATCTCGGAATATGTCAGCACGTTGCTGCATTCGTGGTTGATAAAACCATGCGTGGAAAAATTAAGTTGGGCTTGGGTGTGATGAATTTCTAACGAATTATGAAAGCAGCGCGAACAGCTTTGCGAGCGAAGAAGAACAGGAAGAAGAACAACAAACCCGGTTTTTGAAAAACTGTATTCTCACCTCGATGTCTGCAGCTAAACGTGTGTTCAATGGTGGGAACAAGAAGAAAAACACGACTTCAATTAAACCACCTAGGGTCCTACCGCTACCAAAGACTTCAGACGGAATTATCCCATTCCTCGTTCCAGCCCTTGCAGCACTGTCCGCTATAGGTTCACTCACAGGCGGTGCCGCAGCTGTAGCCAAAACGGTCGAAAACACACAGAATGCACATGCCCAACTAGAGGAAGCAAGAAGACATAATCGCGCTATGGAGGCAGCAGCTATCGGAAAAGGTCTCTACTTGAAACCATACAGGAAAGGACTAGGTCTCTTCATAAATAAAAAAAAGTCCGTTAATTATCCTACCCGACGAGCGCTCACGAATAAAGATCTAGTTAAAATTATTAAACAAAACTTCACATTCGTGAATTCCGCGGCGTCTTTATGCGGAATACATTACCGAAGACCATGTGGCTGACTAATGAGTGCGGAATTGTAAATTTAGATGTTGCTGGGGGTCCAGGGACCCATTGGGTTGCGTATGTTAAGAAAAGTCTAAATACAGTTCAGTATTTCGATTCATTCGGCGATTTACAGCCGCCTGAAGAATTACAACGCTACTTCACCAGCAAAAGACGCGTCTTCTACAATGTCCGGCGATATCAGGACTCTGACACATATCTCTGTGGTCATCTCTGCGCTATGTTCCTCATCACAGTGACGGCGAACCCCTCTAGAATGCCTCATCGTCAGATCATGTGCGCGATATATAAAAGAGCTGTCATTGAACACATGACCATCATTTGATGTTTCGATGCAATGTCGTACACTCTGACTTTAAAAGAGCGAGGATCAGTATTACGCGCAAATTACTTTCCGCCGATTGATTTATGTGCAGGGGGCTGAAGCATTGCACTGATTGGTCTAGAAACGTATAACAGCATTCCAAATATTACACAGGGCAACAATAAACTACATCTTGAAATTGACGGCCGGAAGGAGATTCTACAAATAGAACCTGGTGCCTACGATATTGATGATTTAAACGAACTCTTAAAACAGAAAAAGGTATTGAACTACAGGCAAACATTAATACCCTTAAATCTGAAATACGGACAGAGAGTGCTACGATCGACTTTACACAGAGACATTCAATTGGTCCACTGCTAGATTTTGCGAAGAATCGTGTTTTGGTTAAGGACAGAAGTAAATTTTACCCGTCAGATCATGCTGTAGATATACTCCCAGTGAGTTCAATCCACATTGAGTGTAATATTGCCACAAACTCATACCTGAACGATAAATTGATTCACTCAATTTACGGATTCTTTCCTACAGTCGGCATAGGGTATAAAATAGTTCAAGCCCCCACAAACGCTATATATCTCCCGGTGACTGTTCAGACACTGGACTACCTTGAACTGTGTATTGTAGATCAGAATAATCAGCTTGTTAACTTTAGAGGAGAAGAGATCATTGTACGCCTGCATCTAAGGCGAGATGGGAATAAGGTATAAAGCTAGCACACCAGGCTCACAACCCGTTAGTGCAACGCCGAAGAGCAAGGTGATAACACGCCTTAATTACGAATTCCTCATTTCAGCAGGTTTAAAACCGCAGAATGACGTCGCTCAACGTAACTCAGTCAGTAGAGTATGATGACCAAATTATTCGTCATGAATACTACTCACACAAACCCTACGCTTCAAGCACATTTAACAAAAATGATGAAATTAGGATTGTTATCCAGCATCAGGACGCGGTAACACTGCCTAGCAAAAGCTTCTTCTATCTGGACTACACATTTAAGAAAGCTGACGGGGCTGCTGTAGCGCCGTAGCTCGAAGCTCACTCGAAATGCCGTAGCATTACTGTTTCAAGAGATATGCTATGAACTCAACGGAATTGAAATAGACCGAACTAGAATGTTGGCATTACATCAGCCCTTAAGACGTACGTTTCAGCCTCACCCTCTGATTCAAACAGTCTGGAAATACTGGGTGGTTCATAGATGCAGCGGATGGGGAGGGTGAAAAGCCGATTTACCACGTGCGTGCCACTAAAAATGCTTATGGGTTATTTTGAGGATATGCAGCGAATAATTATCAATGCTAAACAGGAACTTATTTTGGTGAGAAGTGCAAGTGACGCGAATTCTTTCTCTCAAACAGCTGCAGAGAATGTTCAAATCAAGATTAATAGCATATCATGGAAAATGCCTCACATAACCGTTGCCGACGAGGAGCGCTTGAAGCTCTTAAAAGTTCTGAATTCTGGCACCTACCTACCACTAACTTTCTGATCATGGGAGATTTTTGAATACCCAGTCCTACCTACAGCGTCCACACATACTTGGGCTATTAAAACATCAGTGCAGTTGGAAGCACCTCGATTCATCATACTCGCATTTCAAACTCAAAGTCGTGCTAATGTATCAAAGGACTCAACTGAATTTGACCACTGTATGTTAACTAACGCCAGAGTCTACTTGAATTCAGAATACTACCCATATGAGAATCTACATCTTCAGTGGGACAGCAATGTATACAGTCTGGCATTTGACATGTATGCGAGATTCCAAGCATCTTACTACGAAGGTGTTGAAAATGAAGGATGCCTACTGAGCCCACAGAGTTTCAAGAAGCTAGCGCCAATAACCGTGATTGACTGTTCAAAACAGAATGAGATAATTAAATCAGGACCTATAGATGTACGGATTGAATTTGAATCTTCAGCAAACTTCCCTGATCAGACTTCGGCATATGCTCTCGTTCTGCATGATCGTCTCGTTAACTACTGTCCGCTCACTGGTGTAGTGCAACGAGCTGTATAAATTAATACGCACTCTGCTAGCTCTAACGTAGATCACGATGTTACCTGAAGGTGCGAGGATCGTACCTGACGTTCAAGGATTTTACTATCATGAGTGCAGGCGTTTCATAATTAAAGACTGTGCATTAATAGCATTCATGCGAAATGATGGAGCAATAGGAACATTTGTATCAAGATTTGAATCGCCGAAGCCATTTAAAGACGTCAAGTGCAATAAGACAGTCAGAAGCGCGATGTGGCTAACCAAGTTCTATCATGGTATTATGTGGGACGCCCCTGGCATCTCTTATAAACATTTGCTGCAATTGCTGAGACTATTTGATCACAAGGAGACAATAATCTACGTTAAAGGCGATGAGAAGAGTAGCTGGCTGCGTCGAATCTTCAAATATGCGGCTATCCAGAACCTGGAATACTACGATTGTCCACCTATCCATCAACTTAGACAGCGAACGTGTGAAGAAGAAAAAAATAGTTTTGTGTCAGCATCTGAAAATGTAAAATTACTTTTAAAATGGCTCACAAATAAATAAATATATTTTTTTTTCACCATAAGAATTCTGGTTGTTTTCTTTCTGTGACACGTACTTCCATAGAAGTTAGTTTATTGGTGATACTGTTCGTGAAGCGCATTCCACTGGAGCTGTCTGAGCCAGTTTACCTGCTTCCAGCCGGCCGAAGTGGCCGTGCGGTTAAAGGCGCTACAGTCTGGAACCGCAGGACCGCTACGGTCGCAGGTTCGAATCCTGCCTCGGGCATGGATGTTTGTGATGTCCTTAGGTTAGTTAGGTTTAACTAGTTCTAAGTTCTAGGGGACTAATGACCTCAGCAGTTGAGTCCCATAGTGCTCAGAGCCATTTGAACCATTTTCTGAACCTGCTTCCACCTCGCCGGCGCGGCGATGAGTCAGCCGTTGAAAGTGACAGGACCTGAAAGAGAGAGTGCTAGGGTCGGCTTCGTCAGATGCCCGCCGTTTAAAGTGACAGGACCACAAAGAGAGTGGCGGGGTCTGTTTGTGACCGGCGGACGAAGTCCAGCAAGAGTCATTCAGATTTCATCTCTCTCTTTAAATCAGTAAAAACCTTATAGGTCTCTCTCTGTGCCAGTGCAACGTATATGGATCATGATTGAGGGTCAAATAGTAACAAACTCCGGCATATTTTTTTACAATAAAATAATTGAATTTATTATTCAATTCAGATTTTGTTTGCGACATATCAGTTTACAGTAAAATGATTCACTTTTTTTCACATTATATGAGTTTACAGATACATTATTTGTCTTCAAGTAAAAATATGAAAGTTCTGATCTTTGCAGATACGTGTTTTCACATTATTCATAAATATATAAGCACTATATATATATATATATATATATATATATATATATATATATATATATATATATATAACTAAAGCAGAGGTATTAGAACGTAATTATATTATCTTACGAGGTAAATAATATCTCTAGTGAAGTTCTACCGGAAGCACTTTTTTTAACTGATGGCAAACGTATTTTTAGTTCAAGATAGTGGCTCTAAAACATTTTCCACTAGCAATTTAAATTATATTTCATTGAAGTAAGTGGCTCTAGACATTTTCCACTACAACAAGCAGGTGAACACATATTTCTCAGTATAAATAATTTAATTGGTGGAACTCACATTCTTAAAAAAACTAGTTCTGACTGGATGGCTAGCGGCAGGTGAAACTTACAACTACTACTAAGATCAAAGCAGATACGAACTGCGAAAATTATATTTTTGTCTTCTTCTATTTGATTATAAGACGTGTAAAATTTTTATCTGCTTTCAGTCATATAGCCATTGACTAGCAATAGTGGCGAAAAAATATACAATTATATATAAAGATTTTTTAAATAAATGCGGTTATTTTAGTTTTTTCTGTTTTTTATGATTTTTTGTTTTTCCTTTGATAGAATAAATAAAATTTACACACATGCACACTTAACACAGGCTCACACACATTCAGACACACTCAGACATACACGGAAGTACGCAAGCTGATACACACTACAAAACACTCTCATTCAGTATTTACACTATGATAAAATGGTCATACTACTACTCTGCAGACACCCTCACTGTCTCTCTCTCTCTCTCTCTCTCTCTCTCAATCAGAGTCCCCCACCCCTTCTCTCGCTACAAGTGATTAGTGTGAGTACGGGCGAGTTTCAATGCTGTCTGAGCATTTTATCGTCATGAGGCGCCAGACCAATTTTAAACTGCAGCGCAGTGTACACCTCGTGCGCTATCGATCGAATACTAGTTTGCCGGACAATATGCGGCGGCTGCAGCTCAGCACCGCGAACACCACCACGTAGGCACTGCAAATAGTCTTCGATAGACAGAGCTCGTGATGCCATCCGTTGTACCCCCTTAGCCCGTCTCTGAGTGGGACCTTCCAATGTGCGATATGCATACATCTTGGACCTAAGACCTACAAACTCCACAATCGGCAATCCATTCGTCTCGTCTTTCATGAGACCGATAACCTTCTTGTTTTGCGGAACAATACCATAAGGATTATCGGCCGCATAAGAAGACGTGTCGAATTCATTGGCGTGGTACCTAATTACTTCATATGGATCGCAGTTCTTCACCCAATAGATGAAACTATCTGTATCCATATAAAGTAATTTAGGATCTGCGAAATGAGTTTTCGCAAACTCATAATGAAAGCGGTACATGTGGAGTTTGGATAGGTCTAGTATGCACATCCCCACATAGATAGGTTTAGTAAACTCTACTGCAGTTTTAGCCATCTCCACAGCAACAAAATTCTTATTGAAAATAGTGACCCGTTTAAAATTTGGTCTGGCAATGCATTTTCGTACGCCATAACGCCCATCCCATTGCGTTCTAATAAAAATTTCACGTCGTTCCCTCAAATTCTCCATAGTTTTTCCGAAAATTGAATTATTCATTAATTTATAAAAATCTTTCTCAAAGTCACACGACGCGGAAGTTCTCTGTCTCGTATTCAGATCAATATACTCCTTCAACCAGGGGGACTGCTTGAAGGAGATGGCCCGGGTGATTTTAACCAGCTCCATACCCAAGCTGAGGCATTGCTGGAGGTTAAGATAGTGAATGATGTACCTCTGCTTGCCCCCCAGCGTTGTCATCAGTTTTGGTGTGGAACCTTCTCGTGAAACTAGTTGCTATGGACACAGCTGCAAATCGGCATGCTCGTCATGCAAGCTAATAGGATATGTGAGTTCTGCCTCCACAACATACCCTACATCAGAATCGGCGGCCATTCCCCCCCTGATTTTTCCACCTAATACCTTGCATTCACCTTCGGACAGCCACGTAAACTCGCGAATAGGCAGACATTCCTTCATAGCGTGTCCGTATAAGTTATTCACATCGAGATACAATATATAGCTTGAATCAAGGGATGCGTTAAACCTGTCACCCATCCGTGGGTTATTTGCTTTCGCATGTCTATGAATACATTGGCAGAGCCCCCCACGGATCCCTCGCTCAAAGAAAAGAAGCAAGTCAGGATCGGTCAATAATTCGATACTGCACTTCGTTTTCTTGAGCATCGCGTCCCAAGACAACCCAGGTGCCGTGTAATAAAAGGCAGGGTCCAGAGAATATGTGGGTCATACAAAGACTCCGGAGCTTCTCGAAAACGTCCGCAAGCAAGCGCACGTCTGTGTCCATGTAAAGACGTGCGTAGTCTCCTAAATTAGAAATGTTGAATTCCCGCCAGACATTGACGGCATGCTCATACTCTGCATTCGTTATCGTGTCGCCTGTGAGGTTGCTGGAGAATGCAGTTATGTTGGGTAGCCTGGTTTCGTCGAGCTTGACCATACTATTTACATACTCGTATGGAAAAACCCCTTTCCTAGTGACAAGTTGAAACTTTTCCTCGTCGGGAAATGCAGCTCGAGTGTTATGCATATCCGCAGGAGAGCTTCTGTATAGTTTGGAAGGTAGGAGACGAGATACTGGCAGAAGTAAAGCTGTGAGTGCCGGGCGTGAGTCGTGCTTCGGTGGCTCAGATGGTGGAGCACTTGCCCGCGAAAGGCAAGGGTCCCGAGTTCGAGTCTCGGTCGGGCACACAGTTTTAATCTGCCAGGAAGTTTCATATCAGCGCACACTCCGCTGCAGAGTGAAAATCTCATTCTGGAAACATCCCTCAGGCTGTGGCTAAGCCATGTCTCCGCTATATCCTTTCTTTCAGGAGTGCTAGTTCTGCTAGGTTCGCAGGAGAGCTTCTGTAAAGTTTGGAAGGTAGGAGACGAGATACTGGCTGAAGTAAAGCTGTGAGTGCCGGGCGTGAGTCGTGCTTCGGTGGCTCAGATGGTGGAGCACTTGCCCGCGAAAGGCAAGGGTCCCGAGTTCGAGTCTCGGTCGGGCACACAGTTTTAATCTGCCAGGGAGTTTCATAGAGTTTCAACAAGTTTGTGTAGTGGTGCCTTCGTAAAACGTGGTGTATCGAGGAAGCGCAGCGTAATTCGTGGCGTCATTCGTTTGGAGAATGATATATACTTCTCGACGCTCTCAGGTGGGACACTCACCTGATCTTTCTCCAAACCGAAATCGGCCAAGTGCTCAACTAGAAAATGAGCGTCATACCCACTTAAATTATGAAAGAAAACTGGTATGTGCCTAGGTAATTGGTACTTCAAATTGCACGCATTGTGAGCTGCGTCACGGAATTTCCCTGTAAGATGACAGTGGTCCCTACGAGGAGTTTCCGCTTTTCTGTCCAATGGCAGTCCACAAATATGACACTCGGTGGCTTTATTATACAAATCTTCATTCTCCTTCGATTTGTTCATTGGAACGTTGGCGCCTTACAGCTTATCAACTTCCAGTGAAAATTTTTCAAGCTCAGAGAGCAACCAAATCGATGGATTATCGCCGACGTAAGATTTGTATCGGTTAGGGTTGGTGTCATATGACGATACAATTTGGTACGCTGCCGCATAAGGTACGTGTTTTTCTGTAAAGGTGGTGTGTGAGGTCGTAGGATCGCCTTCACAGCGGGTCACAGGAGCGAGGAGGCACTCAAAGTCGGCGCACACAACAAACGGACACCGCTCCTGGTGGTGAGCATTCCTAAACTTTATGAATTTGTTTTCCTCCGTGGGCATAATAACACGTACCGCATCCTTGGAAGTACAGTCTACTAGATGCGTACCTAATAACTGTTCAGAGGAGAAATAATTGAGACACCTTAAACAAATATGTTTTACATTACGATCAGCTGATAGTTGGGCGGAAAGGAGTCGTGACATGTCCTTGATCCAGACATAGTGATAATTGTCACCTTCAGAAAAGAGAAGCACATTTACATGCAGCTCACGCTCACCGGCAAATTTTGAGAAATGGAGGAGGCCAACTACGACGTGCTTGTCTTGCTCGTCTGACTTGCTTTTCTTCTTCTCCAGGCCATAAACGTGTACCGATATTCCGGTATTCTGCACCTCAAATTTAGGTATGTCCCGGATCTTGACGGGGAACTCAATACCATCAAAGTTATAATGTGTGTTAATATGACTGACTTTGTATGTGCCTTGACGATGAGGGCAATCTCTATAATTGTAGTTTCTCTCGCAAGCCAGGATTGACCATGCAAAACAAGCCTGATCTTTTCTATTTTGCACATTAATGCACGCCCTCTTGTTAGCTATATCTTGAGGGAGCTTGATATAGCTAGACACTCCATTTTACTGTTCGTGGACATGTATATGGATGTCCAGGTGTAGAATTCTGCTGAGTGCCTTAGCTGAGCCTTTGACTTCCATCTCGGAAAAGCGGCCCAATATGACACTCAAGGTGGATTTACGAAACCACTCGGCGATCGATGTGCTCCGCGTTATCACGCCATTATCCCCCCAAAGATAATGAATGCTGGTCTCTTCCTGCCCAGACTGAACTTTGGGGGCGTGCGATAACTCAATGCAGAGCACTGCACTGCACTTAACGGCGGGATAACGCGGATTATCGACTACCCTGAGGAGCTCGGTTTCCAGGACAGGGAGCCATGCGTTTAAAAATCCAACAGGATCGCGGTACCCCCCTGCCGGGTTTTCGATGCTAGTGACCGAGATTCGTTCCTCGAAGGCGTCAGCAATTGCCGAGTACTGCAACTGATGTATGGTGTCACCGACCTGATCTACTTCACTAAAAGGGCGGGGGAGAGAACTGCTGCTAGCCACAGGGTGATCACTAATACCATTACTACTACTAATACTGGGGGTCCAGCCGGTGGATGAAGGTGCTGGCGATGGCGCGTGATCATCGTTTAATGAGACTGGTATTCGTCTCGGTACACGAACCTTGTGCTGGCGGTGTCGTGGGCAGTCAGCTTCGGGAGGTGGAGGATGCGGCGACGAGAGGTCAGTGGGGCAGCCAGGCTGCGTGACCTTGGTAGCGGCGATGGCGACCGCTCCCCTTGCGGCGGCTGTAGGCGGCCAGTGCGAGCAGCCGGGAAGAGGTTCGGCGATCTTGCCAGCTGCAGCTTCGCCCACAAGTGCTGGGCGCTGCGAGGGACCAGCGGGCGTGCCCCAGTGCGAGCAGCCGGGGGCGGGGTCCGTGACGGCGGCGGCTGACGCACGTAGTGGCCTGGGGGAAGTCCCAGCAAGAGAGCGGTCGGGCACTGCTTCGGTGACCTTGAGAGAGGCGGCAGCTTCACGTGAGGCGACAAGGGGCGCTTTGGCGGGCGAGGCGTGTCTCTGCGGGCGGTGTTGATGGCTGGGTTTAGCCGCAACAGGCACACACGCGACCGTCAGCTGGGGGTCGACCGCTGCAGAGATAAAGTAAAGTAATATAAGTACACTGTCTACGGTGGTGAATTCTAACGATGGCAAAGATAGTTATAATGAGAGTGAGTGAGTAATTACCTTTTTGGCTCTGACTCCAGGGCATGAACAATTCATCCGGGCAGTCTATCGCACCATCGAAAAAATAATCAAAGCCATCATCCAATAAGTCTTTATAATGGCCTTTTATTTTTCAGTATACTCACGTGAGTGATGTTGTTCTGGAGCTGGGGGGATGAATCCAATTACGTATTGGACTATGTGGGGCAGCCCTCAGTTCTGCTTCCAACTCTAGCTGCATTTGCCTTAAGTGATCTAGAAAGAACGAAATAATAATAGTAATAATAATAATAATAAGACATATGAAATAAGAAAAGAAATTTTTTAAATTGTTAATGTAAATGAGTAGAATATTAAAAAAAAATTTATACTCACAAGGCAATTCCGACTGTGACTGTAGCACAGGAGCGTGTTGGACTCGAGCCCGTTCCTCGCATTCAAGGACCAAGCCCGCGAGGTCCACTATAACAATGAGATAAATTATATAATTAATAAGCTGAAATATATATCAGGTATACAGGAAAATGGATAATGAAGAAATAGAAATTATTTACTTACACGGTAATGGCGTTCTGGCGCTGCAGTCCGGAACCGCGGGACTGCTACGGTCGCAGGTTCGAATCCTGCCTCGGGCATGGGTGTTGTGTGATGTCCTTAGGTTAGTTAGGTTTAAGTAGTTCTAAGTTCTAGGGGACTTATGACCTAAGATGTTGAGTCCCATAGTGCTCAGAGCCATTTGAACCATTTGGTAATGGCGTATCGTGGACCTTGGACCTCTTGGCTGATGAGGGCATGCTGGCTGAGTTAGCTCTCTTCATCTTGTTGAGCAGCGAAAAAACAAACGAACGATGCGGAGGACAACGGACGAGTGAGAAAGATGAGCAGGGGGTGACTCCTTATATAAGTGTGATGACGTAGATCACGTGATCTTAGGATGAACGAATGGGTGTTGAGGATTGTGTGGGGTCGTGAATGAGTTCACTAGCAACTCTGGTGGCTGAAAGCAGAACTACGCAGATGCTTCCAGGACATGGGGGAGAGCTGAGCATTTTATAAAATAATTGATCGTATTTAGAATGGAGATTGAATTGAGGATTTGAGATCATAAGATGTGTTAGGATGTATGATTTATTATTAAAAAGTATTTTATATAGGTGTAATTGGAGGTTGAGTGTATTAAATGGTTCAAATGGCTCTAAGCACTGTAGGTCATCAGTCCGCTAGACTTAGAAACTACTTAAACTTAACTAACCCAAGGATATCACACACATCCATGCCCAAGGCAGGATTCGAACCTGCGACCGATGCAGCAGCGCGGTTCCAGACTGCAGCGCCTAGAACCGCTCGGCCACAACGACCGGCGTCTGTATTAAGAATGGCGTTAGTAAGAATGAAGGACATCATTTAGAAAGTATGGATATAATTATGGTTAAGTATTTGTGAGCAGATACATAGAATTTGGCTCAGTTCTTATTTGGTGTAGATGTGGATTTGAGTTGCGAAGTTTGCGTTAGATCGACTTGCGGAGGGGAGTAGCTACGAGCGCGCGATGGACTGCAGTATTTCGCGGTTAACTACATGTGGGGTGAGCGATGTTCTCGGCTTAGGTACTGAAAGGCGTGCTCCGGCCATGTCCTAGATGGCGTGGATTGAACAACAGTATTCGGTTGATAGTTAGAATATTTAGAGAGGCGTATGTCGGACGAGAGTATAAAGGAGGAGACTGTGACGTGGACAGCCTCGCGCTCGTGGCACGAGAGAGAGAGGCAAAGGTGACTTAGGTTAGTGGCTTTCTTTGCTAGAAGTGGAGTACACAGTAGTACATGTTAGCGAATGAAAATGGATCGGTAAGGGGATGTAGTGGTCGGTAGGGAGTTTAACTATTCCATTCGAAGTCCAGGCGGACTTTGCATTTTCGGACGAGAGAGGTTAATTAATTGGTGAATTTAATTAAGTAGTGATGGGTACGTTGTGTTAAATTAAATTGATTGCATACGGGACTAGGGACGTACGATCGATCTAGTATACAGGAGTGGGGTTAATGAGAATAGGGTGATCACTTAAGTTAGGGCAGAACACACGAGCTGTTGTGGAAGTTTGCAGTCTTAAGGAAATAGGGTTTGGCAGGAAAGTGCACGAGTGCGTTCTTTGTCCGAGAAATACACTTGGTGGATGGCGAACGGCTTTGTGAGGTCGGTATCTGCAGGTTCGGACTTGCCCATGGAACGGTTGACCGTTGTGTGATTCAGCTCCGAGGCAAACAATTTTGGCGGGAAACGTGTGGAGGCGACGAATACACGTGGTGAGCGGACAACGGACTGCTGTGACGTCAAACTCGGCAAGTTCCAGCGTGTCCAGCGAAAACATGATTACGACGTGGGAGCGATCGCTGGGCTCGCCCCCCAGCGTACCAGCAGTCCAGCGCGAGCGGCCGGCCGCCTCACGTGACAGGTGTCGGCAGTGTCTCCGCGCGCTGGCCAGGGGCTGGCGAGGATTTGAACTAATTCAGTTGGAGCGCGGACGTCGTGGTGACTGCACTGCGATATGAAAGATGTGTGTTCTGACTGTGTTGGAGAACAAGTGATGACCGCACTGCTTGAAATAAAGTCTTCAGTCCCCTCCTCCCTGCAAAATCAAAGGACGTGACTTACGTTACTATAAGAGCAGTTTATTATTTGACGCGATTATGATAGGCTACCAGTGAAAAAAGATAAGTGAGGGAGAAAGTTCGTACGTGTGATCAATTATGGTGTTGGGATTTGAACTTGTGATAGATTTTTTATTTTATTTTTTATTTATTTATTTATTTATTGTTCCGTGGGACCAAATTAAGGAGAAATCTCCATGGTCATGGAACGAGTCAATACATGAAATTATAACACGATATTAGAAACAGATAAAATGAAATATAGAAAAAAAAACATATTCAGGTGACAAATCATAAGTTTAAATGAAGACAATCAACAATGTAACACTGGAATTTGCTTAATTTTTTAGCTCTTCCAGGAGCTCCTCGACAGAATAGAAGGAGTGAGCCATGAGGAAACTCTTCAGTTTAGACTTAAAAGAGTTTGGGCTACTGCTAAGATTTTTGAGTTCTTGTGGTAGCTTATTGAAAATGGATGCAGCAGAATACTGCACTCCTTTCTGCACAAGAGTCAAGGAACTGCATTCTACATGCAGATTTGATTTCTGCCTAGTATTAACTGAGTGAAAGCTGCTAACTCTTGGGAATAGGCTAATATTGCTAACAACAAACGACATTAAAGAAAATATATACTGTGAGGGCAATGTCAGAATTCCCAGATTTTTGAATAGGGGTCGACAAGAGGTTCTCGAACTTACACCACATATAGCTCGAACAGCCCGTTTTTGAGCCAAAAATACCCTTTTTGAATCAGAAGAATTACCCCAAAAAATAATACCATACGACATAAGCGTATGAAAATATGCGGAGTAGACTACTTTTCGTGTTGAAGTGTCACTTATTTCAGATACTGTTCTAATGGTAAATAAAGCAGCATTTAGTTTCTGAACAAGATCCTGAACATGGGCTTTCCACAACAGCTTACTATCTATCCGTACGCCTAGGAACTTGAACTGTTCCGTCTCGCTTATAACATGCCCATTCTGTCTGATTAAAATGTCAGTTCTTGTTGAATTGTGAGTTACAAACTGTAAAAACTGAGTCTTACTGTGATTTAGCATCAAATTATTTTCCACAAGCCACGAACTTATTTCATGAACTAAATTATTTGTTACTGTTTCAATATTACACACAAGATCCTTCACTATCAAGGTGGTGTCATCAGCAAACAGAAATATTTTTGAATCACCTGTAATACTAGAAGGCATATCATTTATATAAATAAGAAACAGCAGTGGCCCCAGCACCGACCCTTGGGGAACGCCCCACTTAACAGTGCCCCATTGGGACTGAACATCACTACCACTCTCAATATTGCGGAGAATTACCCTCTGCTTTCTGTTCTTAAAGTAAGAGGCGAACCAATTGTAAGCTACTCCCCTTACTCCATAATGGTCCAACTTCTGCAGTAATATTTTGTGGTCAACACAGTCAAAAGCCTTCGTTAAATCAAAGAAAACACCTAGCGTTCGCAACCTTTTATTTAATCCGTCGAAAACCTCACAGAGAAAAGAGAATATAGCATTTTCAGTTGTTAAACCATTTCTAAAACCAAACTGAACATTTGACAGCAAATTATGTGAATTTAAATGCTCCAGTAACCTTGTATATACAACCTTCTCGATAACTTTAGCAAACACCGATGGCATAGAAATAGGTCTAAAATTGTCAACATTATCAATGTCTCCCTTTTTATAAAGTGGCTTCACTACCGAGTATTTTAATCGATCAGGAAACCGACCACTCCTAAAGGAAAAGTTACAGATATGGCTAAGTACTGGGCTAACATACGTAGAACAATACTTCAGTATTCTGCTAGATACCCCGTCATATCCATGAGAGTTCTTGGTCTTTAGTGATTTAATTATTAACTCAATCTCCCTCTTGTCAGTATCATGGAGGAGCATTTCAGGTAACAGTCTCGGAACACTTTTTTCTAAGAGCGCTATATGATTCCCTGTAGGAATTAGGTTTCTATTTAGTTCACCTGCTATATTCAGAAAGTGATTATTAAATACTGTACATATATGCGACTTATCAGTAACACGGACATTCCCACTACGCACTGATTCTATATCCTCGACCTGTCTCTGCAGACCAGCAACTTCCTTTACGACTGACCATATGGTTTTAATTTTATCCTGAGACTTAGCTATTCTATCTGCATACCACATACTTTTTGCCTTCCTAATAACATTTTTAAGCACCTTACAATACTGTTTGTAATGGGCTGCTGCATTTAGATTTTGACTGTTTCTAACGTTTTGATATAATTGCCACTTTGTTCTACAAGATATTCTTATCCCTCTAGTCAGCCACCCAGGCTGCCTGTTTGTGCTAGTACCCTGTTTTAAACGTTGTAACGGAAAGCAACTTTCAAAGAGCATGAGAAAGGTCTTTAGAAAAGCATTATATTTATCGTTTACTGTCTCAGCGCTATAAACATCTTGCCACTCTTGTTCCTTTATAAGGTTTACAAAGGTCTCTACAGCAACCGGATCAGCTTTCCTGAACAGCTGATGACTATATTTAACACGAGTTGCAGCATAAAAATCTTTTAAAGTTAAAATTTGCGCATCATGATCTGAAAGGCCATTCACCTTTTTTCTAACAGAATGCCCTTCTAGTAATGAGGAATGAACAAAAATGTTGTCTATGGTTGTTCTACTGTTCCCTTGCACTCTCGTTGGAAAGAATACGGTTTGCATAAGATTATATGAATTAAAGAGGTCTACCAGCATCCTCTTCCTTGCACAATCACTTATACAATTAATATTGAAGTCACCACATATAACTAACTTTTTGTATTTCCTATAAAGTGAACCAAGAACCTCCTCTAGCTTTAGCAAAAATGCTGTGAAATCGGAGTCTGGGGATCTATAAATAACAACAGTTACAAGTTTAACTCCGTTAAATTTAACCACACCTGCACAACATTCAAACACCTTTTCAGTGCAGTACTTTGAAACATCAATTGACTCAAATGCGATGCCGTTTTTCACATACATGGCTACTCCCCCACACCGCAAAGAGCTCCTCGAAAAGCAGCCAGCCAACCTGTATCCTGGTAAAGGAAGCCTCTGAATTATCTCCTTATTTAAGAAGTGTTCAGATATACCAATAATTTCAGAGTCAACATCTATAAGCAGTTCACTAACTTTATCCCTAATACCTTGTATATTTTGATGAAATATACTAATTCCCTCATTACTCGGATACCTAAGCTTTGTCAAAAGTGATTCCCTTGTTAGAGAGACTTCCCTTAAGCAGGAATACCTATCAGCTGACTTCAATCTAAAAAAGGTGCAGCTCTAACACACACTACTGCAGGAATTTTCCCATGAGTGATCCCACCAACCCCACCTATGCTGTCACCTATAAGCTTTGCCAACCTCCCCTTCCCATACCTGTTGAGGTGCAGGCCGTGTCTAGTGAAACCCGTCCTGCTGATAGACTCCACCGACACCACTGAAATGTGACCCATGCTTTCTGTCATCAGCGCACCCCCAAGTCTCATGTTATTACGCCTGACGGCTGTATTAAGATGAGGCCGATCGTGACGCTGAAACAGTTCCACGAAATGCACATTCGTGTTGCCAGTCTGAGTGGCTATCTTTTCCAGGTCACCATCTATGTTATACTCCCCATCCCTACCAATACTATTACCAGCCCCACCCACAATCACTACCTGATCCTCTTTAGTAAAATCCCTACATAACCCCCCTATGTTAACAGTCACCTGAGCCAACCCTGCATTAGGCTTCACAATGCTGGTGACCTGGTACTCACTTCCCAGCACTTCCTGCAACTGCTGGCCTACACCTCTGCCATGTGAACTACCTAACAGCAGAACCTTCTTCTTCCTCTTCGACTTTGCAACTGTTCTAGGCACAGTAACTACTGAGGTCTGCTGCATACTTCCTACATCTACAGCTACTAGAGATTCCTCTCCACTAGACTCTGACAGTTGGTCATATCTATTGTAAACACCAATAGTAAAACTATCTGAAAATCTTCTTCTCCTAGCAGATCTCTTGCCAACAGCCAGCTCCCATTCCCCAACCCCCTTCTCCCTCCTCATCCTATCTAGCTCCTCCTGTGCGTTTTTCAACTGCACCTGAAGGGCACAGATCTTACGCTCCTGCTCCTCTATCAGTTTACTCTTGCTACATAACCTGCAGTTCCAGGAGAGGATCTCACCAGAATGCCCACTGGCTTCCCCACTGCATTCCCCCCAGTGAAAATACTTCGAACAAGTGTCACACCGCAATCCACTACTCACGAACCTACGGCAAAGCCCACACTTCTCACTCATGGTAAAATTTTACTTTTTCTAAGTTCCGCTACTACAATAAGAAGATGCTAAAAACCTGACTACAATAATCACAAACTTACTCTACAAGGGAAGTAACTACTATTATTAACAGTATTAATAAACAACAAATGTGAATATAACAAAAGACTAATACAGATAGAGAATCAAACGTCTAATCACACAGTAACGAGCTGTAAACAGTTCCCAAAAGGTTCTTCTGAAATTATTTCACCAGAAAACACCACGAACACCGGTTGAAGACTACTAAAGTTCCTAAATAAATCACTATGCACAAACAATTAATTAGTACTTAGCTTTCGATGCGCCGCTACAGCTGCAACTGGTCAGCGCGGAATGTAAACACAGGCAAGAGGTTAAGTTGCTCGATACGAAACACTCACGAATATCACGTCACAACAGAAGAAAGGCAGAGCTGAATGAAGAAACCACTAATACGTCACTTATATAGTAAATATTATCACAAAAACCGTTAAAATATGTATCTGGAACCTAAAAATATATGAAAACTTAGAGAGCGATCTCACACGCAGTCACTCGCTTATGACGTCATGTATGGATGTAAGGAAAATGGCTTTCTCGCCAAGAAAATCGGACATATTGAATAAATAATAAGTGATAATAATACATAGAAGTACTGTTTTCGAGACATTATCGTGTTGGAATTTGAATTTGGCGCAATTTTCTAGTGGAGGTAGGCCTATAATAAATAATAATAATAATAATAATAATAAATGATAATGAATGATAATGAATGATAATAAATGATAATAAATGATAATAAATGACAATGAATGATAATGAATGTTAATAAATAATAATGAATAATAATAAATAAAAGTAAGGTTTTGCAGCCATTATCGTGTTGGAATTTGAATTTGGAGGGAATTTTCTAGTGGAGGCAGGTCAGTAATAATAAATAATAATAAATGATAATAAATAATAATAAATGATAATGAATTATAATAAATGACAATGAATGATGATGAATGTTGATAAACGATAATCAATAATAATAAACACAAATATGGTCTTTGCATGCATTATCGTGTTGGAATTCAAACTTGCAGCCATTTTTTCTTCTGGAGGCTTAGGTTAGTGGACGTAGCACAATTTGCCTATTTTCCCGCCAAAATTCAAACTTCCCGCCATTTTTTTTTGGAGGTTAGGTTAGTGGATGTAGTACAATTGGACTAATCTCCCGCCGAAATCCGCCATCTTAGATGACGTCATGCGATGTTGCCAAGTCTACATGCCGCCATTTTGGATGACGTCATCGCCGCCATCTTGAATAAATTTGGCAACAATGCAGCGTGTCGTGACGTGAAGGTTGTCCCTCTACTTGCGTCCTAGTCTCAGAAAAGCGCAGAATACTGGAACAAGGAACACACGACTTGTCGTTAGCAGCGTGTTCATGAAAGAACAAGTTCGGAGGGAAATCTACAGTGACTCTGTAGACACAAAAGAGGAACTGCATTTCATCAATTTTTTTAGTAGTGGGAAATTATTTTTTCAGTGTACAATATCTCCAACGATGTTACCCAGGGCTTCTCAAATTCTGAAGTTCGTGTATTGAACCGGAAAAGTACTGTTTTTAGTAAAAATGGCTCTGAGCACTATGGGACTCAACTGCTGTGGTCATAAGTCCCCTAGAACTTAGAACTACTTAAACCTAACTAACCTAAGGACAGCACACAACACCCAGCCATCACGAGGCAGAGAAAATCCCTGACCCCGCCGGGAATCGAACCCGGGAACCCGGGCGTGGGAAGCGAGAACGCTACCGCACGACCACGAGATGCGGGCTACTGTTTTTAGTAATTTTTTGTTTCATTCTTCGCTTTCGCCAACAGTATGAACAGTGTTTATTGTGCAGTAAAAGTTTTTCACATTTTAGTGCAAACGTTCACAGTCGTTAATAATAATAAACGTTAAAATTTATTTCTTGTCGCTTTTGGCTCCTCCGTTGCTTCTGTTTTGGCGAATGTTTTACTAGTGGCGTATGTTGAAAGTCCGTCAGATTCCAATAATCGCTCTCCCGGATTAGTGGTTGTGGTGAAGCTTACTCTAGCTGTTTGAGGACGATTAGAACAGTTTTTGACCTGTTGTATGCAATAATCTGTATAGTAAATTACTCAGTTTCGGTCTCAGTGTTTATCTGTCAAGAGGTTTAGTGCACGATGTATAGAATCCTACATAACTGAGTCCAGTGTTTCCAGCGTGCCCCAGTTAATTCAGAAGCTGTAGTTCCTGCAGCACAGAGACTATTCAGCTGTAACAGGTATGTGCAGATACATAATACCGTACGGCAGAAATTGTGCCGTCGTAAGCAAAAAGGCAACGAAATGTTTCTGCAATGTAGACTTACCTTTATTTTAGAGAACAGGACCACTATAAGATGAGGCAGTGATATTTCATTTCCCTGCCCACGCTGATTTCCGAATATAATATTGCTTAATAATGTAAGCTGAGATAAAGAATAAATTACTTTGTAATAGGTTCGAAATTATGAAGTAGAAAATTTGCAGTTACTTGATACAATTAACGTATAAACCATACTTATGGTTTGATTTGTATGCAATTTTGAAGGCAGCAGAGTAGTAGAATTCAAAAGAGTGAGAGGTAGCCATTCTAGAAGGCTGGCATATGAGCTCGGAGGAATGAACTGGTACCTGACTCTGACCTGAGTGAGACACTAAACAGTCCGTTAACAAAGATACTGTTTGGATCAGAAATACACATCTAAAACTCTTGCAATAGTTGATCTGAGTGGATATAAGCGTTCGCGCCAGTTGGTGTTAAGCCAAGTATTTTCATTACGCGTGCAATGAAAACTTACGTATCTGATGTCGCAAGCAGGGAAGAGTTTAAAAATACGGCTAGAGATCCCTGGTTTAAGGCAGACCGTGACGAGGTTGGGCCTAGCGCGGGAAACGTTGCTCGTGGTGCTCGAATCTCAGTGGGGCAATGAATGAGAAGTCTATTTCATGCAGTTAAGTTTTACACTAAAAAGCCAAAGAAACTAGTAAATCTGCCTTATACCGTGCAAGGCCCCCGAGAGCACGCAGAAGTGCCGCAACACGACGTGCCATGGACTCGACTAATGTCTGAAGCAGTGCTGGAGGGAACTGACACCACGAATCCTGCAGGACTGTCCATAAATCCGTAAGAGTATGAGGGGGTGGAGATTTCTTCTGAACAGTACGTTGCAAGGCATCCCAGATTGCTCAATAATGTTCATGTCTGGGGAGTTTGGTGGCCAGCGGAAGTGTTTAAACTCAGAAGATTATTCCTGGAACCACTCTGTAGTATTTCTGGCCGTGTCGGGGGTCGCATTCTTCTGCTGGAATTGCCCAAGTCCGCCGGAAGGCACATTACGTACGTGTTACCTGTCAGAGTCGTATGTAGACGTGTGAGGGTCCCATATCACTCGAAATGCTCACGCCCCACACCATTACAGAGCCTCCACAAGCTTGCTTGCTTGCTGACATGCAGGGGACTGTTGGATTCATAAGGTTGTCTCCATAGCCCTACACGTCCATCCGCTCGATACAATTTGAAACGAGACTCATACGACCAGGCAACATGTTTCCAGTGATCAACAGTCAAATGTCGGTGATGACGGGCCCAGGCGAGGGCTAAAGCTTTGTGTCCTGCGGTCATCAAGGGTACACGAGTGGACCTTCAGCTTCGAAAGCTCGTATCGATGATGTTTCGACGAATTGTTCGCACGCTGACACTTGTTGATGGCCCGGCGTGAAATGGTCGTACGGGAAAATCCTCACTTCATCGCTACCTCGGAGACGCTGTGTCCCATCGCTCGTGCACGGACTATAATATCACGTTCAAACTCACTTAAATCTTGGTAACCTGCCATTGTAGCAGCAGTAACCGATCTAACAACTGCGCCATACACTAATTGTCTTATATAGACGTTGCCGACCGAAGCGCTGTATTCTGCCTGTTTACATATCACTGTATTTGAATATGAATGCCTACACCAGTTTCTTTGGCGCTTCAGTGTATTTGGTATGGTGAGAACTGCAATGTACTGGACGTTCTCCTAAATAGATCGGCAGACCATCAGACACTGAATTATCGTAGGGTTGCCTATGTGGAAGGCGTTCCCTCCGCGTACTGCGTCAGTCACAAGGACGGCAGACGGCGGTAGGACAAGCGGCAGCAAAGGTCATCTGTGCCCGGGATCTATTTCCTTCGCCGTATCACGTGTGCGGAACTGGATCGGCAAGAATTGCTCCATTTCCCGGCTATACAGGGCGACGCAAATCAACATGTCGGCAGTTCGGCAATTCGGGGCCAATTCATGCACCGGCTGTTACATGGGAAACTCCCCATCGCATCCCCCTCACATTTAGTGGTAAGAGAGCCCAGTTGACAGTGCGTCAAAAAATGAACAGAGATTAAACCTGAAAACAGGAAGATTGTCTACTAAACCGTGAAAAAAGAGCAAAATAGAAACATCGAAAGGTCCAAGGGAAACAAGTGCAATCTAAAGCAGTTAAACGAGCAACGGCATGGTGGTTCAGTGGGCACGGTCTTGGACTGCCAAGCGGGCGAGTCTAGTTGAAAACCTTACTCGTCCCAATTTTCTTGTTTTCCGCTGTTCGCTGTATTCAGATTTGTGTCTATATCGTGGTGTAACGTCCGTTTGCACCAGGGAGGCGTAAGGTAGGGACCTACGAGGACCTGTTCAATAAAGAATGATCATAATTTTTTTTGACAACAAACCTTTACTCATCCTGATAATTTTGATGGTCCTTATCAAATTAGTCTCTCATGAATGCGATGCACTTGTCCCAGCGTTTCTGCCAGTCTTCAGATACATGCTGGAACCCATTTTTCGAGAGGTCCTTCAAAATCGCCACCGCAGCTTCCACTACTGCTTCTGATGATTGATAATGCCTCCCACGAAGGCGTTTCTTCATGTTAGGGAAAAGAAAAAAGTCATATGGGGCTAAATACGGACTATAGGGAGGGTGAGGGATGCACTTCAAGTTTACTTTTTGCAAGATATTGAGCAACAACATTGGCAATATACGGAAAATTCAGCAACACAATGGCAATATGCGGCCGCGCATTATCATGCTGCAGCATGCAGCCTGCTTCACGGAAATGTGGTCTTTTGCGACTGATATGGACTTGCAGTGTTTTCAGGACATCCCTGTAGTATTGTCCAGCTACTGATGTGTGTGCCGGTACAACATGCTGATAAACCATTTCATGAATATCAAAGAATGAGATGACCAGACGTTCCCAGCACAAGCAACCACTTTTGCTTTTTTGGGGGTTGGTGATGAAGGAGATTTCCACACTGAGCTTTGCTGTTTGCTCTCAGGATCAAAATGATGTAGCCAAGTTTATCAGCAGTGATTACATTTGAAAGAAAATCCGGATCTTCCTCTAACATAAAGTTTAACTGCACACAACTGTCCTCTTGTTCGGGAATCAACAGTCTTGGAACCCATCACGCACAAACACGTGCCATGTGTAATTTTTCTGTCACCAACGTGTGGGTGGCACCCATGAAATGTTCAGTATTTCAGAAAGTGATCTGAATGTAAGTCGACGACGCTCTCTCGCAATGACAGCAGCAGTGTTGATGTTTTCTTCCGTAAGAGCAGTAACTGGAGCACCGGGTCCACCTTCCGTTGAAATTGATTGTCTCCCCTCTTTAAACATTTTAAACCACATCCGAGCTGTACTGTAGGGAATAACAGACTCTCCATATACCTCCTGTAACATAGTATAGGTCGCAGCTGAAGATTTGTTGAGACGAAAGCAGAATTTCAAAGCCGCATATTGTTCCTCGCGTGTTGCCTCCATTGCAGCGGTAGGCGATACTGAACATGTCTGACATTGCCTGCTTCTCACAGGCGGGAATCAGGAGTCCCAACAATAAAACTACTACGGCGTGTTTGTTGCATATTAAGCTAACAGAATATCATAAGATTAAATTTTAGCGCGAGAAATTATGAACATAATCATTCTTTATTAAAATTGCTACACCACTAAGATGACGTGCTACAGACGCGAAATTTAACCGACGGGAAGAAGATGCTGTGATATGCAAATGATTAGCTTTTCCCAGCATTCACACAAGGTTGGCGCCGGTGGCGACACCTACAACGTGCTGACATGAGGAAAGTTTCCAACCGATTTCTCATACACAAACAGCAGTTCAGCAGTTGACCGGCGTTGCCTGGTGAAACGTTGTTATGATGCCTCGTGTAAGGAGGAGAAATGCGTACCATCACGTCTCCGACTTTGATAATGGTCGGATTGTAGCCTATCGCGATTGAGCGACATTGCTGCTCGCGTTGGTCGAGATCCAATGACTGTTAGCAGAATTTGGAATCGGTGGGTTCAGGAGGGTAATACGGAACGCCGTGCTGGATCCCAACGGCCTTGTATCACTAGCAGTCGAGATGACAGGCATCTTATCCGCATGGCTGTAACGGATCGCGGAGCCACGTCTCGATCCCTGTGTCAATAGATGGGGACGTTTGCAAGACAACAACCATCTGCACGAACAGTTCGACGACGTTTGCAGCAACATGGACTATCAGCTCGGAGACCATGGTTGCGGTTACCCTTGACGCTGCATCACAGACAGGAGCGCCTGCGATGGTGTACTCAACGACGAACCTAGGTGCACGAATGGCAAAACGTCACTTTTTCGGATGAATTCAGGTTCTGTTTACAGCATCGTGATGGTCGCATCCGTGTTTGGTGACATCGCGGTGAACGCACATTGGAAGAGTGTATTCGTCATCGCCATACTGGCGTATCACCCGGCGTGATGGTATGGGGTGCCATTGGTTACACATCTCGGTCACCTCTTGTTCCCATTGACGTCACTTTGAACAGTGGACGTTACATTTCAGATGTGTTACGACCCGTGGCTCTACCCTTCATTCGATCCCTGCGAAACCCTACATTTCAGCAGGATATTGCACGACCACATGTTGCAGGTTCCGTACGGGCCTTTCTGGATACAGAAAATGTTCGACTGCTGCCCTGGCCAGCACATTCTCCATATCTCTCACCAGTCGAAAACGTCTGGTCAATGGTGGCCGAGCATCTAGCTCGTCACAATACGCCAGTCACTACTCTTGATGAATTGTGGTATCATGTTGAAGCTGCATGGGCAGCTGTACCTGTACACGCCATCCAAGCTCTGTTTGACTCAATGCCCAGGCGTATCAGGGTCATTATTACGGCCAGAGATGGTTGTTCTGGGTACTGATTTCTCAGGATCTATGCACCCAAATTGCGTGAAAATGTAATCACATGTCAATTCTAGTATAATATATTTGTCCAATGAATACCCGTTTATCATCTGCATTTCTTCTTGGTGTAGCAATTTTAATGGCCAGTAGTGTAATTAAATTATTCGGAGTGAACAATTTGCAGACGAATTAACAACAACAAAAACATAGTCAGTTGATACATTAGGTAGACGTATTTCACAAATTAGCGATGATCAGCGTGAGCAAGTTACCGTAAGAATGAATGGTGGATCGAATTTTTCAATTCAGGTAGACGAATCGACCAATGTTACGAACTTTGCGAAGCTATTGGCATATATCAGGTATTGCTACGCCGAGAGCGAGCACTAAAATCTTGTTTCGTTGACCATTAGCGGTTATGTTATGAATGAGCAGATTATTCAAGAAGTGAACGACTTTTTCGCTGAAATAGACTTGCAAATAAATAAATATGTTTGAGATCGTACGTACAGTGTAACAGCAATGACAAGAAGAACTGTTGGATTCCACATTAAAATAATATCTACAGACAATAGCCCTACTAACTTTACTCATTCAATGTTTCATCGAGAATCACAATTTCTGTATGTTTGAATGCTGTATTAGAAAATGTAATTAAAATTAACTATCTGATTAAAAAATCACACATGTAACGATAGTCCCTTCGCAGTCATACGTGATAAAATGGGATCTAATTTCAGCACGCACAGTGTTACTGCAAACAGAAGTGCGATGGGCGTCCAGGGACGAGGTCTGAAAGTATCTTTAAGTTCGAAAATTAAGTAATATAATTTTAGTCTAAAATAATTATGATGATGTTCATTTTTTTCCACAAATCTGTTCAAATCAAGCTCTCTGGCAGATGTATCAGAGAAATTCAACGAGGAAAATATATCTCTTCATGGAGAGAACACAGATTTCTTAATATCAGAAACATAAGATTCAGGATTTTTTACAGAACTAAGTATAGGGTAGAAAATAGCTAAAATGAAATGTTTTCGTGTATAGACAACTTTATTTCTATGTTCTTCGAGTCTAATGTTGGTGTTTCTTCTCGTATCTCCACTGTAGAATTTCGTACAGTGGTTGACCACCTAGGTTTGATAATTCCGTGAGTTTATCTTTTCTTGGTCTAATTCGTTCTTTCAGATTATTGGTGTTGTGAAATAATAATTTTACACTCATCTTATATGGAAGTTGTACAGTTAGTTCGTTATGTGGCTTACATAATTTATTGACACATATCTTACTTTTGTTTTAGTTGTAGGTTTATTTGTCCGTTCAAAAAAATGGTTCAAATGGCTCTAAGCACTATGGGACTTAACATCTGAGGTCATCAGTCCCCTAGACTTAGAGCTACTTAAACCTAACTAACCTAAGGACATCACACACATCCATGCCCGAGGCAGGATTCGAACCTGCGACCGTAGCGGTCACGCGGTTCCAGACTGTAGCGCCTAGAACCGCTCGGCCACAAGGGCCGGCTCTTTTGTCAGTGATGGATATTGTATTTTAAGTTTTGTTTGTTGGCTGTGCATTCTGAGTAATATATGTGGATGGAAATTGTTTTTCTGTGCTGTGTATTGTAATATTGTGATTTCTTTCTGTACTGCAAGTTGCTCTAAGGGGAAATTTAAAATTATGTTGATGACTGATTTGAAAAATGTCAAGAATTTTAATGATGCTGTCTGCAGTTATTGCTTTTCTATGTATTTCGAATGTATGTTTGTCGTTAGTTTTATCAATTTGCAAGTCAAGAAAATTTATAGAGTTACTGGTTTCAGTTTATAAGCTCGAGTTTGTTTTTGGATGTAAGTTGTTAAATTTATGGTGTATTTCTTGGATGTCAGCATTGTTACTATTTATTATCAGTAGGGTATCGTCTACATATCTGTAATAACAAATAATTTTTCAGTTAGTTATCTATTTGAACTAAATACTTTTTTTCTAATGTATTTATGAATATTTTTGTAATCTTTCCTGTTACAAAGTTGCCCATTGCAACCCCATCTCTTTGTGTGCAAAATTTCTTATTAAATCTAAAATAATTTTGAGAGAGCATAAGCTTTGTGAGGCCTATGAATTCATGGGTTGCTATTGTGGATATTTTTCTACACCGAGGAATGGTGCTTTTTGTAATACTTCTCGTTTCGGCAACTGGTATATTGGTGTATAGGTTTGCAATAGCGAATGAGGTCAGTTCGCAGTTAGTGAGATTTCTATGTCTTTGATGGTGTGAACTAAAGTTCATGAGTTTTTTTGCTGTGTGTTTTTTGTTGTATGTATATACGTTAGTTAACAATTCAGTTTTTTACTTAAAAGGTAGTTTGGGCTATCTCTACAGTTTATAATTGAATGACCAGGGATTCATGGCATTGTATATTTTCCGTTCTTGATCTGTGAAAATTACAATTTTCATGACCTTTTTAGTGTGGGTGACGAACGTGTTGGTAGTGTTATGTTGTATTAGTGTAATGTTATTCTCTTGGAATAAATTAATTGCAATATCTACATAGTTATCCATTTGATAACAACTAAACTATTTCCTTTATGAGATTTCGCTGCTATTGCACCTTGAGCGGTTAATTTATCATTTATGCTGCTGAGGGTATGACGTTCTGTCTGTCTGTTACAAATATTTCTGTGTTACGATTCTATTTCTACAATTTTCGTCACTTTTGCTGTTAGTTCATTTTGTTTTATTTCAGGTAGGTAAGCCATATCGATGGCAGCTATTTCTGTTGCTATTAGTTGTTTAATTGATGTGCTATCTAACTGTGGTTCCAGGTTATTTTTAGGCCTTTATTGAGTAAGTCAATTCCTTCTTACTTAAAATCGGTCTTTATTACGTTTTGTACACATGTATAGAACTGGAAACGTGATGTAATTTGCTGTTCAGGTGGTTGTCAAAAGTATTTGAAGTGTGTTAACTTTTTTTTCATTTCCGTGGTTGGTGTTTTAACCAACTACCTTAATCATAGTTATTTAGCAATGTATTTATCTGGTTCAAGACTTTTTTTTCTAAAATACTGTTCACACGTAATTTTCTCGATCAGGGTTTGAGCAAAGAGAATCTTTGGAGTAGTGCTCACGCATAAAAATACGCTTTGAAACTGGTGTACCGATTGTTTCTATACGTTATTAGTACTAACTGCATTTATAATAATGTGTGGTGTGAGTTAACGAGCATTTTGCTCTCATTTAAATATATGACTGAAAGAGTCATCCTTCAGGCATTGTGAAACGAACCCTGTCGTCCAAGACTGTGTGCCACAAAGAGTGCAGATTCGCCACGAGATGAGGAAACTCACAGGCGTGTATTGTGCTGAATGAGGTCTAAGCGCTGCGGTGTGCGAGTGAGACAGACGAGAACCTACATCATAGGGAAATCCAGTAGAGGGCGTTTGCGGCCAAGGAGACATAGCAGTGTTAAATATGGCGGACCTATGATCGGCCATAAAGGGAAACATTTATGAAAATTGTTTAATTCTGTAGTAATTCAGGGAATGAAACCACAGTAATTTTAATCTAGCATCCTTCACGAATTTTCATGGTGATCCCAATAAAACTTGAATATTGATCATATCTATAGTAGTTTAGGGTTTACTGTCAAAGCGAAATTAACAAGTTTTGTAACAAAGATCTGAATGCTAAAATCTGAACACTTTGGTCGATCTTAACGATCGACATTTCATATAAAAGGGTATCATTAAAATTACAAATGATGTCAATATTAACTCCATAAATTTATTTGTTTAAAAGATATAGTAAATTTAAATTATCAGCATTTTCAGTTAAGCATCAGATCATCATTTCCTCCACACAAAAGACGTTGAACGATGGCAGCATGACACCTTGTTGATTCATTTTTTTGTAAAGTTTAGTGCATAATAGTTACTTTTGTTCCTTATTTATTTGTCAGAAAGCACATTGGTGCAAGGCTACTGGCCGTGGCATTCAAAGCTAAGAAGGAAATTGTGTTGGTTTTATGTAAAAGAATTTAACGTTTATGTTTTGATGGATATTATTGTTACTGTACGTGAAAGTGGTCAAGCTTTGATTATTTAAATATGTTAAAATATAAAATAATGTAGAATAAGCTGTAGCCAAACAGATGAACGGCTTCAGGAAAGGAAACTACGCTACTGAGTTGAGCGAAGATGTTCGGTGCGCGGGAAACGCGGCCTGGGACGGGCAGAGAGGCAGTGCTGGTGGAGACGCGAAAGCGGACGGTCGGTCTTTAGGTAGCTAGGAAGTGAAACGACTTAGAAAATTTCGTATTGTGTGGTATCGCGGGGCTTAGTCTGTGAGCGGTGAGCAGCCGCGCGCCTGGTGTGAACTCTAACTTTTCGCGAAGATAACGAGGTGGACTATTAGACTTTTATTTCGCGATGAGATTGTGAATGATCGAACTGTGTCAAATGGATACGCTCTCGAGTGTAGTAGTTATTCTGAATACGACCACTTTCGCTATTAGTTTGATTTCAGAATAAACATTATTCTAACCAAATCGCAACTGTGTGGCCTACATCATTTATGGGTCGTTTATTTAGTTCCCCATATTATTATTACTGTTATTATAGGCCTACGTAATATTAACTTTGTATTTTGCAAACTTGCCATCAGCCCGACAATTTAACCAAAGGGTCGCAAGTGTCTAATTTAGGGCGTGTAATGCGACTCGTGCGGTTCAACCCCTAGACGAGTTTGAGCCAAGACATTTGGACGAAGAGGAACCTCATGTGAGCCCGAACATCTTTGGGGTGTTAGCTCGCAGTGGGAGCCGCGAAGCATCCTTGCTGCTTGCTAAGTGTTAGGTTGTGCTGTCGGTGCTGACGTTGCAAGTGCCGACATAACAGTTTCACAAGCACTGGAGCATAACACTTCACTGTCACTGACAATATGATCACCACCACAGCTCAGTCTCTCAGACGCAAAAATTACTTCCAAAATACGGTTCACCTACTTGCGCTGCAGATCAATGGGTAAAATCAAACCAAGATATTTTTGCTTTTCTATGCTAGCTAATCACTTACTAACCGAGGTGTGTGTCATAGATGTGTGGGAGAGCCTGTGTGTTTACATCGTACTTCGGGCATCTTAAAATGATGTGTTCTGCCGGCCGGAGTGGCCGAGCGCTTCTAGGCGCTACAGTCTGGAGCCACGCGACCGCTCCGGTCGCAGGTTCGAATCCTGCTTCGGGCATGGATGTGTGTGATGTCCTTAGGTTAGTTAGGTTTAAGTAGTTCTAAGTTCTAGGGGACTGATGACCTCAGAAGTTAAGTCCCATAGTGCTCAGAGCCATTTGAACCATTTTTTTGAATGATGTGTTCTGGGGAATCAAAGTCTCGAAAATAAGATTTAATTTTGTCATTTCTGTATACGCTGCCAGTACTGCGTACCCGAACGTGGCCCATGACAAAGTAAACACGTCACGATTGTGATTTATACGAATCATTGTCAACCACTCCCCGCTGTTGGGGAAGATGTATGCCATTATCAAATAAAATGTTTCAAATGGCTCTGAGCACTATGGGACTTAACATCTGAGGTCATCAGTCCCCTAGACTTAGAACTACTTAAAGGACATCACACACATCCATGCCCGAGGCAGGAGCGTGCAGCAGCGAGGTTCCGGACTGAAGAGCCTAGAATCGCTCGGCCACAACGGCCGGCTATGCCATTATCCTACTCACCAGTTCTTCAGTTGATTTTTAATCATGATGAAACTTACACTTACGACTTTAAGTCGGTCATACTCACTCAAATTCTGTACAATTCAGCTCCGTGTCTCATTGATATATCCAACCTTCTATTAGAATAGTGCCGAACACTCTGGTCAACTTATGGAGAATTCTTCTTTGAAAACGCCTTAAGCTAATTCTGTATCGCTTGTAATCAAGATAGTGTGCCGAGATGCTGGCTTCATAGAAGATTATCTCAGACTATATCTTTTCCCAGCCTTGGTCTGTACGGCAGATTTCTTATAGAAACTTGGCTTTCTCACTTTGTTTATTTGTTTCAAACCGTTATTTAATCACACTCTTTTCGGTTAGTTCATGTTTGCTCCAAATATCCGGTTTTGACCTCGACTTTTCCATTATTTTTTTTCTCAGAAATGCAGGTCATGTGACGAAGGTCGCCCACCATGCAGTATGGTAGCCAGTCCATGTGGGGGGTCGCCAGGGACCCATGTGGTGGTAACCATCCCCCCCTCCCTGACAGTGCTGAAATCGCACTATTATTCATGCAAAAAAAAGGGTTACCCCAACAGACATGCTGTCCATTTGGAGAGTCATCAAGGACCTGCACAGTAGTAGTCCCTTTGATAATGCAGGTATCACACTACCGATGCACGAGATGTCACTCCAACACAGATGTCGAGGAGTAGGTGTCTATTTTATTTGGGGACACCGGGATTCCAGGAAGTTGTCATCAAACCAGGTGGCCAGTGCTTTGGCTGCGTGGTGCTCGCAGGGAAGGCCCTCTACCAGAGTGCGCGGCATCTTGGCCGATATCTCACACAGTAAAAAAAACGAAAGTTATTAGTTAATGGCGATAAGCCTCCAGCAGTCTCTCCAGAGAGATCTGAATACTTCAACGCAATTTCTTATGGCCTCAAAAATATCCTCGCCGTGGAAGGAAAGCAATACCAAGCGAACCCCTCATTCCCTTGTTTGCACATGGACTGATTCCGGGTCCTTTCTAACTACGTATATATTGAACCTGTGTTCTTCGTAGATAATATCGGAAACGTATTTGGAGAAATCTCTTCAGTTAGTAAACTACGGGGTTGTTCCGTCGTAATTAAAACAGTGACTCCTATCCAGACTGAAGTGTTGCTCTCTTGTAAAAAACATGACGCCATAACAGGTCATCAGAGCCTGAACGTGGTACAGGGTTTATCTTTTCACTTGGACTTAACACAGTAGACTGATGAATTACGCGAGAACCTAGAGAAGTGAGTGGTCCACTTTGTACGTTGTGTATATAAAATCCTATCAAGCAATAACGTTCCTGCCAAAACATCCATCCTCACTTTTGAGAGGTATTCGCTTCCTGTGAAAGTTAACGTTGTGGTCTACCGTTGAGATGTGATGCTATACTTCAAACCCCAATACAGTGCTTTTAGTGCCAACACTCCATGGATAAGTCTTCCCGTTATACAGACAACTCGGTAGGTGAAGATTGCGGTCGGCCGCTCCATGAAAATTCTCCAAGTGATCAGCAACTATTCTACGTCAGTGGCGGAGATAATTGGCCCCTCCATCTCTGAAGTGTGCTACCTTAATTGAGAAACGTAAAATTTAGGAACTGATCGCCTCTCATACTTGGAGCTCGTAAAAAGTACTATCACTTATTTCCCATCCCAGTGGCACCGAACTTTGCGTCTGCTGTGGCCAGGTCATTGGCAGTACCTCAAATACTTACTCCATTCATCCCCAAGATATCGAACTCTGGTAGTCGCGCACGTAAATTAGCCCATGGGAGACATAGAGTCCCCTCTTGTGCTTCCTACAACAACGTCTTTATCGACCTCGACTCCACCCAACCAGTCGAGAAATCTTCCTCTAGTGTCTACCAGTGAGAGGTCTCCCTTTAGGAAACCCTCTTCCCGGAAATATACATGCCAGCTATCTGACGCCAGCTAGTGTCTGAAAGAGTCACAGACTGCGGGTCCCAGGGCTGCCACTTCCTCTTCAGTCGCTATCCTCACTGCAGATAAGCACTCACAAGAGTCTTGATGCTCTTAACAAGTTAAGAAGATAAAGAAGAAATTTCGGTAGAAGACTATTCCAGTGACTCAATAGGCGTCAAATTCCTCACAAGCCTTCTGACTTGGACTTAGCCGATGTTTCATCCCCACCAGTAGCAAACAGTGATCCTGGGGCGTGATGTGTCCTCTTGGCCCCTCCACACCTAATATGGACTCCCTTAACGAGATAAACCAATGGAACTGCAATGCTTATTACTGTCACTTGCCAGAATGGCAACAAATAATGTTCTTTTGTTCCGTGATGTGTGCTGCGCTCCAAGAATAAAATTTTACTGATGACAATTTTCCAATCCTTCGAGGATACAGAGCCTTCTGTCTGAACCATACCGGTCCTGAGAGAGTTTCGGGAAGTGTCTGTACGTTGGTTCGCATAGATGTAGTCAATGGGAATATTCACCTCCGTACCACACTGGAAACGATGTCGGTGAAAGTGCGAAACGCCCAGCACTTTGCCATTTGCCTCCTTTGTTTACCCCTGGCCGGGCCACTGACATCCTTGATGTGATCACCTTAATCTCACAACTCTGTCCCCCCTCCCCTTCTTCCTGTTTGGGGATTTCATCACACACCGCTCCCTGTGGAGGAGTACCACGTCTTCTGTTATTGGCCTTGTGGTTGATCAACTTCTTTGTCTTTTTCTGAATAACAGTACCCATTCACAATCAGTGCTGCCCACAGCACATTTTCGGCTATCGATTTTAATGATCTCTGAGACATGGAAGTCAGGGAGAGGCAGGATAAGGCAACGATTGTGGATGGGGCCGTAATCAGCTACCGTTGGCTACAGTAAACGCATACACTTTATTTGAGGAAATAATTTACAGCAATCAGTATAAATGAATTTACTACACTAGTAGTTGAAGGCCTTACTAAGAAAAAATTCAAAATTATTTGTCGGTTGAAGGCCACAAGCAATGTTACACACAATCAACAGCTGAAGGCCTGATTAAGAAAGAATTCAAAATTATTTGTCGCCTGAAGGCCACAAGCAGTTTCGGAAATACTCAACGGTTGAAAGCCTGGATTACAACTGAGGACGGCAATTGCACGTTAAAATACTAAAACCTTTTTTAAACAATCTTAACAAACTGTAACAAGCTATAGTGATGGCTGAAGGCCTTATCAAGACAGAAATGAAAATTATTTGTCAGCTGAAAACCACAAGCAATGTTACAAACAATTAACGGCTGAAGGCTTGAATTACAAGTGAGGATGGAAATTATACGTTAAAACTTTAAAGTAAATTCCAAACAATTATGACAACTTGACCAAATAAGACGGAGTGATCCACAGACAGTGCTCCACGGCTCGACCTGAGGAAGGTCACTACAGCCATGCAAGCGGTGAGACTGGCAGCCAAGAGTAATGTTCACTTAAGGAGGGCAGGTTTAAACGCCGATCAACCCTCTTACCAAATCCACGTAACACCAGATAATCAGTACAACGATGGAATAATTCAGGTGAGGGTGAAGTGGCACATAACACTGCGTCTCCAGAATCCGGTGTTTAAAACACCAAAAGGCAGAAGGAACCGCTAGAACCAAGGTAGACAAGGAAAACAATTATACATCGCTACTGGATAAGGTTCACTCAACTTCAAACATCCTGGGTTCGGTCGTCAGCTACAGCCCCTCGATCAGATAGTGCCTGCTCGCTGCCAGCGGTCCTGGCCTGCCCACGCGCTGCAGACCTCCTCGCTGCTCCGTCCGAAGCCGAACTGCCCGACACACATGACGACCCATAAATACAAGCGGTGGCACCAAGGATAGTACCACAGTACTGGCTATCGATAACGGCTGCTGCTGCCACTCGCGGACAAACAATACTAGCAAACTCAGTGGCGCCAGTAACACAAGAAGGAAACGAGATGCCACTAGCGCTATTACAAGACGCCAAGTTATGAACAGATGGACGCGAGCCGCACACGGCTCAACCTCCCGCCCTTAAGCATCAGCCGTGTGGAGGGGGGCGGGGGGGGGGGGGTAGTAGCCTAACCAAACTTAACTTGACTAACATGGACCCGGTATTGCTTACCGGTGTGATTGTCATTAGCCAGAAGATTAACTGTGCCCAAAATACGCATAGTAGTACAGGGACCCAGGAAACGGGGAGTGAATTTAACAAGGTTTCCAACACGTACCTCCCTCCTGGGAAAATTACGGACATACACCTGGTCTCCTGGCTTACCCCTAAAGACCCATCGTTTACGGTTATAGCGCTAAGCTTGTTTGTTGTGGGCCCTAAGAATATTGCTCCTGGGACGATTCCAGTTTTTTTTTTTTTTTTTTTTTGACGATCTGCGGGGTAATATTCACGGGAATTAAATCTTGAATTCCCCATAATTTCGAAAGGGGGGAATTAACAGGGTAAGCAAAGATCACGCAGACCAGAGTAGCCTTCAAAGCTAAGCTAAGGGAGACTAGAATCCAACTTTCTGGGCCTCTTCTGAGGGAAAATAATCAATGCGGATTTGAGATTACGATTGACCCTCTCCGCAAAGGAGCCTTGTGTGTAGTACGTCGTAATAGTTACGTGCTTGACACGGTTTTGAAAACAGAAGGCTTTGAAGGGAGCCGAAAGAAAGGCCGGCGTATTATCACTTAAGATTTGCTTAGGGGGTCCAAAAACACTAAAACCGTTAGTAGCAGCAGTCGCGTTACGACTCGAAAGAACCCAGGTAAACCTTGTAAACCTTGAAAACGCGTCAATAATAACCAGTACATACCGATGGCCTCTCTTGGTGCGAGGTAAGGTTCCCACATAATCGATGTAGAGTTTGAGCATTGGGCAGGATTCGTGCTCAGAACTCAAGAAACCCTGCTGAAGAGCGTTTTTAGGTTTGGCCACCCGACATAACCGTCACCGAGAAACCATATCTCTAACATCTCGGTCCATAGATGGCCAAGTCAGATATTCCTTAATTTTCTGCAAGGTCTTATAGGTTCCTAAGTGCCCGCCAATCAATGAATTGTGAAAGTAATGGAAAACGGGGCGGACCAGGGTGACTGGTAGACAGATTTTCAACATCTTGTCACGTCCCACCCTTTTACACAAAATGCTCTTCCTGATAACGTATCCATCCAAACGTTCCCCAGCCGATAGATGTTCCTTAACCGGTCCCCAAGTGGGGTCCTGATTCTGATGCTCGGCAACATCACCAAACAAATGAGGTATCTCGCATAAGACAACACAACTAAGAGCGCCTTCCTCCGTTTCTTGGACGCGCTCACTAGGTGGATGTTCAGTGAATGTACGGCTAAGGACGTATGCGAGCACATTCTCAGTCCCCTCGAACTGAAACGCTGAAATGCGTACTGCCCACCTGGCGATACAGCCAGTTTTACGCGGCTTGGGTAATACCTAGCTTAATGCTTGACTGTCGGTTTCTAGCTGAAACACTCTATGCTCAAGGTAAAAGAGATACTTCTCCAGCGCGAACAAGAGAGCCAATGCCTCACACTCGTAAACAGAATATTGGAGTTCGCCGCTGGTTAACCGACGAGACGTGTACGCTAATGGCTGCCTTTGACCCTCAAACTCCTGGAGGAGGACGGCGGAAATTCCCGCAACAGATGCGTCTGTTTGTACAATGAATTTTTTATTGAAAGCCAGCACTCCGAGAACCTGACGATCGTCTATAGCTGCCTTAATGTGCTCAAACGCGGCTTCTTGGTCAGGTCCCCATTCAAAACGCACTCCTTTCAGGCGCATTCCATTTAAAGGAGCCGCCAACTGAGCAAAATTAGGGACAAAACGCCTAAAATAATTCGCCATGCCTATGAACCTGGCGATCCCACGTTTATCAGTAGGCGGCGGGAGAGCTCCCAATACCTTAGTCTGCTCCTGGTCAGTGCGAATGCTCCGGCCTGATTCTAGGTGTGCCGGCCGGAGTGGCCGTGCGGTTGTAGGTGCTACAGTCCAGAGCCGAGCGACCGCTACGGTCGCAGGTTCGAATCCTGCCTCGGGCATGGATGTGTGTCCTTAGGTTAGTTAGGTTTAATTAGTTCTAAGTTCTAGGCGACTGATGACCTCAGAAATTAAGTCGCATTGTGCTCAGAGCCATTTGAACCATTTTTGATACTAGGTGACCTAAGAAAGATACCTGCTGCCTGGCTAATGTCAACTTACTGGGCTTATCAGTTGAACTGGCTTCCTCCAATCTAGCAAAACTTGCTGAATGTGATCCAAAATGCTCCTGGAACGAACAGCTATAAATTACTAAGCCGTACAAATAATTATAAAAACAGACTAATTTCAAGTCCCCAAGAATATTATCCAGCAAACGAGTAAGAATGGCTCCGCCAGTGACCAAACCAAAGGGAACCCTGTTAAACTCAAACAGATTTCAATAAGTACAAAATGCAGTAACGTGCTTACAATCTTTGTCTAAGGGAATCTGATAATAGGCTTGATTTAAATCGAACACAGAAAACCAATGAGCGCTGGTGAACCAAGTAAAAGAGTTATGAAGATAAGGTAGAGGAACTGATACGTGGACAACCTTGGTGCTCAGGCGCCGATAGTCAACAACAGGCCTAAAATCCCGCCCCTGATCCTTAGGAACAAGGAAGGAAGATGGGGGAGGCATAAGCAGGTGTAGAAGGCCTAATAACTCTTTGGTCAAGTATTTTAGGTATCTTTGCTCTTAGTATCTTCATCTTAGTCAATGACAGACGATATGGGGACTGCCTGTCTGGAATATCGTCAGACAGACGAATATGGTAGTTAAGAACATTAGTAACCCACAGTCTATTACAGAGAAGATCAGGGAACCTCCGCAACAAATCGCCTAATTCAGAGGCCTGCTGTGACGGCAGATGGGTGAGATCAAACTAATTAACATTAGTATCAACAGCCAGCATACCGGCGTTTCGAAGCACCGTACATTTAGCACATTCACAAAACCCAAACTACTGAGCAGAAGCGAACTTAAAGAAGAAGGTGTGCCCAGAATAATCAAAAACAAGACCGGTTTTATGAATAAAATGACACCCCAAAATCAAATCAACCGGGAGCTTCTTAACCAAGGCCAAAGACAGGTGCCAGGAGAAATCCCCAACCGAGATACTTCCTCGAACCCAACCATACAGAGGCAACATTTGGCCATTGGCAACCCGACATCTCTGCACCGGGAAGAGACCGACAGAAGCCTCGTAAGATGACCAAATTCAAGGAACCCTACCAAGCTCAACAACGAAAATGAGCTACCAGAATCCAAAAGGGCACAAATATGTTCGCCACCTACTCGAGAACAAATATAAGGCAAAGGCGGTGATCGGGTGGCGACATGGGTACGCCATTGTTTAAAGATTCGATCCTGAAGTCGCTGCCCAGCCCGGCATTACTTATTGGCTCTGGGTGCACGCAGTTGAACGCAAGAACGGACTAAATGACCTATCTGACTACTCCTGAAACAACGCCGCGGTTCCCTTTTAGCAGCTTCAGCCGAAGTAGGTAATTCGGAGTTTTCCTTGACAATGCCCACGGGCTGAACCTTAACCTAAGGGGATGCATCGTCCGCGAGCGGTAACGCAGATATCGCTACAACGGCGGCACGAAGTTCTTCCCAGCTTGAAGGACGATCTCGAAAAACAAAGTGCGGCTTATCCGCCATCCCCATTCCCCTCAGGACAATAGAAACCACATCCCGTTCTGGCAAATCGACCAAGGCCAAGCAGCGCACCGAGCGAGGTGGCGCAGTGGTTAGCACACTGGACTCGCATTCGGGAGGACGACGGTTCAAACCCGTCTCCGGCCATCCTGATTTAGGTTTTCCGTGATTTCCCTAAATCGCTGCAGGCAAATGCCGGGATGGTTCCTTTGAAAGGGCACGGCCGATTTCCTTCCCCATCCTTCCCTCGCCCGAGCTTGCGCTCCGTCTCTAATGACCTCGTTGTCGACGGGACGTTAAACACTAATCTCCTCCTCCTCCCTAAGGCCAAGCAGGCTGTCTTAACTCTGTCCACATATTGATGTAACTCCTCTTTATCTTGTTGCATCTGCCAAATATAGCGACACTCGAGCTGTTTGCGAACTCCCATGGTCAATCTTTCGTTAGTTACAAGCTCCCTCAATTGTTGCGAAAAAACCCATCTGTCATGACCCGGGATACGAGGGTCCTCAATTCGCCTCTAGCTAATGGATACAATAGCGACAAAACTACTTGATGCGAAATGCCAAAGGCAGCAGCGTGTTGCTCAAGGTGAACTAACAACCATAATAAGCTTTCAATTTGCTCGAGTCGATCTATAACTAATTCTGTGATGCCTCGAAGGAGGAGCACTAAAGGATTAGGCAATTTAGCAAACACTGCGTCTAAGTTATCGGAAGACACAAGAGCATCACTCCCGGGTTGGCTCACGTGCCCCCATGGAGATAGCAAGTCCCGCTCCTCAGTCCGTTTCCCACCAAGTTCTAAACATGTAAGCTTAAACTGCAATCTTTAACCAAGGATCCCAACTAGGCTGTTAATTTCTTATGACGGTCCTCCAACCTTAACCCCCCTAAACCCGCTGTCCGGTTGATTAAATGCATTAACTGTGCCTGCACCCTGTCCAACTGACTGCTACTAGGTTGAGTGCCCTCCAAAAAGCCTATGATGTCCTCAAGGCCCCTAATGGCCATAAACAAAAACTCAGTGGCTACTTCTGTCTCATCCACAACATCCAGCTTGACGTCAACAGGCTGAAGAACGGTAGCACGCAAACGGGCTGCTAAGTACGGGACACTACCCTCAATAGGCTGGTGCCTTATCGCCAGCTCATAAATGAGGTAGTCCCTCCTCAACAGGCCGATCCCGGGGCACTGCCTGACTGCCATCATAACTGACCACCTAAAACAACCAAATACCCAAAACAAATACCGTGTAATACTGACAGAATTACAATTGAACCAACGGTTATTAAAATGGCAATATCACAATCGTAACCGCGCCTTGCTACCAGTTGAGACCTGGTAGTCAGGGAGAGGCACGATAAGGCAACGATTGTGGATGGGACCATAAACAGCTACCGGTGGCAACAGTAAACACATACACTTTATTTGAGGAATCAATTTTCAACAATCATTTTAAATGAATTTACTACACTGACGGCTGAAGGCCTGATTAAGAAAGAATTCAAAATTATTCGTCAGCTGAAGGCCACAAGCAATTTTAGAATACTCAACGGCTGGAAGACTGGATTACAAGTGAGAACGGAAATTACACGTTAAAATACACTCCTGGAAATTGAAATAAGAACACCGTGAATTCATTGTCCCAGAAAGGGGAAACTTTATTGACACATTCCTGGGGTCAGATACATCACATGATCACACTGACAGAACCACAGGCACATAGACACAGGCAACAGAGCATGCACAATGTCGGCACTAGTACAGTGTATATCCACCTTTCGCAGCAATGCAGGCTGCTATTCTCCCATGGAGACGATCGTAGAGATGCTGGATGTAGTCCTGTGGAACGGCTTGCCATGCCATTTCCACCTGGCGCCTCAGTTGGACCAGCGTTTGTGCTGGACGTGCAGACCGCGTGAGACGACGCTTCATCCAGTCCCAAACATGCTCAATGGGGGACACATCCGGAGATCTTGCTGGCCATGGTAGTTGACTTACACCTTCTAGAGCACGTTGGGTGGCACGGGATACATGCGGACGTGCATTGTCCTGTTGGAACAGCAAGTTCCCTTGCCGGTCTAGGAATAGTAGAACGATGGGTTCGATGACGGTTTGGATGTACCGTGCACTATTCAGTGTCCCCTCGACGATCACCAGTGGTGTACGGCCAGTGTAGGAGATCGCTCCCCACACCATGATGCCGGGTGTTGGCCCTGTGTGCCTCGGTCGTATGCAGTCCTGATTGTGGCGCTCACCTGCACGGCGCCAAACACGCATACGACCATCATTGGCACCAAGGCAGAAGCGACTCTCATCGCTGAAGACGACACGTCTCCATTCGTCTCTCCATTCACGCCTGTCGCGACACCACTGGAGGCGGGCTGCACGATGTTGGGGCGTGAGCGGAAGACGGCCTAACGGTGTGCGGGACCGTAGCCCAGCTTCATGGAGACGGTTGCGAATGGTCCTCGCCGATACCCCAGGAGCAACAGTGTCCCTAATTTGCTGGGAAGTGGCGGTGCGGTCCCCTACGGCACTGCGTAGGATCCTACGGTCTTGGCGTGCATCCGTGCGTCGCTGCGGTCCGGTCCCAGGTCGACGGGCACGTGCACCTTCCGCCGACTACTGGCGGCAACATCGATGTACTGTGGAGACCTCACGCCCCACGTGTTGAGCAATTCGGCGGTACGTCCACCCGGCCTCCCGCATGCCCACTATATGCCCTCGCTCAAAGTCCGTCAACTGCACATACGGTTCACGTCCACGCTGTCGCGGCATGCTACCAGTGTTAAAGACTGCGATGGAGCTCCGTATGCCACGGCAAACTGCCTGACACTGACGGCGGCGGTGCACAAATGCTGCGCAGCTAGCGCCATTCGACGGCCAACACCGCGGTTCCTGGTGTGTCCGCTGTGCCGTGCGTGCGATCATTGCTTGTACAGCCCTCTCGCAGTGTCCGGAGCAAGTATGGTGGGTCTGACACACCGGTGTCAATGTGTTCTTTTTTCCATTTCCAGGAGTGTACTAAAAACTTTTTTAAACAATCTTAACAAACTGTAACAAGCTATAATGATGGTTCAAATGGCTCTGAGCACTATGGGACTCAACTGCTGAGGTCATTAGTCCCCTAGAACTTAGAACTAGTTAAACCTAACTAACCTAAGGACATCACAAACATCCATGCCCGAGGCAGGATTCGAACCTGCGACCGTAGCGGTCTTGCGGTTCCAGACTGCAGCGCCTTTAACCGCACGGCCACTTCGGCCGGCTTATAATGATGGCTGAAGGCCTTATTAAGACAAAATTGAAAATTATTTGTCAGCTGAAAACCACAAGCAATGTTACAAACAATTAACAGCTGAAGGCCTGAATTAAAAATGAGGATGGCAATTACATGTTAAAACTTAAAAGGAAATTTTAAACAATTATGACAACTTGACCAAGTAAGACGGAGTGATCCACAGACAGTCCTCCACGGCTCGACCTGAGGAAGGTCACTACAGCCATGCAAGCGGTGAGACTGGCAGCCAAGAGTAATGTTCACCTAAGGAGGGCAACTCAAACTAGAGACGGTTTAAACGCCGATCAACCCTCTTACCAAATCCACGTAACGCCAGATAATCAGTACAACGATGGAATAATTCAGGTGAGGGTGAAGTGACAGATAACACTGCGTCTCCAGAATCCGGTGTTTAAAACACCAAAAGGCAGAAGGAACCGCTAGAACCAAGGTAGACAAGGAAAACAATTATACATCGCTACTGGATAAGGTTCACTCAACTTCAAACATCCTGGGTTCGGTCGTCAGCTACAGCCCCTCGATCAGATAGTGCCTGCTCGCCGCCAGAGGTCCTGGCCTGCCCCCGCGCTGCAGACCTCCTCGCTGCTCCATCCGAAGCCGAACTGTCCGACACACATGACGACCCATAAATACAAGCGGTGGCACCAAAGATAGTACCACAGTACTGGCTATCGATAACCGCTGCTGCTGCCACTCGCGGACAAACAATACTAGCAAACTCAGTGGCGCCATTAACACAAGAAGGAAACGAGACGCCACTAGCGCTATTACAAGACGCCAAGTTATGAACAGCAAGAACGCGAGTCGCACACGACTCAATCTCTTCGTTTAATTTCGTGAGTTCGCTACAGTCATCGCTATATGGCGATCTTCGTGACAGCGATCACTTTTCAATGATTCTATTATTTCTTTTTAACGAACCGATGGACCATTTGCCGCATTCGGCTCTCTTAACGGCGAACTGGTAGCTGCACACTTTTGTTCTTTCTCTATCAAATTGTATTGACTATCTACAACATTGCTGGAGACGTCTCCGCTGTGATCACACGCGCTGCTGGAACTGCTAATTCAGAACCACTGAAGGCTCCTGCTACATCTCAAGTGATATTCTTTGCAGACTGTCCTCATCACTTTTAAGTGGCTCAGTGCAATGTTTGCACCTAATTAAAAGCTGTAAGAAGGAATGCTGGTAGTTCTATGTCCCTTCCTTGGGGACATGTGCCGTTTCATATCAAGTGTGGACCAAGTTCCATAGGTTAATGGGTCGCCAAAGGTCAACAACTTTTCCGGGTCTCCTCCTTTGTGGCGATACTTCTACCAACGCGTTAGTTCTTGATAACAGCTTGCAGCCCTGATATGGACAACGCCAGCATATTTTTCTTACCTGGATACCTTCTGAATGTATAAAAGACAAGTTAAAGACACCCTCATGTCCTTTACTTCTCATAATCACGAATTCTGTATCGAAATTTTCACTGACTGGGAACTCTTTTGTGTCATGATGCGGCCTCTGGCCCTGACAAAATTCATAACCAGATGTTACAACATCTGAATGTGACTCACAGTTTCCATCTACTTAGGGTTTTCAATCGTATTTGGCTAGAAGATATTTTCCCTTTGAAAAGGAGAGATCATGCCATCTCAGTGCTGATGCCCGGAAAGAATCCAGTATTCAGTTACCAACCAAATAGCTCTGAAAACTGCTGGAAAGGATGGTAGCCCAAATATTAAGCTTATTTCTTGAATCATCGGGTCCTTTGTCAGGTTATCTGTTTGGTTTCCAGAAGGTCCAATACACAACTGATCATCTGGTTAAGTTCGAAACAGCAACCTGATAGCCATTACCTAAACGCCAACAACTCACCGTAGTCCTTCTGACCCCAAATAAGGCATATGATACCGGTTAACACCATCACATTTTACTTAACCTCCAGGAATGGGCTTTCAAAGCTCTCTACCGCTTTTTATTCGTTAGTTTTTATCTCTAAACATCAATGGGTTAGTGACCCAGAGGTCACAGATCAGGGGTTACCCCGACGCTGTATATAGACGACTTTTGCATTTGTTAATGCTTCTGTCTGTAGCCCAGGCTAAATATCAGCTACAAGAAGTCATTCGGAGGACCTCTGGTTGGATTCTTGGCCAACGATTCTAATTTTCTCCTGTGAAAACGCGGTCATACATTTCTGCTGTCGTACAAAAGTTCATCCCGACCTAGAACTCTTTTTAGGTACCAAACGCTTGGACGTTGTTACGTAATATCGATTTCTGGGCCTCCTCTTTCATAAGAAGCTTGCAGCCCTGATATGGACAACGCCAGCATATTTTTCTTACCTGGATACCTTCTGAATGTATAAAAGACAAGTTAAAGACACCCTCATGTCCTTTACTTCTCATAATCACGAATTCTGTATCGAAATTTTCACTGACTGGGAACTCTTTTGTGTCATGATGCGGCCTCTGGCCCTGAAAAAATTCATAACCAGATGTTACAACGTAAGACTAGCTCCATGCAAAAACGTAACGCTCTCTGCTCCCTCGACCACGCCCCTTGGGGCGCGGATTACGTTACTCTACTCCAAATTTACTGAGACGTGGTCCCACTTGGACTATGGTTGCTAGTATTAGGGTTCAGTGTCACATTTGTCATTGCAATTATTGGACCCAGTATGCCATCGTGGACTGCTGCTGACATATTTTGGAGTAGATGTGTCTACAGTCTCCTCGCCGAAGTCATAATCTTACCTCTGAGTTCCGAAGGTACCAACTTTTGCTCACTTACAAAGTCTGTATATGACCATTACCTAATCATTTACCTTACCAAATTCTTTTTACATTCAGGGGTTGTCGATCCTCTTTAGGTGGGTTTACCAGTTGGAAAGTGTCTCAAGTCCCCCCCCCCCCCCACCTCTCAGGACGTCACTTACCTCTTTAACAGTATATAATACCCATCTGTTCCCGTGCACTCCTTCTTGATTGATATCCAGGCCACGAATTATGTCTGTTTTATTACAAGGACCTGAGAGTCTCTGTCGCCCCCATGTCCTTTTGGTTGGCGTGCGCCTCCCGGTTCTTCAGGAGTATCAGGATATTAATGTCATTTACTCTGGCGCATCTTAAACCATGAATAATACCGGATGTGCTCTTACATCTCCCGCCACTCAGGAACAACTTTCGTTGTGAGGAACATGTAGCATTTTTACAGTGGCCCCAATAGCAGTTAACAGAGCCCTACATATTCTGAAACACGCATCTCTCAACCGCCGTGTAATATGTAGTGACACGATCAGCAGTCTCCGGGCTATGAATGAATGTTACTTTGGTCACCCTGTGATATCTGCTGTTCACAAACATCGCCAATACTTTAGCATTACACACTCAGTTTTCTAGCCTTGGGTCCGAAGTCAGGTGCGTATACCAGGGAACGAACTGACCGACTGCTTGGTAAAAGAAGCGATCGCTTATCCAACATTCACTTTGACGATCCAGGGTATGAATTTAGAGATGAAAATAAGGCTTCTACTAACTCAGAGATGGAATATCTGATTAAAGGCCGCACTATCAAGGAGACTGGCTGCATGGCGTTTCTTATTCTGTTCCACCATCCTAAGTCACCTCTATTCTGTTCCACCGTCCTAAGTCACCTCTACATCGGCCATTCCACATTAACACATAGTTTTATCTTATTTGATGAGGAACCCCCAAGTTATGGTTTCAGAGTCTTAGATAGCTGCTCACATCCTGATGGAATGCCCTCATCCTTGTGGCTCTCTAAGCCAAGCATGGTCTTCCCAATTCTTTGCCCCTAATTTTGGTGCACAGACAGTTGAATTGGTTCTTAGTTTGCTCAGTGAAGTGGTTTTTACTGTCGGATCTAAGGTTTCAAATTGCTTTCAGAGTGGGGGCTCATTGATTGGCATTGGAGTGCCTCCCACCGTATGCAGGACTCAGTGGATCCTCGACACTTCAGCGCACTGGACTGGCACTCGGCAGGACGACGGTTCAAATCCCCGTTTAGCCATACGGATTTAGACATTCCGTGATTTCCCTAAATCTCTTCACACAAATTTCAGGACGGTTCCTCTGAAAGGGCACGGCCTATTTTCTTCCCCTTCTTCAATATTTGTTTCTAGTGACCTCGTTGTCGACAGGACGTTAAACACTAATTTTCATTTTTTGTTCTGTTCTTTAATAAATTCTGCATGCTGTTAGTCCTTTTTCTGCCACATATTATTTTATTTTTAGGAGTGCCTCTTCTTACAGCTCTCTGGTTAATGCTACACCTTAAGGATTTCTTATCTATACTGCTATATAAAGACAAGTTGTTTAACGTTGTTACCAAAAATCTCGCCGGCCGCGGTGGCCGTGCGGTTCTAGGCGCTGCAGTCCGGAATCGCGGGACTGCTACGGTCGCAGGTTCGAATCCTGCCACGGGCATGGATGTGTGTGATGTCCTTAGGTTAGTTAGGTTTAAGTAGTTCTAAGTTCTAGGGGACTGATGACCTAAGATGTTAAGTCCCATAGTGCTCAGAGCCATTTGAACCATTTTAACCAAAAATCTCGAAAAGTTGTTGAGCAATTTACTTCAGATTTTTACACGGTACTCTAATAAACGTTCGGGCGGACATAAGCTACATATTTTTAAAATATGTATGGTATGTATGTATTACATGTGGGTGAAGCCTTGTTTGGAAAAATCTTGAAAAGTTCTTAACTGATTTACTTCAAATTTTTACACAATATTCTAATAAACTTTATGACGAACATAGATCAACCATTTTTAAAGTATATATGGTATATAAATATATATGTACTATATAAAGGGAGAAAGCAAAAATTTCGAAAGTCTCTTGGCAGACTTACTTCAAATTTTTACTTCATAGGCTTACTCTAATAAACATTCAGACGGACGTAACTGTATACATTTTTAATAACATTATATAAGTTTTCTATTAAAAGCGACTGCGAGGAAAAAAAACAAAGCTGCACATAGTTGTGTATATAATTAACAGAAAACAGGAAAGTTCTATTTGTGGCTTATCGGCTTATGATTAGAATACAACTACGGAATCTGAATAGTCTGAAACTTTTTAATCCTGTTCGTCGCAGATAAAGATTATGCGAAATATTGTCATTGAAGATACCATCTTCACAGATCCAACAGCAGGAAAGATAGCTCATACCCTGTACACAAAAGATCCCAGCAAATTTACCCACTCATTTTAAGCGAATTTAATTACCAATCAAGGTTTCGTTGCCACTAACAATGAAGAAGGCCCAAGGTCAGATAGAGGGGGGAAGAGATGGGTAGAGATGGCGTGGGAGGTAATGGACATAGACATGGGGGAAGGAGGAGGTTGAGAGGTGGGAAGGAGAATGTGGAGAGAGAAAGGGGGAGGAGAAGATGGGCAGAGAGAGGTGGGAGAAGGAGATTAACACGTACATCTAATTCCCATACATATTTAGCAGCTGTGAAGCATTGCCAGATTCGCTAGGCCTTGATACTAGCAAATGACGAAAGGGCAATTTTTATGCTTCCTCCGAGAGATTGAGTACTATACCCATCTACAGTATTTTGTCTTTATCGGGTCTATGGTGGGGCGATTGTGAGAGGGACGCACCACGCCGCATGCCCCTGCTTCAGATCGACGGAGTGTCAGACATGGGGGAGATGAGCCCCACGGGAAACGGAGGACGTGGTCCTCCTCTGGTCTCTCACCCGCGGATCGTTCCATCCATAAAATTTTACCTCACACGTCACCAATATTGCTCTCAGTGTATCCTGCATACCACCACAATCCGATCAAATTGCTGCCAGATGTCACTCATTCTCGGTGGACTACCTCATGAAAGACAGAGTGATTACGTCACTGTTTATTCTCTTAACCTGCAACCAGTCTTGAGTGCTCTAAAGAGTTCAGATTTTTATCTAGATTTACTACCATGTACTGTAATGCTCAAAATTATCCGAACGATCTGATCTGTGTTCGATCTCCATTCAGCCCACACAGCGTAACTTTGTTGCAGGTCCTCTAATATCTTTTCAGTACAGTTGACTGACTGCACAAAATGTTTACCGCAAGTGACCACTAGAGAACATTGTTCTTTACGGCCGTCATTCCAGATGTAATTAATACCATAATATTCCAAATATCAGGAGATACGTTATTAGAGATGAGATGGACTTTAACACTTGCAATCTCAAACTTGTTATACTAAGTGACATTTCAAAAACTTAGCACTCACATTAATATGGGAGACAACTAATACCCATAACTGTATCACATAAATCATTCCGTAGGCTAATCTTTAGTTAAAACTAGATATTTTGTGAATATGGGAAATTTCAGGAATGTCTGGATTCCCAAAGTTCTAATTCGGACTATTCTTGCTCTCTAAAATGTTTTCCAACACATTGCTCTCTGAGGTTTTGAACTGACCATTTAGAAAAACCGTCATTAAACGCATCAAGCACTCTATGGAAACCTCAATGTCAATAGCGTATCACTAGTGCAACGTAACAAGCCATTTTAGTGAGGAAAAACAGCCGGTCATGTCGTGAAAGCAAAACTCGTCACAGCAGCTTGTATGGCGAGGTGAGAGCTGGCCTCAAAGGGGATACAACAGGACAAAAGCTCAGTGCAGACATCTTTTCAGGAAATTAAGAATACTTTCTCTGCCATCAATCAATATATTTAAATGTGTACTCTTAACCAAAGTAAGCATAAGCAGTCTCCACACAAATTCTGTGTATAAAAACTATAACACAAGGAACAGGAAAGATCTCCACATTGAACAAATAAAAAGAGCACTAACGCAGAAGGTAGCTACTCAAACTGGTGGCCATAATGTGCATTTCGTGCAACTGTTTCAGCGTTATGATCGGCCTCATCTTAATATGGCTGTTGGGCATGTTAACATGGGGCTGGAGGAAGTACTTACGTCAGACGACATGGGTCACATTGCAGTGGTGCCAGTTGGGTCTATCAGTATACCAGGTCTCACTAGGCATGGGAGTGGGAGACTTGCAAACCTTATAGGTGACAGTGTAGTGGGTGGTGGTGGGATCACTCATGGAAAAATTCCTGTAGTAGTTTGTGTTAGAGCACCACCTTTTTTAGATTGAAATCAGCTTATAGGTATACCTGCTTAAAGGAAGTAACTAAGGAGTCATCTTAAGAGGAGGTCAGGTATCCGAGTAGTGAAGGAATTAGCTTATTTCATCAAAATATAAGAGATATTAGAGATAAAGTTTGTGAACTGCTTATAGATGTTGACTCTGACATTATTGGTATATCGGAACACCATTTAAATAATTTGACAATTCAGAGGGTTCCATACCATGATACAGATTAGCTGGCTGTTTTGTAAGGAGTTCCTTGCAGAGTGTGGGGGTGGAGGTGTACGTGATAAACAGTATTCCGTTTGAGCCCATAGACGTATCACGGCACTGCACTGAACATGTATTTGAATGCTGTGTAGGGGCAGTTGAATTTAGTGAAACTAAACTTCTAATTGTTGTTGTTTGTAGGTCCCCTAACACTGACTTCAGAGAATTTCTGATAAAGCTACAGAGGGTTCTTAGTTCACTTTATAGGAAGTACCAAAAATTAGTTATATGTGGTGAATGCAATATTAATTATGCATATGATTGTGCAAGAAAAAGTATGTTGGTAGATCTCCTAAACTCACATGATCTGATGCAGGCTGTGTTTTTTCCTTATAGGGTGCAGGGTAAAACTACCACAGCCATAGAAAATATTTTTATTCATTCTTCATTAATAGATGGGCACTCTGTAGGTAAAAGGGTGAACGGCGTTTCAGACCATGATGCACTGATTTTAACACTAAAAGGCTATTGTACTCAAATAAATGTCACATATAACTATAAACTATGTAGGAAAGCTAATCCAACGCCACTAGAGAGTTTTTTAAACACTGTTAAGGAAGAAGAGTGGCAGGATGTTCATAGTGCTGAGAACATAGATGATAAATACAATGCTTTCCGTAACATATTTCTCGTGTTCTTTGAGGGTTGCTTTCAATTAAAACGTTCTAAACGAGGTACTAGCAGTAAAAGGCAGCCTGGGTGGCTGACTAGTGGGATAAGGATATCATGTAGAACAAAGCGAGAATTATATCAAAATGTTGTATTATATTGACGGAGAGGCTTCGTCCCCGCCGTGGTACACAACCCCACAACAGGCTACAGCAGTCCATTCACCCCACCGCCGACCCACACCGAACGCAGGGTTATCAAAATGTTAGAAGTAGTCACAATCAAGCTACAGTATCCCATTACAAACAGTATTGTAAGGTGCTTAAGAATATTATTTGGAAGGCAAAGAGTATGTGGTTCGCAAATAGAATAGCTAATTCACAGGATAAAATGAAAACCATGTGGTCAGTTGTGAAGGATGTGTCTGGTCAGCAGCACAAGGTCGAGGATATAAAGTCAGTTCGTAGTAAAAATATTTCTGTTACTGATAAGTCAGATATATGTACCGTATTTAAGAATCACTTTCTAAGCATTGCTGTTGAATTAAATAAAAATTTAGTTTCTACACGGAATCATAAACGCTCTTGGAAAATGCCTTTCCGAGACTGATGTCTGAAATACTTCTCTGTGACACTGACAAGGGGGAGATTGAGTCAATAATTAAATCATTGAAGACTAAGGCTCTCATGGATATGATGGAGTGCCTAGCAGAATATTAAAGTGCTGTACTGCGTACGTTAGCCCTGTAATTAGTCATACTTGTGATCTTTTCTTTAAGAATGGTCCGTTTCCTGAACGATTAAAGTACTCAGTAGTAAAGCCGCTTTATATAAAGGGACGAAGGGATAATGTAGACAATTTTAGACCTAATTCTATGCCATCAATGTTTGCTAAAGTTATTGAAAAGGCTATGTATGTAAGGATGATTGATCATTTTATATCACATAATTTTGTTATCAGAGGTACAGTTTGGATTTAGAAGTGGTTTAACAACTGAAAATGCTATATTCTCTTTTCTCTGTGAGGTACTGGATGGGTTAAACAAAAGGTTTGCAACGCTAGACATATTTTTTTATTTAACTAAGGCGTTTGATTGTGTTGATCACAAAATATTGCTTCAGAAGTTGGACCATTACGGAATACGGGGAGTAACAATTGATTCACCTCTTACTTCAACAACAGACAGAAAAAGGTCATTATTCACAGTGGCGTCTGAATGGGGTACGGTCAAAGTGGGGGTGGCCAAGGAATCAGTGTTGGGGCCACTCCCATTCCTTATTTATATAAATGATATGCCCTCTAGTACTACAGGTAATTCCAAAATATTTCTGTTTGCTAATGACACTAGCTTGGTAGTAAAGGATGTTGTGTGCAACACTGGCTACAAGCAAACGTTTAATTTCTCAGAATAGGCATATTATTAGTCAAACTGAACAGTTCACATTTCTGGGTTTTCAGATAGATAGTAAACTGTCATGGAGAGCCCACATTCAGAATCTTGTTCAGAAACTTAATTCTGCCATTTTTACTATTCGAACGGTATCTGTAGTAAGTGATCGTTCAACACGAAAATTAGTCTACTTTGTTTTAAAAAAATGGTTGAAATGGCTCTGAGCACTATGCGACTTAACTTCTGAGGTCATCAGGCGGCTAGAACTTAGAACTAATTAAACCTAACTAACCTAAGGACATCACACACAACCATGCCCGAGGCAGGATTCGAACCTGCGACGTAGCGGTCGCTCGGCTCCAGACTGTAGCGCCTAGAACCGCACGGCCACTACTTTGTTTATTTTCATTCGCTTATGTCATACGGTATTATATTTATGGGTAACTCTTCCCATTCTCAAAGGATATTTTTGGCTCAGAAATGGGCAGTTCGGGCAATAAGTGGTGTGAGTTCGCGAACCTCTTGTTGACACCTGCTCACTAGTCTGGGTGTTCTGACATTGACCTCTCAATAAATATATATTCTTTACTGTCGTTTCTTGTTAACAATATTAGCTTATTCCTAAGAATTATCAGCTTTCACACAGTTAATACTCGGCAGAAATGCAATCTGCAATTGGATCCCATTTCCTTAACTCTTGTGTAGAAAGGTGTGCAGTATACTGCTGCATCCGTTTTAAGCTACCACAAGAATTCAATAATCTTAGCAGTAATCCACGCATTTTCAAATCGAGACTGAAGAGTTTTCTCATGGAGCACTCCTTCTATTCTGTTGAGGAGTTCCTTGAAAAATTAAGCTAATTCTTGTGTTATATTGTTGATTGCGTTTACTTAAACTCGTGGCTTGACTTTTTTTTGGGTTCATAAACATTTTATTTTATCTGCTAGTACTTTTATGTAGTAATTTCATGTACTGACATGTTCCATGACCTTCAGATTTGCTCTTCAATTTGGTCCTACGGAACTAGACGTGTAAAGAAATAAATAAATATGCATGTAATCTGTATGGATATGTTGTTACTCAGTAAATAAAAATCTGGAAGGCCAAGAAAACGGTTTTATAAACTACTCTCAAATATGTGCAATGCAGTTATGTGATCAATTCTATGAGAAATTTCTATCTTTGTATGTTCCAGTTTATACTATACTACTTTACTATCTGCACTACTATTTAGTCTATATGTAGTTATTACTAGGATAAAAAGTATTGTACACCATTCACAAGCAAAGGGCAACGACCTTGCCGCAGTGGATCCACCGGTTCCCGTCAGATCACGGAAGTTAAAAGCTGTCGGGCGTGGCCGGCACTTGGATGGGTGACCATCCGGGCCGTCATGCGCTGTTGCCATGTTCCGGGCTGTACTCAGCCTCTCGATGCCAACTGAGGAGCTCCTCGACCGAATAGTGGAGGCTCCGGCCAAAGAAAACCATCATAACGACTGAGAGAGTGGTGTGCTGACCCCACGCCCCTCCTATCCGCATCCTCAGTTGTGGATGACACGTCGGTCGGATGGTCCCTATGGGCCACTTGTGGCCTGAAGACGGATTGCTTTATTTACAAGCAAAGAAACCGCAAAGTTTCTGGTAAATGTTGTAGGCAATTTCATTTTGTACTTTTTTTTCATTTCTATGTATGATATGCCCAATACTGTTTGTGCGATGTCTTGGTTGCTAAATAAATAAAAAAAAAGCGCCTTCTCCAACACGGCACCAATCAACTGTAGAGATGGCAGTAACACCTGGCTACAGCGTGTTTTCACTTACCGCCGAAAATAGGGTGCTAATCGTCCAATGCAGAATGGACAAACTGCAGGCCGGCACTTGAATTGTGGATGTCCTTTTTACTGTAAAAATGGTAGTTGGCTTCATTACAAATAGCAAAAGAGGGACTATGTTCCAGCATATCATCTGGGGAAATTTTTTACTCTTATTTAACATACAGTTGATATAAAAATAATACTGGAAGCTGAAGTAAGATGGAGGAAGGTACCGGCCCCTGATTGGCTAGCGCAACCACCAGCTGTGCGAGCCTGTCTGGAGACGAAGGTTCGAAAGGACACTTGTTGCTGGGATCTCGAGAAGTGCAGATATGCAAAGATAACGTCAGATTCGAGTTATGTGCTACGCTGGTGAGTTGTGGTACGACCAATACTTTGATGTTTCACAGTTCAGTCCTCCTCTTAACTATCGATCGTGGCTGAGTTAGTTTTAACGGAAAGGTTTAGTAGAGGATGCAACTAGCGACTCTTGACAATCAGGCAGTGCTTTTGCTGTATTAAGTGATCAGCCTAGTATTTAACTTGTGCATCTTGTATGATTAGAACAGAATTTTTACAAAATTGGAATTATATCAATTCCGTCAGCTGCTCACGGGCATTGATTTATATCAACGGGGACGGGTGAAAATGTGTGCCCCCACCGGGACTCGAACCCAGGATCTCCTGCTTACATGGCAGACGCTCTATTCATCTGAGCCACCGAGGGCACAAAGGAGAGTGCGACTGCAGGGAGTATGTCACGCACGCCTCCCGCGACACCCACATTCTCACTTTGTATGTCCACACGCTACATTCGTACTGTCCCACCCCAACACACTCATTACTCGTGCAAGACATCGTTACGAAGTCCGTAAGAGTTCGGGGAATATGTGTGCATCCGCACAGGTCATGGCTGGTATTGCCAGAACTATGTACTGATATGGATATGGTGTCCGTTCTTTCGGACATGTCCGCGCTGTACGAGATTGGAAAAATAGAGAATTATTGTGAAGGTAGTTCGATCAACCTTCCGCCAGGCGCTTAAATGTGATTTGCAGAGTATCCATGTAGATGTAGATGTAAATCTAATTTAACCGTACTCATGACGACACGTGGATCTATGTAAAGTTCGAAAGTTATCTATCACCCGTGTTATCTAGGTAGCTGTGCACTTGTTTGAATTTTAAATGGCATGCAGGACTGCTTTGTTCTGGATACGATTCAAAGACAGCACTCCTATCCAATAGTAACTGAGCAAACTTTTCGTGCCTACCCGTGGCTCGAACAAAGCACTGAACGTCATTGCTGGCTGGGTATAAAGAGATGCGAAATGTCTTATTTTTGACCAGTATCAATTAATAAGTATCTACTTGAAATTACACGAAGAAAATTTCTTTGCTGGACCAGGACTTGGGACTCGTATCCAGTAATTATTGTCCGTGTTACTTGATCATGAAAGATCTTAAATAGGGTTTCTTTCACAATCAACAATTTGTGCGCCTGTTTAAACTTGATATCACGTCACGTGTAACTTTGTGTTGGACGGCATTTCGACTCCAGCAACTAATCGGATTGTTAATTAAGCACAATCATATGTTAGATACCGAATTTTCACGAATAGCGAGCTGATTGAAACTGAAAAGACGAGAAGAAAAAGTTTTGCCTTGCCGGGATTCAAACTCGGCACATATGGTAGTTGCTTTCCAGCCACGAGTAGACGTTATATATCGGTTTATTTCACCACGAGCGAAATGTGCGCATGTTTGAAATAAAAATAACGTGACGATAAGTTCTGTGCTAACCGGAAGTCGAACCCCGCACATATCGCTGTTGTTGACTACGTTAGCTATAGAATTGTCTTTCACCAGTTACTAGGAGCTGGGTGTACGAACCTGAAATGGCGTGATGAAATGTTCTCTATCTGACTGGGAGTCTTTTCGCCAGTAGTTTTGCGTACACGTGACACAGTTTGAAATGTCATGACGCAAATTTTTGTGCCCGACAAAGATTACTTTGGTGGAGAACTTGAGTAATTTGATTCTTATGTAAGTGAAAAACGAAACGACGGAACCGTGTCGTTTCGAAGGGGTAAAATCCCGTGAAAGGAGAGATCTGAATTCGAATCCCAGTCCAGATCCAGTATTTACAGCATCTCAAGTTCAAGAACAATAAAAAGTGAGTTCCCTAAGACCTTACACGACGTCTGATTCATTAAATAAAATAAAATTTCTAGTGCAAGAAAGTTTACTGGTGACAAGAGTTCCTACTTACATGACTTACACTTCTGTCATGGCCCAAACTAAACCGACTCTCCTCCAGTTGGTACCTAAGGGACATCGTGTTTTGATGTGGATTTGGACGCGCGATGCAACCCTACGTTGTTCAATTGGCGTTACCAGAGATAAAGAGCGACTGTTGGTGCTTGCTGGAGACGGTTGCCTGAAGCGTCAATCGAACCCAGATCTTGGGCATACTAAGGAAGAATCATTCCAGCGCACCGTCTAACTCCCTCGATTTCGTCGTAACGGAAGATACACTACCTCGAATGAGAATTATGACTCCTAGAAGTGGATTACAACCTATTCAATACATTTATTTCCTTGTACGGCCAAGTCATTCAGCTGCTGGCTCGGCTACCCGATACATAGTTTTGACTTGGATTTTTTACTCACTGAAATAAAAGCACGTAACGGACAAAAGTAAGAACTGGCAACTCTGTAGGATGGGGAAATTCCTACAGGAAATGTTGTTTCTACTTGTGATGGTCTGGTGCTGTACGAGTTTGTGACCTAGTTGTAAATGTTGCGCAGAGAAAATGCAAAGTAAACAGCAGAAACTATTGGTTCATTTATTTTTTAAAATCGCATTTCGTGAGTGTGCTAAAAGTATCTCTCAGAATGAAATTCCAATATAAATTTATGTTCAGAAAAAACACCTTGAACAAATATAGATAGGACGTTCATATTCACAGGACATGTACATTAGGATGTTCTGCAGAAATGATTAGCATTTCAGTTACCTGGGTTTAGCATGTGTCCTGTTGACTAGTAGGCACAGGGTCCTCCATTGGCCCTGATAACTTTTTCCATGCGTGATGGCATCGACGCGTATAAGGCGCGAATGGCGCCCTGTGGTATTGCCATCCATGCTGCATTCACCTGGTTTGAAAGTTCATCTGTGGTGGTTGGCATTGGGACACATTGCTGCATCCGCCATTTCACCATATCCCACAAATTTTCGGTTGACGACAAGTCTTGTGTTCTGGCGGGCTAGGGCAATAGGCTAACATCCTGTGACACCAAGCAGGCACGTGTTCGTGCACTGTCTTACTGAAAAATGGCGTCTGGGGTGTTGTGCAGAAAGGTCACAGCTACGGGTCGCAGGATGTCATTCACGTAGGTCACGCTGGACACGCCCCAACTCCTGATTTGCGGTTGTACCCAATAGCCCTCTCCACCATAAGGCCTTGAGTTGACTCTGTCTTGTGCAAATGCAATCACTGTGATGCCGCTCCCCCTGTCCGCAGCGAACCAAAATGCTGCCATCATTTTCAACCTAAGAGAACCTGGATTCGTCCGAAAACACTCTCTGATGACATTCCTGTCCCCAGTGATGTCATTCCGTACATCATTGCCGTCTAGCATGTTTCTGCACGTTCGTCAAAGGGGAGGACGCAGATCTGTCCCGCAATGCTATTCGGATGAGGTGTCGATCCTCACGGGGGGTGGTCTGGGTGTTGCGACCTGACCCATCTCGTCGTGTTCCACCGCCTTCCGTGAACCATTCTGCACACACGCGTTGCACTGCCGAAACACTTCATCCCACGTGAGCAACAATTTCCCGGATGGATGCATCACATTCTCTCATGCCAAAAATCCACTCTCTTTAAAACTCACTGATTTGACGGCGCGGTTCACGCATTCGTCTGCAAGGCATCTTGAACGTCTGCTCAAGTTACACAGTTCCGTTACCTTCGGTTTTTAGTGACACCGAGAGCTGCAGGCACACTTTACCCCTATGTGGTGTTGCGCCGCGATATCGATGTTGGTCTTAAACCTAGGAGCCGACATGGTTCAAATGCTAATCATTTCTGCAGAACATACTAATGTATATGTCCTGTGAATATGAACGTCCTATCTCTAGTCGTTCAAGGTGTTCTGTTTTTTTCTGAACATGAGTGTAATTTACTTGACTTTCTAGCCTGCCAGTAATAGCACAACTTCAAAAAAAGGTTTCTGCGAAAGAGTCGTGGCTGTCTATCCAGAAAAGAACAATTAATGCACAGGACTTTCTTCTGGATACAGCAGATGCGGCACCCAGGCGATCGCGATGTTTCGTGCTAGTTGCCTATGGCGTGGAGCTTACATGAAGGTATTGGAGGCAGTCCGAAACGTTTGTTCCATGCGTGGAGCGAGTGCCATAGAAGAAATTACCTCATATGAATCACACCTCATAAAATGGTTTTCTCGTTTCAGGTAGGATAGTTGTGACGCGGATTATTCGCCATTCAGGAAGACAGCAGGCTTTAATAAAAATCGTCTTCATGGTTACCACTATGGTCCACGTTAGGATATCTGGTAACTGCCAAACGTAGTGACTGTGACCATTTAAACTTTGTGTGAAATTTACATCCCATGGCCAAGATTCGAAAGTTGGATGCAGGTACACTACATGATCTAATTCAAAGCATTAGAAGTGAAATGGGTGGCCAGATCTACAGGTTTACTTGACCTCCATCAATCCCTCACCGAACATTCCTGTCCATGATCGTTATAGCTAATGAGATATGGTGTCCTTATCTCAATTACATAGGAAGATATTAATGTGTGAGCCCAAATGCAAAACATCTCCTCAAGCAAAGGGTAGTGTGCTATCGCCAGAGATATTATTTTGCATCCAGTGGCACAAAAAGCCTGTTGTGTATTACAAACTGCTTCCCTGAAGTGTGTCATCGCCGCTGATATTTGTTGGATCATCTGAGACAGATTCTGGTAAGAAAAACGACTAAAAAGATACCGTTGAGTTTTGCCCTGCGTATTTGACAGAAATGGCTGTCCAGCAGCTTGTTTTGGATGACATCCGTCGCCACACATCTTCTCCTGGTCTTGCACTCTAAAATCTATACCTTTTTCACTCCTTCTCAAATGACCACCAAGAAAATACCTTTCTGGATGAAAATGTACTGTAACTTGGATGACCGACATATCTGCCTTCAAACTAATAGATTCCCCCCAGGGGATCCACAACTCTTTTGTGGATACGTGCGTAGCGAGCACGGGACCCCGAGCTGATGTGGCCTTCCTTCCTTTCCGGGCTACATACCTTCCCTTTCCGCATCCTTCCCCATCCCCCATCTTCGCCACCCCCCCCCCTTCACCTCTGGCTCTTTCTTTCCCTTTCTCTGGGGTTATGGTTTGTGCCTACGTCCGGAGACGGACGCTTGTACATATACTACATTCTTCGCCTTCCTTCCTTGCTTGTAAGTCTTCATCCTTCCTTTGTCCTTCTCTTTTCCTTACCTCTTCTCTCTACCTTCTCCGCTGCGCCGTTTGAGACCTCTCTTCTTTCCTTTCCCTTTCTCTTTCTTCCTCCCTGTGCGTGTCTGAAGGCCAACCCACGCACTTCCGTGCGTAGCCGGTGACGGGGTAACGCGTAATTCCCCGCCCCGGGTAGACAGGTAGGACACGTACGTACCCCCTGGTAACGGCCAGGCCCAGGGAGGGGTGATTACCCGAGCTGATACCTTCCGAAAGTGCCGATTGGTCCCTCCGTCCGTTTGTCGGGAGGTGTGACCTGAGGTGTGAACAATCACCTAAGGCGGGAGTGCCCTCAGAGAGGGCCCCCACAAGGGAGGAGCGCGCCATCGGAGACGCCGGTAATCATGGGGGATTCTTCCGCAATGGTTTCCTCACCTTCCACTATGTCTGCTCACAAACGTAAGTTCACTGAGTTTCAACCACAGTCAGTTCTTCCATCGTTGCCACAGTTCCTTGTTGTTTCTTGGTCTGACGAAGGTCACGACTTCTCCACGGTCAACCCTTTCATTATTCAGAAAGGTGTCGACGCAATTGCAGGTCCTGTAAAGTCTTGTTCCAGATTACGGAATGGCACCCTGTTGTTAGAAACAGTCAGTGCCCTCCAGGCACAAAAATTGCTGCGTACGTCACTACTACACACCTTCCCTGTCCGGGTGGAACCGCACCGTACCTTAAATTCCTCGCGTGGAGTCGTTTATACACGCTCCCTCGATGGACTGTCTGACGAAGAAATTCAGCACTACCTGTCTGACCAGGGCGTAACGGCTGTTCATAGCGTTATGAAAAGGGTTGACACGAACATCATTCCAACCCGCACTGTCTTCTTGACATTTGACAAAGTTCAACTACCATCGAAAATCAAAGCCGGCTATGAGATAATTTCCGTTCGCCCTTACGTTCCGAACCCTACGCGTTGCTATCGGTGCCAGCGGTTCAATCACACCAGCCAGTCCTGTTCCAATCCGGCCAAATGTGTTACGTGTGGCAGGGATGCCCATGAGGGTGCTTGTCCACCTCCATCCCCTCGCTGCATCAACTGTATGGATGACCACGCCGCTTCCTCTCGAGATTGTCCCGTTTTTAAGGACGAAAAGCTCATCCAGGAAATTAGAGTAAAGGAAAAGGTGTCGACCTTTGCTGCTCGAAAATTATTCGCCAGTCGATAGCCCACCGTGCCTCAGAAAGGAAAATACAGCGCTGTCCTTGCTTCTCATCGGCCAACAAAGGAGGCGGCCACGCAGACTTGCGACCTCACCTTTAGTGCCACGGTCGTCAGATCGGCCAGCGCAAAGATCGCCCGTTCAACCTCACCACTTTCGCCTGCCCACTCTCTGGCTCACCCTTCGTCGAGTTCTGCTAAATCTCGAGCCCAAAAGTCAGACACCAAGACTTCGAAAAAAGAGCATACTCGTGAAGAGTTTTTACGTACGGCAACTTCCCAACCATCGGTTCCTCCTTCCTCTAAACATCATACTTCCAAGAAGGCTACAAAGGAACCCAGTTCCTCTCCTTCTCCGGCAAGGCGTGTCCCATCTACAGTACCACCTGGCGGAAGTCGCCCTCGGCCGTCTTCTGTGTCGCCGAGGCGCACTGCTGACGGCCGATCAACCGGCCGGTCGCTGGTGGCAGGAGCTGCTCCTGACCAACCTATGGATCAGGATCTTCTGCCTTCGGCTGAATGCCATTCCATGCTGTCGGTCGCAAGCTCAGAGCAGTCGTTGAGTTGACAGCGACCTTGGTCACATTCCTCCATTTTCTGTTAACCCTATGTCCATTATCCACTGGAATATCCGCGGTATTCGAGCCAATCGGGATGAATTGTCGATCCTCTTACAATCCTACTCGCCGGTCATCTTCTGTCTTCAGGAAACAAAGCTGCGTCCCCATGACCACTTTGTTCTCCCTCATTTTCAGTCCGTCCGATATGATCTCCCCTCTGTTGAAGGCACTCCAGCACATGGAGGACTCATGATTCTTCTCCATGAAACTGTCCATTATCACCCAATCCATTTAAACACTTCCTTCCAAGCTGTCGCCGTCCGTCTTTCCCTTTCCGGATACACGTTCTCTCTTTGTACTGTATACATTCCATCGTCCACACCAATGGCACGAGCTGATCTCCTTCATCTTCTTGGTCAGCTTCCACCCCCCTATTTGCTGGTTGGGGACTTCAATGCCCACCACGCGCTTTGGGGATCTCCACATCCTTGTCCACGTGGCTCACTATTGCTAGACGTCTTCCACCAAGCAGATCTAGTTTGCCTCAACACTGGGGTCCCTACGTTTTTGTCTGCCTCCACGGCAAATTTATCTCATTTGGACCTTGCGGTCGGTACTGTTCCGCTAGCTCGGCGCTTCGAATGGTTCGCCCTTGATGATACACACTCGAGTGACCACTTTCCATGTGTCCTTAGACTGCAGCCTCAACGGCCATATATGCGCCCGCGACGCTGGAAGTTTGCTCAAGCCGATTGGACACTTTTTTCGTCTCTAGCGACATTCGATGACCGTCACTTTCCCAGCGTCGACGATGAGGTCACACATATTACCGACGTTATTCTTACAGCTGCGGAACATTCAATACCACGCACCTCCGAATTGCCCCGGCGCCCCCCAGTTCCTTGGTGGAACGAGGCATGCCGTGATGCACTACGTGAGCGGCGACGTGCTCTCCGCGTTTTCCGCCACCATCCTACTTTGGCCAACTGTATCCGCTATAAGCAGCTACGAGCGCGATGCCGTCGTGTCATCCGCGATAGCAAGAAGGCAAGCTGGAAATTCTTTATTAGCTCATTTAACACCTTCACTCCCTCCTCGGAAGTTTGGAGTCGGCTTCGACGGTTCTCAGGCGCGCCTAGTTTCTCCCCGGTCTCTGGGCTCACTGTCGCGCATGACACATTAGTGGACCCCGTCGCAATTTCTAACTCGTTGGGTCAGCACTTTGCCGAGATTTCGAGCTCTTCAAATTACCCGCCAGCGTTTCTCCCGAAGAAACGTGCAGCGGAAGTGCGACCTCTTGCTTTCTCCTCTCAAAATCGCGAAAGCTACAATACTGTTTTCTCCTTGCGGGAACTCCAACATGCACTCTCTTCTTCTCGCTCCTCCGCCCCAGGACCAGATGGTATCCACGTCCAAATGTTGCTGCATTTATCAACCCATAGTCTGCGTTACCTCCTTCGCCTTTATAATCGAATTTGGACCGACAGTACTTTTCCCAGACGATGGCGGGAAGCTATCGTCGTTCCTGTTCCGAAACCTGGAAAGGACAAACATCTCCCCTCTAGCTATCGCCCCATTTCTCTCACGAGTAGTGTCTGTAAGGTTTTGGAGCGTATGGTGAATTACCGTTTAGCGTGGTGGCTGGAATCCCGCAGTCTTTTAACACCTGCCCAATGCGGATTCCGAAAGCATCGTTCTGCAGTTGACCATCTTGTTGCTCTCTCCACTTATATCATGAACAATTTTCTCCGGAAACGCCAAACGGTAGCAATATTTTTTGATCTGGAGAGAGCATACGATACCTGTTGGAGGACAGGCATCCTCCGCACACTGTTCTCTTGGGGCTTTCGAGGCCGGCTGCCCCTTTTTCTTCGCGAATTTATGGCAGAGCGCACATTTAGGGTGCGGGTGAACACTACTCTCTCCCGTACTTTCTCCCAAGAAAACGGGGTACCCCAGGGCTCCGTGCTGAGTGTTGTACTGTTTGCCATCGCTATAAATCCAATTATGGATTGTCTCCTTCCCGATGTCTCGGGCTCCCTCTTTGTGGATGATTTTGCGATCTACTACAGCTCTCAACGGACCAGCCTTCTTGAACGACGTCTTCAAGGATGTCTCGATCGCCTCCACTCTTGGAGCATCGAAACAGGCTTCCGTTTCTCTCCCAGTAAGACCGTTTGTGTTAATTTTTGGCGACGTAAGGAGTTTCTTCCGCCCTCCTTACATCTAGGACCTGTCAACCTTCCGTTTTCAGACGTCGCTAAATTCTTGGGTCTTATGTTTGACAGAAAACTGTGCTGGTCCTCCCACGTTTCCTATCTTTCGGCTCGCTGTCTGCGATCGCTTAACACCCTCCGTGTCCTGAATGGTACCTCCTGGGGAGCGGACCGAGTGGTCCTTCTCCGCCACTATCGCGCCTTAGTGCGCTCGAAATTGGATTATGGAAGCATAGTCTACTCCTCTGCTCGGCCGTCTATTCTTCGGCGTCTCGACTCTATCCACTAGCGTGGATTACGTTTAGTGTCTGGAGCTTTTTACACTAACCCTGTGGAAAGCCTTTATGCTGAGACTGCTGAACCTCCGTTGTCCAATCGGCGAGCGGTCCTTCTAAGTCGTTATGCTAGCCATCTGTCTTCCATGCCTGCTAATCCAGCCCATGCCCTTTTTTTCGACGCCTCATTTGATGTAGGGTATGCTGGCCGCTCCTCCTCCCTACTACCCTCGGGAGTCCGCTTCCGTCAACTGCTCCATTCTCTTTCCTTCCGCTTTCCTAAAACCTTCTTGACAACTTGGGGTACAGCACCGCCTTGGCTCCGTCCCCGGATCTGCCTGCTCCGTGACCTTTGTCGATTTCCCAAGGATGGTACCCCTACACTTGTTTATCGTCGGGCATTTGCTGCTCTATGTGCACAAATGACGGACGCCACATTTATTTACACCGACGGCTCGAAATCATCTTTAGGTGTAGGGAGTGCCTATATTGTTGGCGACTCCCCAAATCAATTTCGGCTTCCCGACCAGTGTCTTTACGCTGTTCTCCAGGCTGTCCACTACATCCGCCGCCATCGGCGGATACAGTACGTTATCTGCTCAGATTCTCTCAGCTCTCTCCTCAGTCTCCAAGCTCTTTACCCTGTGCACCCTCTGGTCCACCGGATTCAGGACTGTCTGCGCTTGCTCCATCTGGGGGGCGTCTCGGTGGCGTTCCTCTGGCTCCCGGGACACGCTGGTATCTGTGGGAATGAGGCGGCCGATATAGCGGCCAAGGCTGCAGTCTCTCTTCCTCGGCCAGCTATTCCGTCGCTTCCCTTCACCGATCTACGGAGCGGTTTATGTCGCAAAGTTGCTCATTTATGGCATGCGCATTGGTCAACACTTCCCAATAATAAATTGCGGGAAGTGAAAGCTCTTCCTTGCGCTTGGACTTCTTCCTCCCGAACGCGTCGTCGGGAGGAGGTAATTTTAACTCGACTCCGGATAGGGCACTGTCTTTTTAGCCATCGACATCTTTTAAGCGGCGATCCTCCCCCACTCTGTCCCCACTGCTCTCAGCTGTGGACGGTAAGACACCTTTTAATTGAATGCCCCTATTTTAATCCGTTACGCGCCCGTCTACAGCTATCGCCTGATCTGTCGTCGATTTTAGCAGATGACACGCGCTCAGCCGACCGCGTTCTCCAGTTTATTAGTGCTAGTGAAATGACGTCAGTCATTTGAAGCTTTTTTTGGGGACAACCACCCCCTTTCTGTAGTGGATTTTTAAGCCTTCCTTCTGCTTTTAGTTTCTCCAATTTTATGACCTTGTTCCCATTGCTGCTGATTTTCAGTTTCGGTTTTTTTACTGTTTCCTAAGTCACAGGCTGGGCGCTAATGACCATAGCAGTTTTGCGCCCTAAAACCAAACCAAAAAAAAAAAAACTAATAGATTTCTACAGGCGTGGAATCGAGGCGGTACGTAATTATTGTCAGACTGTTGTATAAAATAATGAAAGACTGTATTGTTGTTGGTATCTTTCTGTCACATGTTTTTCTGTTATATGAAGTAAATCAACGACAAATGTTATAAAAATACACAAATGTATTATGACTTATCATGTTAACCTTGCGATGACAGTCTGTTTTAGTGAAAGAAAAAGTATATGAGCATACCCACAACTCCATGCATTACTGAGATATTCTGCATTTTTAATCTCTATATGACTAGTGTCTGCATCAAATCCTATGTCATACCCAAAAAGTATTTCAGGACTATCACGAAAATACGTAAATCTGGCAGTCAGAGTAGACCCAAAAAGAAATCCAGCTAACAAATTAGTCAGTGCTACACAAAAATTAATCAAATTGTGTATTAACAAAAAACTACAAGAGTTCAGTGGTGCAGTTTCTTAAGTTTTTCGCCTTTAGGCCTAAGTGATGTTAAATTGAGGTTGCGAGTAAACTTATGATGGACAAGTTAAGATTTGCTCATTGATTTTCGATCAGGAAGCTTAGAGATCAGTAACAGAAGAAGTAAAAAACTGAGAAAGTGTTTTGCTCTCCGTCAGTAGCTGAACCAAGGGCTAACTGATCATCTGGTTCACAAGAAAGCCACGTCATCTCATACTTAGCGAGCAAGTGCTGTTTGTACTACATTCCCATTGTCACAGTAATTGATTATACAGACAACTCGCAACATAAAATATGAGATTAGTTGTAGATTCTGCCGGGAATGACCTTCCAGGAATCAAATCATAAATTTGATAATCTGATATTACATAATAAATGAGAATGGTTCATAATATTTCATGGAAATGACAAGAAAATACCAACTGAATTCAGCAGGATAATCCTGAACCACTCGAGGAAGTAAGTCAATGGTCACACAGTTGCTAAACGTTTCTAGAATGTTGTCAGTTCTCCGTTAGAGCAGCAGAAGGAACGATATATTTCTTGAGGTGGCTTGTACTTGGGAAGCTTGCTCTTCGAAGACACGACAGCTCTGCCTAACTCTGCACTGGTTGCGAGCTGAAATACCTGAAATATAGACCAATGAGTTTCATTCCCATTGCTGTAACGAGGATTTGGGTCTAATACGTAGTTACAAATAATATCCAGATGTGCCAACTGAAAATCGAACATCAAGAATGAAGAACATTGGGTATAGCTGTTGTTACGTTTTTTCCACATTACTGGAAGCTATTCCCCATTTACTGGAAGCGATTCGCTTATTTTAGCATTACCAGATGTTATTAGTAATATGAGTAAATAATTTTTAAAATTTTATACACTTAAAAACAGTTTTCGTTAAGAATTCTTTCAGTGTGTAACGGATAAATACAAATCTGCTACCAAAAACCATAAAATGTCTTGAAACTTTTTTTAATTTTTTAATTTATCTCGGTTTATATTTTTCTATGTAATTTCCTAATTAATTTTGCTAATATTTTTGTGATATTTTTGCTGAATGAATGTATAGAATGATACAAGTATCTCCATGAAAATAGCTCTGTAAAAACTCATGGAAAGCTGAAACCGATCCGTATGGATAGAATCATACCTGTGTATAACACAAGTCAGAATAAGATTTTTCTCTTCCATTAGGTAGACGTTTAGCTAGCCAGCCAAGTCCCCTTGAAAACAATCGGATCATACCACTAATCTATATTAGCATCAGTCGTAACATATGGTGCAAACGTTTGGGCTCGTAGATTGCATCTAGTGAAGCCAGCCTCATTAGCGAGAAGAATTCGTCGATGAGTGGTACAAAGATTAACGGCCGCCTACTACACTAGCCCGAATGATGCTTTGTTAGTAATTTTAGAAATATGACTTGACAATTTTAAAAGGGGAGCTCTTTACTGGTTAAGAAAGGTGAAACTAAGTCTTTAAATTTTTTTATTAAACACTGAACAAAAAAGAATTTTCCCTGACAGACAACTCAGATTTAATCTATTCATTTATTACCCACAATATACAAGCCCAACGCGATCTGACTGCTATACATTGACAACATGACTTCCAATAATTAACACAAGAGACTAGCGCCGAATTGCAAGAAATCCTAACAATAATACAAATCCAAAAATATAAAATTAAAGAAATATGAAACTACCTCCAGCTCTGTTAATTGCCTAAACTCATTTCACTCACGAATCCCGATAGTGGAAACCCAATTCTGCTTCATAAATCACTTACCTCACAGCCCGCATCTAGTGGTCGTGCGGTAGAGTTCTCGCTTCCCACGCCCGGGTTCCCGGGTTCGATTCCCGGCGGGGTCAGGGATTTTCTCTGCCTCGTGATGGCTGGGTGTTGTGTGCTGTCCTTAGGTTAGTTAGGTTTAAGTAGTTCTAAGTTCTAGGGGACTTATGACCACAGCAGTTGAGTCCCATAGTGCTCAGAGCCATTTGAACCATTTTTGAACTTACCTCACAGAAAATCTTCATAACACGAACTACAGCAATTACAGCAAGTAGAAACAACAGCCAACTAAATAAAAGGGTTCTAACTATTTAGACTCCAGCTACTAAGATGCATATCGTTAGCAACAGAAAGATTTTGTTGAAGAGCAAACAATGAATTTAGAAAATTTTACCTTATTCATGTGACATCCGGTTCTAAAATTATATAGTTGTCAATAATTCCACTACCCAAACATTATCAACCATACATCCATTATCATACCTTTCCTTGCATCTTTTCTTGTAAGAAATTTCATCCACTTTACATTGTGTGTCCTACCAACACATCGTCTCCACTACAAAAAACATTTCGATACACTTCTCTATTCACTCGCTAACTGCTAGTCCGTCCAACCACAGAATATCTTGCCGAGGGCGCAGAGCGCTGTCAGCGATATTAACACAGTCTACAGCGCTGCCAACATACAAACCGGATACTTGCAAAGGCATTAAAATGGATGTATGAAGGATGCCTGGAACTGAAGACAATACGAAAAAGTTAATAAGTGATCGCATATTACAACTGTGGCAAAAAGAGTGATACATGTCAGGCATAGGCAGGAGAACATACGAATTTGCATATTACAACTGTGGCAAAATGAATCATATATGTCAGGCATAGGCAGGAGAACATAGGAATTTCTCCCTAATATCAGGGCTACACTAAAAAAGTTTTCTTAACCCGCTGAGAGCATTCATACATTACCTGACTGGTCATGGCCCATATGCTACATATCTATACAATATCAAAAGACTGATGAACGACAGTTGGTCCTCCAGCAGTGTGGGTACACCAGAACACACGTTGTGGGACTGCATGCTCTATGATGATGCGGCGGGTAATGACCAACAGGCATTAAGGGTGTTTAATCCCAAAGCCGCACTGGGGAGTGTGTCAGACTTCACGAGGCATTCAGCCAAACATCAGCGTCCTGCCATACCAGCTGGACAACATGGAAAACATACTCTGCATATGGAGAAAAGTCTACTGAGGTTAGCGACCACAAATGAAATGATTTTTCAAGAATTTACACTGCTTTGGTGCAAGTGGTCATGAAAGTTTGGCCTCTAAGATGTAACAACAGTTGTTGCTTAGGGTAGTTTGGGCGAGGGGGCGGGGGGTGAATTCAGTTGTAGAAAAGACCATCTATAGATTAGATGCACCAAAATAATAAAAAAAGGCAGAACAGATTGTTTAGTGCTAACAGCAGAATTAGTAGCTGTGTAACTGGTTGTGTGGTCTACTGTATTTCTGCAGTGGTAGAATTTAAAAAAAATTAATTATCAGAAATAAACTGTTAATATACAAATGCATTATTATCCAAGAAAATGTGATCTGTATGCTCTATTTTAGCTTTTCAGATAACAAGATGTAATTGTGAAGAATAAATAAATAAATAGCCATCAAAGTAAGTAAAATGTTACTGCATTATTAGTTAAGAAATGTATTCTTGCTGAATTAAAGCTAACACATTAACAGTAGTTTAGCACACTCAATAATAATTCATGAAAGTAAAACTATTTCACGATGTAAAAGTAGGCAGAAATTGGAGCAGTCATTAAGTTTTTTACCGTTGAAAGAATTACACACAGAGACCACTGGAGGTTAACAGAATTATTTTACGACAGTAAACAGCAATAAATTTCACCTATGGACAGACAGTAAAAATTGCTACGTTAATGTCAAAGTGCGACCATCTGTTTTCCTACACTGGTCATGTAATAAGTAATAATTAAACAGTCTCTGCAGTTTAACTATCTGTAACTTCATCATTTTAGTTTGCCAATGTATACACAGCCACAATAAAATATTGAATGCATACTGAAAAGTTCTGTCAAGTACAGGTAGTCTTTTTGCTTGGTAATTGATGAAAGTCCAGTTAGAGTACATTGACACTATGTTCCCATGTATCACTGCACAATAAATCCCTACTAAAGCATTCAGAGTTCATGCTTGTTTATCAGTTTTAGAAGTCACTTTAAGAATCAGAGCTAACTTCTTTAAAGAGATTTTGAGCCAATCAAATTTTTCAAATCAAAGAAACACTAAATTTTAGGCGGAACATTTAATGGTAGGAAGCAGCTCTTATCTTTCTTGAATGTACAGTCTTAGACATAAAACTAGGCCGCCGTCGTAGAAGTGTTCATAACCCTGCGGCAGGTGTGCTTAAGATCGTTGCGTCAGCGGGCGCGTGCGGCACTCAGTGCCGCCTACATTTAAATACATAAAAAAGCAGTTTTTTTAATTTCTTGGTGAAACTAATTATTTATTGTTTATAACATCATTCTTAACAGTAACTTTTAATATGATCTGTATACATATATCCAAGTTGCATGGGAAAATTAAAATTGTTACAGGATGTCTGACATACATTTCCAGGATATTTCCTAAGCGCTACTTTAATAACAAATACTAAATAAATTATAATTACAGATATGATTCGATTGTTTACCATTGTTAAAGCAAGTTTTACAAAAACGTGTAATATGTATAAAAACTTTGTAGTAATAATAAAGAATAAGGCAGTCAATAAACACAGTACGTATCAAGAATCACACACTTTCTTCCTCCGGAAAAGCTCTGCAATCATTACATTTGACAAAATTGTGGCAATGTTGCTTGCAAACGAAACTTTTGCAACTATTGCAAGTGAAAGTAGCTTTATTATTTTTTTTACCACCACAAAGATGGCACCTCCCGCACCTTCTTACAGTCTCATCGTGATTGGCGGGAACTGATTGATGAAGTGACAGAAATCCTTGAATATCTCGTGGTAGAGTAGAGAGCTGAGCCCTTTCTTTCAAATGGCAGTCCATCAGAGCCAAGGCCAGGTTTGTTAGGTTGGTTATTCTTGTGAATCTTTTCTCTGGATTGTTTGCAAAAAACAAGACCTGGGAATTTATCCCAGCAATATCCGGATATCGAAAAACCAATGCTAAGGGCCATCTTCTTGTGGTCCTTTGTGTAGAGTAGGATGTACACATATAATCCACAGTATCGACTCCACCTTTTGTTGCATTGTAGTCCAGATTTACAATAGACTTGCCTGTAGCGGTGTCGATTTCTGCAGTTTCATGCATTGACGACAGAAAAGCACAGCCTTGTTCATTTTTGTTTGGCAGGAAACAAGAAAGAAGTCATCTTGAAATCCGAAAAGACAATTGCCAATATCTGGCGATCTGTTGGGCAAAAATTCCGGAGGAATCTCCTTTTTGTTCTTTTTCAATGTTCCAATGAACGTTAGCCCATTTTCTAAAAGGTCCGTAGTTACATTCCTGTGAGTTCCCTTGATTGGCTCAAACAATCTCTTCACAATATCCATTGGCTGGTTAGATGCAACATATGGTCCAGGATTCTGTCTGCCGCAGTATACTTCAAAATTAAAAGTATAAAATGTCTTGCTATCGCACAATGCATACAACTTCAATCCACACTTAGCGGGCTTATTGGGCATGTACTGAGCAAAACCACAACGTCCACGAAATGGGACAAGCATTTCGTCTGTGGTTGTGAAGTCCCCTGGACTGTAGTTATTTCAGCAGTTGTTGAGAAACGCTTAGTGGAGATTGCGGATGGCAGCAAGTTTATCAGTTACTAGTCGTTCTTTTCTTGTAGAAGTATCATCAAACCTGAGTGACCGGAGCAAGAACAGAAAGCGCTTGTAGCTAAATGCTGCCCTTATAATAATCATTCCTGTTCCACTTGATGCCCACAGTTCTAATACATTTGTGCGTCCTCCTTTTTGTTCAGCAATGAGAAACAGTGCTCCCAAAAGAGCCGTTATTTCAGAAGCAGAAGTAGTTTTGCAATATCAAGCCTTTGAGTAATTCACAGATGATCTCTTGTTCTTTATATACTTGTTTGTGTTTGCAACGACATAATCTATTATCTCAGGATAAAACAATTTGAGAAAACTTTCAATTTCAGTTTTAGCTTCTATACCATTGCCTTTCGGGCCAGGTAGGACTTTGATTGTATTCTTACGTTTTAGTTTCCCTGGTAGTGCTATCGGATTATTTATCCACAAAGTTTCTTGGTCCTTACCAATATAAGAATGGCAGTCATCATGTGGCATTCCTTTCACTTCATTCCCGTCAACGCATGACTGCTCAGATTCGCTGGAATGATCTGCAGTTTCAATTATTTCTGCTTCCTCATCGGTGTAAGAGAAATCTGCGTAATCTTTTTCGTCAGATGATTGCAGAAGACGATGCTCAATTTCTTCTGGTGTTAGTCCTTTCCTTTGTGCGGACCTGGAAGACAATAAAATAATTCTAAAACCAAAGCAATGTTAATAACTAAATCATCATTCACCCACAGAATTGTAAAACAAAGCTTCTAATCGTCAAAACATTCGACAGTGGTACGTCTACATGTACTTACATTACCGGGCGCGTGCGGTACGCAGTGCCGTCTCGGTGCAGTCGTCCACTTCACAGGTGAGTCGCAGCTGTTATGGTGGGTATAATGACGGCGCAGTAATGCAGTTTGGCGCGTGACTAAACAATCGAAGCATTTCTAGCACCACTGTTGTGTGCTCGGCGCGCTGGCGTAATTATTGAACGAAATCAAAATTGGCGGCACTGTATGCCGCCACGCGCTCGCCGCGGGGTTAAGAAGACCAACGTAGAGGCACCCCTCAGAATTCTAAGTCTGGCCGTATGTACGATCTGGCAACACTGTAGGATGTGGAAACGTACGGAGGAAGTGCTGTCGCTCTTCACGAGCTGTTAAAATGCTCTGTCTGCTCATGGCCCTGTTCTAAGCGTCGAGCAGTGTAAAAATGAAGTCTCGACTCCATTTCATTCCCTATATTTGTAAATTGCATTTCGGTTGGCCGCTGGAGTTATCAGTTTGATGGAACCTCAAAGACAATTCGATTCACTTTCTAACCCATCTGTAATAGCAAAATTTTCCAGAAATTATTCCGCAGAACAGCTCATGGCAGCACCAAGATCGGTTTACGATCGAGAGTTTCCTTGCTCTACAGCGGCCACCAGCTACCGACTGCTAGGCACACACAACGCGCCGCCACACGGCACGTGTCTTCCGACCAGGCGACTATGGCACAGCGCTGTCAGTGTATTTAGCGTAATTTTCCTATTTGAAGGTGTAGTATTCATCTTGCAGTTACGTATTGAAGTTTGTATACTTGAACCTTAGGAACTTAAATGCTTTAGAATTAAAGGAGACCACTCACAGAAACGCAGATGCGTTGAGTTGTTGATACGGACACACAAGAGGAAGAAAACTTGCTAGCTTTCGGATTTTATGCTTTCACGTCCTAGAGCAAAATAAAATACACGAATACTCACAAACACGCAAACACACGACTATGTCCCTACTAAACACCTTTTTCCAAAGCTGTTTCACAGAGGAAGACCGCACTCCTTCTCTAAATCCTCGCACAAACGAAAAAATGGCTGACATCGAAATAAGTGTCCAAGGAATAGAAAAGCAACTGAAATCACTCAACAGAGGAAAGTCCACTGGACCTGACGGGATACCAGTTCGATTCTACACAGAGTACGCGAAAGAACTTGCCCACCTTCTAACAGCCGTGTACCGCAAGTCTCTAGAGCAGGGGTCTCCAAACTACGGCCCGCGGGCCGAAACCGGCCCGCCAGGGCCGACAAACCGGCCCGCGTTAGTTGGCCGGCCATACCCGGTATCCGGCCCGCCAAATATTTGAGGTGGTACCTATACTGCCAACAATTGAGTTTCGAGTCCTATCGTCACCAATACGCCGCGACATTGTCGGACACAATCGCGCCACAGAACTATCAAATATATGCTCTGGCTCTGCTACTCGCTACAAGACTACATAACTAAACTTATTGTTGCGCCGCTTGAAATAACAACGCGTTGACATTCTCTACCTCTTCGTCTTGCAGTAATAGTGTTGCTAACAATGATTTTGAGATTTCGTTAACTTTGCAGGACGCTTTCGTGAAGAATGTGCAGTGACATACTTTTTTGTCGGTGAAATTCGCCAGAATAAAATACGCCAGAATTTCGGTCAGGTATGTCCACCAAACAAAATTATGTAATTAAATAAAAATCGTAGTTCGTTTCAGTGTTAGCAATTCCCAGAACCTTAGATTTTTGCGATTTCATCTTTCCTTTAGCCTTACATTACGGTGATCATGGAGTGCTAGGGTGCTGCAATCCCACTAGGTAGATCATGGCCCTTATGACTTCGTGGAGGAGTCAATGTGACCCGCGGACTAAAAAGTTTGGAGACCCCTGCTCTAGAGGAACGGAAGGTTCCAAATGATTGGAAAAGAGCACAGGTAGTCCCAGTCTTCAAGAAGGGTCGTCGAGCAGATGCGCAAAACTATACACCTATATCTCTGACGTCGATCTGTTGTAGAATTTTAGAGCATGTTTTTTGCTCGCGTATCATGTCGTTTCTGGAAACCTAGAATCTACTCTGTAGGAATCAACATGGATTCCGGAAACAGCGATCGTGTGAGACCCAACTCGTTTTATTTGTTCATGACACCCAGAAAATATTAGATACAGGCTCCCAGGTAGATGCCATTTTCCTTGACTTCCGGAAGGCGTTCGATACAGTTCCACACTGTCGCCTGATAAAGTAAGAGCCTACGGAATATCAGACCAGCTGTGTGGCTGGATTGAAGAGTTTTTAGCAAACAGAACACAGCATGTTGTTCTCAATGGAGAGACATCTACAGACGTTAAAGTAATCTCTGGCGAGCCACAGGGGAGTGTTATGGGACCATTGCTTTTCACAATACATATAAATGACCTAGTAGATAGTGTCGGAAGTTCCATGCGGCTTTTCGCGGATGATGCTGTAGTATACAGAGAAGTTGCAGCATTAGAAAATTGCAGCGAAATGCAGGAAGATCTGCAGCGGATAGGCATTTGATGCAGGGAGTGGCAACTGACCCTTAACATAGACAAATGTAATGTATTGCGAATACATAGAAAGAAGGATCCTTTATTGTATGATTATATGATAGCGGACCAAACACTGGTAGCAGTTACTTCTGTAAAATATCTGGGAGTGTGCGTGCGGAACGATTTGAAGCGGACTGATCATATAAAATTAATTGTTGGTAAGGCGGGTACCAGGTTGAGATTCATTGGGAGAGTCCTTAGGAAATGTAGTCCATCAACAGCGGATGTGGCTTACAAAACACTCGTTCGACCTATACTTGAGTATTGCTCATCAGTGTGGGATCCGTACCAGGTCGGGTTGACGGAGGAGATACAGAAGATCCAAAGAAGAGCGGCGCGTTTCGTCACAGGGTTATTTGGTAAGCGTGATAGCGTCACGGACATGTTTATCAAACTCAAGTGGCAGACTCTGCAAGAGAGGCGGTCTGCATCGCGGTGTAGCTTGCTGTCCAGGTTTCGAGAGGGTGCGTTCCTCGATGAGGTATCGAATATATTGCTTCCCCCTACTTATACCTCCCGTGGAGATCACGAATGTAAAATTAGAGAGATTCGAGCGCTCACGGAGGCTTTCCGGCGGTCGTTCTTCCCGCGAACCATACGCGACTGGAACAGGAAAGGGAGGTAATGAGAGTGGCACGTAAAGTGCCCTCCGCCACACACTGTTAGGTGGCTTGTGGAGTATAAATGTAGATGTAGATGTTTTCAGCTGAATGTGTACAGTGCATTGAAATATCGTTTTGGGAAGATGCGGGCCACTGGCAAAACACCCGATCTAAAAGAGATAGAGCGTGGTTACTAATAATGCTCAGATACATCGCCTGCAAACTTAACGTCATAAATCAATAACTTTCGCTGTTACTTGTCTCAGGCCCACTGAAAACTAAAAAGGACATTCATCAGATGCGATTCACATTTTAGTGCATCTCCAGTGGTTAGCCGGCCGCGGTGGCCGTGCGGTTCTGGCGCTGCAGTCCGGAACCGCGGGACTGCTACGGTCGCAAGTTCGAATCCTGCCTCGGGCATGGGTGTGTGTGATGTCCTTAGGTTAGTTAGGTTTAAGTAGTTCTAAGTTCTAGGGGACTTATGACCTAAGATGTTGAGTCCCATAGTGCTCAGAGCCATTTGAACCATTTGAATCCAGTGGTTATACTGTAAACAATATGAACAGGCAGCACATCTTAATTATAATTATAGACCCTGAAAATATGTTTCTCGAGATCGCTGTCATTGGCACTGTATGGTCCGCGCAGCGAAGGTTATGTGCAAGCCACTTCCAGATGTTTGAAAACGGTGGGGATCCATCGATACAGTGAGGCATTGTCCTCATACAACAACGTAATGGCACATTGTTCCTTCTTGTAGAGAGCTTGGATCTCAGAGATCTGTACAGTCATTAACTGACAACTCTCCTGTAACTAGGCAGCAGCAGCAGAAACGCGTGTCGAATTCTTCTACTTTACGGACTGATATGCCTTTCGCATCGAGGCGGATCGATAGCCAACACTGTCGGCTCTACGCGGACGGCAGGACTGATGCAGTTATCTTTGTGTGATGTGACCCGCCAGCAACACAAAACACACGACCCAGTGCAGTAGATGGAACAGGAGAGTGTGGCGGTCTAATTATACCACTAAATCATGCGTTACAGAGAAATAATGTAAGAAATCAGTACCCAAGGTAGCATGCTAACATCGGCCTCAACGTAGTACCATGTATGTTGGAAGCTGTGATCTGAATCCAGAACCAAATTTATTGTTTCAGCCTGGCGGAGTGGCCGCGCGGTCTTGGGGGCCATGTCACGGATTGCGCGGCCCCTCCCGCCGGAGGTTCGAGTCCTCCCTAGGGCATGGGTGTGTGTGTTGTTCTTAGCGTAAGTTAGTTTAAGTAGTGTGTAAGTCTAGGGACCGATGACCTCAGTAGTTTGGTTCCTTAGGAATTCACACACATTTGACATTTTATCCTTTCAAATGTTGCAGTTGGCGACTTGTTGGCCGCTGTGAGAATAGGCAGTGGTCTGGCGGAAGAGCGCACAGCTAGTGATATTGGGTAAACACTTATCTCTGACCTGGTATCAATAAGGAAAAGGCCACTGTTTAGTCTGTCATTCACAGAAAGTCTAGCCAAAGCTGTCATTGCAGAAGCTGCATCGGTTCAAAAAATGGTTCAAACGGCTGTGAGCACTATGCGACTTAACTTCTGAGGTCATCAGTCGCCTAGAACTCAGAACTAATTAAACCTAACTAACCTAAGGACATCACTCACCTCCATGCCCGAGGCAGGATTCGAACCTGCGACCGTAGCGATCGCTCGGCTCCAGACTGTAGCGCCTAGAACCGCACGGTCACTCCGGCCGGCACCTGCATCGGTTCGCATTGGTTGTATGCGCTTCAACTGGCGGAGACGAGTGAGTGTGCCAACTACAACTCGCCCTTGGAGTTTAGGTAGACACATGACATGGAACATTTTCTTTCAGCCTTACCAAAACGTCGCTGAAAACCGACACCATTTGCCGCCCTGATCTTCACGCGCGGGCGCACGACTTACCTCTTCCTGCTTCTGAAATCTTGCGTTGAGGCGAGCTAATTCATCGACTAAGTTGTTCATAGATGGCTCCGGTGTCGGCCTGTGAGACGGTGGCGTTGTAATGCATAATACGGTAGCAACCGAAGCAACTGCCCATGATATGCGTGGTTCGGGGCCGCCCGCCATATTTGCTTGCGAGTTCATCTGTAGGCAGATCTGTGAAGGCTGATAAAATAGCCCGAACATGCTGAGTTGAACGACGGAACCAAAACAGTTTGAGAGATTGTTTAGACAGTAGGCTCCGTCCAGGCAGTGCACATGGCGAACGGACTACTTGGGATGGGAAACGACTGGCACTCAATTCGCTGTCAACTATCTTATGCAACCGTGATTCTGGCGACAACACAAAACGTTGCAAAACTGCTTCATTTAGAACTGCGAAAGACTGGCACTTGTGCAATAACTGCCGTGAACTGTCACATGTCCGGCATAGTGTCGAGCAAAAGGAAGATGACTTCTACTTACGTTAACAACAACTGAGCAATGGTAGGCCAAAAGAGGTGTGTGTGTGTGTGTGTGTGTGTGTGTGTGTGTGTGTGTGTGGGTGGGTGGGTGGGGGGGGTGGGGGGGGGGAGCATCCTAACGTTCCTGTTGCCCATCTGATTGCCGTTGCTTGCAGTCGCCACACGTGTTGTAGTAGAATCTTGCTGTGGAGTCTCAGGTTCTTCTTTTAGAGAAGTGGAGCTGCTGGAAGCCGCATTGCCAACAGGTTATAGCAATACATTTGTAGAAGATAATCGTCAAGTTCGATGTCACCACTATGGCAAATGCATTATTTCCTCTTCAATAAAAGGAAATACGCTGGACGTGAATTCACTGTATACTTTACTATCAGAATTCATATGTATTAACTGAAACGCGTAAATTCACGGTACTACGCAAACACAGAACCAAGGGGACAAAGACAACATACAATTTTACGAAAGATCCTTAAACTTTAATGCTCACACTGTTTCGACTTGTGTCGATCTTATTGTCTGACGTCGCCACAGCACTACCCCCAAAAGATAACACCCCTAATAAAGAGACAATAATACAGAACTGATTGCAGAACATGAATATCCGCAGGGAGACTTCGCGAGATACGAACAACATAAAGTTCCAAATCAAGATGGGCTACTGTACAGGAAACTGTACGCAATGACAGAAAATGCGGGCTCCAAAATCCGTTGAAAATCAAACCAGCGAACTTACGCAGTCTACGTTCGATTCCATGTTATATTAACACGAAAAGGGAAACAGTTGTCGGAGCGTGGAAAAAGAAACGCAAAGCGCTGACGTTAATGTCTAGAATAAGTCATCCTCAAGCAAAACTGTCATTCCATCTATAAAGAGTGAAAAAACGACATCTATCATCTACTCGTGATGAGTAGAATATGTCTGCTGCTGACGCATTGTCAATAAAAGCGAAGAGCTTTTCTACCTTCAATACACTTAAGAGCGAACCCGAACGAACAACAGGTTCACCAATCCGAGCCTAGTGCTGAGATTCTATGTAGCGCCTGTGCAAAGTGTTATTAATTTAGCCCCTGCCGTTTTCATACGAACGACGCCTCTAGGCTACCACTAAGTTCGTATGTAAATCATCGAGTTGCAGTGCGACGCATAGATGGGCAGACGGTTGTAGAATTTGCCGATGCTATCCTACGCTGCTGATTTATAACGCCAAACTAACACTACGTCGCATGATAGCCCAGACTTAATTTTTGCCTGTGAATGACGTACTCAACAGTGTGTGAACAGTATCAACACCCCTACACCCCATATACGACACAGACCCATTCATTACATGTCAATTAATCGCAGCCAAATGCACTATGGTTGTATTTTTCTACCATCATCATCAGTGTTCTGCCTAAAGGCAGGTTTTCACATGGTAGTTCTCCAGGCTGTCCGGTCTGCTGCCATCCTCTACAGGTCTGCATAATTTCCTCTTCCCTTTACGTCGTCTATCACCTTGTATCTCCTTCTTCCTCTCAGTCTTCTCCCACAAACCAATCCTTCCAAAGCATCTACTAGCAAGCACACCCTTCTCAATGAATGTCCAACCAGTTCTTTTTCCTTTCTCTTACAACCTTCAGCAGACATCTTCTCTCACCAACCATTTTTCTACCAACGAGCTAATTTCTTCCGCAGCAGACTGACTGTCACCCTGTTGTGGAGTCCGCCCCGATAGCTGTGTGGTCAGCGTGACGGATTGCCGTCGTACGGGCTCGGGTTCGATTCCCGGCTGGGTTGAAGATTTTCTCCGCTCAGGGACTGGGTGTTGTGTTGTCTTCATCATCATTTCATCCCCATCCGGTGCGCAGGTCGCCCAATGTGGCGTTGAATGTAATGAGACCTACAATTATACCAACAAGGCGGCCGGACCTGCCCCGCAAGGGGCCTCCCGACCAATGTCACCAAACGCTCATTTCCATTACCCTGTTGTGGAGACGAGAAACAAGTGTTACGGTCTACCACATCATCGCTCGCGCTCACTCCCTCTCCCACCCGCCAGAACTTCCGTGGACGTTTCATAATTTATGACAATGAACGGAAAATTATACCCACAAGGTGATTGAGTGATGATGGTGTAAACTTTCATGATAGATGGAGAAGAGTAGATGTATCAATTTGAGGTAAGGGACCCTGGTCCGGAAACGACTGAGTCGTTAGTCATAGCCAGCAGGTGTGTCCGAGCGGTTCTAGGTGCTACAGTCTGGAACTGCGCGACCGCTACGGTCGCAGGTTCGAATCCTGCCTCAGGCATGGATGTGTGTGATGTCATTAGGTTAGTTAGGTTTAAGTAGTTCTAAGTTCTAGGGGACTGATTGTGGGGCGGCTGGTAGAAAAATATGTTGCTGTTATATAATTATGTTTGAATGTAGAAACACTGCATTTCCCGGCCGATTAACCATATGTGCGGCGGCGGGTGGAATTATTGTTCTTAAAAATGTTCCTATTATTTATGCTGTCTTTTGCCGTTCTCAACACTGGCTCTCTAACTACAATATTGGCAACCAGAAAGTGATTAGCAAAACGTGAAGCCTGTAATTAGAATTCCTAGTGCCCACTTCATCTGAGAAACACACTTATAGCTGCAGCTTATAGCTCTGAGAAATTAGGATATGGCCGGGATTCATAATCAAAAAACGATTTTCTAAAATTTCTCTGTATTCTGAAAGTCACAGATGAAAAGAAAAAGAAAAATCCACACAATCTGACTAACAGAGCAGTTCAGAGTCTAATGCGCTGATGCAACTATAACTGTCCAAATTAAATATTTAAATGAATGCTCGCCATAATTTGATGATTAGGTTCATCAAACGCCACGCTAAATAATTGGTAGAATGTCTGTCCCGCGGCGGCATGTGAAAATACGACAATACGCAAACTGAAGCTAGATAATTAAAATCATCCCAGAATTAACACTTCACTCGAAAATGATTTCATGGTTACGCGTATCCCGAGTAACGTAATACAGCATCCGAGGCTGTCTATAGCAATGATACCGACGCGACGCGACTCCCGACACAGATGGCGTGCTATTCAGCGTCTGGAGAGAACTGGGGCCTTCCTTCCTCGCGCAGCGTTCTTATATGTATAGCCGCGGTGCGGATGGCTAAGTGAATGCCTGATGAAATCGGCTCTCCCGACTAGCCGCTGGACTAGTAATGCACCACTTTAGGTTACCGAATAAATCATAGCTTCTTTTGCTGATGGCCGATGAAGCTCTTAATTTAAATGTGCATTCACCACACAGGAAAGTAATCATAATAAAAGTTTGACGTGGCTAAGTTGATTATTTTGGGCGAGAGAATTAATTTAATTACACTGCACGCAGTAGACGAGCTCTGAACTGGCCCTTTGGAGATACGCTATCGCTATAGTTTTATAGTTATTCAAATGAAACTTCTCACATCTTTATGGTTATAGCGGATCTCCATTTTACTTAAATATAAACATCCTAGCCTTATTTATTAGCCTACTTAATCTATCTTGCTTCCTTAAATTTTAAGACAAAAACCAGAAAATCATGAATTTCCACTAAAATTTTAATTTTTGAAATCCAAAGTATTGTTTTTATTAAATTATTATGAAAGATGAATCTAAATATAAATTTTTAACTTTCTAGCTCTTTTCTGTTGCGCCAATGATTTTTACAGAAAAACGTCCAAATTTCGAAAATGGTTAAAGTTATCGAACTGATATTCAACACATATTAATTTAGTATTACTCCTGACATGCTAGAAACATTTCAGGTTATTTATTTGATTTTTAAAGTATTGCGCAACATTTATGACGTCAGAGCTAGTTACAGCGGACTGGCTGGCACATAATGGAAAGACTAATGTGAATTTATTACAGCGTGAGTAGGCTGCTTCCCTACATCACCCTCTACTTAAATTTTTTGTTTTTGAATGTTAATGAACGAAAAAAAAATTAATTACAGAAAGGGAAGCAAGAGTATAGGTTAACTTCCTATGAAAATTAAAATTGAAATGTAAACATTAAAAGAAAACTGATTACCTACATTAATTATTTAAATTGCGGGCATGTTCACTGCCTCTTAAGCAACATTATTACTCAAAATTTAAGCAAAGTCAATGAAACACTTTGGCATACATATTGCCTTAGACAAACAAACACACATAAAAATATGTAAAATTATGAAAATCTTAAATCCATTAAATACATTTTTACATACACAAATTCAAAGAACTAAAAGTTATTCAAGATACATAAACAGATGATTATATGTTAGCAGTCTTTTCTAAACTTGAAAGAAATTTTCACAAATCGTTTTTACACACGTGGTTGTAGCCGCTTTGGCTGGCGTTCTACACTTCCATTCACAAGGGTAGAGGAGGGAAGTTGCTATGGTGTGCGTCCTTCACGTTCACTCTAAATTACATGGGGAAAGGGGAGGGGTCACTGTGAGTTGTGTCCAAGTCACTCCACGCTTTCACGCAGCTACCAGGCTGCCATTATCTGGTTTGTCCTGTAGAACAAACAAAAAGAGTGCCTCAGACTCTGTTCACTTAACATTTAAGGGTGGGTCACAATGAAATGGGGATATATACATTTTATCCTTCAATATTTTGCTGGAACAAAGTTAACAGAACTTTTTCAATTTTACTCTCGTGGTTACTTAATTGTAATAAAATCGGTAAACAAATGGCTCAAAACGCCGTTAGTCACGTACTAGAGAAAATTTATGCTCAAGGCATACAATCATGAATCCTATTTAATTTCAATTTATTATTTCTGGGCCGGAACACTGAACCAATGCTCGGTACATTCCTGATACATTTGTATTTTATTCACTTAGCTGACTCATCTTTGATTACCTTATTCTTAGATATAGTATGAGTATATTTGATTAGTAGTTGTTTTCTCAGATTCTTTGTACATGCGAGTAACTTTTGGTAATAGTACAGTTCTGAGTGTTCAAAACACACTACGTTTAGTTGACTACTAAATCCACTTATTGGTCCTCTGCTGCTGTGTCAGTTCCACACCTGCAATTGTGTACTTACTTCATCGAAGTGTATTTATGCTGAGCTAAAAATAATGTTTCACGTCTGTCATTATGTTATTCAATTATGTTGCTAGTGTATGTACTTATTTAACACTCACTCTATTAACATTTAAAGCATAGGATAGCACATTTATTTCATATCTATAGTGTATTGCAGCTGATCAGTTTGCTCACGTGGCAATCCATTTCCACTCGATCGGACGCTGAAACCACAGGTAGTCTCTCTCGACCTACCACTAAAATGCATCAAGTAATTATGGCCGAGCGTAATGCTAAATTCCTTAAACCTATAGGACACTATGAGCTGCTCTGTCTCATTTAACATAAGGGTACCTATGGTTGCATTCACGCCTCCAACTCATAACCTCAATACATGTAGGTGTGTCCTGTCACACACTACACCAAACAACGGTCAGCTCCAACCTTATAAATTCAGGGACGTGTCCTTCACGTCTCAACCACAAACACTGTTAAATTCTATTACACTGCCATTCCTTGCTACACCAGGTGAGTTTATTCTTACAACTTGTCTGCATATTTTTCATAACACTAAGCACTCTCTCTTACTATTTAGTAGTTAGCTCTAATGCGTACACTAGGTCTCATTGCCACTTCAGATCCGGCTTGTACACGAATTAGTATATCTTTTTAAATTACTGTTGGTGGACCATTTCCAATAAAACAATAACTTTGTACTTACAATATTACCAGGGTTCTATACATATTTGTTACTCAAATACATTTTATCTAAATTACATCATACTTCTCTGTTGTTTGCGTCAGTGTTAGGTTTGTCACATTAGGTATTTTCTTCACTAATCGGTGGATAGAATGGTTACAGAACTCATGGCTTGATAGCCATGACGGAAAATTTTTGTATTGCAAAGTAGGAGTCGAAACTTTGGTGGATAGGAAAGATGAAGAATGAGTGAGACCTGAAAAGGAAAGAAGATCTCACACAGCTGGGCCTGCACAGCTGCCACACTGTGTAGAGGTTGCAGACCAACCTCTTCCCTGCAGCATTCATTCACTACCTATGAATTTCTTTAGGTCGATCACGTTCCTGAGACCTAATAGCTTTTTACTTTTAGGGTACTCTTGCCTATATGCATTGGCATGTGGTTTTCCTATGATCCTGAAAGGTCCTTGGTATACGAACATGAATTTCTTTGTTTCCGCATTTATTTTCTTTGATTTTTCCTTGGTTTTGACAAGGACTAACTGACCTATTTCAAAACCAGTAGGTACAGCTTTTGCGTCATGTCGCTTCTTCCTTTCCAATGCTCTTTTTCTTATATTTGCCCTAGCCTTTAATTTCTTCTCGTCTGTGGATATTTGCGTTAGAATGGGAATTCTACCATATCTGCAATCACATTGTGCGGTTCTTGGCCAAACATCAATTCCAAGGTGCAAAACCAGTTGCATCATGTCTTAAGTTGTTAATTACATTCTCAAAATACTTAATGTGCTCTGCCCAACTTGAGTGTTTCCGAGCACAATTAAGTTCTGCAAAGCCTATTCAATTCTCTCATAATACGTTCACTCATATTTCCTTGGAGGAAATACGCAGATATTTTCAGATGTTTCACGCCGGCCTTATCTAGACATTCCTTAAATCTATCAGAAGTAAATTGAGGCCCATTGTCTGACAGCAAATTCTTCGGAACGCCAACGTTCACGAAGAAATCTTTTTCCAACTTTTCAACCAATGTTTTTGCATTTGCTCTTTTAATTGGGTATAGCTTAACATATTTACTGAATCCATTCACAACAACAAAAACATGGGTGCACCCACCTCTCGAAACAGGAAGAGGGCCAAACAAATCACAAGCCAGTAATTCTAGGGTTTCAGTTGGCTCTACTGAATGCATATCCCCTTGTATTCTGGTGTTAGCAGCACGGACTTTCTGGCACACTACACAAGATGCTAGACGCTTGGCCACACGGCGGTACATGTTGTCAAACACAACCTTCTCTTTTAATTTTGCAATGCACTTCTTTGCACCGTAGTGCCCATACCTCAGGTGTACATAGTCTATTAGTAAGTCTACATGTTGTGAGGGAAAGCACAGCTTCCACTAAGAAACACCTACCTTCTTCCTCCTAAACAGAATACCTTTATGCAGACAATAGTATTGCGAAACCTTAGGATAGTTCGCATTTCCTAAATAGCTCTTCACTAATTTCAGTTGGTCATCTGCATTCTGCTCACGTCTCAAGTTCTTAATCACTCTCTTTAATGCACTTTCTTCCTTTACTTCGTTCAATGCAAACATTCGAACTTCATTTAGGTCTGTTGCTGTAATTCCCGCGTCATCACAGAGCTCCGCACTTCTAGATAACCCATCAGCTACCAGATTGTCTTTCCCTTGAATATATCTAACCTCAAGGTCAAACTGCTGGAGATACAATGACCATCTTACCAAACGAGCATTCCTCAACTTACAGGTCTTTTAAAAGGTCAACGCCTTATGGTCACTGTAAACAATTATCTTGTGACCTAATAGATACTGCTCAAACTTCTGTACCCCAAATACAATTGCCAATGCTTCTAGTTCTGAGATGCCATAATTTCTCTCTGCTGCCTGTAAAGATCGACTTGCGAAAGCTATAGTCTTGTGCACTTCTTGTTTGTTCTCTATTTCTACTTGGAATACCTCCACAGCTATACCATAGCCACTAGCATCAACAGACATGCAGAACGGTTTTTCAAAATCAGGATGATGTAAAATAGGACTACTAATTAAAGATTGTTTAAGCACCTCGAACGCCTGTTGACATTCTGCTGTCCAAACCCAAGGGGCATTCTTTTTCAGCAGGAGGTGAAGACAGGGCGCATTAAAAGCCTGATCATTAACAAAACGCCTATAGAAGCCGAAAAGACCGAACATCGATCTCAACTGCTTCTTGTTCCTGGGAGCCTCAAATTTTTCAATGACTGCTAGCTTGCCTGGGTCAGGCAGAATACCTTTTCCACTTATCTTATATCCCAAGAAACCTATTTCCTCTTTAACGCACTCTGTCTTTTCAATCTTTAGTTTCATGCCACCTCTCTCAATAGCCTCTAACACTTCCTCTAATAAAGCTATGTGTTCTTCCCAGGTAGGAGTTGCTATTAACAGATCATCTACGTAGACTGTTATTTTATTACTTAAGGCTGGTCCTAAAACATGGCACATCACACGTACAAAGGCACAAACGGAGATATTAAGTCCGAAAGGTACCACACGGTATTGGTAACAAACTCCTTCGTACAAGAAAGCTGTGTACTTCCTTGAACTTTCCGCCAGTGGCAAATTCCAATATCCACACGTGATGTCCACAGAAGTTAAGAATTTTACTTCCCGGAACTTTTGCAATAACTCGTCCATGTTCTGCGGTCTATCACTTCCCCTAACCACTATTTCATTCAACCAACGAGCGTCCAAGACCAATCTGACACTCCCGTCTCTTTTTGGTACAACAACAAGAGGATTATTGTACTCACTGACCGCTTTTTCAATCACACCCCACTCCAGCATTCTCTGTATCTCCTTTCGAACCGCCTCCTTCCTAGCTACATGTATTTGGTATGGCTTCCTGAAAAACACTTGGCCGGGTTTCACCTTCAATTGACATTCATAACCTTTGACCACGCCAGGTCGATATGAAAATACCTTATGATCCTTTTTAAAACCTGTCTCAGTTCTTCCTTCTGATTAGCTGAAATTTTATCGATTTCGTGCAATTTAGCTTCTATTTTGTCTAAAATAATTGCTTCTTCTTCTTCTGTGTTTAGCTTACTTGTATTAAGATTAACACCTTCGTCCCAATATCTCCTATTTTTCAGAACTCGTATAGGCAGCTCCCAATTGTCATCATTAGTTACTACATGTTTATCAATAAAAGGTACCGTAATTACTCCAGTTATCGGCAAGACCCTTTTAACTGGCTTCTTTCAAAGTCAACAACACTCTGATATTTCGACAAGAAATCTATGCCAGTTAAAACCTCAATACTGAGATTGTTTACAATTAAACATGGATGATCAATTAAATTACCATTAATGTTAAATGGCAGCAAAGCTTCTTGCTTTACCGTTTTTGACACCTTGCCAGTAGCACCAATTATTCTTAGTCCTGATACCCTCATTACTGTAAGCTTGTCTTTACCAGGTAATGCATCAAAGAAGGACTGAGATATCGCACTCACTTCACTTCCACTGTCTAAGAGACAACGTACATTGATACCCAACATATTCACTATTATTATAGGGTGGCTTATTTTAGGTTGTACAGGTGGTTCCTCAAACTCATCCAATAGTTCCTTTTTTATTTGTCTCCAACTAAAGTGATCGACGTCTGTCTTCAGTCACAGTGTGTACGGGTTTTCTGAATTACATTTTCAGCTGCCTTTTCCAGTCGGTCTATTAATTTCAAATCGAAACACCGCACGACTTCATTACATTTAGTTTGCTGAACATAACCCAAATTACTGTAGTCTGAGCGATTCTGCGCCTCCAGACCGGGCATAACACTAGTTACAGCTAAACCACTTTTACTATTATCGTCGGGTTCCTTCTCAAGTGACAACTGGTCACAGCTACTGGGTTCATCAACCCCCAACAGGCTACCCTCTACATTCTCACTTACCTCCTGTCCTAAATCTATTAGTACATTATCAACATCCTGCACAGGCACTTTAGATAAGAGCACATCATCCTCATCGTAAATATAAGTATGAATTTCTTCTGCTTCTACACCTGACAATTCAGTATTTAGTAGCTCCTCCCTATCGTTACACTGCTGCGCCTTCTCTTTCTCTTCCCACTAAGAAAGCGTCTCTAATACGGTATCTATCAAATACCGTGAGTGATCTAATATTTCTGTTGTATCCTTAGATGCTACCGACTCTTCATCCACATATTCAGTCTGAGTATTCTGATCTGTCTTACCAATTCCCGTAACTACTGGCTTAGGAAAAGTAACCGCCTGGTGAGCGCCAGTATCCTCATAGACGGGAACTAGTTTTCCTGCCTCGGCCTACTAACTGGCACAGCATTGTTTTCCGTACTGTTGTTTACCTGCATAATTTTGTTTGGAACAAAATTATTATCATTTGGATGCCATTGTTGGTTCTGAAAATTATTTCTCCAATTCCTACCTCTCTTAGGATGGCAAACACCTACTGTTCTGATGTTTACATTGTCGTTCTGCTCGTTTCTAAAATTACTACTATTGTTATTAGCATTTCTGTTATTACGTGCTTGCTCCTCATTGACAGCAACACGTTCTACACGTTCCAAATATTCAATGAAACGATCCAGATTGTCTCTAGGGGCAGATATAATTCTAGTTTGCCAATACCATGGCAGTTTGGCTTCAAGACCTAGTATTAACATTTCAGGTTTTAATTTTTCGGCCAAATGTGACAAACGTGAGATCCATGACCTAGCAAACTCTTTAATAGATTCCTTGCCTGCATTGAAGCGTTTTCCACTCCAAAATTCTCTCAACACTTCATTTTGCTTATTGCTAGACCAATACTCATTAATGAAAGCTGTTTTAAATTCCGCTAATGTTTTACACTTCAACATAACATCAGCTGACCAACGCATGGCGTCACCTGCTAAATGGCTTCTAATAAATGAGATTTTCTCTCGTTCAGACCAAGCTAGTGGAATCACATCTTCGAAATCGTTCCAGAAATCTAGCGGGTGGATATTTTTATCTGGATCGAACCGCAAGAACTGCCGACACCCGATAAAAGCGGCGTTTGCAGCTACAACTTGTTGTATACTACCATTACCAGAAGTTACTGAAGCTACTTTACTCTCAATGTTAGCAATGTTAGTACTAATATTTTCTACTCTCATTTCGACATTATCTGCTCTTTGCACAATATGAGTAGTATCAGTTTTGATTGCATTTACTTCTGCTTGACATATCTTTACTTTTATATTAACATCTTTAAATCTATCTGAGCACAGTTCAGATTCCGCCTCGATCTTTTCTGTTAACTTGTGCTCCAGCTTCGCATCTTCCATTTGGAAGTCCTTGCGAACCTCAGAAACTTCGGATTTTACTGTTTTATACATTTCAGAAAATTGTTGAGCAACCTTTTTCTTAATATCCTCATGGTTGTAATCAATTTTATAATTCAAACTGTCCAGATCCTCTTTCAACTTCCTGCAACCAGCCTTGAAGGTATCGTCCATTACCTCCAATCGTTTATTAAAATTGGCTTGACTGGCCACAATCCTGTTATTAACCTCAATTATATTAGATTTTAATTCAGCATTACTGGCTGACAATTTTGCATTACTGGCAGCTATTGCTTGTAATATAACATTTAAATCAATAGCCCCAGTATCTTTGGGTTGCTCACTAGCTGGCTTTGGAAATACGGAAGCGTCCGATCCCGCCCGTCTGCTTTGACCCATGACGTCACAAATATGGCGGACACAAAAACAAACACACACACTTTCCACAAGAAGCCTAATGACACTAACGGGACAAGCGCGGGAAATGGGGTGTTTTGGGTGGGGGGCAAACTAAATATAAACAAATTTAGACGCCTTGCGTAGCTACAACGTGTAAGTGAAGACAGCCATGCATGAATATCCACCCTCCTCCCCAGGGGTCGTAACCCCTGCAACCCATAGAAGATAAATATGCTTCAGTAGCTGATTAGTGTTTTTTGTCTTAAAAAAAAACTCACGGAATAGAACGAACAGATCAGAAAGATAAATATACACTCCTGGAAATGGAAAAAAGAACACATTGACACCGGTGTGTCAGACCCACCATACTTGCTCCGGACACTGCGAGAGGGCTGTACAAGCAATGATCACACGCACGGCACAGCGGACACACCAGGAACCGCGGTGTTGGCCGTCGAATGGCGCTAGCTGCGCAGCATTTGTGCACCGCCGCCGTCAGTGTCAGCCAGTTTGCCGTGGCATACGGAGCTCCATCGCAGACTTTAACACTGGTAGCATGCCGCGACAACGTGGACGTGAACCGTATGTGCAGTTGACGGACTTTGAGCGAGGGCGTATAGTGGGCATGCGGGAGGCCGGGTGGAGGTACCGCCGAATTGCTCAACACGTGGGGCGTGAGGTCTCCACAGTACATCGATGTTGTCGCCAGTGGTCGGCGGAAGGTGCACGTGCCCGTCGACCTGCGACCGGACCGCAGCGACGCACGGATGCACGCCAAGACCGTAGGATCCTACGCAGTGCCGTAGGGGACCGCACCGCCACTTCCCAGCAAATTAGGGACACTGTTGCTCCTGGGGTATCGGCGAGGACCATTCGCAACCGTCTCCATGAAGCTGGGCTACGGTCCCGCACACCGTTAGGCCGTCTTCCGCCCACGCCCCAACATCGTGCAGCCCGCCTCCAGTGGTGTCGCGACAGGCGTGAATGGAGGGACGAATGGAGATGTGTCGTCTTCAGCGATGAGAGTCGCTTCTGCCTTGGTGCCAATGATGGTCGTATGCGTGTTTGGCGCCGTGCAGGTGAGCGCCACAATCAGGACTGCATACGACCGAGGCACACAGGGCCAACACCCGGCATCATGGTGTGGGGAGCGATCTCCTACACTGGCCGTACACCACTGGTGATCGTCGAGGGGACACTGAATAGTGCACGGTACATCCAAACCGTCATCAAACCCATCGTTCTACCATTCCTAGACCGGCAAGGGAACTTGCTGTTCCAACAGGACAATGCACGTCCGCATGTATCCCGTGCCACCCAACGTGCTCTAGAAGGTGTAAGTCAACTACCCTGGCCAGCAAGATCTCCGGATCTGTCCCCCATTGAGCATGTTTGGGACTGGATGAAGCGTCGTGTCACGCGGTCTGCACGTCCAGCACGAACGCTGGTCCAACTGAGGCGCCAGGTGGAAATGGCATGGCAAGCCGTTCCACAGGACTACATCCAGCATCTCTACGATCGTCTCCATGGGAGAATAGCAGCCTGCATTGCTGCGAAAGGTGGATATACACTGTACTAGTGCCGACATTGTGCATGCTCTGTTGCCTGTGTCTATGTGCCTGTGGTTCTGTCAGTGTGATCATGTGATGTATCTGACCCCAGGAATGTGTCAATAAAGTTTCCCCTTCCTGGGACAATGAATTCACGGTGTTCTTATTTCAATTTCCAGGAGTGTAATAAACTAAAACAGAAATTGGAGGAAACAGATAATTAAAATAAGTAATAAGTGTTTTTAAATTTAAAAAAAAATCTCACGGGATAGAACGAACAGATCGGAAAAGTAAATAAAATAAGATAAAACAGAACTGGAGACAGCCACACTCAAAGCAAACTCCGCGCCGTCATGGCGTCACCCACGACAACACCCTTACGTCACGGGTCAAAGCCGACGCGTGGGATCGGACACTTCTGTCGACCCCTGGCTTTTTATCACCCTCAGGTGACGAAAAACTAGCTCCAACACCAGAATCATCAAAACTAAATGAAACTTCTGATTGATCAGTCATATCTACCTTCTCCTGTTTAAACTCTACCATCTCTGATGACTGTTTCGTTTTTAACTCATCAGATAAACTATCATCCAATAAATTAACAATTTCTGCTTTCTGCTTTACTACAGGGGTCTCTATTATTGAATCATTGCCCCTTCGCACACTACTGTCAGGAGACAATACTTCATATTTCACTTTAACATTGCTACTTTCATGCATATTTACACTTGAACCGTTGTCTGGATTTACAGTTTCCTCAACAGACATAGGTTCTGATATAAGTTTAACCTCAGTGTCTTTTGGCGGTTCCATCGCCGACAGTCTTTTAGTGCAGGTTAGTAAAATTTTTAACAGATTTTCACTTAACTTAGTTCCTTCTGCACGACGTATGGCGTTGCCGGCGTGGTGCGCCAGGATTACTAATGCGACGCAGCTCGCTGAATTGCAGACGGCACTCCGACGGCTGTTGTGTGTTTGCGTGGCCCGCAACTGCAGGCGCGGCTCCGGCTGTTCCGGCGGACGACTGCGGTGAGGCGAAACTGGCTTCTCGCGTTGCCGGCAGCGCCGCTAGACTCAGTGCCAGCTCCGTCAATCCCGATGCGTCGTTAATCCAATTACGTCGTCCATATACACACATAACACTTTCACTGTTCTATTACTCAGTTGCGTGTCGCATTTCACTCCCGAATCCGAATATTTAAAAATCACTTTCACTTCTACTCAGTTTGTTTCAGTTTCCCGGCCGATGCACCATTTGTGGGGCGGCTGGTAGAAAAATATGTTGCTGTTATATAATTACGTTTGAATGTAGAAACACTGCATTTCCCAGCCGATTAACCATATGTGCGGCGGCGGGTGGAATTATTGTTCTTAAAAATGTTCCTATTATTTATGCTGTCTTTTGCCGTTCTCAACACTGGCTCTCTAACTACAATATTGGCAACCAGAAAGTGATTAGCAAAACGTGAAGCCTGTAATTAGAATTCCTAGTGCCCACTTCATCTGAGAAACACACATAGCTGCAGCTTATAGCTCTGAGAAATTAGGAGATTGACTGGGATTCATAATCAAAAAACGATTTTCTAAAATTTCTCTGTATTCTGAAAGTCACAGATGAAAAGAAAAAGAAAAATCCACACAATCTGACTAACAGAGCAGTTCAGAGTCTAATGCGCTGATGCAACTATAACTGTCCAAATTAAATATTTAAATGAATGCTCGCCATAATTTGATGATTAGGTTCATCAAACGCCACGCTAAATAATTGGTAGAATGTGTGTCCCGCGGCGGCACGTGAAAATACGACAATACGCAAACTGAAGCTAGATAATTAAAATCATCCCAGAATTAACACTTCACTCGAAAATGATTTCATGGTTACGCGTATCCCGAGTAACGTAATACAGCATCCGAGGCTGTCTATAGCAATGATACCGACGCGACGTGACTCCCGACACAGATGGCGTGCTATTCAGCGTCTGGAGAGAACTGGGGCCTTCCTTCCTCGCGCAGCGTTCTTATATATATAGCCGCGGTGCGGATGGCTAAGTGAATGCCTGATGAAATCGGCTCTCCCGACTAGCCGTTGGACTAGTAATGCACCACTTTAGGTTACCGAATAAATCATAGCTTCTTTTGCTGATGGCCGATGAAGCTCTTAATTTAAATGTGCATTCACCACACAGGAAAGTAATCATAATAAAAGTTTGACGTGGCTAAGTTGATTATTTTGGGCGAGAGAATTAATTTAATTACACTGCACGCAGTAGACGAGCTCTGAACTGGCCCTTTGGAGATACGCTATCGCTATAGTTTTATAGTTATTCAAATGAAACTTCTCACATCTTTATGGTTATAGCGGATCTCCATTTTACTTAAATATAAACATCCTAGCCTTATTTATTAGCCTACTTAATCTATCTTGCTTCCTTAAATTTTAAGACAAAAACCAGAAAATCATGAATTTCCACTAAAATTTTAATTTGTGAAATCCAAAGTATTGTTTTTATTAAATTATTATGAAAGATGAATCTAAATATAAATTTTTAACTTTCTAGCTCTTTTCTGTTGCGCCAATGATTTTTACAGAAAAACGTCCAAATTTCGAAAATGGTTAAAGTTATCGAACTGATATTCAACACATATTAATTTAGTATTACTCCTGACATGCTAGAAACATTTCAGGTTATTTATTTGATTTTTAAAGTATTGCGCAACATTTATGACGCCAGAGCTAGTTACAGCGGACTGGCTGGCACACAATGGAAAGACTGATGTGAATTTACTACAGCGTGAGTAGGCTGCTTCCCTACATGAAGACCTCAGCAGTTAACTTCCATAGTGCTCAGAGCCAATGCGTTAGTCATAAGCGAGAATCGTTCTGATACCTGCGACAGCGGACCTCTGCTACTGCAGGCTCTTTGCTTTCCACATTTTCAGAGGTGGTAGTATGGATAGTATGGACTAAAACAAGACAAAAATGTATAGTAAGCATGGGCTCTAAAGTTAGCACCATGAACACTTGTATATCTTTGCCACTGTGAAAGACATTTCTTCCACCGAACAAGGGTTCATAGCTTTTAAGTAACACAATATGGAAGGCAAAGAGCTTACAGTAAAACAAGTCCAATGCCAGAGCTTTCAGAACATTTTTCGCTTATAACTTACGACTCGGTCGTTGCCGGATGAGGGCCCTTACTTCACATTCATACAGTTACTTTTCTCCATTGTCCCTGAAAATTTATACCATCATCACAGAATCATGCTGTAGGTCTAAATCTGCGTCCATTGTCATAAGTTATGAGACATCCACAGTGTGTGTGATTGATGGTGGTAGGCAGTGGACGTGAACAATGGTGCGGTAGTCTGTAACACTTATTTCTCGCCTCCACGATGGGGTGAAGTCAGCTGCCAAAGAAATTAAGTTGTTGGCAGAAAGATGCAAGCATAGAGCATTTTGCTGCAATTACTTGGCGTACAACAGGGCTGTATTCTGCGTGGGATACGGAATTGTTGATGCTATTCACCCACAGTTGAGCAATTGTTTCACAGGCAGAAATCAAGTCCGGGCTATAATCCGACTTAGTGGTAGTTTGGCGGTATGAATCAGCAGCGTTTGGACAGCAGCGTGTCCCAAGACATAAGGGAGATTTTTTGCGCCAAATAAAATATACATACCCTCCATTTTTTTGTTGGACCTTAATAACTCACAATCTAAATATTATTAGCATTAAATTATGAGAACACGTGCCGACTCGATGCCAAACGTGGGACATGAAAATCTGTGATGAGTGTGTAAAGAAGGATTTTGGAACTTAGTGTTTATTTGGTAAATAAAACGCTAATATGCCCAAATCGTGTTTATATACTGCTCAACATGTAAGAAATATTATTCTTTAAGTTTTCTTCTCAAAGACTGCTTTCTGCAGTCAGGATAAATCTTTCGGTATTCTTGTATGCAATGTAACAAAAATTGCTTTTGTTTCTCCTCAACTGTGATTAAACCATGGAATTCTTGCGTCAACTTAACCGTTCTTTCGGCTGTTTGGTTAACTGCCCTGAGCGCTGAAACCTACTTTCTGGCTTGTTGAAGTATTATTAGACCATGTGGTAGGACATTCGTTGAGAAAACTCATCAATTTTAAGACGATCGAACAAAGACTTTCTCCTGACTGGAATGAAGTCGTAGACGTTTCTCTCTGCAGTTAAAAAAGAGAAAGTGAGTAAACAAAAGTGTGATGTAAACAGAAACCTACAGAAACAGCTTCTATATTTATTTATTTACCTTACTATGCAATGGAACGCAAAGTTCTTCCTTCGATAGGAGGTATCGTTTACCGTGAGCTGATAAATTATATTTCGTTAAGTTTTCAATCATTTTATCTGAGTTTCTACACTTATGTTCATAAATTAAGAATAATGATGATACATGGTGAAACAACGCTCTGGTGGGCGGTTTGCCGGTTTAAATCACCTCGGGGTATGACCATGCGGTGCATTTGACCTGCGGTGGCGCTTGGAGTAGTCCAACGCAGAGGTGTGTTGGTGCATGTCAGAGTACGATGCAGCGAGTAAGTGTGCAGACGTTTACAGACTTGCTAATGGTGACTGTGTGTTGAAAATGGCTCAAAGAACACATATTGATGACGTTATGAGGGGTAGAATACTAGGGCAACTGGCGGCTGGTCAAACGCTGCAGGTCGTAGCACGGACCCTCCGTGTGCCAAAAAGTGTGATCTCAAGATTATGGCAATGATTCCAGCAGACAGGAAACGTGTCAGGCGCTACAGCACTGGACGTCCACAGTGTACAACACCACAAGAAGACCGGTATCTCACCATCACTGCTCGCACACGGCCACGGAGTACTGCAGGTAGCCTTGCTCGGGACCTTACCGCAGCCACTGGAACAGTTGTCTCCAGACACACAGTCTACAGACGAATGAACAGACATGGTTTATTCGTCCGGAGACCTACAAGGTGGATTTCACTGACCACTGGTCACAGGAGAGCCCGTAAAGCCTGGTGTCAAGAACACAGTACATGGTCATTGCAACAGTGGTCCCAGGTTATGTTCACGGACGAGTCCAGGTATACTCTGAACAGTGATTCTCGCCGGGTTTTCATCTGGCGTGAACCAGGAACCAGATACCAACCCCTTAATATCCTTGAAAGGGACCTGTATGGAGGTCGTGGTTTGATGGTGTGGAGTGGTATTATGATTGGTGCACGTACACCCCTCCATGTCTTTGACAGAGAAACTGTAACAGGTCAGGTGTATCGGGACGTCATTTTGCACCAGTATGTCCGCCTTTTCAGGGGTGCTGTGGGTTCCACGGGGCTGCCATCGTGGAGGGGTACCTTGAAACAGAAGATATCAGGCGAATGGAGTGGCCTGCCTGTTCTCCGGACCTAAACCCCTTCGAGAACATCTGGGATGCTCTCGGTCGACGTATAGCTGCGCTTCTTCAAACCCCGAGGACACTTCAGGAGCTCCGACAGGCACTGGTGCGAGAATGGGAGGCTATACCACAGCAGCTGCTCGACCACCTGATCCAGAGTATGCCAACCCGTTGTGTGGCCCGTGTACGTGTGCATGGTGATCATATCCCATATTGATGTCGGGGTACATGCGCAGGAAACAGTGGCGTTTTGTAGCACATGTGTTTCGCGACGGTTTTCTCAACTTATTCCCAATACTGTGGGCTTACAGATCCGTGTCGTGTGTGTTCCCTATGTGCCTATGCTATTAGCGCCAGTTTTGTGTAGTGCCACGTTGTGTGGCACCACATTCTGCAATTATCCTTAATTTATGAGTATGAGTGTAGATTCGCGTCATCGTCAAATAGTGACAAGACATAAACTTCGTGTCAGATACCAAAAATGCTGGCTTATCTTCTGTAAAGCTGCTTTTGAAATGCTTTTATGAATTTTCATTTAATTTTATCACAAATCAGCACAAATCTTGGTAAGCTGCTTTTACTACCAAATCACGTCGGAGTCATGGCTTGTCATACGATTCCACGATGAACAGACAAACGTCTAACAGCGCTACCTTTTCTTTGCTCGTTATTTTGAACTGAGCACAATGTAATGATATTTTTAGTAAATAAATAACTCTCGCCATCCATCGAGCTTGGTGCATGGTATCTGGAGCTCGAATCTTAAATTTTCTCTAAAAAATCGCAGAAAGCACTACCAGCTATTGACAGTCACCTCTGACTATTTATTTGGTCAGTTCAGTTCACCGGGTTCCCGGGTTCGATTCCCGGCGGGGTCAGGGATTTTCTCTGCCTCGTGATGACTGGGTGTTGTGTGATATCCTTAGGTTAGTTAGGTTTAAGTAGTTCTAAGTTCTAGGTGACTGATGACCATAGATGTTAAGTCCTATAGTGCTCAGAGCCATTTGAACCAACCAGTTCAGTTCAGCAAAACTCAGATTGTCAGGCTCGGAAACAGTCCGGTGCACTGCGAGCTTTTCTTTATAGCACTGTATTTTATCTGAATCGACGCTTTTCCAGTTATCTCAGACGTTTTGAAGAGTGGAACATCAGGATTTGTTGTCACCTGATTGACTTTTACTTCGAACACGCATTTTAACACCAATTCATACACATGATGGCAGCAAACAAAACTGGATGACTCTCTGTCGCTTTAAGCAGTTTCTGTCTTCATTTATTTTTATTAATTGGCGTGTGCAATGTCAAGCAAATCATCCAACTTGTTGACAAAGTCTCGTCATCGCTATTCAAATACGTTTTGGTATTATTGTGCATTTTTTGCAACTCCCCCAATCTTGATATAGGTTCACTAGCTTCTTCACATAATTAGGTAAAATTCTGGTAGGTATAGGCGCCTTTTCCCAAAAGATAATACATTCACTAATAGTAAGGTTGACAGTAAAATTCACTTCACGGGTATTATAAAACAAAACTGCCAGAACCTGTCCATTAGTGGGCAGATTTGAATTTTGCATTTGGTGTTTCAGAATGCCTAATAAAAAAACACACTTTTTAGAACGTCAACGTAATTCCACTGACATGTTCACTAACTGACAACAATACGTTTACTAACAGTGTCACAAAAACACATTGACATGGGAGCGCGCGTTTGCCTTACTTAGCAAGTACTGCAACCTGACATGTTTCATTCGGAAGTCGGCATGGACTTCTGATTTTCTAAATTTCTGACATTTTATTAACAATTTGTTTTGACTCATACAAATAAATTAAGAGAGTTGCATTAAAAAAAAACTTCGAATTTTTTTGGAACACCGTAATGGACTGCCTTGGCTAAATTTAATATTCAGTGTGCCTAAGATAGGAAGAACAGAAATCATTGTTACAGTTACTGCTTTATTGTATTTAATTTGCAGTCAGTGGACTTAAGTATTATGAGTAACTACGCACTGGTTCCTGAAGCTAGTTGCCCGCATCTCGTGGTCGTGCGGTAGCGTTCTCGCTTCCCACGCCCGGGTTCGATTCCCGGCGGGGTCAGGGATTTTCTCTGCCTCGTGATGGCTGGGTGTTATGTGCTGTCCTTAGGTTAGTTAGGTTTAAGTAGTTCTATGTTCTAGGGGACTCATGACCATAGATGTTAAGTCCCATAGTACTCAGAGCCATTTTTCCTGAAGCTAGTTACAGATAAGGGACATTACTTTTCGTATTCCGACCATCAGCGGCCGCGTCTTTTCGCCTTTGAGACGTCAGCCGTAATCACTTCCGAGCCTGCCCAAAGCACACATCGGCTGTTAGTATAATTGAATATTGGCAATAACGCAGAATAAGTTTGGCAACTCTGTAACTGAAAAGTTACTTCCTGGTTGGCACAGAGTTATCCTGCTAAATTCACTTTATTTTATGTGTCATTACCACTGAATAATCTTTGTGATTTTCGCTTAAGGTGGGACATAAGATTATCAATTTATGGTTTTGAATCCAGGAAAGTCATTCCACGTGAAAACTTCTACTAATCTCGCCTTTCACGTCGTGATTTATCTGTCCTAGCCACCACCGGAGCAATAAGTTAGAGATTAGTTCTGAAGATCATCGTTACTTCAGGGGTAATGTGATCGCCTGTCAAATCAAGGCTGTGTTGGCTTGCGGTTGCATTCTCACTGAATATCACATTTTTAGCCGTTTTGTTACAGAGCTTCAAACAGCCACATCAAAAATCAATAAGGAAATCTTAAGAAAAGTTCTCCATCAAATATCTTCTAGCTTCTTTCAGAACCTCATAGTATAAGGGTGAAAAACTTATGAAACTGCACAATTGGTAATGCCTCTTTCCACTTCTGTTGACATAACTTTTGGTTTTTGTGAATACACAGTTTTATCTATGAAATTTCACATTTCCACAGTACTTAAGTATAGCGCAGGACAGCAAGTAAGCCGGCCGAGGTGGCCGAGCGGCTCTTGGCGCTACAGTCTGGAACCGCCAGACCGCTACGGTCGCAGGTTCGAATCCTGCCTCGGGCATGGATGTGTGTGATGTCCTTAGGTTAGTTAGGTTTAAGTAGTTCTAAGTTCTAGGGGATTGATGACCTCAGAAGTTAAGTCCCATAGTGCTCAGAGCCATTTGAACCATTTGACAGCAAGTAAACACGGACCGTTTAGAAGTCCAAAGCAAATAATATCTTTCTAATTCTTGCTGATGCTGGCACACTCGTGTTACATATACTTCATGTTTTATTAAAATAGATTACCGCCATAAGGTTATCGTGGGGAGTTGTATTTCATTTGTATTAATTCAGTGCATATTTTAACAGCGTTTTCCATTAACTTATTGAACACAGCAGTAAACATTAACAAATCACCCAAAATATATTCTCTCACCATATCTAAAACAGTCTGACAATGCTCAGGTAGTTTACCGATTCCAAACCTGCAGAAACCTATTAGTTCTGAGTTAAAGATGTCGAGAAACCTGGTCTGAAGTGTATTTTAATCTTAAAACGAATCTTCTTGACGGTTGTTCAATAAGGTGCAGGAATGTTAAGCGTATGTGAGTATAAAACCAGAATAATAAGTACTTTTCGGATGATTTCCCAAACAACGTCCTGGATAGTTCTGTTTTCGAAATCAGCAGAATGTGTTTCCGTTTAGTAGTACACACTGACACCAAAAGGTGTCTCAGTTGTTTGCGACAAATACCAGCTGCAATGAACACATCCCTGGGAAGGAGCTCCTAGTGCACAGCACCATTCTTCAATCAACGGATGCAAAATATGTTTACAATGACCTTTGCTTGAGCATATGTATCTCGTTGCGGATCAGTCGTTAATTTCTTCCCGAGTAGTTAACATAATGGCATAATAATTCGCCACCAGTAACGATGCTGCATAGGAATGCTCAATGTATGAACAGATGGCGTTCAAGCAAAAATGCAGTAACATCACTATTTGATTTCTGTTGCTTTGAACTGGGGCTTGGAGTGCTGCTACATCAGACTTCTGAATCTTGCCTATTGAAAGCAAATGTCGCACGACACTTAAATGGTCATATTTCATCACATACAGTCCATCACACGTGTCTACTATCGAGACTTCCTGATTCGCCAATCATTCATGCCAGGACGATCTTTCTTGAAACAATAAATTCATTTTCTGACGTGTTTTCCCTAAAAGGCACTCGCTCCACACACAATACAATGATTCTGAGTTGGCTTTGCTGCCTTCACCACTCTAATAAATTTTAGATCTGTTTCCTTTTGCGAGTGTATTTTATACCCCTTGAACAATGTTCTTAAGTTTCAAGCAGATATTGAATAAAGTGTGTGCCGCCGTAGTTTGTAAGTAATTTAGCTTTTTTCATGTAGTTCAATAATTGTCACCTGTTTGTATGGAATGGAGTGGACTGGAACTTGATACTTTATATTCATATTGCGCAACACTTACCACGAGCAGAAACAACACCATAACAGCTCATGAAGACTGACAGTATTTCCTCCATACACTTCCACATCCTACAGTGCTGCCAGATGGTACATAGGGCCAGACTTAGCATTCTGAGAGGCTGCCGGTTATATTGGCTGCCTTTAGTGAATGACTCCGACTTACTCTCTCCGGTGGTCGGTTGGCGGCTGGGTTGTATGTCTAAGACTGTACATGTACTGCACTATCCATAGCGTGGACACTGGAGGAAAAAGATAAAATGAGGTATCAGGTGAAATGTTGATTAGTGGCCATTTTATGGTGTGTGGGGTCTTTGGATTCCGATGTTAAGAGATCGATCATGGTCCAGGCACACTGCAAAGTATTTCAGTGAGTAGTTGGTTAGTATTACACCTAAATACAAACAATACTTCTGCTTTTCATTAGTGAAGAATCAGTAGTAGTTTATTCGACAACATTTATATTTGCAGCATACAGTTTCAGCTAAAACTAATTAATAAAAGGCAACTATTATTTATAGAGCAATGAGAGCAACTACTTAATAAAGGAATAAAATTGAAGGTAGTAAATTACATGCAGGAGAACACCCAATTTTCTTAAACGGTTTGGAGGTGAAGTAGTGAGGGGAAGGTGGTTACAGACCGTTTTGAGTGATTGAGGTTAGCGGAGTCGGTAATATGAAATTGAACTGCTAGGCCGTTAAAGGGGCACCAGAATGGGAAGACACTGATTACTGAATCCGAAGTTTGATAAGCTGCAAATAATACAGGGTGGGCCAAATAAAGATAGCCCAGACGAGTGGATATGACTGGACATCTACATCTACATCATACTCCGCAAGCCACCTAATGGTGTGTGGCGGACCGTACTTTCGGTACCACTATCTGATCCCTCCAACCCTGTTCCACTCGCGAATAGTGCGTGGGAAGAATGATTGTCGGTAATCCTCTGTATTGGCTCTGATTTCTCGAATTTTCTCCTCGTGGTCAATACGCGAGTTGTATGTGGGGGGAAGGAATATGTTTTCTGATTCCTCCTGAAAAGTGCTGTCCCGAATTTCAGTACTAAATCTCTCTGTGATGCACAATGTCTCTCTTGTAACGTTTGCCAGTGGAGTTTGTTTAGCAGCTCCGTAACGCTTTCTCGCAAACTAAACGATCCCGTGACGAAACACGCCGATCTTCGTTGGATCTTCTCTATCTCCTCTATCCTACCTGATAGGGACCCCAGTTAGATGAACAATACTCAAGAATCTGACGAACAAGCGCTTTATAAGCCACTTCTTTCGTGGATGAGTTACATTTCCTTAAGATTCAAAAAATGGTTCAAATGGCTCTGAGCACTATGGGACTTAACATCTATGGTCATCAGTCCCCTAGAACTTAGAACTACTTAAACCGAACTAACCTAAGGACAGTGCACAACACCCAGCCATCACGAGGCAGAGAAAATCCCTGACCCCGCCGGGAATCGAACCCGGGAACCCGGGCGTGGGAAGCGAGAACGCTACCGCACGACCACGAGATGCGGGCACCTTAAGATTCTTCCGATGAATCTGTGTCTTATGTCTGCTTTCCCCACTATCTGTTTTATACCGTCATTCCACTTAAGGTCGCTCTGGATAGTTACACCTAGATATTTTACGGCAGACGCTGTCTCCAGCTGATTGTCATCAATTGTGTAGCTGTACAGTAATAGATTTCTTTTCCTATGAATGGCCAATATGTTACATTTATTTACGTTCAGGGTCAACTGCCAGAGTCTGCACCGTTCATCAATTCTCTGCAGGTCGTTCTGCAAATTCTTACTATCTTCTGGCGTTGCTACTTTGGTATAAACAACTGCATCATCTGCGAATAGCCTAAAAAGCATCCGACGCTTTCTGCTAGATCATTTACATATATTGTGAACAGCAACGGTCCCATCACACTTCACGGTAGTGCTCCGGATACGACTTTACGTCTGTCGATTTAGCTCCGTTAAGAACGACGTGATGAGTTCTATCTGCAAGAAAGACTTGAATCCAATGGCAGATCTACTTCGATACTCCGTAAGCTCTTTTTTTTTTTTTTCTCCATTAAACGGCAATGCGGGACTGTGTCAAATGCCTTACTGAAATCAAGGAACACGGCATCAGCCTGAGCGCCGTTGTCCACTGCGCTGTGGATCTCATGGAGGAACAGAGCGACCTGAGTTTCGCAGCATCTCTGTTTGTGGAATCCATGTTGATTTTTATAGAGGAGCATACATGAACATATGTATATAATCACACCCCGTGACCTACAATTACTGACACAGCAGTGGCAGTGACGGAACATTTGAGCGGAAACTTAGAGAATATTTGGAATTAGTTTCCTGGTCATGTTGTAGTTTTAGGTGGAGATTTTAACTCACCAGCTACAGACAGAGAGACTTAGATAATTAGGACGGTAAATACGGCCAGAGAAGCATGTGGAACTATTCTAAGTGCTTTATTCGAAAACTACCTTGAGCAGTTAATCAGCGACCCAACTCGTGAAGATAACATCTTAGACCTGCTAGTGAAAAACAAGACCCGAACTTTTCGACTCAGTTAGAGAGGAACAGGGAGTCAGTGATCATAAGGCCTTTCCCGACTCTCGAAATGCGACTGTAAATAGTAACAGATAGAAAGGTAGGAAGGTGTTCCTGCTTAGAAAGAGATACAAGAAACAGATTTCAGATTACCTGAGCGGTCAGAACGTTGAGTAACAGTGGACAAAGTTCAGGAGCATTGTACACTGAAGAACCAAAGAAACTGGTATACCTGTCTAATATCGTGTAGAGCCCGCGCGAGCACGCAGAAGCGCCGTAACATGACGTGGCATGCACTCAACTAAAGTCTGAAGTAGTGCAGGAGGGAACTGACACCATGAATCCTGCAGGGCTGTCCATAAATTCGTAGAGTACGAGAGGGTGGAGATCTCTTCTGAACAGCACGTTGCAAGGCATCCCAGACATGCTCAATAATGTTCATGTCAGCGGAGTTTGGTGGTCAGCAGAGGTGTTTAAACTTATACGAGTGATCCTGGAGCCACTCTGCAGCAATTCTGGACGTGTGAGGTGTCGCATTGTCCTGCTGCAATTTCCCACGTCCGTCGCAATACACAATCGACATGAATGGATGCAGGTGATCAAACAGATTGCTTCCCTTATCACGCCAACTGCACACGCCTCACACCGTTACAGACATCCACTAGCTTGAACAGTCCCCTGGAGACATGCAGGGTCCATGGATCCATCAGGTTGTCTCCATATCCGTACACGTTTATCCGCTCGATACAATTTGAAACGAGACTCGTCCAACCAGACAGCATGTTTCCAGTCATCAACAGTCCAATGTCAGTGTTGACGGGCCCAGGTGAGGCGTAAAGCTTTGTGTCGTGCAGTCAGCAAGGGCACACGAATGGGCCTTCGGCTCCGAAAGCCCATATCGATGATGTATCGTTGAATGGTTCGCACGCTGACACTTGTTAAATCTGCAGCAATTTGCGGAAGAGTTGCACTTTCGTCACGTTGAACGATTCTCTTCAGTCGTCGTTGGTCCCGTTCTTGCACGATCTTTTTCCGGCCACAGCGATGTCGAAGATTTGATGTTTTACCCGAATCCTGATATTCACGGTACACTCGTAAAATGGTCGTACGGGAAAATCCCCACTTCATCGATACGTCGGAGATTCTGTGTCCCATGGCTCGCGCGCCGACTGTAACAGCACGTTCAAACTCACTTAAATCTTGGTAACCTGCCATTGTAGCAGAAGTAACCGATCTAACAACTGCGCCAGATACTGGTTGTCTTATACAGGCGTTGCCGATCTCAGCGCCGAATGCTGCCTGCTTATATATCTCCGTATAAGAATACGCATTTTCTGGCGCTTCAGTGTACAATACATTTTAGACAGATATGTGCCGATCAAAGTAGTAAGGGACGAAAAAAATCCATCGTTGCAGAAAATTGTTACGAAAACAAAGAGAGTTTAATTCCAAATTTAAACGTAACGAAAGCCTCACAAATAAACAAAATCTATATGAAGCCAAAACTAATGTCAGGAGAGCAATGCGTGAAGCGTCCAACGATTTCGAAAGAAAAATACTGTCTGCCGACTTGACAGAAAATCCTAAGATGTTTTGGTCTTATATTAAATCAGTAAATGAATCAAAGCCATCTGTCTAGATATTCTGTGAGATATAACGGCAATGAAACTCAGGACAACATAGGAAAAGCCGGAGGACTAAACGTCTTTATCCAAAACTGTTTCACAGAGGAAGATCGCTCTATAAAGCCTCCTTTAAATTGTCGCACGAACGACAAAAGGGCCGATATCGAAATAAGTGACCATGGGATAGAAAAGTAAAAGTCGCTCAAGAGAGGGAAGGCCACTGGAATTGACCTGATACTAGTATTACTCTGCATAGAGTATGTGAAAGAACTTGCCCCTCTTCTAGCAGCAGTTCACCGTAGGTCTTCGGAGGAGTGAAGTGTTTCTGACGATTGGAAAAAAGCACAGTTCATTCCGGTTTACAAGAAGGGTCGTCGAACAGACGCACAGAACAATAGACCTATATCTCTGACATCGGTCAGTTGTACGGTTTTGGAACATGTACTTTGCACACGTATCTTCTCCGTGGATCCAAGGTGGGTTCTGCAAACAATGATCGTGTGAAACCCAGCTCTTTCTGTTCGTCCACGAGACCCACAAATCAGTATATACAGGCGCCTAGGTAGATGATGTGCTCCTTGACTTCCGGAGGGCATTCGATACAGTTCCACCCTGCCTCCTCATGAACAATATATGAGTGCGTGGAATATCGAACCAATTTCTAGCAAACAGAACACATCAGGTCATACTGTTTGGAGAGAAGTCTTCAGACGTAAAAGTAACTTCGGGTGTACCCCATGGGAGTGATATAGGGCTATTACATTTCACAATATATGACCCAGTAGATAATTTCAGAAGTTCCACGATGCTTTCCACGGATGATGCTGTTGTATACAGGAAAGTTACGACGCTAGAAAATTGTAGCGAAATGCAAGAAGACCTGAAGAGGATCGACAGTTCGTACAGGGCGTGGCAATTGACCTTCAACATAGATAAATGTAATTTATTATGAACACATACACAGAGAGACCCCTTATTGTATGATTACACAATTGCAGGACAATCACTGGAAGCAGTTACTTCTATAAAACATCTAGAAGTATGCATACAGAGAGATTTCAAATGGAATGACCATTTTAAATTAATCACGATTAATACAGTTGCCAGACTGAGATTCATTGGAATAATCCTCAGGAAATATGGTCTATCAACAAAGGAGGTAGCTTACAAATCACTCGTTCGACCAGTGTGGGATCAATACCATATCGGGCTGCTCGAGGACGTAGGCAATATCCAAAGAAGAGCTGTGTGTTTCGTTACAGATTCACTTAGCAGGCACGAAAACGTCACAGAGATAGTCAACCAACTACAGAGGAATGCGCTGGAAGAGAGGCGTTCTGCATCATGTTCTGGGTTATTGTTAAACTTGCGAGAGTTTACGCTCTTTTTACATAAAACCTGGATGGAGGCCGGGCACCGTCGTGTCGAAGTCCGCGCCAGTAGAACGTGGGACAAAAAACCTGACCAAGCTCCATAATACTCTTACGGGCGCTCAGAGGAGAGGCGCGAGCGCGTTTGGTTTTTATGCAGCGTTATCTGCTGATACACTATGTGATCAAAAGATTCCGGACATCTGGCTGAAAATGACTTATAAGTTTGTGGCGCCCTACATCGGTAATGATGGAATTCAGTATTGTGCTGGCCCACCCTTAGCCTTGATGACAGCTTCCACTCTCGCAGGCATACGGTCAATCAGGTGCTGGAAGGTTTCTTGGGGAATGGCAGCCCATTCTTCACGAATTGCTGCACTGTAGAGAGGTATCGATATCGATCGGTGAGGCCTGGCACGAAGTCAGCGCTCCAAAACATCCCAAAGGTGTTCTATAGGATTCAGGTCGGGACTCTGTGCAGGACAGTCCATTACAGGGATGTTATTGTCGTCTAATCACTCCACCACAGGCCATGCATTATGAACAGGTGTTCGATCACCATCCCCGAGTTGCTCTTCAACAGTGGGAAGCAAGAAGGTGCTCAAAACATCAATGTAGGCCTATGCTGTGATAGTACCACGCAAAACAAGAAGGGAAGCCACCTCCAAGAAAAACACGACCACACCATAACATCACCGCCTCCAAATTTTACTGTTGGCACTACACACGCTGGCAGAAGACGTTCACCGGGCATTCGCCATACCCATACCCTGCCATCGGATCACCACATTGTGTACCGTGATTCATCACTCCACACAACGTTTTTCCATTGCTCAATCGTCCAATGTTTACGCTCCTTACACACCAAGCGAGGCATCGTTTGGCATTTACCGGCGTGATGTGTAGCTTATGAGCAGCCGCTCCACCATGAAATCTAAGTTTTCTGCCATGCGACGTAGCCGCGCGGTCAAGGGCGTCTTGTCACGGTCCACGCGGCTCCCCCGTCGGAGGTTCGAGTCCTCCCTCGGGTATGGGTTTGTGTGTTGTCCTTAGCGTAAGTTAGTTTAAGTTAGATTAAGTAGTGTCTAGGCTTACGGACCGATGACCTCAGCAGTTTGGTCCTACAAGACATTAACACAAATTTCCAATTTTCCAAGTTTCCTCATCTCCCGGCTAATTGTCACGTACTTGCAGTTTGGAATTCCTGTGTGATGGTCGGGATAAATGTTTGCCTATTACACATTACGACCCTCTTCAACTGTCGACGGTCTCTGTCAGTCAAAAGATGAGGTCGGCCTGTACGCTTTTGTGCTGTACGTGTCCCTTCACATTTCACTTCACTATCACATCGGAAACAGTGGACCTAGGAATGTTTAGGAGTGTGGAAATCTCGCGTACAGACGTATGACAAGTGACACCAAATCACCTGACCACGTTCGAAGTCCGTGAGTTCCGCGAAGCGCACCATTCTGCTCTCTCACGATGTGTAATGAATACTGAGATCGCTGATGTGGAGTACCTGGCAGTAGGTGGCAACACAATGCACCTAATATGAAAAACGTATGTTTCTGGGGTTTCCGGATACTTTTGATCACATAGAATACTTTCTAATATCGTGAGCTCTGCGTGGCAAAATATCCAACATTCCATTCTTCCAGATCAACGGCATCGGTATCAAATGGAGATAGAAAGGCTCTTGCTAGTGAACGAATAACAATGATAATAGTAACAATAACGAACTAATAATGAAATAATTGAAAACAAAATTAACTAAGAAAGACTGATTTCAACTGGCGCAATGCAAACGTTTTCTGACATTTTGTTGCTGAATTCCGTTCCCGCTATTTCGAGATAAAAAAGAAAAATAACTGAAGCGGTGCACGTCGGTAGTGCCACCGAGATCTGAACCAGCAACTACTCTCGCCTTAGATCACTACATGAGTATGCTGTCACAAAGCAAACATGACACTGCTTTCTTTAGCTCTATGCCATTGGTCTTCTGATGCAAACTGTCCAAAACACGGAATACAATACCAGCTTAAATTTAAGCGTAACATCATCTTCCTAGGGTCGAAAAATTAAATGTACAATATCGTGTGAAAAACGAATATTACGAGAATTTAGCAGAATAACTCAGAGCCAATCCCAAATGTGAGTGAATGATCACGAGGTGCCAAACATCGTCAGAAATACTGCCAAGTCTAAAAATGGTTCAAATGGCTCTGAGCACTATGGGACTCAACTACTGTGGTCATAAGTCCCCTAGAACTTAGAACTACTTAAACCTAACCAACCTAAGGACATCACACAAAGGATTCGAGCCTGCGACCGTAGCGGTCGCGCGGTTCCAGACTGAAGCGCCTAGAACCGCTCGGCCGTGCGGTTCTAGACGCTACAGTCTGGAACCGAGCGACCGCTACGGTCGCAGGTTCGAATCCTGCCTCGGGCATGGATGTGTCTGATGTCCTTAGGTTAGTTAGGTTTAATTAGTTCTAAGTTCTAGGCGACTGATGACCTCAGATAGTGCTCAGAGCCATTTTGAACAATAATACAAGAATTGTCGAAATTAACGGCCAACAAATAAAGTCTTAGTTGAACACTTTATCCCCTTCCCGTGTGCAACAGCTGTTATCAAGAACAATACGAAACGACCTAAACCATCAAGTCCTTACAGAATGGAAACAGAGGCGAAAGAAAAGGAAAAGCAAACAAATAAACATGTGCACAAACCTATAAAAGAGAGACAGATAAATGACAACTTTGACAAGAATAACAAAATACAGGACAGAGTGAATTGGTTATGTCAACCGTCTAAGGAAGATCGAGAAGAAGACACGATTCAGTGCGTGAAATGTACAGGTTGGGTACATGACCTATGCAAGTAAAATGAAGAAGTATTTCCTGATATCTGTGTTATAACAAATTGATATTTGACATGGAAAGTTAAGCAATAAAATTTGTTAAGAACTATATTTTGTTTCCTATATATAATTTCATTACATGTAACAATGGAAGTAACGTTACGTTTATAGTTTGTAATTTGTTACTGTAACGTTTTGTTACATTATTGCATGGGTTAATTATGTCGCCGCTGACTTCGAATGCTAAGTACGACTTGGACCATAGGGAGTACGGATTAGAAATCCAAGCGCCACAGTCGTACCGAAGGTACAAATTTGGAAAAGGCTGAAAGCCCATTTTCGAAAGGCTCTTTGTATTATTGTGGAAGCTGGCTGATAGCTTAAAAAATAAAGAATCAATGTGCGAAAAACGTATTGTGTTATTTAAATTACCCTGCCAAAAACAGTAATTCTCCCTTAAGGGGCACGACTTGAGCAACCTTACCCGATACCAGCCAATGGAACGCATCGTAATGTGCACGTAACAGCAACAACATCGGGAAAGCTCACAAAAGATACTTATCATCAGGTTTTGGACGGAGTTTTATAACATTACATAAAAAAAGAAGCGGTTTCTGTGCATTACTGATTCGTCAGATGGGCAAAGCTATTCCTCCTTGTACGACGGTCTGGTTGTCGATGACATCGGAATATCGACCTGTTTATTGAAAGTACGAGGGGTGTTCAATAAGTAATGCAACAATTTTTTTTCTGGAAGCAGGTTGGTTTTATCCAGGTTTCCAACACCACGTTATTCCCACTGTTTTGGCTACAAAACCCTATTTTTCAACACGATCTACGTTCAATGCGACGGCGGTACTCCACCTTACTGGGCGGGCCTGTATGACCGCATGGGACGAGGGTGAGTCAAATGAAAACCTTAAATTTGTAATAACAAATCGAAATTTCGCGCCGTTATCCTGTAAGTTGGTAATCGTGCTACAAACAGCATGCAGAATGGCCTGTAGGTGGCAGCGTAGTGCATATGCACACATACCGTCGCAGTATCAGTATAAAGATGGTTGCCCCACTTGCGACTTCCACCAGGAAAGAACAGCGTTCTGTTATTCGGTTATTGCGTAGTGAAGGTGTGAAAGGTATTGAAATTCATCGACGAATGAAGGTTCAGTACGGTGATGCATGTTTGTCACAGCAGCAAATCTACGAATGGATAAGGAAGTTTGCAAATGGTGTGACTTCAGTGGAAGATGCTCCTCGTCCAGGTCAGGCACAACGAGTTGTGACTCCACAGAAGCCGGCCGCGGTGGTCTAGCGGTTCTGGCGCTGCAGTCCGGAACCGCGGGACTGCTACGGTCGCAGGTTCGAATCCTGCCTCGGGCATGGGTGTGTGTAATGTCCTTAAGTTAGTTAGGTTTAAGTAGTTCTAAGTTCTAGGGGACTTATGACCTAAGATGTTGAGTCCCATAGTGCTCAGAGCCATTTGAACCAACTCCACAGAACATTGCAGCAGTTGAAGCCATAGCGAACGAAAACCGCCGAGTGACACTGAATGACATTGCAGCATGTTTACAGATTAGTCATGGGTCAGCACACCACATTGTCCATGATGTGATCCAGTTTCACAAAGTTTCTGCAAGATGGGTGCCACGGCAGCTGACTCCTGAAATGAGAGAACGACGTGTTGATACTTGTGAAGAACTTCCTCGGCGCTTTGAACGAGAAGGTGATGGCTTCCTTGCAAGAATCGTTACTGGGGACGAAACCTGGGTTCACTTCCATCAACCAGAAACGAAGAGAACAAGCAAGGAATGGCGCCATTCCTCATCACCAAAACCAAAGAAGTTTCGAAGAGAACCATCAGCAGGGAAGGTTATGCTGACTCTCTTTTGGGACGAAAAAGGCGTCATTTTGGAGCATTACATACCTAGAGGGATCACTGTAACCAGTGCATCATACACAGATCTCCTAAAAAATCATCTGCGGCCTGCAATCGAATCAAAGCGACGTGGATTGCTGTCAGCAGGTGTCTACATCTACATCTACATCTATACTCCGCGAGCCACCTTACGGTGTGTGGCGGAGGGTACTTATTGTACCACTATCTGATCCCCCCTTCTCTGTTCCATTCACGAATTGTGCGTGGGAAGAACGACTGCTTGTAAGTCTCCGTATTTGCTCTAATTTCTCGGATCTTTTCGTTGTGATCATTACGCGAGATATATGTGGGCGGTAGTAATATGTTGCCCATCTCTTCCCGGAATGTGCTCTCTCGTAATTTCGATAATAAACCTCTCCGTATTGCGTAACGCCTTTCTTGAAGTGTCCGCCACTGGAGCTTGTTCAGCATCTCCGTAACGCTCTCGCGCTGACTAAATGTCCCCATGACGAATCGCGCTGCTTTTCGCTGGATCATGTCTATCTCTTCTATTAATCCAACCTGGTAAGGGTCCCATACTGATGAGCAATACTCAAGAATCGGACGAACAAGCGTTTTGTAAGCTACTTCTTTCGTCGATGAGTCACATTTTCTTAGAATTCTTCCTATGAATCTCAACCTGGCGCCTGCTTTTCCCACTATTTGTTTTATGTGATCATTCCACTTCAGATCGCTCCGGATAGTAACTCCTAAGTATTTTACGGTCGTTACCGCTTCCAATGATTTACCACCTATGGCATAATCGTACTGGAATGGATTTCTGCCCCTATGTATGCGCATTATATTACATTTATCTACGTTTAGGGAAAGCTGCCAGCTGTCGCACCATTCATTAATCCTCTGCAGGTCTTCCTGGAGTACGTACGAGTCTTCTGATGTTGCTACTTTCTTGTAGACAACCGTGTCATCTGCAAATAGCCTCACGGAGCTTCCGATGTTGTCAACTAAGTCATTTATGTATATTGTAAACAATAAAGGTCCTATCACGCTTCCTTGCGGTACTCCCGAAATTACCTCTACATCTGCAGATTTTGAACCGTTAAGAATGACATGTTGTGTTCTTTCTTCTAGGAAATCCTGAATCCAATCACAAACCTGGTCCGATATTCCGTAAGCTCGTATTTTTTTCACTAAACGTAAGTGCGGAACCGTATCAAATGCCTTCCTGAAGTCCAGGAATACGGCATCAATCTGCTCGCCAGTGTCTACGGCACTGTGAATTTCTTGGACAAATAGGGCGAGCTGAGTTTCACATGATCTCTGTTTGCGGAATCCATGTTGGTTATGATGAAGGAGATTTGTATTATCTAAGAACGTCATAATACGAGAACATAAAACATGTTCCATTATTCTACAACAGATTGACGTAAGCGAAATAGGCCTATAATTATTCGCATCTGATTTATGCCCCTTCTTGAAAATGGGAACGACCTGCGCTTTCTTCCAGTCGCTAGGTACTTTACGTTCTTCCAGAGATCTACGATAAATTGCTGATAGAAAGGGGGCAAGTTCTTTAGCATAATCACTGTAGAATCTTACGGGTATCTCGTCTGGTCCGGATGCTTTTCCGCTACTAAGTGATAGCAGTTGTTTTTCAATTCCGATATCGTTTATTTCAATATTTTCCATTTTGGCGTCCGTGCGACGGCTGAAGTCAGGGACCGTGTTACGATTTTCCGCAGTGAAACAGTTTCGGAACACTGAATTCAGTATTTCTGCCTTTCTTCGGTCGTCCTCTGTTTCGGTGCCATCGTGGTCAACGAGTGACTGAATAGGGGATTTAGATCCGCTTACCGATTTTACATATGACCAAAACTTTTTAGGGTTCTTGTTTAGATTGTTTGCCAATGTTTTATGTTCGAATTCGTTGAATGCTTCTCTCATTGCTCTCTTTACGCTCTTTTTCGCTTCGTTCAGCTTTTCCTTATCAGCTATGATTCGACTACTCTTAAACCTATGATGAAGCTTTCTTTGTTTCCGTAGTACCTTTCGTACATGATTGTTATACCACGGTGGATCTTTCCCCTCGCTTAGGACCTTAGTCGGTACGAACTTATCTAAGGCGTACTGGACGATGTTTCTGAATTTTTTCCATTTTTGTTCCACATCCTCTTCCTCAGAAATGAACGTTTGATGGTGGTCACTCAGATATTCTGCGATTTGTGCCCTATCACTCTTGTTAAGCAAATATATTTTCCTTCCTTTCTTGGCATTTCTTATTACACTTGTAGTCATTGATGCAACCACTGACTTATGATCACCGATACCCTCTTCTACATTCACGGAGTCGAAAAGTTCCGGTCTATTTGTTCCTATGAGGTCTAAAACGTTAGCTTCACGAGTTGGTTCTCTAACTATCTGCTCGAAGTAATTCTCGGACAAGGCAGTCAGGATAATGTCACAAGAGTCTCTGTCCCTGGCTCCAGTTCTGATTGTGTGACTATCCCATTCTATACCTGGTAGATTGAAGTCTCCCCCTATTACAATAGTATGATCACGAAACTTCTTCACGACGTTCTGCAGGTTCTCTCTGAGGCGCTCAACTACTACGGTTGCTGATGCAGGTGGTCTATAGAAGCATCCGACTATCATATCTGACCCACCTTTGATACTTAACTTAACCCAGATTATTTCACATTCGCATTCGCTAATAACTTCACTGGATATTATTGAATTCTTTACTGCTATAAATACTCCTCCACCATTGGCGTTTATCCTATCCTTGCGGTATATATTCCATTCTGTGTCTAGGATTTCGTTACTGTTCACTTCCGGTTTTAACCAACTTTCCGTTCCTAATACTATATGCGCACTATTTCCTTCAATAAGCGATACTTCTGCAACATGACAATGCAACTTCCTGGCAGACTAAAACTGTGTGCCGGACTGAGTCTCGTACTCGGGACCTTTGCCTTTCGCGGGCAAGTGCTCTACCATGACAATGCAAGGCCCCACACTGCCTGTACAACAGTTGCAACAATCACAGACCTACATTTTGAGTGTCTTCCTCATCCACCATAATCACCAGACCTTGCCCCAAGTGATTTCCATTTGTTTGGACCACTCAAAGACACAATGGGAGGAAAGAAGTTCCGTTCTGATGAAGAAGTACGCCACGCGGTGCATGAGAGGTTGCGCGGACTAACAAAAGAATTTTTTTCTAAAGGAATTTATGCACTCTGTAAGCGCTGGATGACTTGCATTGAGCGTGGGGGAGATTATGTTGAAAAGTGATACAGCTCTGTACCACTTCAGCACAATAAATACACTCCTGGAAATGGAAAAAAGAACACATTGACACCGGTGTGTCAGACCCACCATACTTGCTCCGGACACTGCGAGAGGGCTGTACAAGCAATGATCACACGCACGGCACAGCGGACACACCAGGAACCGCGGTGCTGGCCGTCGAATGGCGCTAGCTGCGCAGCATTTGTGCACCGCCGCCGTCAGTGTCAGCCAGTTTGCCGTGGCATACGGAGCTCCATCGCAGTCTTTAACACTGGTAGCATGCCGCGACAGCGTGGACGTGAACCGTATGTGCAGTTGACGGACTTTGAGCGAGGGCGTATAGTGGGCATGCGGGAGGCCGGGTGGACGTACAGCCGAATTGCTCAACACGTGGGGCGTGAGGTCTCCACAGTACATCGATGTTGTCGCCAGTGGTCGGCGGAAGGTGCACGTGCCCGTCGACCTGGGACCGGACCGCAGCGACGCACGGATGCACGCCAAGACCGTAGGATCCTACGCAGTGCCGTAGGGGACCGCACCGCCACTTCCCAGCAAATTAGGGACACTGTTGCTCCTGGGGTATCGGCGAGGACCATTCGCAACCGTCTCCATGAAGCTGGGCTACGGTCCTGCACACCGTTAGGCCGTCTTCCGCTCACGCCCCAACATCGTGCAGCCCGCCTCCAGTGGTGTCGCGACAGGCGTGAATGGAGGGACGAATGGAGACGTGTCGTCTTCAGCGATGAGAGTCGCTTCTGCCTTGGTGCCAATGATGGTCGTACGCGTGTTTGGCGCCGTGCAGGTGAGCGCCACAATCAGGACTGCATACGACCGAGGCACACAGGGCCAACACCCGGCATCATGGTGTGGGGAGCGATCTCCTACACTGGCCGTACACCACTGGTGATCGTCGAGGGGACACTGAATAGTGCACGGTACATCCAAACCGTCATCGAACCCATCGTTCTACCATTCCTAGACCGGCAAGGGAACTTGCTGTTCCAACAGGACAATGCACGTCCGCATGTATCCCGTGCCACCCAACGTGCTCTAGAAGGTGTAAGTCAACTACCCTGGCCAGCAAGATCTCCGGATCTGTCCCCCATTGAGCATGTTTGGGACTGGATGAAGCGTCGTCTCACGCGGTCTGCACGTCCAGCACGAACGCTGGTCCAACTGAGGCGCCAGGTGGAAATGGCATGGCAAGCCGTTCCACAGGACTACATCCAGCATCTCTACGATCGTCTCCATGGGAGAATAGCAGCCTGCATTGCTGCGAAAAGTGGATATACACTGTACTAGTGCCGACATTGTGCATGCTCTGTTGCCTGTGTCTATGTGCCTGTGGTTCTGTCAGTGTGATCATGTGATGTATCTGACCCCAGGAATGTGTCAATAAAGTTTCCCCTTCCTGGGACAATGAATTCACGGTGTTCTTATTTCAATTTCCAGGAGTGTAGATTCGCCACCTCTCGGAAGTTCATGAACCTATAGGCGCTGAAGCGGGAATATTCCACGATGTCCCGCAACAAATTCGCATTTGTTCAACCGAAATTTGCCGAGAAAAAAATATGTTGCGTTACTTATTGCATGCCCCTCGTGGTTCCTCCAAAGTGTATGCCGTTCTATTAACCATACGATGTGTACTTTTACTGACAGGTGAAAAATTATATTCGACCATTCCAATAGTGCCCTATTCTCATTGCACAACAAATAGAAATCACAGGTAGAAGCGATAAAATTAATAAAATGTGCCTCTAGGCCTGTACTCAATTTCGGACTTCATCTTTCGAGACAATGCTTCTATATTCTTGGTTTGCCGCGAAATTATCACCGGATTGCGAGGTATTTAGAACGTTAACGACGTTGCTTTTCCTCAAGATAATAAATTTAATAGTGTGACTGTGGCATATGTGCTTTGAACGGTTTTATGACAGATACCACCCTCGGGAATACACTGGTTCTCTTCAAGTATAAAAGTAAAAACCAAAGGTAAAATTGATATACTAGAATTTGTATGTTTCTCATCTTCAATTTCTGTTAGTTACTTAAGGTTATGTAAGATTTGCGATGAAACAACATACTTTTTATAATATTTAGAATGCTTATTTATTTTGTAAATAATTCCATTGTATCTCTTTATGTCACAAAAATACTGATGTCATACATCTCACATACTTCCGTGACAACAAAGGGGAAAAATAAGATCATGGGTTTGGGTTTGAACATGGAGCACAAAAATTGAAACCTGTGTTGTTAGCATGATTTAGGTCTCATTTCGAAATGTTTAATTTATATCATGATTTACTTTATGTTCTCCGTCAATGTAATGCCTTACAGATGCTTAAATTTTTCAAGTCATTCCACAGTAATGTAAAGAATGAGGTGTCTTGTCTTCATGCCTATTTATGTGGATCTCAACCTTTTAGTTAAGCAAGAGCCGATGAGTAATTGTTTCAAGAGACAAGGCTATGTGCGCATTGAGTATCCTGAAAGCGTTATTACGCCTTTCCAAAGTTCTCCAAGATGAAATCAAATTACACTTAACGTATTCCTCTGAGTCAGGTCCTTCAACGAGTGCCGTAATATTTACAACAGCAGCCTACATTAACAATTACACTTCGGTAATTAACATATGAATGTTGTGATAGCCTAGAGGCATAGCTAACTATGTTCATAATGCCCCAACTGCGACATACTACATAGAAATTTTGCCCATCGCTCACCTACGTATTCTTGTTCCTTTGATTTCTCTCTGTCTAAAGCTGTCTGAAAAATGGAAAAGTCATTCACCAGGCGCTTATCACTGTTATTGCCGAAGCATCATCAGCAGTTACATTGTAATCATTACGAGTAGGAGATACTTTTCGACTCTTCGGTTTTTATGGAATGAGTGGCAGTTATTCTTAAGAATAATGTTTCTGGCACATTACTGTCGGCACCTTTTGTTCCTTGTTTTACATACCATCACAACTTCTTCTCCTTTTATGTCATCCTCTCGAATCGAACTTTCAGTTCAATGAAGTTTAATAATCTTCCCAGTTTTTCAGTCATTGCGAAAAATTCCTTTGCACGCTTATTGAATAGATATGTTATTCGCAGCATCTGAAATTTGACTACCAAACACGAACAGCCACTAACAGCGTTATGTTGAAGTCTAGTGATAAAATAAAAGCGAATCGCTTCCAGTGAATGAGTTTTTTAGTTTGTAATTCGCTTAAGGTGGAAAAACAAAAATACATACGACAACTACAGTAATTTTCCCTGCTCTTTATTTACGATGTTCGACGTGCACTCGACTCATCTGCTTATTATTCTTAATTACGCTTTAGACGCAAATCATTGTCACAGAAACAGCATACATTTGGTAACTATGTGATTGTCGATTTACTTTCTAGTTTAGTTCAGAATTATACTGGTAAATGCACTCGATGTTTTCGTTTAAATGAAAAATTCTGAACTATTCCCACTTACGGGATGACAGAGGTGGCAAATTTATGGTTTTGAGACCAGGAAGGTTGTTCCAATAGAAACTGTAGCTTAGTTCGAAATTTTCCTTGCGAATTCTCTGTCTTGGCCATGATTGGGACAAGGAGTGAGCGCAGTTAGACGCAGTTCACACCACCTTTCAGGCGGAAGAGTGCGATAGTTTTGGTTTCTCATCTTGCTGGAGGCAAGATTCTTAACTCTTCTGTGGGAGAGCCACTAGTAGGCAGACGACATTCAGTAAAGAAATCCTAAGACAACTACTCTCCCATAAGTTTTGTCGTTACCTTGATTCTACATCATGTAGATCTAAAGGTGGAAAGCTTCTGGAATGTCCACTCGTTTGAGCCTGATTTTTCAGCTTCTACCAATTGTATTGATGTAATTGTGGCACTGAATGATTTGTTAGCTGGTTATTGTTATACAGGGTGATTCAAAAATAATACCACAACTTTAAAAATGTGTATTTAATGAAAGAAACATAATATAACCTTCTGTTATACACCATTACAAAGAGTATTTAAAAAGGTTTTTTTTCACTCAAAAACAAGTTCAGAGATGTTCAATATGGCCCCCTCCAGACACTCGAGCAATATCAACCCGATACTCCAACTCGTTCCACACTCTCTGTAGCATATCAGGCATAACAGTTTGGATAGCTGCTGTTATTTCTCGTTTCAAATCATCAATGGTGGCTGGGAGAGGTGGCCGAAACATCATATCCTTAACATACCCCCATAAGAAAAAATCACAGGGGGTAAGATCAGGGCTTCTTGGAGGCCAGTGATGAAGTGCTCTGTCACGGGCTGCCTGGCGGCCGATCCATCGCCTCGGGTAGTTGACGTTCAGGTAGTTACGGACAGATAAGTGTCAATGTGGTGGCGCTCCATCCTGCTGAAATATGAATTGTTGTGCTTCTTGTTCGAGCTGAGGGAACAGCCAATTCTCTAACATCTCCAGATACTGTAGTCCAGTTACAGTAGCACCTTCGAAGAAAAAGGGACCAAAAACGTTATTGGCTGAAATGGCACAGAAAACGTTCACCTTAGGCGAGTCACGTTCATACTGAGTTGTTTCCGGCGGATTCTCAGTGCCCCATATACAGACATTGTGACGGTTGACTTTCCCGTTAGTGTGGAAAGTTGCTTCATCACTAAACACAATCTTTGAAACGAAAGATTCATCTGTTTCCATTTGAGCAAGGATAAAATCACAGAAATCGATTCTTTTAATCTTATCAGCTGCAGACAGTGCTTGAACCAATTTCAGACGATAAGGTTTCATAACTAACCTTTTTCGTAGGACTCTCCATACAGTTGATTGTGGAATTTGCAGCTCTCTGCTAGCTCTGCGAGTCGATTTTCCTGGGCTGCGAACAAATGTTTGCTGGATGCGTGCTACATTTTCATCACTCGTTCTCGGTCGTCCAGAACTTTTCCCTTTGCACAAACACCCATCCTCTGTAAACTGTTTATACCAACGTTTAATACACCACCTATCAGGAGGTTTAACACAATACTTCGATTCACTTCTGCCGTACTCAATAACACAAAAAGCTTTCTGTTGAGTGGTCGCCATCTTAGCATCAACTGACGCTGACGCCTAGTCAACAGCGCCTCAAGCGAACAAATGTACAACTAAATGAAACTTTATAGCTCCCTTAATTCGTCGACAGATAGTGCTTAGCTCTGCCTTTTGTCGTTGCAGAGTTTTAAATTCCTAAAGTTGTGGTATTCTTTTTGAATCACCCTGTATATCCACCCCTACAGCTACGTTTGCATAATTTTGTGGCAGTCTTGTAGCGCTACCGCAGTATGAATACACTCTAAACGTAGGGATAGACCGTTTCGAAGATGAAATTGCGTATTTTTCTGTTAATTCGTGACAATTTGGAATGCTTTGTCCTATTTAAAAAAAGATATTTTTTCGTAAAACTATCACGGTAAGTTGTAATTCATTTACATCCGTACAGTGCATACTAAATAGTGTCTTTTCAATAGTTTAATGTAGACAACAGATAAACATAAGAGAGAAATAAATGTAGCCCCCCATATTATCTGTAACAATCTGACGATGTTCAGATAGTTTTGCGGCTTCACTTCTATAGAAAAAGTGTTGGTAGCGCTTCGTCTCCTCGCATGTTATGCTGTGTTAACAGAGACTACTGCTGTCCAGACTAGGGTGAGACACTGCGCCCTCTAGATTTCAGATACGTAATGTGGCCTTCTGTCTAAAAAGAATGTAAAACTCAATGCCACACCAGCAAGTGTTTTTTCCCATTTCAGTAATCCTGATCAGATATACGTATCTGGGGATTATGTTTACGGATACTAACAACAACGTGCACTATTAAACAATAGCAGGAAGGCTGAAAAATAGTTTTACCAAGGACTTCCTAACATTCAAAATTTATCTTTGATGTTATCATGTTTATCTTCTGAGAAAAGCTGTTCTTGCTTTTGCCAGTATACATTTTATATCCGTTTTTATTCTCACACCATCAGGTATTTTGTTGCCTACGCAGCAAAGCTCTTTCTACATCACTTGACTTAATTCGAGTACAGTTTATTACCCTTTTGTTAACCTCTATACATCAAAATTTGATGATTTTCAGCTACACGTAGTATTTACAGCATGGCCACTCAGGAAGCTTTGCCAGTAAATGCTAACAACGTCTGGTGAACGGCCTTTTTAATTTGCAATACACTTCTGACCAAAAGAAATAAAATAATGATAACAGCATCATATTTTCCATTTTGATTGTGGGCAGGACTCATGGAGTGCGTGAAATTGGTACAGCTGCCTCCCAATTTACTATCTGACTTGTTCTAAACGCGTTGTTAGTACAAAAATATTGGAATATTCATATGGGAACTACTATCGAGGTTTAATCTTGCTACGTTAGGTCCCATTCAGTTTCTGACTAATCTTAATTTCACCCCATCTCTTGATGATGTACCTTATGTATTCCGAACGTCTCTCACTGTTGCCTGCCTCCTTGATTTCGGAAAGCGTTAATTCGTCTGGCAGTCAGATCTTAGTTCACAAAGCCCTTCGTTGTTGTATACCATCAAATCGTTTTAAGTTGCTAGTTGCCCATACAGTGTTTCGAAAGTAAAGAAGATCAGAAATTTATAGAGCACAGTGGCTTGCGCTACCTGGATGTCCGTTTTCGATCTTACACGATTCCAGCTAGCAAAATGCACTCTTCTTGCCACTAGAGTAGCTAAGACACTGCAACGTGGTAGGCATTGTTTGGCAACTCTGTTGTCGTAACTGTGATTTGTAGGTGCGGGGCTGATTGATCATGCTAAATGTGCTTGACTTTGTCTTGTTATCGGAATGAAATTTCTGATTAATTCCCACTGAAGATATCACATTAAGTTAGTTTTGACTCCAAAAAGGTCGTTTCATGTGTAAGCTACCCCTTGTCTCATCTTTCACGCTGGGAGCTCTCTACCTCAGTTACGATTATGGCAATGAGAGAGTGTTCACTGCAGCACTGCGTTGTCCACATAGTTGTAAAGTGCTCCCCATATAAAACGCTGCCTGATTTCGAAATCAGTTCCTTTTTTTTCAGAAACTGTGTCATATCACTACCTTTCGTTACTACTTTAATAGAGCTGCTAGCTGTCACAAGTATGTGGTGAATCTTAACCAGCCGTGTCACATATCTTCCGGCAAGCTCGCAGGAGTACCATCGTCATCTGTTTCGCGAATACTAAGTTACATCACCACCAAAGAAAGCAAGAGAAAGTCTCTGAATAGATTCGAAGCAACTGTCAGTGACACGAAAACGTATTATTGAAAAAGAGAAATTCCGATCTTTGCTGTATTGGTGTAATGAAAGAATTCATCGGCGACTAATGAAAATCTGTACTAAGGACAGGAGACGAACCCGTCTCTCCTGTTTACTAGGCACAAGCGTTAACCATCAACGCCACCCTGGTACAATGGCTAGACGCAAACGCACGGACTACGCATGAATGCCTACCTCCTCAATCCACTTCCCATTTGTCGCACCCTATCAAAGTAGCATCCTCTAGCCTAGCTCTTCTGTCTCTTTTCGCTTGTCGCATTAAGCAAATTCCCGCAAGTGGTCGGACGAAGAGTGTTCTGCACTGAATGATCACGGTAGCCTTCATGGCACATATGTTTCTATATGAGCCGTGTCTGTTCTTTCGCACATGTCCGAAACAACAGACGTTAATCATATAGATATAAATTTGTATTTTGTTCTTCATCTAGGTATAAGACAAGATGGGATAAATCAAGGAAGTAGTGAACAAACCTTTTAGTATTCATTACCTGTGCTAGATCTCTCCCTTCCCCTCACCATGAACCATGGAGCTTGCCATGGTGGGGAGGCTTGCGTGTCTGAGGAATACAGATAGCCGAACAGTAGGTGCAACCACAACGGACGGTTATCTGTTGAAAGGCCAGACAAGCGTGTGGTTCCTGAAGAGGGTAGCAGCCGTTTTGGTAGTTGCAGGGGCAATTGTCTAGATGATTGACTGATCTGGCCTTGTAACATCAACCAAAACGGCCTAGCTTTGTTGGTACTGCGAACCGCTGAAACCACGGCACAACTACAGCAGTAATTTTTCCCAAGGGCATGCAGTTCTATGATGGGATCCTCATGGGTAAAATATTCCTGAGGTAAAGTAGTCCTCCATTCGGATCTCCAATAGAGTACTACTCAGTAGGATGTCGTCATCAGAAGAAACTTAACTGGCGTTGTACGGACTGTAGCATGGAACTTTAGATACCTTGATTGGTCAGGTAGGTTAGAAAATTTAAAAAGGGAATTAAATAGATTAAAGATATATGTAGTAAAAGTTAGTGACGTTCGATGGCAGGAGGATCAAATAGGTAAAAAGACAAGGCGTAATAGAAATCCTTGAATAACACGGGAGACAACGAATTTAATTGATGGAAGGAGAAAATTTAAAAATGTGTAAAAAAAACAAGGCCTAGTCGAAATCCTTGGATAACACAGGAGATATCGAATTTAACTGATGAAAGGAGAGAATAACAAATGCAGCAAATGAAGCAGGCGAAAGGGAATACAGACGTCTGAAGAATGAGATCGACAAGAAGCCGTAAATGGGTAACCAGGAATAACTAAAGGACAGATATAAGGACATAGAAGCATATATCATTTTTGGAAAGATAGATACCTCCGTACAGGAAAATTAAAGAGGCCTTTGGAGAAAAGAGAAATAGCTGACTGAATATCAAGACCTCAAAAAATGGCTCTGATCATTATGGGACTTAACATCTGAGGTCATCAGTCTTAGAACTACTTAAACCTAACTAACCTAAGGACATCACACACATCCATGCCCGAGGCAGGATTCGAACCTGCGACCGTAGCAGCAGCGCGGTTCCGGACTGAAGTCAAGACCTCAAGATGGAAAACCAGTCCTGAGCAAAGAAGATGATAGGTGGAGAAAGTACATAGAGGGTCTATACGAGGGAGTATACTTGTAGGCAATATTATAAAAAGGGAACGGGACACAGATGAAGATGAGATGGAAGATATGATACTCCGATAAGAATTTGACGGAGCACTGAAAGACCTATGTCGAACCAAGGCCCCGGGAGTAGACGATATTCCGTCATAACCAATGATAGCTCTGGAAGAGCCAGCCATGACAAAACTCTTGCATTTGACGTGCAAAATGTATGAGACAGGCGAAATATCCTCAGACTTCAAGAAGAACATGATAATTCAAATTCCAAAGTAAGCAGCTGATGTTAGGTGTGAATATTACCGAACCATCAGTTTAATAAGCCATGTTTGCAAAAATCTAACACTAATTCTTTACGGGAGAACTAAAACTCTTGTAGAAGCCGCCCTTGGAGAAGATCAGTTTGGATTCTAGAGAAATGGTAGGAACACGGAGGCAATACTGACCCTACGACTGCTCTCAGAAGATAGGTTAAGGAAAGACAAACCTACGTTTATAACATTTGTAGACTTAGAGAAAACTTTTGACGATGCTGACTGGAATACAGTCCTTGAGATTCTAAAGGTAGGAGGGGTAAAATTTAGAGATCGAAAGGCTGTTTATAACTTGGACAGAAACAAGATGGCAGTTATAAGAGTCGAGGGGCATGAAAGGGAAACAATGGTTGAACAGGGAGTCAGACAGGATTGTAGCCTATTTCCAGTGTTATTCAATTTGTACATTGAGCAAGCAGTGAAGGAAACCCAAGAAAAATTTGGAGTAGGAATTAAAGACCAGGTAGAACAAATTAAAACTTTAAGTTTGCCCATGACATTGTAATTCTGTCAGACAGCAAAAGACTTGGAAGAGGGGCTGAACGGAATGGATGATGTCTTGAAAGAGGGATATAAGATGACTACCAGTAAAAGCAAGACAAGGATAATGGAATGTAGTCGAATTAAATCAGGTGATGCTGAGGGAGTTAGATTAGGAAACGAGACACTTAGGTGAGTTAAGCTATTTGGACAGAAAATGGAAGAAGTAGTGAGGATATAAAATGTAGACTCGCAACGGCAAGAAAAGCGTTCCTGAAGAGAAGAAATTTGTTAACAACTAATATTCACTTAAATGTTAGGAGGTCTTTCCTGAAAGTATTTGTATAGAAGTGGAATATGGACGATAAACATTTTAGACAAGAAGAGAATAGAAGCTTTTGAAATGTGGTGCTACAGAAGAATGCTGAAGATTAGATGGGTAGATCGCATACCTAAAGAGGAGGGGCTGAATAGAATTTGGGAGACAAGAAATTTGTGGTACAACTTGACTAAAAGAAGGGATCGGTTGAGAGGACACATTCTGAGATAACAGGGGACGGCCAGTTTAGTATTGGAGGGAAATGTGCTGGGTAAAAATCATATAGGGAGACCAAGAGATGAATGAAGTAGGCATACTCAAAAGGGTGTAGCTTTCAGTAGTTATTTGGAGATGAATAGGCTTGCACAGGATAGAGAAGTATGGAGAGCTGCATCAAACCAGTCATCGAACTGAAGACCACAGCAACAACATAGTAGATCCGGGGGTGAAAACGGATGAAAGTGCGCAACTTCATATTTGCCTGTGTTGTTTTTGTTTAAGTAGCCATAAGTTCAATTTCTCCTTGTGAATTCACAATTTTATTTACTACCCTGTGATATTGATGTATTAGTGTACTATCTGTAACACCTTCAGATTTTGGTGGTATTCCTGATATTATAGTTGGGTGTAATACTAGACTGGACGTAGATACGGTCCATTTGAGGTCAACAGTGCTCAGTATCTTACTGTTTATTAACATTTTGGACTACGTTATTTTGTATACTCTTTTAAAAAAATAAGTTTTCGCGGCAAGCCGAACGGGATAAGTGTGTAACTCATTTGTATTTCGCAATGGTGTAAACTACTATCGGTTTGAAGCTATCCGTTATATCCGCATCTGGTAGTGCAACTCCACAAAGGGTTGACTGGAGCACGCTGTGGACAGCCGTGAGGACGTTGCGTGGTGTCCATGATGTTCTCCATATTGCTAGAGCAGATAAGAATTGGCAAAATTTCTGACAGTGTTTGGCACCTCGTGATCATTCACTCACTTTTGGGACTGGTGCTGAGGTATCCTGCTAAATTTTCGTAATATACTGTTTTCATACAAATGAGATCGAGATCGTAAATTTAATTATTCGTCCCTAGGAAGGTAACCACGCTTAAATTTCAACTGGTTTTGTGGTTCATGTTGTGAACTGTTTACATTAACTACAACAAGAGCAATAGCAAAGAGCTAAACGAATGAGTGTCATATTTGCTCCGTGGCGCCGTACTCATCTCGTGATGTAAGACAGGGGTAGTTGTTGACCTCACTGGGACTACCGATGTGCACCACTTCAGTTTTTTTTTCTTTTTTTATCTGGAAATATCGAGAACGACATTCAGTAACAACATGCTACGAAGAAATTTGCATTGCGCCAACTGAACGTCAGTCTATTTTTATTTACTTTGATTTTTATTTATCAGCTTTCTTGTGTAATGCTCTAATCTTCTTTCATTATTTGTTTGTTATTGTTACTATTATTATTGTCATTCGTTCTGTCGCAAGAGTTTTTGATACCAATGCACATGATCAGTTAATCTGGAAGAATGGAATGTTGGATATTTTGCTACGCAGAATACGCGATATCAGCAAGTATCAGCAGATAACGCTGCGTAAAACCCAAAGGCGCTCGTGCCAACCCTCTGAGCGCCCGTATAAGATGAGCACGACAGACATTTCTCTACATAACTGTCCCTGGATAGGCAACATCGTTGCAAATATTTGGCAATCCTATGACAGTGCACTTACTTTTGCACATGTTCCTGAATCGTTCCTCTAAATTCACTAGGAACTCCCTTTCAATTTTAATGACTAATGTTACATAATCCTCATGTAAGATGAGACACTGAGACAGAAGAATAAATTTTTGGACACCAGTAATGCGGTGTTTCACATAAACAACAACTGTTCTTATCTTTAACATTGCGTTATGAGGCCCAGTAACCAATGTTGTGATGAAGGAGACCTGCTCACAGCAGTGTCTCGTAGGTCAGTTGTTCCAGACCTGTTTGTGATGCAAGGACGGCGTAGGTTCTCACTTTTAATAGCGGCGCGCACCAGTGCACCCTGGATTATTATTTTCCGTTGTACTGAATGCAGCAGTAAATTGCTAGAAGAAATTCTTTAACAAGATCTGAATAAAACCTTTATGCATTAATTCTTCAAACAAGCTCAACTCATTTAACTGTGTTAATGGGCATAGATGCCTGCTCTGTGAATACCAAGCATATTCATTCCACAACCGTCTCTGAAGAGCTTCGACTCGATCGTCAGCCATATGAATTTGAGTTTTGTTCGTCACGTAGGACCCATATGTCAGGGGAATAGTTATGAAGTGAACATAGTTACTCTGTGATAAATCTATGAGATAGAAATTAGGCACACCTGTAGACGTTTTCTGACACCAACGTTAGCAACTTCCTTCTGCACTGGGCAGTTTCAAAAATGGGCAATTTTGTTGGTTCAAATCTATTGGAATACCTTACGTATCACTTTCAAATAGTTCAAATGGCTCTGAGCACTATGGGACTTAACTTCTGAGGTCATCAGTCCCCTAGAACTTAGAACTACTTAAACCTAACTAACCTAAGGACGTCACACACACCCATACCCGAGGCAGGATTCGAACCTGCGACCGTAGCGGTCGTGCGGTTCCAGACTGTAGCGCCTAGAACCGCTCGGCCACCCCGGCCGGCCGTATCACTTTCGATCAGGATGTATTCATACACGGATTTCAAAATGTGCAGTTTGCCTGCGTTGCTACTGCTGACGCATAATTGCACGAAGAATGACTTCTAAAAGGGAAAGAAACGTGATACACGAACGTGACAAAAGTCGTGGGATAGTGATATGCACATATACAGCTGACGGCAATATCGTGTTCACAAGCTGTAAAAGGGCAGTGCATTGGTGGAGGTGTCATTTGGACTGAGATGATCCATGTTAAAAGGTTTCCGGCGTGAGTATGGCCGCAAGACGTGAATTAACAGATTTTGAATGCGGAATGGTATTTGGAGCTAGACGCATGGCACATTTAATATCTGAAATAGTTAGGGAATTCAGTATTCCGAGATGCACAGTGTCAAGAGTGTGCTGAGAATTCCAAATTTCGGGCATTAGCTCTCTCCACGGACAACGCAGTGGCTGACTGCCTCACTTACGACCGAGTCAGTGCTAACAAACAAGCAACACTGCGTGAAATAACCGCAGAAATCAATGTGTGACGTACTACGAACGTATCTGTTAGGACAGTGCGGCGAAATTTGGAGTATGGTAGCAAACGACCGACCCGAGTGCCTTTGCTAACAGTACGACATCGCCTGCTCCACCTCTCCTGGGCTCGTTACCATATCGGCTGGACCCTAGACGACTGGAAAACAAAGGTCTGATCCACTTCAACAGAGTCCCGATTTCACTTGGTAATAGCTTATGGTAGTGTTCGAGTTTCGCGCGCACACCACGAAGCCATAGACCCAAGACACTGTGCAAGCTAATGGTGGATTCATAATGGTGTGGGCTGTGTTTACATGGAATGGACTGGGTCCTCTGGGTCAACTGAACCGATCATTGACTGGAAATGGTTATGTTCGACTGCTTGGGGACCACTTGTAGCCATTCACGGACTTCGTGTTCCTAAACAACGATGGAATTACTATGGATGGCAACGCACCATGTCACTGAGCCAGTACTGTTCGTGATTGGCTTGAATAACATTCTGGAAAATTTGAGTAAATGATTTGGCCACGCAGATCACCCAAATCCATCGAAGATTTATGGGAGATAATCAAGAGGTCAGTTCGTGCACAAAATCCTGCACCGGCAACACTTTCGCAATTATGGACGGCTATAGGGGGAGCACGGCTAAACACTTCTGTAAGGGACTTCCAACGACTTGTTGAGTCCATGCCGTGTCGAGTTGCTGCACTGCGCTGAGCAAAAGAAGGACCGAGAGACGGTGTTAGGAGGTATCCCATGACTTTTGGCACTCCACAGTATAAAACATTAAGAATAACGTTAAACAACATAGTAAGGTAGCCATATGGGATGATAAACTATAAAATTAATAAAATTATAATTAAATCGACACCCTAGCTGCAAACAGGAGTTGATATACATCATTGGGACATTTTGAAAATGCGTGCCCCGACCAGGACTCGAACCCGGGATCTGCTGCTTACATGGCAGACGCTCTGTCGATCTGAGTCACTGAGGACACAAAGGATAGTGCGCCTGCAGGGACTTTAATTATCATTTCAATCTAGAGAAGCTGCACGGTCATCAAAGGTATTTGTTCTTACGGGAACAGATACTACCTTCATATATATTTAAAATATGGCTACCCGGCCATTGACCTTCTTGTGCGAACGCACACGCTATGCCCCAACTCGTACGGGACTTGGTAGATTAATCTGCCACGAGTAATGAGTGTGATTGGCAAACATCTATTAGGCACACTACGAATGTAGTGGTGTGGACATGTTAGGAATGTGGGTCTCACGGGGAGCGTGCAAGGGATAAGTCCCTGCAGGCGCACTATCCTCTGTGCCTTCGGTGGCTCAGATGGATAGAGCGTCTCCCATCTAAGCAGGAGATCCCGGGTTCGATTTCTGGTCGGGGCATGCATTGTCAACATGTCCCCAATGATGTACATCAACGCCTGTTTGCAGCTAGGATGTCGATTTAATCATCATTTCATTCTAGAGAAGTCGCATGGTCATTAATGGTGTCTGTTCTTTCGGGAACAGATACTACCTTCACATATATAAAACTAATTCTGAGAAATACTGAAACTTCCCCTTCAAAAATTAAGAATGACTGTGCTGGTAAACTTCTACGTTATTTGGTTTTCAAACAGCTGAGAAAAACTGAACATACTCAGACAGTTCTCTCTTTACTTATTCTGATTATCACTAAACTGACACACAATATTTTTTAGCGCAACACAATCTGACGTTCAATAATCCCTAAAAAAGAATGGCTCTGACTAACAATAACCTAAACATTTCATGAATCACTTACCTCACAAAAATCTTCGTTACTCGAACTACTGCAATACAGTGAGCGCCAATACTGCCAAGTAAATAAAAGATTCTAACTACTGAAGGAATTAACTACTGATAGGCATAGTTAGCAAATGAAAGATTTTGACAGAGAACAAACAATGTATTTACCTTAATAGTGTTCAAAAGTCATAATATATGTATCAATTCATGACATCCAGTCTTACAAATTTCCTTTTTCTGACGGGCACACGTCCAGATCGTCCGCTCTCAAAACTCTGGCATCTCTCTCCCCACATCCACCACTGCTGGCGGCTCACCTCCAACTGCCCAACGATACGCGCTGTTCACATCCATCTGCCCAACACTACACAAGCAAATACTCCAACAATGAGTCCAACCAGCCACAGACTGCACACAGCGCAGTCAGCGATTTTCATACAGAGCACTACGTGGCGTTACCAACATAAAGACCTAAACAGCCTACTTACAATACTCATGTCTTGCTTATTAATGTAATACAATACACAAGATATAGAAACGAGTCGTTTGCCTACGTTGCTATGAAGCATGAAATGCAAATCGTAGAATTATTTTGTGGAGTCTCACTCGACAACAGTAGAGCATTTCATGTTCTCGAAAGCGATGAGCAGTAGCTGACGGTTTGCACAAAGTGTGAGGAAGCGCAGATGCGCAGCGGCAGACACTGCCGAGCGCCAGCAAGTGGCACAAGCAGATCTGATGTAGCCGGCGTTCTGTGGCAGACAGTCTGTCAAGAAGTCTTTCGCAAAATTTTATTGGACATAAATGTTATTACCAGTGTATCAGAAAGTGAAATGCATTGTATCTGTGGTACATTACACTAAGGACTTCAGTATTCAAGCGAAAGGCGCCATAAAAACTTAGGCAACGAGCGGCATCAACTGCGAGACATTGCATTCATACGACGCGCTGTTTATCGCTAGACGATGGCGGTACACGTAGCGTAACGCCTCGATCAGAAGACAAGACTTCCTCCAGGAACTGCTGCAGCCTACACTGTAGCCAGATTGCGCTGATAGCCCCACGTAAGAGTATTATCAGCGTGGCCAGTTTATTTGTCCCATGTCGCGATCGCCGCTGACTTTGACTCCACGGCGGCGGGCATCCGGTAAGGTTTTATGTCAAAAATAGTAAGTTCCTAGATGAATCCTCAAATACACTGAAGAGCCAAAGAAACTGGTACACCTGCCTAATATCGTGTAGCCCCCCCTCCCCCCCCCCCCCTCGGAGTACGCAGAAGGCCGCAAAGCGAAATGGCATGGACTCAAATAATGTCTGAAGTAGTGCTAGGGAATTGACACTATGAATCCTGCAGGGCTCACCATACGTCCGTAATAGTTCGAGGGGGTGGATATTTCTTATGAACAGCACGTTGCAAGGCATACCAGATATGCTCAATAATGTTCATGTCTGGGAAGTTTGGTGTCCAGCGTAAGTGTTTAAACTCAGAAGAGTGTCCCTAGAGCCATTCTGTAGAAATTCTTGACGTGTGGGGTGTCGCATTGTTCTGCTGGAATTGCAGAAGTCCGCCGGACATGAAAGGATGCAGGTGATCACACAGGATGCTTACGTACGTGTCACCTGTCATAGGCGTATCTAGACGTATCAGGGGTCCCATATCACTCCAACTGCACACGCCCCACACCATAACAAAGCCTCCACCAGCTGTATGCAGGGTTCGTGGATTCATGAGGTTGTCTCGATACCCGCACACGTCCATCCGCTCGATACAATTTTAAACGAGACTCTTCCGACCTGGCAACATGTTTCCAGTCATCAGCAGACCAACGTCGGTGTTGACGGGCCGAGGTGAGACGTAAAGCTTTGTGTCGTACAGTCATCAAGGTAACACGTGTGGGCCTTCGGCTCCGAAAGCCCGTGTCGATGATACTCCGTAGAATGGTTCGCAGGCTGACACTTGTTGATGGCCCAGCATTGAAATCTGCAGAAATTTGCGGAAGGGTTGCACTTCTGTCTCGCTGAACGATTCTCTTCAGTCGTCGTTGGTCCCGTTCTTGCAGGACTTTTATCCAGCGATTTCGGAGATTTGATGTTTTACCGGATTCCTAATATTCATGGTACACTTGTGAAATGGTCGTACGGGAAAATCACCACTTCATTGCTACCTCGGAGATGCTGTGCCTCATCGCTCGTGCGCCGACTATATCACCACGTTCAAAGTCACTTAAATCTTGATAACCTGCTATTCAAGCAGCAGTAACCGATCTAACAACTGCGACAGACACTTGTTGTACTATATAGGCGTTGCCGACCGCAGCGTCGTATTCTGCATGTTTACATATCTCTGTATTTGAATGGCCGACCGGAGTGGCCGAGGGGTTCTAGGCGCTACAGTCTGGAACCGCGCGACCGCTACGGTTGCAGGTTCGAATCCTGCCTCGAGCATGGATGTGTCTGATGTCCTTAGGTTAGTTAGGTTTAAGTAGTTCTAGTGAACTGATGACCTCAGAAGTTAAGTCCCATAGTGCTCAGAGCCATTTGAACCATTTTTTGTATTTGAATACGCATGCCTATACCAGTTTCTTTGGTGCTTCAGTGTACATTGCTTGCTCTTGAGGAGATTTCGCGAAAAGACCATGAAGATAAAATCAGAGAGTTTCGAGCCCTCAAATGCTATTTCTAAATGAGGAACCAGCTGCGTCATATTTCCTTGTGTATATAGAGTAGGTGAGGTTACTAAACAGTACAGTTTTGAATCCACAGCCTGTAATGTATCAAGGGGACAAACCTGCTAGTGCCTGAACAGTGGGGAGGAGCGACGATTCTAGATTCAAATGCGACCACTGGCCTTGAGCTGCAGTGTTGCTTTGAAGATCAGCTGACTGACGCCCCGTTCCACCTCTCTATCCCATCGTCAACACCGGGATACCGCCGAGGAGCGCTTCCTTTTAACATAACACATTTACATTCATTTCACTGGGCAGGAAGGAGTTGATTATGTTATGCTTCTAACATTACTTGGACGCTGTTGTCACGAGTTATTTGTTGTTGTTGTTGTGGTCTTCAGTCCTGAGACTGGTTTGATGCAGCTCTCCATGCTACTCTATCCTGTGCAAGCTTCTTCATCTCCCAGTACCTACTGCAACCTACATCCTTCTGAATCTGCTTAGTGTATTGATCTCTTGGTCTCCCTCTACGATTTTTACCCTCCACGCTGCCCTCCAATGCTAAATTTGTGATCCCTTGATGCCTCAAAACATGTCCTACCAACCGATCCCTTCTTCTAGTCAAGTTGTGCCACAAACTTCTCTTCTCCCCAATCCTATTCAATACCTCCTCATTAGTTACGTGATCTACCCACCTTATCTTCAGCATTCTTCTGTAGCACCACATTTCGAAAGCTTCTATTCTCTTCTTGTCCAAACTGGTTATCGTCCATGTTTCACTTCCATACATGGCTACAATCCATACAAATACTTTCAGAAACGACTTCCTGACACTTAAATCTATACTCGATGTTAACAAATTTCTCTTCTTCAGAAACGATTTCCTTGCCATTGCCAGTCTACATTTTATATCCTCTCTACTTCGACCATCATCAGTTATTTTACTCCCTAAATAGCAAAACTCCTTTACTACTTTAAGTGTCTCATTTCCTAATCTAATCCCCTCAGCATCACCCGATTTAATTTGACTACATTCCATTATCCTCGTTTTGCTTTTGTTGATGTTCATCTTATATCCTCTTTTCAAGACACTGTCCATTCCGTTCAACTGCTCTTCCAAGTCCTTTGCTGTCTCTGACAGAATTACAATGTCATCGGCGAACCTCAAAGTTTTTACTTCTTCTCCATGAATTTTAATACCTACTCCGAATTTTTCTTTTGTTTCCTTTACTGCTTGCTCAATATACAGATTGAATAACATCGGGGAGAGGCTACAACCCTGTCTCACTCCTTTCCCAACCACTGCTTCCCTTTCATGCCCCTCGACTCTTAAAACTGCCATCTGGTTTCTGTACAAATTGTAAATAGCCTTTCGCTCCCTGTATTTTACCCCTGCTACCTTCAGAATTTGAAAGAGAGTATTCCAGTTAACGTTGTCAAAAGCTTTCTCTAAGTCTACAAATGCTAGAAACGTAGGTTTGCCTTTTCTTAATCTTTCTTCTAAGATAAGTCGTAAGGTTAGTATTGCCTCACGTGTTCCAACATTTCTACGGAATCCAAACTGATCTTCCCCGAGGTCCGCTTCTACCAGTTTTTCCATTCGTCTGTAAAGAATTCGCGTTAGTATTTTGCAGCTGTGACTTATTAAACTGATAGTTCGGTAATTTTCACATCTGTCAACACCTGCTTTCTTTGGTATTGGAATTATTATATTCTTCTTGAAGTCTGTGGGTATTTCGCCAGTCTCATACATCTTGCTCAGCAGACGGTAGAGTTTTGTCATGACTGGCTCTCCCAAGGCCATCAGTAGTTCTAATGGAATGTTGTCTACTCCCGGGGCCTTGTTTCGACTCAGGTCTTTCAGTGCTCTGTCAAACTCTTCACGCAGTATCTTATCTCCCATTTCATCTTCATCTACATCCTCTTCCACTTCCATAATACTGTCCTCAAGTACATCGCCCTTGTATAAACCCTCTATATACTCCTTCCACCTTTCTGCCTTCCCTTCTTTGCTTAGAACTGGGTTGCCATCTGAGCTCTTGATATTCATACAAGTGGTTCTCTTCTCTCCAAAGGTCTCTTTAATTTTCCTGTAGGCAGTATCTATCTTACCCCTAGTGAGACAAGCCTCTACATCCTTACATTTGTCCTCTAGCCATCCCTGCTTAGCCATTTTGCACTTTCTGTCGATCTCATTTTTGAGACGTTTGTATTCCCTTTGGCCTGCTTCATTTACTGCATTTTTATATTTTCTCCTTTCATCAATTAAATTCAATATTTCTTCTGTTACCCAAGGATTTCTATTAGCCCTCGTCTTTTTACCTACTTGATCCTCTGCTGCCTTCACTACTTCATCCCTCAGAGCTACCCATTCTTCTTCTACTGCATTTCTTTCCCCCATTCCTGTCAATTGTTCCCTTATGCTCTCCCTGAAACTCTCTACAACCTCTGGTTCTTTCAGTTTATCCAGGTCCCATCTCCTTAAATTCTCACCTTTTTGCAGTTTCTTCAGTTTCAATCTGCAGTTCATAACCAATAGATTGTGGTCAGAATCCACATCTGCCCCTGGAAATGTCTTACAATTTAAAACCTGGTTCCTAAATCTCTGTCTTACCATTATATAATCTATCTGATACCTATTAGTATCTCCAGGATTCTTCCAGGTATACAACCTTCTTTTATGATTCTTGAACCAAGTGTTAGCTATGATTAAGTTATGCTCTGTGCAAAATTCTACAAGGCGGCTTCCTCTTTCATTTCTTCCCCCCAATCCATATTCACCTACTATGTTTCCTTCTCTCCCTTTTCCTACTGACGAATTCCAGTCACCCATGACTATTAAATTTTCATCTCCCTTCACTACCTGAATAATTTCTTTTATCTCGTCATACATTTCATCAATTTCTTAATCATCTGCAGAGCTAGTTGGCATATAAACTTGTACTACTGTAGTAGGCATGGGCTTTGTGTCTATCTTGGCCACAATAATGCGTTCACTATGCTGTTTGTAGTAGCTAACCCGCACTCCTATTTTTTTATTCATTATTAAACCTACTCCTGCATTACCCCTATTTGATTTTGTATTTATAACCCTGTAATCACCTGACCAAAAGTCTTGTTCCTCCTGCCACCGAACTTCACTAATTCCCACTATATCTAACTTTAACCTATCCATTTCCCTTTTTAAATTTTCTAACCTACCTGCCCGATTAAGGGATCTGACATTCCACGCTCCGATCCGTAGAATGCCAGTTTTCTTTCTCCTGATAACGACGTCCTCTAGAGTAGTCCCCGCCCGGAGATCCGAATGGGGGACTATTTTACCTCCGGAATATTTTACCCAAGAGGACGCCATCATCATTTAATCATACAGTAAAGCTGCATGTCCTCGGGAAAAATTACGGCTGTAGTTTCCCCTTGCTTTCAGCCGTTCGCAGTACCAGCACAGCAAGGCCGTTTTGGTTAATGTTACAAGGCCAGATCAGTCAATCATCCAGACTGTTGCCCCTGCAACTACTGAAAAGGCTGCTGCCCCTCTTCAGGAACCACATGTTTGTCTGGCCTCTCAACAGATACCCCTCCGTTGTGGTTGCACCTACGGCACGGCCATCTGTATCGCTGAGGCACGCAAGCCTCCCCACCAACGGCAAGGTCCATGGTTCATGGGGGAAGACGAGTTATTTATAATGGTCTTTTATATATCTGTACGTTATGCCTGGCACCAGAACAAGAAAGTCGTCGCAATCAGCAGTGACTATGGAGTCGTTCCCGATTTCTAACACACTCCTAAGCGGCGTCACTGAAGCCATGGAACATATCACACTGTTCGCAGTGTCATCGAACGTGATCCCTCTTGCAAACATGAGCTTACTTTGATACAATATACAAGATTTTTTGTTGTTCCTCTCACGCGGGACTTGTATGCAATGCTGAACTGCCGGATTACTTGAACACTCTTTCAATTGCAAATCAAGAACACTGAGACCCACTAACGATAATAGCCAGCTGACTGTTTGCTATCTTTTACGGTTAACTCTATTTATTAGCGTAGCTGCGTCGTATCAATTATAGGGCGAACGGACGGCCAGAGGCGCTATACGGCCACTACCCAACAAGAATGCCGGGCCTCTAAGCTTGTCTTGTCCTCTGGCGAAATTTCTCGCACGTCTTACTCTGTTGCCTTTTAATTATGCATCTGCCTCTTCCGTGGAAGAAGCGATAGAACATTTGTAGCCATGTGTCAGATACAGCGTGACAATTATTGAACTAGAGGAAACAAAATCGTCATAACTTCTGGACGGTTTCCGTTAGGACGTTGAAACTGTACATTGGCTGCAGGGCATGGTGAGAATTAGTATGCGCATGCATGGTTTGGTTCTTTCATTTGGATGGGTTCGTCAATAAGCAAAATTGGCGCATTTGAGGGACTGAGCATCCGCATTTCGCGAACGAGAAGTCTCTTCACCCTGAACGGGTGACTGTGTGGTGTGCAATGTCCAGTAACGGAATAAGCGGTGCGATATTCCTTGATGGCACGGTGACTACCGGACAGTACGTAAAGATTTTGAAAAATTATTTCATCCTCATTATCCAAAGTGACCCTGATTTCGAAAAGATGTGGTTCATGCAACACGGAACTCTACCCCATTGAAGCGGGAGAGTGTTTGATGGCCGGGAGAAACACTTTGGAGACCGCATTCTGGCTCTGGGGTACCCAGAGGCCACTGGCATGGGCCTCGATTGGCCGCCATATTCTCCGGATCTGAACATATGCGACTCCTTTTTGTGGAGCTATAATAAAGACAAGGTGTGCAGCAATAACCCCAAAACCACTGCTGATCTGAGAACAGCCATTCAGGCGGTCATAGACAGCATCGTTGTTTAAATGGCTCTGAGCACTATGGGACTCAACTGCTGAGGTCATCAGTCTCCTAGAACTGAGAACTACTTAAACCTAACCTAACCTAAGGACATCACACACATCCATGCCCGAGGCAGGATTCGAACCTGCGACCGTAGCGGTCGCGCGGTTCCAGACTGTAGCGCCTAGAACCGCTCGGCCACTCCGGCCGGCAGCATCGTTGTTACGACACTTCAGTGGGCCATATAGAATTTCGCTATTCGTCTGCGCCACACCATCGCCAATGATGGCAGGCATACCGAAAGTGTCATAACCTAAATCTGAATATCTGTAGTGACGTTTACATATTGTATAAAGTGTGTGCCCGCCGTAGTCTGTAACTAATTTACGTTTTTTTCCCCATATAGTTCAGTAATTATCATCCTGGAGAAACACTCTTTAAAATAAAATTCTAAGCTATTCATTATTTATTGCCTGCATCTAGACTGTCTCTTTTGCTCGTGTCCAGTCTTTCGGTGCCGTGCTTTCGTCTCGGCGGAAGAATTACTCCGCAAGTTTGTTCTAAAAGTTGCCGCGTCACGATTACACGTCGTCCCACTCAGTCCTGTTTTGTGCTTGACCATACGAAATATTGCATCACATTGCTTCGGTACTTACTAAGAGTAAACAAGTTATAAAATCGATTAGTAGTTTGATACTCCTTTCTCTGGCGTGGTAACTGAAGAGTGGTTAAGTTTTAGACGTGGACTGAATATCCCAACTTACGTTCTCATTATCTAGTAGTTGAAATTCAATATGAAAATGTGGCATTTTCTGCTTAACAAGTCATTAGTTGCAGAGGAGTGCCTTGAGAGCGTGGGTATTGCTGAAATAGCTATGTATGCTTTTACCTACAAACTCTGTAATTCCCACAGAAAATGGGAGACATTTTCTACATCTGCATCTATCCCCGGAAGCCACCTTACGGTTTGCTGCGAAGAGTGCTTCTAATGCCGCCACATATAATGCTGCTGGGCGTATATAATTACCTATTTCTTCTGTCTCTTCACATAGTTATGGCATTACTAGGGTTCTTATCATTCCGTTTAACTTGAGAAATTTTATCATTCTTGAGCATTTGTTGAAAACGTAACAGCCGGCCGCGGTAGCCGAGCGGCTCTAGGCGCTTCAGTCCGGAACCGCGTGACTGCTACGGTCGCAGGTTCGAATCCTGCCTCGGGCATGGATGTGTGTGATGACCTTAGGTTAGTTAGGTTTAAGTAGTTCTAAGTTCTAGGGGACTGATGACCTCCGACGTTAAGTCCCATAATGCTCAGAGCCATTTGAACCATTTTTGAAAACTTAACACTTTGGCCAAGACGTGTGCAGTCGAAAAGTATCCGTCCGTGCGCCTTGACTAAGTCTTTGTACACGTTGCTAAAGTCTAACGTTTCATCACGACGTGTGTAAACCTTCTGAAAAAGGTTTGCAAAGATCCATCACGTTCGTACGTAGCTCCTATGTTTATAACTGAATCTTGTCTATATCGTCTTGATCTGGAGAGTCCAAATCGCCACGTTTAGGACACGCTAATAGCATTCTACGCCGTACCAGTTTCTACAAAACAGTGTTCTCTTCTAATCTGTAGTCTCATGTTCAAATTTATACATGTGTCTAGGGTCTAAATGGGGAAGTTACTACTAGTAATTGTTCAGAGGGTTCACGAATTGAATTAACTTGTTTAACTACATTGCGCTTCGAAAATAATCTTTTGTGTCTTGATCGTCTACAGTTCGCTTTTTCCTAAGTTTTGGATATGTGTTAAGCCTGTCAATAGGAAAAAATATTTCTATGACACGGGGAAGAAAATAGAGAACAGTAAAACGAAACTCTGTAGTCCGTTCTCAAAACTTGCTTTAGCTGAAATTTTGAATACTGGAATAAACCTGAATGCGTGTTGCAGTATAACATCTCCTCTGCCACACAGTTTACGCTGATTTGCCGGCTAGATACTCAGATAAGAGTTCGCATCCCGTCAGCACTATCTGGTGTTTTGTTAAAAATGGACTCCCGCAGTTAAACCTTAGTTAGTGTTCCAACGACTCCGAATCAGACCCGCAAATTGTCGCTAGATTCTGTTGTTGACCGAGAACAGTGGGCGTAATTAGTGAGAGAACCTGCAAGGAATGAGTATATCAGTACTTGAGACGAGTGCCAGCTCAGCATCTCTTGGTAACGCACCAAGTTCGCCACTCGAGATATCATCATCGTGATGAAATTGCGATCCTTCATCGATATATCAGAGTAGGAGCAGCAGCACAAGGTCACGTGCCGGCGGACTTATCTTTCGCCGCTGGCAGTGCAGGCAAACACTGGACAGAGGACGGCTCGCAGCTCGCCATGGACGTTAGCAGGTCTGTACATTTCTGCCTGTCTTCTCTGTGCATACTGCTGCTCAGAAACATACCATGCAGACGTTTACTATTGCACGGCATTTTTAAGAGACAGCAGCTTTCTGAATCGTGGAGCAACAGCGAGACCTCAACGTGTTGGGAAACCTAGACAAACTCATTAAAATTACATTAGTTCGCCAACAAAAGCTCGACCCTATAAATTCGCTTTATGTAAGGAGTACATTTTTCGGTGTCATTTCGTAATAATTTGCAACACACGAGTTGACATTATGTATCAGCCGAGTATTTGCTAATTAGGTCAGGACGGCGGCTGTTGCGCGATGCTTTCGTAAGACAGTGGATTTCCTTATGAAGATCTAAGTTTAAATGCGTTATGGCGATCCTATTATTTCTTCATATTTTCTATCAATAACTTCTGACGAACGACAGCATGGCTCCTTCATCGAAGTAGCGACCGATATCTCAGCATGTCCTCCATCCCGCAGCCAAACAGACTTCACACTGCCCGCCGCGGTGGCCAAGCGGTTCTAGGCGCTTCAGTCCGGAACCGCGGGACTGCTACGGTCGCAGGTTCGAATCCTGCCTCGGGCATGGATGTTAGTGATGTCCTTAGGTTAGTTATGTTTAAGTAGTTCTAAGTTCTAGGGGACTGATGACCTCAGATGTTAAGTCCCGCCGGCCGCGGTGGTCTCGCGGTTCTAGGCGCGCAGTCCGGAACCGTGCGACTGCTACGGTCGCAGGTTCGAATCCTGCCTCGGGCATGGATGTGTGTGATGTCCTTAGGTTAGTTAGGTTTGAGTAGTTCTAAGTTCTAGGGGACTTATGACCACAGCAGTTGAGTCCCATAGTGCTCAGAGCCATTTGAACCATTTCTTGTTAAGTCCCATAGTGCTCAGAGCCATTTGAACCATTTGAGACTTCACACTGAAACATTCACGGAGGTTCTCGCTACTATGTCTCCCACGTGACACTACATTCATCGGTCTCACACGATTCTTCTAATTCACGGTAAAGCTACATCCTTCGTTAAACGTAACGTGAATATGCTCTTACTAAGCCTATGACTAGCTTCGCTTTAATTTCATACGTGTCTTTAAGTTTCAGATACAGGATGTATCTTCCTCTTTCTGACTCGCCGCACTGGAACAGACTAATCTGGTTTCAGCAGACTGTGCAGTCGATTATATGCGTAACTGGCTAGCTTTTCGTTTCAGGCCTTGTTGTTTAAACTAGAAAGGCAATCATTTTTTATTACGATACTGAAATAAACATGAGAAAACAGTGTTTCAGTAACATTGGGTTTCTTATGTCTATTTAAAGTATTTGCTTTTCTTTAACTACTGGTTGTGCGTAAATAAAGTTAACAGAGAACGCACATAACTGCGAATGATGTTTCCAAATAATACGGAGAACAGAAATGTTAAACGTATACTGTGCAATCGTTTAGGAACAACGGTCCTCTTCGTCTTCTGTTTGAGCTTTTTTTTTAACTGCCAGCTGTCAATGGGCTACAAAGTGTTAAACCGGCACTTTCCTCCCGAAAACGTGCTCCCATATATTTCAAAATTCGCAAACCGGTGTGTATTTGTTTTTTCGTAGAACATTCGCTTTTAACGGGAAACGAATGGATGAATGTTATTTAATATAAACCCCCCCCCCCACACAAAAAAAAATGACTCTGAGCACTATGGGACTTAACTTCTGAGGTCATCAGTCCCCTAGAACGTAGAACTACTTAAACCTAACTAACCTAAGGACATCACACACATCCATGCCCGAGGTAGGAATATTACCCATTTTAAGTATTTGAGGTAGCGGTTGTTACATTTTAACAGTAATAATTGGTAGTATTCGACTGTTTTATGTCCTATACACAACTAAATTGTGTGTAGAACATAAAAAGATTGAATTCCACCAATCATGACGGAAGGAACTTTATTATGTCATGGTTAATGAAACTGAACAGTTCAAATTTCTAGATGTTCAGATAGATAGTAAACTGTCGTGGAAAGCCCACTTTCAGGATCTTGTCCAAAGACTTAATGCTGCAATTTTTACTATTAGATCGGTATCTGAAGTGAGTGATCGTTCGAAACGAAAATTATTCTACTTTGCTTTTTTTCAGTCGCTTATGTCGTATCGTATTATATTTTGGGTAACTCTTCTAAAAGGATATTTTTGGCTCAGAAACAGGCGGTTCGGGTAATAAGTGGTGTAAGTTCACGAACCTCTTGTCGACCCCTGTTTACGAGTATGGGTATTTTGACACTGATCTCTCAAGATATATATTCCTTAATGTCATTTCTTGTTAAAAATTTTAGCTTATTCCCAAGAATAAGTAGCTTTCACTCAGTTAATACTCGGCAGAAATCAAACCTGCATTTGGATCGGACTTCCTTATCTCTTGTGCGGAAAGGTGTGCAGTATACTGCTGAATCCATTTTCCATAAGCTACCACTATAATTCAAAAATCTTAGCAGTAATCCACGCGATTTCAAATCGAAACTGAAGAGTTTCCTCATGGGACACTCCTTCTATTCTGTCGAGGAGTACCTTGAAAAATGAAGCTGATTCTTGTTGTATTGTTGATTGTGTTTACTTAAACTTATGGATTGACTTTCTTTGGGTTCATAAACATTTTATTTTTGTCTGTTATTACTTTTATGTTGTAATTTAATGTACTGACACGTTCCATGACCTTGCAGTTTTGCTCCTCGATTTGGGCCTACGGAATTTGACGTGTAAATAAAAATAACATAAACACGAATTACGCATATTCGTGCACGGACGCCTAGTGTACGAGCAAACAATCTTCTCTCTGTGGCACTGTTTATATTAAAGTTCCTGGGTATATTGCAATCATAAACTAATGCGGTAATCTTATCAGTTTCTGTTACGTTACTATCATTCCTGCGCTTTTGAAGCAACGAGTTGTTTTCTATATTGGTCGTACATTCTTTGGCTCTGAGCACTATGCGACTTAACTGCTGAGGTCATCAGTCGCCTAGAACTTAGAACTAATTAAACCTAACTAACCTAAGGACATCACACACATCCATGCCCGAGGCAGGATTCGAACCTGCGACCGTAGCGGTCACGCGGTTCCAGACTGAAGCGCCTTTAACCGCACGGCCACACCGGCCGGCGTACATTCTTTGGCAGGTACTGTATATGCCATTTTCGTAAGACGTTCACATTGTTACTAAAAAAAACATTATGTTAGTCTACTTTTGTACTTATTCTCTCAATCTCTCAAATTCTCTTGGTATTTATATACCTTGTGGAGTGGTTTCAGTGTGTTTACACCAAAATGAATGTCTCTAGAAACGTTTTTCTCGCTCCACCTAATATAGCACAAAATATTTAACGCGATTACCGCTTTACGTCTGCTTGGGGAGATACAGAGAGAAGGGGGGAGAGAAAATAAAAAAATTCTCACGTCCCCACTCTCCGTTAACGAATAAGAGGAAACATAATAAATACTTCCGAATGACGGCTGCAGGTTACACGTAATGAGGATGGCTTGTTTCGTTTCATTTATTGCAAATAATATATCGTATAACTGTTATTTAAAACAAATTATTTTAGTTTCAACCTGATCAGACAGTTTTCCGGTTGAAATAAAACTTTATATTGTCACTGCAGCAGTTTTTTTTTCCTCCTGCTTGATAAGAGCAGACAAAATCCAGTTTGAGAAAGTGATGTACTATCGATCGGTTTCTGCAATTCGCCCTTTATATCACACTAGTGCGTTACCTCATATTGCTCCTTTAAATGAGGCATAAGTCTTATGTCTACTAGGATTAGGACCCACTAGAGATAGTATTGTATAAAGAGTCATACCATCCATACGATTCTTATCGTTTCAGCACACATATGGGCTTTAAGTCTAATCCCTAGAAATTACCGATTTATTGGTATCTCTTGCAGATATGATAGCTGTGGAACGTCTCTTTCTAAACAAACGACTCTGATATGGACATGATTCGAACAAATGATGTGGATTTTCTGCCGATATGTACCACTGCGCATAGTGTTTGTCCTATTTGACTATATGTACTTGAGATTCTTTTCGCGATAACATAGTGATCAGTAACGGAACTCTTCACATCTTCAGGTACCGAGAAGCTGTCCATTTGGTTGTCTCTCTCCACGATTCCAAGAAGTCAGACCATATTAACTCAAAACTTGCTGCACGTCGTGTAACACTTAGACGCGAAACAATGAGAGAACACGTGTGATGTAATAAGGAATATTCTTCCTTTGTGAACTTTGTTTCATGGTCATTCGCCTGTAATACAAGGCATATTTCTGTGGTTAACGTTTCGTCTCCTAATGCTGTAGACATCATCAGAGGCTGTAAATACTGAGATAGCAGTTTCAAACATAACCTCAGCAAGCCGAACTCTTGGTCTTGCTGAGTTTATTTAATTTTCAAATCACCTCTAGCTGAAACTACAGACCCCCACACGCCTTACTGCGGCGACGGTGCACGTCTTACATAATTTAAAAAGAGGCGTAATTTAAAAAGAGGCATAATTTAAAAAGAGGCCCCTCATCGGAACACAGGACATGTCTCCAGTCAGCGACTGTACAATTTCTGTCTTGTTTGGCCCACTGAAGACGTGCTGCTAGGAATGACCTTTTGCTTGGTACCTGATTCCAAAGGTCCATTGCATTCAGTACCCTTCGCAGTGTTGTCTCAGAAACTCGTTGAGATTGATCAGCATTCACCGAAATCAGCAATTCCTGTCAGGTATGAAACCAAGGAATGACATTGTTGTCCAGCCACTGTTGTTTACTATGTTTTTACTACCACTTCCCTTATGCCATGTTACATGCCTGCGACTGCTGCGTCAACAAATCAAATCAACAATAAATCAGTCAACTTCATTAGAAAAATTAAATGTGTGTGAATTCCTAAGGGACCGAACTGCTGAGGTCATCGGTCCCTAGACTTACACACTACTTAAACTAACTTATGCTAAGAACAACGCAGACACCCAAGCCCGAGGGAGGACTGGAAACTCTGGCGGGAGGGGCCGCGTAATCCGTGACATGGCGCATCAAACCGCGCGGTCAATCCTCGCGACAGGCAACTTCATTCACGGTGTGGTAATGGGCATATCAACACAATTGGAACTTTCTGCCATTCTGCGACGTCGATCCTACGTATTGTACTGCTTCTAAACAACTGACTGATAGGAGGATCACGTGATCGTCTGCTACCTGGTCCATACCATCTACAGCGTTTCCAAACAAACAGTGTGTTCTCTTAACGGGGTGACTAATATAGTGTCCGGTGAGATTACGTATGAAATAGAATCGAAAGCAAATAGAGGTGCAGTGCAGACATTAAATCGAGAATAACAAAGGCAAAATTGGCATTCTCTAGGAAGATGAGGATTTTCTGCAACGTTTTGGGAATGGGATTAAGAAAAAATTGGAGTATTTTGTCTGGAGCGTTCTACTGTACCTCGTCGTAACTTTGAACATGAGAATGGAAGCCGGAAAGCCGTTGACTAATACTGAAATGTAGACCTGACGGAGAATGGGTACACTGAGTGACAAACGAATATGTGCTGCGGCGAATGAGAAAAGAAAGGCATTTGCTGCATGCAGTTAAGCGGAGTAAAAGAAACTGGTTTCGACATGTACAGATGAAGCGTCGAGGAATTTTTTTTTTTTGAATAGGTTTTTTTAGCAGGATACGGGGAGGGGAAGAGAAGGCAAGAATGGTCGAGAACTCAGATCCTGAGCCATCCCGTTAATCTATGAAAATACATTACGTGAAGGAGGAGGAGATCTATAGAAAAAAAATGAACAAGACCCCGATCACAAATCAGAAAACTGATCGTGCTGATAATGACGATGATGATAATATTGCACGATGACGCGAGTCTTCACACTCTCTACTTTAGGTTGTCTGTAACAGACAAATCTTCCTCTGGTTAGTGTGTTGGACACGACGAGATACTTAGAGACATGTATCTAATCTGATGCAATTATTTTTAATGAGCAATGTCATTCAGTTATCAGCCTAATCGCCATAAATTGTTTTTAGTGATCAGTCAGTGTTGAGTTAGTCTTTCATGTTAATATTGCATCTAGGGGACAAACTTCTAGCTTCTGGTGGTATACAAGAACAGCTTGATTTGTATATAAACATTTGTGCCTTCTTATGTAAGAAAACCTGTGATTTTTGTATACACAGTTCCCCTGCCATTGCAGATGCTCAAATAACGCTACCTACCAGATGTTTCGTACAACTAGTATCTCCCAGTACGTCGTAAACTTCTCTGTATAAAAGAAATAGGTTCAATTAGTTTGTTTCTGATTCGGTTCATTAGAAATGGTTTGTGAAAGCCTGCGACTGTGAAAATAATGAATTTTTTATGAATAATTTTCTGCTACCAGTCACGATTTTCTTTTATTTGTTTTACACGATTCGCTTGGGAAATGATTCCCAGGTAACGCGTTTGAAATTGGGAATCATTTCCCGAAACGTGGGACCGGTAGCAGAAAAATTGTTTATAAACAAATCCATTAGTTTGTTTCTTCAGAATTTGCATCTAGGTTGGATGGCAGAGGGGCACATAAGTGAAGTGATCATAATATACCACTTAAAGATGAATAGTTTTCTCAGAAACGTTTGTCGTGCATATAAAAGGCATCAGTTACTACATTTCAAGATGTGTTAATTGTATATAATCTAGCGTTCAACCGATATGGTCACAAGCCCAGGAGAGGCGCTGCAGACGATGTCGAGCTGTTAGCAAAGACACTCGCGTCGTTTGTCTACTGCCATAGCCCATTAACGCCAAATTTCGCCGTACTGTTCTCAACTACGCAAAAGTCGCTGCTCCCGGTCTTTACGTGATGGCTGTCGGCCACTGCGTTGTCCGTGGTGGGAGATAACAACCGAACTTTAGCACTATCGGCACACTCTTCACACTGCAGATCTCGGAATATTGAATTCCTTAACGATTTCCAAAATGGAATGTCACATGTGCCTAGCTCGAGCTACTATTCCGTGTTCCAGTTCTGTTAATTCCAGTTGTGCGTCCATAATCACGTCGGAGACCTTTTGACATGAATCACCTGAGTACAAATAACACCTTCGTCAATGCACTGCCTTCTTATATACATTAAGTGATACTACCGCCATCTGTGGTTTATAAAGCGCTTGTTCGCCCGATTCTTGAGTATTGTTCATCTATCTGGGGTCCCTATAAGGTAGGACTGATAGAGGAGATAGAGGAGATCCAACGAAGAGCGATGCGTTTCGTCACGGGATCGTTTAGCTGGCGAGAGAGCGTTACCGAGATACTAGACAAACTCCACTGGCAGACGTTACAAGAGAGGCGTTGTGCATCACGGAGAGATTTACTATTGAAATTTCTGGATAACACTTCTCAGGAGGAGTCGGACAACATATTACTTCCCCCATATGTAGTTCGCGTATTGACCACGAGGAGAAAATTTGAGAAATTAGAGCAAATACAGAGGCTTAACGACAATCATTCTTCCCACGCACTATCCGCGAGTGGAACAGGGTTGGAGGGATCAGATAGTGGTACCGAAAGTACCGTCCGCCACACACCATTAGGTGGCTTGCGGAGTATAATATAGGTGTAGATGTAGATCTGTAATATCGCTATCTCATGACTCTTCCTTTTTCACCTCAGTGTACTGTGACAGCTCTTCGACCTGTTATAATGAATGGAAACAGGCCACAAATGTAAGCAGACCTGAAACTGCACCCTTCAGAAAACGTGAAAACGGAAAATGCTGCTGACTGCTGTATTAGCTACAGACAGTCATGTCTTTTCTATATCTATCTGTTAATAACATATTTTCAGTTTTTCTTCGAATATGTAAGATATCAGACAAGCTTTTATAACCTTCTCTTTAGTAATTGAATGAAGAATGAAGAAAATCCACAGGTTGATTAGCACATGGTGATTAAAGCAAGGGTGACGTTAAAAACAGCTGGACGCAGTCTGTAAAAATCGTCTTAAACAAAAAAGGTGAGATGTGACACAGATCTTCTGATGTATTTCACATTTATTCACTTACACCTTCTGTGGTTGTGTGGTGTATCTTATTGCTCGAAATCTGTTTTTAATGTTTCTGCTTCATAAATTTTGGATACTAGACCAAGTGACTTTTTAACATTAGCTGAATTTTCCGTCGGTACTTGGTAGAACGTAATAATAGTATTCAAAAGGAAAACACTTCCTAATGTTCTGCAAAATTATATTTATTAGGTCACGAACTGGCTTTTGGCTTCTCAGGTCATCTTCAGGTGACAAGTGTTACCTGAAGATGGCCTGAGAAACCGAAAGCCTGTTCGTGACCTAATAAATATAATTTGGCAGAACATCGGCAACGGCCTTGCCACAGTGGATTCCCCAGTTCCTGTCAGATCACCGAAGTCAAGGGCTGTCGGGAGTGGCCGGCATTTGGATGGATAAAACCATCCGGGCCGCCAGGCACTGTTGCTATTTTTCGGGGTGCACTCAGCCTCGTGATGCCAACTGAGGAGCTACTCGACCAAATAGTAGCGGCTGCGGTCAAAGAACACCATCATACCGACTGGAAGAGCGCTGTGCTGACCCCACGCCCCTCCTATCCGCATCCTCAGCTGAGGATGGCAGTCGGATGGTCCCAATGGGCCACTTGTGGCCTGAAGACGGAGTGCTTTTGCAGAACATTAGGAAGTGTTTTTCTTTTCAGTATTAAGTAACGTTCTTCTCGCAATACCTCTCAGCAAATCAAGTAACCCCAAAAAGCATCTCATCGATTCCTGATAACTCGTTCGGGTTCAGGTTGTTCAAAATGTTCAGATGTGTGTGAATTCCTAAAGGACCAAACTGCTAAGGTCACCGGTCCCTAGACTTACACACTACTTAAACTAATTTATGCTAAGAACAACACGTACGCCGGCCGAGGTGGCCGAGCGGTTCTAGGCGCTACAGTCTGTAACCGTGCGACCGCTACGGTCGCAAGTTCGAATCCTGCCTCGGGCATGGGTGTTTGTGATGTCGTTAGGTTTAAGAGGTTCTAAGTTCTAGCGGACTGATGACCTCAGAAGTTAAGTCACATAGTGCTCAGAGCCATTTGAACCATTTCTTGAACAACACGTACACCCATGCCCGAGGGTGGACTCGAACCTCCGGATCGAGGGGCCGCGCAATCAGTGATATGGCGCCTCAAACCGCGTGGCCATTCCGCGAGGTTCTGGTTATTCGGTGATACATGGAGGGTAGACTGCATTACTGGATCACCGATATCTTCCACATCAACGTGTTGCTTTTCTTCTATCATTCTAGGAGACATGTCTTACAAACTTTCGATATGTTATTACCATATATTAACCTATTATTATGTACTTCACAGGCGTTTATCATGTGAACTTCTTAGGTTAAGTTAACGCCTTAACTATTTCTGGCGTCGGGTGCCACAGAGGTTGAATGCCCACCAGAGGAGATGAACTTACATGGCCGTTAGCGGGCACTGTGGTCTCGCGGCGCAATTGTCGCAAGGCGAGTGCGCCACAATCTCGCCACGTGAGTACGGCAGCCAATAACATTCCACGCGGGCAGTATACAGGCAGTTTCGAAATTGCCGTTTCAAACTTCTAGGACGTGTAGAACGGACTAAATACATAATATTTTGAACGGGAAACCACATCCGGAAACGTACAGTTTCCGTTCTTTTTAAAATTCAGTCTTGATCACACCACGTATGTTACAAGAACATAGGTGACCGGTTTCGGTCATATCACATGACCATCATCAGACCCATGGCATTCTTCGAAGATGGTAGCTGGAGCACTCTTCTCAGCTGCTGTGATGTCATTTTAAAAATCTTTGATCACTGTTCCAAAAATGTTTATTAAAATCATCCACTTCTGCCTGAAGAATTGAATTAGACGTGACGCAATACGTTATTAGGCTGCAATTCAAAAGGAAAGATAAGGAAACGTGCATTTGTCACTGAAGCACAGTTGTTTGTACTAACACTTAAACAATACGTGTTTACGTTATTCCAAAACAAATAAAAACCCAGCATATTTTACGTGCAGAACAGTACTGATGCATGACAACAGCTGCTCGATGTGGCGACCACCAGCATTGGTACAGACATTGTAGCTGAGAAGCAAATTCTGGTACATATTCTCCATCCCACCTGGTGTCTCTTCATATTCTAGTGCCAGTATATCTTTCTCTGTCTCTGCGGGAGTCTCATAAATTAAACTTTGCATGCGACCCCACAAGGTAGTAGTCCGCAAGAGTTAATCCGGCAATCGTGGCGGCTTCTAGGTTGAACCACCTCGGTTTAACCATCTTTCACCATATCTTTAACCCGATGCAGTACCATATCACCATGTCTCCAAACCGCAAGTGAGAGGTGACGTGGTGCACCATCACACTGAAACCACACTTCCTGAAGGACACTCGGTGACACAGCTTCCAAGAACGGGTTCAATACGTTTCGTAGGAAGGTCAAGTATGCAGGACCAGTTAGCTTGAACGGAATGAGATATGTCACAATCACATGGCTGTACACAATACCTTATAACACTCCGGTCTGCTATTGGTACACCATAACCTTAAAGTAGGAGTCAGTTTGCCAAACAGAATTATTTTGTTATAGCAATTATGGTACAAAGCAGCAGAGCAGTGTTACCCTCTGGGAGGAATTTTGTTAAGTTGACCGTGTTGTACCTAACGGAAGTGGCTTATCGGAAATGAAAGTCAGAATTACGTAAATATTTGAACAGTACCAAACAAAATTTTGCCTATCTACACTGTTCAACAGATAAAGAAAACGGTCGCCAGCCTAACTAGGCAAGAGAATGATTAACATTCTCGTTTAAGAAAGTAGGTATAAGTAACTATAACGGACAAACACAACCTAGACTTGGCCACACACGAGTGCAATGAACTCTGACACACATATGTTTTAAGATTGAAGCTAACAACTGGAGCAGCACAAAAACTATTTGCAAAATTATAACACTTACAGAAAAACACTATCACTTTCAGGGCTTACACAAACTGAGCAGTCTTTATACTGTTAATATGCACACAAGAGAGACAAACACTTAGTAATCATGAACATATAATTTCCTACTATCCAGTTTTCTACTATTACTACTGTGAGACATAAAATTAACATTAATGTAAGATACTGACCCACTTTCTGAGATTAACAACAGGCATTAATGTGATCATTTACTAAGCAAAACTCTATAAGCCTCAGTCTTGAGAGATTTTAATTTGAAGTTGACAACAACACATTAATAAGCAGTTTTACTAGGAAAATTATTTCAGCAAGCATCATTAACTTTAACTCACTCTCTTGCCACATTAACTTTAACTTTCTCTTTACTATGTTCAAAGGACATCAATTAGAAAACTGGGTTTTAATGTACTTTCAGTAAGGACACTCGGTAATCACTTTAGTTCGAACGGAGAGGACCCTGAGAGGTGTTATGATGAGGAGAAAAATCAAGGTAGGTACATAAATTCAGATAAAATTTACCTTATGTTTGAGCACACTAACACATCCATTAGGCTGATCCTTCACTGTACATCATTAAAGTGTTACGTTGCAATGATTGCGCAATGTGGTGGCAACTACATGTTGGTAGGTGGAATTGCAGGCAGAATTGCTGGACTCTGTCATTTCTTGGTGGCGAAGATAGATACAAATTCCAGAATAGTTCCAGCTATTTATCCATTTATCCGAGGCCTTAGAAAGAAGCAGGAAAAGCCTCTCTCGGAATCAGCACAATATGCATCCTTTACTTGGCAGTGCATGGACTCGTAGCTCATCTCCGACTGCTGGCTCGTCCCCGACTGCCTATCAGTTCCACCTTTTCCACCTAGGCCAACCACAATTTGCGCGCGCTACACAGTTCCGTTCCCGAGGGGAACCACTACACCTCTTATACACAGAATACTAAGAGCCCTAAGTGAGGATCAGCAATTTACATAACAGCAACCAAATGCATTAAATAAAACAAAACATTTACACATATTGACATCTCTACAAAAAATTATTCACACAAAATTACAATCGTATACAGTAAGTTTTGTTCCCTCCAAATGGGACATAGAATATAAATTGCAGATACACTACTTTGCATTGAACCAAAACATGACGTCAAAGTTTGTACAAAGAAAGGAGTATACAAATTTATGTTATCGATTCAAACAAACACATTTACAGAAGGTCAATGATGTAACATTAACTGAAACAAAGGCAAAATAGATCAGTAGTGCATTAGAGCCATGGTGTTACAACCTGCCCACACCTTAATACCAAACCAGTGCTGAAATACCATAACATATGTAGTGTGCGGGTCTTCGTTTGCGCAGACACGGTTTTTTCGCGAATTCAGAACACAATCCCTAGTGAACTTAGATTCATCTTAACAAAACTCGACGTGGAAACAGATTTGTGTCGATGTAGCGGTGCAAGAACACGTGCAGTGGGCAAACCGTTTTGGAAAATCGTCTGGACCCTTAGAGCGTACCTTTTGTAAGTGATACGGATGTAGCTGTTGCCCCTGCAGAACGTCCCAGACGATACTGTGACTAACACCCATTGCAAGTGCAATTGTTAGAATACTCGTTGGCGGCTTCTCTTTAACCCGATGCAGTGCGTCATCTTCAAATTCGGGGGTGCGGCTTTACCGTGGAGCACCGCAGTCCAGCTTCCTCACGGTGAAGGTAACTGTTTCTCGGACTTGCTGCGAATCTTGGGCAAAAAGTTTGTGCGATTGTTTGATACGATGCGAAAAACGTTCGTGATACATCCGATAGCAGCTCTTCCGCTACCTCGAGCTTCGCCATACTCAAGGATCATGTCTGTGTATTGCGAAAACCATGTTTACTGTATCGAAGATGCAGAGGCATTGAATAGGTCTCGTAACAAGGCAGATGTTAAGTGACTTCAGGTGACCGTCTGACGCAGTACACTTCACCGTGTCTGCCCTATTGTATACCAGGGCAGGCAACTCTGACACTTTCTATTTCCGTCAGCAGACGTGGACGCGTCACAAATCTGAAGTGAAACCGTCGTAGAACGGAAACTGTACGTTTCCGGATATGGTTTCCTATTCAAAATACACTAAAGCTCGAAAGACTATGGTATAGGCATGCCTACTCAGATACAGAGATATGTAAACAGGCAGAACCCGCTGCGGTCGACAACGCCTATATAAGACAACCAGTGTCTGGCGCAGTTGTTAGATCGGTTACTGCTGCTACAATGGCAGGTTATCAAGATTTAAGTGCGTTTGAACGCAGTGTTATAGTCGGCGCACAATGGGACACAGCATCTCCGAGGTAGCGGTGATGTAGGGATTTTCCCGTACGACCATTTCACGAGTGTACCGTGAATATCAGGAATCCGGTAAAACATCAAATCTCCGACATCGCTGCGGCCGGAAAAAGATCCTGCAACAACGGGACCAACTCGACTGAAGAGAATCGTTCAACGTAACAGAACTGCAGCCCTTCCTCAGATTGCTGCAGATTTCAATGCTGGGCCATCAACAAGTGTCAGCGTACGAACCATTCAACGAAACATCGACACGGGCTTTCAGAGCTGAAGGCCCACTCGTGTACCCTTGATGACTGCACGACACAAAGGTTTACGCGTCGCCTGGGCCCGTCAACATCGACATTGGACTGTTGATGACTGGAAACATGTTGGCAGGTCGGACGAGTCTCGTTTCAAACTGTATCGAGCGGATGTACGGGTAGGGAGACAACTTCATGAACCCATGGATCCTGTATGCTAGCAGAGGACTGTTCAAGCTGGTGGAGGCTCTGTAATGGTGCGGAACGTGTGCAGGTGGAGTGATATGGGATCCCTGAAAAGTCTAGATACAACTCTGACAGGTGACACGTATGTAAGCATCCTGTCATCTGCACCCTTTCATGTCCATTGTACATCCCGATGGACGTGTGCAATTCCAGCAGAACAATACGACACCCTACACGTCCAGAATTGCTACAGAAAGACTCCAGGAACACTCTTCTGAGTTTAAACAGTTCCTCGGGCCACCAGACGCCCCAGACATGAACATTATTGAGAATATTTGGGATTCCTCGCAACGTGTTGTTCAGAACAGATCTCCACACCCTCACACTCTTACGGATTCATGTTGTCCGTTCCCCCCATCACAACTTCAGACATTAGTCGAGTTCATGCCACGTCGTGTTGCGGAATTCTACGTGCTCGTGGGGGCGCTACGCGATATTAGGCAGGTGTACCAGTTTCTTTGGCTCTTCAGCGTATTACGTACTCACTCCTCTCTACAAGTGCAAGAAGTTTGTCATGGGAATTTCCGAACACCCTATATAGGTGTATGCCCAGTGCACAGTTGGTCAGTTGAGTACTCACGCTTGATATTGTCGAATCCATCTTCGCTGTACTAAGACTGCTGAGCTTGTCACCCGGTTACCCTCTTTGGTCGCGTCTTGGGTTTGTCTCTCCGCTGCTCCTGGCCACGCTGTCATGGTTGGGGCGAAGGCTTGGCGTAGCGCCTCGTTGTCGTCTAGATTGGTTGTCATTGTCCTGGTCTGTTGTCTCGTTCGCACCCTGTTTGTCGCATTTCGCTCGTCTACAGTTAGTTTGGGTTACTCTTCAGCCGGTGGTTTGCCTGCCTGGCGTCTTCCTCTATTTCTTCCAGAGACCCAATGTGCTAACCGATATACGAATTTGTGACAGTTGCACGGAGTGACACTTTTAAGGAGAGGGAATGTGTTGACATTTGTACGGAGCCCAGGACACTGTAGACCAGGGGCGGGCAGGAATTCTGCACGTGTGCGGTGCACATGCACGTGTGCAGTTAACAGGTGTTCTGCGTGCACACAGGGGCAAGCTGGCCACCCGCTTCTCTCCCCTCCCCACCATACCGTCTCTCCGCTTCTTCCTCTGTAATGCGTTTTGTTTCCTGGCCTGCTTTATTGAATGAAGGAATAAGGGTAGTAGGAGTGCTTGAAAGTAATCATCGTTTGAAAGAGTACCTATTACCTACGATACGTTTTATTTAATTATCACAGGTGGAGTTTACAATACGTTTAATGTCTGTAACAAAATTTCTACATACAGACAAACGCAAACAGTTACGCAAATTTTCATTACTGATGTTTGCTCTTAACCGAGACTTATTAATTTTCATAACAGAAAAAAATCTCTCACAAACGTATGTCGAGCCAAACATTGACATTATCTTCGCGGCTTCACGATGGAGATGAGGAAATTTGCTGTGGAAAGTCGTGATAAAAATCTATCACACGTCTTGCCAAAAGGAACCTGTCTCTCAGACGAGAATTACGCTGTAGACCTATTAATTCCATTTGCAAACTGGCATGAATATCATCTACAGAAACAGCAGATTGTCTCGAGAACTGTTCAAAACCTTGGGATAAGTAAGATATATCCCCAAATCGCTTGAGATATTCCTCTTTTATTGCACTAAGAACGGCAACATACTGAAATTTATTATAATGGCGTTCAATATCAAACTTCCGCTGACCAGCGAGAATACTGTCATATTATACATTTCCAGTTTTCACGTTTTTGCACAGAGAAAAAATGATTCTCCCATTCCTTTTTAAAAGATAGCAAATCTCCAACTCTCTGTTTCCTTGATTCACTCTGCATTTTCCGGTTACTGAAATTCACTACGTAGTGGTCGCTTCGCTTCAACGTCCGCAGCTTAGCCTGGAACTACACTGCGGCAACCTGCCGGCTGTCGCCACTGCTCCGTTCGACTATTGCACGCGAGCAGCACACGTGCAGCGCTGTGTGCTCATGAGCCGCGTGCAACGTTTGCCCGCCCCTGCTGTAGACAGTGGACAGGTGTTCCAGAAGCAAGGTATACAGGCCTGCCAGCCGCTACCTGCGACTTATTCTGGGGAACTTCCCTGTCCCGCACCAGTTCGTTGTGTGCGCGGCGTTCTCCGGAAGTTCAGTAGCGCAGTTGGCCTCTGACTGGCAACTAGTGTTCCGTGTTTTAATGCCGAGGTAATGGAGTTCTCCGAGACCGCCAAAGGGAATCCTTCACTGATTTACAACCTGCATTAGTATATGGTGGACTATACAAACAAACAAGAATTGACTTACGGACGTTGTGTAATCTTTAAAACAATAAATACAAAGGACGAGTATCCAAAAAGAATAACACAGTTTTAGGGGAAGACAGACATGTGTGTGTTCTAGATGAAGCAGCAAATGAAGTACGAAAACATTTTGTCAGCGCAAAGAAGCGAGTAAAAGAAACAGACGCTACAGTTTCATCAGTGCATGTTGAATAAGTAGAGCAGATCTTCAATCGAGGCTACTACTTAGTGACATCGTTACAATCACAAAGAGGTACGTAACATTCGTTACATCACATTAGGCGAAAGCCGGCCGAAGTGGCCGTGCGGTTAAAGGCGCTGCAGTCTGGAACCGCAAGACCGCTACGGTCGCAGGTTCGAATCCTGCCTCGGGCATGGATGTTTGTGATGTCCTTAGGTTAGTTAGGTTTAACTAGTTCTAAGTTCTAGGGGACTAATAACCCCAGCAGTTGAGTCCCATAGTGCTCAGAGCCATTTGAACCATTTTTTTGAACATTAGGCGAAAATATATGGGAACTGCACAAGATCCCACCGATTTTTGAGGTATATTCAAATGGTTTAAATGGCTCTGAGCACTATGGGACTTAACATCTGAGGTCATCAGTCCCCTAGAACTCAGAACTACTTAAACCTAACTAAACTAAGGACATCACACACATGCATGCCCGAGGCAGGATTCGAACCTGGAAAGTTGCACAGATCACACCAGTAATCAAGAAAGGTAGTAGGAATAATCCACTTAATTACAGGCCCATATCATTAACGTCGATAGGCAGCAGGATTTTGGAACATATATTGTGTTCTAACATTTTGAATTACCTCGAATAAAACGGTCTATTGAGACACAGTCTGTGGTGTCACCGCTAGACACCACACTTGCTAGGTGGTAGCTTTAAATCGGCCGCGGTCCATTAGTACATGTCGGACCCGCGTGTCGCCACTGTGTCATCGCAGACCGAGCGCCACCACACGGCAGGTCTAGAGAGACGTACGATCACTCGCCCCAGTTGTACGGACGACATTGCTAGCGACTACACGTACGAAGCCTTTCTCTCATTTGCCGAGAGACAGTTAGAATAGCCTTCAGCTAAGTCCATGGCTACGACCTAGCAAGGCGCCATTAACCATATCTGGAGAGAGTCTCACTTGTATTATCAAGAGCGATGTACCGCAGAAGTGAATAAAAGTTATGTATACGAGAAGCTCCGTTCTTTTCTTTATAGCTTTCATCACGTATCCTGTTTCAGACTTCACGCCAGTCGGCGTGTGTGTACGCGTGCCTTAGGTTACCCGTCACTGTGGACTGGCTGCCTTGTCAGTCCACTACACAGTCAACATGGGTTTAGAAAACATCGTTCTTGTGAAACACAATGAGCTCTTTGTTCACATGAAGTGTTGAGTGCTATTGACAAGGGATTTCAGATCGATTCCGTATTTCTGGATTTCCGGAAGGCTTTTGACACTGTACCACACAAGCGGCTTGTAGTCAAATTGCGTGCTTACGGAATATCGTCTCAGTTATGTAACTAGATTTGTGAGTTCCTGTCAGAGAAGTCACAGTTCGTAGCAATTGACGGAAAGTCATCGAGTAAAACAGAAGTGATTTCTGGCTTTCCCCAAGGAAGTGTTATAGGCCCTTTGCTGTTCCTTATCTATATAAACGATTTGGGAGACAATTTGACGAGCCGTCTTAGGTTGTTTGCAGATAACGCTGTCGTTTATCGACTAATAAAGTCATCAGAAGATCAAAACAAATTGCTAAACGATTTAGAAAAGATATCTGAATGGTGCGAAAATTGGCAGTTGACCCCAAATAACGAAAAGTGTGAGGTCATCCACATTAGTGCTAAGAGGAATTCGTTAAACTTCGGTTACACGAGAAATCAGTCAAATCTAAAGGCCGTAAATTCAACTAAATACCTAAGAATTACTATGACGAACAAATTAAATTGGAAGAAACACACAGAAAATGTTGTGGGGAAGGCTAACCAAAGACACTTAGAATATGTAACAGATCTACTAAGGAGACTGCCTACACTACACTCTTTTAGAATACTGCTGCGCGGTGTGGGATCCTTACCAGATAGGTCTGACGGAGTACATCGAAAAAGTTCAAAGAAGGGCAGCACGTTTTGTGTTATCGCGAAATATGGTACAGAATATCACTGAAATGATACAGGATTTTGGCTGGACATCATTGAAAGAAAGACGTTTTTCGTTGCGACGGAATCCTCTCACGAAATTCCAAACACCAACTTTCTCCTTCGAATGTGAAAATATTTTGTTGAGACCGACCTACATAGTGACAAACGATCACCACGATAAAATAAGGGAAATCAGGGCTCGTACGGAAAGATAAGGTGTTCATTCTTTCCACGCGCTATACGAGATTGGAATAATAGAGATTTGTGAAGGTGGTTCGAAGAACCCTTTGCCAGGCACTTAAATGGGATTTGCAAAGTATCCACGTAGATATAGAACACCTTTTAAACTGAACAGTTCCACCCCTTATAGGAGTATTTGGGTGGTAACTGGTGTAATTTCCTTGCATTTCAGCAACTTTTCTTAAGGCACAGGGGCTCCTATTGAAAACCATAACTACACTCTTGACTTTTATATTGTGTGTGTTTCACAATGTGATACAAATAATGTGCAAAATATGGGATATATGGGAAGTTCAAAAGTATGGCAGCTGACTTCATGTCTGAAGCATTGTCCATTTTTATCACAGTGACTTTAAACTTGAAACTGTATTTGATCATGACAACCTCTAGAATGTATAACTTCAATTTAATCCTGTCACCTACAAAATGTGCCGGGAGAGCATACAAACTAATATTATTCATGGTTGTCCACCTGTTGTTGGAAATCAATAACAAATCTACTAATGTCATAACAACAACCAATGACTGTATTACCATCAAAAGTAATAACGCTGTTTTAACCTATTTCTGTGACATAACATCAAGTCATGTCAATATAAGAAGGTTAACAAACTTCGAAAATTGGTTGTACATACTGTCTACCTTATTTATGTTATTTTCAATATCTTATGTTATGGTTTGTAGATGTTTGAAGATGGTACAAATGAAGAAACTGCAATAGTGAAATAAACCAGTAACAGCTAAAAGCGAATATGACATCATTTAAAAATTTATAGAAGCTATTGGCCCATCTGGTTGGGAACTAAATAACAATGGCAGGCTGGAATCAGATTGAGTTCCTGGATGAAGACTTTTGTGTGAAGTGGAAGCAGACATCGGCGAGTGTGATTCACAAAAACAGCTTCTTGAATTTCTACAGAAGAATCGTTGTCTGACTGCGGTCTTGATGTCTGCAGTTTTGAAAAATACATTGTATAGGGAAATTAAAATACTTGCTACGAAGATGCACTATTTAAAAACCGTAAAATCTTCAAATGAGAACATGCAGTGTATTCTATAGTTTATAACTTTACTGATATATATGTAAAATTTATTAATGTAAATACACACCATTAATGTTACAATGAACAGTATCCACAGCGAGATGAAGGAGAATGGAGAGTGATGAGTCAATGACTCAAGTCGAGCTTCGAGCTGAATTAGTGAAAGTGACCTGAATTAGTGAGTGGGCCAAGAATGCAAAGAGCAGGGTTACTCCAGAGTCAGTTTGGGAGCCGCCATACACGGATTTGGGAGCAGTGAGTGGCTGGCCAAAGACAAATTAATGAGTGAGCCGAGAACACAGTGACTGCACTCCGTGCTGAGAGGGGAATGACAGAGCATCATCTCTCACGGTGAAGTGTCGAATGTGCTGACACAGTAGCTCCTTGTGAGAGCTGACCTGCAGTTAGGATTTCCCATACTTTGAGAGCTCCACCAACCATCGCCCATTAACGGTGCTGCAACCTACTGACTAGGCTGCAAAGCTCGTCAGCCTAGCATGGTTCACAACTGTCAAACCACCCAAACCTGGTCGTGATACATGCCCGCTCGGCTGCCAGTGTTATGATAGGACGCACACATACGGTCGCGTCTGTTCTTAAAGTTTTTCGCAGGTATTTTCGGGACGTACCGTTACGGCAAGTTGAAAAAGGGAGAGTGGCGGGAGAGAGAGAGAGAGAGAGAGGGTTATTTTTATTTGTGTATGATCAACCCCTTCCCTCAAAAATATTTCTAGTCTTCATACCTCCTCTGTGTTACCACAGATGACCTGTCAATGGTCTCATCTGTTCTTCGATTGCAGTACACGCGAGGTGCCTGTCTGCTTCCACCGTCCTGAGTGGAATGCATAAGTTCTAACAAATGTTCACCAACCTGCAGTCTTCTACAGTTGTTGTCCCCTGCGCAAAAAACAGCACGTAGGTCGTGTATCCGTAATCTTGAGGCTGTTAAGAAGCTTTTTTGGAGGAACTGTTATTCTAGAAATGATTAAATTTCCAATAAGTTGCTTTATACGGGATGCTACTCGCTTTTTATTGGCAGAACACGAGAAACTGCACATTTACATTCCTTTTTAGAGTCGCAAATGGTTTCTATTCTTCAACAAATTAGTGAGCTACATATTTCTTTAATTAGTATCATACTGTTCTCAGCTATATGTCCAAATAACCATACATTGCTAATAAATTCTTAACTAACACCGACCGCGGCAAACAACAAGTTTCTTCTCAGACACTGCCGAATCAGCTCTGATTTTACACCCAAACCCCTTCGCCCGCCATCCAAGTTAGGCTCGATCCGAAGATTAACGAAGTGCTTAGTCTGTCTGCCTTTTCGTTTTGCTGTTGTTCATTATTCTGCTGGTTATTACTACTTTTGAATAATGGAATGATTGCACGCTATTGAGAGTTGCTTTAATTATGAAATGCAAGTAAATACGCTGTTTAGTTTGTCTAATATTAAGAAGATTGTCAATTTGGCGCGAACTTCCGAATACATCAGCCAATCGCGGAGAAGGATCACAATCTAGGCGGTTTTTCTCACGATACCCGTAGCTAACAAACCATCTGTCATCGGTACGTCACACCACATCATGTCATCTTGCAACTGCTGCCTTCTCAACTGGTCTAACAAGGGAACCTCCCCATCGCACCCCCCTCAAATTTAGTTATAAGTTGGCACAGTGAATAGGCCTTGAAAAACTGAACACAGATCAATCGAGAAAACAGGAAGAAGTTGTGTGGAACTAGAAAAAAATAAGCAAAATATACAAACTGAGTAGTCTACGCCAAGATAGGCAACATCAAGGATAATTTGAGCTCAGGAGCGCCGTGGTCCCGTGGTTAGCGTACGCGGCTGCGAAACGAGAGGTCCTTGGTTCAAGTCTCCCCTCGAGCGAAAAATTTGTCTTAATTTTCGCAAAGTTATGATCTGTCCGTTCGTTCATTGACGTCTCTGTTCACTGTAATAAGTTTAGTGTCTGTGTTTTGCGACCGCACCGCAAAACCGTGCGATTAGTAGACGAAAGGACGTGCCTCTCCAATGGGAACCGAAAACATTTGATCGCAAGGTCATAGGTCAACCGATTCCTCCACAGGAAAACACGTCTGATATATTCTATACGACACTGGTGACGGCATGTGCGTCACATGACAGGAATATGTTGTCGACCCACCTAACTTGTACACTTGGCGAATGGGTAAAAAGATTCTTCTATGTTGCCCGATTTAGGTTTTCTTGTGGATGTGATAATTACTCCCTAAAAAGTGATGAAAACATAAGAGTTTGTCACATAAACTGCAACAATTGAATACTAAAGTCACACAGTCTCACACTTTTCCCTGTGCTCCGTCAAAACATATGTTTTTAACGTTTTGAAATTTTTCCGTGTGTAGACCGTCAAATCCTGCATATGTCCAAGCAAATCTGAACATGTCCTGGAATTTTGGAGAGCGAAGTTGATTATATGTGAGTGCCTGAACTTTGATAATTGTCTGAAAATAAAAAATTAAACTTTTCGCTCGGAGGAAGACTTGAACCAAGGACCTCTCGATCCGCAGCTGCTCACACTAACCACGGGACCACGGCGCTCCTAAGCTCACGCTGTCCTTTATGTTGCCTATCTTGTGCATGGACTAATCAGTTTGTATATTTTGCTTATTTTTTCATAGTTCCACACAACTTCTTCCTGTTTTCTCGATTTTTCTGTGTTCTGTTTTTCAAGGTCTATCCACTGTGGCAACTTATAACTAAATCTGAGGGGGGTGCGATGGGGAGGTTCCCTTGTAAGAAAAGCTTCTTGTTCCTGAATACGATGTTTGTAAAGCCAGAAATATTACACCGTCTCACTCCGAACGACGTCATAGATCGCAGACTTTTTGTTTCTTAAAAGCTTGTACATGAATGAAAATACAAACTCGGGGAAATTTTAGTTTATGTATTAAACTAAAGGTTTATCTTCGCGGAAAAGATGGATACGGGAATCACGTACCTGGATGTGTTGGAGATCTGGCTTACATCCACAATAGCAAGAACATGCCGAAAACGTCGTTTTTTAAGAGGACGGAGAACTACTGCACTGGCTCCTGCTTGTAGGAGGATTCCCAACTGAGTTGTCTCAGCAATGGATCAGCCGTGAGTCGTGTACCAACCTAGCATTGCACCGTGGGCCTCCAAGGTCGCACGATAGCACGGTATGTGTAGACTCGCTCTGTGTGTCTCCCCTTCCAACAACTTCGCCGCGCGGTCAGAGGCGTCTTAACATGGTTTTTCGGCTTCCCCCGTCGGAGGTTTGAGTCCTCCCTCGGGCATGGGTGTGTTATCTTTACCATAAGTTAGTTTAAATACACTGCGTCGTCGTATAGCCACAGTGTTGAATGCATTAACTCCAGATATGCTTGCAAATATATGGAACGTGTAATGGATCTGGGAGATGTTATTTTCTACCGGATTTGTCGATACCAAATTGTAAATGTTTTCTTATATTTTTGTCAGAATTTTTTTATTGTAATTTGCCTTATTATATGCTAATTTACTTATATTTTTGAGAGTGAAAGCATATTGATTACTATTAGTAAATGTGACAAAGAATATCAAAGAGACTGGTTACAAGTGGAAGCTTGTGTGTTGTGTAAAATGTCTTTGACGCTGGAGTCGTCTTTGACTGTAGTCAGTCGGCAGTTAACTCTTGGTGTGTGTTGACGGTAGAACAATGTGCAGGTCGCCGTCATATATAATTTGGAAGTGAACAAAAAAAAATGAATTATGTTACTATTTTTTTATGTATAAATTTTAAGAAGAAACCACATTCGAAGAAATGGTATTTGAAGCACCAAAAATGAGGCAAACGCATTGAACCAGGTCATTTCTGCAGCCAACAAAGATGCATAGTGGAATAATACTTTCACTAGACAACTGAAGCCAAGACCAATATCGCCTTGTAAACATCTAACGGAAAATGTACTGTCACGAAATATGCCAAATTTAAGTAAATAAAAATAGTGAGCATATTTCAAACGGACATGACAATCTTCCGGATATTTGTCGTGCTTTATGTAGAGGGCATGTTGAACATTTGTGAAATGCACATGAAAATTTATTTTTAATTTATTGCCATTCTGGAAGTGCTCAGACAGCCATGTCAGTAGTGGAATATCACTTACGAAGATACTAACGTAGGGACGACACCCAATCCCCGAACGGTGATAATCTCTAACCCCACCGGGTATGGAACCCGAGCCCTTTCGCTTAGCAATGCGCGGCGCTGGTCGCACAGCTAGCGAGGCGGACGGATGAGAACTTTGATCTTACACGTAATAGTAAAAAATACTCCATGGTTGTATACGCATGCCTCCAAAAGATATGACGTTGCCAAGTGGGATGGTTCTTTTGAAAATAAAAAGTTTGCTGTCCTATGCGTTAGTTACAATTTACTCCAAGTTTCTATTTTCAGTCATGTAGAAGATAAAGTCTTGTGAAACTAAGACTGTCGACAGCACCCTGTATAGACCAGAATTTCCGTAATTTTCTGGTCGTGATCATTACACGAGCTGCATATTAGAAGATGTAACATGTTTCATAACTCGTTTAGGGTTATGGGCTTTCGGGATTTGGTAGGGCTCTGAGCGATGTACAACGCCTTGATTGTAGCATCTCCTGCTGAAATTTGTGTAGCGTTGCTACGACATTCTCACACAGACTAAACGAACCTGTGTCGAAGTGTCCAGCTCATCATTCAGTCTTCTCTAACTCTTTGTTTAATGCAACATGATAACGAACCCAGGCCGTCGAACAGTGCTCCAGAATTTGTCGAATAAGGATTTTGTAAGGGATCTTTCCAGTGCGCGAATCACACTTGCTCATTATTCTTCCAATAAATCTGAGACTAACGTCTCAGTTTCTCACAGCTGTATGTTTGTTGTCGTTCTAGTTGAAATTGCTCGTGAGAGGTTGTAACATGCCCTTTTTTATTTATTATTATATCCGCTCGTTCGCGGATCTGAATAGCAGCCCAAAATTAGATAATTGATTAATGTGACCGTGTACCTAATGGGCTGGCAATCGGATTGGACTGCTCAGGGGATGTTACATTCCGTATTGTCCTTCACAAATACTGTAATACGTACTGTTTGGTGCTAAGAAGGACACAACACAGTTTCACAAACAAGATCTATATTCTTAGCAAAAGCACAAAATAAGGAGACAGCCACTGCCTTCGTCAATACACTGTTAATGACGGCTAATCTCAGCACAGGTTTCTTTAGTTATTCTTAATCGTCACACGCAACATCCAATCACTGTAATCCAAGTACTGCCGACGCGGTAGACGCGGAAGTTCAATAGCGGCACTTAATATCACTGAAATCACTCTGTAATTAAACTTTCTCACTTTCCCGTATAATACTAACACAAAGGGGTTAAACCGCGGCGATGGCCACTCCCTTTGTCGATAATTTGCATTAATTCAACTGCTGGCTTCTGCACAGCTCTGCCCGCCTCGCGGGAACCTACCACACCCTGACTCCGCACTCTCCACACTAACTTACTGCTCTCCGCCCAGTTCTTCCCGCCTCGTTCGGGAATCTACCCAAGCAGCACTCGGCACTCCGGTGAACCCCCTCTAGCTCTCGCGACCTGCACACACACTACTCGATAGTTGCCCTGTCGACCTGTGTGAGCGCAAACTTAGCAGTAAGGGCCTGCGGACCCCTTACATCCCCGCCCTCAAAAACTTCTTTTGAACCGCAGGTGAAAAAGAATTGGCAAGGGATTTAAAACATGGCTACATTTGAACAGAACATACAATACAAATAATTAATGAATTTACAATTGTTAAAATAGTCCTGGACTCCGGTAGTGGGCTGCTTCCACAATAGTTTCTACAAAAAGTTATTACATCACATAAATAGCATTGTCCAAATTTACAATTTTTCATTTCAACCAGCAATAGTCATCTATAGTCCAATATCAAAATGACAACACACACAGCATATATACTCAAAAATTCTTACCTAAACACAGAACATATGAATTATTATTACAAAATAGTTATTACAGGTTTTATATTCATTCTGAGATAATCTTTGACATGAAATATGCAACTCTAATTGTAATACATCACAAAACACAATGTAATTAAACACTTCCCTCTTTCAAATGTCCATTTTACAGCTAAATGTTCTAACCATGTCTTAGCAGGTTTATTCGGGTCCTTGTAGCCCTCACTCTTGACTGGACCTCACCTGGATTGTCATTTGGTTTTTCGGTTCCTCCGCCTCTTCCTCGGTAATCAGACGAATGATTAATATGAATCCTTGGGTCATTACTCCCTTCTCTGTTTCGATCATTAGGTTGATTATGTCCTTGTGATCGAACAGATTCCAACTGTTCCAGTATCTCCATCAAGGCCTCCCTATTTTTAATTAGGCTCCCAGATACAGTTTCTTGCATTCTCTGATTCAATCTTCTTTTTATCGCCGATATCATTACGTCATCACTCAGGGGTTGTTCCAGGGTTTCGTTCAATTCCCACAAATGTTCAGCAAACTCTCTCAACGTTCCCCTCCATGTACTAAGTGACTTGCGATGGAGTAGGTCCTCAATTGCTGCACATTGATGGCTTTTGGACCAGTATTTCTTCAAGAATTCCTCTTCAAACTGGTCATATCTAGTAGTCCCTTCCTTCTTCCTGACTCCCCAAGTGAAGGCCTCACCTTCCATTCTATCTATTGCAAATTGAATCTTGTCTGAGTCCTTAAGATGTGTTGGGAAAACTCCTTTTAGCCATTTCATAAATATCATTGGGTGCAACCCTCCTTTTGGTCTAAATTTCTGCCCTGTATTACTTTGGATGCACCGATTATCACTGCTCATCAATGTAACGACCTTACCTCCCCCAACGGCTAAGGTGGCATTGCTAATTCGTCTATCAATTTCTTCTGTTTTGCTTTCCAATTGCTGCACTCTCTTGTTATCCTCTTCTCGTTGCACGGCTATAGCATTTCTTAGATTGACAGCTAATTGGTTTTGCTTATTTCCTATCCCCTCAACCATATTGTTGCAGTGTCTCTGAATTTGCGTCACCTCGGTGATCTTTCCTCCCAATTCGGTTTTAGTTTCTTCAACATCGTCTTCTATCTTCTCTGTTAACTTTTCTTCCATCTTCTCCACGTCTCCCTGGACCTGGTCTATGCTCTTCTGTAGCATCTTCTCTTTCTCGTCGACGTTCATCTTCAATCGTTCTGTTAACTCCTGCATTTCCTTCTTCAGATTACATTCCGTCTTTGTGTACGAGGTTCTAATTTCTTGTACTGTAGTTTCTTGTAAATTTTCCTTTAATGATTCTCTGAATTCTTGTGAACTCTTCTTTAATGATTCCTGTAAATCCTTCTTAAATGATTCTCTGATTTTTTGGAATTCTTCCTCTATTACTCTGCTAGTCTCCTTTATCAAATCTACCAACATCGACCACTCATCTACATTCTTTGAAACTGGCTTATTTCTCGTCGTTTGTCCCGGTGTCTCAGGATAATTAGTTGAATGTGCTAGTGGGCTATCTAATGACACTCCATAATCACTGAATCCTGAATCATCTCTATCTTCCTGTCCTATCCCTTTCCTTTCAACTACTGCCTCACAGACCTGCTTATCTTCCGTAGACATGTTTGGTTTATTTTTAATGCCCAGGCAAGTAATACAAAATAACCTCCAATAACCCAAAACTCCTAATTACCATGAAACTAATCAAACAGTCCCTGAAATCCTTTCAGTTAATTCCCAAAATGATACAACATGCATGGGTACTGAACATAACTGCTCTCAAAAACCAAAATTTCCAATGCCATTTTCACATACACAATTCATGTAAAAATATTTTAAAACAAAATAATCACAACGCTCATAAAATCTAAAAATGCAAAATTACCAAAACAATTACCATTTATACAGTGCAGTGTGCATACGTAAGCATGCTATACTTCAGAGTATGTTTCACAAACTTTTTTGAAATTACTGCAATTGAGCACTTTTCCTAATGTAAATACCAGTTAAAAACTGTTTATTTATCGCGAAGACTACACACTGCAATTTACTGTTATGTTAACCCGTCGTCTTCACTCACCAACCGACGTTACCGCGAGCCGCGATGTTTTGACGTTTGAGATGGGCGTGGCTGTGCCGCCGCTGGAGCTCGCGTGAAGTTGAAGATCAGCTGCAAGGCGACGTAGTTCCCCGTCGGCCGCTCCGTGGCGCTGTAGTCGGGCGTAGTTCGTAGTTCGGCCGCTAGATGCCGGAACTGCGCTCGTTGTCTCGAAGTTGCGTCGCTCGCCGTGGTGTCGTGTGAAATCACCTCGCGGATCGAAGCTCTTTGGTGCGACTGCTACGTGGCTCTGCGTGACGTCACTCACTAATTGCGTCGCCACAATACATTATAGTCAGCATATCAGTTTATGGGTCCCCACGAAACCGTCCGATTTTCACCGTTCAAAAAGCAATTTCAGTCAACATGTTATCGTTAAACACCTTTCTAACAACTTGTGTGACGAAGTCTTGGCTCGTCTCGCTATTTTACTGTTCACACGTGTCTTTCTTTAGCGTCCACTTTTCACAGTTTTTCGCGCGGATTTTCGCATTTTCACTTTACAACACAGTTTATTGACGCTATTTGGCTATTTAATAAGGCAAGAAAACCAGTTTTGTCACAATCGTACGATATTATTACTTCGTATTGTTCAAAAATGCACTGTTCCTTATCGCGATTTTAACGTTCATGCACTGTCCCGATTCCACATTGAAAAATTAGTATGACTCGTCCGAAAATTGCACTTGTCCTTTCACGGTAAGCCAAGGGTGTAACATACCCTTTTTTATTTATTATTATATCCGCTCGTTCGCGGATCTGAATAGCAGCCCAAAATTAGATAATTGATTAATGTGACCGTGTACCTAATGGGCTGGCAATCGGATTGGACTGCTCAGGGGATGTTACATTCCGTATTGTCCTTCACAAATACTGTAATACGTACTGTTTGGTGCTAAGAAGGACACAACACAGTTTCACAAACAAGATCTATATTCTTAGCAAAAGCACAAAATAAGGAGACAGCCACTGCCTTCGTCAATACACTGTTAATGACGGCTAATCTCAGCACAGGTTTCTTTAGTTATTCTTAATCGTCACACGCAACATCCAATCACTGTAATCCAAGTACTGCCGACGCGGTAGACGCGGAAGTTCAATAGCGGCACTTAATATCACTGAAATCACTCTGTAATTAAACTTTCTCACTTTCCCGTATAATACTAACACAAAGGGGTTAAACCGCGGCGATGGCCACTCCCTTTGTCGATAATTTGCATTAATTCAACTGCTGGCTTCTGCACAGCTCTGCCCGCCTCGCGGGAACCTACCACACCCTGACTCCGCACTCTCCACACTAACTTACTGCTCTCCGCCCAGTTCTTCCCGCCTCGTTCGGGAATCTACCCAAGCAGCACTCGGCACTCCGGTGAACCCCCTCTAGCTCTCGCGACCTGCACACACACTACTCGATAGTTGCCCTGTCGACCTGTGTGAGCGCAAACTTAGCAGTAAGGGCCTGCGGACCCCTTACAAGGTGCATAATGATACTTAACGGTGGTTACCGGCTGCTGAGCGATATGTGCATCTACATACATACTCCGCAAGCCGCCATACATTGCAAGGCCAGCGATCCCCTTGTATCACCGTTAGTCCTTTCCTTTCCCGTTCCACTCCGTAAGAGCCCTGGTTTCCATTATCTTGTCTTCGCGGTCTTTTCGAGATATAAATGTTGGTCGTAGTAGGATCGCTCTGCAGTATGCCGCAAATGCCGGTTTTCAAAACTTTTTCAGTAGTGTTTCGTGGTAAGAACGTCTTCTTCTCTCCAGGGATTACCATCTCATTTCACATACCAGTTCTGCAGTTCTCGACAGTTGGTAGATCTTATTGGTAGCAGATTTAGTAGCACGCATCTGAATTGCTTCGATGCATACTTTCAGGCCAGTTTGGTGAGGATACCAAAAACTAGGGCAATATTCAAGAATAAGTCGTACAAGTGCTCGGACTTCTTTATAGGCGAGCTACACTTTCCTAGAATTATCACAATATACCGAATTCGCCTTCCGTACAACTGCCTTTACACTCTCGGTCCAGTCGTTCCCTCTATTTACAGTAATTGCCGTATATTTTTTTATGTTGAGACTCAGCTGCCCATCTTCGGACCAAGTACTGATCATCCTCAAGTCTCTTTGCATCCTATCGAAAGGAAGATTGCCGTTTAACCTCCCGTCGACGACGATGTCGTTAGAGAAGAAATACAACCTCTAACTGGGGAAGGATAGGAAACGACGGAAGCAGTAGTTGAGAGTGGATTAAGGCAGGGTTGTAGCCTACCCCAGATGTTATTCAGTATGTACACTGGACAACCACTGTAGGAAATGGAAAGCGAATTAAAGTTCAGGGAGAAAAAATAGAAACTTTGAGGTTTATGATGACATTGTAATTATGTCAGAGGCGACAAAGGATTAAGAAGAGCAGTCGAATGGAATTGGTAGTGTCTTGAAAAGAAGTTGTAAGATGAACATCCGCACAAAGAAAAAGAAGGATAATGGCATGTACTCGAATTAAATCAGTCGATGCTGAGGGAATTAGATTGGAAATGGAGACCCTAAAAGTAATGAATAAATTTTGCTGTTCCGGCAGCAAAATAAATAATGACGGCCGAAGTAGAGAAGATATAAAATTCGATCTGGCAATTGCAAGAAAAGCATTTCTCAAAAAAAGATAACTTTATTAATACTGAACAAAAAATAAATGTTAGCAAATCTTTTTTGAAGGAATCTGTCTGGCGTGTAGCCTTGTGTGGAAGTGGAACGTGGGTGAAAAATAGTTCAGACAAGAAATGAATAGAAGCTTCTGATTTGCGTTGCTGCATGAGAATACAGAAGATTAAACGGGTAAATTGGGTAACTAATGAAGTGATACTGAATCGAACTGATAAAAGAAGTTTATGACACAACTTGACTAAAAGGAAAATCTGTTGACAATAACTGTCATGATGCATTAACGAAGCGACAATGTGGTAATGAAAGGAAGCATCGGGGATAAAAATTGTAGATGGAGGACTATGGTCGAGTACAGTAAACAGGTTCAAATGGGTGTAAGCTGCAGTAGTTATGAGAGATTGGTGTGAAGAGCTGCATCAAACCAGTTTTCGGACTGAAGAACACAGCAACAGGGAATAAAATCGGCCATGCCCTTTTAAAGGAACCATTCCTGTATTTACCTTAAGAGATGTAGGGAAATCATGGAATCTATATGTCTGGACGGGGATTTGAACTGCTGTCCTTCAAATTGCAACTCCTACTTCAAATCACTGCATCAGCTTACTCGATGTCTCCTATTTCATCAGCGAACAACCTTATAGAGCTACTGAATTTATCTCTCAGCTTATTAACATACGCTATTAACAGTACTGGTCATATCACAAAACACTGAGTTATGCCGGTCACTGCGTTCGCTTTGAAGATGCCCCCCCATTGGGAGCAACATATTGAGCTCTATGTTTCTATGAGGTCGTAAAACTTGACGTGTACACTGGATAAATCACAGGTTGATGACAATATTTCAATGTTAGACTTAAGTGGTGTTCTGGATGGAGGAGCTCTGGGCCCAGACTGGTGGCTAGGAATTCCACTGTAAAGGCGACAAAGGGAGAACTAACACATGTACTTAGTGAGTTTTACCATAATAGCTGCGAAAGAGATGCCGGCAGCTCGCCTGTTCTGAAGTAAGTGAATTTGGACACTGGAAAGTATTTAAGACTTCCAAAACACGGACATTCTTAAATACGTTTATGATCCGTAATGAACCATCAAAAAATGGTAGAGCAAATAAATCAAAATAAATACCGCAGTGTGATTCATATAATGAAATGTCAACCTCATTTTTAGCAGTAAAAGCGTTGGAGTTAGAAATTACAGCAAAACTAGTAACATTACAACAAACATTTCAAATATTAAATATTATACGATGTAGTCAAGCACGATCAGCCAGGTGTTGGATAATACCATAGCATTGTAGCTGTTGTTGCAATAAACAAAATTGCAATACATTCTTCATTTCCTGCATAATGATTAGTTTCAAGTATTTTGTTATGTAAAATTGTTGAACCAGAACGGTACTCACCATTCACACAACAAAGTTAAGCAGTACGGGGTTTTTATGTTCATAATTTCATTCATCTTAACTTAACTGTTGTTTCATTATAAGCTCATGTGCAGTAGATTCATATGTATTTATTTTAAGTTAAAGCGTTGATTTGAAGAATATTGTGTTTAGTATTGTTGGAAACGATAGCAAGTAAGCTTTCATTTAAAATATATGTCTGGTTTGTAGAGCTTTTAGTATTAAGATGGTGATCCATATGACAATGCGAGGAAAGTCGTGCTTTTGGCGCGGGTGTCTCCAGTCCTCATTGGTACGAGAGTAGGTCGCTCGAGAATGTTGGAAATTGGGGCGCTCATAGGCGCAAGGGAGAAGCGTGAAGGACTTCTGTACGCGGCATAGGAGGTTGCGGTGGCAAAGTTTTACTTTGATGTCGTGCTATAGAAGGATACAGTACTTGGTAATATGCTCATGAGATATAAAAGTTTTGCAAGGCTTCTGTTCTGGGGCGTCGGAGATACTGTCTTATATTTAATAAAATTCAGCTACAAGTGGGGCTTGTAGGTTTGGAACCAGCAATGAATTGTTAAATTATTGGAGCCTCCACTACTTCATGCTATGTTTCATGCAATATCAAGTGCTGTTTACTATTTATTACTTTATTTCTGAATAAATTATCGGATTTGTACAGTTTTAAACTAGTGGCACTGCCTACATTAATTAGCAAATATTTCCCAATTTTATCATTTCTCATCATTCTCGTAACTGCAGTTTATTATTATTAATTAATACGTGTGACTTGCTTCTGCTGAATTTATTCCAATGAAAGTTGTTTTTACGCTACTCACAGACAGAACATAGTTGCTCTCATCAGTGATGCTGTCTTGCGGTCTGGTGTTTAAATGAGTAGATTACCACAATCCAGCCTTTTGAGGGATTAATTGTTCCATATTATCTACTCGAGCGTTTTGTTTAATGTCCTCGATGTCGACGAGACGTCATACTACAACGTCACGCTGACGTAAGTTAGCTTCATTTTCCTCCGCCGATTCGATAATATATGCTGGTCTAAATTGTATCAAACGACGGCCTGGCAGTACTGTATTAGCAACAATGGAATTACAACTTTTACACCGAAACAATTACTGGGATGTCAAACCGTTCCAACTTAGAATAAAAAATTGCCCAGATTCGCCCACAAAGGTTTCTGTATAAACTTAGTTATGTGTATACACAGTTTATCCACTCCTGGCATCAAGGATCTCGACGATTTTTGCCTCTTATCGACACTGATATGGCAGAACATCAGCCCCAGGGATTGAAAGACTTTCGAGAATGTTTTAAATTCAAAACTGAAGTCGGATCACAAATGACAAATATTTTTTCGTAGGATATAATTACAAATTAACAATTTTCTGATTTTTTTCTTTATTTGTACTGTGAAACCATTCTTCTTGCCAAATTTCACGATTCTACGTTAAGGCAACGTACCGTGCAGGTTTTAATGAGTGAGTTTGCTAGTGTCAAAATATGTGGCATAAATGACCGTATCTTTTGATTGCACTGACTGAGAAGTTACGCTTTTTTATATCGCCAAGGAACCTTAGACCTTAATGTGTGACATAAATTTAAACTTGATACCTCTACCCGTTCCTGAGAAAAAGGGTTTTGAACAGTCGGATGAGCACACAGACAAACAGACGGACAACGAAGTAGTGCTACACTGAAGAGCCAAAGAAACTGGCACACCTGCCTAATATCGTGTAGGACGCCCGCGAACACGCAGAAGTGCCGCTACACGACGCGGCATGGACTCGACTAATGTCTGAAGTAGTTCTGGAGGGGATTGACACCATGAATCCTGCAGGACTGTCCATAAATCCATGAAAGTACGAGGTGAAACATCTCTTCTGAACAGCTCCTTGCAAGGCATTCCAGATATGCTGGTTCAAATGGCTCTGAGCAGACTGAAGCGCCTAGAACCGTTCGGCCACAACGGCCGGCCCAGATAGGCTCAATAATGTTCATGTCTGGGGTGTTTAGTGTTAGTGGCCAGCGGAAGTGTTTAAACTCAGAAGAGTGTTCCTGGAGCCACTCTGTAGCAATTCTGGACGTGTAAGGTGTCGCATTGTCCTGCTGGAACTGCCCAACTCCATCGGAATACACAATGAATGGATGCAGGTGATCAGACAGGATGCTTACGTACGTGTCACCTGTCAGAGTCGTATCTAAACGTATCAGGGGTCCCTATCACACCACCTGCACATACCCCACACCATTACAGAGCCTCCACCAGCTTGAACACCGCCCTGCTCACGTGCAGGGTCCATGGATTCATGATGTTGTCTCCATACCCGTACACGCCCATCCGCTCTATACAATTTGAAAAAGAGACTCGTCCGACCAAGCAACATGTTTCCAGTCAACTGTCTAATGTCGGTGTTGGCGGGCCCAGGTGGAGCGTAAAGCTTTGTGTCGTGCTGCCATGAAGGGTAAAGGAGGGGGCCTTCGGCGCCGAAAGCCCATATCGATGATGTTCCGTTGAATGGTTCACACGCTGACGCTATTTGATGTCCAAGCATTGAAATCTGCAGCAATTTGCGGAAGATTTACACTTCTGTCACGTTGAACGATTCTCTTCAGTCGTCGTTGGTCCCGTTCTTGCAGGATCTTTTTCCGCCCGCATCGATGTCGGAGATTTGACGTTTTACCGGATTCCTGATATTCACGGTACACTCGTGAAATGGTAGTACGTGAAAATCTCCATCGTCTTTATACTGCAAACATTCCGTGAAATTTTATTTATCCCTATGAATAACTGAGAGTATGTTCTGACGGCACTCAGTATCTTAATATCGCCACAAGAAAAATAGTTAAAAAATTATCTTATTTCATGTACTTTCACGACGCCTCTCAGTCTGTTTCTTGCATCAGAAACGGGTGTTTAAAAATGTTATCTTAGTACATGTATAATTATTCACCTAAATTATTTCTGTATCCTTTCACAATTGAAAAGTCTAAATGTCAACTGTTGTAAGCGCTATTTTTTCACAAAACGCGTTTTCAGTACTATTGGCTCCAGTGCTCTGTTCTATGTCCATAGACCTGTTCCAAGTGCCAAATAATCGACAAAGTGTTCAAAATATTCATTACTTGATGGCGTGTAGACTTCGTGCCAAGAAGCGCTTCTCTCTGGAATTCCAAATGCCACGTGTCAACGTCTCCTCCATTTAGTTAATGCAGTTTGTTTGGTGAGCGGAGTGCATGTAAGATTTTGTTTTTACCACTAAAACGTCTAAGTATTGGAAGGACAGAGTTTTGGTTTCAAAACTAGTAAAAAAGTTGGAGAAGTGAACAGAAAAGCAACGCGAGACTGGAAAATGTCGTGAAAAGACTTTTCTTCCTCAACAGACCGGGGAGTTCAACAGTATACTTCGCAACGTCTGAGCCCAAGAATGGAGTTGTGTAAGACACAGAAGTCAATACTGAAAGATTTTATTTCTTTAATTTAGTTTCCTTCTTGTCTTGTAAAACATTTAAAACATGTGAGAAATAGTTTTTTGTTGACTACAGTTCTACCAGTTAAAACATTACTACTGTATTTCTGTACTTGTTGTTGTGTCTAGCTCATACAGCATAGACACAATGAGGTAGCTAGGTGCACGCTAAACTAACGCAGACGGGCTTGAAGTACTGGAACAGGAGACTTATTAATGCTCTAAAGAAAAGTACGTAGTTGTATAATACTTAACTTTATTCTCTTGTTGGAATACATCTCTCTTGAATATTAGTACGCTATAAGCACTGATACAAATGTCGCCTTGCTAGGTAGTAGCTATGGACTAAGCTGAAGGCTATTCTATCTGTCTCTCGGCAAATGAGAGGAAGACTTGGTAGGTCTAGTCGCAAGCAATGTCGTCCGTACAACTGGGGAGAGGTCTAGTCCGTGTCTTGTGACCTGCCATGTGGTGGCGCTAGGTTTGCGATTACACAGTGGCGACACGCGGGTCCGACATGTACTACAGGACCGCGGCCGATTTAAGTTACCACCTAGCAAGTGTGGTGTCTAGCGGTGACACCACACTTGTATTATCACAAATAAAACGTAGTGCCTCACTATTAATGACACTAGGAACAAAAACTTCCTGACTAGCACTTAGAACCAGTCAGTTTCCTGGTATGGCTCCTCGATCGTTCTTGGTAAATTATTCATTTTACAATTTGTCTCATTGTTTCCAGTGATGACGTGAGCAGCATGATTCTGTGGTATCAGAATAATATCTCAATTTTTTTTGGATAAGAATAAGTTATATACAAAAGAAGGTACATTGTTTTTTGTTCTCCTGACAAATGAGAGATTTGGCACTTAGAACGTTTGGCATTTCCACTAACCTGTTGTTTACAGACCCATCCAGGCTGGACTCCTACTCTCCATTAATACCGTAGGAAAAATTTTCTGCAGTTTTACTTTGAAAATCTATGCATCCTGCCTCACTGATTAAAAAAATATAAATAACTCTACTCTTAAATTTCTGGATCACATCCCTGTTTTCTAATACATCTTAGATTACACTGCATCCATACAAAAGAACCAGGACTGTTAGCATTACAGATGGATTATTTTTCATGGGCTGTTACTAAGCCACTTCGACCTTTACCTGTATCTTTGCGCTACAACATTTTTCACAAAAATATATCAACCCGGTGTCATTGGACGAGCACTTTGCTATAGGCTGAGAATCTGGCTGTATTATCGTGCTTATAGTGCACTAGTATATTGACTTTCACTTAAAATTTTATAAACTGATATGACAAAAGTGACGGGATGGCGATATCCAGATAGCGGTAGTATCGGGTACACAAAGTATAAAAGACCAGTGCATTGACGGAGCAGTCATTTATACTCTGGTGATTCATGTGAGAGGGTTTGCTACGTGATTATGGCCGCACAACAGAAATTAACAGAATTGGAACATGGAGTAGTTGCTGGAGCTAGACGCATGGGACATTCCATTTCGTACCTCGTAGGGGATTCAATATTCCAATATCAACAGTGTCAAGAGTGTGACGAGAATATCAAATTTCGGGCATTACTTCTCATCACGACAACGCAGTCAACGAGTTTGCGAGTGTCAAAATATGTGGCATAAATGACCGTATCTTTTGATTGCACTGACTGAGAAGTTTCGCTTTTTTACATCACCAAGGAACGGGAGACTTTAGTGTGTGACATAAATTTAAATTTGATACATCTACCTGTTTCTGAGAAAAAATGGTTTTGAACAGTCGGATGGACAAACAGACAGACAAACGGACAACAAAGTGGTCCTACACTGAAGAGCCAAAGAAACTGGTACACCTGCCTAATATCGTGTAGGACCCCCGCGAACAAGCAGAAGTGCCGCAACACGACGTGGCATGACTCGATCAATGTCTGAAGTAGTGCTGGATGGGATTGACACAATGAATCCTGCAGCGCTGTCCATAAATCCGTGAGAGTAAGAGGTGGTGGAGATCTCTTCTGAACAGCTCGTTGCAAGGCATTCCAGATATGCTCAATAATGTTCATGTCTGGGGTGTTTAGTGTTAGTGGCCAGCGGAAGTGCTTAAACTCAGAAGAGTGTTCCTGAAGCCACTCTGTAGAAATTCTGGAAGTGTGAGGTGTCGCATTGTCCTGCTGGAATTTCCCAAATCCATCGGAATACACAATGGACATGAATGGATGCAGGTGATCAGACAGGATGCTTACGTACGTGTGACCTGTCAGAGTCGTATCTAGACGTATCAGGGGTCCCATATCACTCCACCTGCCCATGCCCCACTTCATTACAGAGCCTCCACCGCCTTGAACAGTCTCCTGCTGACATGCAGGATCCATGGGTTCATGATGATGTCTGTTCTGTCACTGTGTTTTAGTTCTATTACTATTTTTTGTACTTAGTGCTATCCTTTGCGAATCACGCCATAAACACATATTTGCTCTACCGCTATTAGGACGTCAACTCAGGCGTGCATTTCTCTTTCTTATTAGTGTTGTGGCTTTATCATCAGTGAATTTACTTTCACTGGTTTATTTTTGCGTAGATTTCTGGAGATGTTTCATCACACAGATTTTTGAAGTAAAATTCTTTTGTACTATTTTTGTGCTATAGATCTATGCAGTAAGTCTCGGTTTTACTAATGGGTCTATTATAGTGGAGCTAAGGAATACCGATATTCTTTTCGAGAAACTATATGTGGCACATTTTCAACATCTGACCATATTTCACGGTTTTTTAGATGTGAGATATTCTCTTTTAGACGTCTCTTGACTTGTAATTTGGTTGCTTTTGAAGGTTTATCCGGCAGTAGTAACCAGAACGGCAGGAAAAATGGAAGGGCCACATTTCTTAGATACCTTTTTTGTCGATTTCTTGAGATGTATGTTGTGTTAAGTCTGCTTGCAACTCCATTTTTTAATATATTGAAACACTTCCTTTCACATTTGGTTCATTTGCATAAATCCAGAAAACGAAGACTTGATAAACATTCTAATAGTTCAATACAATAAGTAAAATAGGGAATCGTGATAGTGTGGGTTCTAAATTTTTTCTTTTAAGTGAAATTAAATCACTGACCGAAGAGGGGAATCAGATTTCATGATACCATATAAGAAACCAACGCACAATAAGCGCCTGCAAGAGAGAAAAATGGCTCTGAGCACTATGGGACTCAACTGCTGAGGTCATTAGTCCCCTAGAACTTAGAACTAGTTAAACCTAACTAATCTAAGGACATCACAAACATCCAAGCCCGAGGCAGGATTCGAACCTGCGACCGTAGCGGTCTTGCGGTTCCAGACTGCAGCGCCTTTAACCGCACGGCCACTTCGGCCGGCAAGAGAGAAATAATCAATACAAGGTACCACATCGATTTGTATGAATAATTTTTCCCTCTTCGATGTTTGTATTGGGTCATGTCTTCTTACGTGCTATCATGAAGCCTGATATCTTCCTTAGTAAACGTAATATTATTTTAACAGTTTTATTATTTTGATTTCCTTTCTATCCTCTTTTATGGTAGAACCTATCGATGGCTGCTTGCCGAAAAGCGCTACAACAGTTGATCTAAAAAGTAAATTGCGGCCCTGACATTCCTGTTATTGTTTTTCATTTGTGCTTGGAGCGATCTCGGAAGATGTTTCCATTATACCTACTTACGCAAAACTTGCATCAGTTTCTCTTTCCACCCAAAATTTTCTTGGTCTGAGGTTATCTGCTACACTGATTTTTTTTCTTTTGAAGCTTCACCAAAAGCGTTTTCAATGCCTACTTATTCAACAGAAATTTCATAGACTTAGAGAAACTAACCAGTATTGTGATGGTATTCTGGCTAATATCTAGGTAAACATAGACTTCCAATGCAAATCGATTGTTAGCTGGGTTCTACGTATCCTCGTCTTGAACAGGCGGCCACCGTAAAACATCAAAGATGAGGAGTATTATTCTCATTTTTAAACTGCGAGATCAACAAGTCATTCACTTATATAGTGCAGCGGATTCCGGAAAATACCTTAATTGCTGCCATCTGGTGCTTAAATTAATGACTTTTGTTGAAATTTGATTCCAAGAAAAACTGAAATTTAAATTTAATTCAACGTGGTTTTCGTTTTTTCTCCGCACTTCTGATATCTCTAGCATATTCTATTTGACCTTGACTTAACTCTTCTTCCAACTCCAGTAACCACTCTTCAGCTCCTAGAGTTCCGCTTAGTATCATATTCTTTATAGAATAAAAGTTAACGGATCCGAGATACTAGGTAAATCGACTCCTTTTTAATTATATGATTACTTTTACGATTGCAGGTATACGAAACGTTTCGAAATTCATCGTTCTATGCGACGTAAGATATCGTTGAGTGATTGATTATCTGTCGCACTCGAAAACGAATCGGTTGCCTGTTGCAGATCGTTTTAGATAATATCAGTAACATGCTGGCTACCGAAGATACTATCTTGTGTTTGCGTATTTTCCGGATGTATTCGAAACCTACGGTCTACATAAGATTAGGGCAGCTTATCGGACTGTTTGGAGTAGTTTTCAAACTGTCTCTGTTCTTGTAGCAACTTCATAACAGTTGGTTCATGACTAGTGCAGTGGTAGAACGCATTTCTGCGCAGAGAAATGGCTCTGATGGCTGCCTCAGATTGTGAACGTTTTGTAATGGGTTCGTAATAATCATCAGGCCGTCGAAATCTGGGTACTTATGGAAGAAAGTTTTACCTTAGGACTGTACTGTTGCTCAAAGTCTGATATTGCGACATACGTACTATATTAAAATATAGCGTTGCAGCGGCAGGGGGGCATATACAGGAACGGAAAGCTTATGTAGGAGATAGTTTCTGAAGACTGTTCTCACGTTCCAAGTCATTACCATTACTGTTATTATTGCAGCTGGAATACAGCTGTAAAATTGACGAGAGCTTATCTGATAATACGCACGTAGGAAATCCCGCTATCCAGCGGATAGAGCAGTAAGATCTTCAGTTATCAAAATCGTACATTTCAGTATTTGCAAGATCATCTACATCTGATTCAGGTTCTGTGAGTTACTGTGTACAGCGCTGCGACTCTTCCTGTTCTTCTTACTGCCACACGCCCTTTCTTACGTAATGGACGATAACCCACACAAATGGTAGTTTATATCTACATTAATGCAATGAACTGCCTCCATGAGTCCTGTGTGAGTGTTATGTTGATACCTCAGACGTTCTTAAATTGATTTGTGAAAAATGATACTTGAAATATGAAAAGGAGATTGGCTGGAGCAATTGGCCTTTATTGTGTGGCGCTTACCATTTGGGGCTGTGCAACATAATACAGAAGAACAAACTTACATACTATTATTCTTTGTTTAAGCTCCCAAACTGTTGTTAATCCAATTGTAACTGATTCCGCAGAATCGATAAATGCCGATATTTTAACAGCGAAGTCATCTGATGCGGAAAAACTAACTCCAGACAGAGAAGCAGCTGTTATTCTACTGACGAAGCAATTTCATTAATGTGCTCAGTTACTCAAGGCATGCTGAGAAAATTGAAACAATCCTGTCCGGTGGCTCCTGTTTTGCCGCAGTTTCCTGCCATTTCTCTCGGCAGTAGTATTGACGGACTGCGAAGCCGAAAGTCTGACACATATACATATTTGAGCAGCAGCTACCCGACATTTTGATCTGGAATCTGCCATATGCTTCTTTATCTTATTCATTGAAGGAATGGCGTGGTGTGTTACAGCTGTGAATCACTCTGTAATCAAAAAATATTCAGTTTGTATGCCCAGTGAAGGCCTGTGCTTCACATTCGTCTTTATCAATGGTTTCGCAATTCTGTGATGTTTTGAAGATAAAATTCGATATTTTTCCCATTTCCCCGCAATTAAAGCTCATTGTGACGAACCATCAATTTATATAACAGCCTTGATCTACATTTGATAATGTCGGCCTACTTACGAATACAAGGTGCCACAGACCTTCAGCGTCAGAATTATAAGGATAATAAAGAATGCCTAAACTGCGTATTTTGAAATAAAGTATTGATAGAAATAAATCTTCTGTTTGTTATTAACATAAATAACTTACCTTTTGCAGCAAAAACTTAAACGCATATAAACTCTTCAAAGTGACAACCGCATGTATACCAGTGGAGTCATCGACAGAGATGAACTCTGAGCTTAATACCGTTGCTCGCAGTGCTTGGACATGCTATTTGCGCTGAGGTGACAAAAGGCATGGGATACCTCCTAATATCGCGTTGGGACTCCATTTGCCTGGCGTAGTGCAGAAACACGACGTGGTATGCACTCAACAAGTCGTGTGAAGTCCCTTGAAGATATACTGACCATGCTGCCTCTATTGCGAAAGTGATACCGGTGCAGGACTCTGCGCACAAACTGAACTCCCGATTATGCCCCGTATGTGTTCGATGAGATTCATATCGGGTGATATGCTTGGCCAAATCTCAAATTGTCCAGAGTGTTCTTCAAACCAATCACGAGCAATAGTAGCCCAGCGACGTGGTGTACTGTCATCCATAAAAATTCCATCGTTGTTTGCGAACATGAAGTCCATGAATGGCTACAAATCGTCTCCAAGTAGCCGAACATAAACATTTCTAGTCAATGATCGGTTCAGTTGGACCAGAGGACTCAGTCTATTACGGAGCCACCACCAGCTTGCACAATGACTTATTGACAATTTGGGCCTCGCGCGACCTGCACAAAACTCGAACGCTACCACCAGCTCCTATCACGTGAAATCGGGACTCTTCTGACCAGGCCACGGTTTTTCAGTCGTATACTATTCAATCTACACTGGCCACCGTAAATGCAACACCCTGAAGGAAGCATCCGAATCAAGTGAAATTTACACCATGAGTTTGCAGCGATGAGATATGCAACTGATTAGAATTTCAGCGCAGACGCACATCACGCGCGCCTGTGGGGCCACCTCATAGCGCCATTTAAGGCTTGGCGATTTCGACGAGTGTACTTTCGGCACGTGTGTTTACCTTGTGGTTGTTTCACAAGATCAGTTATGCCTCGTAGACAACTGCGAACATCTTTTGATCAAGTATCCGAGTTCGACAGAGGAAGGATAGTGGCTTACCGAGATTGTGGATTATCATACAGAGAAATCGCTAGTCGTGTTGGACGAAACCAAACAACTGTAATGCGGATATGTGACCGTTGGATGCAGGAGGGTACGACGGACCGACGTGGTCGATCGCATTCACCTCGGTGCACCACTGCACGTGCTGATAGGCAAATTGTGCGCATGGCAGTGACGGATCGCTCAGTGACATCCCGAACCATAGCACAACACATTGCGTCTGTAACGCATCATCCAGTGTCTGCGCGTACCATTCGACGCCGTTTACAGCAGAGTGGTCTGTCCGCAAGACGTCCATTGCTTCGTCTACCATTGACGCAGAACCACAGACGTCTCCGTCGCCAATGGTGTGATGACAGACGGATGTGGACGGCAGAATGGAATGACGTTGTCTTTACTGACGAGGCACGCTTCTGTCTGCAGCACCACGATGGTCGGATTCGAGTGTGGAGACACCGTGGAGAGAAGATGCTGGACAGCTGCATTATGCACCGCCACACTGGTCTTGCACCGGGTATTATGGTATTGGGCGGTATTGGATATTACTCTCGCACGCCTCTAGTACGCATTGCCGGTACTTTAAATAGCCGGCGCTACATATCCGAGGTGCTGGAGCCAGTTGTCCTTCCTTACCTTCAGGGCTCGGCCACAGCCATATTTCAACAGGATAATGCGCGATCACACGTGGCACTCATTGTCCAAAGGTTCTTCGTCAATAACCAGATTGAATTGCTTCCCTGGCCGGCTCGCTCTCCGGATCTTTCGCCGATAGAAAACATGTGGTCCATGGTTGCTCAACGAGTGACCCAGATTACATCCCCAGCTGCCACACCAGATGATCTTTGGCAACGTGTAGAAGCTGCTTGGGCTGCTGTACCCCAGGAACACATCTAACGTCTCTTTGACTCAATGCCGAGACGTGTGGCAGCGATGATCTGCAACAATGGCGGCTACTCTGGTTACTGATTCTGGCAGGAACCACATGTCACAGACGTCTGTAAACGTAATCATTTGATACTTGGTCAACATGTTATCTGCACAATAAATTTTGTTGTGCTACCTCTTGTCTTTCTTGGTGTTGCATTTACGGTGGCCAGCAGTGTATATGCCCACGAGACCAGGAGAGGCGCTGCAGGCGATTTCGTGCTCTTCGAAAAGGCACTCGCATCAGTCGTCTGCTGCCGTAGCCCATTAACGCCAAATTTCCTCGTACCGTTCAACTAACGGGTACGTTCGTCGTACGTCCCACATTGTTTTCTGCAGTTATTTCACGTAGTGTTGCTTCTCTGTTAGTACTGACAACTTTACACAAACGCCACTACTCTCGGTCTTTAAGTGATAACCGTCAGCTACTGCGTTGTCCGTGGTGAGAGGTGATGCCTGAAATTTGGTATTCTCGTCACACTATTGACGCTGTGAATCTCGGAATATAGAATTTCCTAACGACTTCCGAAATGGAGTGTCCCATGCGCCCAGCTCGAACAACCTTTCCGCGTTCAAAGTCTATTAATTCCTGCCGTGCGGCCACAGTCACGTCGCAATCCGTTTCCCATGAATCAGCTGAGTACAAATGACAACCCTGCGAATACACTGAAGAGCCAAACAAATGGTACACCTGCCTAGGGCCCCCACGAGCACGCAGAACTGCCGTAACACGACGTGTATTGACTTGACTAATGTCTGAAGTAGTGCTGGAGGGAATTAACACCATGAATCCTACAGGGCTGTCCACAAATCCGTAAGAGCACAAGGGGGTGGAGATCTCTTCTGAACAGCACGTTGCAAGGCATCCCACATATGCCCAATAATGTTCATGACTGGGGTGTTTGTTGGGCAGCGGAAGTGTTTAAACTCAGAAGAGTGTTCCTGCGGCCACTCCGTAGCAATTCTGGACATGTGGGGTGTCGCATTGTCCTGCTGAAATTGCCCAAGTCCGTCGGAATATACAATGGACATGAATGGATTCAGGTGATCAGACACGAAGCTTACGTCAGTGTCACCTGTCAGAGTCGTATCTATAAGACGACGTTCAAACTCACTTAAATCTTGATAACCTTCCATTGTAGCAGCAGTAACCGATCTAACAAGTGCGCCAGACACTTGTTGTCTCATATAAGCGTTGCCAACTGCAGCTGCGTATATTGCCTGTTTACATATCTCTGTATTTGAATACGCATACCTATACCAGTCTCTTTGGCACTTCAGTGTATCTTGTGTATGCGATACTGCCGCCATCTCTATATGTGCATATCGTTACCTCATGACTTACGTCACCTCAGTGTATGATAGGTGTGTAACTCCTGACATGGAATCCGTGTAAAAGCGAAATTTTGTTGTTCCGAGGTGGTCAAATAGTCTGTGAAGTCGACAATTTTAAACTGCTAGGACTGAGAGCGGATGGCGGGCTTTCTTGTATCACATTCAAGCCCTTGCGCGGAAACTTAATGCTGCTATCTTTAGCATAAGAATGATCTCCGCTGTCTATGACACTGAAATGCAAAGACTTCTTCGCTTGACTTAATTTCGTTCTATTATATCATACTGTGAAATATTTTGGGCCAACTCTGTGCACTCGCCAAAAATATTCTTCGACCAAAAGCAAGGAAGAAAGATTATGGTTTAACGTCCCGTCGACAATGTGATCATTAGAGACGGAGCACAAGCTCGGAATGTTTCAAGGATGTGGAAGGAAATCCGCTATCCCGTTTCAAAGAAACCGCATCAGTATTTGCCTGGAGCGATTTAGGGACATCACGAATAATCTAAATCAGAAGGTTCGAACTCTGATTTGAACAGTCCTCCGTCAGAATGCGAGTCCATTGCTGCTAACCGCTCAGCCACCTCGCTCAGTCTCGTAGCCCACAAAACGGTGGTCAGACTGATATGTGGAGCGTTCTCGTTGACAACAACAACGTTTGGCTCGCATGGGCCTATGGAACGTGATAGACAAATAAATAAATAAAGTAAATGGTGGACAACCACCTGGTATTCTCGAGCATTGCATTGGAAAGTGATTTGCTGCGCTGTGGCCCGTTCTTGCAATGTTACAGTCTCCCGTAGTTGATGGTTTGGACCTCATGGTCTGGTACCAAAATACCACATTGTGGTAACTTGGTCGATGAAACACAGCTGCAGTAACATGCAGCATTTCATTTGCGATGGATGGGATTCATGAAGTGAACAGCGTTGCGAAACGAACTCGGTCTCAGTAACGAAAGTCGTCGTTAAACGTAAACATGTACGTCCAAAGCACTTTGATAGATAGTCCAGTCAACGAATGAAGATTAGGAGGAAGAACTGTGTAGCCGCAAAGTTTTGTACAGTGACAGGTGGGAGAGCGACGAACAAAATACTAGAAATCCTGACTGGTGTGGCACGGGCTTTGGAAGCGGGGGTGGGAGTTGAGGGTTGCTTTTAAAGTCAAATTTTTATGTATTTCTTGAATAACTCGAAAACCGCGGCTTCCAGCGAAAATATTTCCCAGTACGAAATTAAACTACATTAAATTTTCCTACAAACAGGTCTTACTCATTTTTTCTTTAGAACCTATAGTTTCAGCGTTGCAGTGGATGAAAAATCGCAAATTATTAAAAAACGTTGTTTCATTGGTGTTAAATTAAAGTTTAATTTTAAACGAAGCGAGTTAAGAACAGTTATTAAATGCATGCGACACATCAGCTGCGTATTAAGGCATAAACTGTGTTATGTGAATGTAACAGAATGAGGGGGTAGTCACATGAGGGGATAGGTCGCCAGATTGTGGTCACACACTTCCCTACTACGTCACAAGAAGCAACTACAGGGTTTTTCAAAACTTTATACTCTTCTGCAGCATGTCTTGTGAATCACTGGCAGTGCAGTGCACAGACACATTTGGGGTGTTTATTTTCCACAAAGTTCGTTATCACTACATGGTTCAAAATGTTCAAATGTGTGTGAATTCCTAAGGAACCAAACTGCTGAGGTCATCGGTACCTAGATTTACACACTACTAGGGTGAGTCACCTGGGGAAGAACTCCCTCCCTATCATCTCCGAGGTAGGTTTCTCACCCCCCTCCTCCTCCTGCCCCACTTGTTTCCCCGCTATAGTTCCCCTCCGTAATCCTGGAAGGAGGACCAACCCCGCTGGCTTGGGGCGAATCATTTTCCCCATTACTTGGTTTGTTTCAGGACAGACACGGAGAATTTCACCATATCAACCCGCTCTTTTTTGTAGAACATATCGAAGGTAAGTTTGGTGAAGCTGACTCACTGAGTAAGATGCAATCTGATTTCCTACTGATTAAAACCTCTTCTGCGAGTCAATCGGCTTTCCTTTGTGCTTGCGAGTGCTTAGGGGAGATCCTGGTAAGCATTACGACTTACCCGTCCTTCAGTAAGACCCAGGGCATTATTTTGCGAAGGGAACTCCTTCTTCAGTCTGATGACAAACTCAGAAACAACTTGGAACGGCGAGGTGTTCATTTCGCCTGGCGCGTACAGAGAGGTCCTAAGAACAATTGCGTTGATACCAGCGCTTTCATCCTGGCTTTTGAGGGGGATACCCTTCCGGAAGAACTCAGAGTTATGGTTTACCATTGTGACGTGAAGTCCCACATCCCACCTCCCATGCGCAGTTTTCGGTATCTCCGTTTTGGTCACATGTCTTTGCGATGTGAGGTGAATCTTGTTCGTGGCAACTGCCGCTGCCTTCTGCACGTGGGAAGTACTTGCGCCCCACTGCCCAAGTGTGTGAGCTATTCAGCCCACATTCACCTCACTCACCGAATTGTCTGACGTATAAAAAGGAAAGGAAGATTCTGGAATTCAAACCTCTCAACAATCTACCCTGAGGCCTGACAGAATTTCGACTATCTCCATCCAGCATCTTTAACGTCTGCTTTTGCTTCTGTTGCGTCCGTTCATCCTCCTTCTTCAACCTCCTTACATTCATCGTGTCCCCCTTCCATTTCCTCCTCCCTGGCGGGTCCCTTTCCCTCCCTTCATGGAACTGTTCCTTTTCCTTGGTCAGAGAAGAAACCCTCTTCTCTGTTACCCACTTAGGATGGGGCTCCCTCCGTCTAGGAACCCCCCTCTCCAGTGTATCCAGGACAAGAAGCCTGTTACTTCGATTCAGAAATGGGACCTACAATCTGTGGGCCTCAAGGTCACTCGTTCTCTTTCGGATCCTGATATTGCCATGACTTGTTCTCTTCGCGACCACACCTTCTCTCGCCCTCCAAAGGAGAAGAATAAGATGCAAATGTCTCAGGAAAAGGCCCCCCGGCATCCCAGGGATGTCGCCCTCTCCCTCTCAATCAGGGTCCGATCTTAGCTTCATGGATGTAATTTGGTCCTTACAGGTGGCAGATAGTGACTGGTCACAATCGCTGATTCTGGCCCATTCGATGTCCATCCAGCCTCTTGTGCTACTCTACTCCAATGGAACTGTAATAGTTACCATCGTCACCTTCCAGAATAGCAGTCTCTTCTTTGTCTCTACTCTGTAGCTTGTGTTGTATTGCAGGATTCTCGATTGATGGATACTCATTCTATGACACTGTATAGTTTCCAAGCCTTCTGCCGGAACTGGGTCAGCCATTTATGAGCCTCTGTATGCACAGACACCGTTAGTTCCTGGGTTCCTCTTCATACTGCACTTGAAGTGGTGGCTGTTCTGTTTCATTTAGACTCTGCGGTAACGATATGCAATCTTTAACTCCCTCCAGACTGGTCTCCTACACTTCCTGCTCTTCTTGCCCTCCTTCGAGAGCTCCCTCCCCCCTTCCTTCTGCCGGCCGAAGTGGCCGTGCGGTTAAAGGCGCTGCAGTCTGGAACCGCAAGACCGCTACGGTCGCAGGTTCGAATCCTGCCTCGGGCATGGATGTTTGTGATGTCCTTAGTTTAGTTAGGTTTAACTAGTTCTAAGTTCTAGGGGACTAATGACCTCAGCAGTTGAGTCCCATAGTGCTCAGAGCCATTTGAACCAACCTTCCTTCTCCTTGGAGATTTTAACGCCCATAACGCTCTGTGGCGTGGTACTGCGACTGCTGACCAGGACAGGATTGTTGAAGACCTGCTGGCGGTGTTTGATCTCTGCCTCCTCAACACCGCAGCCCCTCACGCACTCTAGTGTGGCACATGGCACTTTCTCAGCCATTGATCTTTTCATCCGAAGCCCTGGATTTGTCCCCTCCATTTAGTGGAAAGATCATGACGAGTTGAGTGACAGTGACCATTTTTCGAACACCTTATATTTTCTTCAGAATCAGTCGCTGGATGCCCTTCCAATTGGCCCTTTACTAACACAGACAAGGATGCTTTTTCCTTGGCTACCATCCCAAGTGCTCCGACACACAACAGCACTTATGAGTCTGTATGGAGTTTGACTGATCCATCCATTCAGCAGCTACTTCAGCGATTCCTTCTTCCTGAGGTTCTCCCAACCAGAAGACAGACAGTGGAGCACCAAAACTGCTGTGCCTATTATAGACCGCTCACTGCCCTCCAATACTACAAATGGCATCCATCTCTTGATCACCTCCTGACCTTTAGGTGGCTTCAGGCCTGGGCCCGTTATCTTCATAACGCCACAAATGGATCTGGTTCAAATGGCTCTGAGCACTATGGGACTTAACATCTGTGGTCATCAGTCCCCTAGAACTTAGAACTACTTAAACCTACCTAACCTAATGACATCACACACATCCATGCCCGAATCAGGATTCGAACCTGCGACCGTAGCGGTCACACGGTTCCAGACTGAAGCGCCTAGAACCGCACGGTCACACCGGCCGGCCACAAATGGATCTGTTGCGAGCGATATGTCGCTACCATAGAACTGCATATGTGCTTGAAAATAAAGCAGAAGACAGAGAACATCATCCTGATGCCCCAACTCATGTATCACATCCATAACTCTCTCACCCTTATTGCACGATAATACAAAACGAACTGTCCTTCTTTGAACTTTTCTATGACCTCCGTCGATCCTATCTGATGCGGATCCCACGTTGCACAGCAATACTCCACATGAGGACGGACAAGCTTAGTGTAGGCAGTCTCTTTAGTAGACATGTTTCCTCTTCTATGTGTTCTGCCAATAAATCGCAGATTTTGGTTAGCTTGTCCCACAACATTATGCATATGATCGTTCCAACTGGAGTTATTCGTAGCTGTAATCCGTAAGTATTTACTTGAATTCACAGCCTTTAGATTTGTGTGGTTTGCCGTGAAACCGAAATTTTGCGGGTGACTTTTACTACTTATAAGGATGGCTTCACTTTTTTGTTATTTAGACTCAATTTCCACTATTAGCGCCATACCGATGCCTTCTGTAAATCATTTTGTAATTGGTTTTGATCATCTGATGACTTTACGAGACGGTAAAGGACAGCATCATCTGTAAACGATAAGAGGGCCTCTCAGACTATCTCCTAAATCGTTTATATATATTAGGAACAGCAGAGGGCCTATAACACTTACTTGGGTAATGCCAGATATCACTTCCATTTGACTCGATAGCTTTCCGTCAATTGCTTGGAACTGTGACCTTTCTGACAAAAAATCCCGAATCACGTCGCACAACTGAGACGATACGTCGGTACACAATTTGGTTAAAAGTCGCTTGAGAGGAACGATGTCAAAAACCTCTTGGAAACCTAGAAACACGGAATCAGTTTGAGATCGCCTGTCAATACCGCTTGTTATTTCATGTGAATAAAGAGCTAAAGAGCTATTGTGTTTCACAAGAACGGTATTTTCCGAATCCGTGCTGATTATTTGTCAATAAATCTTAATGTCCGAATACAGTATTGTGCCAAAATTCTACTGCAAATCGACGGTGACAAGGTTGTGTAATTCAGCGTATTAATCTTATTTCCTTTCTCGACTATTGGTGTGACATTCTAACATCAGTAAACACCCCACCACCAACCGTATTTGATCTATCCTTTCTGAACATAGTTAGGTCCATTGTAAAAATGTCAGCTGAACTATCTCCTGCTTTAGCCGGCTTTCAATACCTATGGCGATTTGAAATTCGATGTTTTCTATTGACGCTTGGAACCCTGGTTCTTTGCCAACACAGCTGTGGCGGTTTACAAGTACAATACCGACTGTCACTAGGTCTACCCTTACCCTCCTGCGTTTGCCCTGCATCCTTTTAGATTAATAACCTTTCTAGAGTTTACTGAGGTCCTATGACCTAAAAAAAATTTAAAAATAAAAAAATAAAAAATAAAAAACACCCAGTCCACACAATACAGCCCTTTGCAACTCGCGTAGCCGCCACCTGCATGTAGTAAGCCCATGACCTATTAATACTTTCAAAGCTGAATTTCGGCTGGCGACGTTTCAGCTCAGTTCGTCTTGGTGCTCAGTGCAGACCCCGTGTTATCACCACGATGTTAAGCGTCAGTTTTCCTGTATCAGGATGATGTTCTCTGTCTTCTGCTTTATTTTGAAGCACATATGTAGTTCTATGGTAGCGACATATCACTCGCAACAGATCCATTTGTGGCCGGCCGGTGTGACCGTGCGGTTCTAGGCGCTTCAGTCTGGAACCGTGTGACCGCTACGGTCGCAGGTTCGAATCCTGATTCGGGCATGGATGTGTGTGATGTCATTAGGTTAGGTAGGTTTAAGTAGTTCTAAGTTCTAGGGGACTGATGACCACAGATGTTAAGTCCCATAGTGCTCAGAGCCATTTGAACCAGATCCATTTGTGGCGTTATGAAGATAACGGGCCCAGGCCTGAAGCCACCTAAAGGTCAGGAGGTGATCAAGAGATGGATGCCATTTGTAGTATTGGAGGGCAGTGAGCGGTCTTTAATAGGCACAGCAGTTTTGGTGCTCCACTGTCTGTCTTCTGGTTGGGAGAACCTCAGGAAGAAGGAATCGCTGAAGTAGCTGCTGAATGGATGGATCAGTCAAACTCCATACAGACTCATAAGTGCTGTTGTGTGTCGGAGCACTTGGGATGGTAGCCAAGGAAAAAGCATCCTTGTCTGTGTTAGTAAAGGGCCAATTGGAAGGGCATCCAGCGACTGATTCTGAAGAAAATATAAGGTGTTCGAAAAATGGTCACTGTCACTCAACTCGTCATGATCTTTCCACTAAATGGAGGGGACAAATCCAGGGCTTCGGATGAAAAGATCAATGGCTGAGAAAGTGCCATGTGCCACACTAGAGTGCGTGAGGGGCTGCGGTGTTGAGGAAGCAGAGATCAAACGCCGCCAGCAGGTCTTCAACAATCCTGTCCTGGTCAGCAGTCGCAGTACCACGCCACAGAGCGTTATGGGCGTTAAAATCTCCAAGGAGAAGGAAGGGGGGAGGGAGCTCTCGAAGGAGGGCAAGAAGAGCAGGAAGTGTAGGAGACCAGTCTGGAGGGAGTTAAAGATTGCATATCGTTACCGCAGAGTCTAAATGAAACAGAACAGCCACCACTTCAAGTGCAGTATGAAGAGGAACCCAGGAACTAACGGTGTCTGTGCATACAGAGGCTCATAAATGACCCAGTTCCGGCAGAAGGCTTGGAAACTATACAGTGTCATAGAATGAGTATCCATCAATCGAGAATCCTGCAATACAACACAAGCTACAGAGTAGAGACAAAGAAGAGACTGCTATTCTGGAAGGTGACGATGGTAACTATTACAGTTCCATTGGAGTAGAGTAGCACAAGAGGCTGGATGGACATCGAATGGGCCAGAATCAGCGATTGTGACCAGTCACTATCTGCCACCTGTAAGGACCAAATTACATCCATGAAGCTAAGATCGGACCCTGATTGAGAGGGAGAGGGCGACATCCCTGGGATGCCGGGGGGCCTTTTCCTGAGACATTTGCATCTTATTCTTCTCCTTTGGAGGGCGAGAGAAGGTGTGGTCGCGAAGAGAACAAGTCATGGCAATATCAGGATCCGAAAGAGAACGAGTGACCTTGAGGCCCACAGATTGTAGGTCCCATTTCTGAATCGAAGTAACAGGCTTCTTGTCCTGGATACACTGGAGAGGGGGGTTCCTAGACGGAGGGAGCCCCATCCTAAGTGGGTAACAGAGAAGAGGGTTTCTTCTCTGACCAAGGAAAAGGAACAGTTCCATGAAGGGAGGGAAAGGGACCCGCCAGGGAGGAGGAAATGGAAGGGGGACACGATGAATGTAAGGAGGTTGAAGAAGGAGGATGAACGGACGCAACAGAAGCAAAAGCAGACGTTAAAGATGCTGGATGGAGATAGTCGAAATTCTGTCAGGCCTCAGGGTAGATTGTTGAGAGGTTTGAATTCCAGAATCTTCCTTTCCTTTTTATACGTCAGACAATTCGGTGAGTGAGGTGAATGTGGGCTGAATAGCTCACACACTTGGGCAGTGGGGCGCAAGTACTTCCCACGTGCAGAGGGCAGCGGCAGTTGCCACGAACAAGATTCACCTCACATCGCAAAGACATGTGACCAAAACGGAGATACCGAAAACTGCGCATGGGAGGTGGGATGTGGGGCTTCACGTGACAATTGCATCTTACTCAGTGAGTCAGCTTCACCAAACTTACCTTTGATATGTTCTACAAAAAAGAGCGGGTTGATATGGTGAAATTCTCCGTGTCTGTCCTGAAACATACCAAGTAATGGAGAAAATGATGCGCCCCAAGCCAGCGGGGTTGGTCCTCCTTCCAGGATTACGGAGGGGAACTATAGCGGGGAAACAAGTGGGGCAGGAGGAGGGGGGGGGCGAGAAACCTACCTCGGAGATGATAGGGAGGGAGTTCTTCCCCAGGTGGCTCACCCTAGTAGTGTGTAAATCTAGGTACCGATGACCTCAGCAGTTTGGTTCCTTAGGAATTCACACACATTTGAACATTTTGAAACATGTAGTGATAACGAACTTTGTGGAAAATAAACACCCCAAATGTGTCTGTGCACTGCACTGCCAGTGATTCACAAGACATGCTGCAGAAGAGTATAAAGTTTTGAAAAACCCTGTAGTTGCTTCTTGTGACGTAGTAGGGAAGTGTGTGACCACAATCTGGCGACCTATCCCCTCATGTGACTACCCCCTCATTCTGTTACATTCACATAACACAGTTTATGCCTTAATACGCAGCTGATGTGTCGCATGCATTTAATAACTGTTCTTAACTCGCTTCGTTTAAAATTAAACTTTAATTTAACACCAATGAAACAACGTTTTTTAATAATTTGCGATGTTTCATCCACTGCAACGCTGAAACTATAGGTTCTAAAGAAAAAATGAGTAAGACCTGTTTGTAGGAAAATTTAATGTAGTTTAATTTCGTACTGGGAAATATTTTCGCTGGAAGCCACGGTTTTCAAGTTATTCAAGAAATACATAAAAATGTGACTTTAAAAGCAACCCTCAACTCCCACCCCCGCTTCCAAAGCCCGTGCCACACCAGTCAGGATTTCTAGTATATTGTTCGTCGCTCTCCCACCTATCACTGTACAAAACTTTGCGGCTACACAGTTCTTCCTCCTAATCTTCATTCGTTGACTGGACTATCTATCAAAGTGCTTTGGACGTACATGTTTACGTTTAACGACGACTTTCGTTACTGAGACCGAGTTCGTTTCGCAACGCTGTTCACTTCATGAATCCCATCCATCGCAAATGAAATGCTGCATGTTACTGCAGCTGTGTTTCATCGACCAAGTTACCACAATGTGGTATTTTGGTACCAGACCATGAGGTCCAAACCATCAACTACGGGAGACTGTAACATTGCAAGAACGGGCCACAGTGCAGCAAATCACTTTCCAATGCAATGCTCGAGAATACCAGGTGGTTGTCCACCATTTACTTTATTTTACTTTATTCGTCTATCACGTTCCATAGGCCCATGCGAGCCAAACGTTGTTGTTGTCAACGAGTCAACACATATTTCCCAGAATGCTAGTCAGTCAATTTATAAACAAAAGAATTAATAAACTACGACAAAATTATAAGAGAACGCACAAATAAATAACAGGTCACACAGAAAGTATACACAATAGGAGTTTACCACAAGGAAACTTTTCATCTTGGATTTGGATAGTTAGAAGTTTCACTTCTGCTGGATGCCTACTGAAAACGAAACCTGCAGAATAGAGAACACCTTTCAGTACAGTGGATAAGGAAGTGTTATCCAAGTGCACGTCGCACATCTGTTATCTATTCACTGAATGAATGTTACGGTTTCTTTTACACTTAAGTGGCAACAGTCATGGGATGCCTCCTAATATCGTGTCGGGCTACCTTTTGCCCGCTCTAGTGCAGCAGCTCAAGGTGGAATAGACTCAACAAATCGTTGGAGGTCCCCTGCAGAAATATTGAGCCATGCTGCCTCTATAGTCGTCCGTAATTGCGAAAGTGCTGCCGGTGCAGGATTTTGTGCACGATTAGGGCCCATATGGGATTCATATCAGGTGATCTGCGTGGCCATATCATTCACTCAAATTATCCAGAATGTTCTTGAAACCAATCACGAACAATAGTGGTCCAGTGATGTGGTGCATTATCATCCATAAAAAATTCCATCGTTGTTTGCGAACATAAAGTCCGTGAATGGCTGCAAATGACCTCCCAGTAGCCGAGCATAAACATTTCTAGTCAATGATCGGTTCAGCTGGACCACAGGACCCAATCCATTCCATGTAAACACAGCCCACACCCTTATGGAGCCACCTCCAGCTTGCACAATGACTTGTTGACAACTTGGTTGCATGGCTTCATGCGGTCTACGCCACACTCGAATCCTACCGTCATCTACATCTACATCTACATCTATACTCCGCGAGCCACCTTACGGTGTGTGGCGGAGGGTACTTATTGTACCACTATCTGATCCCCCCTTCCGTGTTCCATTCACGAATTGTGCGTGGGAAGAACGACTGCTTGTAAGTCTCCGTATTTGCTCTAATTTCTCTGATCTTTTCGTTGTGATCATTACGCGAGATATATGTGGGCGGTAGTAATATGTTGCCCATCTCTTCCCGGAATGTGCTCTCTCGTAATTTCGATAATAAACCTCTCCGTATTGCGTAACGCCTTTCTTGAAGTGTCCGCCACTGGAGCTTGTTCAGCATCTCCGTAACGCTCTCGCGCTGACTAAATGTCCCCATGACGAATCGCGCTGCTTTTCGCTGGATCATGTCTATCTCTTCTATTAATCCAACCTGGTAAGGGTCCCATACTGATGAGCAATACTCAAGAATCGGACGAACAAGCGTTTTGTAAGCTACGTCTTTCGTCGATGAGTCACATTTTCTTAGAATTCTTCCTATGAATCTCAACCTGGCGCCTGCTTTTCCCACTATTTGTTTTATGTGATCATTCCACTTCAGATCGCTCCGGATAGTAACTCCTAAGTATTTTACGGTCGTTACCGCTTCCAATGATTTACCACCTACGGCATAATCGTACTGGAATGGATTTCTGCTGTTACCAAGAAAACTCTAGACTCTTCTGAGCAGGCCACGATTGGAACAATCGTCTAGTGTCCAGCCGATATGGTCACGAGCCCAGAAGAGGGGCTGCTGCGATGTCTTGTTGTTTGCAAAGGTACTCGAGTCGGTCGTCTGCTGCCATAGCCCATTAACCCTAAGTATCGCCATACTGTCCTAACGGATACGTTCTTCGTGCGTCCCACATTGTTTTCTGCTACAATTTCCCGCAGTGGTGCTTGTCTGTTAGCTCTGACAACTCTATGAAAACGCCCCTGCTCTCGATCATTAAGTGAAGGCCGTCAGCCACTGCGTTACCCGTGGTGAAAGGTAATGTCCGAAATTTGGCATTCTTGGCACACTCTCGACACCGTAGATCTCGGAATACTGTATTCCCTAATCATTTCCAAAATGGAATGTCACATGTGCCCATCTCCAGCTACTGCTCCGTGTTCCAGTTCTGTTAAATCCAGTCGTGCGCCCATAATGACGTCGGAGGCCTTTTCACATGAATCACCTGAGTCCAAATAACACCTTCGTCAATGCACTGCCTTCTTATATACATTGTGTAAGCGATACTACCGCCATCTGTATATGTGCATATCGGCATCCCCCGACTTTCGTCACCTCAGTCCACAAGTGTCAATACAGCCAACAACACATTCCATGAAGGAATTTACAGGGGTGGCAGACCTAGAATTAAATACTCCTTTAGAAACGACTTACACGAAGTTTGGGAACTAACACCACGTATCAGTCTGACCACCGTTTTCTGGGCTACGAGACTGAGCGAGGTGGCTGAGCGGTTAGCAGCAATGGACTCGCATTCTGACGGAGGACTGTTCAAATCAGAGTTCGAACCTTCTGATTTAGATTATTCGTGATGTCCCTAAATCGCTCCAGGCAAATACTGATGCGGTTCCTTTGAAACGGGATAGCGGATTTCCTTCCACATCCTTGAAACATTCCGAGCTTGTGCTCCGTCTCTAATGATCACATTGTCGACGGGCCGTTAAACCATAATCTTTCTTCCTTGCTTTTGGTCGAAGAATATTTTTGGCGAGTGCACAGAGTTGGCCCAAAATATTTCACAGTACGATATAATAGAACGAAATTAAGTCAAGCCTTCGAAGTCTTTGCATTTCAGTGTCATAGACAGCGGAGATCATTCTTATGCTAAAGATAGCAGCATTAAGTTTCTGCGCAAGGGCTTGAATGTGATACAAGAAAGCCCGCCATCCCCTCTCAGTCCTAGCAGTTTAAAATTGTCGACTTCACAGACTATTTGACCACCTCGGAACAACAAAATTTCGCTTTTACACGGATTCCATGTCAGGAGTTACACACCTATCATACACTGAGGTGACGTAAGTCATGAGGTAACGATATGCACATATAGAGATGGCGGCAGTATCGCATACACAAGATACACTGAAGTGCCAAAGAGACTGGTATAGGTATGCGTATTCAAATACAGAGATATGTAAACAGGCAATATACGCAGCTGCAGTTGGCAACGCTTATATGAGACAACAAGTGTCTGGCGCACTTGTTAGATCGGTTACTGCTGCTACAATGGAAGGTTATCAAGATTTAAGTGAGTTTGAACGTCGTGTGATAGTCGGCAAAAGAGCGGTAGGACACAGAATCTCGGAGATAACGATAAAGTGGGGATTTTCCCGTACGACTATTTCACGAGTGTACCGTGAATATCACGAATCCGGTAAAACGTCAAATTAATGAAGTTGACCGTTGCGATAAAAAAAAGGCCACAAATATGTGAAAGGAGAAGGACCTGAACTAGTGAAAAGATATAATCACGAAATGATCTGTTTGATCAATTGATAAGCTACTACAGAATTTTTGTCAAATCTCTAAAATGGCCTTTGCGGATAATTTTTCATGCTACTGACTTTGCCATCGTGCAAAGTTGGTTGGAATATAGACGAAATGCAGAAAACTTGTCTATCTCTAAGGAAAAACAACTGGAACTGAATCTTCTTTCCTTTCGTACCAGGGTATCAGATGGATTGATACTAAGCCAGAAAAAAGTTCCTGAGAGAAAGCACATCCTTCATTTCATTATCTGAGATTTATCTATGATTAATTGTAACGAAACGATGCTCTTTTGATAGATCATCATTGCACCATAGAATTGAAATGGTATACTTCTATAGAACTCAAGTTATAACACTAAAAACATCAAATACTGGCAACCTTTATCTACCCATATGTAGTTTCTTGTCATTTTATTATAAAAAATCGTAACTAAAACGACGCACTCTCGAATCATCCTCAGTTAGCTGATGCTTCGAAGCAGCTTACATTCATACCACGTACTGTATTATTTAAAAAAAGCACCAAATACATAGCTTAACTCAATACAACATCGCGGATCCTAAGTTCTGCTTGGAACGTGAAAACGATGTCACATCTCACTGACTACGTCCCTCTCCATCAGCCTAAAATCTGACATGCCAGATTCTTCATTTCTTGCTCCACAGTTAGCGGAATGTGGGATTCCACACTGTGACGTCACCAGCTCCACGTCCAGTACGTTTACGTAATCTATGACAGGACGGCTTTAAGTTAACGAATAACTTCTACTACTATGTATGTGAGGTCGTTGTACAGCATTATTCTCTATTCAAGCCATTGACTAGTAGAAAATCTTTGCGATTTTCTCAGCGTTTCTTAGATAGTTGCTAACAAACTTAATGCAGCTCTTATAAATGGGCCAATTTTCGTAAAGGAACTGTGTGATTTACGCGTCAGTTGCCGCAGACTGCCGCTGGAGAGCGCTGACGTTGAAAATCATGATGAGGAACACATTCCGTGAAATGTAGCTGGTCGTTTCAGAACGTGCAACAGTCACATCGGACACCATGTCTGGCGGTATTCGCCATGAGAAAGATGTCCCATGGTGGAACGGCTTAAGCCATGTCACATTAACGGATAATTGCCAGAGGTGAAAATAGTGATGAGTGACAAAAAAATTCTTGGCTCGATTCAGGATTTTTATTAGGATCCTTTTAACCTCTATCAACCTCTACGGTTTGCATCAATTCAAATTTTTAGTATGTGGTGAAAATTTTCCTCTCGGAAATTTTCCAAAAATTTTAAGGTTCATTGCCTAAGTTGCACCTTCTGAAATTAGGATTCTCTAAAAGAAAGTAACCTTTCCAGAAAACAACTACGGCAAAACTTGTGAAAAAATAAAACTCTTCTTCCAGAAATAATAAAACGTTTCATGCAACTCCAAAAAAACTTCTTGAATGCAGTGAATAACGTCTTGAAATACAATGAACTTCTTTTGAGCAATTACTGGAATTCTTAAAACACAAAAGTTCTTTTGAATAGACAGTAAATACCTTTATGAAAAATATTAAAACTTCTCTTGAAAAACAGTGAACTTCTCTGTACACCATATGGGCTCTCCAAGAGCAAATTGTTTTTCTAAAACTGTATAAATACCTTCTTGGAAGACAATAAAGTTCCTCGTGAACAACAATAAAATGCTGTGAAAACGTAAGGCTGCTCTTGGAAACTGTAAAGCATTATCACCATTTTAAGTCCGTCGGTATTGTCTGAAGAAAGTTCAGAAGCTTTTTCTGGCAAATGTCTTGTATAATTCGTTGTTGTTGGAGTAAGTATTCTCGCCAATTACTTATCGACATAAACTTTGAATATAACAAGAAAGTGACTAGATGTCTCATGAATCAGGCAAAAGTATTTCTTTTTCCGATTTAGGATAGAAAGACTAATCACGTGCGAATATAGGGATCAATGACAGGACCCTAGCATTTAAAGTCTAGCACTTACCCACTGAGTCACCAGGTCATCACCAACGTCTTAGTAATCTATATATAATATAAAATTCTCTTAAATATTGCAACCTCGAACTCTATGTTATCAAATGGTTAGCCCGTAACCCATAGGATGACTGTGAATGCAACACAGATCGCAAGATACAACAAAGGTATAATCCCCACAAACACTTACGCCAAACTTACTGCTCACATCTGGACTGATGAAGTGCCAATGTGTTGAAACTCCAACAAGAACAATTATTATTTTTTGTTGTTAAAGGGCGAAGCAGACCCTGAAATAGTCGTCACGTCAAGATGAACAAAGGACAGTAAATAACAGAACCCGAGTAAGAGCGTTGGGATTCGCCGTTACATTCACATTGTTATTAGTTATTATAGAAGTAATAAAAACACATGAAAGTGAAATAATAATAATAATAAATGAAATGCAATAAGTAAAAAATTATTTATTACGATGTAGACTGCCAAAATTAGTAAGCACATTACGATGTCTTAATTCAGTTTGGCTGTTTAAGTATATTCCGGGTGCCGTTTTCTCGTCGCAGAATCTCAATATCCTAAAGCATATTTAAGGTACAAACTTTAGTTTGCAGACGCTAAATTTTTAAATTATTTGACAAACTGGTACTTGTGTTCCCGTGTTCACAAAGGTGAATAATTTGTGCTGAATTCAAGTTCGTTAAATGTAAGTGCTCATGAACCTCATCCCAATATTCCTGCCAGTCTGACCAATGTACACTCCTGGAAATGGAAAAAAGAACACATTGACACCGGTGTGTCAGACCCACCATACTTGCACCGGACACTGCGAGAGGGCTGTACAAGCAATGATCACACGCACGGCACAGCGGACACACCAGGAACCGCGGTGTTGGCCGTCGAATGGCGCTAGCTGCGCAGCATTTGTGCACCGCCGCCGTCAGTGTCAGCCAGTTTGCCGTGGCATACGGAGCTCCATCGCAGTCTTTAACACTGGTAGCATGCCGCGACAGCGTGGACGTGAATCGTATGTGCAGTTGACGGACTTTGAGCGAGGGCGTATAGTGGGCATGCGGGAGGCCGGGTGGACGTACCGCCGAATTGCTCAACACGTGGGGCGTGAGGTCTCCACAGTACATCGATGTTGTCGCCAGTGGTCGGCGGAAGGTGCACGTGCCCGTCGACCTGGGACCGGACCGCAGCGACGCACGGATGCACGCCAAGACCGTAGGATCCTACGCAGTGCCGTAGGGGACCGCACCGCCACTTCCCAGCAAATTAGGGACACTGTTGCTCCTGGGGTATCGGCGAGGACCATTCGCAACCGTCTCCATGAAGCTGGGCTACGGTCCCGCACACCGTTAGGCCGTCTTCCGCTCACGCCCCAACATCGTGCAGCCCGCCTCCAGTGGTGTCGCGATAGGCGTGAATGGAGCGACGAATGGAGACGTGTCGTCTTCAGCGATGAGAGTCGCTTCTGCCTTGGTGCCAATGATGGTCGTATGTGTGTTTGGCGCCGTGCAGGTGAGCGCCACAATCAGGACTGCATACGACCGAGGCACACAGCGCCAACACCCGGCATCATGGTGTGGGGAGCGATCTCCTACACTGGCCGTACACCACTGGTGATCGTCGAGGGGACACTGAATAGTGCACGGTACATCCAAACCGTCATCGAACCCATCGTTCTACCATTCCTAGACCGGCAAGGGAACTTGCTGTTCCAACAGGACAATGCACGTCCGCATGTATCCCGTGCCACCCAACGTGCTCTAGAAGGTGTAAGTCAACTACCCTGGCCAGCAAGATCTCCGGATCTGTCCCCCATTGAGCATGTTTGGGACTGGATGAAGCGTCGTCTCACGCGGTCTGCACGTCCAGCACGAACGCTGGTCCAACTGAGGCGCCAGGTGCAAATGGCATGGCAAGCCGTTCCACAGGACTACATCCAGCATCTCTACGATCGTCTCCATGGGAGAATAGCAGCCTGCATTGCTGCGAATGGTGGATATACACTGTACTAGTGCCGACATTGTGCATGCTCTGTTGCCTGTGTCTATGTGCCTGTGGTTCTGTCAGTGTGATCATGTGATTTATCTAACCCCAGGAATGTGTCAATAAAGTTTCCCCTTCCTGGGACAATGAATTCACGGTGTTCTTATTTCAATTTCCAGGAGTGTATTTCATGGGGCAATATCGCACTGATACAATATATTGCAGTAGTTGAATATCTGGGATTTGTGGCATTCTCCCTGTGCCTAAACTCATCTCAGGTGTCGTTAGGAATGAAATACGCTGGTTTTTTAAGTTTTCTTTTCAACGTGGAACCAATCTTATAAAAAATATTGTCGCAATACGGAACTCTGTGATATACGATATTTTCCACAAAATATTGGTCACTGTTCGTTAATGTAATTGGGTGCCCGATGTGGCTGGGTGGTCTTAGTCTTTTTTAAATACTGTTGTTCATATTATTTACAAATTTGGAGTCATATCTATTGGTGTGTGCTATGTGTTGGATCAGGAAATATTCTTTGTCGAAAGCTTCCTTTATGTGCTAACAGGGCCGCACAAGGTGCATGCACCGGTGCATCACACAGTGCAGAGTGCAGGAGACGGCTGCGCTATGTTGACGACGGTGCAGACCCCCCCCCCCCCCCCCCCACTCCTCGGCTTTGCGCAACAGCGCTGCCTCTCGCTTCCTTAGCTTGTGTCGCTCGCGCCGCCTGTCTCGACCTGTTTCAAAGCTTTTACCCTGTTGTCGTCGTCATTGCCAAATACTAATGTACACTAGGTGGAGAACTTAGTTTGGTGTACCGGTACAAAAGAGATTTATATAATAACTGTAATGGTAACAATTTTAAATTTGGTTTCAATACAAATGTATCTTCCTATGTGCTCTTTATTTTATTTGCAATTATGCTACTAAGAACTGGAACAAGAGATTGACTGACAGCAATTCTGAGAGAATTTTTTTAATTACAATTAGAAATACTCGCACGCAATCTAGTTTTTGTACAAGACAAAACAGAAAAAAACCTTTCACATACACAAGTGGAACCAACATAGGAATAATCTTCGCTGCTTCTCTGTGTAACTTGGGAAATTCTTCCTTTGGCAAATTCTGGTAGAATTGGAGCAAACCTTTTGTATTGTAAAACACATCCTTTCGGTGAAGATCGCTTTGCAAATCAATTAGTTCGAAATGTAAATCTGAAGGCGCACTTTCAATATCCATCGAAAAAGGTTTCACAAAAACATCGAGAATTGGCTGCAGGTAGGTAATTTCCTGAAACAATAACAAAGCCAATGTTAATAAAAGTAATGTAAGCCGTTGTTTCGAAGTACTAAAATGCGATAGATTTCAATAAACATGTAATGTGTACTATTGGTTTTAATGTAATGTTACACTGGCATATGTAACGCAATCTCCTTTATTTAGCTGTATGTCATATACCGGCACATTACCTGGAATCGGTCGTTAAACGCATTTTCTGGGGATTGTAGCACCTCGACGTATTTTTCAAAGCGCGCTCCTTCCTGCTCAGATGCTGTCAAACAAAAAGATAATACCGTTTTGATTAGAGCGGTTATAAAAATCAGGCTGTTTTAATAAAGGTACAATTTATATCTCGCTTACCTAGTTCAGGAAAGTGTTGCGTATTTTTCTCTGAAAGGTTGTTTTTGAGGAGCTTCAGTTTATACTGGAAAGCGTTTATTTTGTTGATCATATCGTTGATGAGATTGTTTTCTTTTTGGAGTTTCAGACTTAAATCATTTAGGAGAGCCATAATGTCTGCTAAAAATCATAAATCAGCTACCCATTCAGAGTCATGAAAAAGTGGTTCCGGACGTCCTTTGCTCTCCAAAAACTGAGCCACAGTGTGGCGTAGTCGAAACATTCGGGAAATCACTTTCCCTTTGCTCAGCCAGCGCACCTCAGCGTGGTAGGGAATATCTGGATACTCCTCTTCAAAGGAAATCAAAAGTTCTTTGAATTGACGATGAGTGAGTCCATGAGAACGAATGTAGTTCACGATACGCACCACTACCTTCATCACATCTTGAAGACCGATAACTTTCGCACAAAGAGCCTCTTGGTGTGCAAAACAATGAATGAAAGGTAAATTCGGCATGTTAAGTTTTTTCCGCAGTAGGCCAATAAACCCTTTTGCTTTACCGCACATTGCTGGTGCCCCGTCTGTGGTTACGGAAAACAGCTTTTCCCAAGGGAGTCCTATTCCTTCTGCTGCCATTTCAACAGCTGCTAAAATATCCGCCCCTGTAACAGTGTCCTTCAACGAAATCATATCCAGGAGCTCTTCCGTTACATGTAGGTCGTCGTCCACGCTACGCAAAAATATTGCTAACTGAGCCGTGTCGTTAATATCCATGGACTCATCAAGTGCGATGGAGTACGCTAGGAAGTTTTCAATTTTGGATGCCTGTTGTTCATGCAAATTCTCAGCAATGTCGTTGATTCTCCGATGTATTGTCATTCTGGAAAGTGGTATTCTGCTGTGCGCGGGAGTTAATGTGGGATTCATTGTCTCTACTACGTCCAACATAATGTTTTTTATTAATGGCCCGTCCATAAATGGCCTCCCAGCTCTTGCTAAACCTAGAGCAACTTTGTAACTAGCTCTGAGAGTCCTTTCGCAACACCCCTCATCTTCTTGACCCTAAAGTAGAGAAAAAAAGATATGTTAGAAGTAATTTATGCGAAAACGAAAACTAAGGAATCTAAACAAATGTTATTTCGTTTCGCATGACCTTTAACCAAAATATACATGCTAAAGTACTTGCAACAAACCTCGTTTGTAGATACAGAATTCTCTTCTGCAAGAGTTTGCAACTTCCGTAATTCTTCCTCTTTGGCATCCCCTGTTATATCACTATAATTTTCTGAATGCTATTTGCTGTAGTGCCTTTCAATAGACGATTTTCTGACACATGTAATTAGTGTACCGCAGATTAGGCATTTGGCTTTATCGTCACAACGCACAAAAAAGTAGAAGAGTTCCATTCCGGTTTAACTTGACTTTCGCAATTTTCCCTTTTTTTGGAGCAGATGGTTCCATTATTCCGGTAATTGTCTTGCGCTTACGTATTCCAATGTTGAATAAGCCGTCTGGCAGCGCATTCGGCAGCGCACAGCGTCGGCCTCACCGAGCAGGCCGAGTTGAGGCGAAGTATGCCGAGTTGAACCGATGCACTGTGCAGGCACTCGCTGCACCTCGCTTTGCACGCGTGCGGTTTTCCGTGTTTGTGCGGCCCTGTGCTAAGGGATAGTTAGATGTACTGTAGATGGCGATATCCGACGTGATAGTTTTTCTATAAATATTTAACTCAAACTTGGATTTATTGAGAGTAATCTTTAGATCCAGAAATGGGAGTGATTTTTTTTTTTTTTACTGTGTTGCATGGTAAACTGAATTTTATGATGGAGACCATTTAGCTCTTCAACAAATTTGCAACACTCTTCCTTCGACAAATCATACAAAAGAAGGATATCGTCAATATATCTGCTCCAAATTTGTTTCATCATATTCAGACATGGTCATGGATATATTTTCCATACAGCAGGCTAGTGGCAATCTCATTGCCAGACTTTAATTTCGGATACACGTGTCATTACCAAATTTAAAGTAACTGTCATTAATTAAAACTTCTGGGCTGAATTGCCGTGATCCATATATAAAACTGCTTCTCCTTCCTGACGTTTCGTTGCCTACTGCAGGCAACATCTTCTGAGGTGAGTCGGTGACTAGCTGCTAGGGTTTTTTTTTTTCTTTATTGTGATTTCATTCCCCTGCCCTATATGGACAGGGGAGGGCTGTCAGCGGCACAATCCGCCGCTCTTCAGCCGAGTGAACGACAACTAAAACAAGAATAAAATGATACATACATAAGGAGTTAAAAAAGGGGAACATAAAACAGAGTAAGGGGAGAAAATGGAGGTAAAAATACACTGACATGGAGACTTTCATGGGGGCAGTTAAAAAAGGCCCCAGAAAGTTAAAAAACACAGTTGGCGGTTCTTAAAACACAGAGAAGACACTGAATGCGCATGCACAGGTTAAAAGTTGGCCACAGTATTAAAAACACTCCGAAACAACACACTTAAAACCCACTTGGAGCACACACGATGAAGAATAAAACTACCAGGCGGGACCTGCCGAGGGAAAGGTCAGAGAGGATGGAAAAGGAGGGGAGAGCATGGAGCAGCTGGGGAAGCAGCGGGATGAAGAGAGGAGGGGCAACTGTGGGTTCACGAAGAGGCAGGAGACACGTGGGGCAGGAGAGGACAAGGGAAGACAGGGCAGGAGGGAGTGCAGAGACACTGAAAGGAGGCACAAGAGATGGAGGGGGAGTAGGAGGGGGAAGCCGCTCAGGAGGAGGGAGGGGGAGGAGAGGGAGCCCTGAGGAGGAGGCAGGAAGAGGGGGTTAGAGTTGGTAGGAAGGGTAGATGTCAGGGCGAAGTTCATCATCCGGGAGGGGTAGACGGTGGAAGTTGTGTTGGGAAAGGAGATGGAGGGTGTGGAGATGGAGAGAGGGAGGGACACAACGGTAAAGGCGCGGCAACTGGTTGGGGGTGGAGAGGAAGGAAGACACCAGGGGGTGAGGGGGATGAAGGCGGCGGACAATATATAGTGTGTGGATGTGTTCAAGGAAAAGGAGAAGGTGGGGGAAGGGGATGAGGTCGTAGAGGATGCGCGTGGGGGACGGAAGGCGGATGCGGAAGGCGAGGCAGAGCGCATGGCGTTCGAGGATTTGTTGGGCTTTATAGAACCGGGGATGGGCGGAAATCCAAGCGACGCTGGCATAACAAAGGATGGGGCGGATCATGGATTTGTAGGTGTGAAGGATGGTGGAAGGATGTAGACCCCACGTCTGGCCAGACAGGAGTTTCAGGATGTGGAGGCGATTGTGAGCTTTGTTTTGGATGGTAAGGAGATGGGGAGTCCAGGTGAGGTGGCAGTCGAGAGTGAGGCCAAGGTATTTGAGGTTAGGAGTGAGGTGGATGGGACGGCCATAAATGGTGAGGTAGAAATCATGGAGGCGGAAGGAGCGGGTGGTGTGGACTATGATGATCGCCTGGGTCTTGGAGGGATTAACACGGAGGAACCACTGGTTGCACCAAGCAGTGAATTGGTCAATGTGGGTTTGGAGGGTACGTTGGGTCCGTTGAAGGGTAGAATAAAGGGCTAGGAAGGCGGTGTCATCAGCGAACTGGAGAAGATGAACAGGAGGGGGAGGTTTGGGCATATCAGCAGTGTACAGGAGATAGAGGGGAGGGAAAGGACAGAACCTTGGGGCACGCCGGCAGAGGGGTAGAAAGTACGGGAGTTGGAACTGTGGATAGTCACATAGGAGGGACGATGAGAGAGGAAGGAAGCAACGAGACGGACGAAGTTGATGGGGAGAGCATAGGTCTGGAGTTTGAAGAGGAGCCCGGGATGCCAGACACGGTCATAGGCGTTCTGGAGATCAAGGGAAACAAAGATAGCGGAGCGACAGGAGTTAAGTTGGAGGGAAAGAAGATTGGTAAGGTTAAGGAGCTGGTCGTCGGCAGAGAAGGAAGGCCGGAAGCCACATTGAGTAAGAGGAAGGAGGCGGTGCTGGTTAAGGTGGCGGTGAATACGGCGAGAGAGGATGGCCTCGAAGCTGCTAGGCGCTGGAGGTCCTGCTTATATAGAGCGCTTAGATGGTGCCTCCACTCATCACGTGCTTTCGACTAAAAAAAAAAAAACGCCTAGCAGCCAGTCGCCTCGCCGACTCACCTCAGATGATGTTGCCTGCAGTAGGCAACGAAACGTCAGGAAGGAGAAGCAGTTTTATATATGGCCCACGGCAATTCAGCCCGGAAGTTTTAATTAATGAAGACTCCGGCCGTGAAAGCTTACATGTTATGATTAAAGTAACCGTATTTCAAAATCATTTCGAGAAGTGCCAATATATCATTAATTTCATCTATAGGTTTACCGCTAAGTATGCGTAAATTGTGGGTGACAATGTCCTATATTTGATCCAAGGGAATATTTGTGTCATGTTCTGGATGTCTAACGGCATGATATGAGATTCCTGTGGGAACTGATTACTTAACATCTGAATCAGATGCTCCATGTTGGGTACGTTACAGTTAACTGAGTGCTAATAATATTTGTTGAGGTATTCTGCAATTGTCTTTTCAATATAGTAGCCCCCTCTCAGGAAATTTGTAACTTTTATCGCAGATTTTTCTGTTACCATAATATACACTAACGGAAAAAACTGCAGCACCAAAAAATTAATTAATGTAGAACAATGAAATTTCGGGAACACATTTGTCTAGGTAACATATTTAAATAATTAACATTGCGAGATCATAGGTTAATGTAAGTACGAGGTAAGCCATAGCAAATGTGAAATTCTGGCACATTAATAACCGGTGTAACTGCCAGAATGTAGAATCGAAGTATGCAGACGTGCATGTATTGTGTTGTACAGTTGCCGGATGTCCGTTTGTGGGATGGAGTTCTGTGCCTGTTGCACTTGGTCGGTGAATACAGGAACGATTAATTCTATATGTGGAAGACACTGGAGTTGTCGTCCGATGGTTAAGATAGATCTGCTGATCGAGCAGGCCAAGGCAAAGTGTCGACACTCCGTATAGCAAACTGGATTACAATAGCGGTATGGGGCGAGCGTTATCCTGTTGAAAAACAGCCTGTGGAATGCTGTTCATGAATCATCCGACTGACGTAAAGATTTGCAGTCAGGGCGTGTAGGACAATCACGAGAGTGCTTCTGCTGTCATATGAAATCGCACCCCAGACCACAACTCCAGGCGTAGGCCCAGTTTGCCTGGCACGCAGACAGGTTGGTTGCACGTCCTCAACTGGCGTCCTCCTAACCAACACACGCCCATCGCTGGCACAGAGGCAGAACCAGCTTTTATCAGAAAATAAAACATATCTCCACCCTGCCCTCCAATGAGCTCTTGCTAGGCACCACTGAAGTCGCAAGGTCAGTGGAATGCACGCAAAAGAGTTTCTGTCTCGGAGGTGTCCTTGAAGTAACAAATTTGTAACAGTTCGTTGTGTCACTGTGGTGCCAACTGCTGCTCAAATTGCTGCTACAGATGCAGTAAGATGCGCCAGATTCATACGCCGAGCACGATAACCTTCCGTCTCAGTAGTATGGCGTGGCCCTCCGGTTCTGATGACTCTGAGCACTATGGGATTTAACAGCTGAGGTCATCAGTCCCCTAGACTTAGAGCTACTTAAACCTAACTAACCTAAGGACGTCACACACACCCATGCCCGAGGCAGGATTCGAACCTACGACCGTAGTGGTCGCGCGGTTCCAGACTGAAGTGCCTAGAACCGCTCGGCCACATCGGGCGGTGAGTGGCCCTCCGGAACCCGGTCTTCTTACGACGGTACACTCTCGTGATCTCCGCTGCCAGCAGTCATGTACAGTGGCTACATTTCTGCCAAATCTTTCTGTAATGCCGAAGAAGGAACATCCAGAATGAGATTTTCACTCTGCAGCGGAGTGTGCGCTGATATGAAACTTCCTAGCAGATTAAAACTGTGTGCCCGACCGAGACTCGAACTCGGGACCTTTGCCTTTCGCGGGCAAGTGCTCTACCATCTGAGCTACCGAAGCACGACTCACGCCCGGACCTCACAGCTTTAATCTGCCAGGAAGTTTCATATCAGCGCACACTCCGCTGCAGAGTGAAAATCTCATTCTGGAAACATCCCCCAGGCTGTGGCTAAGCCATGTCTCCGTAGTATCCTTTCTTTCAGGAGTGCTAGTTCTGCAGGTTCGCAGGTTCGCTTCTGTAAAGTTTGGAAGGTAGGAGACGAGATCCTGGCAGAAGTAAAGCTGTGAGGACCGGGCGTGAGTCGTGCTTCGGTAGCTCAGATGGTACAGCACTTGCCCGCGAAAGGCAAAGGTCCCGAGTTCGAGTCTCGGTCGGGCACACAGTTTTAATCTGCCAGGAAGTTTCAAGTAACATCCAGTTTCTCGTAGCCCTATTACACACAACTCACCACGTTCAATCTCAAAGGTAACTACCACTCACAAATGTTACAGCGTATATTTAAAGCAAATCCGATTTTCATCCTAATAATGGCACTACTAGCGCCGCTCTTATGACAATAGCGCGAAATCTGAATAAACATCATCTTTCAGAAATAGAAACACGCCTACCTATTTTCATTTATATCGCACCACTCCTTCTTGGTGTGATTTTCTTTCTGTCAGTGTAAATCTTGTTTTATATATTAACTGATTCAGTTCTTAAAAGGAATTAGTAATGATTTTAGCTTAAAAGATCCCTCAATTAGAAGAGAACCAGCAGTCATATTTTAAAGTTGGTTGTTTACTGTTCTGTAAAACACTGCAACATCCACAGTGAATGCTGTTCTGGAACACGAAATAAGTCAGTTGACTTTTATAAGCAGCTGTAAATCGCTCTGACTACTGTTAGACGATTGGAAGCTGCTGAGCATGGGTGTTTTGGGAGAGTTCTTGAGGGTCATGTACCGGGGACACCAAAGGTACCGGAAGTACTGTCCTCCCAAGTGGATCATGTCACTACCAGTCCACATGACCGTGAGTGGCGTGTCAGTGGTAGAGCTAGGCACCGTGTACAGGGAGACAGGGACCAACAAGAACTCAGGATACTGCACCCCCCTCCCACCCCCACCCCCCACCCCCCAACGAACAAGTTAGAGATTGCTGTCTTCCACTGAAACCGAAACTGAGCCACTGAGACTCACTTTACCTGTTAGGAAAGCTACTGTGTCCTGTGTCAAGAGGGGTAAAACGCTAAAGAGTACGGGGGCATCCACTAAGGAAATGACACGACGGATTTGAAGGAACACCAGATGCACTCAGTGTGTACGCTTGTGGGCCTCATTCAATATGTTGAAGTCTGGCAGCCACCTAGGGAGCAGGGTGCAACCAACTGCAGGTTATGGCGCACATTGGAACAAATGATGCCTTCAGTCTAGGCTATGAGGTCATACTAGGTTCACTCTTGCGACTGGTAGAGAAGGTTGAGAAGTCCAGTCTTGCTCATGAAGCTTGCAACGAAGCTTAAAATTTGTAGCATTTTCCCCAGGACTCATAGTGACCCTCTGGTTCTGAGTCAAGTGGAAGCATTGAACCATATATTTGGAAGGTCCTGTGACAATCTATGCTGCGACTTTCTGGATTTACACCATAAGGATGAAAACTGTAATACTTCCCTAAATGGGTCAGGTGTACCCTACGCATAAGGGGGTGCTGTCACAGGTAGATGAATATGTTCTTGTGCACACAAGCGTTTTCTTCCATTAGGCGACTCTCCATCCATTTCAGATACGATAACTGTAGGGGACTGTGAAGTGTCAGTATAAAATCCAAATAAATACTCTCTAAAGGTCAGAGTATCAAAATCTTAGTAATTAACTACCAAAGCAATCCCAGCAATATGCCACAGTCTGAAACGCTCCTGAAAAGCAGTGGAGCTCAAGTAATACTAGGTACAGAAAGTTGGCTAAACCTGAAATTGATAGTAGTGAGATATTTGGGGAAAAGGATAGGCTAATGATAAATGGAGGTGATGCATTTGTCGTAGTAGACAAGAAACTCAAATCCATCGAGATATAAATTGAAACTATGTGTGATATTATTGTCTGGGCAAGACTCAGTGTCAAGGTTGGGCATAAACTTATAATAGGATCTATCTACCGATCCCTAGTTTCACTCCCAGACGTAACCGAAAACTTAAGAGAAAACACACCATCAATAGAACGTAAGTTACCCAGTCACACTGTTGTCATTGGAGGAGACTATAATCAGCCAACAATCAGTTGGGAAAATTAAAGTTTTTTAAGTGGTGAGCGTGACAAGACATCCTTTGAAACATTACTAAATGCGTTCTCTGAGAACTAGCTAGAACAGATTTCTCGGAAGCCGACTCATGGTGGAAATATATTGGATTTTATGGCAGAAAGCAGACCTGATCTCTTTGGTGATGTCAACAAGAAATTGATATCAGTGTCCATAAGGCAGTTGTGGCAACAATGATTACCAAAGTACGAAGGGAATCTAAAATAAGTCGAAGGATTTATATGTTCAGAAAAATAGATAAAGAGGTAATAGTGTCATATCTCAAGAAAGACTTGAAACATTTAGCTCGGGAGAGAAGCGCGTAGAAGAAATGTGGTTCAGGTTTAGAAGATTAGTAAACCATGCACGTGACAGATATGTACCTAGTAGAACAGTTTATGATGGGAACGACCCTCCGTGGTATACAGTCACAGTAAAGAAACTTCTACAGAAACAGAGACTACTGCGTAATTGCAGTAAAACAAAGCATAGGTCTAGAGACAGGGAGATGCCGAATAAAATGTGTTTGGCTGTCAAGAGAGCAATGCGGCCTTTAATTACTAATGGTTCAAATGGCTCTGAGCACTATGGGACTCAACATCTGAGGTCATCAGTCCCCTAGAACTTAGAACTACTTAAACCTAACTAACCTAAGGACATCACACATAGCCATGCCCAAGGCAGGATTCGAACCTGCGACCGTAGCGGTCGCGCGGTTCCAGACTGAAGCGCCTAGAACCGTTCGGCCACACCGGCCGGCTTTTTAATTACTACCGTAACAGAATATTATGAAGTATCTCTCAAAAAACCCAATGAACGCCTGGTCATATGTAAAGGCTCTTAATGGCTCCAAAGATAGTGTCCAAACAATCATGGATGAGGCAGTGACTGAAACTGGGGCTAGCAAAGCAAAAGCAGAAATGATTAACTTCGTTTTAAAACGTTGTTTTACAAAGGAAGATCCAGGGATATTGCCTCAGTTTAATTCTCGCACCACTGCAAAGATGAATCGTAAATATACTAATGCCAGTGGTGTTTAGAAACAGCTGAAATCGTTAAAATTTAACAAATCTCCAGGGTCCGAAGAAATCCCTATCACATTCTACACCGACTTTGCGGCTGAGTTAGCTCCTCTTTTAACTACAATTTTACATTGATCCCTAGAACCAACAACCGTGCCAAGTATTTGGAAGAAAGCACAGGTCACACCTGTCCACAAGAACGGCAGCAGAAGCGATCCACAAAACTACCGTCGAATATCCTTGACAGCCCTTTGTTGTACAATCTTAGAGCATATTCTGAGCTCAAATGTAGTGAGGTCTCTCAAACAGAATGACCTCCCACATGCCTGCGCTTTTCTCACATGACATCCTGGAAATCATTGATCAAGACAGTCAGGTAGACGCCGCCGTTCCTGACTTCTGAACGGCATTTTACTCACAAGTAAACCTATCCAAGCGATACAGTTCGATTTTGATCGGCTTTGAATATGCTGTAGTGTAGAGCAAAATAAGACATATATTTATTTATACGGCGATTAAGGGGGTGAAATACCCTTGAAAACATTGAGTGTATTATTTCTGAATGAATGCTGTTGAAACGTTAACACGTGTTTAAAAAACCTCAGATAAAAGTTCTGTGGTTTTTAATATCCCACTTTTGTCCAAAAAACTCATTTTTCTCCGAAATCCTCTCGTCCCCCACTATTTTGTTTCTCATTTCGACAGTTGACCAGTACCTAAACGTACAGCATCGGTAATATCAAATTCAATCGTATATGATGAAGTGGAATTCCGAAGACTTTTTTGTCAGAAATAAGATGCAAACATCTCTATATCACTTTACACGCCCCGATGTGTGTCCACTTCAATGCCAGTTGTCACATTGGGTTGTTTAATAAATCTTTCCCTGATAAATACAGGGTGAAAAGTATTTAAACCGACAAACTCTGGGAGGTTGTAGGGGACATCAAAACGAATATTTTTTCCTAATGTCATTTTTTTCTATGAGAAGTATTTAAACCTGTAGAGGAAGATGTCTCTGGCAGCAAATTAATTAAACCAACAAACACTTTTCCATTTTTTATGACCAAGAGACAACACATTAACACAACCAAATTTCAATTGCAGTAGATTTTCAAAAATGCCTCCATTGACACGTAAACAAAGATTACGCCGTAGGATCATGTTCTGCCTGACACGGACAAAAACCCCAGGAGTATCCTTGAATTGTTCCTGCTGCTGCTACTATCCGGGTAAACAGATCCTCTTCTGATGCAACAGGAGTTGCGTAAACAAGGTTGCGCATCTCTCCCCACACAGAAAAGTCCAGAGGGGACATATCTGGGTATCGAGCAGCCCATGGTACAGGACCACCTCTGCCAATCTACGTTTCTGGGAACCGTCGGTCCAGAAATCGACGCACACGCTGACTGAAATGTGCCGGCGCCCCGTCATGTTGGAACCACATGCGTTGTCTTGCAGGGAGCGAGACTTCTTCCAGCAATTCTGTCAATGCTCTGGCGAGAAAATTGTAATAGCGCCTGCCATTTAATGGTCTAGGCAGCAGATACGGCCCGATTATAAACAGTCCCCAACAACACCAACCTACACATTAACGAAGAACCACACTTGATGAGTGGCAGTAGCTGTGGCATGTGGGTTATCCTCACTCCAAACATGCGAATTGTGCATGTTGAAGACTCCATCACGACCGAACGTTGTTCCATCGGTAAACAACACAGACGATGGAAATGTAGGATGCATTACACACTGTTCCAGGTACCACTGCGAAAATTGTGCTCTGGGTGGATAATCACCTGTTTCCAGGTTGTGGACACGCTGTAAGTGAAATGGAAGTAACAATTGCTCTCAAAGGACTGTTCTTACATTCGTCTGATTCGTCCCCATGTCACGTGCAGTTGCACGAGTGCTGATTGAAGGATCCCGCTCCACATGCTGCAAGACAGCTTCCTCAAATTGCAGCGTTCTTACCGTGTGACGGTGTCCCTGTCCAGGTAACCTGCTAAATGACCCGGTCTCACGCAGACGTTGGTACACAGCAGCAAAGATCGTGTGATGCGGGATACGGTGATTAGGATATTGTTGATAAACCCGGTGTGCAGCTCGTCTGTTGTGGTGCGCTACGTAGTACGCACCAACCATATCAGTGTACTCACTCCAGGTGTATCGTTCCATTAGTAAACGGAGACAATGCACTACTACACTGGTGGACAGCAGTTGCCTACAACTGAAGAGCGTAATACGCCCTCTAACAACTGAATATCCTAATACGGCCTCTAACGACTGAAGAGCGTAATACGGCCGCTACCAGTTTAAATAATCCTCCTAGGAAAAAATGACATTAGGGAAAAATATTTGTTTTGATGTCACCTCCAACCTCCCAGAGTTTGTCGGTTTAAATTTTTTTCAGCCTGTATATTCTAAATGTATATTCTACACATTTAATTTTATGAAATATAAAAAATCTTGTGTTGTATTTGTGTTTTCTTTTTACATTTGGTGCGGCATTTTTTGTTTTCAAGTTGTAACTTTTCAGATTTAATTACGTTATGTTTGAAATTATTTGTACATTATTGTTGTAACATTTCAGAAAATCTGTACAATACTGAGGAAGCACAGAATTTTTCGGGTCAAAAACATGCTGAATGCACTCTGAATTTGCGCACCAAGCACATCAGACAATTGTAAATTCATGACAGGAACGGGAAGGAAGAAACGATTCCCGCTCTCTTTCCCTAGGCTGACCAACCTTACCCAAGCGCACGGGCAGCGGAGTAGGGACAAATGGTGTGAGGGAAACGCAACACGCCGGGACACCTAGTTCGCATCGCTGATTGTGATGCCGACACGCCGAGGGTTGAACGCGCAGTTTACTGTTTTTCTTGGCTCATTTCTTCGGAAAACGTCGAGAAATCAAAAGATATTTTGCATTTGCCACGTACCAAGTTTGATCAGCCACAATATAATGCGGAAACCATGATCACTTTTGCATCACAGTTCGAAGATTTGATTAAAGATGCTATTGATAACGCAATATGAAAGACACACTACTTTAAGGGGAGCCGGAACGATGAAAATGACAAAATTAACGTTTTTTGGATTTTTTCATTATAAAATTATTTGGAGTTTTCTGAGTAAAACAAATCACGTGTTATCCGTCTAAGTGAATTTTAAGTGTGTTTTTTATCGCTGCAAAGTTGAGGCGCCCCGTAAACGATTGTAGCGACTTTCCGTTTCCGCGTTAGGTACGTTCTGCTTTACACAAAAAATCAGCATTTGAAACTGCACTGAATGCGTCGGGACTGAAATACTTGTACGGTTCGGACTAATTTCCGAATTATACACGTGCCGATTTGAGCAAGTTTTACTGTAGTATAATTATCATTAACCACAATGATTACTTAAACAAAGAGAAAAAATTCTTTGCAACTAAGAACATTAACAAACTACACATCAATCCAATAAATAAATTTTCAACACAATACAGAAAACAAATAAAAAAATTCCAACATACTATTATCGGAATACAAAACAACAAATATGGTAATGAACACAAAAACACCAGCACTTTCGGCCGTTAAAGATATATATACCTTTGGCTCCTTTATGTCCAAATGCAACACTATTAACATCCCATTTTACCAAATTAAACACTCAACAAACTGCTAATGAAATATTTTACATATGGGAACAGCTACATCATAAAAAAATTCCAGACTACTTGCAAATACAATAAAGACCATACGAATCCCACACAATGTCAAACTCATTTCACTCGACATAACGAACCTCTACACTGATATACCTATGCAAGAAACAACAGATACTATAGAACATAAACTCGTGACTCAAAAAAAAAAAACACCAAATAAAGCAAACATGCAATTATACTTCTCAAACTAACCCTTTCACGAAACTACACTGATGGGACAAAACATTATGACCACCTGCTTAATATTTTGTTGGGCCATCTTTTTAACGTAGTATGTCACCGATAATGCGTAACATCGATTCTACAGTTAGTTGGTAGATTTGTGGAGCTATGTGGCACCGAGCCTCTACGCATAAGTCATGTAATTCCCGTAAATAACTGTCCGCTGATATGTGTACGCGGTGACGGCGCCCAACAGCGACCCAGATGGAAACCATCGTATTCACATCAGTCGCATTTTGTGAGCAAGACATTAACGTGATTTCACTATCATGCTCTTCGAACCCTGTAGCACGATTCTGGCTCCGAGACGTGGACAATTATACTGCTGAAAGATGACGTCATCATATAAGACATCAAGCATTAAGGGATATAGATGTTCCTCAGCTAACCTGCTCTCTTCGATTACTACCACTGGTACCGTGCAAGTGCAGAAGAATGTCAGTCGTAGCATAATACTGTTCTCACCAGCCTGCGTCCGTAGCGGGTGCACCTTTCGAGCAACCGTTCCCCTGAATGACGGCGTTTATGGTGATCACCGTCGACGTGGTGTAGCAAAAACGTGATTCAACCGACGATCCGACACGTCTCCAGTGATACACTGTCCAACCTCGATGATTCCGAGCCCACTACAATCGTAACTGACGACGTCGTTGGGCCAACATGTGAACACGCATGGGGCGTCAGCTGCAGAGCCCCTTATTCAACAATGTGCGCTGAATGGTGTGCTCCGAAAGACATGTGCGTCCATCAGCATCGTACTCTTTCTCAAGAGGTGCCACAGATCGCCCTCTATCTTACTTTACAGCGCAGACAAGCCTCCAACCCCCATGTTCTGTGAAGAGTCGTGGACGTCCAACCTCTAGCGCATCTTGGTAGTTTCACTGCCTTTCTACCACTTTCTGTAGATGCTCACAACCGTAGCACGTGAACATTCAATCATCTTCGCCGTTTTCGAGATACTCGTTCACAGGTTCTGCGTAATAATAATCTGCCCTTTGTCAAAGTCGAATATCTCAATGGATTTCTCCAGTTTTAGCACATCTCTTCGCTAGGATAATCCTCCATTCATCTCTGCTAGGCTTACATGCTTTTCTTACTGCGTCACGTGCCCACAGTACCACCAGTGCAGTGGGCAGTCATCATAATGTTTCTTCCAGTTTAACGAAAAAAATTACTCACATCCAGTTGGTGTGGCTATGGAGAGTAATATACCCGACACCATAGCAAATACGAGGGTTGGAACTTTAATAGTGGCAACTACCGGGTGATCAAAAAGTCAGTATAAATTTGAAAACTGAATAAATCACGGAATAATTTAGATAGAGAGGTACAAATTGACACACATGCTTGGAATGACATGGGGTTTTATTAGAACCAAAAAAATACAAACGTTCAAAAAATGTCCGACAGATGGCGCTTCATCTGATCAGAATAGCAATAATTAGCGTAACAAAGCAAAGATGATGTTTTTACAGGAAATGCTCAATATGTCCACCATCATTCGTCAACAATAGCTGTAGTCGAGGAATAATGTTGTGAACAGCACTGTAAAGCATGTCCGGAGTTATGGTGAGGCATTGGCGTCGGATGTTGTCTTTCAGCATCCGTAGAGATGTCGGTCGATCACGATACACTTGCGACTTCAGGTAACCCCAAAGCCAATAATCGCACGGACTGAGGTTGGGGACCTGGGAGGCCAAGCATGACGAAAGTGGCTGCTGAGCACACGATCATGACCAAACGATGCTCGCAAGAGATCTTTCACGAGTCTAGCAGTATGGGGTGGAGCGCCATCCTGCATAAACATCGTACGTTCCAGCAGGTGTTTATCATCCAGGCTGCGGATGATGCGATTCTGTAACATCGGCGTACCTATCACCCGTCACGGTAGCAGTTTTGCTGTACAGCGCCATCTGTCGGACATTTTGCGAACTTTTTTTTCTTTGGTTCTAATAAAACCCCATGTCATTCCAAGCATGTGTGCCAATTTTTACCTCTCTATCTACATTATTTCGTGGTTTATTAAGTTTTCAAATTTATACTGACTTTTTAATCACCCTGTATTTATTTATAGCTCGTACAAAATAGATACGTGTTTCAAAGTTTTACTGACATTCAAAGTAGTCACAAGCATTGTGTATAACCCGTTGCCAGCGATGTGGAAGTCGTAGGATACTCTTAGCAGAGCCAGTTGTGTTGACAGTTCGAGCGGCGCGGTCTATTGGTTCTGAGCACTATGGGACTCAACTTCTCAGGTCATTAGTCCCCTAGAACTTAGAAATAGTTAAACCTAACTAACCTAAATACATCACACACATCCATACCCGAGGCAGGATTCGAACCTGCGACCGTAGCGGTCTCGCGGTTCCAGGCGCGGTCTATTGCCCGACGAATTTGTAGCAGTTCTGAAGCGAATGCTGTGAAGTGTTTCCTTCATCTTAGAAATGAAGTTGAACTTACGAGGACTTAAGTCAGTGGAGTGCAGTAGGTGGTATAGCACTTAGCAGTCCCATCAGTCAAACAAACCAGTAACAGGTTGCACTGTACGTGCTTGAGCATTGTCCTGCAAAATGATGGTCAGGTCCTGCAGAAAGTGTCATCACTTTTGTCTCTACGCTGTTCATTTTTGCAACACAACCTACGACCAGCTTAGAGAGAGAAGTGATGATACTTTCTGCAGGACCTGACCATCATTTTGCAGGACAATGCTCAAGCACGTACAGTGCAACCTGTTACTGATTTGTTTGACTGATGGGGCTGTTATGTGCTATACCACCTACTGCACTCCCATGACTTAATCCCTCTTAAGTTCAACTTCATTTCTAAGCTGAATGGAACACTTCACAGAATTCGCTTCAGAACTGCTACAAATTCGTCGGGCAATAGACCGCGCCGCTCGAACTGTCAACGCAACTGGCACTGCTACGAGTATCCTACGACTTCCACATCGTTGGCAACGGGTTATACACAATGCTGGCGACAACTCTGAAGGTCAGTAAAACTTCGAAACACGTATCTGTTTTGTACGAGCTGTAAATAAATAGTTGCCACTATTAAAGTTCCAACCCTCGTATATTCCTCAATAAACTCGAAACAAAATTCTTCAGGTCACAGCTGCCCTTTCTAAAAAACATAATATACTACTATCGCTATGTCGGAGACACGTTGCTACTCATACAAGGAAATAATCACAACATACAAACAATACGCCAGGATAACTTTCATCCAAAAATGAAATTCATTATAGACCTTGATAAAAACAATCGATAAACTTTCTGGATCACACAATAAACAACCACAACTACAAACACACTTTCGAAATCTACAATAAACCTACCACTACAGACGAAATAATTAACCATACATCATCAAATCCAAGATCTCACAAACATGCATTCTTCCATTCAATGATTAACAGGCTCTTAAATCTGCCCCTGCAACAGGAAAAAAAAAAAAAAAGCTCCGTCTTTAGGCCACAAGTGGCCCTTCCGGGACCGTCCGGCCGCCGTGTCATCTTCCGAGGAGGATGCGGATAAGGAGGGGCGTGTGGTCAGCACACCGCACTCCCGACCGTTAGGACGGTATTCTTTGACCGAAGCCGCTACTAATCGGTCGAGTAGCTCCTCAATTGGCATCACGAGGCTGAGTGCACCCCGAAAAATGGCAACAGCACATGGCGGCGGGATGGTGACCCATCCAAGCGCCGGCCACGCCCGACAGCGCTTAACTTCGGTGATCTCACGGGAACCGGTGTAGCCACTGCGGCAAGGCCGTCCTGCAACAGGAAGCCATACATTATTAAATAACTGGACTACAATACATAACATACAAGAACAATTATAGCCCTAACATGTTTCTACAGCTATACAATAAAAAACACACCTTAAAAAACACCCCATAAATCATCAAATAACACTAACGAAAGTAAGTATATTAAAAAAGAAAACCATCTACACACTAACAAACTATTTGGGAAAACTATCCCATAAAGTGAATGCCCGACTAAAAATTACAAACGTGATATTAGGCTTCAGAACAACAAATTACATTAGCACAAAACTACGCTCGAGAAAATCCACACTCCCGAAAAACTTAAGCCCAATCCACCTTCTTCACACATCTCAAAAATGAAAAACGTGAAGTTGACAACATTGAAAACGAACTACAAATCCTGCACTAAATCCCATATGGTCACATCAAATCTTGGATGAATTTGAAATATGTCACACTAAAGATTATCTCTACAATATACAAAATAAACAAACCGATTTCTAGCACACACAGTTTAACAAAAAAATTGAGGTTTTGCATAGGTCTAACGGATTATCAAAACACCAGAGATTACAAATACATCAATAACAGTTCCATAGACATACGATCCTCAACAACATAAATATCTTTGAGTAAACAACTAACTACCAACGTTGAATTTCTACGACTGCCAAAATAACAAAAACGTATTGTAATATGTGCAGAACATCAAATCATCGAACAACTTTAATACGTTACTGCAAAAACATTACATTCAACAACTACGGATAGCAGTAATAGTTTCCCGGCCACGGTGGTCTCGCGGTTCTAGGCGCTCAGTCCGGAGCCGCGCGACTGCTACGGTCGCAGGTTCGAATCCTGCCTCGGGCATGGATGTGTGTGATGTCCTTAGGTTAGTTAGGTTTAAGTAGTTCTAAGTTCTATGGGACTGATGACCATAGATGTTAAGTCCCATAGTGCTCAGAGCCATTTGAAACATTTTTAGCAGTAATAGTTTACTCAAGTTAACATATGTCCGTCTACAAAGTCAGGAAGTAAGTACAACATCGAATGTAGAACACTTTTATAAATTATATATTATGTAAAACAGAACCGATGGAGGCAATAAAAGCGAAATAATCTTATATACAAAAATAAAATATCAAGCAGTGCACTGTCTAGTACTTCTCTGCATAACACTAATTCTATCTGGCGGGTTGCTTGAATTTGCGAGCGCGACAGCCTAATTGGCTAACTTCAATGCTAATTAACTCGGAAACTGCACAGAGTATTAGTTTTTTTTCTTAACGATTATTTCTTAGCACAACCTACCCTGCACCCCCCTTACAAGCTTTTCAGACACTTTCTGATTATCCCGTATAAAACGATTAGGAACGCCAGTCACAAGAACTTGAGGGGATTAGTTATAAACATTCAGTTGGAGAAGCAAAAGCCTTTGCACCACGGTTATTCAAATAATTTTACAAGTCACGTTCATTCATAAGAAAAGGAAATAATAATTGGGCAATTATCATTACAAATTTCTCAGGCTCTTTACCAGCGCGTTTAGATCGTGTTTGCTACAAGACAAACAACTGGCAGGCAGACTTACGGTCAGTTCGCAGTTCTCGCGCAATCCGCCGTATGTGGGTCAGCTGGTAATGAAACACCGCGCTACATAGATAGTAGCTGCCCACTGTGCACAGTCCTTTGATGACAAAGAGCAACGCTGCCAGTTAAAATGCATTATCACTCTTAGCAGCCGTACAGTTGTAATTGCGTGTGAGTGTTGCTTGAGAGAAACATTGATGATTAAAGCGTTCGAAAGACACATAGTCCCACTTAATGAAACCACAGTTGCTTCAGTATCTTCGTAGATGAGAACCTATAAACTTAAAAAAAAATTTCTGTGTCTACCAGTTCTCAAAAATTTTGAATACCATGTTTTGATATATCAGTTGGTGGAAATACATTCTCCCCCTCCCCTCCCTGAACAGAATTTATGTTCTCCATCTGTCTGCGTCTAGTATTATCCCATATGGAGATGTGAGAACGTTTTCTAAATCTTTCCGAATCGTGTAACTGAGGCGGGAAATGGATGCAGGCCCGGTATTCTCCTAGTTGAATCTGTGGTCTGTCCGAATCCCGGCAGCGGCCCACTAACGCGCGAGGCTCTCCGGGCTGGTCATTTAATAATATTACTTGCGACATACAGTTATATTTTAATAGTAAATTTTGGAGCAAACATTCTGCTAGACAGTAGAGACCCGAGTAATAATGTTTCCTTCGACGAACTTCATAGTAATGGTTCAAAAAAATGGTTCAAATGGCTAGGAGCACTATGGGACTTAACATCTGAGGTCATCAGTCCCCTAGAACTGAGAACTACTTAAACCTAACCTAACCTAAGGACATCACACACATCCATGCCCGAGGTAGGACTCTAATCTGCGACCGTAGCGGTCGCGCGGTTCCAGACTGAAGCGCCCAGAACCGCTCGGCCACACCTGCCGGCGCTCATAGTAATGAAACAAATGTTTACTTTGGAGTAAATATACTCTCTGCCCATGGTTAGCAGTTGGTTAAGATAGAGAATACACTCCTGGAAATGGAAAAAAGAACACATTGACACCGGTGTGTCAGACCCACCATACTTGCTCCGGACACTGCGAGAGGGCTGTACAAGCAATGATCACACGCACGGCACAGCGGACACACCAGGAACCGCGGTGTTGGCCGTCGAATGGCGCTAGCTGCGCAGCATTTGTGCACCGCCGCCGGCAGTGTCAGCCAGTTTGCCGTGGCATACGGAGCTCCATCGCAGTCTTTAACACTGGTAGCATGCCGCGACAGCGTGGACGTGAACCGTATGTGCAGTTGACGGACTTTGAGCGAGGGCGTATAGTGGGCATGCGGGAGGCCGGGTGGACGTACCGCCGAATTGCTCAACACGTGGGGCGTGAGGTCTCCACAGTACATCGATGTTGTCGCCAGTGGTCGGCGGAAGGTGCACGTGCCCGTCGACCTGGGACCGGACCGCAGCGACGCACGGATGCACGCCAAGACCGTAGGATCCTACGCAGTGCCGTAGGGGACCGCACCGCCACTTCCCAGCAAATTAGGGACACTGTTGCTCCTGGGGTATCGGCGAGGACCATTCGCAACCGTCTCCATGAAGCTGGGCTACGGTCCCGCACACCGTTAGGCCGTCTTCCGCTCACGCCCCAACATCGTGCAGCCCACCTCCAGTGGTGTCGCGACAGGCGTGAATGGAGGGACGAATGGAGACGTGTCGTCTTCAGCGATGAGAGTCGCTTCTGCCTTGGTGCCAATGATGGTCGTATGCGTGTTTGGCGCCGTGCAGGTGAGCGCCACAATCAGGACTGCATACGACCGAGGCACACAGGGCCAACACCCGGCATCATGGTGTGGGGAGCGATCTCCTACACTGGCCGTACACCACTGGTGATCGTCGAGGGGACACTGAATAGTGCACGGTACATCCAAACCGTCATCGAACCCATCGTTCTACCATTCCTAGACCGGCAAGGGAACTTGCTGTTCCAACAGGACAATGCACGTCCGCATGTATCCCGTGCCACCCAACGTGCTCTAGAAGGTGTAAGTCAACTACCCTGGCCAGCAAGATCTCCGGATCTGTCCCCCATTGAGCATGTTTGGGACTGGATGAAGCGTCGTCTCACGCGGTCTGCACGTCCAGCACGAACGCTGGTCCAACTGAGGCGCCAGGTGGAAATGGCATGGCAAGCCGTTCCACAGGACTACATGCAGCATCTCTACGATCGTTTCCATGGGAGAATAGCAGCCTGCATTGCTGCGAAAGGTGGATATACACTGTACTAGTGCCGACATTGTGCATGCTCTGTTGCCTGTGTCTATATGCCTGTGGTTCTGTCAGTGTGATCATGTGATGTATCTGACCCCAGGAATGTGTCAATAAAGTTTCCCCTTCCTGGGACAATGAATTCACGGTGTTCTTATTTCAATTTCCAGGAGTGTATAATACCAGACGGCACAGGCACTGTTTCGTGGAGGTCAGTGCCACTAACAAACGGGAAAAAGCCAGTTTCATGCCCAAGGATCGATAGTTGTGAACAATACAAGAATCGCTCGTCGCTGTCCTGAGCGAGATGAATGTCAAAGTGGTCTGCCATAGCATTTCTTATATCTGTCATCAGGTGTCAAATGTGCTTCCAGGTCGTGTCGATGACTTTAACGAGTGCTCGTACAGTGCAAAGTTGCATTCGTATTGTTATGGATTAATATTAAATAAACTTAAGAGAGGACACTGGCAAAACATAGACTACTCCTTTTGATTATCACTAACCCACCGAGCCTAAGTCATGACACATGAACCACTCTACTCGACACTGTGGCGATGTTTGAGATTTGCTCCAAGACAATGAAGTATATTTCGATGCTCAGGAACTACACTGTCCAGTCAAAAAGCCTGAATAACCATCTTTTCCAGCGTGGACCACTGCGAGACGTACAGGAAGAGAGTCGATGAGATTCAGGAAGGTATCGACATGAATGTGGAGCCATGCTGGCTCCAGTGCCCTGCGGTAAGTTTCTCGCTTGAGGATCCGTGGAGCGAAGAGCCAGATGGAGGTGATCGAACAGATTCTCGATTATGTTTAAATTCGGGGAGTTTGGTGGTCAGAGTTGTACGGTAAATTTATGCTGGTGCTCTTCGAACCACTCACTTACACTGAGAGCTGTGTGAAACGTTGCCTTGTACTGATAGTGAATGCCATCGTGCCGAGGAAAAACAAACTGCATTTAGGGTTGGACATGGTCCCCGACGATAGATGTATACTTGTATTGATCCATTGTGCCTTCCAGAATGACGAGATCACCCAGATAATGCCACAAAAACATTACCCAGACCATAACACTCCATCCTCCGACCTGAGTGTTTGATTTCAGACGTACATGCCAAAGGCCATCTGTCCGATGGAGCATAAAACGTGATTCGTCTGAAAAGGCCACTGTCGCCACTCAGTGTACGTCTAGCTGGGTTACTGGCGTGTAAATTCCACCCCTCGTCGCCGACGAACAGCAGTTAGCATGAGTGCACGAACCAGGCGCCAGCTGCGCCGGTTAAAACGCAGCAACATTCGCTGAACACTATTGGTAGCCACTTGGTTCATCTGGGCGGTCATTTGCTCAGCAGTTGCACGTTTATTCGTCCATACACACCTCCGAAGCTGTCGTTCACCTCTGTCATCTATGGCCCGAGTGCACCACAGTTGCATCGGCGAAGGTTTTGGATAGCACCATTTTGCCATGTATAGTCCACATTAACCACGGTGGCACACGAACAGTTTATAAACCTAGTCATTTTGGAAATGCTTCCACCCTTCGCCCAGAAGCCAATGATCATGCCCTTTTGGACGTCAAATAAATCGCTCCGTTTCCGCTTTACGTCAAAGACTGCACTTTTTTTAAAGGACGTCATTTTAGCCTTTGACTGTAGAAATTCTTTAGTTCACAGTTGTAATTACGGACACTTTTCAAGTGGTACCACTTGAAAATGGCCCAAAGACCGAAATTAGAATTGTAAAATAAATAATTTCTGCAAAAAAAAAAAAAATGATTCAAATGCCTCTAAGCCCTATGGCACTTAACATCTGAGGTCATCAGTCCCCTAGAACTCAGAACTACTTAAACCAATTAACCTAAGGACATCACATACATCCATGCCCTACGCAGGATTCGAACCTACGACCGTGGCAGCAGCGCGGTTCCGGACTGAAGCGCCTAGAACCGCTCGACCACAGCGGCCGGCAATTTCTGCAGTCAACAGCAAATATGATTTCCTTAAAAAAATTCTACATCAAAGTAAACCTCGACCATGAGAAGTTAAGCAGAGACTGCACTGTCTTCCACGTCTCCCCGACACGACTTACATACCCTCCACCGCTAGTGCTATCACATGCCGCCTGTGAGTGATTATTGCACGTTGACGTCGAACACAGGCAATGGTCACATTAATGTGACTGGACCGTGTATATGTCACTCTCTCTTCTCCTCTTACTGCCCAAATGTACGTGGTAAAAATTTATTTCACCGGCAGAATTCAAGCTATCTACATACCATCAAACCTAACACCAGCACCTTAGCGTACCTCAGTGGTCCCGATTTTGGAGACAGGTTGACAGACAAAATGACCACATATTTTTAAAAACTTATTAGAGGAAGAACGAACCTCTTTAAAAAGGAATGCCTGTGGCCATAATATTTATTTTTATTTGATGATTATGGGCATCAGCCCCTCTCTTACCTCTAACTCGGCATGCTACATATTTCGCTTTACATTCATTATAATAAACTTGTCATAACTTACATCTAATATACAGCATTATAAAGTATTTAGTAATTATTGTACTACAAAAAGAAAAAAAGAAACAGTTTACATTCGCCCATGGTAAGTGCAACAATAGTGACAAGCTAAAGGCAGGTAGATGTAAAGTATGAAGGCTAGCAACAATGGACATGACAGAATGGGCGGAAGAGGGAGAGAAAGAAGAAGTGATAACACAGATAGTGAGGATTGGAAAAGAAATATCAGTGGTTTCTATCCTAGGAAGAACATAGTTTCCGATAAAGCACAATGGTGGTGATGCAGAAACCAGTGGAACCAACAGGCTGTTGCTGTGGTTGATGATAGCAGAGTTCTCAAGTGAACGACCAGCCAGAAGCAAAGCTCAGAGTATAAAGAAAGTTCTCGTAACCATACACTAACAGTCCAGAAAACAATTCTAATCGAAAACCGTAAACATTGGCATGGACATTCACTCTCTTGTCAATAACGCATAACAAAGGCTTCAGAGACTAGGAGCAACTGCTGGACAATTGCGGGCAGCAGTATTTATAGGCAGTCTCAAGTCAGTGGATGGGCCCATGTGGCATTCTGCAGCTGCGACGGCGCCCTCCACGGGAGCAAACTGTGACCGTGGTACGAAGCCCAAGTATTTTTCACCTTTTCCCATATCGACACTCGAGCTGGGTAAGCAATCCGAATCACTGTCGGATACTAACAAGTGAGGTACAACAATATGGAGTAAGTAGGCATCAGGCCACGGCGATGTCCTCGTGCTTCCTACAACCAACTGAGTGAATTTGAGAAGAGTCATACTGCGGCCTTTCCAACACTGCCTCCTCTAATTGCGTGAGCTTATCTGCGGTGGCGGTCAATGTCGTATTGGCAAAGGTGTGGTCACGCCTAAAAAGTAAATTAAATTAGTCCTGCCGCTGACAACCTGCAACCGGGAGTAATGTGTGGGTTAATTCAAATGGCCCTAAACACTATGGGACTTAACATCTGAGGTCATCAGTCCCCTAGGCTTAGAACTACTTAAACATAACTAACCGAAGGACATCACACACAGACGCGAAGGATTAGCCGAACGGTCTAAGGCGCTGCAGTCATGGACTGTGCGGCTGGTCCTGTCGGAGGTTCGAGTCCTCAAAAATGGTTCAAATGGATCTGAGCACTATGGGACTTAACTACTGATGTCATCAGTCCCCTAGAACTTAGAACTACTTAAACCTAACTAACCTAAGGACATCACAGACACCCATGCCCGAAGCAGCATTCGAACCTGCGACCGTAGCGGTCGCGCGGTTCCAGACTGTAGCGCCTAGAACCGCTCGGCCCCTCCGGCCGGCTTCGAGTCCTCCCTCGAGCATGGGGGTGTGTGTTTGTTCTTAGGACAATTTAGGTTAAGTAGTGTGTAAGCTTAGGGACTGATGACCTTAGCAGTTAAGTCCCATAAGATTTAACACACACACACACACACACACACACACACACACACATCAATGCCCGAGACCGGATTCGAACCTGCGACCGTAGCGCGGTTCAGAAATGAAGCGCCTAGAACCGCTCGGCCACAACGGCCGGCGTGGGTTAATTCTCCAAGTAGTGTGACGAACTCCACTCTAACTTGATCAAGATCGGTACTTGCAGTCTAGTCCTAGGAAGAGTAGAACAACTGGGTCCTCATAACATGTTTACCATAAAAACAACTCTAAAAAAAAAAAATGAATGTGAGCCGCGCCGAGTGGCCGCGTGGTCAGAGGCGCCATGTCACAGACTGCGCAGCCCCTCCCGCCGGAGGTTCGAGTCGTCCCTCGGGCATGTGTGTGTGTGTGTGTGTTGTTCTTAGCATAAGGTAGTTTATATATTATGTAGTGTGTAAGTAAGTCTAGGGACCGATGACCTCATCAGTTTGGTCCCTTAGAAATTCACACACATTTGAACATTTCTGAGAAATATGTGCAAAGTAAACAAGCATAGACATAGAACGTTAACGCCTATTTATTAATCTAAATTTGAGATTGGCAAAATGTGTAGGAGGTGACTCGAAATCACGCCCGGTTTATACGATGGAAATAATAAGTGGTTGGTACTGATTCATGCTATTCCTGTATGGGGGCAAAATCTTGCGGCCTTACATCTTGCGGGAGAGTCCTTCCAGAGAATCGCCATAGAAGTTGGACGTGCCATGTTAGTTGTGCTGCAATGGTAGTATCACTGGACATGCAAACATTCCTATACTCTTAGATGCCGGCCGGAGTGGCCGAGCGGTTCTAGGCGCTACAGTCTGGAACCGCGCGACCGCTGCGGTCGCAGGTTCGAATCCTGCATCGGGCATGGGTGTTTGTGATGTCCTTAGGTTAGTTAGGTTTAAGTATTTCTGAGTTCTAGGGGACTGATGACCACAGCAGTTAAGTCCCATAGTGCTGAGAGCCAGTTTTTGAACTCTTAGATGATGTCCTGGATGTTCACGCAGCACATATACCGTCTTTTGTAATGTCATCAGTGGCAGATTGCACAGCTTCCGTGGCACAGATAAGAGCAAATGTGACCCAGAAGAGTCACTGCGAACTGTTGTGAACCAGTTACTGCCACAGGGACTACGAACACGCACGCTGCTAACCCGTTTTCCACTCCCGCCAACAGTTTGGTTCAAATGGCTCTGAGCACTATGGGACTCAACTGCTGTGGTCATAAGTCCCCTAGAACTTAGAACTACTTAAACCTAACTAACTTAAGGACAGCACACAACACCCAGCCATCACGAGGCAGAGAAAATCCCTGACCCCGCCGGGAATCGAACCCGGGAACCCGGGCGTGGGAAGCGAGAACGCTACCGCACGACCACGAGATGCGGGCGCCAACAGTTTGAAAGGATGTGGGATAACATATCTCAAGACCGTATTCATCATCAGTATGAGCCACTGCATTGGCATCAGTGGATGGGATGGATGCATATGTTGGTACGGGCGCACGACAGCCAGTTTGGCACCAGCGAGCTTGAGACGAGTGTCGGTAAAATACACTAAACAGGAGCACAAATAGCACGGAAGCTAAAAGTAACGAAATGTGGAAAACTATGTGCGTACCCACACGGAAGCACGGAACAACGTATCGTGCGAATATTAAAACATTAGCTGAATAGGAAGAATATGGTTAAGGAGTTAGAACAATATAGCAGATGGACATGGCTGGCTGACTGCAAGAATAAAACGGATGAGCCAGCCACTCTGTGACACACTAAAACCTCCAGCCTAAAAACTTAGCCCAGAGTCTAGAAACATCACAAAACTTTAAAACTTTGGTAACACTAGTCTCTTCGTCGGCTAAAATGGAGAGTAGATTCGCAAAGATATTCGCTTCTGCCCTTGCATCAGAGTAAAAAATGCACTCTGTCAAAATATGGCGCACAGAGATTCACACGCCGCAAGCGTCACAAAACGGGATATCCTCTCGACGTAGTAAAAAGTCATGCGTAAGAGGGCAGTGCCCAATTCATAGACGTGTGAGGGTCACTTCATCCATCCGAGCAACCGGCAGGAGGAACGCCACGGCCGGATAGTTGACTACACCAACCGCAGCTCATTGTCCGTTACTGCCAGCCATTCCTCATACCACAACTGCATGAACTTCCTATGTATTGCAGAAACGACAGCCAGCAGGGGCATAGGACACCGTGCCACAGCTTGTCCTCTGAGGCCTCCTTGGTGCCCTGATCGGCCTGTTCATTTCCCCGTATCCCCACATGTCCTGGCACCCAGCAGAATAACACCTGCCTTCCCTGCCGTTGGAGCAGGTATAGTTAGTCATATATCAGCTGGACCAACTTCTCAGCTGGGTACGGGTTCTGTAACGATTGTTAGGCACCAAGGAAATGGGAACAGATGAGACACCGTTTGTTCTGAATATGTCGCATCTGCTCCCTGCCTTCAGGATTGTGCGGAGCTCCGCTGAGAAAGCGGTATAATCAAAAAGGCGAATCAGGGTGATGTGGTCGGGGAACACTACAGAGTAGCCAAGGTAATTCCCTTGTTTGGGGCCATCAGTGCACACTACTGTGAAACCGTAATGCATACCTAAAAGTTGAAAAGCAAACACTGAAATGAAAAATCTGTACTAACTTTTTTTAAAATTGGTCAAATCTAAAATAATTCTGGGCCTCTTGAAAATCCACGGCCTTGCCGCAGTGGTTACACCGGTTCCCGTGAGATCACCGAAGTTAAGCGCTGTCGGGCGTTGTCGGCACTTGGATGGGTGACCATCCAGGCCGCCATGCGCTGTTACCATTTTTCGGGGTGCACTCAGCCTCGTGATGCCAATTGAGGAGCTACTCGACCGAATAGTTGCTTCGGTCAAGAATACCATCATAACGACCGGGAGAGCGGTGTGCTGACCCCACGCCCCTCCGATCCGCATCCTCCACTGAGGATGACACGGCGGTCGGATGGTCCCGGTAGGCCACTCGTGGCCTGAAGACGGAGTGAGTGCTCTTGATTAGCCAGGGTGGAAATCTGCTCCAGCCTCGATGTAAAACATTAAGACCGACCACACCCATCTCTAAACGGCAGTCCTTTGCTCGTTGCCGGTTACGAAGAAACCTTTCAATTGGAGATCGAAGAATGGTATGGTATGCAGGTGTGTGTGGTGTGGACAGTGTTTTATATCCCTGGCGCACCGTAACTAGCCATCGCCTGATGTGAAGTGGCGGTACACCAGCCTCTGCACAGAGGCTTGGTATGGGGCTTGTTCTGTATGTCCCAGTGGCCAACCGAATCCCTTCATGGTGCATCATGTCCAGCATCTTTAAATAATAGGGCCTCGCAGACCCATACACCTGCACCCATAATCTAGCCGAGACCGCACAAATGCTCTATAAAAGTCTACTCCCCGTGCACTGTGGCTAAGACATTTTCAAATACTTAGAGCCTTAAGGGACCTTTTTCTTTCAGGTTATTCATATGTAGCAACCATGTGAGTTTACAGGCCCAGAAACCTCACCGTGACTTTAAAATTAATAACAGTGTCCCTCAACCTCAACTCAGGAAAGTTTAAAAAGGAGCGAGAACGGTTAAAAAACACACACACAGACTTCTTGGTTGAAAACTTAAAACCACTCTTCTTCTCCCATTCATCCAAACGTCGAAGAGTTAGTTGTAACTGACGTTTTGTCGTTGCAAGGCTTGAAGAAGAGCAAAACACAGAGAAGTCATCCACAAACAAAGAACACTGGATGGTTCAAATGGCTCTGAGCACTATGGGACTCAACTGCTGTGGTTATCAGTCCCCTAGAACTTAGAACTACTTAAACCTAACTAACCTAAGGACATCACACACATCCATGCCCGAGGCAGGATTCGAACCTGCGACCGTAGCAGTCGCACGGTTCCGGACTGCGCGCCTAGAACCGCGAGACCACCGCGGCCGGCGAAAGAACACTGGACAGGACCTTTTCACTACTCACGTAATGCTATTAATAGCTGGATGGAGAAAAAGGACCTTTCCATAATCCTTTCAGGCAGCGATATTCTCGAAGTGCAGCTGCAGCATTACTGTTATTTTAATAATAGAGTTTCACCAGTAATGTCCTGCTCCTTTTGTCGAAGCTCATCTTGACACGTCAACAAGAGTACTGCGACTGTTCAGGTGTGTGAGACTATGAGTCACGATGACTGATCACGGCACCTGGTGGCCATAGTTGGAACTGGACGGTGGCGCTCTGACGCAAGGAAATCATGCACCCCATACTCCGGAAATTAATGCTACCAAGTTTGGTACTCGTACGGTAATTAGTTTTCGCGTTATAACGTGTTAAATAGAGAAAGTTTAATTATGACCACCCGGTATAGTCAAGGTCATGATGGCCATTGGTCCTTCAGTGCAGGTGCGTATTAAGCTCGAAATCTCACGGGAGTCGACGAGATGCCGCGAGTTCAAATGGTTCAAATGGCTCTGAGCACTATGGGACTTAACATCTGTGGTCATCAGTCCCCTAGAACTTAGAACTACTTAAACCTAACTAACCTAAGGACATCACACACATCCATGCCCGAGGCAGGATTCGAACCTGCGACCGTAGCAGTCGCGCGGCTCCGGACTGAGCGCCTAGAACTGCCGCGAGTAATGAGGCTAATGAGCAGTGGTACTACTTCATTAGTGTGTGGTATAAGTTGATAATTTGGGTCTAACGGGAGGCGTGCTTAGGTAGTCCATGCGGTTGTAGTAACCACTGAGTCCAGATGGCGTAGTGGTCAGTGGATCTGCTTAGTAAGCAGGAGACCCGGGTTCGAATCCAGTCCGGCACAAATTTTCAACTTGCTCCATTGATATAAATCAATGTCCACTGCTAATGTCGTTAATTCCCTTGTGACTTTAGTCATGACTCTCTATAACGAGCCGCTGGAGACCGTCGGTCTCTTGTACCAACATACTCAGAAGGTATCCCTGAACAACCTCTGGAAGTCAGTCGGTTTAGTCCTGGTCACCCTGTACATAAGTGTCATTCTAGACCGCAAAACAGCAACTAGCAGCTGCATTACCCACTCGTGAATTAGATGCGTACACACTCACAAGCTGGGCAGCTCATTAGCCGCTGTCGAGCACGTTGCTAGCAACTGTATTCGTTGCTTGCGAGGACGAAGGGGCGCTCAAACTCAATGAGGACGGCACTGTCGCCATTGTGAACAGTGTGGCTTACACAATTCCCAGGTCAGCATCTCCACGTCACTTCTTCCCCCAGACTCGTGAGCTGCTCGCGAACCTGTTGCTCGCAAGTGTCTGCACGCCTTTGTGTCGTCTGCCCTTGACACACCGACACCGATGTCGTTCGCAGGAGTTCCGTTGCCAGCAGTGGCATGTACGACTGATCACTGTGCGGATTATCTTTAGCGATGTATCAAGATTTTGCCTCTGCTTGCAGAACTACTGTACCCGAGGACGTAGGCTCACTGATGAGTGCAAAAGCTCAACCCAAGTTATTGAGCATTGCACAGCCAGTACTGAACCTGTGAAGCAATGCAAAAAGATTTCTAGACTCCTCTTGTGGTAAGTGGAAACTTAACGAGAGAGTGACATGTTCGGAACATTTTGGGACAACATGTGGTTCTCTTCGTGACGTGGTTAAAAAATGTAATCATTCAACAAAATAATGTTCGCGTTCATAAACAACGCTTGTTTCCTAGAACTGTCTGCGTTATATTGAAACATTTCTTTGGCCCTGCGCGTTAGTATTTCCGGCCATAGAAACTACAGGGTGACAATTATTGAATTATATGAAATAAAATCGGTGTAACTTCTGAACGGTTTGCGAGATGACGTTGAAACTGCACGGTTTGCCGCGGAGCATGATGGGAATTAGTACGTGCACGCGCCTGCGCCTTGTTGTTGTGAAAATGTCACGGTACAGCCTTAGCGTATAGCGTTTGTGAAGGCCTACTATGGGAGCAATAACAGCCCAACTGCGACTCAAAGGAAATTTGCGATCGAGTTCAAACTGAAGACGACAGATCCAAGTGTGCTCACGATCAAGAATTTGATTCGCAAGTTTGAGATAACGGGTTATGTTCGTGATGACAGTGTTGGTAACATTGGTCGTCCAAAAAGGGTGAAAATGCCTGAAAGCATCGAGAAGACACGCGCTGTGTGTCAAACCAGCCCCAGGAAGTCGATCAGACGAGCTGCGCAACAGGTGGGAATCAACTGGGAGACAATGGGGTAAACTGTTGTTGAAGACGTTCGTCAATAAGCGAAAATGGCGCATTTGGGGGACTGACAACCCGCATTTCGCGATCGAGAAGTCTCTTCACCCTCAACGGGTGACTGTGCGGTGTGCAATGTCCAGTCACAGAATAATTTGTGCGGTATTCCTTGCTGGCAAGGTGACTACTGAATGGCACGAGAAAGTTTTGGAACATGATTTCATCCCCATTATCCATCGAAGTAGGAGAGTGTTTGATATCCTGGAGAAGCCCTTTGTGGACCGCAATCTGGCTCTGGGGTGCCCAGAGGTCACTGGCAAGGGCCTCAATTGGGCGCCATATTCTCTGGTTCTGAACACATGCGACTCCTTTTTGTTGGGCTATATTAAAGACAAGGTGGACAGCAATAACCCCAAAACCACTGATGAGCTGAAAACAGCCATTCAGGAAGTCATCGACAGCATCGTTCTTCCGACACTTCAACGGGTTATGCAGAATTTTGCTATTCGTCTGTGTCACATCATCACCAATGATGGCAGTGCATATTCAACACGTCATAACCTTGTGCGCACACCGTAGTTTGTAAGTAATTTACGTTTTTTTCATATAGTTCAATAATTGTCACTCTGTATATGGGTCCAGCTGAGATGGAATCTCAGAACACTTCAATTGCAACATATTTTGACCGATTATCAGCAGGACAACATGAAGGTCTCTACGGCGATATGTTATACTACATTGCCGACGATATGATAAATCATGCAAATCTAAAGGCTGTCAGTTCAACTAAATACCTAGGAATTGCAGTTACGAACAACTTAAATTGGAACGATTACATATATAATGTTATGGAGAAGGCAAACCAGAGACTGTGTTTTGTTGGCAGAACACTTAGAAGATGCAACAGGTCTACTACAGAGACTGCCCACACTACGCTTGTCCTTCCTTTGACAGTGTACTGCTATGCAGTATGAGATCCTTACCGGATTGGACTGACAGAGGACATCAGGAAAGTTTAAAAAAGGCCAGCTCGTTTTGTATTATCCCGATATAGAGGAGAGGGAATGTCACGGATATGATACCCGAGTTGGGGTGGCAATAGTTGAAACAAAGGCGGTTTCCGTTGCGCCAAAACCTTTTCCCGAAATCTCCAACGTTCTCCTCCGAATCCGAAAATATTTTGTTGACATCCACCTACATAGACAGAAATGATCACTGTAATAAAATAAGAGAAATTTAGAGCTCGCACAGAAAGATGTAAGTGTCCGTTCTCCCCGGGCGCTGTTATGGAGTGGAACGGTTGAGAAAAGTAAGAAGCGGATTCCATGAACCCTCTGCCAAGCACTAAAGTTTGAATTGCAGAGCAGTCATGTAGAGGTAGATGTACACTGAAGCGCCAAAGAAACAGGCACAGGCATAAGTAAACAGGCAGAATACGGTGCTGCGGCCAGCAACGCCTATATGAGAAAACAAGTGTCCTGCGCAATTGTTAGATCGGTTACTGCTGCTACAAGGGTAGGTTATCAAGACTTAATTGAGTTTGAACGTGGTGTTATAGTTGGCGCACGAGCGATGGGACACGGCATCTCTGAGGTAGCGATGAAGTGGGGATTTTCCCGAACGACCATTTCACGAATGTACTGTAAATATCAGGAATCTGGCGAAACATCAAATCTCCGACATCGCTGCGGCCGGAAAAAAAAATCCTGGAAGAACGGGACCAACAACGACTGAAGAGACTCGTTCAACGTGGCGGAAGTGCAACTCTTCCGCAGATTGCTGCAGAATTCAATGCTGGGCCATCAAGAAGTGTCAGCGTGCGGACCATTCAACGAAACATCGTCTATAGGGGCTTTCGGAGCCGAAGACCCATTCTTGTATCCTTGAAGACTGCACGACACAAAGCTTTATGCCTCACCTGGGCTCGTCAACACCGACACTGACTTGTTGATTATTGATGACTGGAAACATGTTGCCTGGTCGGACGAGTCTCGTTTCAAATTCTATCGACCGGATGGACGTATATGGGTATGGAGACAACCTCATGACTCCATGGACCCTGTATGTCAGCAGGGCACTGTTCAAGCTGGTGGAGGCTTTGTAATCGTGTGGGGCATTTGCAGTTAGAGTGATATAGGACCCCTGATACGTCTGGATACAACTCTGACAGGTGATAAGTATCCTGTCTGTTCCCCTGCTTCCATTCACGTCCATAGTGCATTCCGACGGACTTGGGCAAATCCAGCAGGACAATGCGATACCCCACACGTCCAGAATTGCAATAGGGTGGCTCCAGGAACTCCCTTCTGAGTTTAAACACTTCCGCTGGCTACCAAAATCCCCAGACATGAACATTATTGAACATTCCAGAATGAGAGTTTCATTATTGAGCATTGTTGGGATGCCTTGCAACGCGCTATTCAGAAGAGATCTCCACCCCCTAGTACTCTTACGGATTTCAGGACAGCCCTGCAGGATTCATGATGTCAGTTCCCTCCAGCACTACTTCAGACATTAGTCGAGTCCATGCCATGTCGTGTTGCGGTACTTCTGAGTGCTCGCGGGATCCCTACACGATATTAGGCAGGTGTACCAGTTTCTTTGGCTATTGAGTGTAGATTCATACTGCTGAGCCAAAGTATTAAGACCACACCCCAACGCGAGATTGGATGCCACCTGTTGGCGTTGGGGTACGTGACGCGGTAAGGGAAGTATATAAGCAGGGCAGAGACGTATGGGAATCATTCTAGAGACGACGCGGGACAGAAATGAGAAAATCGACTAGCATAAACTTCTTTGACAGAGGACAGATGTTTACGAATCGGCACTTGAGAACGAGCATCTCAAAAACGGTTAAGTTCATCGGCCGTTCGCTTGCTTCTGCCGTAAGCATCTATGGTAAGTGCTTGAAGGACAGTGAAACCACGAGTAGACCGTAGAGTCTACTCCCTGAAAAGCGGCAGAGGCGGCGATCTGTGGCAGATCTGATGACGGAGTACAATGCTGGTCAAAGTACAAATATTTCGGAGCTCACTATTAGTGCACATTGTCGAACATGGGGCTCCACAGCATACGACCCCTACATGTCCCCATGTTGACCCAGCGACGACGTTGTTACGGTCACAGTGGGCATGGGATCATCGAGGTTGGACCTTGAATCAGTGGAAACGTGTCACCTGGTCGGATGAATTAGTCGAACTTTGCAACCTGCCTCGGACGCAGGCCGATGGGGCTATTATTATGCCATGGGGGACAATCAACTGGGCCTCCATGAGATCTATGATAGTAACCGAAGGCACCATGGCAGCTTTGGATAACGTGTAAGATACCGTGGACCACCTGCATCACTTTATGTTAGCTGTCTTCCCCGACGGCGATGGCATCTACAGTAGGATGTCTACCTGTGTCACAAGGCCAAAACCATACCACAATGGTTTGGGGAGCATAGTAGTGAACGCAACCATCGGCCCATAACATACTGGGATTGTAGGACCAGTGTGCAGATTTCTGATGCTGCATGCCTCTAAAAACCTACCAAAGTGGACCATCATGCTATTAAGTAGGTGGTCATAATGTTTTGGCCCATCATCGAGTAAGTTAGAAGAGCACGAGAAAGTACTGGTAGATATTGTTCAGATGAACAAAGCAGATGAAGCGAGACCAAGCAGCAATACTTCTCATCTGCTCCGATTCCCTTAGAAGTATTCAGGCACTTCAACAAATGCGCTCAGCAGAAAATATTCTGCGATGTATACTGGACGCTTCTATCTTGCTACGACAGCATGGGAAGGAGGTGCTTTGAGGTGCTTTTCTGATGGGTGCCGTGTCGGTCTGGACTCAGGGGAAACGAGGAAGGTGAAGTAGCAGCCAAGGAAGACTGTGGAGGGGACAGTTGAGCAAATTTCCATTCCCTTACAAGCAGTAAACTCGCTTTTGACCGCGAAGGTCATGTGTCAATGGAAGAAAGAGTGATTTATGGTGATGGATAACAAGCTGCATGCCATGAAACCAACTATCGGTACGCATAGGATAAATGGGTAGCCGCTTTACATATGGATTTTTGCTCCAGTGCCTGTAATGTACACATTTCGGTATGTCATATTGTAATCCAGCGCATCTTATATTCTGACGTGAGCGCAGCAGCAAATTTAGGTAGAGACTTGATTCCTATTTTAGTAAACAACAAAAAGAGTGTGACATGCGTCTTAAACTTTTTTAATTTGTCCAAACTCCAGTTTTAAATCTCAGGTTGGAGGTTTTAGTGTGTTGCAGAGAGCCTGGCTCATCCTTCTTTAGTCTGGTGAATAGCTAGCAATATATCTCCTGTAATATTTTTAATTATTTTACTGTGTTATTTCTTTTATCATCGAAAGTTCTAGAAAGTGACGATTGGATAAATTTGCGTGTGTGTCCTTTAATGCAGTGGGAAAACAGGGATTGGAGATCGTTTAATTCTTCTTAAAATTGTCTGTTTTTGTTTCTTTTGACCACTCTCGTCTCTTAGCAATAATATACGTGTGGTGAAGACCTAGCTGTAGCGCGTTAAGTCAAACATATCATCATCATAGTCATCATCGTCACCAGTGGTACAAAGTTATCTGACTGAACAGCTATATTATAATGCTTAATTCTTGTCATTATATGTACCAAGTTGAACTCCATTTCCACTTCCCTTCTAGCCGTGGTTCTATTTCTTTCTTTTTTTAAGAACTGGTATGGAATAGATAGTTGTACTCGCAACTACTGCCGATTTTAAGGAAAATGTTTAATACGTCGTTAATAAAATAAGAGGTCTGCATATTATTTGGGGATTAATAATTTAGGTAACAGGGAATATAGGGTGATAAGAACGAGAAAGACCAAAAATTCCTCTTAAGTTGGATGAAAAGATAATAAATGTTAATTCCCTCTAGGAACTATTTTCAATAAATGTTTCTGAAATGTAACAGAGGGAACAGCATAACCAGACCAACTGAAAAAGAATAGCATTGTCTTTAATAAGCAATTTCCAAACACGTGTGCCAGTAATAAATCTCGCCCAGTATCCACTTTCGAAATTACAAATATTATAAATTCTATAAAAATTAAATCTCATATGCTGCTCATGACACTTCCAATAGAATACTCATAAAGAATAATATCTCAACTGAAATATTTAATACATTACAATCATAATGTATTTTTCAATAGTGATTAAGATATTCCTTTGTTGAAGACCTTTGCAAGAAAAGTCACAGGAGAAATGTAAGTCATTAACGACTTATTTAGTAGCTGACAGTTTTTCCAAATGTTTTAAGGAAGTAGTGTTCTGTAAGTTGAAAGAAGTGATATCCTTAGTAAAACACAATTTTAATTCAGAAGAACTGCTAAACTTGTATATACCAAATAAGACGAGCAAAAAGTAACAAAATGGAACTAGATGGTATTTTTTTGACCTATCCAAGAAATTTGATGGTGTCAGTCACAGCATCTTTCTAGAAAACCTAAATTCTCATAAATTAATGGTTTATTAAAGTACCACTTCATGCACTTTTAGTGAAAAGAAATCCAGAAAATTATACTTAATAATTCAAACTACGGAAATGCAAACCGACACTGCTGCCACAGATAAATCATTAGTAGTGTCTGGCTTGGTTTGATCTTGTAACTTCTCCAAACCACCGATAACAAGTGCTTCCTGCAGATGATATTAGTGTTGTAGTCAGTCCTAATAAGTGTACATCAATAAAACGGGTTCCAGTTTTAATCGTGTGATAAAGTTGGTAGTTTATAAGCGAGGCAAAACTTGTAATTTTTTTATTAGACTTTGAACTATAAGAGGCACATTCTAAAGCTTCATAACTGTTAGTTTCAGCAAGTTTGAGACTAATTCTCCCCAAAAGCCCATGACATAAAATGTACTATCTAGTACAGTTACACTTCCGATAGTGAAACTAAACTTTCAACTTAAGGAGTTCCTTCTAGAAAATCCCTCCTACAATTAGAAGAATATCATAGTTACTCACAGAATAAGAAGTGTTTTGAAAAAATATCTAAATAGCTGTAAATCATTTACGTGTAATCTCACAGCATGCAAATCACTGACATATTCAGAAGAATGTATTATTGCGTTGTGTACCAAGAGTTATGCCCTCTTCTGTTCTTGTACATACAAAATTATCATTTGACATTGTATAAAGTATTATTATTATTATTATTATTATTATTATTATTATTATTATTACATTCTGATCTTTATTCATTTACACCTGAAGGACTAAAATTCAGAAGCAAATTACCTTTTGTTAAAACGTTTCCATAGCAAAAAATGTGTGTCATAAGAATGATCTAGTGTGCTCACGCTCAAACATCTTGCAGAAGCGTCCCTAAAAAAACTGTACTTTAATGAAATTTTTGGCAAAGAAATCCATAGTCAGTCAGTCTTAATATGCAAAACATCGTTAGATGTGGGATGGTGAAATTACAAGAAGTAGGAAATTTCCCGTCGTATGTACTGCAGCTAACTGTGAAGACATCAAGATCAGTTAAATTTATAAACCAAAACTAATGGAAGCACATAATGTGAATACATTGCCATTTTTATACCACGACACCCTTTTCTAGGAAAATCCTGGATAATGGCTTCAAAAGTTGAAGCTAGCTGTGAAGAGAAGAAAAGTTGAAACAAATAACAGCCGACGAGAGAAGTGCCAGATTCGTTTAATGTCTTTTGATAAATCACAGATTGTTGTTTCGATCTGTAGAATGCACGCTATATACATATTTCGTTATGCCATGTGGAAATAAACTAAATACATTGTTTTGAATAAAAGTTACCAATTTAGAACCACATAAAACAAACTGAATCTAACATGTGCACAAATAGGGTATGGGAATAGTCCTCAGGATATCTTATGGTAGAATTCGTCATGGTGTGGGAATAATCCTCAGGACGTCTTATGGTACAATTCAACAATCATTAATACTTTGTAAACGTTATACGGCAAGTCTTTGGATACTGAAGCCTATAATTTGGACTTTTTCTTATGTCCAGTGTATTTTACATGAAATGTGTGATGATATCATTTTATTTTAATAGTATACGTTTTGCAGTTATACTTTAAAATTAGCAAAATTTTTTATTAAGTCAGCATCGCTAACTGTTACGTTTCGTCCAAAGAGAAATAAAATATTGGTATATATACATTAATGCTGGCAATGATGAACATAATGTTATGAATATGAGTACATACCATTGCCAAATGTGATAAGCTTTCTCCGTTTTGTGAACTTAAAATAACAAAAATGACAAACACTGCGAGAATAAAATTTGCTTACCATAACTTCACTCGTGATGTGTTCCCCCTTTTTACTGAAGAAGGGAACAGACAGAGAGAGTGAGAGAGGGGGGGGGGGGGGAAGATCATTAGCGAACACTACTAAGTTTTGCAGCAGATAATACTGATAATTTTGCAAAAACATTTTGAGAGAACTAGTTAGACATCTATTACTGTTAATATTTTCTAGGTAGACTTATCAGTTTCTTCATGTTTGATGTAAAGTACCACTGTCTGGATTTAAAGATAATATTTCACGAGATATGAAATCCATTTCTTTCTCTTTCACAGCCTCAGTCTACATGATCCACGTCAATATGTTCCTGATTTGGTCAGGCTGGAGGATGAAACCCTTGACAATGAACATCAAGAACTCAAAACTCTAAATAATGTTTATTCCTCGACAACAAGTGAAATAGACAAGACATCTGCAGTACCTCAGGTAATCGTCGATTTTTTAAAATATTATCGAGGATGGACATTTTGTTCACTAAACCTTCTGAGAGCTTAATTACCTTGGTACATAAATTATGTTCAGCTATTGTAAGTATACCAGATGTCATGTTGCCCATTCTTCTAAAAAACGGCAGAAAAATAGTTGTATGAAACAGTTCCTAAAACATTGCCACACCGTTCCTCCAAGTTTTCTTTTCAATCATACAGTTTTATTATAGCGATTCTTGAAGTTTTCCTGGCATAGTAAGTGTTCCATGAGGCTTCAAGGTTGCAGCCAAACTGCGTCGATATCTTGACAGGACATTTGCGCTGACAGCTTAACATACCTAAAGTTGGCGTAATGAAGCTGTAAGCCCAAAACCTCATGGAATAGTGAGTAGGTTGTCACTGTGGGTTCTGCCAAATATCGATTACGCAATAAGTCACACAAATCGGAAGGCTGTAAATTGAACTAAATACTTAGAGATTACAATTACAAATACCCTAAATTGTAACGATCACATAGATAATGTTGTGGGTAGAGCCAACCAAAGGCTGTGAGGCACTGGCAGAATACTTAGAAGGTGCAACAGGTCTACAAAAGAGACTGCTTACACCACGCTTGTCCGCCCTATTCTGAGTATTGCTGTGCGGTGTGGGATCCGAATCAGATGGGACTGACGGATGACATCGAAAAAGTACAAAGAAGGGCAGTTCGTTTTGTATTATCGCGAAGTAGGAGAGATAGTGTCACAGACATGATACGTGAATTAGAGTGGCAATCATTAAAACAAAGGCGTTGTTCGTTGCGACGGGATCTTCTCATGAAATTTCAATCACCAGTTTTCTCCTCCGATTGCGAAAACATTCTGTTGGCAACCACCTACATAGGGAGGCATGATCATCACAAGATAAAATAAGAGAAATTTAAGTGCTCGTTTTTTCCGCTCGCCGTACGAGAGTGAAACGGTAGAGAGACAGCTTGAAGGTGGCTCATTGAACCCTCTGCCAGGCACTTTATTGTGAATAGCAGAGTAATCACGTAGATGTAGATGCTAGAATGTTTTAATGTGGGGCAAGACAAGATCTTCTGTAGATCTTTACATAAGACAACAATAACCTCATTTGCTTGTGCTATTATACAGGGTGTTACAAAAAGGTACGGCCAAACTTTCAGGAAACATTCCTCACACACAAATAAAGAAAAGATGTTATGTGGACATGTGTCCGGAAACGCTTAATTTCCATGTTAGAGCTCATTTTAGTTTCGTCAGTATGTACTTCAAAAAATGGTTCAAATGGCTCTGAGCACTATGGGACTCAACTGCTGAGGTCATTAGTCCCCTAGAACTTAGAACTAGTTAAACCTAACTAACCTAAGGACACCACACACATCCATGCCCGAGGCAGGATTCGAACCTGCGACCGAAGCGGTCTCGCGGTTCCAGACTGCAGCGCCAGAACCGCGCGGCCACTTCGGCCGGCTCAGTATGTACTGTACTTCCTCGATCCACCGCCAATTGGCCCAATTGAAGGAAGGTAATGTTGACTTCGGTGCTTGTTTTGACATGCGACTCATAGCTCTACAGTACTAGCATCAAGCACATCAGTACGTAGCATCAACAGGTTAGTGTTCATCACGAACGTGGTTTTGCAGTCAGTGCAATGTTTACAGATGCGGAGTTGGCAGATGCCCATTTCATGTATAGATCAATACGGGGCAATAGCCGTGGCGCGGTACGTTTGTATCGAGACAGATTTCCAGAACGAAGGTGTCCCGACAGGAAGACGTTCGAAGCAATTGATCGGCGTCTTAGGGAGCACGGAACATTCCAGGCGACTCGCGACTGGGGAAGACCTAGAACGACGAGGACACATGCAATGGACGAGGCAATTCTTCGTGCAGTTGACGATAACCCTAATGTCAGCGTCAGAGAAGTTGCTGCTGTACAAGGTAACGTTGACCACGTCACTGTATGGAGAGTGCTACAGGAGAACCAGTTGTTTCCGTAGCATGTACAGCGTGTGCAGGCACTATCAGCAGCTGATTGGCCTCCACGGGTACACTTCTGCGAATGGTTCATCCAACAATGTGTCAATCCTCATTTCAGTGCAAATGTTCTCTTTACGGATGAGGCTTCATTCCAACGTGATCAAATTGTAAATTTTCACAATCAACATGTGTGGGCTGACGAGAATCGGCACGCAATTGTGCAATCACGTCATCAACACAGATTTTCTGTGAACGTTTGGGCAGGCATTGTTGGTGATGTCTTGATTGGGCCCCATGTTCTTCCACCTACGCTCAATGGGGCACGTTATCATGATTTCATACGGGATACTCTACCCGTGCTGCTAGAACATGTGCCTTTACAAGACATGTGGTTCATGCACGATGGAGCTCCTGCACATTCAGTCGAAGTGTTCGTACGCTTCTCAACAACAGATTCGGTGACCGATGGATTGGTAGAGGCGGACCAATTCCATGGCCTTCACGCTCTCCTGACCTCAACTCTCTTGACTTTCGTTTATGGGGGCATTTGAAAGCTCTTGTCTACGCAACCCCGGTACCAAATGTAGAGACTCTTCGTGCTCGTATTGTGGACGGCTGTGATACAATACGCCATTCTCCAGGGCTGCATCAGCGCATCAGGGATTCCATGCGACGGAAGGTGGATGCATGTATCCTCGCTAGCGGAGGACATTTTGAACATTTCGTGTAACAAAGTGTTTGAAGTCACGCTGGTACGTTCTGTTGCTGTGTGTTTCCATTCCATGATTAATGTGATTTGAAGAGAAGTAATAAAACATGGAAAGTAAGCGTTTCCGGACACATGTCCACATAACATATTTTCTTTCTTTGTGTGTGAGGAATGTTTCCTGAAAGTTTGGCCGTACCTTTTTGTAACGCCCTGTGGAATCGGACGTAAATTAAATCCATATCTGCGTCATTATGAGCCGCAATCATTTTAATATAGGGTGTTTCAGAATTGATAGTCAATATTTAGGGATATGACAGGAATGATCATTCGAAACAAAAACGTCAAGTAAACATGGTCTCCAAAACGCATACCTTAAGAGCTATGATCAATTCTTGATCTTTGACAGTGTTAAAGAAATCGCTTCTACTGCAAGGTCTTTGCTTTCAATATTTTGGAAAGTGGTAGTATGCATTTAAACGAACAAAAAAAGTCCAGTAAACATGTGCCCTAAAACGCGTACCTTAAAAGTTAGGAGCACTTGTTCATTACAAGAGTTGTGTTTCAAAGTAGCAAAGATAAAGAAGTGCGCTTAGCTCTTAAGGTATGCGTTTTAGAGTCCATGTTTACTTGACGTTTCTGTTTCGAAAGATCATTCCTGTCATATCCCTTAATATTGACCATCACTTCTGAAACATCCTGTATACAGCTCATCACAGTATTTACTAGCGTCTGCTCTAGGAATACGAATTTGAGATTGTACTCAGGTCTGAAAACATCTTCAGATAGGTATTTACCTGAATTAACATCCGGGTATTTTTCCTTAAACAGCATACACATTTTACATAAGCTCAGTTCTGGCGATAGGTATTTAGAGTCTGATTTGTTTAGGGAAACTCTCAAATTGTTCCTTAACTGGAGTCTTCACGTTAACTTAGATAGCATCTGGTCGGTCAATTGTCATGTTCTCGACGTAAATCGTTGGGAATCTGGGCACCAGTTTTCATTTTATCTTGTAAAACCTGCAGCTTCCGTGGTGTCACAGAGAAAGAGTCACAGAGAGTTTTCATGCACATTTCTGTTTCTTTGTTGTCAAGTGTAATGAGATACCTGGAAGCGCATTTACTTCGCGACGATGTATCTGTATTGTTGCATCGACATTTTGTTGGTTCATTAATGTGTATACGCTTGTAAAGTAACAGCAGTTGTCCATTGTAATCAAACCATGAACTCGTCATAGAAGGTCATCTTTTGTGTAATGGTGTGTTTAGCATAGCCTTCTTTGAAACATCCTATAGGATTACAAGCACGATTTTGAAATAATAACAATCACAAATATATCGTATAATAAGTAATAACACATTACTTCAGGCTACGCTGTCATGCGTTTCTTAGCGCTCTGGTTGTAAATATAACCTATGACTCTTCTTGCATAACGCATATTTACCTGCATATGCATGTCAACCTCGGAAGATGTAATATGTTTACAGTAAATAATATGTGGAGTTCAAAGTATTATTTTGAACATGAAAATACTCAAGACGCAGCTTTCAGTAGTGGTATAAACACTCACACTTATAAGTGATAATGTTTTTACGCTTCCCTTATCTGAAGGTGATTTCCCATATATGTTATCACCATTTTCAGTTAATTGTGGCTTTCCAGCATTCCACAACTTCTTTCTCACGTTATTTGACCATTTATCTGGCTTCATTTTTCGTTTCCTTACTTTGTTTGTTACATTCAAGGCACGAGGAGAAATACTGATGCAACTGACGCCGACCATCTTGGTACGACTTTCAACGTTGTTCCAGGGAGGCGTATTTTCCAGAATTTGTGCAGCAGCGCATAGATGTCGTAGTCGCGTTATGATAGTAACAATAGATTTCATATTCCAGAAATAATGTACAACATTGAGGGGTGCACTATGTGTATAACTAAACATGGCCAAAAAGTAATATATTCCGGGGAATATTCACTTGGATAGGAAAACTTCATCACTAATGTTCGTTTTAAACACTTTTTAAACTGTAAATTACGCGATTGAATAACTTTGTAAAATGTAAAAAGATGCTTTCCTGCAATTTCTTTCCAAAATCAAATATGAAATCACTGCAGGATATTAGTGTAGTCGCTTAGATTCCCCGTCACCCAGAAACATAAAAATTGAACATTAACACTCTGGTGTGTATCTGTATTCCACCTTGATCTTGATTTAGTCGGGATCATTTGAGATAAATACAATATCAGAAACACTTTTCTGTTTACTTCCGTACAGCTTTGTAACGTACTTGGCTCCAGAAAGTAGCTCCAAAGTTGGAAGTTCACTTCAAAATTATTGCTCTTAAATTGTAATTATTCTCATTTTTACATATATTAACAACATCACATGAAACATTATCATTTATGTTATGGATTTACGCAAATAAAACATCATTAATTGGTGTTATACGCACTGTGCTATATAAGAATGGTAGTGCGCCCATGAGATCTTTTTTATGTTTAATCGTGAACGAATTTCCAAGTCAGTTTTGTTGTGATGTCGTGCATCATTTTAATTCTGGTGCCATACGTACTTACGACAGTAGTATTTGCTTGAAAAAGAGATTTATCAGTGAGATTTGATTTAGAAAATGGGATAAACTTGTTCGTCTTTGTGTTAAAAAAAGCTTTTCGAATTTTGATACCATTAGTGAAACTTTTCTGGCGGCCAGCTATATTTAGGAATTTCGTTTCCCTGTTTAATATTGTTGGTTTATTATTAGTGAGTTACTGCACCCCCGCAGTGTTGGTGTCACAGGCGTGGAAGCGTTCGACGTAATTAAACGTAATGAATATAGTTAGTCCTACTGCAACAAGCTCCCTTACAGTCTATCCGAGTACAAGCGCACGCTGGCTATAATTTCGACGCTCTATGCAGCGCTGCTTGACGTTTCCGGACATGGGTTCCTATACTCAATTTGTTCCTCAAAACACATTACAAACTCTCGAAGTTTATCGGTACTGTTTTGTTACTCCCTTTACCAATGATGTGACGGATAATTCAACTGCTCTATTGGGATATTCGCATATGACAGTTTTGCACTGGGAGGTGACATCGTTGGCAGCTAGTAGAGTCATTCAAGTGATCTGGTGCCTTGTGCGAAGATTGACAACTGATTCTGGACATATGCAGATAAAATGTAGCGGACTTAAATACACGAAACAATCAGATATCGTTTGACTGTGCAATCGGTAATCAGTCAGTCCGTGAACGAACCGACACCTCCTCCCGACCTCTTGATCCTATTACCCAGCATCAAACATATCGTAACACACCAATCACAAAGACATCTTACAAATACCACACGAAAAGCGAAGCACCGCAGTCGGTCACGAATGTACGAAGTGTGGCTAGAAAAAAACCGGACTAGTACTGGTGAAACAATAAAACGAATGCAATAAGGCTGAAAGTCGCGTGGCCTGTCACGTGACTCTCGCTCCGCCTACTGCTCGAATTTCATCTGCCTCCTGCACTCAGTCTGCCCGTGGCGTCTGTTTTAAGTAGTTGACGTTTTGTCTGTGCGTCCGAAAATGTTGAGTGTATAGAAAGAACAGCGTGTTAACATCAAATTTTGTTTCAAACTAGGAAAATCTGCAAGTGAAACGTTTGTAATGTTACAACAAGTGTACAGCGATGATTGTTTATCGCGAACACAAGTGTTTGAGTGGTTTAAACGATTTAAAGATGGCCGCGAAGACACCAGTGATGACACTCGCACTGGCAGACCATTGTCAGCAAAAACTGATGCAAACATTGAAAAAATCGGTAAACTTGTTCGACAAGATCGCCGTTTAACAGTCAGAGCAGTGTCTGAGTTAACAGGAGTTGACAAGGAAAGTGTCGAACAAGTTTACCGATAAACAATCATCGCCGTACGCTTGTTGTAACATTACAAACGTTTCACTTGCAGATTTTCCTAGTTTGAAACAAAATTTGATGTTAACACGCTGTTCTTTCTGTACACTCAACATTTTCCGACGCACAGACAAAACGTCAACTACTTAAAACAGACGCCACGGGCAGACTGAGTGCAGGAGGCAGATGAAACTCGAGCAGTAGGCGGAGCGAGAGTCACGTGACAGGCCACGCGACTTTCAGCCTTATTGCATTCGTTTTATTGTTTCACCAGTACTAGTCCGGTTTTTTTCTAGCCACACCTCGTATTACCTATCGGCATATCAACAAATGCCCTCATTCCTTCCCAGAAATCCCGCCAACGTGTGCAGTGCGAACCTTTACACAGGCTGCTATCCTGAGCCGTGAAAAACTTCCCATGTACTAATTTTCTTTAAATCCACCAAACACGACAGTGATACCTCCTCCTAACGAACTATCAGTCACTCCACAGTGTTCAGCAAGGTGTTATCCATTCTCTCCCAGTGCATACACAAACACCTAAACCAGCATCTACTGCTGCCTACCAACCAGTGTGAATTCCATTCTACCTTCTCCTCTGACGACTAACTCTTGTATGTTATCCATCTTTCATCCCACCAATTCAATAACCGCAAATCTTCCTGACCTCTGACCTCGATATAGCAAATGCTCATTTTTGGCATTCCAGTTTCCTTTTCAGACTTCAGACATATTCACTTCCAGCAAACCATGCAAACCTTATTGTACTCTTTCTGACCTCTCTCCACTCCTATGTAACCATAAATAACACTAATTCATTAATTGCATTGCTAATACCCCTAAACACCATGGTCCAGAAATCCGAACGATTCCTTCAACCAGTTTACCTCCGAACGCTCCTCGAAATCATCCCATCCGAGACCCAGGAAATGATTATGGCTACTGTCTCCATGACTTCTACCTCATTATTTCCAATTGTACTATCCAATTCACTCACACGTTGAAGTAGCCTTGACTAACTCTCAACCGTAAACGAACATGGGTACACACCTACTAACCATCCAAGACAAAATCCATGAATGGACTGGAACTACTGACCAGCTGAGCATGTGATTGCACTTTCCGCCATACTCCGCACTTACAAAGCAATAATTGGACCAGTCCTTTCTTTTGCTAAGTGTCTCCTGGATTTGTGCTCCACTGAAATTTTATCACTGCTTCGGATCGCCCACACTTCCTACGAACTTGACAATAACACTCTTCCGCTTCATGCCCCCGAAGTTTACATCTCCACACTCTGCATATCCTATCCCAACGAAACTTTAACCACCACACCTACCTGCACAAGAAATCCGCCCCGAGATCTACTTCCCTTTCAGTTTTCACACAACACTCCTCTCCATCAAGGACTCTTTCTGCTCCTATCCCCTCACTTTCCTTCCTCCCTTTCCAAATGCTTGTTTTAGGGCCATCCTTCCCAACTCTTCATTCGACATCCTTTCCAAAGTACTCCTTCCCAACCCCCTACCTCCACCCCAAGAATCCTAGTCACTACTACGCCTTCTTATAATTCGAGTAATGTGAAGAGCACCATTTTTATAGACTGTAGTCAATGAACTTTACTTTAGAGACATTTTTTACTTAAAATCTTCAATGCACAGCCACCCACTTTAATAATTTTAAAAACATGTACGTGTTTTATATCTTCAATTTTTTTAGAAACAATGCTTGTACATTTTTATTAACGTCAGCCCAGGAAATGAAATGACGATCCTAGTTTTGTTCGTCGGTACTGATTTGAGCCGAGAATCACATTGGTGCCATCATAAAATACCAAAACTGATGATTTCACTGGTCATCAGCAACACGGAAGTGAATTTTCAGGTGATACCGGAGCTTGCGTATACCTAATTAACACTGAAACATAATGCCTTTGGAGGCAAATACACATCGTTTTGTAACACACATTAATCAGCATATCGATTTAAAAGCTCAAGTAAAGGTCAGCGTTACGTGTTAATATGGATATAGATCAATAAAGTTTCGAAGTTATGGAGATTTTTAAACATCTATCAGTGCTCAGTCTAATGTAGATGTTTATCTGGCTGAAGTCAGCGGATCATTTCTGTTCTCAGATAGGTTTAGTTGATGCTTACCGTTAATTACTTTTAGACGCAGAATCTGAGCGTTTTATGCTAATCGAAATGTCTTTTAGGCTACGTAAATATAATTGAATACCTTTTGAGGCTGTGAGGACTCTCATAATATTTCAGACATACTTAGAACATCTCATACAGGAAATATTACATGCTGCAAACTTTTTAAATGATATTATAGTGACTGGGTCCATCCAGGAGCAACACCTCTACAATTTAAAACAGTTATTTAATACACTTAGAGTTATTCATGGAGAAGAAGTAAAAACTTTGAGGTTCGCCGATGACATTGTAATTCTGTCAGAGACAGCAAAGGACTTGGAAGAGCAGTTGAACGGAATGGACAGTGTCTTGAAAGGAGGATATAAGATGAACATCAACAAAAGCAAAACGAGGATAATGGAATGTAGTCAAATTAAATCGGGTGATGCTGAGGGTATTAGATTAGGAAATGAGACACTTAAAGTAGTAAAGGAGTTTTGCTATTTAGGGAGTAAAATAACTGATGATGGTCGAAGTAGAGAGGATATAAAATGTAGACTGGCAATGGCAAGGAAATCGTTTCTGAAGAAGAGAAATTTGTTAACATCGAGTATAGATTTAAGTGTCAGGAAGTCGTTTCTGAAAGTATTTGTATGGAGTGTAGCCATGTATGGAAGTGAAACATGGACGATAACCAGTTTGGACAAGAAGAGAATAGAAGCTTTCGAAATGTGGTGCTACAGAAGAATGCTGAAGATAAGGTGGGTAGATCACGTAACTAATGAGGAGGTATTGAATAGGATTGGGGAGAAGAGAAGTTTGTGGCGCAAATTGACTAGAAGAAGGGATCGGTTGGTAGGACATGTTTTGAGGCATCAAGGGATCACAAATTTAGCATTGGAGGGCAGCGTGGAGGGTAAAAATCGTAGAGGGAGACCAAGAGATCAATACACTAAGCAGATTCAGAAGGATGTAGGTTGCAGTGGGTACTGGGAGATGAAGCTTGCACAGGATAGAGTAGCATGGAGAGCTGCATCAAACCAGTCTCAGGGCTGAAGACCACAACAACAACAACAGAGTTATTTAGCTCAAATGCGAATTAAGTAAATGTAATTCTTTCCAATCGAGCGTTCAGAACACGGGCGACATACTGAGCGAAGATGGTCTGAGGCCCACTTCAGCCCATGTAGAAGTGACTGATAATCTCCCGGCGGCCAAGGATTTGGAGGATCTCAGATTGTACTCGAACAAGATAAATTACTGTGACATATTTATACCAAATGCTGCACATATATCACACCTCCTCAACTAGTTTCGAAAAAAGTGAAATCAATATTAGTGGTCCGTTCACTTTTCAGGCAGCTTTCATGAATCGTGATTTATTTTCAAAGAATATTCTTAAGAATTTATTTTATTTACTAGCGATTCATCGAGAACATTAACACATCTAATCACACTATGTAAGCATGGAAGTAGTTGCCAGGGAGTAACTGATGAAATCGTAACCAAATTCATTTTAATAAATGGGAATTTTATTCACTTTAATAGTGCCTAAAAGCATTTTTTAAAAGAAACATATTTAAAATTATAATCAGAAAGCACCCTCTAAATATCGAAGTTACAGTTTATTCAGAGGCAGAAAGAAACAAGTTTTGACTGTATGAGCTTTCGGGCGGATAGCCTTGCCGCTCCTTTTTGACACAGCCATAGCTACAATCGCTCACAACAGCCTCTGAAAGACTACACTGGTGCAAATCTGCAACACACCAGATAACTTTAAACAAAGAGTTTTAACAATTTACACAAGCACACAAACCATGCACCCCCCGTAGGAGGGATGGAAATGGTACAAAACACTAACAATTAAAATATAAACCTTGCCACCGAAGGTGCAACTTGATTTTAACTTCTAAGAAAAGTCTTACGGTAAAAGGGTGGCAACTTTATATACTAAAATGATCATTTAAATAAAAGCCCATGAAATGCAATCTTACATACAATTCTACAAGGGTGGCCAAACAATAGTTAAGATGCTCTACAGTACACAGATACCGCCTCTCAAGATCGTAGGCAATAATATCAAAGTTTCCAAAGATCAAAACATATTTCAGGTAATAGGCCGTTACACTCCAAGCAATAAATCCGTTAACACACCAAGTCCGACAAACATGACAGAGGCAGCTACTAAAGTACGGTAGATTGATAGGGAGATTACCGAACAACCCGAACCGCAGGTTGCTCTAACCCGCCCCTACTTCACAAGGGAAAAACGGACCACCCAATTTATAAACAACCACCTTCCCGCGGGTGGGCAAACAGAGGAGAATGGTGGGACGACCCCAAAGCAAAACGGCCGGTGACCTCACCAAGCAAACAAGTAGAATTTAACAAGAATAAATCAAACAAGATATCACCAATCACTTAACTTCTAATAAACTGCGATTTCTCGAGAAGACCTGGCGCCGCACCCCCAAATCGCTCTCCCGAACCGTCCGCTGCCAGCCGCTTCCACGGACGCAGGTAGGCGCGCTGATCTCCCGTCTCACGGCGTCGCAGCTCGCACCGGCCAGACCGATGTCGTGGGTTGACTCCTGTTGCTCTCGTGTCGACCGCGAAGTCACTACCCCTCGCTATACGCCGCGGCCCACTGGACTCACGTGGCTAGATATATGTATACAAGCCGAATACGGCGATGCCTATATAAGACGACAAATGACTAGTGCAGTTGCCGGCCGCTGGTGGCCGAGCGGTTCTGGCGCTACAGTCTGGAACCGCGCGACCGCTACGGTCGCAGGTTCCAATCCTGCCTCGGGCATGGATGTGTGTGTTGTCCTTAGGTTAGTTAGATTTAAGTAGTTCTAAGTTCTAGGGGACTTATGACCTCAGCAGTTGAGTCCCATAGTGCTCAGAGCCATTTGAACCATTTTTGAACTAGTGCAGTTGTTAGATCGCTTACTGCTGCTACAATGGCACGTTATCAAGATTTAAGTGAGTTTGAACGTGGTGTTATAGTCGGTGCACGGGCGATGGGACACAGCAAAAAAAAAATGGTTCAAATGGCTCTGAGCACTATGGGACTTAACATCTATGGTCATCAGTCCCCTAGAACTTAGAACTACTTAAACCTAACTAACCTAAGGACAGCACACAACACCCAGCCATCACGAGGCAGAGAAAATCCCTGACCCCGCCGGGAATCGAACCCGGGAACCCGGGCGTGGGAAGCGAGAACGCTACCGCACGACCACGAGATGCGGGCGGGACACAGCATCTCTGAGGTAGTGATGAAGTGGGGATTTTCCCGTATGACCATTTCACGAGTGAACCGTGAATATCAGGGATCCAGTAATACATCAGATCTCCAACATCGCTGCGTTCGGAAAAAGATCCTGCAAGAACGGGACCAATGACGACTGAAGAGAATCGTTCAACGTGACCGAAGTGCAACCCTTCCGCAAATTGCTGCAGATTTCAATGGTGGGCCATCAACAAGTAACAGCGTGCCAACCATTCAACAAAACATCATCGATACGGGCTTTCCGACCCGAAGGCCTACTCGTGTACCATTGATAACTGCACGACACAAAGCTTTACACCTCGCCTGGGCCCATCAACGCCGACATAGGACTGTTGATGACTGGAAACATGTTGCTTGATCGGACGAGTCTCGTTTCAAATCGTATCGAGCGGATGGACGTGTACCGGTATAGAGACAACCTCATGAATCCATGGACCCTGTATGTCAGCAGGGGACTGTTCAAGTTGGTGGAGGCTCTGTAATGGTGTGGAGAGTGTGCAGCTGGAGTGATATGGGGCCCCTGATACGTCTAGACACGACTCTGACAGGTGACACGTACGTAAGCATCCTGTTTCAAAAATGGTTCAAATGGCTCTGAGCACTATGGGACTCAACATCTTAGGTCATAAGTCCCCTACAACTTAGAACTACTTAAACCTGACTAACCTAAGGACATCACACACACCCATGCCCGAGGCAGGATTCAAACCTGCGACCGTAGCAGTCCCGCGGTTCCGGACTGCAGCGCCAGAACCGCTAGACCACCGCGGCCGGCAAGCATCCTGTTTGATCACCTGCATCCATTCATGTCCATTGTGCATTCCGACGGACTTGGGCAATTCCAGCAGGGCAATGCGACATCCCACACGTCCAGAATTGCTACAGAGTGGCTCCAGAAACACTCTTCTGAGTTTAAACACTTCCGCTGGCCACCAAACTCCCCAGACATGAATATTATTGAGCATATCTGGGGTGCTTTGCAACGTGCTGTCCAGAAGATGTCTCCACCTCCTCGTACTCCTACGGATTTATGGACAGCCCTGCACGATTCATGGTATCAATTCCCACCAGCATTACTTCAGACATTAGTCGAGTCCTTGCCACGTCGTGATGCGGCATTTCTGCGTGCTCGCTGGGGCCCTACACGATATTAGGCAGGTGTACCAGTTTCTTTGATTCTTCAGTGTATAAGTGATTCGCCTCGATGACGAATGAATGCACCACCTTCGGTGCGGATGTACAGTTTCGTTCGCCCACCTGTGGAAATCTCACAGTAGCGAGCATGGAAGACATGGCGCAAACTGTGGATACGTGGCGCTAGACGCAAGGTGGGAATGTGGGTCGGCTGGGAGGCGTACCGAGATAGTCCGCGCAGTTGCGATAAACACTGTTTCCGGATAGCGCAATGGTTAACGGAATTGACTACTAAGCAGGAGGTCCTGGGTTTGAATCCCAGTCCAGCACACATTTTCTCTCGTCACCGATGATTCTGCATAAAATCGCGACGCAGCTAACATAAATAGTTCATTCCCTTTACTTTCCTTTTCCCCACTTCCACCTTCAGTTTACATAAAACTATATGTTATTCTGAAATGGTTTTAGACAGAACATTTTTTAGTAATTGCGTGTTCTACAGCAAGGAAAAAAGAGGACGTTCCTTCAGCGCAACGACAGCTGCTAATAAATTATCTGATTTATAAGATTCAGATCAATCAAAAGAAAGAACACACGCTAACTGATCTTTTGTAGAACGCCAGAGGACACATATTTCGATACATTCCTACTGTGAGATACTTCGTGATTATGCCTCAAGTAAGACCCTTCAAATTCTGTTGGAAGGTCATTCAAGACCTTGGTGGCCAACACGAGCAATGATGATCAGTCAGTCACTGGTGTCAGAAGTTTGGTCCAGTCCAGCCTGGCTGTAATCTGTAATTAATGCTGCCATCTGCCGCCTAAGACATGTAGTGTGAAGGCTGTCCACAACAATAGTAACACACCATTCATCGCCTGGTAATATTGTGCAATAAAGCATCTCAGAAAAAGTCCGCCACACAGTGTAATAGACATTATAAAGTAGCACCTAGGAAAGCGGCCTAGTATTATTATTCATAAAAGGGGAATATTATCGTCTTTGAATCATGTTTTTTGAGGAAGGATGTTAGTTGTTTTAATTGAAAACACTTGGAGTAAGCCACTTTGTAATAGCTAGCTACCATCAATTTATTATGGTCCAAAATGGACAATTCATGTGGAAATAAAAGGCGCTATGACGTATGATAATTGTATTTATCCAGCTGGTCCATCAAATCCTTCAGTTTTATTGAGTGCAAGTGTCACAAGTGCGTTAGTTTATTTGATTGCAGTTTGTTGCACTTAAATGCATAATTTGTAATTAATAATGTAACTAGCGTGTATTATCTTCCAAAGCTGGTTAGTAAAAATAAGTCCATCATCGTGTAAATGGCTTTAGCAAATTGTTCTTGACAAATAACACTATAGCTAACACAAAATGAAAAGAATTTCCTATCAGTTTAAGTATACCACACACGACGTGACACGTCTTACTGTCAGAGACAACTGAGAACATGTCGGAGTGGTACTGTTACTGGTCGGTCGTACTGAAGTCTATGAGAGACCAAACCAGTCAAACCAGTAGATTCTGGCAGGGGCCAAGCGCCGCAGGATAATGCAGTATTCAGAGGAAACTTTTAGTGACTTCATCGTGCCTCTGTGACTCCGACGCCCATGTCTTTCTGCAGGTTTACAATTTCGGATTTTTTTTCTAGTGTTTTGTGAACAGCGACAGCTTCGTTCCTGCACTGACTGTAATGGCTAAAGCTTGGAAGGTGCGACGGCTGTAACTCCATGGTCCCTCAAGACAAAGATATCAGAAACAACTCACTAAACTAATGGAAAATGTTTGCTTCTCTTTAAACACCCCTTGTAGTTTACTTAAATTATTTAAGTCTGTCACTAACTGTCCAGTATTCAACACAGTGACTATTTATGCCTTTGTCTTATATGCACTGCAAGATGAACAGTAGTTAATTATTGTAAACTGTCGTTGCTGGCAGATGCGCCACTTTCGAGACAAGTGTCAATTATCGAGCAGATACTAAGATATTACCTCAAATGTTGCAGATTCTGGCCACCGCTGCTGTTACAGGCTTCCACGTTGTATGTGGAGTGTCACTGGGTTTCTCTGCGATATTTATTCCAAGTGTGATGAAGGAAGAAAGCGATTTCAAACTTTCGAGCACACAATCAGCATGGACAGGTAATAACAGATGACTAGCTTTTCGTTGAACTGTTTATTTACACACTATGATTTCTTTACGATCCTCCGTTTATTATATTCCCTTTTCGTTACCCCACAGTAGTTACCTCGACCGAGAAACACAATTAAAGGGATGTAAAAAATCATATTCTGAGCAAGGAGCATACATCTAACATTCTTGACTTCTTTCCAATGTAGTTATAGCGTAATGTAAGGAATTTGCTTCAGTTGTGCTGCAGTTTCTGTGTCCAATGTTAGTTAGTTAGTTACATGTTCCATAGATCATTTGAACGATTCTTTTACCGAAATGACGTGGGACGAGCCAGTTTGCAAGATATGTACCGGGTGATCAAAAAGTCAGAATAAATTTGAAAACTTAATAAACCACGGAATAATGTAGATAGAGAGGTAAAAATTGACATACATGCTTGGAATGACATGGGGTTTTATTAGAACAAAAAAAAGTTCACAAAATGTCCGACAGATGGCGCTGGACAGCAAAACGTTAGTGACTGCGCATGACAATCGTGTATAAAAGGAGCTGTAATGAGAGAGAGAATCAAATGCGCCAGCAGTCGCAGCATGTTGACGTTACTTGAAAACGCGCTTTTAGTGAAGCTGTATTATCATAATGGGGAATGTGCTAGTTCAGCGTTACGATCCTATCGCCATAGGAAGGGGATTCGAACGGGTAAAGGTCCGTTGACAAATGCAGCTGTGGCGAGAATGATTTCGAAGTTCGAAGCCACGGGTTGTTCAGGCGATAGACCCCGTAGTGTCCGATCGAACACAAGGCGTAATGCTGCTGAGACAGTTCAGGAAGAAATGGAGACTGTAGCGGGTTCGTCCATGCACGGGGAAGTCAGCGCTCGTGCAGTCGCACGTCGCACCGGCATTCCATACACTACTGTTTGGTTGGCACTTAGGCGTACCCTCCGATGTTATCCGTACAAAATCCATCGGCATCATGAACTGTTACCTGGCGATTTAGTGAAGCGGAGGGCATTTGCGGTGTGGGCGTTTCAAAAGATGGCGGAAGATGACGATTGGTTACGTAACGTGTTGTGGACCGACGAAGCTCATTTCACGCTCCGAGAGTCTGTCAACGCCCACAACTGCAGAATTTGGGCTACCGAAAATCCTAGAACAGTCGTGGAAACTCCATTGCACGACGAGAAAGTCACGGTATGGGTTGGATTTACCACATCTACCGTTATCGGGCCTTTTTTCTTCGAGGAAATGCGTGATTTTGGTTTTGTAACTGCTACCGTGACAGGTGAGAGGTACGCCGATATGTTACAGAATCGCATCATCCCCAGCTTGGCCGATAAACACCTGCTGGAACGTACGATGTTTATGCAGGATGGCGCTCCACCCCATATTGCTAGACGCGTGAAAGATCTCTTGCGCGCGTCGTTTGGTGATGATCGTGTGCTCAGCCGCCACTTTCGTCATGCTTGGTCTCCCGGGTCCCCAGACCTCAGTCCGTGCGATTATTGGCTTTGGGGTTACCTGAAGTCGCAAGTGTATCGTGATCGACCGACATCTCTAGGGATGCTGAAAGAAAACATCCGACGCCAATGCCTCACCATGCTTTACAGTGCTGTTCACAACATTATTCCTCGACTACAGTTATTGAAGAGGAATGATGGTGGACATATTGAGCATTTCCTGTAAAGAACATCATCTTTGCTTTGTCTTACTTTGTTATGCTAATTATTGCTATTCTGAGCAGATGAAGCGCCATCTGTCGGACATTTTTTGAACATTTGTATTCTTTTGGTTCTAATAAAACCCCATGTCATTCCAAGCATGTGTGTCAATTTGTACCTCTCTATCTACATTATTTCGTGATTTATTCAGTTTTCAAATTGATACTGACTTTTTGACCACCCGGTATATGTGATTAGTGTTAACATCAATGGACACATTATTTTTTAGTCCTACTCATGAAACTCCATTTGAAAACAAGTGTTTTCTTACCAACCAGTTTCTAAGCAGACATTCGTTATTGGAATAGATGGAGTTGTCAAAGAGAAACGATTTAAGTTACATTTAGAACTTGCTTTGCTATCTATTATACATTATTTGTTATTGGACAAATGATCAAATATTTTTGTTGTCCCTTATTGAACTCCTCTCTGAGTCACTGACAGCTTTAATGATAGGTAATAAAAGTAATTTTTCCCTCTAATATTGTAAGTATGGATATCATTGTTCTTCTCAGATTGTGATGGATTATTTATGACGAACGTCATTGGCGAATATGTATTGTGATGTCGCAGTTAAAATACCTAGCTCCTTGAAGGAGCACCTACATGACGTCCTTGGGTGAACACCGCATGTTATTGTTACTGCTCGCTTTTGTGTAATCAGTACTTTCTTTCTAAGCGATGAGTTACCCCAGAAAATTATTCCATAATACATTATTGGGTGGAAACGTGAAAAATATTTCAGGAAGCAGATTCGTTTGTTTACACGTTTAGCAATGTTATATGAAGAGCAAAAGTAGCTGAACTTAACTGTCTGAACGCTTACTAACGTGCTTTTTCCAGTTCAGGTTTTCATCGATATGTATGGTTCAAATGGCTCTGAGCACTATGGGACTTAACATCTATGGTCATCAGTCCCCTAGAACTTAGAACTACTTAAACCTAACTAACCTAAGGACATCACACAACACCCAGCCATCACGAGGCAGAGAAAATCCCTGACCCCGCCGGGAATCGAACCCGGGAACCCTGGCGTGGGAAGCGAGAACGCTACCGCACGACCACGAGATGCGGGCATCGATATGTACACCCAAAAATTCTGAGTATTGTACCCTACTTACTGACTCTTGCTCATGTGCTACATCAACTGTTGGTATTGTACAGAACTGAATATAGTGCTTTTTTTCTACATTTAGGGAGAGTCTGTTTTCTAACAAACCTATAACGTCACTGTCTATCTCGCTCTCCTACTGTCAAAACGCTAATTCAGAGTGATGTCTTGTTTTGGAATTTACATTTCGGAAAATGGGTTACAAATGCTGTGTAGTACCATACTGTACAATTACATCTATAAAAACTCCTGAAAAGTTATTTTTGAGTGTTCCAGAGAATGAGATGATGCGTAAAATGTTGTTGCACCGTACCGGCAAATTGCCACCACATCGACGCACAAGTTCACTGACTTAATTAAAAATGTGTTGCACTGTGAAGTTAGCATTAATTTACCACCGATATATGCTCTCACAGTTTTACAACGAAGGATAGCGTCATTCAACGAAATTAAACTGCTCTTGAAAATTGGCGTCTTACACAGCTATACGTCAACTTTAGTGGTTCAGTTGTTAGAACTTTAGACAGTCGAACTGCACAAAATAATGTCCTTAGATCGCTGGTTCGAATCTAACCAAATATTTGTAAAACCATTCAACACTCCTCTCACATGAAAACTAAACCACAATTACAAAATTTCACCACATCGATCAGAAACAGTTATTGTGTTTTCCTTGCTGTTTACATGCGTTTACATTTGCATCGCTATTCACACACGTCACGTTCAAAAACATATTTTCTAGTTAATGTGACCACACACATTTTACTTTATTAGAAACAATGTTTTTATCTTCGTACTATCCAGCTATGATCCTTATTGTCTAAGCTTTTTCAGTTTCATCATCCTACATAAAGATGAAGTAAGTTTGCTTCACACGCCAACGTTAGTTTATACTCACAAACCTAACAGCCCTTACGTTTGTGTCATCTGCATGTTTTACATGCGTTATATCTCTCCGTATAACATCGTCGTCCTACACCTCGTTGTATACTTGTCGTATTGTGATATATTCACTACTAACAATGCTTTCCAAAAAAAGTGAATTAAATTGTTTGTTCGCAAAGTAAATCCATGTATCCCCTGTCGTCCATTTCTCAGACTAATACTAAATTGAAGCTGTATATAATACACCCCACAATAGAAACAACTGCTACAATCAGTTTTTGCTAGCGCTATTTTCGCATTTCGTGTGAAACCTTTATATATTCTCAGAGCTGATAGTCAGGCAAAGAATCTGATTTTGAAATATCTTGTCAGAGCTGCCTCATTATAGCCATTCAGTTCAATTCCAGTTGCTTCGTTTACAACTTTCTTTCGCGTGATCATATCGTTGTTCTTAATAAAAGATTGATAGGGGCTGTATGTGTATGCAGAGGTACTGCCAAAAAGAAAAGAAAAAGGGGAAAGACTAATCGCAAGTAGTATACTAATCATCGGAAGGCATCAGGCTGTCCCTCCACGCGGCTGCGGCGGTAAGGTGACTGGAGCTACAATTGTGGTAACTAGCGTTTCTGATGTAGCTTGGAACCACTGACGCCGCTGCAACCACCAATGTGCTTCACTTAGCTTGTTCATTCTTATTTGAGAGTGCATGCTGGGCAGTGGATGGGTGTTGACGTCTGAGTAGAAGACAAATGTGAGTACACCTTAACAACAGATATGGAGTGTAGCCTATGCATCTCAGCTGAAGCATATCGGCCATATTCGGTCAAAAAGTACACCAGAGAGGAAGTGAGTTGTAACAAAGCCAGCCGCATGCAGGCAAGAGTGTTATGCATTGCAAAGCAAAACATGTCCAACAGGTGTTGCGAAGCAGAGCCAGCTGGGCATGGTATAGCAACAGCCAACGCTGAAATACGCTAGCAGAAGGATTGAAGACTTTCCTCACTTGCCACCATGTGGGGAACAATGAGGGGTAATAACTAAGAGAAATACGGAAACTGTGCAACAATTTACGTATAGAATAAGGAAAATTAATGGATGTACCTATGAATTAGGACATGAGGCTAAAGTCAATGGAATTATTTTCCAAGAAGCTAAGCAGATGGCGCTCAATGCTTTTTTAAGAGGATTGCATGCGGAAGTGTCAAGACGTGTACGGACAGGGGATCTGACGGATTTGTGCACGCAATGCGGTTAGCTATAAACTTTGAGGAAGTAGATTTCTAGATTGGAATGCAGGGTGAATGGAGAGTGTTTGCAGCTAGTATAAAATGTTTCCAGGCGTGGAAGAACAGGACATGTAAAGAGGCATTGTCGCCAGCCCCAGGGTCATGACAAAAAAGTTAGAGGAAATAATAATTTTAGAGGCAGAGAACCGGGGAAGAATGGTGTTAAACGCCAATGGGAACCTCAAGTTCACCTATGGTCATCCGCAGTAAGGTTGGATGCTACGAAATCTTATGCAGATTTGGATTTTGCAATAGGAGGAATATTAGGAAAAAAAGGTTTGTAAGATACTATTGGACACAGGGACGCATTTGTCGGTCGACAATATGATCTGGTGAGACGTAAACAATGGGACCTACCATGGTACAGATTGCGTATAGTGGGGGATAAAGACGTCACACGGTTGGGGTTGGTGGACGTAGTGTTTTGCCTGGATATGGTTCAACTTAAACATAGATCACCGAGGGTGAGTGAGGGGATACAGGATTCTGGAATTAGATTTCTTATATCAGCATCGTGCCACAATCGATCTTCGGCAACACAGGGTGGAACTTGATGGAAAATGTTTCAGTTAGGTGAAGCCATTGCCAGTGTAGCGATGTCGTGAGAGGCGTCTGGGAGTCTGTCGTGAAAGACGAACCGATTAAACCACGAACAGTCAAATACTAATACTTGATTTGCACGATTCGCTTTGTATCAGTGTTGAATCTAGCTTGCTGGTAGGTATTTTGTGTGTGTAAGAACCGTTAGAAGAGAATGCAGCATTAGATCAGCTGGATTGCTTATTTACAAGAGGTATTATGCGCATATAAGAAATAAAGGGTGAAAAGAAGATTCCTAGTTTTATAGATAATTTTTGCGCAAAGGGGTTGTTACTCGCTAATATGAATATCCTGGAGGAAGAAGAAAGGGACACGAGAGTTTCAGCCACGGACAATTGCCGGACATCATTGAAACTGCGTTACAAAGAAAAATGAAGCACCTAGAGGGAAGCAGTAGGAAACAGCTGGAAAAATTACTTTTGGAATTTAAAGATTTATTCTTTTCAAAAAGGCCACTACCAGCTATGCATATTACAAAGCATCGCATACCAGCAGGAAATGAATCACCAGTCTACTGAAACGATACAAAATACCTAGGTACTTGCAGTCAATTTTGGAGGAATTTTTCGATCAACAGCTGAAAGATGAAATAATTGAAGAAAGTAATAGTGAATGGGGACAGAAATAGTCGTCATGCTAAAAAAAATCAACGGATGAAACACGACTATATAAGTTTTGCTTTGATTACAGATATCTAAATGCCAAAACCATAACGGATGCCTACCCTTTGCCAAACATCACAGAAACCTTAGATCATTTAGGGCAATGCAAATATTTTTCAGCAATGGATTTGAAGAGTGGTAATCACCAGATAGAAGTTGCAGCGCAGGATCGACACAAAACAGCGTTTTCGACACCCTGGATACTGAAGTTTGGAGTGCCTGAAACAATAGTAACAGACCAGGGAAGAACTTCACATCAGATCTGGTAATTTACAAGAACGATTGCCTATCGAAGTCGCGGGGTCCAAACGATACTTATCGAACGTGCGATCCTAAATCGATCACGCGACTCTGGTGGCGGGCGTTATGAGTATGTTTACAGTGGTCACTGCAGCAATGAAGCACTGCAAAATGAAGCACCTAGAGGGAAGCAGTAGGAAACAGCTGGAAAAATTACTTTTGGAATTTAAAGATTTATTCTTTTCAAAAAGGCCACTACCAGCTATGCATATTACAAAGCGTATCGAGCAACTTAACCTCTTGCCTGTGTTTACATTCCGCGCTGACCAGTTGCAGCTGTAGCGGCGCATCGAAAGCTAAGTACTAATTAATTGTTTGTGCATAGTGATTTATTTAGGAACTTTAGTAGTCTTCAACCGGTGTTCGTGGTGTTTTCTGGTGAAATAACTTCAGAAGAACCTTTTGGGAACTGTTTACAGCTCGTTACTGTGTGATTAGACGTTTGATTCTCTTTCTGTATTAGTCTTTTGTTATATTCACATTTGTTGTTTATTAATACTGTTAATAATAGTAGTTACTTCCCTTGTAGAGTAAGTTTGTGATTATTGTAGTCAGGTTTTTAGCATCTTCTTATTGTAGTAGCGGAACTTAGAAAAAGTAAAATTTTACCATGAGTGAGAAGTGTGGGCTTTGCCGTAGGTTCGTGAGTAGTGGATTGCGGTGTGACACTTGTTCGAAGTATTTTCACTGGGGGGAATGCAGTGGGGAAGCCAGTGGGCATTCTGGTGAGATCCTCTCCTGGAACTGCAGGTTATGTAGCAAGAGTAAACTGATAGAGGAGCAGGAGCGTAAGATCTGTGCCCTTCAGGTGCAGTTGAAAAACGCACAGGAGGAGCTAGATAGGATGAGGAGGGAGAAGGGGGTTGGGGAATGGGAGCTGGCTGTTGGCAAGAGATCTGCTAGGAGAAGAAGATTTTCAGATAGTTTTACTATTGGTGTTTACAATAGATATGACCAACTGTCAGAGTCTAGTGGAGAGGAATCTCTAGTAGCTGTAGATGTAGGAAGTATGCAGCAGACCTCAGTAGTTACTGTGCCTAGAACAGTTGCAAAGTCGAAGAGAAAGAAGGTTCTGCTGTTAGGTAGTTCACATGGCAGAGGTGTAGGCCAGCAGTTGCAGGAAGTGCTGGGAAGTGAGTACCAGGTCACCAGCATTGTGAAGCCTAATGCAGGGTTGGCTCAGGTGACTGTTAACATAGGGGGGTTATGTAGGGATTTTACTAAAGAGGATCAGGTAGTGATTGTGGGTGGGGCTGGTAATAGTATTGGTAGGGATGGGGAGTATAACATAGATGGTGACCTGGAAAAGATAGCCACTCAGACTGGCAACACGAATGTGCATTTCGTGGAACTGTTTCAGCGTCACGATCGGCCTCATCTTAATACAGCCATCAGGCGTAATAACATGAGACTTGGGGGTGCGCTGATGACAGAAAGCATGGGTCACATTTCAGTGGTGTCGGTGGAGTCTATCAGCAGGACGGGTTTCACTAGACACGGCCTGCACCTCAACAGGTATGGGAAGGGGCGGTTGGCAAAGCTTATAGGTGACAGCATAGGTGGGGTTGGTGGGATCACTCATGGGAAAATTCCTGCAGTAGTGTGTGTTAGAGCTGCACCTTTTTTAGATTGAAGTCAGCTGATAGGTATTCCTGCTTAAGGGAAGTCTCTCTAACAAGGGAATCACTTTTGACAAAGCTTAGGTATCCGAGTAATGAGGGAATTAGTATATTTCATCAAAATATACAAGGTATTAGGGATAAAGTTAGTGAACTGCTTATAGATGTTGACTCTGAAATTATTGGTATATCTGAACACTTCTTAAATAAGGAGATAATTCAGAGGCTTCCTTTACCAGGATACAGGTTGGCTGGCTGCTTTTCGAGGAGCTCTTTGCGGTGTGGGGGTGTAGCCATGTATGTGAAAAACGGCATCGCATTTGAGTCAATTGATGTTTCAAAGTACTGCACTGAAAAGGTGTTTGAATGTTGTGCAGGTGTGGTTAAATTTAACGGAGTTAAACTTGTAACTGTTGTTATTTATAGATCCCCAGACTCCGATTTCACAGCATTTTTGCTAAAGCTAGAGGAGGTTCTTGGTTCACTTTATAGGAAATACAAAAAGTTAGTTATATGTGGTGACTTCAATATTAATTGTATAAGTGATTGTGCAAGGAAGAGGATGCTGGTAGACCTCTTTAATTCATATAATCTTATGCAAACCGTATTCTTTCCAACGAGAGTGCAAGGGAACAGTAGAACAACCATAGACAACATTTTTGTTCATTCCTCATTACTAGAAGGGCATTCTGTTAGAAAAAAGGTGAATGGCCTTTCAGATCATGATGCGCAAATTTTAACTTTAAAAGATTTTTATGCTGCAACTCGTGTTAAATATAGTCATCAGCTGTTCAGGAAAGCTGATCCGGTTGCTGTAGAGACCTTTGTAAACCTTATAAAGGAACAAGAGTGGCAAGATGTTTATAGCGCTGAGACAGTAAACGATAAATATAATGCTTTTCTAAAGACCTTTCTCATGCTCTTTGAAAGTTGCTTTCCGTTACAACGTTTAAAACAGGGTACTAGCACAAACAGGCAGCCTGGGTGGCTGACTAGAGGGATAAGAATATCTTGTAGAACAAAGTGGCAATTATATCAAAACGTTAGAAACAGTCAAAATCTAAATGCAGCAGCCCATTACAAACAGTATTGTAAGGTGCTTAAAAATGTTATTAGGAAGGCAAAAAGTACGTGGTATGCAGATAGAATAGCTAAGTCTCAGGATAAAATTAAAACCATATGGTCAGTCGTAAAGGAAGTTGCTGGTCTGCAGAGACAGGTCGAGGATATAGAATCAGTGCGTAGTGGGAATGTCCGTGTTACTGATAAGTCGCATATATGTACAGTATTTAATAATCACTTTCTGAATATAGCAGGTGAACTAAATAGAAACCTAATTCCAACAGGGAATCATATAGCGCTCTTAGAAAAAAGTGTTCCGAGACTGTTTCCTGAAATGCTCCTCCATGATACTGACAAGAGGGAGATTGAGTTAATAATTAAATCACTAAAGACCAAGAACTCTCATGGATATGACGGGGTATCTAGCAGAATACTGAAGTATTGTTCTATGTATGTTAGCCCAGTACTTAGCCATATCTGTAACTTTTCCTTTAGGAGTGGTCGGTTTCCTGATCGATTAAAATACTCGGTAGTGAAGCCACTTTATAAAAAGGGAGACATTGATAATGTTGACAATTTTAGACCTATTTCTATGCCATCGGTGTTTGCTAAAGTTATCGAGAAGGTTGTATATACAAGGTTACTGGAGCATTTAAATTCACATAATTTGCTGTCAAATGTTCAGTTTGGTTTTAGAAATGGTTTAACAACTGAAAATGCTATATTCTCTTTTCTCTGTGAGGTTTTCGACGGATTAAATAAAAGGTTGCGAACGCTAGGTGTTTTCTTTGATTTAACGAAGGCTTTTGACTGTGTTGACCACAAAATATTACTGCAGAAGTTGGACCATTATGGAGTAAGGGGAGTAGCTTACAATTGGTTCGCCTCTTACTTTAAGAACAGAAAGCAGAGGGTAATTCTCCGCAATATTGAGAGTGGTAGTGATGTTCAGTCCCAATGGGGAACTGTTAAGTGGGGCGTTCCCCAAGGGTCGGTGCTGGGGCCACTGCTGTTTCTTATTTATATAAATGATATGCCTTCTAGTATTACAGGTGATTCAAAAATATTTCTGTTTGCTGATGACACCAGCTTGATAGTGAAGGATCTTGTGTGTAATATTGAAACAGTAACAAATAATTTAGTTCATGAAATAAGTTCGTGGCTTGTGGAAAATAATTTGATGCTAAATCACAGTAAGACTCAGTTTTTACAGTTTCTAACTCACAATTCAACAAGAACTGACATTTTAATCAGACAGAATGGGCATGTTATAAGCGAGACGGAACAGTTCAAGTTCCTAGGCGTACGGATAGATAGTAAGCTGTTGTGGAAAGCCCATGTTCAGGATCTTGTTCAGAAACTAAATGCTGCTTTATTTACCATTAGAACAGTATCTGAAATAAGTGACACTTCAACACGAAAAGTAGTCTACTTCGCATATTTTCATACGCTTATGTCGTATGGTATTATTTTTTGGGGTAATTCTTCTGATTCAAAAAGGGTATTTTTGGCTCAAAAACGGGCTGTTCGAGCTATATGTGGTGTAAGTTCGAGAACCTCTTGTCGACCCCTATTCAAAAATCTGGGAATTCTGACATTGCCCTCACAGTATATATTTTCTTTAATGTCGTTTGTTGTTAGCAATATTAGCTTATTCCCAAGAGTTAGCAGCTTTCACTCAGTTAATACTAGGCAGAAATCAAATCTGCATGTAGAATGCAGTTCCTTGACTCTTGTGCAGAAAGGAGTGCAGTATTCTGCTGCATCCATTTTCAATAAGCTACCACAAGAACTCAAAAATCTTAGCAGTAGCCCAAACTCTTTTAAGTCTAAACTGAAGAGTTTCCTCATGGCTCACTCCTTCTATTCTGTCGAGGAGCTCCTGGAAGAGCTAAAAAATTAAGCAAATTCCAGTGTTACATTGTTGATTGTCTTCATTTAAACTTAAGACTTGTCACCTGAATATGTTTTTTTTTCTATATTTCATTTTATCTGTTTCTAATATCGTGTTATAATTTCATGTATTGACTCGTTCCATGACCATGGAGATTTCTCCTTAATTTGGTCCCACGGAACAATAAATAAATAAATAAATAAATAAATAAAGAAGACCGTTATAAAAATACTTGTAATTATAAAGGAGATGACTTATCTTACTCGTCGTTGGTGTTGTCGTCATGTGAAAGGCCGTGATGTGTACGCTACAGGAACAATTCAATTTTTGCCATTAATTCGCAGAGGTATGTAACTTAGAGCAGCTAAGGGAACGACGGAAAACAGATAAAAGTGACAATCACAAATAATTGATCATAATGTCCGCCACCAGAGTCGCATGATCGATTTACAATAGCACGTTCGGTATGTATCGTTTGGACCCCGCAACTTCAATAGACAATCATTCTTGGAAATTACCTCAGATCTATTCAAGGAGCGGATTACAATGACCGAGCACCTCGTAATGAGTCACAAATTTTTATACTCAGTATTAAGCGACAGTTGTGGTTGTGTAAAGAGCGACGCCACTGTACAGTGGATCACTGGAAGCAAGTGATTTGGAGTGATGAATCACACTATACCCTGTGACAGTCCGATGGAAGCGAATGGGTTTGGCGAATGCCTGGGGTACCTTGCTGCCCATCTTGTGTAGTGGCAACAGTGAGGTAAAGACCTGGTGTTATGTTACGGGGGTGTTTTTCGTGGTTAGGACGTGACCCCTTTATTGCTCTTAAGAAAATGCACCAACATGATAATACATCCCTTCATAAAGCAGCATCTGTGAGGCAATGTTTTGTGGACAACTACATTCCTGAAATGGATTGGTCTGTCCAGAGTCCCGAGCTGAACCCAATGGAAAACGTTTAGGATAAGTTACCATGTCAACTTCGCTGCAGAACCAACGTCCAACATCACTACCGTCTCTGGTTTCGGATCTTGAGGACTCGGCTGCTGTTCCTCCGTAGACATTCAGACACCTTACTGAAACTATTTCCAGCACAGTTCAAGTCGTCATAAAGGCGAAGAGTGGACACAACCTATAGTAACATCCACCAACCGGTGGATACTTTTGACCAGGTAGTGTATTTCATCTGTTGGGACTGTGCTCATTGACAAAGAAGGCCTGGAGAACCGCCAATGTTGAATGTGATGGTCGTGGAAGCCACAACGTGCGATCTACGTACTGTTATTAAACAGTTCATTGGCAAATTTTTCGATTCCCCGTGAATTTAAACATGTAAATGAACATATCCACGGCTTTCTTGGATACCATACTTACCTTTTACTATCTCAGTTCGTTCTCCAGTTTAGAGGTAGTTGTACACAGCTTCTCTTCAGGTCTTGAAGTTTGTTTCTCATTTGACAGAAGAAATTAAATGATAAACTTTTTCATAATAGGTTTGCTAATTTATCACCCATAAACAGAAAAAGACGCTAGCACAGATGCCCAAGGGGAAACTACAGTCGTTCTGTTTAGCGAGGGCCTGCAGCTCTGTTGTATGTTTTAAAGATGATACCATCCTCTTGGGTAAAATATTCTGGAGGTAAAGTAGCCCCCCATACGGATCTGCATGGAATCCCTGTAGACACAGCGATTTTATTTCACTCCTCACAGTACTTCCACTAACATCATTACCATCCCAACGACGACCGAACTCGTTCTCAGTTACGTCTTTTGCATATACACATTTCTGTTCTCTACCTTCTGCTTCAGGGTAGTACTGCAAGGATTACTTTCTGAACCCGTGTATCTTTGCAGATAAACATTAGCATCATGTTGGCGCGTCCTTTTCTCTACATCAATGCATGAACTTTTCCGTCATCAGTTTATGCACACACATGATCTGTCAGCCCTAATATAGACTGTTTACCGCATGTAGAATGAAACGTATTTGCGAGATCACAGTATTGAACTGTATCTAAACAAACTTTTCTCTGAAGCACAACGTTATTGTTTCTTCATGTCCTTTATTCATATTTTAAATGTAGTTTACATCCCTGTGATCTATACCTTAGTGAAAAATAAATTATTCATCAAGGAAATATCTGAACCCCACTTTAGAAAAGTTTTCGTATCTGTCGAAAAGTTTGTGCAAAATTATCCTTATTGTCACTGTCTGAGAATCTACATCTCAAATAATGCGGTTGATGCTAGATTTAAATATATCTGCTTGGATTTCTTATATCAATAGTATACTTTTTCGTATCTCACACAGGAGATACGAAAATACGGCGTGGATGTACCGGCATTTCTACTGCAGCACAACAACAGCAACATGTTCACTGTTTGACAACTTGTGACCTGGTAATCTGAAAGCCGTAAGCCTGATGTCTGTGAAGACATGTTAGATTACACCCTTCAGCCTTCTTGCCCCTTATACTGCCATTCTTTGCGATCAAACACTATTGCAGCACAGACGTAATAATTTTAATGCGTTGTTTCGCTTAATTTCACTCGTATTCTGAATGACTGTGGTTCAAAGCCCTATTCAGCTATCCAGGAATAAGTTCTCCATGTTTCCCCTAAATCTCTTAAGGCGAATGCCGGAACACTTCTTTGAAGTTTCGTATAACTGTAATTTTTTTTCTTTTCTTGGCAATGAAATTGTCGCATCACTTACCCCATTGGGACTAAAAACAAACAGCAGAGCCTGTCGACTTCGAAGAAATGCGATGTTTTCGAGCAAAAACACACAAAATCCAGCGTTAACAGACACACAAAATCCTGTGATAGTTCGCCTCTTGAAAACTGTGCACACTGCGTAGTCTTGCACTGATAAACAGATCTGCAGAAACACCAACAGGTTATCAAGAAAATTCAATGTTATGTTAAGAATTTCTTTACTGAAAAACTACGGTTTACTAAAATGGGTAGAACAGATAGGATGTGTACGACAGTTTGTCTCCACTGACGATACTGTATTTCAGCCTCAGTATGTGCTGTCACACCGTATCTTACAAAGGCTATCGATGATTGCAACACAGAAGAGACAGGTGACTGAAGTGAGTTTTATACCATAGACTAGGTGCATGACAAATGATTAGGATTGCAGAAGATTTTGATCACTCAGTGCATCTCTGCTACATGTCAGGTGGATATGAAAGCCAGGGAAGCATTGGTAACCAAAGAAGACTTGTACATTCGTCCTCTCTGGTGGCCCATCGTTGTACTGCTGATACGCGATATGTGGAGCCGTCTGAAGGAGCGGCAGTGTCTCAGGCTCTGAGATCTCCCTGATATGGCAGTTGCTGTTCAGATCACTTTCAGTATTCTAAATCAGTTTCCATCACTATAACTATTACTGTCTCTCAGTAGAGTCAGTAAATAAACTTGATCGTGTAAATTACAAACGCTCACTGCGAGGTGTAGTTCATTACATGTAGAAAGCACATGCCCAGATTCCACATAGTGCTGTGAAATACACAAACAGTAATCTTTACGCGGTTGAATTCTGTATTACAGATTTTGAAAATAGATTAATACTTATGTGACGAAACTTTTTTTTTTTTCATTTTCAGAGGTACAGGATGACCCTTCTGAATGACTGTGAAGGACCGGGAATAACAAAAACGGAAAGGACAGGTTGCAAATAACATGAAGTGTTAGTAATTATAGAAACTAAAACTAAACTCCATCCGAACAGACCTCGGAAGACCCAAGGGAACCGACCGACCGATGTGTCATCCTCGGCCAATAGGCGTCACTGGATGCGGATATGGAGGGGCATGTGGTCAGCACACTGTTCTCCAGGCTGATGTCAGTGTTCGAGACTGGAGCCACTACTTGTCAATCAGATTCGCTATGAGATCAAATATATCCTGACATCTCCAAAAACATACGTTTTTCATATGAGGTGCATTGTGCTGCCACCTACTGCCAGGTACTCCACATCAGCGACCTCAGTAGTCATTAGACATAGTGAAAGAGCAGAATGGGGCGCTCCCCGGAACTCACAGACTTCGAACGTGGTCAGGTGATTAGGTGTCACTTGTGTCATACGTCTGTACGCGAGATTTCCACACTCTTAAACATCGCTAAGTCCACTGTTTCCAATGCGATAGTGAAGTGGAAACGTGAAGGGACGCGTACAGCACAAACGCGTACAGGCCGACCTCGTCTGTTGACTTACAGAGACCGCCGACAGTTGAAGTGGGTCGTAATGTGTAATAAGCAGACATCTATCCAGACCATCACACAGGAATACCAAACTGCATCAAGATTCACTGCAAGTACTATGAAAGTTAGGCGGGAGATGAGAAAACTTGGATTTCATGGTCGAGGGCTGCTCATAAGCCATACATCACGACAGTAAGTGCCAAATGACGCTTAGCTTAGTGTAAGGAGGGCAAACATTGGACGACTGAACAGTGGAAAAACGTTGATTGGGGGTGACAAATCACGGTACACAATGTGGCAAGCAGATGGCAGGGTGTGGGTATGGCGAATGGCCGGTGAACGTCATCTGCCAGCGTGTGTAGTGCCATCAGTAAAATTCGGAGGCGCTTGTGTTATGGTGTGATCTTGTTTTTCATGGAGGGGGCTTGCACCCCTTATTGTTTTGCGTGGCACTATCACAGCACAGGCCTACATTGATGTTTGAAGCACCTTCTTGCTTCCCATTGTTGAAGAGCAATTCGGGGATGACGATTGCATCTTTCAACACGATCGAGCACCTGTTCATATTGCAAGGCCTTTGGATCGACAATAACGTGCCTGTAATGGTCTGGTCTGCACAGAGTTCTGACCTGAATCCTATAGAACACCTTTGGGAAGTTTTGGAACGCCGACTTCGTGCCAGGCCTCACCGACCGACATCGATACCTCTCCTCAGTGCAGCACTCCGTGAAGAATGGGCTACCATTCCCCAAGAAACCTTCCAGCACCTGATTGAACGTATGCCTGCGAGAGTGGTAGCTCTCATCAGGGTTAAGGTTGGGCCAACGCGATACTGAATTCCGTCATTACCGATGGAGGGCGCCACAAACTTGTGGGACATTTTCAGCTAGGTGTCCGGATGCTTTTGATCGCATAGTGTAGCTCTTCAATTGGTCTCACAAGGACTGAGTGCGTACCAATTGCCAACAGCTCTCGGCAGGCCCAGATGGTCACCCACTCGAGTGCTAGCCAAGCCCGACAGTGCGTAACTTTGATGACCCAATGGGAACCAGTGTAACCACTGCGGAAAGGCCGTTGGATAGTAATTATAGGTCCACTGTAATTGCTTCTAAATTTGAAAGGATTGGTTTATTGGACCTGTAATTAACTTTAAGTTACATGTAATTGCTCCTTTCCCTAACTTTCACTTTAAAGAATATAAAAGTTTATCTAATGTAAAGGTTAGTTATAATTAAACTTTCGGTACCAGAGACGGCCCCCTGGTAAAACGAGTGATTGTGGGGCAACGAAACGTTTGTAGAAACATAAGTACACGCAGAAGAGAAATTGCGAAGGAACCATTGAAGCAAACTCATTTTCATTTCTACATAAGAGGTTAAAATTTGTTCAAAAATGTTCAAATGTGTGTAAAATCTTATGGGACTTAACTGCTAAGGTCATCAGTCCCTAAGCTTACACACTACATTAAGGACAAACACACACACCCATGCCCGAGGGAGGACTCGAACCTCCGCCAGGACCTGCCGCACAGTCCATGACTGCAGCGCCTGAGACAGCTCGGCTAATCCCGCGCGGCATTAACATTTGTTAACTGTGTACCATATTTATATTCTAGTTTACAAATGTTACTCAATATGACGACCACCTGCATCCAAGACAGCCTCAAAGTGCACAACTGTTTGCGGCGCTTTTAGAACGGTGGACCGTGGGATATTCAGCTGTCGTGACGCAGATCGGGTGCTACTTAAATATGGCACACTGCTTCTAGAATTCTCACCCATGGCGACAGTAACTTCTTCAATAGTTTATCCGGCAACTGGGCGTCTGTGTTTCCCAAGAAGAATTCCAAAATCGCAAGTTAATTCTAACTTCCGAATGATCTTATTCAACCCCGGTGCGGAAATAGGACCTATCAGTATTTCTTTAATGAGTCGATAATCGCGATGTGTAGCAGAACTATTGTTGTTGTTTTGATACGAAATTTACGAATAAAGCCCTGTTCGTCTTGTCAAAATCCATGTGTACTGTCTGCAAATGTGCTTCAACCTTACGTCGCCGTTCTAGTAACGGCAAGGCATTACATAAAAACTGCTTAACAGCAATCCATCGCATAACACTACTAACAACGCAAATCCTGCAGCGCAGCGCACATTACTACAAAGTTGTATACCCATAAGGTAAATGGTTTTCAGTCTACCCTGGCTTAAGAAACGAAAGTTTATTTACACGTCTAACCACCCTGTACATTACTGGCTGTTAAAATTGCAACACCAGAAAGCACAACAAATAACGAAATTGTACTTATTGTATGCATATAGTAGAAAGAACACATGATATGTGATTCAAGGTATACAGGATGCGAAATTTAATATACAGAGCTGCGACCCCTGGCAGAACAGTGACTCTATTCCGGCTGGACATCAAGTCAAACTGGTCTTAGATGTGCGATATGGTTATGTCACTACATGCCACTTCATCTAATCAATCGTAGTGGTTTGTGAGTGGTGGAGTATTAGTTCAAATGGTTCAAATGGCTCTAAGCACTACGGGACTTAACATCTGAGGTCATCAGCCCCCTAGACTTAGAATTATTTAAACCTAACTAACCTAAGGACATCACACACATCCATGCCCGAGGCAGGATTAGAACCTGCGACCGTAGCAGCAGCGCCGTTCCGGACTGAAGCGCCTAGAACCGCTCGGCCACAGCGGCCGGCGGAGTATTAGTCTCTCCGCAATCCATGCTCACATGTTTTCAGTGGGTAAGACATTTGGAGTAGGTGCTACCATACTGACGGCCGAACACGCTCTGTATAGAGGTAAGTCAGGACAGCACAGGTAACATACGATCTTGCGTTATCTTGTTGAAAGATAACTTTGCAGAGTCCTCCAAGATAGGATACAGCCACCGGTCTTAACATGTCATCAATGTAACACCTACTGTCAAAATTACTGCCTATGCAGACCAGGGATGATCGTTCTGTGTACTCAGTGCCATCCCCATACCATCATGCCAGGTGCTCAAACAGTATGATGATGAAAAATTCAGTGTGGCAACGTTAATTCTCCTAGGAGCCGCCATACATAGATAAGTCTGTCACGATGCAGAATCGTGACTCACGTGAAAAGACAATGTGGTGCTACTCCAGTGTTAAGCATTGTCGATGGGCACACTACTGTCGGCAGGCCTCTCTCCATTGCTTCATCGAGGGAAGCCATAGCAATGGTCGCCATGGAAATAGTCCGTGGTGCCGCAGACGTTATTGTACTGTCCACATGGATACTTGTCTTGCTGCAAACAAGCACGTTTCCTGAATCTTTGTATGTATCCTCTCAGGCACTAGTCGCTTGGGGTCTTTAAGATCTTGCATGGCGTTCAGCATGGCCCTCTTGAACGCACCGAGACCATATTCCCAAGTCAGTCACGGGATACCGACCAATGAGAGCAGCGGCATCACAGAATGAGACAGGGTACAATTTCTCCACACTCCTTAGTACGAGTACATGAGAACTTCTCACAAAAAAACCGAGGTTCAAATCTGGTTTCTGAAATCGGAATTTGCTGTTTAATAGTTCCTTATTTACAAAATTTAGGTGATGTTGCTCCTGCCTAATCTGTGTGGTTGTGCTGAAATGCTAATAATTTGCCTGTCGAAACATGTGGCACATTTCATGCCAATTTGACTTTTGTTGCATCCCGTTTTAATGGTGCTGCAATTTTAATAGCCAACACTATACATTACAAAGCAATTCGGTATATGCACTTTCAGTTTCTACTCATTGTACACCCTCGAGAGTTCTCCATCATATGGTAATCTGTACAATAATGTTTGGATCGAAAAGAATGCTGGATTTATTCTGTGGTGAGGTTTTTTCTGTGAACAGAGGAGTACTAGATTCGAGTTCAGACAACCATATACTTATAATACCATTTCTTTTTATGTCTAGATGGGTTTATTGCCAGAATATTTATCAGTTACTACTAGTGTCACGGAATATCTAATTTCTAGGCCTTTTATTGATTCACGATGTTCTAAAAAGAGATGTAGCTTTATTATACTTAATTATCTTCTTATTAGTATCTATATGAGAATTATTTACTCGCAAGCAGTTATATATGAAAGATTTCCTTTACACATAAACATTATTTGAGCTTATTGATATTTATTCTGGCTTGTGCACTAAATATTATTTAACATTTTTAGCAAGTGTCTTAGTTCTTGTCGTACCGATTGGAGCATTACTTGGAGGTATCCTCATGGAAGCATATGGACGACTGAACGCGATAAAAATGGCTGCTATCCCATGTGCGGCTGGATGGATATTAGTCGCTGTTGGACAAAGTTTCCTACCTATATTTATTGGACGTATACTGACTGGAATATCAGGAGGTAAGTGTTTTTTCATTATTATTACTGAGAATCCTGCTAGAGTCTTTAGGATTTATGACTTTCATAAGTACATGTGTCTCAATATCATATATGCTCTGGCGTAAACATTAAGTGAATACAAACATTAATTTTTTCTGTAATACAGATACTTGCAACATCTCTGACAGTCTTGAGCTTATGTGGAAAATTATCTATTCTCAAAAATATGGTATCCTTTTATAGCGTAATTAAAAAGCCACTATCCTGGTATAATTTTCAGCTCAGCTTGTCACAAAAAGTTTGTCCTAAGTACACGATTTTACAATTTAGCTAAGTGCATTCCTCAAGTATGCTCGAATGCTGCGAAATTTGGAGTAACACGAAATTGTGAGTGACGGAATAAGATACCATGTGCACTGAATCTGAGCCAATGTGACGCATTAGTTTCGTTGGAAAGCCTGTAACATCCCATGTCATATTAAATCCAGTGCTGACGGGGACTGTAGTTACCTTAGTGCAGTGGTGACAATGGATACGAAGAAATACCGTTTACATTGACTGCATGCGCTGGGGACTCATTTAACATACTGAAGAGGCTATCCAAACAGTAATTCAAGGCACAGGATGTAACTAGCCACAAACTGAGAGCCGCTCGGTTCTGAAGTTGTAAGTGGTTCATCTTGACGATTGTCAAACAAGGTTAAACTAACTGGCCATGCTTTTGGCGCTTCGACGAAGCTCATAGTCTGACTCGATCTTTAGGTTTGTACCGAGTGCAAGTCCTGAGGCAACTACGTTGGCGATTCTATGGAAATCTTGGTTTTGACTCCTTGTCTTGGACCATAAGGATGAAACCTGTGGGGTCCCATTGAAGGACTCAGGAGTGCATCACCAATTTATTTAACTGAGCGCCCGAAAACCATAAATTGATAATAGTGATATCTAGAGGGTAAACGTGAGTATTTACCGAAAAGACAGATCATATCAGATGATAGGTAGCGTACTAGTGCAAGACGACAGAAAACTAAGTCAACTAAAGTAGAAATTCACACTGCATGGGAAATAATGTGGCTGAGAATACCCAATAAACGTATAAAAAGTTGTTGTTATTAGTCTTCTATGGACCAGCAGACTCATCCTGCAGAAACAACATCATTTTAGTAGCACATACGATCACGATACACGCCATAGTAGTTTGAGCAGATTTTAAACACCCCCAAAATAGACTGACAAAAGACAAGGTTACAGATTCCAGTCCCCGTTCAGCACTTTTACTTTATTTATTTATTTAGAGTTCTATAGATCCATATGAGAATATATCTCTGGATTTAGAACGAGTCAAATTTTTACTAATTATTGTTCAGTGCACAAGTACTTTGTCTTAACATGTAAATAAGAGAAACAGATAGGCTAACATATAACGTTACGTATGAGTTATCATACTTGACTGCTGAATGAGCATACAGTTATACATACAGATACACACTATGTGATCAAAAGTATCCGGACACCCCCAAAACCATACGTTATTCATATTAGGTGCATTGTGCTGCCACCTATTGCCAGTTACTCCATATCAGCGACCTCAGTAGTCATTAGACATCGTGAGAGAGCAGAATGGGGCGCTCCCCGGAACTCACGGACTTTGAACGTGGTCAAGTGATTGGGTGTACGCGATATTTCCACACTCCTGAACATCCCTTGGTCCACTGTTTCCGCTGTGATAGCGAAGTGGAAACGTGAAGGGACGCGTACAGCACAAACGCGTACAGGCCGACCTCGTCTGTTGACTGACAGAACCGCCGACAGTTGAAGAGGCTCGTAATGTGTAATAGGCAGATATCTATCCAGACCATCACGCAGGAATTTCAAACTGCATCAGGATCCACTGCAAGTACTATGACAGTTAGGCGGGAGATGAGAAAACTTGGATTTCGTGGCCGAGCGGCTGCTCATAAGCCACACATCACGCCGGTAAATGCCAAACGTCGCCTCGCTTGGTGTAAGGAGCATAAACACTGGACGATTGAACAGTGGAGAAACGTTGTGTGAAGTGACGAATCACGGTACCCAAATGTGGCGATCCGATGGCAGGGTGTGGGTATGGCGAATGCGCGGTGAACGTCGTCTGCCAGCGTGTGTAGTGCCAACAGTAAAATTCGAAAACGGTGGCGTTATGGTATGGTCGTGTTTTTCATGAAAGGCACTCCTTGTTTGGTTACACGACAAAAACATCCCTATAATGGACTTGCCCATGTTCACGTCTGTCGATGGATTATCCACAACAGTGTTTTAGTGCCAAATTTCATACAGTTTGTATTGTCCTCAGATGAGGTCTCATTCACCAGTGGTGGTGTTTCCAACAGCTACCACAGCCATGTCTGGAGTGAGGACAATCCTCGTGCCACCCATATTTGTGGCCACCAGTAACAATTCTCTGTCAACATATGGGCGAGCATTGTCAAAGCCCACATAATAGAACCTTGTTTGCTGCCTCCAAATTTCACTGGGCCATGTTACGTAGTATTCCACTGAAATGTGCCACCAGAGTTCTTGGAGACTGTACCCCTTGTTTTCTGTGAAAGGATGTTGTTTCAACATGATGGTGCACCAGACCACTCCACTGTTAATGTCCATGAGCACCTGCACAACATAGTCCTCATTGTTGGATTGGAATGGGAGGCCCTGTCCCATGGCCAGTGTGATCACCAATTCTCATAATTCTGGACTTTTTCCTCTGGGGTTACATCAAGATGTTGGGGTATGAAACCCCCCACAGAAATGGATAAAGACCAGCTTTCTAGGGTCCAAGTTACCTGTGTCCTGGTACAACAGACGCCAGGTATCTTTGAGAGAGTGCAGCAGAACTTCATGCGCCATTGCCATTCGTGCACTGACACTGCTGGTCTTCACTTTGAACAGTTACTGTGAGCTATGATGTTGTTATGTGGTGTACATTGTGTACGTCTGTCACACAATAAATACACATTTCCAACCATTGGTTCCCTGTCTCAAACACCTGTTTTAGTTTGACCCAAAAGGTTTGAGACAACCTGTTTATGTATACATCTTTCCAGGTGAAATGTCCGACTCGCTGGGGGAATTTCTCTTATTATCTAAGGAACATTAGCTATTTCTAGACACCTGTCTAGGCTGCATCTGTTTACTATGTCCACTAAAATCTATTTGGGAGCAAGAAAAGTTTTCTGACTCAGTAGTTGCACCTTGATTGTCATCTGAGGGACAAATTTGAGGATGATTCCAAAGCTCTAGTCTGAACTCAGTTGCCCATAGCTAATCTTACAACTACGTCTCTACGCAACAAATTAGAATATGAGATATTGCAATTAGTACATTCAGACTTGCATTTCTGGGGAAGACCTTGCAAGTCTGCTATCCAGGATCCATAAAATTGGTCCCTGTGCTTCCTACATGGCTTAAACTGGTATCTCGCTGCCACAACACGCATTTGCTGCCAGAAATGCTCACTCAGCAAAGGGCACAGTTCGTTAATTTCTAATGCTTCAGGGCCAGTGCACGGACACGGCTTTTGCGCGATCTCCTACAAACTATTCCTGCTGCAAAAAAAACAAATTGCTTTGGACTCTGGGATCCGATATGTTTCTGATCTTGCAGCACAACATAAATCTATGGAGGCAGCTTTGCCACCTCTCTACAGGGTGTTACAAAAACGTACGGCCAAACTTTCAGGAAACATTCAAAATGGCTCAAATGGCTCTGAGCACTATGGGACTTAACATCTCAGGTCATCAGTCCCTTAGAACTTAGAACTACTTAAACCTAACTAACCTAAAGACATCACACACATCCATGCCCGAGGCAGGATTCGAACCTGCGACCCTAGCGGTCGCGCGGTTCCAGACTGAAGCGCCTAGAACCGCTCGGCCACCTACGGCCGGCTCAGGAAACATTCCTCACACACAAAGAAAGAAAATATGTTATGTGGACATGTGTCCGGAAACGCTTACTTTCCATGTTAGACCTCATTTTATTACTTCTCTTCAAATCACATTAATCATGGAATGGAAACACACAGCAACAGAACGTACCAGCGTGACTTCAAACACTTTGTTACACGAAATGTTCAAAATGTCCTCCGCTAGCGAGGATACATGCATCCACCCTCCGTCGCATGGAATCCCTGATGCGCTGATGCAGCCCTGGAGAATGGCGTGTTGTATCACAGCCGTCCACAATACGAGCACGAAGAGTCTCTACATTTGGTACCGGGGTTGCGTAGACAAGAGCTTTCAAATGCACCCATAAATGAAAGTCAAGAGGGTTGAGGTCAGGAGAGCGTGGAGGCCATGGAATTGGTCCGCCTCTACCAATCCATCGGTCACCGAATCTGTTGTTGAGAAGCGTATGAACACTTCGACTGAAGTGTGCAGGAGCTCCATCGTGCATGAACCACATGTCGTGTCGTACTTGTAAAGGCACATGTTCTAGCAGCACAGGTAGAGTATTCCGTATGAAATCATGATAACGTGCTCCATTGAACGTAGGTGGAAGAACATGGGGCCCAATCAAGACATCACCAACAATGCTTGCCCAAACGTTCACAGAAAATCTGTGTTGATGACGTGATTGCACAATTGCGTGCCGATTCTCGTCAGCCCACACATGTTGATTGTGAAAATTTACAATTTGATCACGTTGGAATGAAGCCTCATCCGTAAAGAGAACATTTGCACTGAAATGAGGATTGACACATTGTTGGATGAACCATTCGCAGAAGTGTACCCGTGGAGGCCAATCAGCTGCTGATAGTGCCTGCACACGCTGTACATGCTACGGAAACAACTGGTTCTCCCGTAGCACTCTCCATACAGTGACGTGGTCAACGTTACCTTGTACAGCAGCAACTTCTCTGACGCTGACGTTAGGGTTATCGTCAACTGCACGAAGAATTGCCTCGTCCATTGCAGGTGTCCTCGTCGTTCTAGGTCTTCCCCAGTCGCGAGTCATAGGCTGGAATGTTCCGTGCTCCCTACGACGCCGATCAATTGCTTCGAACGTCTTCCTGTCCGGACACCTTCGTTCTGGAAATCTGTCTCGATACAAACGTACCGCGCCACGGCTATTGCCCCGTGCTAATCCATTCATCAAATGGGCATCTGCCAACTCCGCATCTGTAAACATTACACTGACTGCAAAACCAAGTTCGTGATGAACACTAACCTGTTGATGCTACGTACTGATGTGCTTGATGCTAGTACTGTAGAGAAATGAGTCGCATGTCAACACAAGCACCGAAGTCAACATTACCTTCCTTCAATTGGGCCAACTGGCGGTGAATCGAGGAAGTACAGTATATACTGACGAAACTAAAATGAGTTCTAACATGGAAATTAAGTGTTTCCGGACACATGTCCACATAACATCTTTTCTTTATTTGTGTGTGAGGAATGTTTCCTGAAAGTGTGGCCGTACCTTTTTGTAACACCCTGTATACAGTCATCAAACACAGAGAACATTGGGGGTTTGGGTGAAGGCCACCCCACAGGTTCTCATCTCACTGGCTGCATGCTCACGTTGCAAACCAGCACTGCCTTTTGGTTGAGCTGCTCCTGCTGCAGTAGTTGCTGCAGCCACATCTGCTCCTGCTGCTGTTCTTGCTGCGTCATTTGATGTTGCCTATACTCCAAAAACTTTTGATCTACCGGTATCATTACGACAAGAGTCTAGCCTCGTCACCACTGTAGTAACGCTCTACGAAGGTGTGGGAAAACCACGAGTCGTTTTCTGATGCAATGGCAGTTGGCCAAAAAGACCAAGTGGTCGATGAAAAAAACAAGAGTAATCTAAATGTGGTAGCCTAGAATCATGAACAGTGTACAAAGCCACAATAGCAAAAAGGGAGAAAAATCAAAATAAAGTGAGTAACTGTGTGTGAAAGTAATGTCAGCTAGCAGAAAGCTTTGGAAACATCAACATAACTGGATGAGGAAAGTGCACACACTTTCCTCCTAGCTTACATCACCAGAAGATATTGTGCTTGCATCCGGTGAGGATACTAAACTTGTCTTGGCACAAAAAAAGACCTAAAACATTATGAACTGATGCAGTGTATTAAAGAAGTGAAGTTTGTGCAGCAAGAGAGAGTCAGTCAAGGACAGCGACAATTAAAACCACAAGAGCAGCAGTATTAACAGCAGCTACAAATACAACAAGAAAACTGGTGGTAAGTGCACAGCCAGTTGGCGCAGTCACAGCAACAGTCAAGCGAACAGCAACTACACCATTAAGAACAGATACAGCTCTCGTTAATAAGAAAATCGGCAGCATTGAATGCTTCTCAACCAATCATAGCATCCTTTAATGAAGTGTCACAGGAATGGGAGCTATCTTTACCTTTGCCTTTTGCAACATCATTTTCAAACTTTCATGTAGCCTCATAATATGGAAAGGCTGCTTATTTGGTATCACAATCTTCTTTTCCTGATATGTTGTGCTTCTACAGAAATTAAAGTCACAGGCAAAAAATACTAATCATTTGTCTTTCTCTGAGATTTATGACTTGGTAATAATCAGTTCATGTGGAAGAGCCACGTAACAACAGCTAAATTAGAATTGGAGGAAGTTGCCGACGCAAACTTATGAGACCGAGATTGCTGGTTATAGACTGATTGGTCACCATAGCCATTTTGTTTGTACTTACTCTCACTGCCAACAGTGCAACACAAATTCACTGATCCATAACATTGTTATTCCTTACAACCCAGGTCAACAGCCACAAGCAGTCTGTACTGCAGCTTCTGGACACATCCCTCTAGCAAAGTCTGGCAACAGCTTCAACACTGGAAGTTTCTGTCACTGCAGAACAAAATTTTCAGAACAAAATGCAGACTGCATCTTTCAGTACAGTCCAAGAAAATTCTACTAGACTCCTGAGCACTATGTCGATGTTAGTACTCTACAAATTTATCCCACAGTGACATGGCGAGACACAAATACAATAACCTATGGTATTGAGTCATGTCAACCTTCCCCAGCAACACCTAGCTCTAATTCAGATTCACATGGTTGCTAAAGGCTACCATTTTGCTCTGATTGTTGATAAGCCTTAAGACTGGATTAACTGCCATAATAAATCTTCTGAATGTGTGTATTGTCACTGAATCACCCACATAAAATGTGGGTGCTAAACAGCAACCCAAAAAGGCTCCGTAGCCAATGAAAATTCAATATCAGCAGCTTGGAATCTAGTGTTGGAGATATGACTTGAATCGATGATCATTTGTCAAATTAAAGTTTTGTTGATTAACTTACCAGTGAACACAGGTGTGTCCACTTTTTGGCAAATTTGGACATGTTTATTGCGCCAGGGATCACCAGAATTTGCTTCTATGCATTGATTGTCGAATAATAGCTAGCACATTCCTGTAAGGGGAACTTAAAAACAGAGTTACTATGTAGGAAGATTACATGTCATTTAGCATTTTAGAAGTAGCCATTATTAACGCTAGGAGTATTTTTCCTTTTCATGCTTTTACTGCATTTGGAATCTTGTAACAACAGTATCAGCTGTCATGTCTTTCCAAGTTTTGGAAGCTCTTTTGAAGGAATAATTGTAACTGTTTATGCCCATATTTGGTTGGGCTTATTCATCTGAAGTCAAATTTCTTGCTTTCTGCAGCCATGTTATGAATTTTTCTGTCCTCCTCAGTACCTCATGAGTTCAAGGATGAATTTGGCTCTTTAGTGGGTCAAAACACTGTGTAGCTTTGGTAATTCAGCCAGGGGTGCAGGATCACCTTGGTATGGCTCTATTCCCAGCCTAGCATAAAAGAAAATTAGGGTTCATGTACAACAATGATTTTAAGAGCGATGAAACTGTATTAGTCACAAACTAATAAATAAGCACTAAAAACAGTCTATGTGGTTGAAAAGTATTATTAAGCAGCTCCTCATTTGACCTCATGTGCCTGAGTAGACCATGTTCCAGAGATTTACAGCACAGAAAAGTATGAGACTGTTACAAGGAAACAAATCTGGGACATCAATGACAGTAGTTGGCAAAGCTAATTGCTGTGCCACAGAAACAGTCTTTGACTATCATGAAGTAGTATGTTTCTAGCTAAATAAGAAAGTGGTGGAAATGGTTTAATAATTTCAGATGATGATAACCAAGTTCATAGCCCAGGATCTCATTCTTTAGTATGTGGCATATATTGTCCAACAAGTATGGCTTAGCAACAAAGACTGATTTGGTCCCTTGCAGTTATTACTCACTGCACCATCAACTTGTGGTATCCCAAAGGGTACTGCTGCTTTAACACAAGAGTATTTCAAGAATTATGCCATTATTCCTCCCAGACTCTGAATCTGCATATTAACTTGATTACCTTGCAACCTCTGGGGTATAAAGTAGCAAATGGGTTGTATGTATTGACCAGGATTATACAGAGATATTGAATGCTTTGCCCATGCCTGCCAAGAGTAAGCACCTTTTAGTGGGCCTTCTAGTCACAGTTCATACCAGAGAAACTTATTATTCCAGGGTTTTCATGAGTTGCAACAACTGTTTATAAAGACAGAAGTAGCAAGGAAGAGCAAATAAGAGATACTTATTGCAAATAGCTAACAAATATACATTGAAGAGCTGAGATCAAACAGTTATCAGTTCAGTTGGTTAACTGAAGACTTACTGAGTAAAGTAGTTAATTTCAAACTGTGTATTCCCGTCACCTGTCACCTGACCCCCTCCCCTTATCCCTGCTCTCTCTCTCACACACATATCATTAGAATGTCAAAATATTGTGCGTTGTCACATGAGTCAGAGACCCTGAAAAGGTGTTGCGAGATGTTTGGTCACTGACTTTACACAACACTATTATAACATACTTCTGTAAAATATTCAGACATTTTTTATCAAACAAATAAATGAATAGCAATTCTGGCAGACATTTTTACTGCCTTGAAATTTACATCTTCCTTCATAAACTGGTCAAATACAGGCCTATGTCCAGTGTCCCAAATTGACATGCTTGTTTTCATTTGAAATAGCTTTAAACAGCATAACATAATCTGTTTTCTTCTCTCAGTGGAGCTGATTATGATGTTTATTGCGCAAAAAGTGATTTTTACTTGAAAGAATCATGTTATGTCATTAAGTGTAATAATTAATAAAATATAAATATTTTATGTTACTTCTTTTGTTGTGAATAAACCTTTAAATAACCATGAAAAAGTTAAATGTGAATGGTGATGGAATATGTTCTAGTCTTATTCTGAAGTTGACATTAAGAACATTTGTGTTTAAACATTCAATTCTTTTACTCAACCCCTTGAAAATGAGTAAGTCAATAATGATTAAACCATTTCATAGATCAGTTGCAATAACAAATGTGAGAACAAAGTAATGGTTAAAAACAAACAGTTGTACTGTACTATTCCACCTTCAGAATTTGTGCATGAATGCCAAAACGTTCCATATATCTATTCATACAAATTTAATTTCAACCATTAGTGAAGTTTCAGTAATTCTGTAATTACAGTTTTCTGCATTGCAGACATATAAAAGGAATCAAAATTCTGAAATACAGCTATCTTTTTAAGTGATTCAGTGATCACTGCTATCAAGCATTCAAGTATTTTGTATTTTTGGTGTGTTTTGAAACCCCTTTTATGTTAAAGAATCATAGTCTTATTGTCTGGTTATAATCATACGGAAAATTTATAGATTCTGAAGTTTTAATTGCTGATAGTGTCATATCCTGTGAGGTTCCTAGTTAAGTAAATTTTCACACTTGTACAGACATTTTACCCCTTTTCACAACATATACCTGTTTGCATACATACTGACAGTGATGTAGAGAATGTTACAAACTTAAAAGCAGGTAAGAAGTATAAATGGAAAGGTGTTAAGGAGTCAAAGATTTTTTTAATGTTAGCTTCTCATTGTAAGGAGTGACACTGATCTATGGTAATCTTAAGTGAAAATACGAAACAGTACATTACAGTCAGTGATATTACTTAAGCATTGAAATCATTAATACTGTAAGTAGCTGTTTTAGATAGATGCTGCACTTCATTAGAATGATGTTTTTCATCACTCAACAGTTACAAATTACAGGTATGGGAACGAGTCCAGCTGTTGTGTACACAACTGAAATCGGAAGACCAGAAATCAGAGGAGCACTTACAGCATCAGGGCCATCACTTGCATCACTGGGTATATCTTTACATCAATTACTTAGTAGAGCTAAGATGAATGTTCCAGAGATTCACTGTTAAAGTATAAATGTCAGAATGTCATATATTAATCATGATAATAACAAAAGCAACTCAGTCAAATTTGTCTCACGTAAAATGATTGGAAAGGTAAGTTTTTACACTGTGTGGTATTCTTCTGTAGTAACCAGAAGCAGCTTCTGGATAGTGCATCAGAATAATTTCTCCTGAAACTACCCTAAGCTTAGATAGTGTTCAGGAAGGGAAAAGTTTGGTACTGCTCTGTATATAACTAAATTTCATTAATTTTGCATGCATGGTAATTAGGGAAGATGTAGGTGGGAGAAAGTAATATTGTCTAATACATTTCTTGATTTTTATTGGAATTTGTGGTCTCAGGATCTTGGGAGTGAGGCTCTTCCAATAGTGGTACTGAAACATGTCTGGCTGCGCTCAGTTTCTTACTGTGTCCACCTTCTCCATGTGTTATTGCTGTGAACTGACAGTCTAAAATATTAACAGTAGTGGTGCATCAGAATGTGGGATTGTAATAGTGTTAACTGAAAACACTGACACATGAAATCACTATTACTGGGCAATTTAATGCCACAAAACAAATATCTCTGTGATGATACAGATATGATTTACAAAGTCTTGGAATACACACACAATGATAACTGTGCAGTGCCTGCTTACATACACACATTGCAATAATTGTTCAATTATCTACACTCTGCTGCCATTGTCTTTATATTAACACAGCCAGTTACTTCCATAGTATCCACACACACCATGCATCCACACTTTTCAAATAGTATTTCACAATTGTGAGTGGCATAGTCTACACTATTGTGAATAAACTGCCCAATTGTCTTGTCTGCTTCACCTTTTGATGAGAATTCACAGCTTCATGTATTTTGATAACAGAGGATATAAAATGTAGACTGGCAATGGCAAGGAAAGCGTTTCTGAAGAAGAGAAATTTGTTAACATCGAGTATAGATTTAAATGTCAGGAAGTCGTTTCTGAAAGTATTTGTATGGAGTGTAGCCATGTATGGAAGAGAAACATGGACGATAAATAGTTCGGATAAGAAGAGAACAGAAGCTTTCGAAATGTGGTGCTACAGAAGAATGCTGAAGATTAGATAGGTAGATCATATAACTAATGAGGAGGTATTGAATAGGATTGGGGAGAAGAGAAGTTTGTGGCAAAACTTGACTAGAAGAAGGGATCGGTAGGTAGGGCATGTTCTGAGGCATCAAGGGATCACCAATTTAGTATTGGAGGGCAGCGTGGAGGGTAAAAATCGTAGAGGGAGACCAAGAGATGAATACACTAAACAGATACAGAAGGATGTAGGTTGCAGTAGGTACTGGGAGATGAAGAAGCTTGCACAGGATAGAGTAGCATGGAGAGCTGCATTAAACCAGTCTCAGGACTGAAGACCACAACAACAACAAGAACATGGGAACTAGAATAACAATACTAAAGACCGAGCATTATAGAGTTAACCAGACCATATTTTTATGACTAATGATTTCATGTATGAAATGACTTGTAACTTTTTATTTTGCAAAAACACAAGACACTACTTTTTCATCCATTAAATTAATTTGTAGTTAAGTTTCTCTGGCTTCCAATAGAACTGTCATTTATAATCTATTTAACAAAAATGTAAAATTGTAATTTTTCCTTTAAAATACAAGACACGGGAATATCACTGCATTCAGAAAATTCTGGCTACAAAATAATCAAAACAGATTTTAGAAATATTGCCTGATACAAAAATGAGCTGTGCTTTGAAATCAAATCTTAATTGACTATAAGCTTTTGAGCTATCAAATTTTAAGATAAACTAATTCCTTTCTCTGACTATCAGGACTACTGAGCTCACAAAACTGACTACTGAACTGTTGTTTTTTTAAGCTTCAATTTTGACACACATACTTTTGCACACCAACAAATTTATGATATCTTCAATTCATCATATCTCCTGAAATAATTAACTTTAAGTCAAAACAACTACATCTTGATGTTCAAGACTGAAGATATTATATCTATAATAATAATCATTTGTATGCATATGGTGCAATTAAAATTTTGTTGTTATGATAAAGAGATAATGACACATGTCAACAGCATGTTAATGATTGAATGAAATATCAATGTTTTAGTGCCCTTTCAAGTTTACTGGGCATTTCTGATGGTCTTTTACACTTGCTAAACAAATTCATGATGAAGTGTAAAGCTTTTCTTCAGTTCTTCTCTATCTCTTTGGTTCATCCAACTTTGTAAGAGTGTCATAACAATGGTCAACACTGAAGAACAAAATAGTACCTACTTTTTGACAACTGTCATCACTTCCACACCAAAAAATCCCTTTCATACAGCATGGCCACCAATGGATGGCATATTTGCATTGATGAGAACTCTCTTGCCCAGTATACTGAAGGTCTCATAAAGACCTTCACAAAAAGGTACTAACACCCTCCATCCTCCAACCTAATTTGCAAACAGACTTCCCATATCATATCCTTACCTACCCCTAATCCTCCAATCTCCCATATCCTCACCTACCCCTAATCCTCCAATCTCATCCAAGAATCAGCCACAAAGGAGTGCACCAGTCATAACACAGTATTCCCCACGACTGGAACAACTGAATGGTATCTTTCATCATGGCTTTGATTATCTATCTCCAACCCCTGGAATGAGGAATGCCCCACCCAAAATACTTCCCACCCCTCTTATAGCAGAGTTCCACTGGCCATCCAACCTACAGAATATCCTAAGCTACCCCTGTGGCACTCCCACTCATAACCCATTGCCACAGGGATCATATCCCTTTGGAGGTACCCAAGTGCAAGACCTGCCCAATCCACCCACCCAGCACTTCCTTCTCCAGTCTTGTCACAGGTTTATTCCACTCCATCACAGGCATTGCCACCTTGTGGAAGCAGCCATGTCATACACCAACTCTGCTGTAATCACTGCACAGCTTTTCATGTTGATATGACAACCACCCAGATTTCCACCTGAATGAATAACCACTGCCAAACTGTGCCCAAGAACATAGTTGACCATCCTGTTGACACAAAATGCTTGATTTCAATGCTGTTTCACAACCTGTGCCATCTGGATCCTTCCCTCACCACCAGCTTTTCTGAACTAAGTGATTAAGAGTTATCCTTGCAACACATCTTCCACTCCCATAACACCATATGGGTCCTTCCCTCCACCACCAGCTCTCTGAACTATGCAGATGGAAGTTATCCTTGCAACACATCCTTTGTTCCTGTAACCTTCCTGGCCTCAGTCTCCATTCACCTACTGTCCCCACATCCTCCATCCAACAGTTTCCCCTTCCTCTGGCCTTTCACCCCTCCCAACTCCTGTCTCCATATTGCCTTAACTGTGCACTGGTTCCCCTGACTCCGACACAAGTGCCCACATGTCTATCCCATGCAACCCCCTCCAATCTCTTCTGCATTCCTGACCAACAAACTGGTTGCTTTCCGCTGAGCTCCTAGCTACCCACTCCAACCCATCTTCGCCCCTCCTGCCCTTCTCCCACCTCAACCTCCAACTCATCCTAGTCCACCTGCCAAACTATGGTCATGGCATTGTGTGCCCTGTTGGCACTTTGTAGAGGCACAGGTGCACATATGTGTGTGTGTGTGTGTGTGTGTGTGTGTGTGTGTGTGTGTGTGTGTGTGTTTGTGAAGGCGTGTGGGTGCATATACAAGCTGGTCAGAAACACTTTGAAAAGCTTATAAGGGTGTCGCAGGGGAGGTTGTGCTGATAAATAATTGTTAAGAAAAAATATTGATATATTCTGCCATTCCCATGTTATTTAGTCTTGAAGTTAGCCAATCAGGTCATTGCATGCACAAATTGAGCAGCTTGCCAGAGGTAGTGTCGCCAGACGTATTCTTCATTTGGTTTCCTCAAACGATATAAAAAAGGAAATAAATAATGTACAGGTTTTCAAAAGGAAACTAAAATTATTTCTCATTGAACAAACTTCCTATAAAATGAATGAATACTTAGAGTTATGATGTACAAGAATGGGGGAAACTGCCTAAGAAAAGCACTCCCTTAAAGATAAAGTGTGATGCTGTTACTTGTAGTTTAACTGAAATTGTGGTGATAAAATGTAAATTTATCTGTTTCATTATGAGAAAATGTGAACTCCCATGTATCCCACTCTCTAGAGCATTCACTTAAACCTCTTCTTAAGGAATGCAGTTAAAACTTGTATTCATTCAAACCATGACCATGAAGAAAATTTACTTCCTTATATATGTCAGTAGCATAAAAATATGCACTGTCACTTAATCTACTATTTTAAACAATCACTTAAACTGTTTTTGGCATAATGCAGGCTTTAATACGGCATGCAAGTAATTGTTCTTGTAAAATAAACCAATGTCTGTGCAATGTGATGTATAAATGTTAATGTACTAGTGTAATTGCATCAATTGACTTGTCCCATATTACTTGTACACTGGCTGTATAATATGTAATCAACAGGACCAAATAAATAAATAAATAAATAAATAAAAATAAAACTGAACAAATGTAGCTTTTGCTCATCTAGCTTAAATTTATCACTTCCAAAAAAGGCACATTTTAACTGGTTGGTAGTGAGCATTTCAACAAGTGGAAACTCATGAAGCCACAGATGTCTGTGCATTACCACATTTTAGCACATGCAGGTGCTCGAAGTTGCACATGCAATGACATGATTGGCTAATGTCAATGGTAAATAAATGGCAAAACATATATAATTTTTTTTGTTAACAGTTATTACTCATCATTACATCCCCAGCAACACCCTTACAAGCTTTTCACCGTCTTCTTTTTTTTTTTTTTTTACCACCCTGTATATTTGTACTCTAGCTGGAGAGTATTCACTCAGAAAGTTAGTAAGTTTTCTTTCTTTCTTTGTGTGTCCCTGTTGGGAACTCAATGCTTCTGCTTTAAAATGAGTGGACCCGTTTAGTCTGAAAGTGAGTCAGATAGATTGTTATTCAACACATGAAGAATGCTTTCAGCAGAAAGACCTGTCTTCTGCACGGACTGAAACCTGACTGAAATGAGTAGCCAACTTCACTGGGGTGAATAGTGGAGGTACAAGGGAGGCATGGGGCAGGGAGGAGCAGGGATAGCAGGATAATGGTGGGGGAAGACGCTGAACCACTGAAAACATTCAATATGGTAAAAGGAAAAACAGAAATATTGAGTGCATATTGGCTGACACAGTCCATATGTTTAATAACTAAAGAACTTTGTAAGTATATTTGACAAGTAGTTGATTTTCAATAACAGTTACATGGAGCTGTTAACTCGTTGACTGTCTTACATGGGCTTGTTACATAGATCTTACTCATGTGATTACTGGGTGTAGACTCTCACAAAGCAATTGCCAAATTCCAACACAGATTGTTAAAAGATGTTATTGTAATGACTCCAAATCTGGACTGTGGATTTTTGGAGTGGGGGTGGTAAATAAAAATTGGCATAATAATATTTTATAATGTTCATGATTACATTATAATTTATAAAACTGCATGGTGATAGTTTAACAAAACAGATGATCTGTATGTCCCAACAATGGTTTGATTTAACTAACAGATAGCTAGTTAGAAAAGCATAAAAGTTCACAGTACTATTTGACTAGCGCACTGTATGCCTCTGGATTGTGTTACCTATTTATATGTAAAGTTGCCATGTTTGAATTTTTGTTCATTTATGTAAATTCTTAATTAATGGCTTAATTGAATAATGAAGAGTGTTTTCTGCTTCAGAAAAAGTTAAGCAACAAAAAAACCATGGCATCAAACAAACATAATGGCTTAAAAGGCAAAAGTAGTTTTGACTGGCTAAATTTTAATTATAAATATATTTCAAGTTAATTAGTTTTTGGAAAAGTGAAACAGATTACTGAGAGGGGCAGAGAGGTGGGAGGCAAGGAGAGTGGATGGGGTGTGGGTACCTAGCAGCACAGAGGAAGGCATCTGGTTTACTGGCTACAAATGCGGGAGGGAGGGGTGGCAGACGCACAATCTAGGCATGTGATGCACGGGTGTCAGAGCCAGTGGGGAATGGCACATGCTGAAGTGACGTAGGAACGTGATGTGGGATGGGGTGATAGAATAGAGGAAGAGGAAACTGTTGGGTGGAGGGTGTCAGGGCTGTGGGTTACTGGAGACTGAGGCCAGGACGGTTGCAGGAGCGAAATATGTGTTGCAAGGATAACTCCCACCTCCATGGTTCAGAAAAGCTGGTGGTAGGGTGAGGGATCCATATGGAACAAATTTTGAAGCAGCAATCAAAAATGATCATTTTATACTCAGCTGCATGTTGTGCCGCTGGGTGATCAACTTTGTTCTTGGCCACAGTTTCACAGTAACCATTCATTCTGGTGGACAGCTGGTTGGTTATCATACCAACATAAAAAGGTGCAGTTATTACAGCAGAGTTGGTATATGACATGGGTGCTTTCACAGGTGGCCCTGCCTCTGATGGGGTAGGATAAGCTTGTGACAGGACTTGAGTAGGAAGTGCTGGGTGGACAGATTGGGCACGGCTTGTACCTATGTCTTCCATGGGGATATGATCCCTGCAGCAAGGGGTTGGGAGTGGGAGTGGCATATGGATGGACTAGGATGTTGTGTAGGAGATTGTATCAATGACACAATGCTTCTGGTTTTTTCAGTGAGTGGTCTTCCTTTACTCATAAAGAGTTTACTGGGAAGACTGATTTCCATATGGCACACTGTTGTAACAACTTTGATTACTAATTTACTTAATTAGCAAGGTTTCACAGAAAACTAACAATGATATTGCAGTCAGGAATTGAATATTAAGACATAACAGTTGTAAATTGTCGTAGCTGTGTTGGGAAAGTACCAGAGCTCCAAGCACTAATAGAAAGCACTGATGCTCAAATCATTATAGGCACTGAAAGCTGGCTAAAGCCAGAGATAAGCTCAGCCAAAATTTTTGTGAAGAACCTAACGGTGTTCCGAAATGATAGGCTAAACACGGTTGGTGGTGGCTTGTTTGTTGCTGATAGGAATAGTTTATCTTATCACGAAACTGGAGTAGATGGTTCCTATGAGTTAGTGTGGGCAGAGGTCATTCTTGGTAACTGGAATAAAATAATAATTGGATCCTTTTACCGACCTCCCAATTCAGATGATACAGTTGCCAAAAGGTTAAAAGAAAACTTCAGTTTGATTTAAAACACATTACCGACTCATGCAATTATAGTTGGTGGTGACTTTAATTTACCCTCAATATGTTGGCGAAAATACATGTTTAATTCCAGAGGTACGCATAAAACATCATCCAAAATTGTGCTAAATGCATTCTCTGAAAATTCCTTTGAGCAGTTAGTTCGTGAGCCCATGTGAATAGTAAACGGTTGCAAAAACACACTTGACCTCTTAGCAACAAATAATCCTGAGTTAATAACAAGCATCAAAATGGATACAGGGATTAGTGAACACAAGGTGGTCTTAGCAAGACTGAATATTGCAACCAACAAATCCTCAAGAAATAATCAAAAAATATACCTATTCAAAAAAGCAGATAATAATTCAATTTACGCCTTCCTGAGAGACAATCTACACTACTTCCAAATTAATAATATAAGTGTAGACCAGATGTGGCTTGAATTTAAAGAAATAGTATCAGCAGCAATTGAGAGATTTGTACCAAATAAATTAACAAACAACTGAGCTGGTCCACCTTGGTACACAAAACGGGTGAGAACACTGTTGCAGAAACAATGAAACAAAAATGCCAAATTTAAACAGATACAAAATCCCCAAGATTGGCGATCCCTTACAGAAGCTCGGACTTCAATGCGAGATGCTTATAACAGTTTACACAATGACAAAACTTTGCAGAAAATCCAAAGAGATTCTGGTCGTACGTGAAGTATGTTAGTGGCAAGGAACAATCAATGTCTTCTCTGTGTGATTGCAATGGAGGAACTATCGAAGACAGTGCTGCCCAAGAAGAGTTATTACATGCACAAATAAAAGTTGACACTTGGTGCAGTGGCTGATTGGAGCGACCGTAAGGGCATTTCCCATTTACAGTTGCTCCAACCAGCCAATGTGCCGAGTGTCAACTTTGTTTGCATGATTAAATCTAAACACAGCCTTCCAAAATGCCTTCACAAAAGAAGATGACATAAATATTCTAGAATTTGAATCAAGAACAGCTGCCAACATGAGTAACGTAGAAGTAAATATCCTTATAGTAGTGAAGCAACTTAAATCACTCAATAAAAGCAAGTTTTCTGGTCCAGACTGTACACCAATTAGGTTCCTTTCAGAGTATGCTAATGCATTAGCTCCATACTTAACAATCATACATAACCGTTCGCTCGATGAAAGATCAGTACCCAAAGACTGGAAAGTTGCACAGGTCAGGCTGATATTCAAGAAAGGTAGTATGAGTAATTCACTTAATTACAGGTCCGTATCATTAACACTGATATGCAGCAGGATTCTGGAACATATACTGTGTCTGAACATTATGAATTACCTCAAAGAAAACAATCTATTAACTCACAGTCAACATGGGTTTAGAAAACATCATTCTTGTGAAACAAAACTAGCTCTTTATTCACATGAAGTGTTAAGTGCTATTGACAAGGGATTTCAAATCAATTCCATATTTCTGGGTTTCGAGAAGGCTTTTGACACTGTACCACATGAGTGACTTGTAGTGAAATTGCATGCTTATGGAATATTGTCTCAGTTATGTGATTGGATTTGTGACTTCCTGTCAGAGAGGTCACAGTTCATAGCAATTGACGGAAAGTCATCGAGTAAAACAGAAATGATTTCTGGCGTCCCCCAAGGTCGTGTTATAGGCTCTTTGCTGTTCCTTATCTGTATAAACGATTTGGGATACAATCTGAGTAGCCGTCTTTGGTTGCTTGCAGATGACGCTGTTGTTTATCGACTAATAAAGTCATCAGAAGATAAAAAAAAAAAACAAATTGCAAAACGATTTAGCAAAGATATCTAAATGGTGCAACAATTGGCAGTTGACCCTAAAGAATGAAAAAGTGTGAGGCCATCCACATGAATGGTAGAAGGAATTCATTAAAATTTGGTTACACAATAAACCAGTCAAATCTAAAGGCTGTAAATTCAACTAAATGCCTAGGAATTACAATTATGAACAACTTAAATTGGAAGGAACACACAGAAAATGTTGTGGGGAAGGCTAACCAAAGACTGCATTTTATTGTCAGGACACTTTGAAAATGTAACAGATCTACTAAGGAGACTGTCTACACTACGCTTGCCTGTCCTCTTGTAGAATACTGCTGCATGGTGTGGGATCTTTACCAGATAGGACTGATGGAGTACATCGAAAAAGTTCAAAGAAGGGCAGCACATTTTGTAATATCGTGAAATATGGGAGAGAGTATCACTGAAATGATACAGGATTTGAGTTCAACATCATTAAAAGGAAGGCATTTTTCGTTGAGACAGAATCATCTCAAAAAATTCCAATCACCAACTTTCTCCTCCCAATGCGAAAATATTTTCTTGACACTGACCTACATAGGGATCAATGATCACCAAGATAAAATAAGGAAAATCAGAGCTCCTACGGAAAGATATAGGTGTTCGTTCTTTCTGCGCATTATACGAGATTGGAATAATAGAGAACTGTGAAGGTCTTTAGATGAACCTTCTACCAGGCACTTAAATGTTATTTTCAGAGTATCCATGTAGATGTAGATAAATAAATATTATATAAATAAAAATTCAGCAATTTTGAGTGCACACTACATATGTGTTATGTGTACAGTCAGATGAAAGAGGAAAGAAAATTTCTTTGAAAGGAGTAGAATGATAGCATGTGGTGTGAAAACCTTACTGTGTTTCACACGATGCCAGGAGTGACACCACAGTGCCTTTCCAAAACAGTAGAAGAATGGGACCGCTGCCAAAATTTCTGATGATGGTCATCCAGCTCAGTAGAGAATTACTAAATACAATGTGACACCATTCATCAACAGTCCAAGCTTATTGGTCACAGTACCATTTCAAACGCAGTCATGTGTTACAGTGTTAATGGCAGCCTACAAATGGGATGCTAATTCTGTAGACCATCTGCTGCTAGTCTCCGACCAGTGTTGTGAGAGGACACAGAATGTTGCAGGGAGTCTGTTACTTGTTCTCTGATGCACGTGCAAATCTGAAGATTTTATGGTGCGCTTTGAGCACAATATGGTGATCATTCCATGCTGTGATCAGACATGGTCGACCAAAACCTTGACGATGAGTATGCCTGCCCTCACATTCCCACCCAGTCCAGCATCAGGATAGGGTCACATCCAAATGCTCCACAGATCTGGATATTGCACAATTTGACCACACTGTCAAATAGAGACCCACATATCATGTGCTGATAACACTGTCTCACACAAGTAAGCAGCATCTCCATGCCCTTCACAGTTATCACTCAACATCTGACATAGTTCATGCCCCTTATATAGCCTACAAGGCCTGGTAACAACACTAAGCACCAACAACATTAATGCACTCTGGTGGTCATTCTACCTGTTGGAGAGTATTGTAACTCCAATCACTTACATAACTGCCAATGGTGTGTATGTGTACTATTTACATTGACAGCCTACCATGTCTGTTGGGTGCTTCACTTTTTTTGTCAGGTAGTGTATGTTTTAGGACATTAGATCCTTTCTTAACACATTTAAATGGAGTCCATGAGCAGTATGGTATGTTCAGTGTAAGCTGCTTATGTCAGTAAGTTCAACATTCTCAAAATATTTATTCACAATACTGATTTCATAGTTTGCACGCAATGCAGAAGTTAAATGATGAGCAACAGCCAGATTCCATATTCCTAGATTTCTGAAAAGTGTCTAATACAGTTCCACACTGCAAACTGTTAATGAAGGTAGGAGCCCAGATATGCGAGTGGCTAGAAGACTTCTTAAGTAACAGAACCCAGTTCATTGTCCTCAACAGTAAATGTTCATCAGAGACAAGGGTATCATCAGGAGTCCCTGCGGAAGTGTGATAGGATTGTTATTATTGTCTATATACATAAATGATGTAGCAGACAGGGTGAGCAGCAGTCTGTGGCTGTTTGCTGATGATGCTGTGGTGTATGGGATGGTGTCATCTTTGAGTGACTGTAGGAGGATACAAGATGCCTCAGATAAAATTTCTAGTTGGTGTGATAAATGGCAGCTAGTTCTAAATGTAGAAAAATGTAAGTTAAACAGTTTGGTAGGAAAAACAAACCTGTAATGATTGAATACAGCATTATTTGTGTGCTAGTTGACAAAGTCACATTGATTAAATATCTGAGCATAATGTTGCAAAGCAATATGAAATGGAATGAGTGTGTAAGGATTGTAGTAGGGAAGATGAATGGCTGACTTTGGTTTATCAGGAAAATTTCAGGAAAGTGTGGTTCATCTGTAAATAAGGCCCCTTACAGAACACTAGTGCGACCTAGTCTTGAATACTGCTCTACTGTTTGGTATTCCCACCAGACAGGATTAGGGGAAGACACTGAAGCAATTCAGAGGTGGGCTGCTAGATTTGTTACTGGTAGGTTTGATCAAGGTGCAAATATAGCCACTCTCACATCATAAAACCAACCCAGCCCTCTCTGTCCAAAGGCCATAACATAAATTCCCTCTTGCATTTTCCATCAACTCCCAAGAGCACATCTCCCGCCACCATGCCCACCAACATTACCAAACTTTAGCCAATGGGATCTCAAGTAGCTCCCCACCACATAACACAGTTCTTACAAAATTTTTACACATCATGTACAATTCAAATTGAATGAAAATGAAATGGAAGTGTAAATTAAATAGAGTTAGTAAACCATTCCTACACTACAATTAATTTACATATGTTGTATGAAACAAAATTTAATTCTTTGTCTTCTGACACTAATTGCTATTCCTTTAAACATGGATGTATGATTTATCTAGACAAAGATGCACATTTATTGCACTTTCAATCAAATACCATCAATAAGACCAATATGTTAAATTAACCTGTTATACTAATGTGCTACTTTATTTATAAGTGTATGAATGGAGTACTTTCTGGTACAACACACTTAATGTAGACATTTATCGTCATAGCATATTTAATAATAATGTAATTTGTGTTGCTACTTGTGATAATGGCTACAGTGCTATACCATTATCGATATTATATTTATCTCGTAAGACAGCCTTGTTTGTTATTTATAGTGTGCAAATATTTACAGTGTACAGTCTAGTTAAGCTTGTAATTATAGCTGGTGCTTGTGTACATAGGACTGCATTTCTTGGACTCACATACAACCCTTAAGTTTACTGCATCATTATTCCTTGCCTCATTCTAAGTTATCATATTGTTCATTCTATTCAGAGCCTTGGTATTTCCATACAACACGGCTCTGGACATCTTCAGTTGTTAGCAACCCTCTTGGTATTAACCTTTTGGTGCTCACCAGTTAAGGCCATATGCTAACTCCTCCTAATCCTTCCTTTATCTGTAGGCCCTCATCGTGCCAACTTCAGCAAAACCTACTATCTTTCGGCCAGCCTACATTCATATGCACCACACAATGAATAGTTTTCTGTAGTAATTCCATGCTGGATGCATTTCCTGAAAGGGAACTATCCCTGGCATTCTTCAGCAGCCTAAACTAACGGTTATGCTCACTCACCACTCTTGTCTTTCCACAATATTTGTTATGGACTGTCTGTTATTGTTTATACTTATCTGCTTTACCTTAGCAGTGGAACCTTTCCTCATTTATTTATTTATTTACTTACTTATTTATTTATTATTTAACAAATAACTCTTCATGGCAACCTGAGGCTTCCACTCCAGCCTTGTCATGTTACACCTTCCACCACACACCATATGATGGTGTGCAGAGTATGTATGTAGATGCAGATTTAGATGTAGAAGTATCCAGGATTCATAAATATATTCTCCTGTGGCTGCTGTGGCAGCACATATGGCCCAACAAGATGATAATCAATACTCCATATCACATACAGACACCATGTTTTCATTGGTGTGCTCAGACACACATACTGAGTGGGTTTACGTTTAACCACATCTGTGTTTCCTGAGAATTCATTACAGTTTTCTTCATGACATGCATTTCATTGGTGGAAATGAGGGTTCTTCAAAATAGTTACTCTAGCCTCTGATGTCTTATAATGAAATTGTAAAAATCCATTGTTCATTGGCAGTGTCCCAGCTGCAACACCTGCATCTGCTGCACATCAAGGTTCCCGTTCTCTGCTCGCACAATGAAACTTTGTGAGTTTCCTAAATAAATGCTGATATACTTTGTTTTTATTCTTGGATTCTTGACAAAATTTTGAAACAAATTCTAGTCATGATCTGCATTGTTTATGGATGGTCATCCCATGCCACAAATGCACTGTACTTCCCAGGGATATCAGTTGTATAAAATACATTTGCTGATGGGAGGTATCTGTAAGAAAATTTTTCTAGATACATTTGTTTAGTCCTTCTGCTCTTCCACAAGAAAACCAATAGCTGAGATGCATACAGGTATACATTACAGATGCGAAAGTTGTCATGGAGGTATTCCTCCAACATATTTATTAATAACTGTTGGGGTGACACATATCATTTAGAGTGAACAGTGGAACACTGATCAAAATTGTGAGTGTATGTAGCATTCTTCTTGGAGCCATATGTTTTCCATTTACTGTTCAAACTTCAAAACTTCATCCCATGAACTGACACATGAAGATCAGAACTTGAGTCATTATTTATGCATCAACAGCCATTCATCATATCTAAATCACAAAGTTATTCAATGTCACATTAAATGATTAACATGTTTTCTTTCTTTTGTTATCTGTAAGTGCATAAAAAATTATTGTCATCATTTATGACTTGTACTGTATATTTACATGTGTATGAAAACTATTGCACTGTAAATTAAAATTAGTTTAAATTTTTTAGCCCTTTCCATATTTTAGTACTTTTCCATGAAGGATGTGTAAAATGGACCTTAAATTTAAGCATATTCACTCTTGTGTAAAATCTGTATTTTAAACTGGGTTCCTATGACATGTTCCACATCCCTGAGGATCTACTAATCATGGGCCTGTGAAGTGAACTATATATGTAATCTTAATTTTGATCTTTACAGTAACAGAAAGTGTGTTTTTCATTAATTTTCTGTTTGCAACTAAATCACTACATAACTTGTTGTTACCTTATTATGATTACTTGATTACAATTTGAAAAGAGTTATTCAAATATAAATAAACACTAAATCTGACCTCAGTTAGGCAGAAGTCAAAGTTAACATGTGGTATATTGTCATCATGATTGCAAAGCTGTGTTTTCATCTCTTGTTTGTTGATCATCCAGAGATAAATATGCACTTGATTTATCTATGCAGATAACTCTATAGAGTTTGTTTACCATTAATAGGGATGCTAATTATTTATGGAGAAGGTGCAATATTAGATTGGCGCCTCTGTGCCTGGCTCAATTTAATCTACACATTTGCGCCAATAATAGTGATGGCTATCTGGATACCTGAGAGCCCAGTGTGGCTTGTTACAAAAGGAAGAATTGATGAGGCAGAAAAAGCACTGAAATGGTTAGGAGGAAACAATGTAAGTATTCTAAGAGTTGCTATGCTTAAGAGTGCTATTACTCTATCCGTTCACATTATTTATTTATTTGCTGTCCTTATATTCATCCTCACTGAATGATGTTTTGTTTCTTGGAATAAAACGTTCCAGTTGTCAGTGAAGTAGTAATATTGTTCATACAGCCAGTTTTGGTGCAATAATGACCCATTCTCAAGTGAGTGGAGTGTGACTCCAGCTGACAGCAGTGTGAGTTGTCCAGTTTTGTGCAGTTTTGTTATGTGACTGCGCTATCCTAAGCATAGCTACCAGCACACTTGAGAATGATATGTTACTTAATCAAAACCCATTGTGTGAATAAAATCACAACTTATTTAGCAACAATCCAAAAAACATGCAGATGATAGCTGAGAAAGGCCACCATAACTTCAAGGAGTGGTAACTCACCCACACTATCTGTAAGCAAAGCAATATGAATGACAGTTTTCAATTAAAAACTGTGGACAATATGAGACACACATATTCATAATGCACTAAATTTGCAAGGCTTACAGAATAATAGTGCACACAAAAATAAATCAGTTAATGAATAATGGTTATTAATAAACAATAATTTGCCTTGTATACAAAAAAGAGTGAATCTTATAAAACATGTATGACACATTGAGAGCATTAGATACAGATTCCTAATAAAAGATGTTTTATGTAAACCTTTATAAATTGTATCAGTGAAATCAATTATTTAAAACTTGTGGCATTTATTTGACATATCTAAATGTACAATATTTTAGACACAAACACCCACACCCACCCAGCCACACACACACGCGCACACACACACACACACACACACACACACACACACACACACACACTTTTCTAACATTTGATTCCTGTATATTTAGTCATTAGTCATATGCAGAAATAATGTATAACTTCGTTAATTGTGTAAAAAAGTACTTTTTTAAAAATGCAAAAATATAATTTATTCCAATCTTGAGATTTTTCTTTCATATACATAATAGCTGATAACCAATAGATAGAAGGAAGCTAAACAGTGTTAAGCTCTGTTTTTCAGGGTTTTCTGTTGCTTGGACAATTCATAATTCTTATACTGGTGTTGATTCTTGTTGCTTATAGGTTGTGATAATCCGGAGAATTTCCACAGGATATGCTACTTCACCTCTGCAGTGATTGTATGTGTGCAAAATAGACATGTCTGACTTTTTATCTTCATTATATGCTTGACATCAGACAGTTTCAATTTAGAGAGTAATCTGAGAGATCCATTTAAGACTGTCTATATTAATCTGCAGATACTGTGTTCTCAATGTCACTGTTTATTATATAAAACAGAGTATTGGGAAGTAAAGGCAAAGAATGGGAGGGAAACTTGTTACTTCCGGCTGCACAAGTCACTGTGATAATGCAATGATAAAAATTGAAAATTTGTGCCAGATTAGGACTCAAACCCAGATGCTCCACTTATCTAGAATGGTTGCCTTAACTGCCTTGGTCATCCAGACATGCTTCCCAACCAACTCAAATTCCCCAGTGCTGCTCACAACTGATGTTTCATTCATTTTCTCTGTTGCTCACAGTCCATTGATCACAGTTTCCATCTGAACCAAATTTTCAACTTATCACATGCTGCAGTGCAGTGTCTCTTGTCCATTAACCCACTATGCGCAAATTATTAAATCCCATAGGAGCTCAGACAATATTACTGTATCCACAATGAAGCAAATGTCAAGGTGCCATTGTGCTCAAACAAAAACGTGTATATTTGAGTAGTATCTGTTGTGTCAGACATGTCCAACAGAACAGACACCACCTCCAAAAACAAAGATAGTGCATATATTGTATGAAATAGGGAATGGAGAAGTAAAAGTACAGGATGGTGGGAAACATGTGACTTCCAGCCACACAGAGCATTGTGGTAATACAGTGTTGAAATTTGAAAATTTGTGCCATACCAAGACTCAGCCTGGATGCTCCACTTCTATAGACTGGCTTTATTAGCTGCCTCAGCCATCGAGACATGCTTTCCATCAGATCCAAATTCTCAACTTATCATATGCTGCAGTGCAGTGTACCCCATCCTTTAAACCCCTACTTACAAATTATTGATTGCGTTAGGAGTTTGGACGATACTACTGCATTCACAGTGAAACAAATGTCAACAAGCCAAGTAGAACTTCATTAATGTGACCATTAGGGGACTAAGAGCATGGTCAGAATTCAAAAAAGGTTGGATTATCAGAGGAACACTGTTATTGGCCCGTAACATCACAATGCAGAACAGGAAAACTTTAATTTTCAACTGGAAATACTGTCTCAAATATAGTTTCACGTTAAAACAGTGACAAAATGACAATAAACTGTCAACACACTAAAAGGTCTTATACAAAAGTTTAACATAAGTTAGTGTCCATACTCTAAAATAAATCTGTATGGCACAGTAAAATTTTGCTACTGTGAGTGAATAAAAAAATGTGTAACGAACTTTTCTTTAGCAATCAACAACCCTGATTTTGCCACTATGTTTCACCATTACTTGTCCACAAAATGTCTTCTGGGGTAGACATAGAGCTTTGTTTGATGTATTGAAAGGCTATATAAAATGCAGTTTCACCACCTGTATGTGATATTTGAGCCATAGGTTCATTGCCTTCATCACCATCATCATCTTTCTCCTGCTCATTGCTTCTTTGACTTACAGCATCAATGATTTGATCATCAGTTAATTCTTCTTCCATAATGCTGTCAGTGCCAGTTGTACTGATCTACTCACTTATTTCACTAGGCTCAACATTCAGTTGTAAAGTTTGAAAATCATGCAAAATCATTAGTGTCCACGTCTTGAATTCATCACTTGTTGTATGGTCTGCTTTAGCTTTATTTTCTTCACTCATTTCTTTTGATGTTTCATCTTTAATTTCACTCATTTTTGGCCAAAACACACCAAGATTTTTCAGGCATTGATGCCAGCATTTGTTCCTTAAACTTTGGCAACTGTATAGATCACATCTTTCATATTTATTGATTTCATCACTTGAAACAATGATGCTGCCTCCTTGTGTCCTCTCTAACACTGATAGAATTTGTTTTAGGCAATATCACCTCTTCAACCATTCACTGACCCCCTGATCCATGAGTTGGATTAGACATATTACACTGACAGGAAGAAATAAAACTTTTATTTCACCTTTTGAAGTTCATCTTCAGATGGATGAAATGTTGCATTATTGAGTATCAGTATGGCATGTTTAGGGAGTTCTTTTCCATTTAGGTATTTTGTAACTGCAGTGACTAATTGGTCATAAAACCATTCCTTAAAGAGGCTGGATTCCATTCATGTTGGCTTTTTCCAGAATGAGATGAGGTAGAGCACTTGCCCACAAAAGGCAAGGGTCCTGAGTTCGAGTCTTGGTCCAGCACACAGTTTTAATCTGCTAGGAAGACTGATATAAATGTTGTTTTCTTCCCCCTGTGCGATCACAAACAATGGCATCTTGTAATTGCCATTAGCAGTACTACAGAGAACAATAGTAATTCTATCTTTGGCAAGTTTTGTACCTGTTACAGACTGATTTTGTGTAGCAAGAATTCTTGTAGGGGGCATTTTGTAGTTCAAACCAGATTCATCAATGTTGTTTTACCTGATCAGGGGCCACATTAAGCTCTTTAACTAAGTTTTAAAATTTCAGAATAAATTTATTGGCAGCTGTTTCACCATCAGACAACTTCTCACCTAAAAAAATTATATTTTGAATGCCACATCATTTTTTCCACCAATGTAACCAGCCTTCACTCACTGTAAACTTTTCACTTTCATGTAAGTTTTCATACAAAATCCATGACTTATCTTTTATGGGTGGTCTGGCCAATGAAGTTCCTTTTCTCCTTTCCTGCTCAAACCACAGCCACAAAGCATTGTCCAGAATTTTACTTTTAGACTTCTTCAAAGCCTTACATATTCTGAGTTCTTTCACAACATCGATCATTATTGCATGACTATCTAGAGTTTTTGTATTTTTTCTCAAGTCTTTAACAGTTGTCATGCTAACCCCTGCCTCACTTGCTATGCTTTGAAGAGACTCACCTTACCTAACATTTCAAGCACTTTTAATTTCTCCACTAAATCATCATACGCTTAAGTTTAGATGATGCCATAATTTAGTTTTACACTATTTAATATACTCGGAAGAACATTGTTACTCATTTATAAATGAGCACAATAAACTTATTGACCAAGTTAAAAACAAGTTATTTCATACTAAAACTGAGCTAACTCCCATGCCTATTGCTGTTAGACTGCCTTCTGATCAATATTGTGGATGATAAGTTATTGACAAGTCCTAACAAACACCAGGAATGGAATGGTCAGACTAAGCAGGAGTCAGACCATCTGAGGTCAGATAAGTGAGGTTCTACCATATTTGAGTGGTGTCTTTCCAAAAGAATGGTCACTCACTGCACATGTAATTGTATAGGTATATCTCGATGGGCATAAGACTAACATCAATGTGGATGCTTAGCATTGTTCATTCTGTTGTGGGAATACAGTGAGGCTGTGAGCAATGGGGAAAATGAATGGGGTCACATCAGTAGTGAGCAGTACTTGGGAATTGAGTCGGACAGCAAGCATGTCCGGATGGCTGAGGCAGTTAAGACAAACATTCTAGAGCAGTGGAGCATCTGGATTCAAGTATAAGAAGGGGAAGAAAATCAGGTGTGTCTTTTAAAAGGAACCACCCAAGTATTCACCTAAATAATTTTACGGAAACCATGGAGAAGCTAAATCTGGCTTACCCATTACACATGTGAGATCAGTGTACTAACTTAAGTATCAGATGTGATACCAAGTCACAAGTATTGTGTTTTATCGACACAAACACTGAGTTTGTGATAAATATATCAGTTTGGCACAGCTATGAAACATTCAACATCAAATACCATTTACCAAGAGTTGTGAGCTAACCAAGTCAATGATCAGTTTGCTAGCCAAATGAGTGGCTCTGCTCATCTCTCCAACAGAAAGTAACTGGTTGTACTCTCCAAGACAACAAGGAAGGAAAGTTCATTCAAAGGAACCATTAGTAACCTTTGGTATCCCACAGGGCTCCACCCTTCAGTCTCTCCTCTTCCTGATGTACATCAATGACCTACACAAAAAGTTATCATCCACAATTCCTGTCTAATTTGCTTATGATACAAACCTGCTTTCCAGAATGCCTCAATGGAGAGAACTGACATAACTGAGAGCAGTGAAAGACTCCTGTACTGCCTGTATAACAATAAATTACTGATAAATAAGAGCAAAACAGTGTTCATTATCCTTAGCCCCTCATGAAACAATAGAATTCATACAAAGCCCATATCTTATCATAATGAAGTAATTGAATACATAAATAAAATAAAGTTTCTTGAACTATGGATAGACACCTCTGTATAGTAGAATATGCACAGAGATAAGCTACTTAAAAGAATGTGCAGCTTTAGGTATGCACTAAGAGTAATACATCAAAGTTGTGGCTTAGTTACCTGTGGATCAGTTTATTTTGCTCTAGCACATTCACTGAGTGGGGTAGCGCAGTGGTTAGCACACTGGGCTTGCATTGGAGAGGACGACAGTTCAAACCCACATCCAGCCACCTTATTTAGGTTTTCTGTTATTTCGCTAAATCACTTAAGGCGAATGGTGGGACAGTTCCTTTGAAAGGGCACGGACACTCTCCTTCTCTGTCCTTACCTAATTTGACTTTGTTCTCTGTCTCTAATGGCCGTGATGTTGAGGGGATGTTAAATACTAATCTCCTCCTCCTCCTCCTCCTCCTACTCTAGTGCATTCAATTATATCATATGGTACTGCTTTCAGGGGCTCAAAGAATGCTAGACCCATAACTTGGAAATGAATTTGTGGCTGAAAAAGAAAGTGGTTATCAAAAATAACAAGGCTACTGGTGCTGTTATTTGGTTCCAAGTAAAGTAACTGCCATCACCAGATGACCAATAAGCACAACACTGATTGCTGTATACTTGGACACAGCTACATTGTTAATGAATGCTCTTTGTACCACTGATGTTATGTGAAAAGATTGAGTAATTTTGACAGCATCACCAAGACAATGTTCCAAACCAAATGGTAAGCTACTTGGTTCTGAGAGTGGTTTCCAGTTCTGAATTGCTTTGTGCAAGTAGCTTCCTGAAGAAAGTGACAATGTACTTTCACAAATACACTGGCTGGAAATAAAAGTGAAGTATCTAGAAGACATGGTCAGATGTCAGTGTAACTTGCCTGTATCTTCATGTGTTACCTCTCATGCAACAGTATTGTGGTGTCATTATTCAACCAGAGTGGTGGAATGGCATGTGTCTTATGGCCTGTCTGCATGATGTTGATATACTCGAACACTCACCAAGACCGCAGATCCATTCGTGATAGAACATGTGTGGGACAAGCTTTGACATAACCCCATCCCAGTGACAGTATACAGGCTATCAAAGACCAGTAACAACAATTGTGAGCCAGATTGCCTCAGGAAAGGATACACTAGCTTTAAGGTGCCCTTCTCAACAGAATCAATGCATGCTCCCAGTCCAAAGAGGGTGCAATACCATACTGATAAGTGGGGCTCAAATTAATAAGTTCTTTTTTAATTTGACTTGATTGTGTAATCATTGAAATAACATCTCATGCCCTCTGAACCTGAGAAGTTTCATTTCATTTCTTCCTCTGCTTCTGAGTGCCTCACTTTTTTGCCAGGGAGTGTAAAATTATGATCTTACTTGCCTGACAGTACAGCAGAGAACAACTGCGGTAAATCTCATTAGTCTCATTATAAGGTGCAAGAGGAGCTGAAGGAGTTGTTTTTTATATATTCTGCTGCCTCAAGTATTGCAGCAGGTATATTGGCAGTGTAGTTGATGTTTCAGCTGCTGTGGTGGCATCTCTGACTGCCGCTCTATCTGCTGATCACTGGGCTGCTGCTGGTGTCTTTGTTGCTGCTGCTGATGCATTAACTTTTGTTGTTGCCATAACTTCCTGAACTCTATACCCATTTTGCTTTTGTAATTCCACTGAATTTTACCATTATGAAACTAATTACATGAAACTTCAGGAGGGTAGCCTTACTACCACATTAGTATTGCATACAATACCCATGTATTAAAGTCATAATCATGTGTTCTGCAGGTAGAACACCAAGTTCGTGACAAATATATCTGTTTAAAGTTGTCATGAGCCAGTCAAAATCAAGTACCATTTGCCCACTTAAGCCAATTCTATGAGCAGTTTGTGAGCCAAATCACAATATATAACAGAAACCAAAATCACTGAATGCCAGAGGACAGCCATCCAAATAGGAACCACAGGAATATGAAAAACATACATGTGGTAATTACAATTAGACTGTTAGTAGTGTAGGATTGAAAATTTCATATTAACAGGAAACTGCCTACTGATCACAGTGTCAATAACTTTATTGGGCTGGGTAGATAAGAAATTTAGCGCAATGTATTTCTGGAAGCCTCTCTGAGTGTGTTGGAGCAATGTTTTGAGCACCAGCATGGTAACACCATCAATGGCATCCACTATATTGTAGTTATTGGCAAACATACAATACTAACCATTGCACCACCTCACTCAGTTTTTTCCCGGGGTAGAAGAAAGTGTTGAATACTGTTGAGTATTTAGGAGAGAGGCACAAGCTTGACTTCAGTGCTGGGGTATGAGAATAAGATGTGTGGTAAGATAAATGAACATCAGTTTAGAGACAGAGCAGGCATTTACTACTGTGGCTAGAAGATTGGATTAATGTTAGCATGAAATTCTAGGTCAGAAAAAATTAGTCTGTTAATATTACTGAGGGTTAGGACATTTTAATTGAGGACATAAGGTCTTGTACATTGCTGAAGAAACACCTGGGTTCAACCAAGTCATATATTTTGGAACAGGGACCAATCTTTCAACAAGTTCCAGCAAAACAAACAGAATTACAACAAGCCCTAGATACAGAGAGTGAGCAGTCATGCCAGGAAATATTTCCAGCATTCCATCAGTATGTCTCACTGAAGTGTCATGTAAGACCTGTCTGTAGATCTAACAAGCATACATGTGTAGCACTCCACAGAGAAATAAGTAAATCGTATATACTAGTTACATAGAAGAATGTTGTGTGCATGTGTCGCAGAGAATTAACATGATTGCTTTTACTGTGAGAATTTCTGCTACTGAAGACTTCATTGCACACAACTGTTTATCTATAAATTAGATTACTACCTACATGACTTGTTCAGAAGCTACTCTCTTCCTAGTTTGTACACTTTCTCTGTCTAGTGATGGTTATTATCCTATTAAAAACCACACTCCCCACTCCCCTTCTGTTTGTGTTGCTCTTCCAAATCTCTTCAAGTTCAGTTTCATGAGACCACTTTCTTCATTTTTCCCATCTTTCCAGACTGTTGTCACACTCCCTGTCCAGAAGATGAAGACTCTAGCTCTTAAACTCAAATTTAGTGGCTGTTTGTTAATTTATTTTGATATTACTTTTTCTCTATCATGAGAAATGCTGTTTGAAACATAGTTATTTGTTGTTGCAATTACAGCGTAATGTAAAAAGTAGTTACTGCAGACACTGAACTCAAATTACATCAGCAAAATACCATTTATGTTGCAGAAAACAAGCCACAAGAAACAACTGGCAGCTATGGTCAGATCACAGGATATGAGAGCACTAACAGCTCCAAATTTCTTTCAGGGATTGAAAGTATTTCTGAAACCCACAGCATATAAACCAATAGCAATTATGTCAGTGCTTTTCATCTTTCAGCAGTTTTCTGGAATTTACATGACTTTATTTTATGCAATAAATTTTTTCGAGGTAAGGCATTTTACATTTTTGTGGACAATACACAACATTTATATGATAGCCTTAAGTCTAAAAATATTATAGTATTATAAAAAAGATATTAATTACTCAATTACCTTTAAAGTGCAGCAGAGATAGATTTTGACATAAGAAGTAATGCCAAATGGGCAAAAGAAGGAATACTAAATGAACACATGATAGTGAAGTTCAATTTTTTCACATATTCGTTTTTTATTTTGCTTTGTGAACTACAGATCCTTTTGCCTGTCTAGTGGTGGCTGACTTCACTTCTCTGTATTTACTATTTTGATAAACTAAGGGTCTTCAACTTTATCATTTACTGCATGTTATATATCCAATACTGAATTATTTCCTTCATTTGTTGCTTTCTTTTTAAAAAAAAGTGGACTGCCTTGTACAAGTCACATGACCTGCCATTGTAGCTAAAGTCTCTAACGTATAGTAACCATAATGTTTACTGCAACATTCACATACAAATCACAGAGTGTCGAGTTCATATGCCAGTGGTGAAGGAAATTCATCATCCAAAATAGGCTAGCAATGAAGGCTAAGAGCACCATTGTCACAGTTTCAATCATAACTGTGATACAGTCATCTTTCTAGGGTTAGAATCTTTTACTGATACTTTTTCCCCATGTTCACAAATGACATTTAGGTTCTGAAAAACTCCATTTCCACAAGACATAATGTATTCCTTTTTTCTATTCTTTACCCCAACATCTTTTGACATTTATGTGTCATCCTCAGTGGCTCTCATTTTAGTAAACATTGATTCATTATTATTAATAATTATTAATGTGTTCATATGAAACATGGTTGCATAATAGTTCCAAAATAAGGAACTTCGACAACATGGTATATGTAAAAAATCTGAAATACCTATATACTCATGATTAACAAGGATAAGTATGTTGTATCAGCAAATGTATGAAGTCCAGGATTCTGTGATCACAGGTTCTGTTGGTATCAGAATGGATATTAAAGAAGCGATCCCCAAAATATTATACTAAAAGTGAAATGAAGATTCCTCAACAAGGATGACATTAATCAATGTAATGAATTATGAAGTCGTTGTTAGACATCTATAAGTCTATTAATGTAGATAATACATTCATCTTATTTTTAAATTCTCTAGTACTGTATTTTGAAACATTCACACCTTTACCCAAAGTAAATGCTAGTAAGAGGACTGCAAACAACTGGATCCCTAAGGAAATTAGAGCTCCATACCAGAAAAAAAGAATATTGAATGCACGTTAAAGCAAGTTATATTGAGAAACAATATCTGAAGAGATAAAAGAATGTATAATTATAACAATACCTATACTGCAACAAAGAAAGTAAGAACTATGGGGACCTCATTGGAAAGGAAATAGGTGAATACATTGTCCTGACACATAAAAATAAGAAAATTGTTAGCCAAACAGAAAAACCTTCAATCATTCCTTTACTAGAATAGCTGGAGAAAAGGACAGTCCTACAAACACTACATGTTTATTACCAACATAAGAAATAGCAAAACGATATTTAAAAAAGTGAGAGGCAAGTAATGACATGTAAACCTCCATCTATTCAGTAAGTGAACATTTTGGTATTACCTAATAGTAATGTACATTTTAATTCACAAATCGTAATTTAATGTGGAAGTCATACATGTTATATATCTACATTTACATATGTACTCCACAAACCATAGTAGAGTGCATGTCAGAGAGTATCCTGCACCCTGTACCCTGTACCCTGTATCACTACTAGTCTTTGTCCTGTTACACTCACAGATAGAGTGAAGGAAAAATGACTATCTATGTAACTCCATATGAGCCCCAATTTGACATATATTATCTTTGTGATCCTTACAAAAAACGTATATTGGTGGCAGTAGGATCATGCTGCACTCAGCTAGGATCAGAATGCCATGTCACCAATTTTTTTTTAAAACCTAGTGCTGGTCTGGAGCAGGTGACAGAGGATTTAGGATCACTTTGCAAAGATTTCACTAAGAAAGACACCATGGTTATAGTGGGTGGGGCAGGTAACAGTACTGACAGAGATCCTGGGTACAGTATAGAGTGTGACCTGTCAAAGATTGCATCAGCATTGAAGCATACTAGTGTTGAGTTTGTATCTGTTCTTGGGCACCATGACCGACCTTATTTGAACTCTTCTGTCAAGAGAGTTAATTTGGAGCTGGAACGGCTGCTTATGTCAGGTGCAGGGTCACACAATGATGTGGTTCCTGTTGATTCTCTCAATAGGTGGGATTATACTAGACATGGCCTTCACCTCAACAGGAAGGGAAAGGTATGTCTGGGAAAATAGCAGGAAAGTTAAAGGGAAGAGCCACTGTCATGAGTGGTAAAATACCAGTGGTTACAGGGTTCAGAAAAGACCCTTTTTCAGGGTAGGGAGGACAGAAAGAAACCAAATTTTAAGAGAGGTTAGAACTGAGACAAACCTTCAGTTTGAGGAAGAAACCAAAAAACATAATTCTAGCTTATTGCATCAGCATAAACAGCTATTGGTTAAGAATTTTCAACGGGCAGTAGATATTTTAATTCTACCCAATTTTAACTCAGTCAATGTGAAATGTCAGCTATCTTTATTGCATCAAAATATTCGGGACTGAGGAATAAAATTAATGAATTAACTATCTGCATAGATGAATTAGAGCCTTCAAACCCATCATGTGACCACTGGTATAGAACTTTTAACTGTTACAGGGTTTAGGTTAGCTTCTCACTTTTGTAGATCAGAAATGGAGAAAGGAGGAGTTGCCACATTCATCAGGAACTGTCATAAATTTAAGAACATAGACATTCATAAATTTTGCCTAGAACAGCATATGGAAGCATGTGCAACAGAAGTAGAATTTCACAAAAATCCTTCATAATATTAAGTGTATATCGAGCACCTGCAGGTAACTTTAATCTGTTCATAAACCACCTTGAAGCTGTACTGGTCCATTTAACAGCCAAAAACAAAGAAATAGTGGTTGCTGGTGATTTCAATGTAGATTTCCTTAAAGACTCTCCCAATAAGAACGTATTTGAGTTAGTAACACTATCATTCAACTTAATTCCCACTGTAAAGTTCCCCACTAGGGTAGCCAATTGCTCACAAACAGCCATTGATAATATCTTTAAAGAAAAGTCCAATGAACAAAATTATATTACAAAACCAATAGTCAATGGCCTCTCAGACCATGATATGCAGTTCCTTCTTTTAAATGTTAATACTGAACAGGATATAAAATCTGTTAAACCTGAGGTCAACAGGATAATCAATAAACCAAAAATTGATTATTTTAGGACATTCCTCAGAGACATTCACTGGACTGATGTTTACAGTGCTCATGGCATGAATGAAAAATATAACACTTTTGCTAATAAAGTGCTTACCTTATTTGAACACTGTTTTCCCTCAATTCTTACCAAGGTTAGAGCAAAGTCTACAAAGAAGCCATGGATTACTCAAGGAACAGGGGTATCTTGTAAAACAAAAAGAAAACTGTATATGTCAACACGAAATGGTTCCGATGCTGATGCTATAGCACATTACAAGAAATACTGCAAAATATTAAAGGCTGTATTACGGACATCAAAGCAAACATATTACAAGGAAAAGATAGTCATATCAGATAACAAAATAAAGACAATATGGGATATAGTGAAGGAGGAGACCGGACATGAAGAGGAACAAATAGCATTAAGAGTAAATGATACATTGGTGACAGTTGTGTATAGTGTTGCAGAACTTTTTAACAAACATTTTATAACTGTTACTGAAAAGATGGGGTTGTCAGGTTCGGTAGATGCTGCTATGGAATACCTCAGACCAGACATTTCAAGTAATTTCCATAATATGAATTTGACCCTCACTACCCCAGCGGAAATAATGTCCATCATAAAATCTTTAAAATCAAAAACATCTAGTGGGTATGATGAAATATCAACAAAGTTAATTAAAGAAAGTGATTCTGAGCTAAGTAACATGTTAAGCTATCTGTGTAACCAGTTGTTTATTAGTGGAATATTTCCTGAATGGTTAAAATATGCTGAAGTTAAGCCACTGTTTCTACATCTACATTTATACTCCGCAAGCAACCCAACGGTGTGTGGCGGAGGGCACTTCACGTGCCACTGTCATTACCTCCCTTTCCTGTTCCAGTTGCGTATGGTTAGCGGGAAGAACGACTGCCGGAAAGCCTCTGTGCGCGCTCGAATCTCTCTAATTTTACATTCGTGATCTCCCAGGGAGGTATAAGTAGGGGGAAGCAATATATTCGATACCTCGTCCAGAAACGCACCCTCTCAAAACCTGGACAGCAAGCTACACCGCGATGCAGAGCGCCTTTCTTGCAGAGTCTGCCACTTGAGTTTGCTAAACATCTCCGTAATGCTATCACACTTACCAATTAACCCTGTGACGAAACACGCCGCTCTTCTTTGGATCTTCTCTATCTCCTCAGTCAACCCGACCTGGTACGGATCCCACACTGATGAGCAATACTCAAGTATAGGTCGAACGAGTGTTTTGTAAGCCACCTCCTTTGTTGATGGACTACATTTTCTAAGGACTCTCCCAATGAATCTCAACCTGGTACCTGCCTTACCAACAATTAATTTTATATGATCATTCCACTTCAAATCATTCCGCACGCATACTTCCAGATATTTTACAGAAGTAACTGCTACCACTGTTTGTTCCGCTATCATATAATCATACAATAAGGGATGCTTCTTTCTGTGTATTCGCAATACATTACATTTCTCTATGTTAAGGGTCAGTTGCCACTCCCTGCACCAAGTGCCTATCCGCTGCAGTTCTTCCTGCATTTTGCTGCAATTTTCTAATGCTGCAACTTCTCTGTATACTACAGCATCATCCGCGAAAAGCCACATGGAACTGCTGACACTATCTACTAGATCATTTATATATATTGTGAAAAGCAATGGTCCCATAACACTCCCCCGTAGCACGCCAGCGGTTACCTTAACGTCTGTAGAAGTCTCTCCATTGAGAACAACATGCTGTGTTCTGTTTGCTAAAAACTCTTACTTTGTTTATCAGGCGACAGTGCGGAACTGTATCGAACGCCTTCCAGAAGTCAAGGAAAATAGCATCTACCTGGGAGCCTGTATCTAATATTTTCTGGGTGTCATGAACAAATAAAGCAAGTTGGGTCTCACACGATTGCTGTTTCTGGAATCCATGTTGATTCCTACAGAGTAGATTCTGGGTTTCCAGAAACGACATGACACGCGAGCAAAAATCATGTTCTAAAATTCTACAACAGATCGACGTCACAGATATAGGTCTATAGTTTTGCGCTTCTGCTTGACAACCCTTCTTGAAGACTGGGACTACCTGTGCTATTTTCCAATCATTTTGAACCTTCCGTTCCTCTAGAGACTTGCGGTACACGGCTGTTAGAAAGGGGGGGCAAGCTCTTTTGTGTACTCTATGTAGAATCGAATGGGTATCCCGTCAGGTTCAGTGGACTTTCCTCTGTTGAGTGATTTGAGGTGCTTTTCTATTTCTTGGACACTTATTTTGATGTCAGCCATTTTTTCGTTTGTGCAAGGATTTAGAGAAGGAACTGCAGTGCGGTCTTCCTCTGTGAAACAGCTTTGGAAAAAGGTGTTTATTATGTCAGCTTTACGTGTGTCATCCTCTGTTTTAATGCCATCATCATCCCAGAGTGTCTGGATATGCTGTTTCGAGCCACTTACTGGTTTAACGTAAGACCAGAACTTCCTAGGATTTTCTGTCAAGTCGGAACATAGAATTTTACTTTCGAATTCACTGAACACTTCACGTATAGCCTTCCTTACGCTAACTTTGACAACGTTTAGCTTCTGTTTGTCTGAGAGGTTTTGCCTGCATTTAAACTTGCAGTGAAGCTCTTTTTGCTTTCGCAGTAGTTTCCTAACTTTGTTGTTGAACCACGGTGGGTTTTTCCCATCCCTCACAGTTTTACTCGGCACGTATCTGTCTAAAACGCATTTTACGATTGCCTTGAACTTTTTCCATAAACACTCAACATTGTCAGTGTCAGAACAGAAACTTTCGTTTTGATCTGTTAGGTAGTCTGAAATCTGCCTTCTATTACTCTTGCTAAACAGATAAATCTTCCTCCCTTTTTTTATATTCCTATTTACTTCCATATTCAGGGATGCTGCAACGGCCTTATGATCACTGATTCCCTATTCTGCGCTTACAGAGTCGAAAAATTTGGGTCTGTTTGTTATCAGTAGATCCAAGATGTTATCTCCACGAGTCGGTTCTCTGTTTAATTGCTCGAGGTAATTTTCGGATAATGCACTCAGTATAATGTCACTCGATGCTCTGTCCCTACCACCCATCCTAAACATCTGAGTGTCCCAGTCTATATCTGGTAAATTGAAATCTCCACCTAAGACTATAACATGCTGAGAAAATTTATGTGAAATGTATTCCAGATTTTCTCTTAGTTGTTCTGCCACTAATGCTGCTGAGTCGGGAGGTCGGTAAAAGGAGCCAATTATTAACCTAGATCGGTTGTTGAGTGTAACCTCTGATGTGTCGGCAGCTGGGCCAACACCTTGTAGATAGAGGTGGCTTAATGCACGCGAGACTAACGCAGACGGGCGTGAAGTACTGGAACAGGATACGTAATTAATGCTATGAAGAAAAGAACGGAGTTTCTCATATACTTATCTTTAATTTCTTCTTGTACATCTCTATGGTGAACACAAGTGAGACTCTAATTACAATCACTGTAAGGCTAATGGCGCCTTGCTAGTTTGTAGCCATTAACTTAGCTGAAGGCTATTCTGTCTCTCGGCTAATGAGAGAGAAAGGCTTCGTACGTCTAGTCGCTAGGTCTGTCGTCCGTACAACTGGGCTGAGTTCGAGTCAGTCTCTCGAGACCTGCCTTGTGGTGGCGCTAGGTTTGCGATCACACAGTGGCGACACGCGGGTCCGACATGTACTACAGGACCGCGGCCGATTTAAGCTACCACCTAGGACGTGTGGTGTCTGGCTGTGACACCACAACCTCCACCCATAATAATTCACAGGAACTATCCACTTCTACTTCACTACAGGATAAACTACTACTAACAGTGACAAACACGCCACCACCGGTTGCATGCAATCTATCCTTTCTAAACACCGTCTGTGCCTTTGTAAAAATTTCGGCAGAATTTATCTCTGGCTTAAGCCAGCTTTCTGTACCTATAATGATTTCAGCTTCGGTGCTTTCTATCAGTACTTGAAGTTCCGGTACTTTACCGATGAAGCTTCAACAGTTTACAATTACAATACCGATTGCTGCTTGGTCCCCGCTTGTCCTGACTTTGCCCCGCACCCTTTCAAGCTGTTGCCCTTTCTGTACTTGCTGAGGCCATCTAACCTAAAAAACTGCCCAGTCCATGCCACACAACCCCTGCTACCCGTGTAGTTGCCTGCTGTGTGTAGTGGACTCCTGACCTATCCAGCGGAACCTGAAACCCCACCACCCTATGGCGCAAGTGGAGGAATCTGCAGCCCACACGGTCGCAGAACCGTCTCAGCCTCTGATTCAGACCCTCCACTCAGCTCTGTACCAAAGGTCCGTAGTCAGTCCTGTCAACAATGCTGCAGATGGTGAGCTCTGCTTTCATCCCGCTAGCGAGACTGGCAGTCTTCACCAAATCAGATAGCCGCTGGAAGCCAGAGAGGATTTCCTCCAATCCATAGCGACACACATCATTGGTGCCAACATGAGCGACCACCTGCAGATGGGTGCACCCTGTACCCTTCATAGCATCTGGAAGGACCTTTTCCACATCAGGAATGACTCCCCCCCAGTATGCACACAGAGTGCACATTGGTTTTCTTCCCCTCTCTTGCTGCCATATCCCTAAGGGGCCCCATTACGTGCCGGATGTTGGAGCTCCCAACTACCTGTAAGCCCACCCTCTGTGACCGCCCAGATCTTGCAGACTGAGGGGCAACCTCTGGAACAGGACAAGCAGCCACGTCTGACCGAAGATCAGTATCAGACGGAGACAGCGCCTGAAACTGGTTCGTCAGAAAAACTGGAGAGGCCTTCCATTCAGCCCTCCGGAATGTCTTTCAACCCCTGCCACACCTCGAGATGACCTCCCACTCTACCACGGGTGAGGGATCAGCCTCAATGTGAGCAGTATCCTGGGCAGCCACAGCCGTAGTCTGATCGGGGGATGCGTGGGGCAAGCTGGCCATCCCCGACAAACCCCCATCCGGACCCCCACAGTGATGACCATTGGTAACAGCTTCAAGCTGCGTGACCGAGGCCAACACTTCTGAACTAATCTACAGAGCATAAACAATTCGACACAAAATTTAAATGGTTATTAAAATACAAGGTTGCCTAGTAAATGCAGTAATGCTGCTACTTGCGCACTGCTGACACACTGCTCGGCAGCAGAAGGAGACTAAGCAATTTTACACTATTCAGGTACTGAAGCACAATGCTACAACTCTCAAATACTATAATACGCCAGAAATTTATGAATTAAACAATGCAAGTACCCAAAAACACGCAAAGAAATTAAGAATTAAACTCTGTAACAAATAAGTAAGCCAGGAGTATATGACTTGCTGCTGGTAGCTGCTTATCCAACGGGGGCAGGGTGCACACTGGCTGTGACTAACCGACACTGGTCGTTCAAAACAAAAACAGAAGACAGACGACTACGTGAATTTACGCTATTCACGTACTAAAGTGCGATGCTCGAACTCTCAAATACTATAATACGCCAGAAATTTATGAATTAAACAATGCAAGTACCCAAACACATGCAAAGAAATTAAGAATTAAACTATGTAACAAATAAGTAAGCTAGGAGTATACAACTTGCTGCTGACAGCTGCTTATCCAACGGCAGCAGGGAGATAAAGAAATAGCATCAAATTTCCATCCAATTTCACTGTTGCCAGCATTCTCAAAAATTTTAGAAAAAGTAATGTACAATTGGCTTTATAACGATTTTATCTCAAATAACATACTGTCAAAGTCACAGTTTGGATTTCTAAGGGGTTCTGATATTGAGAAGGCTATCTACACTTACAGTGAAAATGTGCTTAATACATTAGACAAAAAATTGCAGGCTACTGGTATATTTTGTGATCTGTCAAAGGCATTTGACTGTGTAAATCACAATATCCTTTTAAATAAATTAGAATATTATAGTGTAATAGGAAATGCTGCAAAATGGTTCAAATCTTATATCTCTGGCAGGAAACAAAGGGTGTTATTAGGAAAGAGACCTGTATCAAGCTATCAGGCATCATCCAACTGGGAACTAATTACATGTGGGGTCCCACAAGAGTCCAGTTTAGGGCCCTTACTTTTTCTTGTGTATATCAATGACCTTTCATCAGTAACATTACCAGACGCCAAGTTCGTTTTGTTTGCCAATGATACAAACATTGCAATAAATAGCAAATCAAGTGTGGTCTTAGAAAGATCAGCTAATAAAATATTTGTGGACATTAATCACTGGTTCCTAGCAAATTCTTTGTCACTAAACTTTGAAAAAACACACTACATGCAGTTCAGAACTTGTAAGGGGTGTCCCACGAGTATATGCCTAACATATGATGACAAGCAGATAGAAGAAGTGGACAATGTTAAATTCTTGGGATTACAGCTTGATAATAAATTCAACTGGGAGGAGCACACCACAGAACTGCTAAAGTGTCTTAACAAATCTCTATTTGCAATGCAAATTGTGTCAGACATAGGGGATATAAAAATGAAAAAGCTGGCATACTATGCTTACTTTCATTCCATAATGTCATATGGGATTATTTTTTGGGGTAATTCATCAAGCCAAGCTAAAGTTTTCCGGGCTCAAAAACGTGCAGTAAGAGTTATATGTGGTGTGACCTCAAGAACATCCTGCAGAAGCCTGTTTAGGGAACTAGGGATACTAACTACTGCTTCCCAATATATTTATTCCTTAATGAAATTTGTCATTAAAAATATATCACTTTTTCAAACTAACAGCTCAATTCATGGAATCATTACTAGAAATAAGAATAATCTTCACAAGGATTTAAAGTCACTTAGTCTTGTACAAAAAGGTGTGCATTATTCAGGAACACACATTTTCAATAACTTGCCAGCAGCTATAAAAGATGAACAACCAATGAAATTCAGTATAATAGAAGCCTAGAGGATTTATTGGTGGCCAACTCCTTCTACTCCATTGACGAATTTTTCAGTAAAACCAACTGATTTGTATATATAAGTACAATATAACTTCTGCACAATTTCAGTGCAGTAATGTGTTCATTGTAAATGTGTGTGTGTGTGTGTGTGTGTGTGTGTGTGTAAGTACAATCTAACTTCTACACCATTTCAGTGCAGTAATGTGTTCATTGTAAATAAGTATTATAGTAGTTGTATTACACATTTATTACCTTATAAATAAATAAAAAACTTTTTTATTTTAAATTCAGTGCATTAGTATTTGTAAAGTGACTCTTCCATATAGTGTTCATTAAAAAATGACAATCATTCCACGTGGGACCTGTGGAATGGAACATTAGCTTATTTGTTTTAGTTGTAAATATTTGTCATGTATTGTTGTTTTTCTGACATGGTCTACATCCTGGAGGACCTCCTCACTATGGATCAAATGGAATGGAATGAAAGTAAATCTAATCTAAACTAAACTAATCAGCTTCAAATGCCGATTCCCAAAATTTTCTCAATAGTGTCCCCCGAAAAGAATGTTGCCTTCCATCCAGGGATTCTCATTTAAGTTACCAAAGCATCTCCATAACTTTTGCATGTTATTTGAACCTACTGTAACAAATCTAGTAGCCTGCCTCTGAACTGCTGTGACCATACACATCAACCATAACCTCTAAAACAGAATGTGAAAATGTAAATAGCTACTGTACAGTATAACCCTGGGTTTAAGGTCTCCAATATCATAAAGGACACTGAACTGTACATATGTGGCACACAGATACCAGTAACATATAACAATTGGGTTTCTTTCGACACTTACACATTTCACAAAGTAATAATTTTTTTCTGGCAAGAGGCTCTAATTCCTTTATTGCTCCAGTTATTTCCTTCTTCCTGTTAGACTCATCAGATGCATATTTGCAATTATCACTTCACACTGAATAACAATAGATGATGATGATCAATAGGCCTATGGTTTATATAGGTATGAGCATTTACTTTCCAGAATATCCAGTATCTCTGTGATTTTTCCAAGGATATATATTCATGCATGTTACAAGTAAGGATTATATTAATTACACAGTGCTAGGCAATTATTTTACTTTGCAGAGACCAGAATTTTAATCAGTTAGTTGAATACCAGTAAACCACTGATTCTTTAAAGAATCGAACTCCCATATACAAAATAGCTTCAAATGTCTGATTACTTCACATATAAGTTAATTTGTTGAATATTTGCCTTTACACATATAAGCCAGAAAAAGTTCTAAGTGATAAACTTTTCCATTCCACATTTGTGTGTGTGTGTGTGTGTGTGTGTGTGTGTGTGTGTGTGTTAGTGTGTGTGTGCATGTTTAGTGTGTGTGTGTGGGGGGGGGGGGGGGTTATCAGCAAGAAAAAGTTTCATACAAGTTTGAAATTATGTGTAATCTTTGTTAGAAGTTGCTAAGTGCTCTCATTCCCCAAATGCTGGATGAATGAAGTCTGTGTATCTGCATGCCCTCAGTTAACCCTGCATCAACCCAAACACACTGTTTCAAACTGTAATACTTGTCTTATTTTACAAATACAAATGTTTTATTCCACCTTTGAGCATATTAACATGTAATTGGTGTCATCAGTGTTAACACAATACTAATAATAATAATAATAATAATATAAACTTTGACATGACAAATGTCATTAACTACAATATAATAACTGAAGTTGGATACAGTACGCATTTATGCAAATGTTAGTAACAACAAGAAGTTTACAAACAGATCAGTTACAAGATAAATGAACTACATAGTCTAGTGAATGACAAATAAATAATCAAACAGATAATTAACAATAAATACATGAAACAGTAATAAAATAGTTGCACACTGTGGCATATATATAGTTTGCAGTTAATTTATTGTCCATTCTCACAAGGAAAGTGGGTCATTTATCACATACTCAAGGAACTCTTGAGCAGAGTAAATTACTTTACTTTTCATCCACCTCGAAAGACTAGTTTTAAATTTATTTACTGGCACTGTGTAGGTATTTTCAGGTAATTTGTTGAAGTAGACAGGACCAAGATATTTGTAAGTGTTATCTGTCTTTGTAAGACTAGCATATGGCATATTAATTGTACATCCACTTCTTATGTTATGGTCATGAACTGTCTTCCTTAAGTCAAATTTACTCAGATTCTCTTTAACGAAGACAAGGCAGTTGTAAATATACAGCCCAGGCACTGTCATTATATTCAGTTTCTTAAAATAATCTCGACTCAACTCATATGGGGTGAGTCCTGCTATGCACCTTATGGCTTTCTATTGCCATTTGAACACTAATTTTCAGTCTACAGAACTGCCCCATGATAGTATTCCATACTTCAGGTGGGAATGGAAGAATGTAAAATATACATATAATGGAAGTTCCTTACTCACACTGCTCCTCAGCTTGTAAAGCAGATAGATGACATATGCCAATTTGCCACATATCTTCCCTATGTGGGTATCCCAGCTGAGCTTTTGATCTAAATGAAATCCTAATAATTTTACTGTTTTGTTATCATGACTGGGAGCGTTCAGACTAAATACAATAGCTTCAGTTTTACTATCATTCTTCTGTGGTACATTTCCCTCAAACCAAGTAGTGCATTGCCACTGCCATGCTGTGTTGCACATTTTCAAAGTTGGTATCACATGTGATGAGTGTTGTGTCATCAGCATTTGGCACTGCATCACATGGTACAACTGCAGGTTAATCATTTATATAAATAATGAAAAGGAAAGGTCCAAGACAGATCCTTGAGGTACATCCTTTACAACTGAGGACATTCTGAGATTTGATCATTTACCTTAACTCTTTTCTATTGTCCAAGTAAGACTGCATTATGCATAGAACATTGTCTCTCACGCCATAGTGGTAGATCTTTTTCATCAGAATATTGTGGGACACCATATGAAAAGCTTTCCTGAGGTCCAACAGTGTTGCACAAATAATATCTTTATTTCAAAGCAGTTGTATATTTTTGCTACCACTCTCTCAACTGCTTTGAATGTAGAAAGGCTGGATCTGAAATCATACTATGAGGAGGTAAGTATATCATTATGTTCAAAATATTAACTCATCTGTTTATGCAAGTAGTATTTTATTATTTTTGATATTATGGGTATATGTGATATTGGTCAATAGTTATCTGGAAATGCTATATCTCCTTTCTTATCTACTTGTGTAACTACAGATATTTTTAAACATTTTGGATAATTACCCTCATTTAAAATTTCTGCTTACTGCTCATTTCTGCCAGTAGTGCCTCTGCCTTATTCCCATCCTCCATTATGAAGTTATCTGATTGAGGACTGACAGGTGGAACTGGTGTCTGGTATACTTTTCGTCACAGTTTATTTCTGTTTTAATAATTTCCCATGCAGCTTTGCATTTATTCACTGAGTTCAGTATAAATGTGTCATTTGCTTTGCATTTAGCTGTATAGATTTCAGACCTGTAAATCTTTTTCATTTTCAAATAGATTTCCTTGTCTGCATCATTGTGCTTGGACCTACTATGATAGAGTAATATTATGATTCTTATTCTACTGGGATGTGAGGTGTACCAGCTTTTTAGATTTTGTCGTTTGGTGTAACGATTTTGCTTTGATATTTTCTTGCAGCATTTAGGACAACATGCTTCAAAATTTTCAGTTAACAGTTCTAAAAATTTGTTGGTATATTCATTGGCACCTGCAGTGATTATTATTTTATCCCATTTTATTAAATTCAGTTTACTTATCAACTTGTTTAGCATTGATTCATTAATTGGTTATATAATCTTTCTACAATGGTTAGTCTATGACAGCATTTTAAATTTTTAAATTGAATCAATAATAACATGAAATACTGAAAACCTTTGTTGTTCTTATGCTGCAATTGGTACTGAGTTCCAGGTTCTGAAATAGTGTTTCAATAATAGAGTTTAGATATTATGTGGCTTTAAAAGTTCTAGTCTAGGGACAGTTTTACAAAGATGTTGAGTTTTATATTAGTAATGATTTCATTTCACTAATAGATGAAAAACATTTTGATCAATCAGATTAAGTGAGGTGGCAAAGTGGTTACGATTTTGTACTCATATTAGGAATGAATGGGTATTAACTCATCACTGTTTCCCTAAACTGCTTAAGGTGAATGTGATTATGGTTCCTACAATGCAGCCACAGTAGATTTCTTTGCATCTCCTTGTATACTCTGGGTTCTAAAGACCTCATTGTTGATAAGACCTTAAACTCAAACCTTCATGTTTCTAATCATAACTGTCTTACCTCAAGATAGGAGAGCATAAAAAAAATATTAAGTGTCTGCTTGTACTGGTGTGAATACCTTTTCCACACAGTGAATCCAAAGAAGTCTTGAACATCATCCTCCACATTCCTTAATTCCTATCCAGTACTCTTTATCCAGGCAATGTTGAGTCAGTACTGGTATGGTACTTTTCCAGTTTTGCGGAGAACCAACCGTACCCATATACAGGCTGTCATTACAGTGGGGTTGCCACTCCCAAAGGCATGTTAAAGGTACTGTCAGCCTCCTCTCCCCACCCCCCCCCCCCTCCATCAGCAATCAGTGTATCCCTTCTGTCTGTGTCTAGTGTAATCATAGGGTCAAATGTGACCTCATTTTTCAAAGTGTATCTGAGGTGGGGTGGGGGAACCAGCCTGGTATTTACCTATAAGGGGCCTTCAAAAAGAAACAAGTCAGAGTCTGAAACGTGCAAACCAGTGCCAGGAGGGTAATATTGTGCTGTGTGTAATGAGGTGTGGTTCCAACCAGAGCGTGGAAGTTGACAGCCCATCGCTAGAGGGCCCACGTGCACGCGTGCACATCATGTGACTATACAGAGCTAGCAGCAGCATGCATCAATCATCCAACGCTGCCAGTCGCAATGCAAACAGTGACATGGAGGCATCAAAAGAAGAGCAAAGAGATGTTGTTTGTTTTCTGACAGCGGAAGGAGTAAGGGGAACAGACATTCATCGACGAATGTCACAAGTGTACAGTGAACACTGCATGTCCCTTGCAAGGGTTAAGGTGTGGCACAAGCACTTCAGGGAAGGACGGGTGTCGTTAGCCAATGATGCACAGTCTGGAGCACCACACTGCATTACCGATGACATTGTCCAACTGGTGGATGCACTCATTACCCAGGACTGCTAAGTGACAATGAAAGCCATAGCTGCCGTGGTTGGATTCAGCATTGGAAGTGTTCACACCATCATGGAAGAATGGCTGCACATGTGCAAAGTGTGTGCCCAATGGGTGCCCCACAGTCTTCAACCACACCAGGAAGCATGTCAAATGGCCCATTGTTCTGCATACTAATAATGCTGTATTCAAGCATTACAGGCTTGTTTTTCCTTTGCATCTGCATTCACTTACATTTTTCTACATTTAGAGTTAGCTTGCATAGATAGTGGCCAAGGTTTCAAGTCCACTGTTGATGGCTTACAGATGATTTCATTGTTAAGTGTAGCTTTCCCCCCACAGGTACACTGACAAGTGCATGTACTCATACTTGAATCCGTGGTTTGGATTTGTGTAGAGGCATCACACTTGGCAACAGCTTTGAAAGCTGTTTTAGCTTCACTATAGGGCAGGCTCCTGACAACTTTTAACTTCTGAATTTTCCTTTCCTCATTATAAACCTCACACTTCCTACTCCATACTAGGTGATCCCCAGAGCAGTTTATACATTTCAGAGGAAGTGTGCAAAAGTTGCCTGATTCATGAGCTGAGCCTCCACAATTTCCACTTGTAGCCCTCCCATTACATTCCATAGCAGATGACCAAATCTTTCACATATGAAGTATTACATTGGATTTAAGATGGATATAGCCTGCAAGAATATGTTCAGGTGTTTCCAGAGTGCTGAAAATTAGAATAGAACTGTGTGTCATTGAGTCTTTTCATATAGTTCTGCACTTGCATGACACCCATATTTTTCCATTCGTATAGCTCCTCAGGGTCCATCCCCATTATATTGGAGCAGGTAACCGCACCTTTACAGAAGTTAATGGTGTCATGCAAGTCAGCCACAACAGGCTGGTTACCTAAGGCCTTGCATCCCAGAAGCTTAGATACTTGGTTTGATGTGACAGTTTCAACTAGAAGTGTTCCATAACAAAGTCATTTAACACTTCTTGAGGATCCAGCAATACCCTCCCATACCTTGTGAATATAGAAAGGGGAGACCTTTACAAAGGTTCCCTCTGCTCTCTTGATTAGAATGAAAGTATTATGGCAGACTACTGCCCTGTTACTATAATTTTAGGGCAGACTGACAAACCAAGCTCTCTTTGTTGGGGAGGAGTGGGGAGAGGGGTAGGTACTATCTGAAAATACACTTGTCCTGTCAGGTGCAGGTGTGAATTTAGATTGCTACATAGGGATCCCAGCTGCTAGGGAAACAAATGTCAAGCCACACAGAGCCCAGCATGCCTGAATGAGCCTTTCACAACTGCGGAGTGGCAGTTGCCCCAGAGGTTGCTCACTAGAGACTATTTTACCTCAACAGCCATTCACCTCATCAGCACATAGCACACACCTTCAGTTTTTTTTTTTTTTTTTTTTTTGTTAAAAAAATGGTGAAGAGGTGAGTATCTCCTCGCAGTCAAGGTAGTGAAGCCAAGGCTCTGAAACACACAATTTTCTACCACTGTGCCTCACAATGGTCCCTGAAGTATTTTACAGTAGAAGAGGTCTGGCAGCACTGGTTAGTCCCTAGCTTGGGAAACCTGGGGTCACCTTAAACGAACACAGTAACTAAAAATGATGTCCCTTGGAAGGGGACCACATGAAAAGGATGCCACCTGAGTGCCTATCATGACAAGCACTACATTTTAACCAAACTGAAGATTGGGTACAGGATGACCAATGAAGAGATGGAGGCAACAGTTTTGTTAACTTTTTGTTCCTGACCTTTCTGCATACCATATTTGTGACCTGCTTACACTTCATGATCCACCCAACATTACAGCCTAACAACTTACACTGGAAATTCACCTTCATTATTGTTTCTGACAGACAAAATAATTTGTGAATTATTACTATGTTTACTGCTGAGTCATCAGATGTCAGTGCCTATTCTTAAATGAAAGAAAGTTACAGTCTATTTTGCGTAAACTAAAGACATTTGATACCATAGCTGAAAAACTTAATTACTATTTTTTTCTTTTTATGACAGGAGGTTGGAACTGAACTTGATCCTAATCTTGCAACAGTATTTTTGGGACTAATGAGATTTGGAATGAGTCTAGTAAGCACAATTCTGATGAAACATTTTGGTCGACGGAAACTAGTTATAACTAGTAGCCTTATTATGGCAGCTTGTATGACAGCTTCAGGACTGTCGACGATGCATATAAAAAATGGTGAGTTTGTTTTCATTTGATTTATTTATGTTTGCTGAATATGTTGACTACTGAATTTTGTTGATTCATGCCCTCTGCAGACATTTGCCAGTCACTCGAGCAGTATTGCATATCAAATAGGTATTTTGTTTCTAGTTTTATACTTTCTATATTGTATCTGACTGCTTGCTTAAAGATAAAATAGCTTGCACTATAAGGTACCCTAAATCACTATTTTGTATCTTTAAATAAAATCCTGAAATTAAACTGGCTAGGTGAACCTCGTCAGTATGTGAAATCTTGTTGTTTGCAATATCTCCACAGAAAATTCTATATTCCTTAGCTAACAGTAAGTGTATAGGTATAATTAGTTGATATGATCAAATTTACATTAGAGTATTTCTGTACCTGTGAACATTTTACGTAATCATTATTGTCAATTAATTCAGGTATATAAAAAGCATGCATGCTTATGTCACAATAAGAGAATTTTGTACCAGTTTCTTTAGAAAACAGAACTGCAAGGCTAATCAGCTAAAATTAAGTTAGTACAATGCTACAAAAAATACACAGATAGATAGACAATGAGCATAGGTATAATTCTTATTGCTTGCATACAATGATAGTTATCATTGCACAAGTTGCTGAAGTGGCATCAAATCAAAAGACTTGCACCCGGCAAATGTTCTACCTGATGGGAGGCCCTAGTCACAAGAAATTTACGTTTTTTATGATAGTTAAAGAAAGTTAATGATAAAAAGTGAGCAGTATATTTATTATTTTGTACAAAGTGGAAGGAAGATTAAAGCTTAATGTGCCATTGATGATGAGGTCATTATAGGTGGAGCACAAGGTCATATTGGAGAAGAATACTGGCCCTATTGAAGAAACCATCCTGGCTTTAACTTTAAGAGATTTAAGGAAATCATGGAAAACTTAAACCTGAATGGCAATATGGGGATCTGAACTACTATCTCACAGTGTTATTTTGTAATTCTTCTGATCACATCTGTAGCTGCTACATTCAGGAAGATATTTGTTAAGTTGTTGCAAAAACGTGTGTCTTTACAGATGATTGATTTGATTTGATTTGATTTTAACAGGAGAGCTAAAACAGCTTAGGTCTACCCCACCACTGCCCGCACCGAAACTAGGTTTATTGTGCGGTATTGCTCCCTGTATATCTAGTAAAACCAACCAGTGCCCTTAAATAGTGCAAGGACTCCCTCTACCTGTTAGACACAATTTCTTCAGGTCTAGTTGTCCCGAAGATTCTGTATCTTTTACTCCCCAATACCATGTATTCAAAGATTAGGTGTGATGCAGTTTCTTCACCCTCATCACAGATCCTACATTTAGGGTCCCCTTCCATTATACCCATTGTGTGTAGGTGTTTTTTGAAGTTCCCATAGCTGGTCATCAGTCCAGTCATGAGTTTGATCTCTTTCCTGTTCAATCCCAGGATTACAGAGCTTCTTTTAAAACATGGCTTGGGCATCATTACCTTACCATTTTTTTGTTTATGGACCTTGGTCCAATATCCTACGTGCTGTTTCCTCATCCAGTTCCATAGTTCTAATTTGATCATAGCCTTGATGATTGTCAAGACAGGTTCCGGTCCAATAAATGGAGTTGTTGCCCCCATCCTAGCCAATCTATCGGCTTGTTCATTGCCACAGATCCCTGAGTGGCCAGGGACCAACACTAGGTACACCCTTTTGCTTCCCCCTAGCTCCTCCAGAGCCCTGTGGCAATCTGCAACAATCTTAGATCTTGTTGCAGGAGCTGCCAATGATTTCAGGGCTGCCTGAATAGATGTAGATGCTACGATCATTGTAGCACCTACTCATATTCTCCTCCACACATGCCCTGATTGCAGTAATTTCAGCTTGGAATACAGAGGCCAGTTTCCCTAGAGAGATGCTGCTCTCCAGTCTTGGCTGAACCCCGTACAACCCTGCCCCAACGCCTTGATCTGTTTCTGACTCATCGGTGAACCACACAATGTCCCACATACGGTGTCGAACTGTTTTCTTCCATTGCTCACTACTTCCAATTATTATGTTGTAAGGCTTGTCGAAGCAGTTAGGAGTTATTATATAGTCAGCGGGCATTTCCCCAGCCATACCTATATTTACCTCACTCACTATGTTAGTGTGTGATTCTGGATATCCAAATGAGACCCAGTTTTGGCCAGTTTTAAGTCTGTATGCCCCAGCTCCTGCTTCCATCTTAACCCAAAGGTGAAGTGGAGGCATGTCCAGCATGGCTTCCATTCCAGTGGTTGGTGTACTGCTTATTCCGCCCGTTACGGCTAAGTAGGCCAATCTCTGCACCTTACCAAGCTCTTTAGCAGCAACCCACTGTTCTACCTTCTTCCACCACACTACAGCCCCATAGGAAACCCTAGGTCTAACCACTGTGGTGTATATCCAGTGCATACCCCTCGGGCTTAAGCCCCAGTTTTTGCCACAAGCCCTCCTAGTACTCACTAAAGTGCTTTTTGCCTTGGAGCAGATACTCTTAATATGAGGGGTCCAAGTTAGCTTCTCATCCAAGGTTACCCCTAGATATTTCACTGTCCCCTTCAAAGGTAGAGTTTCATCGAAGAGCTTTAGATTCCAACTTGCATGCTGAATATGTCTCTTCATAAATGGCACCACGACAGTCTTCTTAGGATTAACTCTCAGTTCCTGTTTATTGCACCGTTTTTGCACAATGTCCAATCCTCCTTGTGCCATATTCCTGACTGTGTGAGTGAATTTGCCAAGTATTACTATGACAAGCTCATCTGCGTATCCTTGGCAGAAGCATTGTCTGGGATTTAGTTCCTCAATGAGTTCGTTTACCACTAGATTCCACAATAGAGGAGACAAAACTTCTCCTTGTGGGCAGCCTCTAGTGGTTGTAATTACCATCTTTTCATTCATCATGGTAGCCTCTACCTTCCTTCCACTAAGCATGGCTCTGGTCCACCAGCACATAATGGTCCCCAGATCATGCACCTCTGCTGCCCTTACCATGGAATCGAAAGTCGTGTCACTAAAGGCCCCCTAAATATCCAGGAAGATGCAGAGGGTTATTTCTTAGAAGTGAAGTGCTTTTTCCACCTTCCCGACGAGTTGGTGGAGGGCTGTTTCACATGATTTACCTGGTTGGTATGGGTGTTGGTTCAGGTGTAGAGGGACCCTACATAGCCTCCTCTCCCCAATGTATACATTAACCAGTTTTTCCAGTGCTTTGAGAATGAAGGAGGTCAGACTGATTGGTGTCATATCCTTGGCCTTGGTATAATCAATTCTCCATGGCTTTGGAATGAAGACAACCTTCTCTGCCCTCCAAACATTGGGAATGATTCCTACTGCTAAGCTAATCCAAAATAGCCTGCATAGGATTCTTATAAGCTTTCCTCCTGCCTGTTGCAGGAGAGCTGGAAAAATTCCATCCAGGCCAGGTGACTTGAATGGCTGGAATGTTCCCACCACCCACTGGATTTTGTTGAAGTTCACACACTCCTTGGCCGCTTCCCAGTCCTCTCTTCGAGTGTCTGAGAACCGTTGTCTCTCTGGGGTCACATACTGGTCTGTGTTATCCGGCAGAGCATATTGAGGAAAGTGAGTTTTGAGGAGCAATTCCAGCGTCTCATGTGCTGCCTTTGTATATTCCCCATCCTCCTTCCTCAACGTACCTCCTGCATTAGTTGGTACTCTAGTGAGAATCTTGTAAAGTCTGGCTTGTGCAGCTATGCCTTCCACTTCCTCACAGAATGCCTTCCAGGATGCCTCCTTTGCTTGTCTTATTGCAAAGTTGTAACTGACAAGGGCCTCACGATATTTATCCCATTGTCCTTTGCGTCTCGTAATATTAAACAGTCTCCTTACCTGTTTTCTTTGTGTTTCCAATTTGTTATTCCACCAAGGAACACTCCTATTTGTGCACTTCCTGGTGATTGTGCAGTTGTCCTGATATGAGGTCATTATGGCAGAGGTAACAGCCTTTGCTAGTTCCTCAAATTCTACTGGCTTCCTTATCGTGGTTTTAATTTCCGATAAGCCTAAGTCAAGGTCCCTCCTATATGTCTCCCAGTCTGTTTTCCTGGGATTTCTTTAAGTCATGGTCTGTCTGATTCCCATTTCAACCTTGAATTTAATGTACATGTGGTCCGATGAGGATGGCTCCAACACCACATGCCACTGTTTGACATAGCTACCCATTGTCATGGAACCAAATGTTATGTCAATTACTTCTTCCCTTCTGCTATTCCTGAATGTAGGTTCATTGCCTCTATTCAGGACCTCTAATTTGTTAGCTAAGAGGAATTCAAGATGGTAGTCACCTCTACTGTTGGTGTCCTTGCTGCCCCACAGTAGGTTGTGGGTATTGGCGTCGCACCCCACCAGCAGTTGGTCACCTTGCCGACGGCAAGTCTCTACCAGTCTCCTCACCTCCAAGGGAGCGGGAGAACTGTCTTCATAAGGAAGGTATGCTGAGGCCAAGACAATTTCCCTCGTGATACCTTCCTCACATTGCTGCATTTTGATGGCCACTAAGTCCCTAGAGCAGAAATCCATCGTTGGCATGAAAGAAATGCCATTTCTAACATAGATGCATGTTCTGGAGTTTCTTAGATTTCTAGCATAAATCAGCTTACCTCCAGTGCCTCCGAGGCCCTATACACCCCCTATGTATAAATAGGGTTCTTGTATCAGGGCCACGTTCACTTCCTGTCTCCCCAGGCAGTGGCTCAGGGCAGCAGAGGCCCCTTGACTGTGCTGCAGATTAATCTGCAGCATCTCCACGCTCCGTCTTACTGCCATCTTTAAGGTCTTTGACAACCCTGACAGTGACCTGCGAGAACCCTAAAAACAGTTTCAGGTCCTGCTCCCACATCGCCCTCAGGGACTTCTCACCAACCTCCACCACCAGGGTTCATCCTTCCAGAGCAACCGTCTGGTTAATCACTCTCCAGTCTTCTGTCAGGACTTTTGGGTTCTGGGCCCCTATTTTCCCAAACAGAGTCTTGGGAGAGACTTCCTTAAGGATCTTGGGTATCCATAATGATATCTTTGCGGTCTTAAGAAGCTCCGCTGCCGTCTTGATGAGCAGCTTCGCATCTTCCCACGGGGATATCATGGGCACCTTGTCCTTGAGTCATTCTACTGTGTGCACCCCCTCACAGACAAAAATGAGTGCACCACAGTCTAGATAGACCCTCCTGAAGTTGGGACCTGGGCCAGCGTCCCCCCCAATCTTTTCAAAGAGGGCCATCTGTACTAGTTCCTCCTGCTGCAAGGTACTGGCCACCAGTGGATAACCTTCCTGGATAACTGCCATCCTAAAAACCGAGACTGCAGTACTATTGGTCTGTTTCCCTATTTCTTGCCTCAGTTTTTTCTGGACTCGCTTATCCAGGGAGGGGGGAGTCTTTGATTCCTCCCTTATCCGCTTATTACCTGTCTTTGATGTTGTGGGGGTCTGCGTGTCCCCTTCAACCTGAGACGGTTTTTTCCTGGGGGTCTTTGATTCTAGTCCCTTTACTTCCCTCCATTTGTGTTTAGGAAGCCATTTTTCCTTCCTTTTCCCTCTGTTCCCTGAGTAGCTTCCTCCTTTTGGCCCCAGACAAGCCTTTGATCTTAATCTGGTCTAGCTTCTTGGTTACAGTTCCCACTTCTGGCTCAGGTCTAAACCCTGATTCAGTAGTGGAAGTGCCTTCCATCGGTTCAGTCCCCGATGTTTGGGTATCTGAGGTCTCAATTTGCCCCTCAGTTTCTTTTTCTTTTTCTGTAGTCGTGTCCATGTTGGTCCCATGAGATTTGGGGATCTAGAAGGTCCACACCACGAATACCCCGCGTGGTGTAAGGCTAATTACTCAGGGAGGTCGCCCGGTATGCCTGAGGCTCCGTTTGCAACACATCTTCCCATGTGCAACACACCCCTCAGCACGGATTGCATCACACCTTGGGTTGGGTCAGGGAACAGGGTAGGACTAGGAATGGATAGGGAAGAAGGGACGTTGTGGGACACTCTTAGTCTGATCCATCGGCTGAGGCCTTTCCGGCAGTAGGTCCTCTACCTTTGGCATAACCCTCAGCTTCCCGCAGATACGCAAGACTCTCCACCCGCATGGACAGTGCTTCATCAAGGTGGTGTCCCCCGGAGAGGTTACAGATGATAAATACAGTTTAACTGTAGAGCCATTTCTCAATTACGTCAAGCCGTGGTCTCCTTCTACAATTTTATGGGGATAGATCCAGTCACCTTGCTGGCCAAGGTAGATTTCACAAACACTAAGACAAGTTTAGAAACTCTTGCTGCATGCAGGCTGGCATTATCTTGCTGAAAATTAACCCCAGGATGGCTTGCCATGAAGGGCAACAAAACAAGGCATAGAATATTGTTGATGTACCATGGTTCTGTCTTCGCTGTCCATCGGTGTTCAATTCAAAGCAGGGCTCATCACTGAAGACAATTCTACCTGGAGATGCCCCGGACAGTGGTGGGTTACCAACTTGACTGTCACCCACCACATGGCCCGACAACCAGCAGTGAAGGTCCGAGGTGCCATTTCTTTTCATAGCAGGATGCCATTTGTTCTCATCCATGGTACACTTATGACACAGTGGCATGTCAATGATCTTTTATGCACCATTTTGTTGCCATTCATGGCAAGCCATTGTGGGCTTATATTTCAGCATGATAACACTTGCCTGCACATGGCAAGAGTTTCTACTGCTTGTCTTTGTGCTTACCAAACCCTACCTCAGTCAGCAATGTCACCAGAACTCTTCCCAACTCAGAACATTTGGAGCATTATGGGCAGGACCCTCCAACAATCTCGCTATTTTGATGATCTAATGTGCCAATTGGACAATATTTGGCATGATAGCCCTCAGGAGAACATCCAACACCTCTATCAATCAATAACAAGCTGAAAAACTACTAGCATAAGGGCCAGAGGTGAATCAATATGTTTTTGACTAGCTCAATTTGTGAAGCTCTTTCTCTTGAATAAATCATGTAATTTTTCTGAACTTGTGACCACTTGTTTGTCTGTACACGCACATAACATCTATTGATTTCTGTGCCATTTGGATAATTTCTTCATGGTGCATTGTGTGTGTGTGTGTTTTTTCTCTCTCTTTCTTAGAGTGTTTTATTTAGATAGTATCAGAGTTCAAATAATCTGGACTTCAACTGATATTCCCAATATCTGAAGCAGCATTAAATAAAGCAGTTAAATTATTTTTATATGCACATAAATTGGACAAAACAGAAAGCAGGGGATTATTGATAAATCTGTAATTAATGAGATTTTCATCATGCTATAGTGTGCAGGTGAGAAAAAAAATCATGTAGCTCTTGGTATTTGTTACATGACTAATCCTTACTTATCCTTGCAGGAGGTGGTGGGACATGGATCCCTGTGGCATGTATTTTGGGATATGTGTGTGCAAGTATGATAGGACTACTTGGAATTCCATGGACTATGACAGCGGAACTTTTTCCAACCCAAATAAGAGGTCTTGCACATGGCATACTTATGTCATTTGCTCATATAGTCATGTTTGTTACCATACAGTATTATTTTGACATGCTGAATTTCTTTGGAGGAGCACATGTGTTGCAATGGTTTTTTGCAGTGGTCTGTATAATGGCTGCTGTACATGTATGGATTTTCCTTCCAGAAACACATGGTGTTACGCTATCAGATATTGAAAAGTATTTCCGTGAAAACACATTTTATTTTATGTATTCTAGGAAACAGGCAAGGCAAACAAAAGTCACAAATCCTTAAAATAAAACAACTAAAAAAGATAAAATAACCAGGTAGCCATTATTTGACTTTTCAATTGTTACATTGTCCTCAATTGCGCAAATTCAGTGAATGTGTATTAAACTTAGTCTAGCTTTGTATGATACACCAAGCAAGACCTAAATAGGCCACAAACCAATAACAAGGCTTTTTTTTGCTGATTAAATCATTTTTATGAGCTAGGACTCATTTGCTCACTTTGGATAAGCTGTATATTTTGTAGTTGTAAATAGTGTTAGCTTTTTGCCAGTGTTACAGGTATACAATAAGGTTAGTGGAGATTTCAAATCCCACAAAATTATTTATTGATGTCAATTAATAAACAAATTATGTTAAATTAAAGTATTACATCATAAGTTGTATCATCAGGTGTTAATGAGGATAACTGGAAAGATCTAGGAATAATTTTTGTTTTAAATGATCATTTTAATTACTGTGTGGGTTACCAATGCTCTGTATAACACATAAAGCTTCATAGTTGTTATTGTTAATGTTTGGGTATCATATAAGATCTGCTTCTTCTTCCCCCTCCCCCCCCCCTTTCCCCAGCCACAGCAAAGCCTTTCAAATGCTGTACATAACAGTCTACCATACTGTCTTCACTGTATCCCTGTACAGTCCCACGGGCAGCATGACACCATCTTTCTCCACCCCTGTCCTGCTATTCCTCCCATGCCCCACCCCAAACCTCTTCTGTACCCCTACCCAGTCGAGCCAAGATCGCTACTCACTTCAGTCTGGTCTCAGTGCCCAGAGACAGTGGCCATGTGTGTGTGTGTGTGTGTGTGTGTGTGTGTGTGTGTGTGTGTGTGTGTGTGTGTGAGAGAGAGAGAGAGAGAGAGAGAGAGAGAGAGAGTACTTAGTTTTCTTTCAAATGTTCTTGGCTACTGCGCAATGCTTCCTTTATGTGGTGAGCAATGGTCTTTCCTAATTCATGTTGTTATTCCATCTTGGATATCCTGTTGTCAGATAAAATATTGCTTCACATCAATTCTTACAGGAAGGAACTTACCAAAATGTTAAACTGGTAGCTACTATCAGTTTCACATATTTACAATAGGACAGGCAATATGCAGTCTTTGTGTATGCCTTGACAAATGTATTGCTTTGTCTCTTGCCTTCCTCTGCATATACAGAAGTTCTCATTATTTCACTGTAGAACAATAAGCAATGCTATTGTCATTATTTTAATTATTATGAATCAGTGACCAGTACCTTTCTAGGTATAAGAGAGTATATGAGAGTAAGAAGTACATGTAGCAGAAATTAGTAAAAAATAGATCCTCAAAAATTGCTAGACACTAGCAATTCATAACAGCAAAACTGTACTGTCTGTTAACACTAGAATATTATTTATTATCTATAAATGTGTAAAAATAAAAATCTTTAAAAGCAGTAACATTACATCAGTTTGCATGACCACCCCCCTTAACCCCCACCCCCACATGCACAACAATGGAATAATACTTATGGTCAACTTTTATAATTGAGTTCTACACACCGAAATGGTCAAAAGATATATGCTAAATTCCTGCTTTTATATATGGAGTTATTGGAACATAACACAAGTTGTAGCTTACTCCATTGAGTGTAGTTACTTAGTTTCAGGTATCAGTGGTATAATAAACACATTGATTGCCATGAGGCCACTGGCAGACACAGCAGAGGTTCATACTTGATGCTGTGTGCCAACTGGTGTTCACATGCTCTGTTTAGTGCAGTATATCTTTGGATGGTGTGTTAAGCTGAAAAAAAAAAAAACGAAGTTGAAAATGTTGAACCAAATATTATAACTGATTTCTTGCACACTGATGTCAACTAAGTCCAGAAAAGCAAATTAATAAACTGTACTGCAGTGCATAGTGTACTAAAAACAGTGGAGCATTTGACAGCTGGCAGGCACTTGGCGTTAATCTCTGCTGCGTTCACTGACAACCTCATTGTTGTCAATGTGTAAATCTTAATGATGTAAAATGAGACATTTTACATTCACATAACACATATTCATATGTGCATGTATTTGTAATTTTTAATACAGTTGTTAGTAATTCCTACCCACCACCTTTTTAACACATTACAAAAATAAATATTCTTCTATGGAACAGAAGGAATAGTCAATGAAAAACTTTTTCAGTTCATTTTCAAATTTAGCTTTGCTGTTTGTTCGACATCTTATATAGTTTTGTAAATGACCAAAAGTTTTGGTGGCAGTTTTGTACAGCAGTTTTTGTGCTAAAGACAACCTAAATATGAAGTAATGAATGTCATTTCTCTTCTGGTATTGTAATTATGTACATAACTGTTCCTTTAGAACTATAGTAGATCATTTACAGCAAAACTTTGTGAGAAAATAAATATACTGTGCAGCTGTAGTCAAAATGCCTAACTCCTTAAACAGTTGTCTACAATATGATCATGTGTGAGCACCACATATTATCTCTACCGCACATTTTTCAGCAATGGAAACTTTCTTTATTAAACATGAGTTACCCTAAAATATTATTATATGACATTATTGAATGAAAATGAGTCAACTTATTGACTTGTCTCTCCACAAGATTTGCATTGATTCAGAATGCAAATGTGGCTGGAAATGAAGTATGTTTTAGGAGTTCCAAAATCTTTTTTTCCCAGTTTAAATTCTCAACAATACTGACACGTAAACATTTTGATTTTTTTTCCAGTTATTATTTTCTCACCATATTTTACACTTAACATTGGTGTAATACCTCTAGATGTGCAGAACTGAATATGTTGTGTCTTTTTGAAACTGAGACTGATACCATTCACAGAAAATCACTCAATAATGCTTTTAAAAACATTATTTACCACTTCTTCATTTCTTGTATGTATATTTTGGGTGATTACAAAATTAATACAATCAGCAAAAATAACTAATTCTGTTTGTTGTGTATTAGATGGAAGGTTGTTTACACATATCAGAAACAGTATTGGACCCAAGACTGAACCATGTAGAATCCCATAAGTGATTTCTCGCGTCAGTACAGTCTCTACTGTTACATTTGTTGACTTCTCAAGTAAACCTTTCTGCATCCTTTTGGTTAGTTATGACAATGTTAGTTGGTTGTCTGTACTATCAGTTCATATAACCCAAATTTATTTAGAATATTGTAATTTGCACAAATGATGTCAGTAGTGAAACGGGTCAGTAGTTATTGACATCTCTCCTATCACCTTTCTAATAGAGGGGTTTAACAATGGCATATTTTAATCTCTCTGGAAAAATATCCTGAGTTGGTAATAAATTACATTTCAGAAAGACAGCACTTATTATAGGGCAACAAATCTTTCGTACTCTGCTCGGAAAACCCTCAAATCCATATGAACTTTTATTTTTGACAATATATATCATTTAATTTCAGAACGAGAAGTGAGTGAGACATCCACATGATTGAATTTTATGAGAGTTGCTTTTTTCAATATATTGCTTTGACTTGTCCCTTGAACTGGTTGGTTGGTTAGTTGGTTGGTTTAAAGGAGGAGGAAGGGGGGGGGAGGGGGAGGGACTAAACTGTGAGGTCATCGGTCCCTTGTTCCCAGTAAAGTAACTACACAAGGGAAAGAAGAAAAGAGAGGAGACGTACAGCACAATAACAGGAGAACGGAAGAACCAGAAGAATGACAGAAGGATAACCAACACTGCTATGGATAAAACAGGAAAATAAAGCCACAGAGAGAAGCAAGAAACAGGTAGAAGGGATAAAAACAAGAGGCATCAGCAGAGTGACCCCTGTGTGGTCAGGGAGCTACAACCAACAGGGTACATGGCGGCGCCACCACAATGGACTGGTTACCATCAGGTGCAACCCAGCAAACAAGTCCATTATCATCGTCAGTGCAGAAAACGATGCTGTACAGTTCATGGAAAAATATGCACCCAGAATGGTGACCTCACCCAACACTTAGAGAATGAGCAGAAGTGCAGATCCACATCGACGAAGGATGCGATAGGTCTCAGCACGTGATGGATACAATGCACCATATAAGGCGCCCTTCCCCATTTGGCTCGCTCTTCGGGAAAATTTTGAAAAATGGAGGTCAAACCCTACAGGGGACCATCACATAAAGTCCAAAATGTGTGGACTCCTTTTAGTCACCTCTTATGACTGGCAGGAATACCTTGGGCCTATTCTAACCCCTGGACCCACAGGGGGTTGAGCTGGTTGTCTCTATATTTTAACTACATGTAATAGGGATGTCATATTGTTTTGCAGCCTGTTGGCCTGTCTTTCATTTCACTGCATTCTATATAGCCCTAAGTCTGTTGTTGGAATTATGTTTTGGGATTCTGGTTCCTGACATAACGTGCACCTTCCTTCATTTTTTGAAAACTTTTCTTGGTAATTTTTGTGGTATTTGTGGTGTGGAACTACTGCAAGATCTTTACTTGTTCTTGTCAACAGATACATTACCATTTCCTTTCACATGATAATTTAAGCCTTCTAGTGAGCCACGGATTTTTATGTGGCTGTTAAATGTCCTTTCTCATGAGTACAGCTATTTTCAAATAATGATATGAATTTATCATGGAAGAGATTAAATTTACATCAGCACTTCATTCATTATCAACTTCATTCCATGTCATATCTTGTAAATTAACCTTAAAAATGTTTGTTCTAGAGTGATTTTTACTGAGAAGTATCTATATTGTAAGGCACTATACTGGGTATACAGTTATTTTCTTGCACTGAGTTTCATCAAAGAAAATATTATTTGCAGCAATTGTCTGTAATATTAGAAATATTAGATTCTGAAAGTAAATCTTTATTTATGAGCATGTATGATCTACTAGCTTTCTACATCTCTCACCACCATTGTCTCTTTCACATTTTTATTTCATTTTTAGGCAGATTTCACAGGAAATATGAAGGAGAATGAGTTTTCAATGGAACTTGTATTTTGTAATCCTGTTGTGAATAACATTCTCCATTTGCAGAGAATCCTCATAGGTCAATAACACAAAAAATAAATACAGTAGAGAGGGAACATAAACATGGGTCAGAAACTTTAAAGATTTATTATAGAGATAAAAACATAAAAAAAGTTTATATGAACATGGGTTCAAAAATCCTTCATTGGGAAGGTATGATGGGCTTTATTATTCCTGGTCCGAAAATGATACGTTTACATGTATGAAAGGATTAATTATTCATGGCATGAAAATAACACAGTTACATTTACAAGATTTTCTTTAAGTGATCACCTCCTGCTTCCTTGCATTCCCCGAGCCTGCATTCCATTCTTTGCAGTACACTGGGGAAAACTCCTGGTGTGTTCTGTATCTTGTCAAATCCATTTCGAATACGCTCCCTCAGAACATGAACAGTTAGTGCCAGAGATGAATACACCAACAGTTTTGAGGAAAAAATCCATTGGATTAAAATCTGATGATTGGGCAGGCCATGCAATGGATCTCTCTCATCCAAACCACATGTTTGGAAGCTGGTTATCAAGACACTGATGAACTATCTTTGTACAGTGAGGTGAAGCACCATCCTGTATAAACTACATTCACTGGATGATGTCAAGAAGTAGATCATCAAGTAAATGAAGGAACTCATGTCTTTAGATATTTTTAAATGAAAAGCCAGCTCATCAGTGAATCAGGTACATGCTAAGAATCAGGTACATGCTAAAAATTGCAGAAACATCATGCATTGCCCTAACATAGATTGGGAAATTCTTTGTTAAAAGTCTGCCTCAATTAATCCTTGCATCTGCTGAAAATGATACAGCTACAGAGGATTTTCATGCAGAATGTTCAAGATCATAACGTGATAAATGCCTTCCATTCTCACAGTTCTCCTTGTACTAGTTGATGGAACTTCATGCACTGTACATTTCATGACCTTCCACCATCCACAACTTTCTTCTTACCTGAGCCATCTCTTGCAAGCATTGGTGGTGTTGTAAAGATGTTCTTGCTCACACTATCTGCCTCCCTGGGTAACATCAGCATAAAGTTAATGTGCTGCATCCATATCCCCACCTGCTAGGCCATATGTGTAGTGCATATTTATCATTTCAGACACTGAATACATTGTTGCGATGGATGTTACCCTAAAACAGAACAAACAACAATCAACCAAAACAAAAAAATTACATAACCAAATGTAAACAATAAAATGAATAAACATGCACATTTGAGGTAATTTACACAATCAGCAGTCACAGCTACAGAAGATTTTCAGAATTCTTTTTCATACATTCCTAGCAAAGGATTTTCAGACCCATGTTCATATGAACATTTTGTAATGTTTTGATGTCACGAATAAATTCTTAAAGTTTCTAACACATGTTTTTATACACGCTGCATTCTCATAGGAAAATTTCAATACTCTCAATGAGACTGATACATGACATATGATTATAAAGTTCCCATGATATCCTCAAATCACACTACTGTAAAATGTTCCCTCGAAATTTAAATTAATTTTAACAAAAATATGTATTTTAAAGTGGCTTAGAGATAAACAATTGGCAAAACATCTAACTGTTATTGTTTAATCTCTGGCTGCACCCAAGCACAGAGTATAACTGACACAGTTTCTTAACCATTTCATTCAACATCATGATATCTTAAATAGCTAATATTCAGAACATCTGTATTCTCCACATAATTTTGTATCATTTATGAAACACTAATTGTACATAATAAGATAATTATTATTAGGTGGAAACTTGAGCTGAATATCATGAGCCATTTATCTAATTAGGGGCATAAAACATTTCTACTGAACTTGAAATCATTTAATTAAGAAATATATTTGCCATAATGTTCCAGATATTGTTTTCTGCAGTCATTCCATTTTTATCTGCCTATGTTTTTATGGAAGTTTCTTTATTTTTTACAAGTTCAACACATAATTTTATAAAATTTAACTAAAATTAATGTGGGTGGGTTGTGCAAACTACCCCAAGAACATAGTTAAGATACCTAACATATCTCATGTTCTGACTCTTCCAGCAGAAGCTGCTTCTCTAAAGAAAATTGACCTATATTTTACTCATACAGTTAATGACGAATAAAATATCAGTGGAAGGTCTGGGTGTTCTGTACAGGAGAGACAGTGTGACAAGAGAGACTAGTGTACTAGACCCACCCACTTCATCTTTCTTACCTCACTTTACACAATTAGGCCCAGAGGTCTGTGTGATGACACAGGTAAGTCTCTCCATCTGCTTTCATTGGCAGTACTCCAAGACTCCAACTGCAGAAAATCTTGTCTTACACTATTCACCTACCCATCCATCCATCCCTTCCTAAGTCTTCCCACTGGTCTGTTGCCTGATGGGCTCCGGTCCATTGCAACATTGGGCCATCTCGTTCCTCCCATTCTTACTACGTGTCCAGCCCATGAGAGTCTTTTGGTTCTCATCACTCCAATGATGATAGGGTCCTTGTATACTTTTTCCAGTTCTGTATTGCAACATCTTCTCCATTCTCCAGTAGTTAGGTCCCAGACTGGTCCATATATTATCCTGAGAACCTTTCTCTCAAATGTAAGGAGTCAGTTATGGCCTTGTTTTCATGTTCTCCAGGTCTCACAACCATATAGTACTGCTGGCATTATTAATGTTCTATATAATCATAGTTTTACTTGTTGTGGCATATTTCTACATTTTAATAGTGGGTTTAGTGAGTAATAGCATCTGCTTCCCACCAGCAACCTTGCCTTACTCTCTCCTTTAGTTGATTTCACTCCAGTGCAAACTTGAACCAAGATATTTAAATTCTTTCACTTGTTTGTACCTGGTTCACTTCACTGTTAGATCTTGGAAGTTATGGAGTTTTCTTCCAGTGGCCAACTACTCAGTATTTAGAGTACTAACTTGTAGCCCAAACCTTGATGCCACTGATTCCAGGGTATGAATACTTCTTTTCATTGTTGGTTTGAATAGCCCGACAGTTCTTTCTGTTAAGCTCCTGCATTGCCTTTTTGAGTGCCACACTGAAGAGAACTGGTGATAATCTATCTCCTTCTCTTAATCCCGTCTCCCCTCTTTTATTGCCTACACTAACCTTAGCTTTTGTATCATTTAGGTATATCTCTACTAGTTTCATCAGTTTCCTTGGTATGCTAAAATCTGTCATGGTTTTAATCAGACCTGGTCTATGGATATTATCATAAGCCTTCTTGAAGTCCATGAAGACAGAGATGTATTTATTGGCCTTATTCGTACATTTTCTCACATATCTGTTTTAAGACAAAAAATCTGGTCAGTGGTTGATTGTCCTGTTTGGAATCCTCCTTGGTACTATCCAGTTATTTTTGTTGACAAGGGGTTTGATTCATTCTAGCAGATGTTTGGAGAAGATCTTGTAACAGATGTTGAGTAGAACTATGCCCCTATAGTTGTTGCACACTGATTTATCTTTCCTTTTGTGTATGGGGCTTATCACAGACACCTTTCATTCCTCTGGTATTGCCTGCTTTATCCATATTAACTCAGTTAGCTAGTGGACTTTGGAGCAGAGAGCTTTGTCACCAGATTTGAGCAGTTTAGCGAGAATTCCATCTTCTGGACTCTTGCCATTCTTAAGATTTTTAATCTGTTTTCTTACCTCCACAATGGTGGATGGGGGATTTTCTGGATCCACTGTTACTAGAGCGAAAAACCTTATAATTCACTTGGTTCTTCACAATTTAGTAGGACCTGAAGTGTTCTAGCCATCTTCTCTCAATATTTTTATCTTCCATTAGCACCCTTCCATTGGCATCTTTTAAACATTAGTGTTGGTGGCTTGATCCTCCTTAAAACCTCTTCACTTTCCTATATAGTTCTTTGCATCTATTTCTAAAAAACTCTTGCTGAGTTTCCTCCATAAGTTAGTTTCACATTCTGTTGATAGTTTGTACAATTAATTGTAATAATGTGGTATGGGTTAGTTTACATTCACACACATTGATATGTACGAGGGATATTTGGAAAGTAAGGTGTGAATTGCCATAGATAATCAAATATCATGCAAACACTGAAATGCACACAAGTGCACCACCTCTTGGCATGTCTTATTCATCAAATGACACCACTTGCGTCGGTATCGTTGCAGTGTGCTGTTTACAGTGTCAATTCAAAATGTTTAAAACAACTGGTCAGCCTGTTGACTGGGAATTATGGTCAGTGATTCAGTTTTTGACAGCAGTTTTGCAGCAGTGAAAATTCACCAACAAATAAGAGAGGTGTATGGCCAAAATGTGATGAGTAACAGCAAAGTGCATAAGTGCATAAGTGGGTGAAAGCTTTCAAGGATGGATGGGAAAATGTCAACGATGAACCACGACGGCCAACCAACAGGGATCTCAGATATTGGTGAAATCAGTGGAAGAAAAGATTCAAGAAGGCTGGTGAATCACAATTTCAACTTTAGCATTGGAATTTATGAATGTGAGTAGAGCAACTTTGCACAAAACTGCCTCTGAAAAGTTGCAATTTCGCAAATTGTGCACACATTGGGTTACCAGGCTACTTATTGAGAAACAAAAAAAATGGAAAGAATGCAGGTGCTCTTGAGTTTTTTTTAATCATAAGGAAGGTGATTAATTTTTAGAGAACATTGTCACAAGGGATGAGACTTGTGTTTCACATGACCCCAGAGTCTTAAGGACAGTCAATGGAATGGCATCACATGATGTCACTGGCCTAGGCCAAGTAGACAGTCTCAACATCCAAGGATCTGTCAGCCGTTTTTTTTGGGACAGACATGGAGTCTTGTTAGTAGAGTTTATGTAGCAAGGGAAAACAATAAACACAGCTGCTTACTGTGCTATCCTGACTAAACTTTGATGTCCAGTACAGAACAAGCAATGTGGACTTCCATCATCTGGAGTTTTGTTGCTGCGTGACAATGCTAGACTCCATTCTGCTATTCACACCCAAAATCTAATCAGATCTTTTGGATTGGAACAGATTGTCCAATACCTTACAGCCCAAACTTGGCTCTGAGAAATTTTCACTTGTTCTGTTACCTGAAAGAGTTTCTCTGCAGAGAGCATTGCACAATAGATGAAGTGAAAGCAGCACTTAAAAAATGGTTATCCTCAAAGGCAGCAGATGTCTATGACTTAGGGATACAAAAGCTTGTAGAATGTTATGACAAATGTTTAAACAAACATGGAAACTATGAAGAAAAACAGAGAAACATGTAAGGAATTAAACAAAAACAGTTTTTTGAAAAATCTGTGATGGTCTATTTTTATAAGAAGTTAGACCTGACTTGCTGAATAACCCTCTTAAATATGGCTACATGCTGATCATCTACAATTTCTTTTAATGTATTTTGCTTTTGCTTTCCTTAGTGTGGCCTGTATTCACTGTTGTATTTCTTCAAACTTTGATTTTCTTTTTTATTGCATATTAATTTTTACACATAGTAATTTGGCCTGCTTTTTCTCTTGGATATCTTCCTCACATTCCTCATCAAACCACACTCATTTTCCCTTAGTTCACTCTGGAATTATTTCTAGGGCTGTTTCTTTAGTTGCATCAACAATTACATACAAATTCTGATCTATATTAGTATTTTGTCCTCTTCATTCTCCAATACTTTAAAATGATTGGGCTGTTTGATCTCGAAGTGCCTCTTATATTATTTTTGTTTAGACTTTCCTAATCATATTGAGTGATTTTTTTGCATTCCTTGGCACTTTATGGCTCTCCATATTGGCTTCATCACTACTCTGACAAGGAAGAGGTCTGATCCACAGTCAGCACCTCTTGCAGTCTTGACATTTTGTATCCACTTCTTAATTCTTGTCTCTACCTATACACCTCAGTTTGGTTCACTATCTTCTCATCCAGAGATACCCAGGTTCCTTTACATATTCTTTCCTTATTGAAATCAGTACTACCTATGAGCATTCCATTTGCAGTGGTGAAATTAGCCAATCTAATGTTATTATCATTCACTACTTTTGCATTAAGATCTCTGATGATAATCTTGTAGTGTTCTTTTTATATATTGTTCAAGACTGTCTCTAGTTCCTCATAAATATCTGTTTTGATATCATCACTCTCTTCATTCTGGGCATGAAAATTTACACATCTGATTTTGCGTTTCTTGGTGTATATTATTACAAGAAATTTTCTGGGGTTTATTGATACTCCATACGTATATGCTTTCCTTACAACACGTTGCTGCTCCAGCCTGGTATAGACTTTTGATGTTCCAGGTTGCTAGTCATATTTCATTTTGAATACTACGTTCTTGTTCAGGTAGTTTTGTAGGAATCAGTCTTGCCCAAGTCTCTTGTGTGATGTTTTTATCAATAATTGTTTTTCCAGGATGGGTTGGTATCCTGTCACCAACGCCCAACCTGGAGGATCGGGATTTGTCAGCTGGGTTTTTCTCCCATTGAAAGAATAGTTTCTCCACCATAAGGCCCATCCACAAGCAACGATGTGTCTGCGCAAATGTCTGTGCACATCACATCTGCCCAGACAGATCGTTGCGTGTGGACAGAAGATTTCCACCAACCTGAGGTGTGTGCAAACCTGGAAGTTGGAGTTGGAGGTTTGAGCGAAACCTCTCAAATCTGTGGGTTCAAACCACATCTGCGCAGACAAGTTGGAGTGTGTGGACAGGAGATTGCCGCAAATCTGGCGCAAAACAGCTGTTTGCTCAGTATAGTGTTTGTATTTGTGCGCACAGGGCATTAAAATGGCTGATACTCGTCAGTGTTCTCGAGAGTTTGTAAGTGAATTCATTGAAATATATAGAAACCACCCATGTTTGTGGAAGATTAAAGTAAAGAATAGAGTGACTGAGACAAAAAGACAGCAGCATACAGTGCTCTAATTGAAAAATTGCGGGTATTATTTCACTCAACTCTTGTTTCGATATTGCAGTTGAAAATTCCAAATCCTTGTAGCTCCTTCCTGTTGCTAGGAATCTTAATGTTACCGCCAGCCGTTCATGAGGAGAAATTACCCTTCTCTATACAAGTATTTTTTCTCATAATATGAGGGGTTACAAGCTTTAAGAGATAATTATAAGTTTCGACATTCACCCGTAAATAATTTCTCCAGTCGTTTGGTTCGCCCTGCAACTCTCGCAGTAAATTTACGTGAGAAAACTGTTTTCGCTTTAGCAGCCACTGTCTACACCATTTTGACCGCTTTCTCTGTTTCCTGCGGTTGGTCTGAATGTTTTTTGCAACACAAGTTGCGAACACGGACCACAACAGAACGTCCTCCATTTCTGTATTTCAAAATAACTGAACTAAATTTTTGACGTTTACGGGGAGCGTAGTCGCTTGCCACTGATATTTCTTTTCTACGCCGACAGATAGCGGGCGAATAGTAGATTGGGGTTTGTGTCGTGTGAACACACCACATTTGCAGCGATCTTTTGCATGTACAAACATCTGCACCGATGTGTGCTCAGACAGATCGTTGCGTGTGGACCGGGCTTTATAGAAGTCTTTCTACCCTTTGATTTTCTGTTAGGGTCTTGTTTCCCTTAGTCTATGGGCTAATTCATGCTCACAAGACAGTAGGGGGCATCACTTACAATGGTGCTTCCTCACTTTGACACAGGGTCAGCACTGAGTATATGTGGTGTTTACTGAGTGTAGCTCTGCCATAAGCTATGCTCCCACACCTCATCCTGCTGCTTCAGTCCATGACTACTTATTCAGGTTTTCCCTTATTAGCAGTTGACCTGAGGACCACCTGCTATCTACCACCTGCAACCCATCCAGAAGCTGAGCTTGTCCCACAACCCTCTTCATCATATCATACAAAATGCTGTCACACTAATATTGAATCTCAGCTAGTGCAACACATGTCTTCTGTTACAAAGCCTTCAATAACTCATACCATCATTCATATTTCACAATTTTTTACATACCCCAGACTTGATTTCACCTCCCCCCCCCCCCCCCACCCCTCTAATCCTTGCTAGCCCCAGAGTAACTGCTTCTTTTTCTTCAATTGGTAAGGATTCTTCAATTGGTAAGGATAAGACCAAACATGAAATTTTACTACACTATAACTCTGTGCACCAGTTGACTGCCTGTGTTTGAAACTCTCAGACATGCCATAGCAGGTACAAAGAGCAATGATATAGTACCTAGGCAGATAATTATTTCATTTATATTCTCTTGTTGCATGCCTGTTTCTAGAAGTCTCATTTCTTTCTAGTTTTTTACCTAGATGGAAAGACTCACTAGCCTGAGTGTTAGAAATGTAGATTGAAAGCTTTATTTAAGAATATGGAAGGCAAACCAAAGACTGTGTTTTATTGATACAACACTTAGAAGCTGCAACAAATTCACTAAAGAGACTGCCTACACTACACTTGTTCATCCTCTTCTGGACTACTGCTAAACGTTATGAGACTCTTACCAGATAGGATTGATGCACGACTCTGAAAAAGTTCAAAGAAGGGCAGCTTACTTTGTGTTATAACAAAATAGGGGAGAGAGTTTCATGGATATGATAAGTGATTTGAGGTGGCAATCATTAAAACAAAGATGTTGTTCATCACAGTAAGATCTTTTAATAAAATTTCAATCACCAACTTTCTCCTCCAAATACCAAAATATTTTGTTGACTGCTACCTGCATAGCAAGAAATGACTATCACAATCAATCAAGAGAAATCAGAGCTTGCACAGAAAGATTTCTGTGTTCATTTTTTTCCATGTGCTATTTGAGAGCGAAATAATTGAGAAATGGTCTGACAGTGGTTCTATGAACCCTTGGCCAAACACTAAGTGTGAATTGCACAGTAATCATGATAGATAGGTATACCAGAGTAAATGATGAAAGAATTTGGCATCTTGGCAAATGAATATTAAACAGGCATAGACAAAAGAGGCAATTATTTAACCAAACACCAAGACATTGCACAAAAAATAGAAAAAAAAGGAATGAAAGTCTCAATCATGGTTTTAAGACAACAAACCAGAAACTTATGTTGGGTTGAAAACACATTTCAAATGTTAAGATAGCATGGAGAAAATTGTGATTTAACAGAAATGCCTAAAGCTGGAAGGAAAGTACAATAAAAAGAACTAGCTCATAAATGAACACTGGTACAATGAAGACCTAATTAGCATTAGTCAACCACTCTCCATGAAATTTTATTCTGCCTTTAGTAGGAAAAACACGACTATGGGTGGTGTAGCAAACTTCACTGCAAAAACAAGTAATTTCAGTGTTATTGACATAAGTGCATTGTGCATAGAAGGAGTCACAGAATTTGCAGTGACAAATCTAAAATGGGACAGAGAAAATACAACAATTATTGATATGTACAGGCCACCTGGAGCATGTATGGATACCTTTCTCAAAAATCTATCTGACTCTGATATATACACATCAAACAAAGTTTTGCATCACTTTGGTTGCGACAGTTCTGGGAACTGTACAGAAAATTGGAATAGAGATCAGCATAAACATCCTTTTCAGTTGTACCACCATACAGTGAGACCTTCAGAGGTGGTGATCCAGATTGCTGTACACACCAGTACCTCTAATACCCCGTAGCACATCCTCTTACATTGATGCATGCCTGTATTTGTCATGGCATACTATCCACAAGTTCATCAAGGCAATTCGGTGTACATCCCTCAGAGCGGTTGGTGGGTCACATCATCCATAAACAGCCCTTTTCAATCTCTCCCAGGCATGTTCGATAGGGCTCATGTCTGGAGAACATGCTGGCCACTCTAGTCGAGTGATATCGTTATCCTGAAGGAATTCATTCACAAGATGTGCAAAATGGGGGCGCAAATTGTCATCCATGAAGACGAATCCCTTGCCAATATGCTGCCAATATGGTTGCACTGTCGGTCGGAGGATGGTATTCACGCATCGTACAGCCATTACGGCGCCTTCCATGACCACCAGAGGTGTATGTTGGCCCCACACAATGCCACCCCGAAACAGCATTGCACTTCCACCTTCCTGCACTCGCTGGACAGTGTGTCTAAGGCATTCAGCCTGACCAGGTTGACTCCAAACATGACTCTGATGATTCTCTGGTTGAAGGCATATGGACACTCATCTGTGAAGAGAACGTGATGCCAATCCAGAGTGGTCCATTCAGCATGTTTTTGGGCCCATCTGTTTTTTGTGCACAGTTTGAGTCATAACACGACATCCTGTGGCTGCACAAAAAGCATTAGTCAACATGGTGGCATTGCTGTCAGGGTTCCTTTGAGCCATAATCCATAAGTAGTGGTCATCCACTGCAGTAGCAGCCCTTGGGCGGCCTGAGCAAGGCATGTCATCAACAGTTCCTCTCTCTCTGTATCTCCTCCATGTCCAAACAACATTGCTTTGGTTCACTCCAAGATGCCTGGACACTTCCCTTGTTGAGAGCCCCTCCTGGCACTAAGTAACAATGTGGACACGATCAAACTGTGGTTGATCTACAGACAATGCAAGCCGTGTACCTCCTTCCTGGAACTGATCAAGCTGTTGGACCATCTCTGTCTAATAGTCACTGCTTATGCATGGCTGTTTACATCTTTGGGTGGGTTTAGTGACATCTGAACAGTCAAAGGGACTGTGTTTGTGATACAATATCCACAGTCAATGTCTGTCTTCAGGAGTTCTGGGAACTGGGGTGATGCAAAACTTTTTTTGGTGTGTGTGTATATAGACAGTACATTTTCTGGGTTAAATCAAAATGTAAATATTATAATAACAGGGCATATAAATATAAACTTATTAACCAATGACGCAAATTCAGTCTGACACCACTTATTCATGAATCAACAAGAGAAATGGGCAACAGCAAAGCATGCCTGGATAATGCTATAGCAAGAACAAATGCAGTTTATGGAACATAGTACTTTATAGAGCAACATGTAAAATACAATGAAGTTCAGGTTGTGTGTAGCTCTGAACAAAATGACTGGACAACAGTAATACAGGTTACAGAATGGGTTGAGCACTCGTTTGCAATCACTTAAATAATACTCTTTCTTTGGTGGCTCACCAGAGCATGCCAGGGGTCCAATCCAGGTGACACCACAAGCAGGCCTGAGAACTGTATGGACACGAGATCTCAGAAATCATGCACATCATGAGTGAAGGTACATGACTCCTCCTTTCTAGAGTGAGGGAAAGCCGCATACATACATAAAAACACTAGGTACAGAGAAATACATGGTATAGAAAAAATGCAAGGTACTGAAAAAGCACTGATATCACAAGGCACTGAGAGTATGAGTCACAGAGAACACCAATGATGGTGCTGATGTCCATTTCATTGCACGAAGATGGTGGCTGCTGCAGCATGTGGCATGCAGTCACAGGCAAGTAGAGGCACTAGTGATGGGGCTGGCTGGTGTGTCGTCCTCTCTCTTGTGAGAGGCCGTAGGGCAGGACCGGAGACGGTGCCTCCATAGCAACATCCTCATCAAGGTCAGTGGTCAGTACTGGAAGTGTCAGCAGGGGGATCGGAGGCGATGGGTGCACACAACCCAGCAATGGAGGTGGTGGCAGCTGCAGCATAAGGTGCAGTGGCGTCTGCGGCAACAGGTGCAGTGGGGGCTGCACTGGCGACAGCAGTTGAGCAGTGGGGATGGAGGCAGCAACCCCACTGTGGCACAAACCTGTCATCTGCAACACAGGAACAGGCATTGGTGGCCGTGGGGGTGGGGGAGCTGGTGGGCTCTCCAGAACAGAGCTCGGTGTGCGCCACCATAGCTGTTCGAAGTGACGTGACATCTGCCCATCAGAAGTGCCGACAACACACAGGCACTGGCACCAGTGATGCTCAATGACAGGAGGTACCCCATTGGGCCAGCAGCTGAAACCATGAGCCCAGGCAGATGAACCTAGCCGGAATCGTTGTGGAGCCAGCGATGCAGTGTCACATGCTGCAGGTGAAAGAGGGTCCATGGTTCACGACCATCAGCATCTCCACCAGGCTCTTGTTCCCCACTGGAGTGAATTGGTACAGACTTTAAAAAGTGGTCTAAAGCAACTTCAGGGGACTAGCCAGATACATATTTTTGCATCTGAATTTTAAAATTCCATATTGTGCATTCAGCCTCACCATTTGATTAAGGATGAAATGGGGTAGCTGTGAGATGGCAAACACCACTAGCCTGACAAAACGATGCAACAAACTGGGGGCCACTATCTGTAACCATGGTATACTGAAGCCCTCAATTGCAAAACCTTAGACAGGGCTGAAATAGTGGCAGCTGCGGACGTCGATGGACAACACGTCATATAGGGAAACTTGGATTAAGTGTCCACTACAATGAGCCAATACTGATTTAGGATGGGTCCATCAAAATCGATATGTAGATGCTTCCACAGCTGCTGTGGCATTGACTAGGGGGAGAAAGATGCCCACAAGGCCACCTGTTGCTGAACACAGTGAGTGTAAGCGGCAATAAGCCATGTAATGTCCCCATCTATGCCTGGCTTTGGTGCAAGAAGTCCCCCAATGACTGACATGCAGAAGCCGCCATACATTATGGAGTAAGGAAGTGGGAATCACAACCCAGAGATCAGCATCCTCTCTGATTAACAAAAGAACCCCATCAAACACAGAAAGGCAGTGCTGAGGGGAGAAGTAATTATGCAAGAGATCCAAGGTATGTGCTGCGGGGTTTTCTTTCTAACCGTGCTGCACTAAACAGAGGACCCAACTAAGTACAGGATCCATGGTGACGGCAGATGCTATCATGGCACTAATGAAAAGAAAACCATTGACCACATTCTGGTTCTCAGCATCTATATAGAAACAAAGCAACTCATTCTGATCGAATGCCGGGTCCATCCCAGTCGGAAGGTGAGATAAGGCATCAGCATTGGCTTATTGCACCATCAGCAGGTAATGGATCTGATAAAGATAATTGGAGAGGAAGAGAGCCCACCACTGCAAATGATGCACTGCCTTGTCTGGCACGGAAGCTGAAGGGTTAAAAAGAGCAACCAATGGTTTGTGATCCATGATTAAAGGGAACTTAAAACCGTACAAGAAGACGTGAAATTTCTTGAGGCAGAACACAGTCGCTAAAGCCTCCATTTCAATCTCAGAATACCGCTGCCGAGTGGGGATTACAGTCTTAGAAGTGTAACCAATGGGACATTCAGAACCTTTCATATATTTGTGCATCAACATCACACCAAGATCATGGTGTGAGGCATCTGTAATGAACATGAGATGCTGACCCAACTGAAAAGTGGCCAGACAGGTGGCAGATTGAAGCTTATAGGTTTAGACTTAAGCAAAAGGAGCTGGGGACCAGAAAAAAAGCACATTTTTATGCAAAAGTGCATGCAGTGGTTGAGCTACTGTGGATGCGTCCAGCTAAAACTTATGGATGTATGCAACTTTACCTAGAAATGTCTACAATTCTGTAATGGAGTTCAGCCATGGAAAAGCTGCAATTGTGCCAACATGGTGATGGAATGGTTTGACCCCTGTGCAAGAAACCTCAAAAACTAGGAACTCAACTGACAACTGAAAAAACTGAGAGTTGGCAAGATTGCACTTGAGACCTGCAGATTGCAAAACAGAAACCAATGATCAGAGATTGCTAAGGTGGTGCTCAGTGGAAGAATCCAAAGCTCCAATATCATGGAGGTAATTGATGCAGCAAGGCACAAAAGGCTAAAAAATGCTGAAAAATTGTGAGCGTGCCAGTGATGTCAAGAGGCAAGCTTTGATATTGGTGTAGGGTGAAAGGCTTATTGGCAATGAGAAGGCACCTAGTGGGCTCAGCCAAGAGGAGCTGGAGGTATGCTTCCAACAAATCACTCTTAGAAAAGTAGTGGCCACCTGATAATTTTGTGAGCAACTGTTCAGGGTGGGGTGAAGCGTATGTATCATTCATGGGCTGTGCATTAATCGTGATGCTGAAATTGCCACAGAGGGAAAGCTTACCCATCAGCTACTTAATGATGACTGGAACCGATAGGCTGAATGACACTGAGTGATGTCAAACAGTCTAATTTGTCCTTAACAAAGCGACATAATACGACACTCACATGCTGTACCCGAAAAAAATGAGCGCGGACATAGTCTTTCATGGTAATGTGGGACTGAAAACCATGAGCACAACCAAGCCCAAGGGAAAACAGAGATGAAAACTTAGAGCAGAGGGACTCCAGTTGCTGATATGGAACTTGATCTGACATTAAATTTACCTCACTGGCAATGGAGAAATCGAAAGCATTAAATACATCCAACCCAAACTGGTCTGCGGTACGGGAATGATCCATAACAAGGAAGGTGAGAGGGCAAACAATAGATTTTTCAGAGACGGGACTGGAGAACTGACCTAGGATCGGAATCTTCTGTTTATTGTAGCTAACCAACTTCTGTGAAATCAGTGTGAGGAGAGGGGAGCCCAAGTCCACATACATTTATGTGTTTACTAAAGACACTGTAGCTCCTGAGTCCACTTGCATTTTTAGCACTTTATTAAACACATACAAGTCAATAAACAGTTTGTTTGGGGAGACAGTCATTGTAGAGATGCAGCTTATGTCCACACATACTACTGTGTCCGCCACGTTTGGTGAGGAGTTACACATTGATGTAATGTGGCCTTTCTTTTGACACTTGTTGCAAACAGCCCAACACTTAGGGCATGCAGTATGCTCATGTTGGACAAAGCAGTATGGGCAAGACATAAGGGGGGCATGTGGCCACTGTTGTGATGTGGCCTGTTGATGCTGTGGCTGTAACCAACACTGCCCCATGTGATGCTGAGTCATAGGTTGTATTGCTGCAATGGCTTCCCCATCATCCTGAACACTTTCAGTGTGCTTAACAGGGGTTGACTGAGCAACTTCTGATACCTCTCCCCATGCAGCAATCTGATCACCTGCAGCCCGTGACTGTACTATATTGACCACACCCATACGCATCGGATTCTCACATTGATATGTTTTTTATGGACTTCCCTGTCCAGGAACAAACAAATAAAAACATCATGAACCATGTGATCAGTGTACGACTCATGATGGGTACCAGTGACATATTTACAACAACGGCTCAACCCGGGTAATTCTGGAGCCAAGGCTTTCCAAGATTGGTTTGGGCATTTCTGATAACAGTAAAATTCTACATGCATTGCAGTGATGTGTGTTCTGTCACGGTAATAGGTTGAGAGAAGCTTGCACATTTGACCAAATGATACGCTGACTGGGTCTGCAAAGACACAAGTTATCACAACAACTGATAAATGCATGGCGAAAGCCAGGAAAGCCCTACACCAGTTTGCATCACTTATGTGAAAAACTTGGAAATGTTGGCATAACTATGTCTCAGAGCAATCCCAGCCTTCAGCTAATTCATCATATGCTGGAAACAGCAACGGTTGCATTGACAGGAGAGTGACCTGTCACAAACACACAGGTGCCAGTTGGTTGAGAGCAGTGGTGACAGCCTGCTGTTGTTCCGCAAAAGCTTGCTGCTGGGTAATGACACACTGGAGTATTTCTTCCATCAAGATGTTTGTCATGTGACTGAGCAATGACACTAACACACAGAGAAAAGGTAACCCCTACTTGTTGTCAATTTTGCTACTGCAAGAACAAACACTATTTATAGAAAATAGTACTTTATAGAGCAGTACAATGAAGTACATGTTATGCGTAGCACTGAAAACATTGACTGGACAACAGTGATACAGTTTACAAAATTGGCTAAGCATACATTTGCAATTGCTTAAATAAAACTCTTTCTCTGGCGGCCCACCAGAGCATGCCTGGGGGGCACTCCAGGTGGCCTCTATAAGTAGGCTTGTGAACTATATGGACATGTGATCTCTGAAATAAGCATGTCATGAGCGAAGGTACAGTGATAACATAATAACAAACATGATCTATTTTTCCTCTAATACATCTGTTCTAAAACTAGCCATCTCTGATCACCATCCAGTGTAAATTTCAGATGGAGGAAAATGAGATGCCCTATGTCACTAAAAAGAAGTCATATGTAAGCAAAAGAATTATGTATAATGATAATATCAACAGACTGAATTGCATGTTAGTAGACATACCATGGTTTGAGAATGATAGCTTTTCCTATGATAGCTTTGCTACTGATTCTACTACTGTTTTGATGCCACATGCCCAGTTGTAGTCACAAAAGTTAAACAAACAAATATACATACAAAAGTATCTGGATAAATAATGATTCATTGAAGCAATGGAAAAATTAAAATTACTTCATAGAGCAATGATGAACAAAAGAGAAAGTTGAAAGCTAAAGGAGGCCTTCAAAATTTATCAAGAATACTATAAATATTTATTAATATGGAACAGGAGCAACTATGTTGCAAACAAGCTTCAATTTTCACACAATGTTACTACTCGTGTATGACAAGTGATAAACAGTTGTAGAACAGGCCAAGACAAATCCTGTATGGACTTTACTATTGACCATAGTGGGAAGGTCATAAAATACCACTTGAAATTGCAAATATTTCAATGAATATTTTTCTTCAGTAGGTGAAGCTATCAATGACAAATATAATAACTTGCAGTATAATTATGAAGGAAATCCATCTGAGCATAGCATATATCTAGTCTCCACAAACTGCAAAGAAATAATGAATATCGTTTCGGCAGATCATGGTGACCTCAGTGTTAATGTATTAGAAGTGTGTAGACAAAATGTCTCTGCACCTCTGTCCGTAGCAGTAAATAATATAATAGAATCAGGCACCTTCCCAGACAGAATAAAAATATCCCAGGTAACATCAGTCTTTAAAATGGTGACAAATACAAAATTGAAAACTGCACATCAGTCTCGATACTTCCTGTCTTTTTCTAAAAAATTGAAAAAGTCATATACAATAGAATTACAACATTTCTCAACAAGCTCAAGCTGATGTTTGAAAATCAAAATTTATTTTTAAAATACAAATCAACTAGCACAGCAGCTGCTCAGTTAACTGAAGAGGTAATAAATAGCATTGAAAACAAGCAACATGTTGCAAGTATTTACTTTGGTATTGAGAAAGCTTTCAACTGTGTGATTGCTACCAAACGATTAGATAAGCTACAGAACACTGAGGTACTGCTCATGACCTAATAAATAATGAACATAATTGAAAACTGTTTGTACTGCTTAAAACTGAAAGTGGTGTTCACAAATCAAAAATCACTAACATAAAATATGGAATGCCTCGGGGCCCAATATTGAGTCCTCTTTTGTTTCCGATTTATGTAAATGACATAAAATATCATGCTCAAAGTTCCAAAATAGTTCTGTATTTGGATGATACATCCATCATGTGTAAAAAGAAATCATTTAATGAACTAGAGACCCATTGTAATAATGTGAGAAATGAAATTGTTCAGTGCTTTAATGAAAGCCACTTCAATGTAAGCACCAGTGAAACATGTCTAATGAAGTTCAACAACAATAGTTTTAATGATGAAATTAAACTATATATCAGCAATGAATTAGTAAAAAAAGTGTTTAGCATGAAATTACTCAGGTTAACAATTCAAAGCAATCTTTGGGTCACACACGTTGACATTCTAGCATGTAAGTTGTCTAAGAATATATTTGCAGTCAATATGATTAGCAAGTTCTGCAAAGACCATGTTGTCCTAAAGATTGCATATCATACTTTATTTTCCTCTCATATGAATTATGGAATAGAAATCTGAGGAGCAACACCCAAAGCAAATCTAAATAAGCTATTGCTGCTTCAAAAAAGAGTTATAAGAACCATCTTTGGAGCAAAATATAAGGAATTATGTCATAGCTTGTTTCCAAAAACTAGTGTGTTAACTGTAGTAAACATGCACATTCTAAAAGCTATATTGCTTGTTAAAAGACTGCGACCCAACATTTGTTCTGATTTGCATCAGCACAATGCCAGAAACAATGAAAAATTTTACATCAGCATCCACAGAACATCACTCTATGAAAAGGATCCACAGTATGCACGTTTAAAATTAGCCAATGCACTTCCCAGTACAATTACGACCCTTCCCAAAATGAAGCTTAAATTTCAGCTAAAGACATTCGTGTTACAAAATCCCATTTACACATTAGAAGAATATCATAATTACAGGCAAAATAAGAACTGCTTTCAAAAAAATTGTAAATAGTGTTAAGCAAACATTTTATCTCTAGTCTAATAATTTTATTAATCAATGACATATTGAGAAGAATGTATTATTGAGTAATGTATCAATAATTGTAACCTGTTTTTGTACATATGCAGTGACTCATGCAATATTGAATAAAGCATTATTATTATTATAAAAAGCTTCACTCAATAGAAGCATTTCTATATGAGATTATTACAAAAATTCACACAAAATCTTGGAAATTTTGGCATGGCTTTGACCATATGAATCTAGAATTTATAGCGATTATCTTCACATCTCTTGTAAGATTTCACCTTGCCTTCAGTTCTTTTTTTCAGTGCAAATCTCCAAAAATTTAAATTTAACATAAATTGCCCTTGAACACAACATTCTTCCATTTGATACCAAAACTTCAAGACATACTGTCAATATTCTTTGAGCTACTTCATAATTTAATGTAACTTCTGCATTAAAACAGGAAATTGTACATATTAAGTTCTATTTGAAGGGTGATCTTTCTTGTAACTTTTATAGTATGCCAATAATCCATGTTCATGTGATTTCCTTCAGCAACAATATTTCTTCTTCAGATACATTCTTAATTTTTATAGTGCACAATATTTCTTCTTCAAATACAGTCTTAATTTTTCTAGTGCACTTCTTGTAGCAAAATCCAGATTGAGATGTATTGCTGCAATCAGGCTCATTACATCCTTCAAGTCAATTTCTATTAAAGGTTAGTTAAGTTTTTGCTTTTTATGACATCTAGTTTCACAACCTGCTGCATTGAAATGTTCATAAGATTATGTAGTTCATCATAAAGAAATGGAGCCATTGAGATATTGCTCTAAAAATCCAGTAAAAATGGTTCCATAAAATATGCTGTTGAACTGAGGAATGTCAGTTTTGGAGCTAGCAATTTGTTGTTGGCAGCTTCAGAAACAATTCTGAAACTTAATGACTGAGGAATTGTTGGGTTCTTTATATCAGTAACATAAGTTTGAATGTTTCTGAGAATTTCAACAGCTTTTTCAGATGTATTGGCATTTTTGAACTTTTTTCTTCTTAAAATGATGTAGAAAAGGATGAAGATCCAGTTATCTCAGTGTACTGTAATCTCCATGCAGGTGAATCATGATATAAATTATAAAGTGCTCTCAAATATGACAATTTTCCAGTTAGCTTTGAATATGCATGTTTTGAAAATAACACGTGCAAAACGTAGGTACAAATTTGTAGCAGTTGTAGACCATCAAAGGATTTTTCCAGAAAAATAGAATAAAAGTAACATGTCTCTATTAATGATTTATCATGGTCCCAGAATTGTACATCTAAATCCGTCTGGGTCCTCAAGAAACCATATTCATGCTATGAGGGTGGTTTGAAAAGTTCTCGGAACGGAATAGAAAAAAAGTACTTACATCGCTGAAACTTTTTTAATTTTTCAATGTAGTCTCCTTGTAGATTAATGCACTTGATCCAGTGTCTTGATCCCATCTCAAAAATGAGTTTCCTCCAGGCCTGCAAAATAGTTGTCACCTCAGACTGTCAATTCTTCGTTTAAAGTGAACCTTTGTCCACCAAGAAAAATTTTCCGTTTTGGTTGAGTTGGGTTGTTTCGGGGAGGAGACCAAACTGCGAGGTAGTCGGTCTCATCGGATTACAGAAGGATGGATAAGGAAGCCGGTTGTGCCCTTCTCAAAGGAACCATCCTGGCATTTGCCTGAAGAGATTTAGGGAAATCACGGAAAACCTAAATCAGGGTGGCCAGACTCGGGATTGAACTGTCGTCCTCCCGAATGCGAGTCCAGTGTGTTGAGTTTTGGGAAGAGATGGAAGTCTGATGGAGCCATATCAGGTGAATAAGGTGGGTTTGACGACAGTTCATACTTTAGTTAGTGTAAATTTGTCATGGCAATGGACATGTGCATGGGTGTGCATTGTCTTGATGGAAGATGACTTTTTCCTTGCTAACCTTGGCCTTTTTTCATGTATCTTTTGTTGCAATTTGTCCAAGAGGTTAGAATAGTATTCTTCAGTAATTGTTTGCCCAGTGGGGAAATAATCTACAAACAGAATCCCCTTCGCATCCCAGAACACTGATGCCATCACCTTTCCCACCAAAGAAATTGTCTTTGCTTTCTTTGATGGCAAAGAATCAGCATTTTTCCACTACTTTGACTATTGTTTTGTCTCTGGGGTGTAGTAGTGCACCCAAGATTCAACTGGAGCAAAAAATCTTGTTTTTTTTTTCTCTCCTAAAATAGGCCAAACATTGTTCCGATATGTCCATTCTTATGCGTTTTTGATCCAGCATCATGAGTCTCAGCACCCATCTTTCAGATATTTTTTCATTTCTAATTCCTCAGTTAAAATGTGATATATGTTTTCAGATGCATCTGGCAAGCATGAGCAATTTCAGGCACTTTCAATCAGCGGTCCTCCATGACCATATTGTGCACTTTTGCAATGATTTCTGGAGTAGTGACACATCCTGGCTGACCACTGCGCAGATCATAATCTAAGCTCTCCCAACCAAATTTAAATTCATTTGCCCACTTAGCAATAGTTGAATATGAAGGAGCAGAGTCCCCCAGTGTATTCTGGAAATTGGCATCAATGTCCTTTGCTTTCATACCTTTCTTTACGAAGTCCTTAATCACTGCTCGAATCTCGATTTTTTTTCCATCTTCCCAAACCACTGTGGGAACAACAACAGAGCCAAGAGCACTGACATGGCACACGTATACAGACAACAGTTAGTTCAATGAATATCATTGCGCTAGCACTGACGTCTCTTCTTGGTGAATTTGAGTACAATCATTTCACAATTTCACATTCATTAGTGAGGTCAGTAACTTTACATCTCATGTATGGCACACCTCTGTAACAAAGCTTTGATTTTTGCAGTTGCATTACATAGTTGCATAATTTGACTATTTGGAAATAATGCTATACAGCGTACTGAGCTGTGAATTGACTAATGACTCCTGATGGTGCATGAACACCATAAAAATTCAGCTCATGTAACATCATCTCATAGTGAACAGGACTGAACTGTAGAGCATTTCATTTGAACATTCTGTGGCTCTGAATATATTGCCTTGTTTGATATTAGAATTCATATTAAGAATGATAAATGATCTGTATCAGCTAGTAAATAATACACATTTACAAATTAATAAATTATACTTCAGGCTACAAATTGTTTATAATAAAATTTTCTCAAAATTGAGAAGAAATTCCCATTTCCCTCCTTAATGTTACTCATAAAAATACCTTGTAGTGGTATATGATTGATTGTGTCAAAATTTGTTGTTAGAGATTTGGAACATTGCATGAATGCATCTAGTGGCAGCAACTTTTGCAAAATTGCACTGAAACTCCAGTGCTTTATGCTCTTGGTGTGACTTTCTGATGCTACGATTGCAGGTTCGAATCCTGCCTTGGGCATGGATGTGTGTGGTGTCCTTAGGTTAGTTAGGTTTAAGTAGTTCTAAGTTCTAGGGGACTGATGACCTCAGAAGTTAAGTCCCACAGTGCTCAGAGCCATTTGAACCATTTTGTGACTTTCTGAAGCATTTTTCATCATGCTGGAAATGTTTATCACTTTCTTGCACCAAGTACAAATAGCATTTGTACTGTTTGTGGGAATACTGGGTAGCCATGGTTGAGAAGAAAGATGCACAGACACCTTGGCAAATAATTCCACACTTTATTGCCACTGTTATGCACTGAGTGGGTAAAAAATGAGTTACTGTGATGCACACTACCCAAGAGAAAAGCAGGAACTGATGAACAAAGATCATGATTTTGGTGCAGATAAAGCATGTTCACAGTTGCTGCAGTCAGTGTGTTGAGAAGAGTTAATCCTGATGATCAATGCCTCCACAGTGACCCCCTTCCCCCTCTTCCTATGCAGAAAACTGCATAGTGGGTAGGGACAATGGTTCACTCCTGCACATAGCCCCATAGAAATGATGCCATAGTGGGAGCAGACAGAGTTGCTGTTGGTTATGTTTCTGATGTGTAGATGCAACTCCAGTCCTGATGTCAAAGCTGTCATATTGGCATGAAGATCAATATCAGAAGGGTTGGGGGTGGGAGAGGTTGAGATGAGACGGATTGAAAGATCTTCCTCCTTCTCTGCTGTTAGCACCCAATGATGTTTGAGCTGGTGGACAGATACTATTATGAGTTTGTCTTTCACTAGTATTGAGAATGTTTGTTTCCTCCATAAAAGTACTTTGTATGGGGTGGCACACAGTTGCTGGAGTGCAGCTCAGACTGTGTTGTATAGCATTACATAGGAGACATTGCTTAGCCTCTTGGGGATGAAGATTGGTCGTAATGCATGAGCATGAGGTGGGGGTGTAAGAGTTTTGTTAATGAGGCACTGGAAGTTCGGTACCAACAAAGGTAGTTCTGCAGGCATCATTCGTGGGGAAGGTAAGAGAGACTCTGCTGGGAGGATGAAGTATTTGCCGTATAACACCTCCGCAAATGATGACTTCAGGTTGTCTTTGTATGCTGCCCGGGTGCCTAGCAGAACCCAGGGTACAGTGTCTGTCCATTGGATATTGTAGAACATTCAAGTGGCCTTCGATGTCTGATGCAATCTTTCCACTAACCTGTTGTTCTGTAGATAGTAGGCCATTGTATGAAATTGTTGCATGCATGCTGCATAGTTTGTATTGCTCAGAAAAGAGGAGTGATTCATACTGCTGGCCCTGGTCAGCTGTGACAGATACAGTATTACTATTAAAGAGAATGAGACCATCCTAACCAACAGTACACAAGTAGCTCATGTATTTAACAACCATTTCTTAAATGTAGAAGCAAATATTGGTGAGAATAGTTCAAAAGAAAAAGCCAGGCAGTACATGGAAGAGTCAGTTTTGAAAAATTTTTGTCAGATTAAGTTTCACCTAACTACCTCTTGTGAAATAAGTAAAATTATTAAATCTTTGAAAAATAAATGTTCTGTTGGAGTAGATGATATCTTAAATAAGATATTAAAACAATGTGGAGCAATTACAGCTGATGTTCTGAGTCACATATAAAGGGCTTATTTCAATAGTGGTACAAGTCCATTACCTCCACTCTTCTGTCTATAATGCTTCTGAAATTAAACAAACAGAAAGAAAGGTTCATCTCTAGCAAGAAGCCATATGCTTGAATATTTCTGGTATCTCAATTGCAGATTTTTCAGTGCTCATTTAACTTTAGGACTCTGTATCTCAATATGAACAAAAATGGACTTGTACCACTATTTAAATAAGCCCTTCATACATAATACATCACTAACTCAAGGTATTTTCCCAGACAGGTTAAAATATATCATTGTCAGGCCTCTCTACAAAAAGGGGGACACCACAGATGTCAACAATTATCAGCTAGTATCCTAGCTTACAGCATTTTCAAAAATCTCCGAGAAAATAATGCACCCAAGAATGGTTAGCCATCTCAGCAGTAATGGGATACTTAGTAAATCACAGTTTGGATTTCAAAAATGCTATTCCACTGAGACAGCAATATACAGTTTCACTGTCCACATAACAGAGTCTTTAAATAGTAAAATGTCACCAATAGGAATTTTCTGTTGCTTGTCCAAAGCATTTGATTGTGTGAACCATGACATTTCGTTACCGAAATTAAAATTCTATGGCATAAGTGGAATAGTATATGAGTAGTTTAAGTCATACCTACAGAACAGGAAACAAAAAGTTTCTTTATGTGGGTCAAGTGATTAAAATAATTTTGCCACTTCATCTAACTGGGGTGAAATTACATTAGGTGTTTCACAGGGTTCAATCATGGGTCCCCTTCTGTTCTTGATATATGTGAACAACCTATTTTCTTACCTGAAACAAGAAGCTGAACTGACACTGTTTGCTGATGATACAAGCATCATTATTAATCCAGTAAAAGAAATTCCAATTGAAAATTATACAAATAAGGTCTTTGGAAAAGTCATTAATTGGTTTTCACAAATGGGCTTGCTCTAAAATTTGAAAAAACACAGTACATTCAATTTTCTGCTGCAAAAAGTACCATTCCTTCAATAAATATAACACATCAACAGAAGTCAGTAGACATACATATATTTAAAAAATCTTGTTTCATATGTGCATTTCTTGTGCACTTGACATGTTCCAGATCATAACGGCTTCCGTACCGTGCGGTTGATCAATGGAACATTCAACCAACTAACTACAGGGCTATTACAAATGATTGAAGCGATTTCATAAATTCACTGTAGCTCCATTCATTGACAAATGGTCATGACACACTACAGATACGTAGAAAAACTCATAAAGTTTTGTTCGGCTGAAGCCGCACTTCAGGTTTCTGCCGCCAGAGCGCTCGAGAGCACAGTGAGACAAAATGGCAACAGGAGCCGAGAAAGCGTATGTTGTGCTTGAAATGCACTCACATCAGTCAGTCATAACAGTGCAACGACACTTCAGTACGAAGTTCAACAAAGATCCACCAACTGCTAACTCCATTCGGCGATGGTATGCACAGTTTAAAGCTTCTGGATGCCTCTGTAAGGGGAAATCAACGGGTCGGCATGCAGTGAGCGAAGAAACGGTTGAATGCGTGCGGGCAAGTTTCATGCGTAGCCCACGGAAGTCGACGAATAAAGCAAGTAGGGAGCTAAACGTACCACAGCCGGCGGTTTGGAAAATCTTACGGAAAAGGCTAAAGCAGAAGCCTTACCGTTTACAATTGCTACAAGCCCTGACACAGTCAAACGCTTTGAATTTTCGGCGCGGTTGCAACAGCTCATGGAAGAGGATGCGTTCAGTGCGAAACTTGTTTTCAGTGATGAAGCAACATTTTTTCTTAATGGTGAAGTGAACAGACACAATGCACGAATCTGGGCGGTAGAGAATCCTCACACATTCGTGCAGCAAATTCACAATTCACCAAAAGTTAACGTGTTTTGTGCAATCTCACGGTTTAAAGTTTACGGCCCCTTTTTCTTCTGCGAAAAAAACGTTACAGGACACATGTATCTGGACATGCTGGAAAATTGGCTCATGCCACAACTGGAGACCAACAGTGCCGACTTCATCTTTCAACAGGATGGTGCTCCACTGCACTTCCATCATGATGTTCGGCATTTCTTAAACAGGAGATTGGAAAACCGATGGATCGGTCGTGGTGGAGATCATGATCAGCAGTTCATGTCATGGCCTCCACGCTCTCCCGACTTAACCCCATGCGATTTCTTTCTGTAGGGTTATGTGAAAGATTCAGTGTTTAAACCTCCTCTACCAAGAAACGTGCCAGAACTGCGAGCTCGCATCAACGATGCTTTCGAACTCATTGATGGGGACATGCTGCGCCGAGTGTGGGAGGAACTTGATTATCGGCTTGATGTCTGCCGAATCACTAAAGGGGCACATATAGAACATTTGTGAATGCCTAGAAAAACTTTTTGAGTTTTTGTATGTGTGTGCAAAGCATTGTGAAAACATCTCAAATAATAAAGTTATTGTAGAGCTGTGAAATCGCTTCAATCATTTGTAATAACCCTGTAACTAATGACAATCGGCATGGGAAATCCAGGTGCTAATGAAAGTGACTGGGTTGCTATGTCGTGTAAAGGGATTGCTTCAATTCAATGGGTTGTGCGGTTGATGGCTGATAAAATGTATTTGTAACCTTTGGACTCAGGTAAGGGGCCAACTAGGTCTAGGTAAACATGCTGGAAACATCCTTTCGGTACAGTGAAGGTGCCTTGTGGGGGAATGCATCTGGTCTTCCTATGCTGGCATGGGGCACAGGTGCTCACCCATTTCCCATAGTCTTATTTAAATCCTGGAAAAACAAAACATTCTGTAATGAGTCTGATGGTTGGGCAAACTCCTGGGTGTGACAGGTTGTGGGAGCTGTCAAAACTTGATTTCCTAAATGGCATGGGGATCCATAGGCATGGCCTGCCCTGTGATGTGTCACATCATAGTTTGGTGGAGAGTTGGGTAACCTTATTTGTTCAAGCTGTAGGCTTATATTGGGGTCATTTGAGGGTTCACATAAATGATCATCTTGTTCTTGTGCATTTTCTAGGTCCTCATAGTTGATTAATGGGCTGATGGCATGATTACAGGACATGTAGTCCACCACCACATTTTCCCTCAATCATGTGTTGGATGACTGTTGACAACTGTGCTACAAGGTCAAGGTGCTGGAAGTGGCAGGATGATACATCCAGACTAGGTTCATGAATGGCATATACCAGGGGCGGTGTTTATAGAGAAGCCCTCCCTGAAATACTTTACTGCCTCATAGAGCATGAGCAGTTCACACTCATATGTGGACCACAACCTTGGGGTCCCTTTAATTTGCGTTAGAAAAATTTTCAGGGTTGGTGCACGTAATTAACGGTTTGCTGTACGGCAGCCCTGATGGCGGTGTCACAAAGCATTCTAGTGGGTACGATGAAATATCAACAAAGTTAATTAAGGCATGTTCTTGTGAGTTTAGTACAATTCTAAGTTACTTGTGTAACCAGTCAGTTATTACTGGGACATTTCCTGACTGGCTAAAATATGCAGATGTTAAGCCTCTATTCAAGAAAGTGGATAAAGAGATACCATCAAACTACAGACCGATTTCACTTTTGCCAGCATTCTCAAAAATTTTAGAAAAAGTAATGTACAGGCAGCTGCTCAACCATCTGACCACAAATAACATATTATCAAGAACACAGTTTGGATTTCTGAAGGGTTCTGATATCGAGAAGGCTATTTACACCTACAGTGAAAATGTACTTAATCCATTAAATAACAAATTACAAGCAGCAGGTATTTTCTGTGATTTGTCAAAGGCATTTGATTGTGTGAACCACAACATCCTTTTAAGTAAATTAGAATTCTATGGTGTCACGGGCAGTGCTGCAAAATGGTTCAAGTCATACCTCACTAACAGGAAACAAAGGGTGTCAGTGCAAGGGACTAGTGAATTAAGTCATCAGTCATCATCAGAATGGGAAGAAACTACATGTGGTGTCCCACAAGGATCCATCTTAGGGCCATTGCTTTTTCTTGTGTACATTAATGATCTCTCATCAGTTACACTGCCAGAAGCAGAGTTCGTTTTGTTTGCAGATGACACAAGTATTTCAATAAATAGTATGTCAAGTGTAGTTCTAGAAAGATCTGCTAATGATATTTTCATGGATATTAAAAAAAGGTTTAAAGCCAACTCACTGACATTAAACTTCGAAAAGACTCACTATATGCAATTTAGAACCTGTAAGAGGTTTCCACCCAGCATATGCATAAAATACGAAGAAGAGCAGATAGAAGAGGTTGACAGTCTTAAATTCCTGGGATTACAACTTGATAATAAATTCAGTTGGGACGAGCACACCACAGAACTGCAGAAATGGCTTAACAAATCTGTATTTGCAATTCGAGTGTTAGCAGACATAGGCGACATAAAAATGAAAAAGCTTGCATACTTTGCCTACTTTCATTCCATAATGTCATATGGTATAATATTTTGGGGTAACTCTTCAAGTAAAACAAAAGTTTTCAGAGTCCAAAAGCGTTGAATACGTATTATTTGTGGAGTAAATTCACGGACGTCCTGTAGAAACCTCTTCAAAGAACTGGGTATACTAACTACTGCCTCTCAGTATATTTACTCATTAATGAAATTTGTCCTAAATAATATATCTCTTTTTCCAACAAACAGCTCAGTTCATACATACAATACCAGGAACAAAAATGATCTGCACAAGGACTTAAAAGCACTTACTTTAGTTCAAAAAGGGGTCCACTATTCAGGAACACTCATCTTCAATAATTTGCCAGTAAACATAAAAAATTTAGTTACAAATAAAGATCAGTTTAAAAGGAGCCTGAAAGACTTACTAGTGGTCAACTCCTTCTACTCCAGTGACAAATTTTTTAATAGAAACGAATGATGTATTGTATATATTCATACTATTAGTATTGTTATTTCAGCAAAAAAAAAACATGCTCCACATCCACGAGGATCTCCTCAGCACGGATCTATGGAACGTAATCTAATCTAATCTAATCTAATCTAACTATCGTTGGCAGTGACTGACAAGTGGACCTGTGGTGAGGGATGGTCCACGGTCACAGCCTTCTGTAGTGACTGTCTGATTGCCTTTAAAGCTTGATATTTATTCCAACAATGGACAGTTCAGTTGCCTTCAGTGTTGTTTCCAGAAAGGATGTTGGTGAGGGGTGTCTTGATTTCAGCTGCCTGTGGGATGTGGCACCAGTAGAAATCAACCATCCCTAAGAATCTGCTTAGCTCCTTGTTGGTAGTGGACCTGGGAATAAGTTGCATGAATTCCATCCTCTCTTCCATTGCCCCAATCCCTATTCGTGAAATGGAATGCTCAAAGAATCTTAAGCTCTGCTGAAGTAAGTGGCATTTTTTGGTGTTGATAATAATGCCTATATTCTCTAAGATATGGAAAACCTGTCAGATGCGGTATTCATGCCTTTGGGCATAGCTGAAAATATCAGTGTATCATTCAGACATGAAAAACAGAATGGGAATGTGCATAAGATGAGTTGATGAATCTCTGCCATATTTGAGGCATGTTTTTAATCTGAATCACATGAAAAGATATTCAAATAACTCAAAGGGTGTGATAATGACAGTTTTAGCAGTGTCTTCAGTCACCATTGGTATTTCCAGAATGAGATTTTCACTCTGCAGCGGAGTGTGCACTGATATGAAACTTCCTGGCAGATTAAAACTGAGACTCAAACGCGGGACCTTTGCCTTTCATGGGCAAGTGCACTTGCCCACGAAAGGCAAAGGTCCCATGTTCGAGTCTCAGTCTGGCACACAGTTTTAATCTGCCAGGAAGTTTCACCATTGGTATTTGATATGTATGCCTTTCAGCAGTCTATGATGCTGAAGATCTTTGTGCTTGATGATTAGTCGGCAAAGTCCTGGATGTTAGGTACTAGGTAGCGGTCAGCAATTGTCCAAGTGTTGAGTAACCTGTAATCCCTTCATATTTGGAATGTACTTTCTGCAGGTCACATGTATTGGTGAAGCCCAAGGGCTATTTGAAGGGCAGATAATGCCCATGTTAAGCAACTCATCTATTGTGACTTTGGCAGTTTGAAATTTGCCAGGGAGGAGGCAGCGTGCTTTGCGATTGGGAGGGTGTCTCGGTTTTTCCGATTCTCTATACTGTGTCATCAATAATGCCATCGGGGAGGGATGTTGGGAGGTACTTGGGTGGGGGGGTGGGGGGGGGGGGGAAGGGAAACATGGCTGTTGTTGTCATGTGTTGCTCAAACACTGATTGCACTGTCTCTTGTTTCTCTGGCAGTAACCTGCTCATGTATAGTGCTTGCCGAAGGGAGGTATTATGCGGATGGCGAGGGGTGACATTCACAGACTCGAGATGATAAATGCAACGTTGGATGGCATCCACTCCTTTCTTGCAGTGGTAGTGGGTTTGCATGTTGCCTTTAGTGCCCATGGAGTCCAAGGTAAGTAATCTCTGAGTCAGTAATTTGTCGAGGTGGCGGTGTTTGTCATGTCACCAGGGCTGGTGGCCAACTTCTGCTCTCTGGTATGGGGATCCTCCACTGTATACCATGCATCGACTGGGTGTCTGTCCTGAGTTGATAGTTGTCCCATGGTGGCAATAGGTGAGGCCTGAAGGGACCTAAGTTGCAGTTTTACCTCTGGTAGCTGATTTTGATACTCGTGCAGTAATACCTGAAGGAATGAATTTTCCTCTTGTAGTGCGAGACATTCTTTCTCGGTGTCGATGTACAGTTGATCTGTTGTTATCAATTTATTCTCAGTGGAGGATTGTAATGGTTGTAGCCTGCATACTGATGAAAGGTATGTGTCCTCATGTTGCCATGTAGCTTGTGTTGCTGGTCATCCAATCGTGTCCTTGATGGTGACATCTTATCTGCAGAGTAGCACACCTTCCCGTAAACACAGGCATCAGTAGAATTGTCATAGAAAATCAGCTCCAATCAGTGGTTCATTCACACTGATGTATAGCAATGTCCATGTTAAGTTTTGGCTGCTGCCGAGGTCAATGTTGTGACTCACAGTTCCGTAAGTTGTGATTCAGTTCCGTTTGCTGTTTGTATTGTAGATGCGGAGGCAGGGGATTGAGGGGGTGGGCTGGTATTCATAATTGTACTGATTTTGGATCCTGTTCCCACGTGGCTGAGACTGGTTTGGTTCAGTAGGTATGATGTGTGGTGAACTTGGGTGATGCCATGGCTTCTGATGCCTAGTGAAGGTCATGACAGGTGTTTAGGTGGTGGCAGGGCTGGAAACACTTGCGTGCGAATTGAGTATGAAATCAGCACCACTGCATGATCTGTTGGCTGTTGTCTATATCCTGTAGTGCAGGTGGTGTCTAGCTATTTGTTGTAATCAGCTGTCTTGTGGGGTGTGGCATAGATAGCCAGGGTTGATGACACACTGTGTTAGCATCAGGCGTCAGCAGGTACATCCAGTAGTATTTGCTTGTGGCCTGTTGGGTAGGAGGGGGATAGAGGAGGGGGGCAAGACAACCATCACTGTTCCCAGTTAGCATGCTGGGGAGCCTCGGGATGGGTCAGTGTCATTCAGTTGCCATCTGCCACCTCTGTGTGCACTATGGCTGCACGCAGTATGTAATGCCAGTGGCTGCCGGATAGTGAGGCCAGCCATTATGCAAACCATGTATGTAATCTGTCAACTGTAATTTATATTCCAGTGGGAGTGCCTCACTGCATATTAATACAGCTTGGATTTCATGTGGCAGTTGGCTTCAACATGTGGCCCACAGCGTAATGTCGAGCACTAATGAGGGAATGTCGAGCACTAATGAGGGATCTACCATGGACCATAAAAGGCACCACACCATGACTGTGATGGCAATCGTCCATTTAATTGTACCACATGGCTAGCTTGAAGTACTTTTTGTCTCGGGGTCTTGCATAGCCTTAGAAGCAAAGATGATTTGGCCGCCTCTAAATTGTTATATTTAATTGAAGACAGTAGGATGTCACTGACTGTTGCAGTATATTCACCTAAGTGACACAGTAAAGTTGAGTACTTCAATGTACCATCAAATGCATTGTGTGTGGTGAACAATGAATCAGTGATGACAAACCAGGTATGGGTTTAGTCTGCCAAGAATGGAGGCAGTTTTAGAGGTGTATGTGGCACTGCCGAAGTGTTGTAGGAAAGATGTCTGCTGGGCACTGATTGATTACATATAAGGGTAGCAGCATGTGGAACCATATTGATCATCCGCACGCAGTAGGGAGACCATAAATGTTTTGGCATGGCTCAGCTGGCCAAGCTCCACCCATGGGTAGAAATGGATTTGTCACCTGAGAACCAGACTTGCTAGCATAAGTCTTAGTGGGGGGTTGAACAACTGGTGTTGCATGTGAATACTGGGGTCCTGCGGGAGGGTGGGGTCATCATTTATGTGCATCAGATCCAGTTGATGTTCTGTAGGAGGTGAGTTGATCAGATCCATTGTAATGTGTTGTGAATGGTGCCCTGCGGTGCAAGAGTTTCGAGTCTATACAAAGGAAAGTGGAAAAATTCATTTTTGCTCACACTTCCTGCTTTGATATGTCTAAATTGTGTGTTGCACTGTGGAGTCCATGGAGGACACAGTCAAGGCAAATGAAAGGTCCAAAAAGCCCCTGTTGATCACTGGTATCCATTGTCCATTTAAGAACATGAGGAATGAACTGTAATCTGGGGTCACCAGTACAGGAATCGTGGGTAGCCAGGGTTGCGTAGAATGATTTACAGACACCTTGGTGAAGAATTCCACACCTTATACCCACTGTTATATACGGAGAAAATATAAAATGTGTTATTGCAATGCACACTACTCAAGAGACAAATGGCAACTGATGAACAAAGATTATAATTTTTAGCTAGTGGTTAAAACATTTCATAGTGGCTGCAGTCGATATGTTGAGCGTAATTGATCCTGATGGTCGATGCCACCACAATGTTTTTGGGATCAAGTGCAACGCATGGAAATAAAAGCTCATATGACTTTTGATACTGGTCACACTTGCATGTGCTTTTGACATTTTTGAGATTTCAGCACCCTCAAGAGAAAAAAAAAAACTAATTTGAATGAACTACTGTCATGAATTTGTTTGGAGACACACTTTAATTTTGTTCTGTTACTTCTTTTATACAGTGTTACCAACTGCAATTACCAAGCATGCATTCTTTAATTTGATGGTCTGTGCAGCTACAGATTCTTTTTTATTTATGTCCTTAGAATACAACAACACATTAGAATGAGAGTGGTTTTCTCTGTTCCTTAGCCTCTGTACTTCATCCTGCTTGGAATTATTGCCAAGCACATTTTCAGGGATATATTACTACTGCCAAGCAACACAGTCCAACAGTATATGGCACCAGCTAAATTTCCATGACTGAAGAAGCTACTCCTGGCCCATCCCCAATTAAAAGTCCGTGGACACAGGGTGAAGTGAGAAATATTGTTGTAAATGTCACGTAGTGCTGTGAATGGAAGAAAATGAAAACAGGCAGGTTGAGTGGGGTGAATAATTACCTAATACTGATAACTATATTAATGCTGCAAAATGAGACATTATAATAAATAATTAGAACAGTACTGCATAAGTGAATACATCACTTACAAGGGAACCTCCCCATCGCACCCCCCTCAGATTTAGTTATAAGTTGTCCCAGTGGATAGGCCTTGAAAAACTGAACACAGATCAATCGAGAAAACAGGCAGAAGTTGTGTGGAACTATGAAAAAAATAAGCAAAATATACAAACTGAGTAGTCCATGTGCAAAATAGGCAACATCATGGAGAATATGAACCCAGGAGCGTCGTGGTCCCGTGGTTAGCGTGAGGAGCTGCAGAACGAGAGGTCCTTGGTTCAAGTCTCCCCTCGAGTGAAGAGTTTAATTTTTTATTTTCAGACAATTATTATCTGTCCGTCCGATGCGAGGTAACTGCGCCGTAGTATGGGGACGTTCTGTGAAAACGTTAAAAACATTTGTTTTGACAGAGCATAGGGAAAACTGTGCGACTGTGAAACTGTTGTATTCATTTGTTGCAGTTTATGTGACAAACTCTTATGTTTTCTTCACTTTTTTGGGAGTGATTATCACATCCACAAGAAAACCTAAATCGGGCAAGGTAAAAGAATATTTTTACCCATTCGCCAAGTGTACAAGTTAGGTGGGTCGACAACAAATTCCTGTCATGTGACACACATGCCGTCACCAGTGTCGTATAGAATATATCAGACGTGTTTTCCTGTGGAGGAATCGGTTGACCTATGACCTTGTGATCAAATGTTTTCGGTTCCCATTGGAGAGGCACATCCTTTCGTCTACTACTCGCACGGTTTTGCGATGCGGTCGCAAAACACAGACACTAAACTTATTACAGTGAACAGAGACGTCAATGAACGAACGGACAGATCATAACTTTGCGAAAATAAAGAAAGAAAATTTTTCACTTCAGGGAATACTTGAACCAAGGACCTCTCATGCTACAGCTCCTCACGCTAACCACGAGACCATCCTTGATGGTGCCTATATTGCACGTGGACTACTCAGTGTATATTTTGCATATTTTTTTCATAGTTCCAAACAACTTCTTCCTGTTTTCTCGATTGATCTGTGTTGAGTATTTCAAGGCCTATCCACTGGGCCAACTTATAACTAAATCTGAGGGGGGTGCGATGGGGAGGTTCCCTCGTTAGTAAAATGTTATAAACTGGTAAATGAATGACTTTAATATTATGCATTTTGGAATAACCCATCATCAGATATCAGATACATCAAGTTGCATAGATGGACTGAAGATATGTGTTACATACACAACGTTCAGAGGCAGACAGTTATGTATTTTACGTATAACTTCAGTTCATCTGTGCAGCTCAGTGTATCTGCTATCTGGTGATGTCCAAGATTATTACCACTCCGTTCAGCAAAATTACCAAGCAAGCATTCTAGCTTCTCCATTTATAATATTATGTTAGTCTGTGCTGTCAAGAAGTCATTTGGTGCCATACATCTGTTTATTACAAGTCGGTAACCTTTGTAATTATGATGTCCTGTTTTCAACTGACACCAACAACAATTTTATTTGTTCTAACCATTGTTATAATAAGCATTACAAGATGTTTAATTTAATTTCAGATATTTTACTAAACTGAATATGAAAATCTTAGTGAAGTACTTTTACAAAATTTATTATTTTCATGTCTTATTTCTACCACAGTAGTTGAACAGTACTTTGTGGCTGACTTGGAAATAATAAATTCTGTCCTCTCTTCCCACCTCTCAAGTGGCGGCATTAGTCAGCTTCCTCGGATCACAGCCTCATGCGACAGCTCGATGGGTATAAAACAGTTACAAATCTTTGTGTACACATTGTATCACCAATGGGTAGTATTAATATAACACATACATCTACATACATACTCTGCAACCTTCAATGTGGTGCATGATGGAGAGTCCTTTGTACCAGTACTAATCATTTCCTTTACTGATTCATTTGCTGCTCACAGTTACCCATCAGGACTATTACATGTGTATGGAATAAAAGTAGTCCTGTCACACTTCCCTGGGACATTACTGACAATACCCTTGCTTCTGAAGAATGCTCACCATCGAGGACAACAAAGTGGTTTCTATCACCTATGAAGTCTTCAAGACACTTACATATCTGGGATCCTAGGCCATATGCTTGTACCTTCATCAGCAGCCTGCAGTGGGGAACCATGTCAAATGTTTTCTGAAAATCGAGGAATATGGGATCTGCCCATTGCACTCCATCCATGGTTTATAGGATATCATGTGAGAAAAGGACAAGCTGGGTTTCACATGAGCAATGCTTTCTAAATCTGTGATGATTTGTGGACAGAAGCTTTTCTGCCTCAAGGATATTTATTACATTTGAACTCAGAATGTGTTTAAGAATTCTGCAGCTAACTGATGTTAAGGGCATTTTTCTGTAATTATGTGGGTCAGTTCTTTTATCTTTCTTATATACAGGAGTCCTGTACACTTTTTCCAGTCACTTAGGAGTTTTTAATGGGCGAGAGATTTGTGATAAATGTAGGCTAAGTAAGGGGCAAATGCTGCAGAGTGCTCTTTGTAAAACTGTATTGGGATTCCATCTGGATGTGGCAACTTACTTGTTTTCAACTCTTTCAGTTGTTTCTCTGCACCATGGATGCCAATTTCTATGTTCTCTATGCGGGGCTCTGTATGCCAATCAAACAATGGTGGGTTTGTAGGATGCTCCCGCATGAATGACTTCTTAAATGTGACATTTAAAACTTCAGCTTTCCTTTTGCCGTCTTCTGTTGCTACTGTACACTAGTTGATGAGTGACTGGACAGAATCATTTGACCCACTTAGTGATTTTAGGCATGACCAGAATTTTCTCAGTTTCTTGACAAGGTGTTTTGCTAAGGTATGATGGTGGAAGTTGTTGTATTCTACATACATTGATCTTCTTATGGGCACATAAATTTCTACTAACTTTTGCCTGTCAACACTCATGCGCTCTTTTTTAAACCAAGAGTGCAACAATCTTCGTTTCCTCAGCATTTTATGAATTTGATTATTAGGTCATGGAGCATCCTTTCCATCCTTGATCCACTTAATTAGCACATATGTCTCCAGAGTGCAATTTACTATCAGTTTAAACTTTGCCCATAATCCCTCTAAATCTATCATACTGGAGTTAAATGATGTCTATTCAGTACCTAAGTGAGATGCTAACAACTGCTTACCTGCTTTCTCAAGCATAAACATTCTCCTGGCCTTCTTGATGTTTATACTGAAGTGCAGTATAGACAGGGTCAGGCCTGTCTGTAGCTACAAGGTCTGAAATATTTCCACTGTGTGTGGGTTGTCTACTTAGGTTTTCAAGGCAATTTTCAGATAATGTCTTCGAAAGTACTTCGCAAGACTGACATCCATACCATCTGCTTTGAATCCATAGACATCCCAGTCTATACACGGTAGGTTACAGCTGCCTCCAACTAATATGGCATGATCTGGGTAGTTCCACACTACTGACCATATACTCTCCTTGAATGACTCTAAAACTGTCACAGCAGAATCAGGTGGCTGGTAAAAACATCTAACAGTTAACTCGATTTCACTTATACCTTTTATACATGTCCAGGTAACTTCACTGTCACACTCAAATTGACCTTAATATTTTTGTCAACTGCTATGAACACTTTCCCTCATATGGTGTCTAATCTGTCTTTCTGATATACATTCCATGACTTGCTAAATCCTTTGGAACTTTCTACTTGAGGTTTCAGCCAGCTCTGTTCTGATGAGAGTGAGAAATTTCTTGGAAAACAGTAAATTCAGAAACTTTGTTAAAAATACATCAAAATTTACTGTTAAAATTTTCACAAATTGAAGTGTCTCTGCCTTGTATGAGATCTGGTTTCATTCTCTGTGTACTGACCGGCGAGCATTTATTAGAGGAACTAAAACTACCTCCTAATATTAAGAAATGCCCAGGTGCTCTCCACAAGTTGGTTGGTTGGTTGGTTTGGGGAAGGAGACCAGACAGCGAGGTCATCGGTCTCATCGGACTAGGGAAGGACGGGGAAGGAAGTCGGCCGTGCCCTTTGAAAGGAACCATCCCGGCATTTGCCTGGAGCGATTTAGGGAAATCACGGAAAACCTAAATCAGGATGGCCGGACGCGGGATTGAACCGTCGTCCTCCCGAATGCGAGTCCAGTGTCTAACCACTGCACCACCTCGCTCGGTTCTCCACAAGTATTCCACTAGCAAGCCAGCTGCTTCCTTTGTGCAGTGCACCCCTCACTTATTAAGGAGAGTCCTACAACTCTGTAACCTACAAAATACACAGCCATGATTGTCACAGAACTGACACAGCCTCTGATTGAGGCCCCCTACTTGGCTCCAAACCAAAGGACCCCTTTCAACCCGGGGTATGATGCTGCAAATTCTGAGTTCTGCTTGCATCCTGCGAGCAAGGCCAGCAGTCTTCACCACTTCACCAGCCACCCAAAGGAACTGAGGATGTCCTCAGAACCCAATTGACAGGTGCCATAGGTTCCAATATGATCAACAACTTGTAGACTACTATAACCTGCATACTCAATAGCCGCAGGCAGGGCCTCATCCACATCTAGGATGAGCCCCACACATCAGACAGACCGGGTGCACATTGGAATTCTTTCCAGAATCCAATGCTATTTCCCTAAGGGGCTCCATAACATGCCTAATATTGGAGTTCTCGATAACTAGTAAACCCCTCCTCCCATGCGGCTGCTCTGACCATGCTCAAGGAGTGGCCACCTGTCCATACACAGAATGAATGGGTGAGACCAGACGACCAGCCTTCACTTTGACACTCTGCCTCAAGTTATACGATTGCATTATAACTAGCCACTCATCCTGCAGTGAGTGCAGATTCCCTGCATTGGGTATGCTGGAAAGCGCCTCACCCGTGGGCGAAACAAGTGACACCTGATGTGTCCCATGTGACATGACTGTTTCTCCACTGCTGCCACACCCTGAGACAGCAGTCTGCTGATGGGTGACGCTGGCTTTAAGTGTCTTCAGCTGTTCGTAGATTGCAGCTGGCTCCTCATGTGTCTGCACACAGCACACAAACTCCATATTCATCCCACCAGTACTAACTTGAGAATTAAAAACAAATGGAAAAAGTTTAATATGTGACTCACTAGTCTCCTGGTGCTTCACTAATAGAGAATGGCAGCTGATTGAGCTGTGGTTCAACAGTTACTGGCCATCAAACTAAAAAAAAATGACTGCTGCACTACAGACTGAGTAAATGTACATGTTACCATGAGTAAAATGCGTTACTGTACTTCTCAAATGCAAGACTATGCAATGAATTAAACTTTGCAAGCACACTAAAATATGGAAAGATTTTAAGAATTAAACTGAGAACACAAAAGAAACACTAAATATGCTACTTGCTAGTCTCCTGATGCTTCAACAACAAAAGCTGATGGCTGACTTCCTTTGAATATTCAGATATTTTTTGAAATATCTCATACAGTTTAAACTGACAATATAAGAATATAGCAAAATTTTAAACGTGGCTGAAGCAGCAACTGTTGAAAATCTTCACAGTAAATGGTAACAGCCAAACAGTTGCAGAATAAAGATTTTTTGAAATCCTTGACCATGGTTTCGCTACATCTAAATATACCTTCATCAGAAGCAAAAATACACCTGAATAGGAAGACACCTTCATTAGCAAAAAACTTAGCAACATAATTGAGACAGAAGAAAAAACACAGGTCCAGTTTGTATTGTACTATTGGGGCATGGGTAGAACTTGGCATTAAATCTGGAGTTTACAAAATTACTTGTAACGACTGCCCCAAATATTGTGTTGGACAGACAGGTAGACTCATTAAAGTAAGATGTAACGAACACATGCTAGGTAAAAATGGGGAAAATGTGTACAATTCCACGTTTGCTGAACATCTATTGCTCTTACAACATACACCATGTAAACTGGATGACGTATAACTGATACACAAACTGAGTAAGGGTTACAAACTGGACCTGTTTGAGGTATTAGAAATTTTCAAGCATCTGTCTCGAAAAGATGGGTTTATTGTTAACAAACAGGTGCAGCTTAGAAACAAAATTTTTTTGGATAGTTTCAGCCCCCTTCTTGCTCTAACATAATGTAGTCTTGGCTAACTAGAGGCTAGTTTTCTTGTCTGTTCATGCTGGTAAGATGCTCCTTTCCTGTCTTGTTGGGATTTTACGTATTTTTGATGATTGTTGTTCACGGTTTTCAATGTGTTGTGTGGTTTAAATGATTCTGTTATACTTTTTATTCATGATGACAGACAGTTTTGATTTACAACATTTTGTTTGTTTTCACTAGAATGTATCCTAGCCTTTAATTTGCACGAGATTCTCGTGCATAACACAAGTACCCTCTCTCATGGGATATGTTCCTTAGCGCAAGTTTCACCTGCTTGACACTAGGACACAGGCAAATTGGTGTTCAGATTTACTATTGTTTGCAAGTGTTTTAAATGGTTCTGGTATGTTTTATTTATTAAGACAGAGGGTTTAAATTAGCACAACCTTTAAAATTTTGATGTGCATGAGTATGTATCCCAGTGTTTCAATGGGTGCGAGTGTCTCATCCATACCACAAGTGCCCTTTCTCGGTGAAATTGTCTGCCCTAGTGCTCCCACACCCTCTTTACGCTAGTTCACAGGCTAAGTACTGATAGTATGCCGTGTTCGCATTGACCGTCTCTTTATAATTATGCTGTACAGATGGAGGTGATATTTTACTTTTAACTACAGATGATGCCTTTGGCATGATTGTTTTATGCAACTCCACTGCAGGATGTGATTTTAGTAAGTGACTAAATGTTTTTGCGCTTGTAATACTTTGGTAATTTTCATGGTTACTTAAAGCTATAAGTGGTTTTTTTTCTGTCTCAGTTATGTTGGTAAGTTTTTTGCTAATGAAGGTGTCTTCCTGTTCAGGTGTATTTTTTTCTTCTGATGATGGTATATTTAGATTTACCAAATCTGTGGTCAAGGATTTCAACAAATCTTTATTCTGCAACTGTTTGGCTGTTACCATTCACCATGAAGATAACAACATAGATTAAATACACTTAAAAAAATTAAAAGTTTTTTCCCTGATTTGGTAAATTCCCAGCTTTTTTCAGGTTTTCAAGATTCCTTGGTTTACTGGACACCCTTTGCTGGCAATAAAAGCATTTTAATTAAACCCATCATGTATAATGATAAATACAATGTTGACTAACATTATCAGTTGGTTTTCTGTAAATGCATTATCACTTTAAAAACATTCATATAGTTCTGCACATGACTGAGAGAAAATGACTAGGACAGTTAAGGAAAAGCATTTGAGAAAGTTAATATGCAAAACAATGTTCAACATTTCTGGGTAAGCATATTTATAACTTGAAATTAAAATTATATTTATATTTTGTAATTAAAATCACACTTGTACTCTTAAATTCAGCAACTTTTGCCCTGCATGTGATGGCATCCACTATTTAAGTGTTAAATATGATTGGCACCCAGAGGTTACAAACTAAGCACCTGACTTCCTGATTAATTATAAAGCTGATACACAAGAACATCAATTTTGAAACAGAACTGAAATAATTATTTTTTAGTTTGGCTATATATAAAAGAACATTAAACAGAGATAGCAGTTGAATTACAAGGAGGCAGTGGCTGGCCAGTACATGGTGTATCAAAAAGAATCATCCAATTTTTAAAAAAATCATAACTATTACGTTATTTGAGATATGTGCATGAACAATGTACTCTTGGAAAGAGCAACCTTGCGAATTTTTTTGTTCCCACTAGGTAGAGCTGTGTGCGCTCACTTCAGTTCTAGTAAAAGTGGTGTCGGGACAACAGAAAGCGTTTTGTGTCCTACATTCTGCACACTGTGTGTCAGAATAACTGTTCAGCATGACTTTCATATTAGGTATGGTGTGGATCCTCCTACAGCACAGAGCATTAGATGATGGCATGAACAAATCTGAGAAACAGGTTGTTTGTGTAATGGCAAATTGCCAGGCCGTTTCCGAGTGTCTGACACAGACGTCAAACGCATCCACCAGAGTTTCACAAGGAGTCTGCAGAAATCTGTTCAGTGTGCAGCTCAACAGCTCAACATGCCCCAAAAGGATGGGGCACTGGCATCTGGAAGTGCGCGAATTTTTAAATCAAAGGATTGCTGAACAATGGATCAGTCACACTGGACCAAATGATTCAGCCTTACATTACTGGCCTTCAAGTTCATTGGACCTGACTGTATGTGATTATTTCTTGTGGGGGTTTATAAAAGACTTCGTTTATGTGCCTCTGTTACCAACAACAATGAATGAACTGAGACATCACGTAACAGCAGCTATGGAAGCTGTAACTCAAGACATGCTCACTGCAGTGTTGAAACAATTTGAATACCGCATTGACATATGACATGCATCTCAAGGAGGGCATATTGAACACTTATGAAAAGGTATGAAAAGAAAAAAAAAAAACTTTTTGAGTTTCCTGTTCATCAAAAAACAAAATTCGTTGTATATGTTTATTAGTTTCAGAAATATAGATGTGCTAAATCAGATGATTCTTTATGATACACCCTTTACTTACATTCAGATGGCCAAATATCTCTGTCAGCCATTGTCCTTCAATGGGACTTGGAATTTCACCTCCTGAAAGAAAAAAGTGGCCAGCCATTGTACATACAATATTGCCTGGAGACATAAGGTTTTGAAACAGCTACATGGGAATTACAGAATCCAACTACTTGTTCATATGCCTCACAGATGCCATTCATAAGAGAGTGAATGTCTCTATGAGTTTCTCTGCTTCAAATTACCCTTTGTTACTTTCCTGAAGGCTGATCATTCTTCACAGAATACTTTTTGTCTTCTATTAACCAGTGTAAATTTAGATTAAGTATAATGTTAATTCAAATGAAAACCAGTCACATAAGTAGAAGATATTGTTGTATGTTCACAACAACAGGCATTAGTCTGATGTAAATTGACAATGTGTCATGTCAGCAAGTTTAAGAAAATCTTACTTGACTTATGTTTGTTTAATAGATCACATATTAAAAGCTGCCAACTCAATTTCAAATTGACAAATGTATATCAGTGTCCCTCATAAATCACAAATTCAATGATTTTTGTGATATTTGCCACTGCTGGTAGCACTTTAATTAGCTGTGCATATCAGCCTATTACATTTTAAAGACAATTTATTATTGAAGCAAACAAAATGTGAATAACTAACTAACCTTTGTTTTTGGTACTGAATTAACCTGTATCCACAAATATATTTATGATTGCTGCATTTGTTTTCACAATTAGGTATGCTAATATCACACCAACTCCACCTCATTCCAAGCCTTATGTCAACTGGCAAGCATTTTCTCACCAGCAATAGGTTATAACATCCACATCACACAGAAAGAATTTCAACTCCTACATTATGCCAATCTCATCCAGCACTCTTCATGTTGGAATCTTGAGTTCAGTTCCTGGCACTCACTACACACTTTGATGCTCTTTTGTTTTTCAGAACCTACACTGATATTCTGTAAAACATACATTTTCTCAGCATTTCCCAACTCTGGTTCTTTTTTTATATATTATATATACGAGGGGTGACCCAAAAGTAACCAGAATCATAATGCTGCACATCGTGTACTTGTAGTAGCAGGTTGCGCCACCAGAGGGTTGTAGTAGGAGCTCTGCTGAGTCATTATGCCACGTGGCGTCACCCAACAGTGAGAAGTGTGGTTTCTTTGGCAGTTCTTTGAGTGTGCATACAGTGCAGACGTGACACAAGGAAATGGCTAGTTCTTACGAACAGCGTGCGGCAGTGAAGTTTTGTTTCTTGCTTGGCAAGAACGCAGCAGAAACTGTTGCGATGATTCAGACAGCCTACAAAGACCAAGCTCTTAGTAAAACGCAAGTGTATGAATGGTTTTCTTTGTTTAAAAAGGGTGAAATGGTGGTTGAAGATCAGCCCCGTTCTGGTCGACCTTCAACTGCTAGAAGCGAAGACAACATTGACAAAAACCGTGATCTCATCAGTGAAGATCAATGCAGGACAATTGACCAACTCAAGAACTTGTCCAGGTTGTCCTGGAGCTCAATTCAGTGCATCTTGACCATCAATGTGGGGATGCGAAGAGTGGCAGCAAAATTCGTGCCAAAGCTTCTTATCGGAGATCAAAGGGATCATCGCGTTCAAGCCTGTCTCAAAATGAAGGACGCGTTCAAAGATGATCCACATTTTTTCAACAAAATCATTACAGGTGATGAGTCATGGTGCTATGGATACAATCCAGAAAGTAAACTACAGTCATCACAATGGAAGTCACCTGGCTCACCTCGACCAAAAAAAAGCTCGACAAGTGAAATCGAATGTGAAAACGACGTTGATCTGTTTTTTTGACATCAAAGGGATCATACACTCTGAATTTGTCCGTGAAAACCAGACAGTAAACCAACAATTCTATTTGGAGGTTATGAAATGGCTTCGCAGAAGTTTGTCGTGAAAATGTCCGGCTTTGTGGAATTCTGGTGTGTGGTTTCTGCATCACAACAACGCTCCTGCGCACATGGCTCTCAGCGTTCGCCAGCTTTTGGCCTCAAAGAAGATGACTACCTTGACCCATGGACCCTATTTGCCGGATTTAGCACCCTCGGACTTCTTCCTATTCCCAAGGATGAAAAGAAACTTGAGAGGGAAGCATTTTGCGGATGTGGAAGATGTAAAATGCAATGTCATGAAAGTGCTAACAGGTATCAAAGAGGACTAATTTAAAAGGTGCCCCGACTCAAAAGATATAGTTGCTGAACAGTTAAAACAAAACTTGAATCTCATTTCAAATAAGTACCCCACTCATACAATTATAGCCGGTGGTGAATTTAATCTACCCTCGATATGCTGGAAAAATTATACGTTTAAAGCCGGTGGCAGTCATAAAACGTCATCCAAAATTGTACTGAATGTTTTCTAAGAAAATTATTTTGAACAATTAGTTCATGTGCCCACTTGAAGCGTAAATTAATAAGTGATGGTACTTACCCACCATGGTACACAAAACAGGTCAGATTGTTGTTGCAGAAGTAACAAAAATAGCATGCCAAATTTAAAAGAATGCAGAATCCCCAAGATTGGCAAAGTTTTACAGAAGTTCGAAATATGGCACGTACTTCAATGTGAGATGCTTTTAATAATTTCCACAACGAAATTCTGGCTTGAAATATGGCAGAAAACCCAGAGAGATTCTGATTGTACATAAAGCACACCAGTGGTAAGACGCAATCAATACCTTCACTGTATGATAACAATGGTGAAGTCACAGATGACAGTGCCACTAAAGCAGAGTTATTAAACACAGTTTTCCGAAACACTTTTACCAAAGAAGACAAAGTAAATATTCCTGAATTAGAAATCAACAACCACTGCCAAGATAAGAAACATAGGAGATATCCTCGATGTAACGAAGCAGCTTAAATCACTTAATAAAGGCAAGGCCTCTGGTCCAGATTGTATACCAGTCAGGTTCCTCTCAGAGTATGCTGATAAAATAGCTCCATATTTAGCAATTATATATAACCACTCGCTCACAGAAAGATCCGTACCTAAAGACTGGAAAATTGCTCAAGTCACACCAATACCCAAAAAGGGAAGTATAAGTAATCTGCCGAATTACAGGCCTATATCACTAACGTCGATTTGCAGTAGGGTTTTGGAACATATACTGTATTCGAACATTATGGAGTACCTCGAAGAAAATGATTTATTGACACATAGTCAGCACGGTTTCAGAAAATATTGTTCTTGTGAAACACAACTAGCCCTTTATACTCATCAAGTAATAAGTGCTATCAACAGGGGATGTCAAATTGATTCCATATTTTTAGACTTCCAGAAGGCTTTCAACGCCGTTCCTCACAAGCATCTTCTAACCAAACTGCATGCCTACGGAGTATCGCCTCAGTTGTGCGACTGGATTCGTGATTTCCTGTCAGAAAGGTCACAGTTTGTAGTAATAGATGGAAAGTCATTGAGTAAAACAGAAGTAATATCTAGCGTTCCCCAAGGAAGTGTTATAGGCCCTCTATTGTTCCTTATCTATATTAATGACATAGGGGACAATCTGAGTAGCCATCTTAGATTGTTTGCAGATGATGCTGTCATTTACCATCTTGGAAAGTCATCAGATGATCAAAATGACTTGCAAAATGATTTAGATAAGACATCTGTATGATGCGAAAAGTGGCAATTGACCCTGAATAAGGAAAAGTGTGAAGTTATTCACTTGAGTACTAAAAGAAATCAGCTAAATTTCGATTACGTGATAGGTCACACAAATCTGAAGGCTGTAAATTCAACTAAATACTTAGGGATGACAATTACAAATAACCTAAATTGGAACGATCACATAGATAATATTGTGAGTAGAGCAAACCAAAGACTGTGATTCATTGGCAGAACACTTAGAAGGTGCAACAGGTCTACTAAACAGACTGCTTATACCCTATTCTGGAGTATTGCTGTGCAGTGTGGGATCCGCATCAGGTGGGACTGATGGATGACATTGAAAAAGGACAAAGAAGGGCAGCTCATTTTGTATTATCGCAAAACAGGGGAGATAGTGTCACAGACATGATACGTCAATTGGAGTGGCAATCATTAAAACAAAGGCGTTTGTTGTTGCGACGGGATCTTCTCATGAAATTTCAATCACCAGTTTTCTCCTCTGATTGGGAAAACATTCTGTTGGCACCCACCTACATAGGGAGAAATGATCATCACTATAAAATAAGAGAAATCAGGGCTCGCACAGAAAAATTTAAGCGCTCATTTTTCTCGTGTGCCGTTCAAGAATGGAACGGTAGAGAGACAGCATGAAGGTGGTTCATTGAACCCTCTTCCAGGCACTTTATTGTGAATAGCAGAGTAATCACGTAGATGTAGATCTTGTTGCTGTTCATGTGGAGTTTTACTGCTGCCAAAACAGTCATATAGGGCACGGGCAGCAGAACTACATGGACTTAGCCGTCATCATAGTTTTGTGACAAATGTTCATAAGGACTCTTATGCCGATCAGATGGTTCATGATGAAATCATAGATTTTGCTCCTGATAGGGAAGTTTGAGACTGAACTCTACTGTGTGAAAATCGTACACTTACAGATGTATTGTACATAACTCAGTCATTTGAAGTTTCGTGGGCTGTAGGTAGATAGAAGCCTAGTCTGAAGTTTCAGAAGATAGCTCCTCTCATCCTTCCCAGCTTTCAGTCAATTTGCAAGGGGACAGAGATGCTATTGCAGCAGTCCAGCAGATGTCTCAGCATTGTATAGGTAATCGACACTCGCGACAACAACTGTCCGCATCAAAACAGTGACAGCCTCATGCTCTGCTGCCTTCATGTCCATACTGCTTCATTCAACACAAACAGACTGTGTGCCTCAAGTGCTGGGCAATGTATAATAGGTGCCCTACGAAAGGACACATTGCTTCTGTATGTAGCTACTTTCCAAAACCTGACTGAGGATGAAATGAATGTGGATGTGAACAGAGTGTCAGCAGTGACTGTGTCTCAAAGCAAGTTAAACATTGAAGTGCATGCATTTAACAAATCACTGAGAATGGAGGTAGACATGAGTGCAGGAGTAACATTGGTGAATTAGTTGACTTATGTGGATTTCGGTTCTCCCTCTCTGACTCCAGTGTCACAGAGGCTCGTGGGTTATAACAAACAGATTCCCATTCTTGAACAGTCTTCTGCACCTGTGACTTACAAGGCTGTGGTTTGTTCATTAACATTCCTAGTTGTGGGTGATGCTTACACTGAAAATCTGTCTGGTTTGGACACTTTTAAACTGTTTGGATTCTCCATTGATGAAGAAGTGCATTTAGCTTCTGATCAAACTCCATATCAACAGTTAGATACTCTCTGTGTCAAATTTTCCTCCCCATTTTCTCCAGGACTGGGTCATGCAACAGAACTTCAGCCTCATATTACAGTGAAACTGTCTGCCTGCCCCTGTTTTTTCCAGGCACACAGGTACTGGTAACTTTTTGGGATCAACCACAGGCAGAATCATATCAACTTCAATGCCTTGATGTTATTCAACCGATTTCTTCCAGTGGGTTGTCAGCACCACTGGTTCTAGTCAAAAAACGTGTCGGTAAATTACACGTCTGGGGCGATTTAAAAAAAAAAATCTATTAATGCACAGTCAATCATTGATACCTATCCTTTGCCACACACTGATGAGCTGCAAACACAATTATCAGGGGTCATTATTATTCAAAAATCAACTTGGCAGAGATATATTTGCAGTTGCCACTCAACGAGGGGTGTAAACACCTCCTAGTTATCAATACACAATTTGGGCTTTATCAGCAGCAGCATTTGCTTTTTGGTGTGGTAAGCAAACCAGCTATTTTTCAGCATTTTTCAGAGCAACTTATTGCATCAGTTCCAGGCTGCATCAACTATTTACATGATATAGTAGAGCCTAGTGCCTCTACAGAGGAACAACTGCAGACCGTTCTTGCACTTTGTAAAAAAAAAAAAAAAAAAAAACACACACACACACACACACACACACACAACACACAATCTGTAAGGTTAAAACAAAATTTGAACATGACACAGTTTTTTCAACCATCCATTATTTACCATTATTTACTTGGGGTTTGGAGTGTCGTGTGTTGGCATTACAGCACTGCTCCAGCATGTTGATGCTGTTGCCACACCCCACATCTGTCAAGGAATTACAGGCATTTTTAGGCAAAATTGCATACTACCACAAATTCATATCACATGATGCCACTGTGGCACAACCACTCCATTCATTATTATACAGAAATGTTCCTTTCAACTGGTCCTCAGCTTGTGACTGAGCATTCCAGTTTTTGAAATCTAAATTGAAGTTGGCCCCTTGTTTGGTCACTTTCAGCTGGGCTAGCAACTTGTGTTAATGACAGTCACACATCAGTTTGGCCTCAGCACCATCTTTGCTCATTAGTATGCGGATGGTTCTGAATGTCCTATTGCATATGCCTCAAAATCCTTAAATGCAGTGTAACAGTATTATTCTCAGATAGAGAAAGAGGTTTTGGTAATTATCTATGCTCTAATAAAATTTTATGCTTTTCTATAAAGGTCTAAATTTTGCTTGATCACAGACCACAAACCATTGGTGCGTCTTTTTTTTAACCTTTCAGTGTCCTTGCCAGACAAAGCTGCACATTACTTACAGCTGTGGGTTCTTTTCCTGTCACAGTACAATTATGAGGTACATTTTCGGCCTGTGATGCACAGGTAAATGCTGATGCCTTATCGTATTTGCTAGTTGGTCCAGATCTAGAGTTTCATAAAGAGAAATTACTTCATTTTCATTTAGATGTGGAAGCACAAAATGTTGTTGATGGCTTTTCTATTACTAGTACTAAAATTGCAGCTGCAGTAGTCATGGATCCTGTTTTAAATAAAGTTGTTTCTTTTGTGCAACACAGCTGCCCAGATAAATGTCCAAGCCATGCTTCTCATCTTTTGATAAATTATTTTGCACTTTTGCACTACAAAATCATCTTTCTGTTTGGCACAGAGTGCTGCTGTTAGCTACAGAGAGCACCGCTCCTTGGGTTGTAGTCCCGTTCGCCATTTGGCATGAGGTTATGCGTTTATTACATGTGAACCACTGGGGTATGTCATGTACAAAAGTGTTAGCATGCAGACATGTTTTTTTGGCCAGGCATTGATAGGGAAATAGCGTGAGTTGTTGCACTCTACCGACAGTGTGCTGCACATCAGGCAGCTCCCTGTGCTTCTTTGTCATAATGGTCGGATCCACAGCAGCCTTATTAACAAATTCAGGTAGATTTTGCAGGAATGTTTTTGAATGTCTATTGGCTTCCTGTACCTGAAGATTATTCTAAGTTTCAATATGTCATGTGTTGTCTGTCTGGTTCTATGGAGGCAACAATTTCCACTTTGTCAAAAATTTTTGCAAGGGAAGGTCTACCATTTACATTACTTACTCACAACAGCCTCCAGTTCATATCCCAGGAATATGAAGATTTTGGTCAAAAAAGTGGTGTTCACCATGTCACAGCTCCTCCTTTCCACCTTCAATTGAAGGGCGAAGCAGAACGACAAGTATGAACATTTAAGACTCAGATGAAAAAATATGTTTAGGATGTGTCACCAGAAATAGCTCTTGACTGGTTCCTTAGATCTTGTAGTTCACCGCTGTTGGCAATAGGAGTCTGGCAGACTTGTTGCACAGTCGTCAGCTGTGGACACTGTTACATCTGCTTCGGCCGACACCCGGCCATCTGCCGGCACTAGCATCACAGTCCTTCCGGCTTGGCATAACTGTTTGGGCTCACAAGTTAAGCCGCCGGCTGAAATGGATGCCAGTGGTAATCGAGATTACCCATGGCCGATGCCTCTCCATCGTCTTCATGGCTGAGGGGAGGCCGTCATGACATATCAACCAGCTACGGCCTCATGTGGTTGGCTGCGCACCCAGTGTGCCTCCACCACCCTCACGTCCTCCATCTGCCCGGCTGTCTCCTACTTCTCCACCGCCGGTGTCCACATTTTCACAACTGTCTCCTCTACTGTGGGTGCCCCTTCAGCTGTCAGGGGCCACAGTGGGAACCTGGTTCCAACACTGTCACAGCCAATGCCTCAACTGCTGCCGGCTCCATCACAGCTGGCGCCACCCCTGTTAAGCTGCCATCACCGCAGCCTCCTTCCCTAGGGTTGGGCTTTGACATGGAAATGGATGCTGCACAAGTGTCATCTGTCTTGCCATATGGCCTCACAGGTGGGGGCAGATGCCACACCAGTCCGCACTCGCGCCACTTCCGAACCTACGCATCAGGGGTAGCACGTCACGTGACTCAACAACCTATGTCAACCACCGAAGAAATGGAAATGAGCACAGTGCTCACTTCTTCACAAAATAATAGGAGTGCTATAGCTATTAATTTTGTGTGTGAGCCACTTCATATGTGACGTGTAAAGTTTATGCTCGATTCGGCCACTAGAGGCCACCCAGCCCGCCATTACAACAGCAGTTGTGTGCCCAGCCTGCTGGTTGCACCCCCTTTCGAAACTAATGGATATATAGGCCACACTGCAAGGCTCTGCTGGTCACTTGTGTACTGCTAATTGTATTGTTCCTTGTCTTTCATGTGGGTACTGTTTTAGCAATAAATTACAGTGTTCTTGGGTTAGAACGTGGTCCTATTGTTTTTATCCACCTGTGTTGGAAAGTTAATTACTGATATCAAATTGTAGGATCCAGTAATCCCATCAGAATCCTTTAGAAAATCTACACTGAAGTCACCACAGACGATTAACTGCTTGTTGCTGTCGGACAGACAGCACAGTAAGGAATCCAGATTCCTCATAAACAGTTCAAAATTTCCCTGTGGGGATCTACATACAGTTACAATTTTTTAGTATTAATAATGCAAACACTTTTAGAGATTAGATTAGATTCAGTTTTTTTTTTTTTTTTTTTTTTTTTTAACAGACCCAAAAATGAGATGATTCTTGTGGCTGCAGAGAGTACAACATAAAAAAAATAGAAAATTTGAATATAGTACTCCCTTCCTTGAGCATTTGTTAGAAGATTGTCAAAATATGTGAGCACATTACAGTACACTTGAACTGCTAATATTCACAGAAGTAATACACTGTAAGAATGAAACATAATTACACACTTTTAATAAATTTATCACACACAAAATACCTAATCTTGAGTGTTGTGACCAAATGCTGTCAAAACTGAAATCTAACAGATGTTTTTAGTTATGTTGGCATAACAGTCCCTCTTAAGATATTCATCTATAGAGTAGAAGGAGTTGCCTACCAAAATGTCTTTCAAACTCTGTTTAAACTGTGCTTTATCTGAAACTAGTTTTTAATGGTTGTTAGTAATTTATTGAAAATGTGTGTTCCTGAATATTGGTCCCCCTTTTTAGACCACAGTAAGTGATTTTAGGTCTTTATGTAGACTGTTCTTATTACAAGTACTGATACTATGTGTTGAGCTATTGTTTGGAAATAGAGATATCTTACTTGCGACAAATTCCATTAAGGAATAAATATACTGAGCAGCAGTGGTTAGAATAACCATTTCCTTAAACAGGTTTCTATATGATGTGCTTGAATTTACACCAGACATGAGTCTTATTGCATGCTATTGCACAGTAAAAGCATTTTCTCAGTTTGGCAAGTTACCCCAAATACGATCCCATATGACATAACACACCAAAGAGCCAAAGAAACTGGTACACCTGCCTAAGATCATGTAGGGCTGCCACGAGCTCACAGAAGTGCCACAACATTACACAGCATGGAGTGGACTAATGTCTGAAGTAGTGCTGGATGGAATTGACACCATGAATCCTGCTGGGCTGTTCATAAATCTGAAAGAGTATGAGGGGGTGAAGATCTCTTCTGCACAGCACCTTGCAACACATCCCAGATATGATCAATAAGGTTCATGTCTGGAGATTGGTTGGTTTGTGGGATTGAAGGGACCAGACTACTAGGGCCATCACTCGCTTTTTCCACGGACTTGAAACACCCACAAAGAATAAGAACAAACAATGGAGATGACAAGAGACAACACAGGACAAGAAAGACACAGCACAGCACCCCCCCCCCCCCAACCATCGGGGACATCAGTCCCCACTTCTAAGCCGGAGAAGTGTAAGTCTTCTTCGGCTTCTCTCATTAGGAAGGGATCCCTTGGGTCACTCCCTTCCCAGGTTCCTACAGTGGCAAACCAGACACCCGCCAAGGGCTGAAGAAGCCCCAGGTAGCTGATTGTAGGGTTTTGCGGTCCTCTTCAGTCCTGAAGACTGAATCAAAGAAGCCCTCCCAGTAATGGCAACCAAAGAAACAGTGTGAGAAATCGAAATCAAAGACCCCTAAGACCAAGGAAATTATGGTGGCATCCACTCCACCGTTACCTACAAGCTCTGCATCTGACGATGTGGTGGAGATTCTGGCGTCCACTGAGGACCTAGATCTCGCCGGTCCCTCAGATATGACAGATGTCACTCCCATTGGTATTCAATCAGTGACAGCAGGTGACCCAGCATCGTAACCTGCCTCCTCAGTACCTTCACGCCTTTCTCGGCCATGGACAATGTCATACTCCAGTGGAACTGCAGTGGTTTTTTGCACCATCTTGCTGAGCTCTGACAACTTCTCAGCCTTCACCCTTTCCTCTGCATTGATCTTCAGGAAACTTGGTTTCCGATGGTGCGAACCCCTGTTCTCTGTGGCTATCAGGGTTATTATAAGAACTGGGCAGTGTATGAGAGGGTATCTGGTGGCGTCTGCATCTACATCCCTCACTCTCTTTACAGCGAGTCTGTCCCTCTAGAAATGCCTTTAGAGGCTGTCGTCGTTCGGGTGTGTACGTCTCAGAGACTGCAGACAGTAACAGCCTATCTTCCACTGGATGGTGATGTCCCGCACAATGTCCTGGCTGCACTGATAGCCCAACTGCCACCACCTTGTCTGCTACTGGGCGACTTAAATGCCCATAACCCTCTGTGGGGCGGATCAGTGGCAACAGGCCAAGGCAGCATCATTGAGAAAGTATTGGCACAGCTCCACCTTTCCCTTTTAAATACTGGTGCCTTCACAGATTTCAGTGTGGCGCATGGCACATACTCAGCCATTGACCTTTCGATCTGCAGCCCTAGCCAATTACCATCTGTGCAATGGAGTGTGCATGACGACTTATGTGATAGTGACCACTTTCCAATATTTCTGTCACTGCCACAGTGTCAATCTTCTGGGCGCCCCTGCAGATGGGCTATGAATAAGGCTGACTGGGACTTGTTTACCTCCTTTGCCACTATTGAGCCTCTTTCCAATGACACCATTGATGCGGTGGTTCACTCGGTCACCACTGGCATCGTTACTGCCGCAGAATCTGCCATTCCCTGTTCTTCTGGGTCCCCTCAGCGGAGGACTGTGCCTTGGTGGTCGCCCGAGATCACTGAGGCGATTAATGATCGCAGGCGGGCGCTCCAGCATTGCTAGTGGCATCCCACATTGGCACAGCTCATCACCTATAAATGGCTCCGTGCGCGAGCCTGCTGCCTCATTCGCCAACGCAAGCAGGAGTGCTGGGAAAGGTATGTCTACACCATTGGCCTCCATACCTCTCTATCACAGGTTTGGGCCAAGATTAGATGACTCTACGCCTATCGGACCCCCGTCAGTGTACCTGTGCTTTCACTGAATGGAGCAGTCTGTACTGACTCTAACACAATTGCAAATTGCTTAGCAGAGCATTTTGCTCAGAGTTCCGCTTCTGTGAATTACCCATTGGCCTTCCGCTCCCTGAAAGAGCGGTTGGAATGTCGGAGCCTGTCATTTCACATGTGTCGCCCTGAATCGTACAATGCTCTGTTCAGTAAGTGGGAATTCCAAAGTGCCCTAGCCACTTGCCCTGATACGGGTCACAGGCCAGATCGCATCCACTGTCAGATGCTCAAACACCTCTCGGTGGACTGCCAGTGCCACCTCCTAGAGCTTTTCAACTGTATCTGGGTTGAGGGTGAGTTCCCGTCGCAATGGCGGGAAAGCATCGTAATCCCCGTGTTGAAACCTGGCAAAAACACACTGGAGGTGGACAGCTACTGCCCATTAGCCTCACCAACGTTCTTTGCAAGTTGCTTGAATGCATGGTGAGCCGGAGGTTGAGTTGGTTACTTGAGTCTCGGGGCCTTCTGGCTCCGTCTCAGTGTGGGTTCCATAAGGGCCGCTCTGCCGCCGATAATCTGGTGTGCCTGGAGTCTGCCATCCATATGGCCTCTGCCTGCTGTCAACATCTGGTCGCCATCTTTTTTGACATGTGGAAGGCATATGATATGACATGGCGACATCACATCCTCTCTACACTTCATGGTTGGGGTCTTCGGGGATCTGCTCCCGATTTTCATACAAAATTTTCTGTTGCTTTGTTCCTTCCACATGCAAGTTGCGGCCTCCCATAGTTCCTCCCAAATTCAGGAGAATGGGGTACCGCGAGGATCTGTCTTAAGTGTCTGCCTCTTTTTAATTGCAATTAATGGGCTCACTGCGGCGGTAGGAACGTCTGTCTCTTTCTTGTGCGCCCTCTACAACACCATATTCAAACTCACTTTAATCTTGATAACCTGCCATTGTAGTAGCAGTAACTGATCTAACAACTACGCCAGACACTTGTTGTCTTATTATAGGGGTTGCCAACTGCAGCACCATATTCTGCCTGTTAACATATCTTTATTTGAATATGCATGCCTATACTGGTTTCTTTGGCACTTCAGTGTAGAATGAAAGTACGCAAAGTATGCAATCCTTTTATATTTGTATCTCCGACATCTGACACCATTTGTGCTGAAAATACAGACTTGTTTAGGTGCTTCAGCAATTATGCAGTATGCCCTTCCCAACTGCATTGATTATCAAGCTGTAATACCAGAAATTTAACACTGTCACCCTCTTGGATCTGCATATCTTTATATGCTATACACAAGCTGGAAGGAAGTCTCTTATGAGTTCTGAACTGCATATAGTGGGTCTTTTCAAAGATTAATGACAGTGAATTAGCTTTAATCATTTACTAATCTCAGTGAAAATTTCATTAGTAGCCATTTCTACCTCTGTACTTGACTTGCTAATTATTGCAGTGTATGTGTCGTGTGCAAATGAAACAAACTTAGCATCTGCCAATTTAACTGTTGAGAGGCCATTAATATACACAAGAAAAAGCAACGGACCCAAAATGGACCCTCCCACAGGTATTTCAGAACAACGCCCTTTGTTTCCTGTTAGTCAGATAAGGTTCAAACCATTTCACAGTACTGCCAGTGACACCATAATATTCTAACCTTACTTAAGAGAATGCTGTGATTCACAGAGTCTAAGGCTTTTGACAGGTCACAGAAAATGCCAGTAGCCCCTATGCATTCTCACTGTGTGTGCAAATAGCTTTCTCTACATCACAGCACTAAAGAAACCCAAACTGTGACTTGACAATATATTATTTGAAGTCAGATGATTAAGGAGATCCTTGAACACAATATTTTCGAATATTTTCGAAAAAGCTGGCAGGAGTGAAATTGGTAGATAGTTTGATGGTATCTCTTTATCCCCCTTCTTCTAAAGATGCTTATCTTCAGCAGTTTTGAGCCAGTCTGGAAATGTTCTGCTGATAAGAGATTGATTACTCAAATAACTTAAGACAGAACTCAACTCGCATGAGCAGTCTTTGATTAACTTCATTGATATGTTATCATAACCACTAGAATACTTAGATTTTAAGGATTTTGTGATGGATGTAACTTCTTTGGGCGACATGAGTGTCATTTCCATTTTAATTAAGTTATTTGTAAAGACTGGTCTCTGATATTCCATTGCACTGTTTGCTGTACCTGATAACCCCAGTCTGCCAGTAATAAAAACAAGGTACTTGTTTAAGAGATTTGCAACACTTATTACCAACGTCTCATTTATTTTTAGAGCTATCTGTTCCTCTTCCATTTTGGCCCTACCTGTCTCTGTCTTTACTATACCCCATAAAGTTTTTATTTTACTGCTTGATGTAATTATCTTTTTCAGATAATAAACTATTCTTTGTAATGCATTACAATGCGAACATCAGAGCTGTTCCTAGATACTAAATACAGTCTGCTTTTTGTCCCACATGATATCTTTATTGCTTGTATCATCCAGGGATTATTTTTAAACTTCTGTTTGATTTGAGTTATCTTTAGGGCAAATCAATTTCCAAATGAGGAATGCTTTGTATTTTCCATTTGAGTCTTAACCCGTAACTGGTGATGTTGGGTGTGAGATACCCAGCTAAATCTTTGAAGCCCCATTATTACCAGATTGTCGTGAGTACATCATTGTTGGTTCCTATACCTTCAAGTCAATTTGTTGCAAGTCGGGCTGAAGCGCGGTACTCAACAGAGCGGTGAGTTGTTTGATTTTATACGCGATTTTAGAAAGTTACTGGGTATTTTTAACCCAACCTCACCAGTTGCGGAACTTTTTTTGGAATATTCTCGTATTCTATTTTATAGGTAGTATGGCATCTAGCAGGTTTCCTGTGATAACTAATAATCCTGGATGCATTTCTCATCAAAACAGTGAGTTTATTTGATTCGTTATTACTAGAAATTCTGCTTATTGATAACCACATTAGTTACCCTGAGATTTTCTCGTTTTCCGATTTTCAGCTGACATGCCATCTAGAAGGTGGTCTATGAAACCTAGTCATCCCGGATTTGGTGACTGGGTCAGATCTATACTGGATGAGTTTGAGAGTGAATGTAGTGGGGATGAAAATGTTATAGAACAAGGTTTCGAGAGTGCCCATGAAACCGAATCAGAGCAAGAAGTATGTGAAGCTGAGAATGAAGTGCATGGTATACCTAATGCTACAGTTCCTGGCCTGGCCTGGCCTGGCCTGGCCTGGCCTGGCCCTACAACTTATCTTACAAGAAAGATTAAGGAAAGGCAAACCTACGTTTCTAGCATTTGTAGACTTAGAGAAAGCTTTTGACAATGTCGATTGGTATACTCACTCTCAAATTCTGAAGGTGCCAGGGGTAAAATACAGGGAGCAAAAGGCTATTTACAATTTGTACAGAAAGCAGATGGCAGTTACAAGAGTCGAGGGACATGAAAGAGAAGCAGTGGTTCAGAAGGGAGTGAGATAGGGTTGTAGCCTCTCCCCGATGCTATTCAATCTGTATATTCAGCAAGCAGTAAAGGAAACAAAAGAAAAGTTCAGAGTAGGTATTAAAATCCATGGAGAAGAAATAAAAACTTTGAGGTTTGCCGATGACATTGTAATTCTGTCAGAGACAGCAAAGGATTTGTTGGAAGAGCAGTTGAACTGAATGGACAGTGTCTTGAAAGGAGGGTATAAGATGAACATCAACAAAAGCAAAACGAGGATAATGGAATGTAGTCGAATTAAGTCGAGTGATGCTGAGGGAATTAGATTAGGAAATGAGACACTTAAAGTAGTAAAGGAGTTTTGCTATTTGGGGAGCAAAATAACTGATGATGGTCGAAGTAGAGAGGATATAAAATGTAGACTGGCAATGGCAAGGAAAGCGTTTCTGAAGAAGAGAAATTTGTTAACATCGAGTATTGATTTAAGTGTCAGGAAGTCATTTCTGAAAGTATTTGTATGGAGTGTAGTCATGTACGGAAGTGCAACATGGACGATAAATAGTTTGGACAAGAAGAGAATAGAAGCTTTCGAAATGTGGTGCTACAGAAGAATGCTGAAGATTAGATCGGTAGATCACATAACTATTGAGGAGGTATTGAATAGAATTGGGGAGAAGAGTTTGTGGCACAACTTGACTAGAAGAAGGGATTGGTTGGTAGGACATGTTCTGAGGTATCAAGGGAACACCAATTTAGTACTGGAGGGCAGCGTGGAGAGTAAAAATTGTAGAGAGAGACCAAGAGATGAATACACTAAGCAGATTCAGAAGTATGTAGGCTGCAGTAGGTACTGGGAGATGAAGAAGCTTGCATAGGATAGAGTAGCATGGAGAGCTGCATCAAACCAGTCTTAGGACTGAAGACCACAACAACAACAACAGTTCCTGGATCATCACCAACTTCATTAAAACCACCACATTCCTTTGAAACAGACACATCATCATCACATGAAAACGAACCCCTTTCAAAAAGGCAGAATCGTCAATATGAGTGAAAGAAGTATTATGGGAAGAACCATTTCATATGGTCCAAAAAACCTCCAGCTTCAAATGTTCGCACAAGGAAACATAATATCGTTTCACATTTACCAGGAATAATTGGCCCTGCTAAAGTCTTTGGTCAGATTTGTAGACCCCAGACTGCTTGGACGCTACTTTTTAGTGAGAGAATACTGAATGAAATAATTCTGCAAACCAATAAAAAATTGAGCCTCATGAGGGAAAAGTTGTCTGATGATACAAGAACTGACTACAAAGACTTGGATCTGATCGAGTTCAAGGCTTTTTTGGGGATTCTCATGTCCATAGCCATCTTCAAATCTAATAATGAAGATCTTCAAGCTATGTTTGCAACCGACGGTACTGGTCGTGATATTTTTCGTTGTACAATGTCACTGAAGAGGGTCTTGGTGTTACTGCCCAGTATACGTTTTGACGACGCCTCAGACAGAGATGTGAGGAAAAAATGTGATGCAGCAGCTCCTATAAAATGGGTTTTCCAAGAGTTTATGAAAAACTGTATGGCTAGTTACTCAATTGGAATGTACGCTTTCATTGACGAAATGTTGGTGGGCTTCTACATCTACATTTGCACTCCGCAAGCCATCCAACGGTGTGTGGCGGAGGGCTTTCGTGGTCGATGCCGCTTTAAAATGTATATCCCCAGCAAACCTAGAAAATATGGACTCAAAATAATGGCTTTGGCAGATGCAAAAACCCACTACTTGCTAAACGCCTACATTTACTCTGGAAAGGATAGTGATGGCAGAACATTCACTGATGAGGAGAAGAAATTTTCCAAGCCAACTCAAGCAGTGTTGCAATTGACCAAACCCATTATCGGAAGTAACTGCAATATCACAGCAGATAATTGGTTTTCATCCATTGCCCCCATACAGGAACTACATAAAAGGGGCTTGACATACGTAGGAACACTGCAAAAAAATAAACAAGAAATACCGAAAGAATTTTTACCTGCCAAGGAAAGAGAAGTAGGAGAAGCTCTCTATGGTTTCACAAAGGAGACAACACTACTCTCTTATGTACCAAAGAAAGGCAAGGCCATCCTACTTGTATCATCAATGCACCATACCCAGTCAACTGATCCAGAAACCCAGAAATCATTGCCTTTTACAACAACACAAAAGGTAGGGTCAACGCCTTATATGAGAAATGCACAGTATACTCAACAAGTCGATGCAGAAGGCGATGGGCATTAGCCATATTTTTCACTCTAATGAACATTAGCCTAGTGAATGCCTATGTTATCTACCGTGGATTCCCAGGGAATCCAGAGCTAACCAGATTGGAATACATCAAAAATCTTGCCAAGGAACTCGTAGACCCTCATCTCAATCGTCGACTTCAAAATGACCATTTGCCCCGTGAATTGTGGCTAGACATCAGCAGAATTCTGAAGATACCAGTTCCATGTGAAGCCAGACGAGACTTGGGCAAACAAGTGACGTGTAAGAAGTGCCCACCAGACTCTGACAGAAAAACGAAAAAGGCCTGTAACAGCTGCAACGTACCGATTTGCGAAGCCTGCACAATTCCTGTATGCCGAGATTGCATAGAGTAATGGCTTGCCAATTCTTCTCTGTGTAATAGCTTGTCAAAAAATAATGTGCTTTTATAAAGGTTCATTGTTGCTTTATACTGTAATATTCAAATTTGGGTTATTTGTTTATAAAAAATTTGCAGATATATGTATTTCATGACATGTTGCAAAATTTGTTATGGACTTACATATATTTGAAAAATTGGCTATTCTGTTCACTGTAAATAATTTTCTGCTGCCAAAAGTTGTTCAGAGATGTCAATAAAAGTTACTTTTGCAATGTATGTAGAAACTTTTCATTTCTCCTTCACCATTGAAGTATGAGGACCATGGAAATTATTGGGTATCTATAACCCAACCTCACCAGTTATGTTACAAAAATATCACCTCACAAGTTACCAGTTAAGTATTGTAAACATCTATCCAGTTCATGTCTTTGAGTAAGCTCCTAAAATTTTCAACTTTTGGCCAATTTATTACCATCCTGTATTCAGAGTTAATAATTATTTATCCTGACAAGTTTCAACATTTAACATAAGATGCTGCATGTCACGATCAGATAGTCCATTTACTATTGATTTTGTGATATGACTTTGTTCCCTACATTTTCCTATAAAGATATCCACATCAGTCTCAGAGTATATATGTACCCTAGTTGCAAAGTTCACAGTAAGAATTAAATTGAATGATAGTGTTACTAACTGTAATAATTATTCACTGCCAGCATTTTTAAATAAGCCCACATTAAAGTCACTGGGAACCACTATTTCCTTATCTTTTACTGAGAGATGAGACAGCAAAGCTTCCAGAATTTTTATGAAGAGGTTAATGTTTCCTGAAAGTGTTCTTTATGTACTTACTATTATGTGCTGATCACTACAAAGTATACTTGAACCAATGTCTTTGAACTCATGTTCTCTCTTAATATATGTAACAACTCCTCCTTTTCCTATATTAGTTTTGCGTGAATATGCTGCTATAGAGTAAATCTTTTAAATGTAACTTATCGTAACCTGTGGTTATGTGGTGCTCACACAGGCACACAATGTCTATCTTTTCAGACCTCTCTAAATTTTCCAAACAGATAAGAATCTCTTCTACCTTACTACTCAATCATCTAATTTTTTGAAGAAATAAGGTAAGCTCAATTTTCTGTTCATTCTTAAGCATTTTGTTGGTCTCTTCCATGATTTTCTCTTCTTTCAAAATATGGTGCCTGAATCCTGATTCTAAGGTGCCTCTCTGACACCAGTAACCACAGGGATCTTGCTATGTGTGATGGTGGCCCTCCACATACCATCTGCAAGAAGCTCAGTCAACCTGTCTTTCCCACTCCTACTCAGGTGTAAGCCATGTATAGTATATCCCCATCTCCCAATTGTAACATCAGGCACTGCACTCATATGAGATTTCATTTCAGTCAGCAGCAGCCTGCTCAACTCAGTATTCACATGGCTCACATCAGTATTAACCCAGAACTAGTCATTGTGCTCCAGGACTTTCACAAAACTCACATTTTTGTGTGTATTTGCTATTCTTATTTCATCTAGGTCAACCCTGATGCTGTAATTAATGTTCTTAGTCAGACTGTTCCCTGCTCCACCTACTATAATAACCTGACCCTCTTTGCTAAAATCTTTGCACAAATTCTCAATGTCCGCTGTCACAATGCTTGTGACCTGGTACCCTTTTCCTAATTTGTCCTGTACCATCTGGCCTACATCCCTCCCATGGCTACTACCAAGCAGCAAGACCCTCTTCTTCCTATTCTCTTTTGGTACCAGCCTACACTGAGTTTCTTTGCCAGAAATCTGCTGTGCCCTACTGTGATCTCCTACTTTAGGTCATAAGTCAAATTTATTCAACGCCATTAGCTCAAGTATGGATGAAGAGCCGCTCCCCTTTCGCCTGTTGCTTGTTACCCTTACCCAGTTCCCAGGATCTTTTTCCTCCTTCAACCTATCTAGTTCAAATTTCGTATGATCTAATTCCTCCTGAAGGGCACAAATCTCAGCCTCCTGCTCAGCGATTCTCTTGTCTTCTTTTGCAAAACCTACAGTTCCTTGGAAGAATCTCATCGCGTTTCCCATTCAATTCCCCACAACAATCACTCCAGTGAAATTCCAACCCACAGTCTACCCATAACACTCACTCTTTGACTGTCCTACAGCAACATCCGCACTTATCATGGATTGTAACACAGATTACATGCTTAAAAATAGAACTAAATCACTTAACACACTTTACACTACATGCATCTCCGTTATTTATGAGCAGCAAAATTCAGTCCTAAGCACTTCCGGTGTATGATATAATGTAAAAAGTTGTTTATTTCCTCTTACAACAACAACTTAGCACTCACTCAACTGAGTATCTGTGAATTATTATAATCACTTTACTGTATGCAAACTGCACATAAACAACTAGTGCATGAGATTCTAAATCAAACAACTTAAGATTTACAATCACTTATTGAGAGTATAATATAATTTGGTAGATAAAAAATCTATTCACCAAGCGGTGGTGAAACACACACATAAAAGGAGGTTATAATTATGCAAGCCTTCAGCTTCAGCTTACTGTCTGGTAAGTCCCCCCCCCCCCCCCCCCCCCCCCGACCTGTGGTTCTGGGTGAAATTTCCAAAATCTACCCCTTTCGCTAGACCTTTCCAGTCCTTTTCCTTCAGCCCTCTTCCTTCCCCTTCAACCCTTCTGCTGCAAGAAGGAGCCAATGGCTCCGAAAGATTGCATAATCACAACCTTCTTTTGTGTGTGTGTGTGTGTTCTGCCACCACTTGGTGAGTAGATTTTTTATCCATCTAATAAAATTATAACTTAAGATTTATGCTACTTTCTGGAAATATGAACTTAATAATGAATGGACACAAATTAAATTGTTGGAAAGAAAATCAGAACAATTAAATGGGATTCTCTAAGTTGAGTGCGCCAAAACTTAAATAAATGTATGACTACAACCTGATCTTAGGATCTTTTCGTGTTTTCTGGACTAATACATAAAGGAAAGTGATACCTTTAATAGTATGCTTAAAAATGCACTAATACATGTATTTAATGAGTAATTTGTACTGAACTGTTATTACAATCCAGATAACTTATCTTTACAAGAGCCCAAAAACTCTGACATCTCTCCTTGTGTAGTCTTACCAATACACTTATTAAAAAGCTAATTTGTAGATGTTACAGGCTGAGTATTAAAACACCAGATGCCAATTAGATACCATAAAAAGGCAGGTTGAAAATAATAGAGACATAGAAAATGCTAAAAGTACACTGCCATATCACAACCCAATTACATTAAAACAGGAAACACACGTATGCAATAGTGTATTTGTGGATACAGAGGTACAAAGTCCAAAGCCGTATCAGCCACACATCAATCTTATTACAGTTACATCAGCCATCCATGTATATATTCTTATACATCAATAAAGTTTGTGAGCCTACGCATAATTAACACTTTATCCAAAGAAGTAAACATGATCAATGCCAGTTACCATTTAGGATTGGATAAAACATTATACAGGAAGTAAAAAATCATACTTATCTAATTACGGTACCAGAAAAATTGTTGAAATACAAGTCAACACTGTTCTTAGCTGAACAATATAAGCAGGCCACCGAGAGGTAGAATGACAAAAGCTGTGGACAGTCTGAGGAGGAAATTATTGGTGTCTTTCATATAGGGTTGGTTGCAGGTAATAGGCAGAAGGTGTTGAGGGGGGGGGGGGGGGAGAGAGAGAGAGAGAGAGAGAGAGAGAGGGGGGGGGGGGTTCTGGAATGGACCTAAGGATTTCAGGAGGAACTGGTGTCTGACAGCTGGTGAAAGCCCTCAGCCAAGTAAAGCAATTCCAATAGTTCATAGCCACAGCAGTAGAGCCTTTGTTGGTATGTAGAATGTTAAGGTCAGGATTAGTTTTTACGTGGTGGATTGTGGGTCTTCCTGCAGATGTAATGTGGGTTTCCATGTTACAAATGTGTCATCAAAAGGATTTCAATGATGGAAGAATGCATGCAGTAAAAGGTAGACAGATGGGTTTTGCAGGTTACAGTGTCACTGAGTCCAGAGACCTGTCCAACAAAACAGGAGGGTGTAAGTCAGGGTGTCAGCTTCACCAGCCACCATTGCTGAAGGCCCTATTATATAGAGATGTTGACTTTTTACCTTTACACAACTTGTAAAAGTGCTACAAAACTGGTGAATAGGTGGAAGGTTACAAGCACCATTTGACATCAAAGGCCAACCTTTCAGGTCACCCCTGGAACTTGAACCTCAGAATATCGCCATTTCTCACATCACATCACAATTGTAGCATAGGAGTCATCTGCCATATCAGTTTCACCCTAAAAAGACCTATTGGGCCACATAACATCAAGACACATCTGCCGCCTACCCAACTGCCCTGTTGTAGCCAGTTGATGACATCATCACAGCACCAACCATTGACAGACTTGGAAATGAAGCAGCCTCTATATGCAGCCATCTATGGGGCAGGTCCAAGCAACTATGGTCAGTTCACAGATAACTTCCTCACCCTCCAGTCTGTGCCATAGCCAGTATGTTCTCATCCTATGGGCTGACAGCATTTTTCCAGCTTCCCTATAAGGAAGTGAGAGAGGGGTCATGATGTGGCAGCATACAGATTCACTGCAGCCTCATACGGAGATTCCAGACTGCCATGAAGATTCCAAAGAGACTTGTCCAGTTCCAGCAAGTACTTCATCACATCCCTTGGCAGCCAGCATCTGCTCATGGCAGTATGTTCTTGTAATGACACAAAGGAATAATACCCAACTACACAACTGCTGCACTCTTATCAATTACGGCTAAGGTGTTCATGCAGACTGATTTTGTTTTTGCCTAGTCACTTCTTGGATGTCTGTATGTCAGTTGGCAAAGCTCCTGAAATATTGCATAATACCAGGATTCTCTTTCTATGCACCATTCATTCAAGTGTCCCACTGTACAACAGCTTAGTGTAATAAATTGCAGGTTGATGAGGCAGTTCATGTTCAGACACTGACAACTAGCACCTACTGGAGAGCAACATTAAATTCTTCACCATACAAAATGTAAAAATGTAGTAGTCTTTGACTAAATTATTCATTAATCAACACTGAAAAAGTCATGTCCGCACACTTATCTAGCAGGCTCTCATGATGTCAGAGAATACAGTACAACTGCCATTTGTGCACAAAATAGATTGTTTACAAAACATTTGTACCGTTTATACTGACTGGGATATTTGACAATTTTGTGGGATCTAAATGATGAGTGATATTAATGGTTTGTGTCTCACTGAAGATGTGATCATTAGAAACTGCGCACACACTCTGATTCAACATGTATGGGTATTTAAACCCCATCACTCCCATTGCAAGTACAGTACTCATAGTGCTCTATCCTTTTTCTACCATTTGGCATGATTTACATTTCTCTGAATGCTTTGTACACATGCAAAATGTCAAGTCAGGCAATGTCTTGCATTTCATGCTAACCTATAATGCCCTCCTCAGTAGCTTGCTGGATGAGCCAGACATCAGGCTGATGAAGTGCAGAAGCATATCACCTATAATACATCAATATTACTTACACATTACTCCATTAAAACAAATATGCAGATTTATGTGTGCTTTATTTGTTTATTTTTCATGAATATGAATCATTTCGTTCACTGGTATGGACTATTCCAGCAGTAACTAGTTACAAATGGCAGAGGGCAGGAAATCCCAGAAAATAATTGCTGAAGAAATTTTTTTTTTATTGCTTAAACATTACAAACAAGCCTTACAATGAACATTCAAAACTCTTAAATCATTTGAGAGCAAAGCTGCTCATATAAACAGGCAACCAGCAAACAATGAAAGATTGGAAAAGGTACTCTACATACTTAAAACACACACACACACACACACACACACACACACACAACTATTATTCCTTTTGCTTTTTTTGTGTTGTCTTTGGGAGGTACAAATATCAATCTAAACAAAAAAAGCCTTCGACATCAGTTTGCCATTCTGTGAGTTACTTATCCACCTCAGCAAATGTGGATGTTTGCTTGATGTTTCCATCATTACTAATTTTATAACTTCTATTCTTAATGTGTATGTTGGTGCTCCAATTCATTTATGATCCTTGTAATGTCTGATTTTAATGTGGAACAACACAACCAGCATTGAAATGACATGCCCTTCTGGTAAATCATATTTCTATTCTTAGCTCTGTCTCATATCTGAAATCTACAAAAGGAATTTTTCTTTGTATGCTTTGTAATGCCCATTAAATGAAGTTAAATTTATTTTTTCATTAAGTATTTTACATTTCTATATCAAATTATTAAAAAAAAATTTAGCTTAATATTTCAATGCAATTTTTACATTATTTTCTCACATGTAGGTGTGTAATTTAACAATGAATCAAAGTTATTCTTGTAACTATGTAGAACACTTAATTTAAACACCACTGAGAATACGCCACACATATATGAAATAACATCAAATTACATTGAGACAATGAATAATATTACTCGTTCTCCACTGTCTTAATCTTTCTTGTCCTGATACTAATTTGAACAAAATAAAATATACCACCACTGTTGTAATATCTTAATTCCATGATATAATTTCTTATTAGACAATATTTACTTGCACTTATTTAACTGATCAAATAACACAAACTATTTTATGGCTGCTGAAATTATAAATCAATATCTTTCAAGATATATGAACAATCAATGTTAAATCCATCACCATCACTGTTTATTTTTAAAGCAAGCTGCATGGAGAAAATTGGGAATATTTCTCACTGGAAATTAATCTGTACTGTGAGCTTCCCCAAACTGTTTACAAAAGTCACTAATACAAATTATTTTTTAAGACAGGACAATATTGAAGACAACATAATCAAAATTTGTATTATGTTGAATTCACTTGTAACTTCAGTTATATAATGATAGCTGATGCAGGTTTAATTGCATATATTTGTGGCAAAATCCAACGAACTACACAACATCTGGTAACACAATAACTAAATAGTGGCCAGAAACTATGTTCTGTATCTGTCTACAATAAGAAGGAAAATGATTGACAATCTGATATGAGTTTATGGGAATCATATTTTCATACAAAACTTAAGTCTATAATGTGGTAGTTAAAAATGAAATGAAATACTTGACATGGAAAAACATTGAGTAGGTGCAATAAGGATAACTTATTAACACTGGTTAACATTTCAGTCAGAATGACTGATAATGAATGCAGTTAAATTCAATGACATTTCCTTTTCTGCTTTTTCTTTTCTTCTATGTGATCATGTCCTTAACCTCCCTGTAAACGAGTTGAATTAGGTGTTTTTTACTGAAGATACTAATTATGTTACAATTATCACAGCACAATCTTGTTCAATAACAACAGATAATCAAATTGCATGCATCATTGTATTCTCACCAAGTACAAGAACATCAACTTGTTCCATAAATTTTTACTGATTTCCCTCTACCCAAATATTTCTGGAATCCACACGACAAGAATTTAATACAAAGCAGTAGCGCCCCTTCAGTAGATATATTAGTTACACCTAAAAAATTGAATGAACAATCAGGAAGAATTTTCACACAATTAATCTAGCTTAAGAAGTCTAAATATTTAATTAATAACAAATAATATCCAACAAACCATGTGTATTTCAATGAAAAAAACTGTTTCTCTCAACACTATTAAGAGAAATGTTGTGGCAAATATAGATGATCTTAATGCTTACATTTTAGAGTAATTAACCAATCCCGTTGGTGGTGATGGAGTTTTGATCAATGGCCTTATTTCAGCAAACTTAGGGTGGTTCTTATCACCAAGCAATTTGAATATAACTGTTTCACTGGTGGTGATGTAACAACCCATCTGACTCATTCTCTAAAGAAAACCAAAATAAATTCAGTTGTATTTAATGAAAAATACAAGATCATTAATTTGAACCTTACAAAGTCATTTATGAATTAAAATCGCATTCATTCACAAAATTTCAAACATTCAAATATAAAATGCAATTTACTCAAAGAAAAATGTTTCAATATGATAAACACAAGCTGAAGTGCAAACAGTGATACAGTACACCATAACTTTGACAATAAAAAAGGTGAGAATACATTAGAGAAGATAAACTCCTTTGCCAAGATCACTAATAATAACTTTTACTCTCAATAACTGGTTTCAGTAATCAGTGTTACCACCTTCAGATCTGGAAAGCATTTATATGACTATATAGAAAACAATTCTAATATGCATGATCAGGTACAGTGTAAAAGAAAAAAAAATACAAGAAATATTGCATATTTCTTAAAAAAACAGTGGAAGTGCTATTTCTCATGAATTGGCAGGTGTGTAACAGACTAGAAGCTTGATACATCAGCATGTCAGAATTAAAACAACTATATACACAGTTATTCACCACACACATCTGTCTTATATCAATCACAAGGAAGCACATCACCGCCACAAGGGCGCTGCGACACTGGCAGGCAGTGACCAGTAAAGGCTACTGGTTGGTAGGTAGGTAGGTTTAAAAGAGGGGGGGAGGGGGGGGGGGGACAGGGACCAAACTACGAGGTCATCGGTCCCTTGTTCCTAATAAAAAGATGCCACAAGTGTGAGAATAAAACAAACAAAACATATAACACCAAACAGAAAGAAAGGAAAGACCACAAGAGGAGGAGGAGGAGGATATTGGTGTTTAACGTCCCGTCGACAACGAGGTCATTAGAGACGGAGCACAAGCTCGGATTAGGGAAGGACGGGAAAGGAAGTCGGCCATGCCCTTTGAAAGGAACCATCCCTGCATTTGCCTGGAGTGATCTAGGGAAATCACGGAAAACCTAAATCAGGATGGCCGGACGCGGGATTGAATCGCCGTCCTCCCGAATGCGAGTCCAGTGTGCTAACCACTGCGCCACCTCGCTCGGTAAAGACCACAAGAACGAAGGAAAGGCAACGACCACTAAAGGGAACAAAAGAGGACAAACAAACAACAGAGAGATGCAAGAAACAGTTAGAAGAGAGTAAAACAAGAAAGCAGATTACAGTGGCTGGCCGAGCACGAAATTAAAAAGGAAAAGCCAACCACTCTGCAACACATTAAAACTTCCACCCTAAAAGCACTAGGGTGGAGGACACAGAGGGACAACGGACACGCGCTAAAACTTGCATCAAACGATAAAACCCATTCTCACGAATAAAACGTAAAACTAAATCAGCCAATGAGGCGTTGTCAGGTAAAATGAGCGGCAACGAGTCCGGTAAGCCAAGATTTCGACCCTGGGCAGTCAAAGTGGGACAGAGCACCAGAATATGGGCCACTATCAACCAGGTGCCACACTGACACTGACACTGAGGTAGGTCTTCACAGCACAGGAGATAGCCACGGGTCGCCCAGGAATTGCCAATGCGGAGCCAGTAGAGAACCACAGAGTCCCTGCGAGAGGCTCTCATTGAGGACTTCCACACATTTGTGGTCTCCTTAACTGCTCACAGTTTGTTGTGTGTACTGAGATTTTGCCATTCCGTCTACCAAAACTGAAAAACCTTGCGGCGTAATAATGAACGCACATCAGTTATGGGGATGCCCATCTCCAGAAGCGGTTTCCGTGTAGCCTGTTTGGCCATCCTGTCAGCAAGTTCATTTCCTGGGATTCCGATGTGTCCATGGGTCCAGATGAACACCACTGAACAACTGGGCCATTCCAGGGCACAGATGGACTCCTGGATGGACGCTACCAAAGGATGACGATGATAGTACTGGTCGATAGTTTTCAGGCTGCTCAAGGAGTCAGTACGTAAAAGAAAAGACTCCCCAGGGCATGAACAGAGATACTGAAGTGCACGAGAAATGGCTACCAGCTGTGGAGTGAATACACTGCAGCCATTGGTTAAGGAATGCTATTCAATGCGGCCGCCGTGAACGTTGGCAAAGCCAACGCGACCATCAGCCATCACGACGTTGGTGTAAACCACTTCTGAGCCCTGGAACACGTCAAGAATCAAAAGGAAGTGACAGCGGAGAGCCGCAGGGGTAACGGAGTCCTTAGGGCCACGTGAAAGTTCCAGACGAAGCAGCAGCCGGGGCATTCACCATGGAGGTGTACGTGAATGGACCGCAAGCAGATGTGTAAAAAGGGGACTCCAGTTCGAAGAGAAGAGAACACATGCGAACTGCAATTGTTAGCCCCGACCTAGGCCGCCGACGCAGGCGATGGACTGCTGTGGGCGGGAAAAGGAGACAGTAATTCAGATGCTCAGGAAAACTACGAATGTGTGCTATGTAACTGGCGAGCAGTTGTGCACATCTGATTTGCAATGGAGGGACACCAGCCTCCTACAGTTCGCTGGTCACCAGACTCATCCTAAAAGCTCCTGTCGCTAGTCAAACCCTGCAGTGGTGCACAAGGTTGAGTAATGCAAAACTGAGGGCACAGCCAAACCATAAACCACACTCCCATAGTCATTTCGGGATTGGACAAGGGCTCTGCAGAGCCACAGGAGCGTAGAGCGATCTGCACCCCAACTGGCGTTGCTCAGGCAATGGAGGGCATTGAGGTGCTGCCAGCACTCCTGCTTAAGCTGACGAAGATGAGGATGCCAAGTCAATCAGGCATCAAAAAACAGTCCTAAGAATCAATATGTCTCCACTACAGTGAGTGGATCATCATGAACGTAAAGTTCTGTGTCCGGATGAACGGTACAATGCCGACAGAAGTGCATGACACACGACTTTGCGGCTCAAAACTGGAAGCCATGGGCTAGAGCCCATGACTGCGCCTTGTGGATGGCTCCCTGTAGGCGATGCTCAGCAACACCAGTACTGGAGCAGCAGCACGAAATGCAGAAGTCATCTGCATGCAGAGAAGGTGAGACGGAGGGCCCGACAGCTGCTGCTAGAGCGTTAATGGACACTAAAAATGGAGTGACACTCAATACAGAGACCTGTGGGACACGATTCCCCTGGATATGGATGGAAGTATGGCAGACACCAATTTGGACGTGGAAAGTATGGAGCAACAGGAAATTTTGGATAAAAATCGGGAGCGGGCCCAGAGACCTCACTCATACAATGGGGAAAGGATATGATGTCGTCAGGTCATGTCATACGCTTTTCATAAATCAAAGAAGACAGTGACCAGGTGTTTACACCTGGAAAAGGCTATTCAGATGGCAGACTCTAGCAACACAAGGTAATCAGTGGTAGAGCGACCAAGGCGGAAGCCGCCCTGACATGGAGCCAGTAGGCCACATGACCCCAGGACCTAACCCAACCGCTGACATACCATACATTCCAGCAGCTTACAAAAAACATTGGTGAGGCTGATGGGCTGATAGCTATCCACAAGTGGGTTTTTACCGGGTTTGAGCACCGGAATGATGGTGCTCTCCCGCCATCGCAGAGGAAAGACGCCATCACACCAGATCCAGTTGAAGATGATGAGGAGATGTCGCTTGTAGTCAGATGAGAGATGTTTAATCATCTGGCTTTAGACCCGATCAGGCACAGGAGCTGTGTCGGGGCTATGTGCAAGGGCACTGAGGAGCTCCCACTCTGTAAATGGGGTGTTATAGGATTCACTGTGGCATGTAGCGAATGAGAGGAAGTACCCTTCTAGCCGCCGTTTGAGAGTGCGAAAGGCTGGAGGGTAATTCTCCTACGCAGAGGCTCGAGCAAAGTGCTCGGCAATCGTGTCTGTGTCTGTAGATAACAAGCCATTTATGGTAACACCTGTTGGGGTCTGGTACCCAAAAAAACATTTAATCTTTGCACAGACTTGGGAAGGTGACGTACAACACCCAATGGTCGAGACGTATCTCCCCAAACACTCCTGCTTCCGTCATTACATAAGTTGGCGAACGCGGGCACGGAGTCATTTAAAGGCTATGAGGTGCTCCAGGGAAGGGTGCCGCTTATGCTGCTGTAGAGCTCACTGATGTTCCTTAATTTTCAGCAATTTCCAGGAACCACCAAAGGACTGCCTTACGCCTCAGGCACCCTAAAGAGTGAGGGATTGGGTTTTCTGCCACAGAAACAATTATTGCAGTCATCTGCTCAACCATCACATCGATGTTACCGTGTGGGCGAGATTCAATGGTGACAGCAGAGGTGAAAGTTTCCCAGTCCGCCTTGTTTAAAGCCCATCTGGGCAGGCGTCCTTGGGCCTGATGCTGGGGCAGTGACAGGAAGATCGGGAAGTGGTCACTACCACACAGGTCGTCATGTGCTCTCCAGTGGACAGATGGGAGAAGTCCTGGGACGCAAAGTGATAAATCAATGGCCAAGTAACTACCATGAGCCACACTGAAATGTGTGGCGGCCCCAGTATTTAAGAGGCAGAGGTCGAACTGAGACAGTAAAGTTTTGACATCTCTGCCTCGGCCAGTAAGCACGGTGCCACCCCACAAGGGGTTACGAGCGTCAAAATCTCCCAAAAGTAGGAAAGGTTTAGGGAGTTGATCAATCAGTGCAGCTAGTATATTCAGGGGTAATGCACCATCTAGAGGAAGATAAACATTGCAAACAGTTATTTCCTGTGTCCGCCTTATTCTGACAGCCACACATTCAAGAGGGGTTTGAAGGGGCACAGGTTCACTGCAGACTGAGTTTAGAACATAAACGCAAACTCCATCTGACACTCGATTATGGTCGCTATGGTTCCTGTAATATTCCTTATAGCCGCAGAGGGCAGGGGTCCGCATTGCCGGGAACCAGGTTTCCTGGAGGGATAGGCAGATAGCAGGTGTAAAGCTTAACAGTTGCTGTAGCTCAGCCAGGCGGTGGAAAAAACTGCCACAATTCCACAAGAGGATGACGTCATCGTGAGACTGGGAAGGCATGGAACATTCAATGAGGTATTTTACAACTCAAAGTCACCTGCTGCCACCGACTTATTGCCTGAGCAGTCTATAACCATTGTGTCTGAGGGTCTGGTGAGATCTAGGTCCTCAGTGGATGCCAAAATCTCGAAGCCATCCTCAGACACAGAGCTTGTAGGTAGCGATGGTGTGGAGACACAGAGCTTGTAGGTAGCGATGGTGTGGGTGGCACTGCAATTTCCTTGGTCTTAGAGGTCTTATTTTTGGATTTTTCTCACTGCTCCTTGGGTTTCCCTGGCTGGGACTACACTGGCTCAATCTCTGGGACTGAGGATGAGCATGAAGCCCTATGACCAGCTGCTTTTGGGCTCTTCAGCCACTGGTGGATGTCATCTTTCCCACTAGCAGAAACCTGGGAAGGGAGTGACCCAAGGGAACCCTTCCTAGCAAGAGAAGCTGAAGAAGACTTACGCTTCTCCGGCTTATAAGTGGGGAGACACGTCGCCGATGGTTGGGGGGGGGGGAGGTGTAGATCCCAAAGTAGGTGGTGCAGGATCAACAGGGAGGGAAATGCCCCCCCTCCCCGCCCCAGCATCAAGGGGGCAGGTGTAGTCTTCTGGCTCTGAGAGGTGACTGGAGTTGGCGGAGCTGATGGTGCCAGAACTGTTGTAGCAGCGGCATAAGACGATGTCACATACACAGGATGAAGGCATTCAAATTTTCTCATAGCCTCAGTGTAGGTCAGTCAGTCCAGGATCTTGTACTCCATGACTTTCCTTTTTTTCTGGAGAATCCTGCAGTCTGGCGAGCAAGGCGAATGGTGCTCTACACAGTTGACACAGATGGGAGGCAGGGCACATGGAGTACTGGGATGCGATGGGCTTTTCCGTAATCTCGACATGTGATGCTGGAAGTACAGTAGGAAGACATATGGCCAAACTTCCAGCACCTGTGGGTGCAATTGTCAATGTCTGTCCTTTACTGGTCACTGCCTACCAGCTTAGCAGTGCGCTGGCTGCAATGATGTGCTCCAAAGGAGCCGATGTATCTGTTTTCTAGTCTTACATAATTGCTAATTCATGAGAATGAGCGATTTTACTGCTATTTTAAGAAATGTGCAATAACCTGTCTGTCAAGGTATGTCATACATCCTTTTTCTTTTCTTTTTTTACCTGATATCATATATTACAGCTGTTTTGTATATAGTTGCACTGTATAAATGCCTTCCGGATCTGAAGATGGTAATACTGATTAACGAAATCATTCATCAAGAATAAAGGTTACTATTGCTGATCTTGGCAAAGAAGTTTACCTTCTCAATCATCTCTTGTGGCTCAAAATGTGTAAACTAAAAGATGAGAATAAAGTAGATTCACTATTACCACTGAAAATTCAATCAAGAAACACACTTTGACATAGCAGTGTAGATTTCATTAAGATTCCCTACTTCATTGCAAAAAAAATTTTATGAATTATTGTAATCCTGGCTCATTTCATTTCAAATCATAGTGAAAGATTGCAATTATGATAGATGGAACATGCAAATAACTAAACTGAAGAGAGAGAGAATAAAGAAGAAAATAGCACATGCATGGCAGAAAACAAACCACAATATTACACAAAGATAACCCACTTTTACATTCCCGGAATTAACGTCTTTCCACGTGTTTAGAAAATAGTTTACCACTCCTGTCAAATTCTTATGTACACAATGTTTATCCACAGCCATTTTTGCCTTAACATAATTGCAATTTTCTGGTGAGTTATTCTTTATGAAACACTATTCATGAAGAAAAAAACTGAAGTAATTGACATAAAATGATGCTGACATGGCACTGACCTTCAAGCAGTGTTTACAAACGTCATGCAGTCAAAGTCAGAACAATTTGTGCTTTGTCTCCTGTTGCTGCCAAGCTCTACTTGGTGCGGTAGCTGATGGGAGGAACTGCTTCAATAGAAGTTGGAGGAAGGTGTGACTCCTGATGAACATTCATTTGTTTCTTGTCACTACCAACCTTAGTTTTCAATACTGTGTGCTATACAACAAGTAGTATCCTTATATTATTGTTTGTTAACTGCCATGTCAAAAGTTAATTGTGTGTACTGTGTAGTGTCGCTCACACGAAAACCCTTTTGATGGAAGAGAGAGTAAAAATTCTCAAAAGAGTTGAAGTTAATCACAGAACACGTGTTGCACTAACACAGAGTTTAAGAATACCTGTGTCTACGCTCAACACTATCATTAAAAACAAAGACTATTTTGGAAAGTGCAAGAATCAGTGGGCCAAATTCCAAAAACATGAAATATGCCAGTTATTCTAATTATGCAGAACTGAAAGAAATTACAAAGAACTTGTTTCAGACAGCAAGTGCCTGGAACACCCCATGAACAGTGTGAGTTGCGCAAAAGGGCACTGAATGTGGTCAGTGTGCTTGGAATCGAGGACTTCTCCACATCTAAAGGGTAGATTGAAAGGTTCAAGAAGCAGTACAATCTTGTGTACAAAACCGTATATGACAAAGGAAACAGGGTAAATATAAAAACTTTTAGTGAATCAAATAAAGGCAGATTACAAAACAAAAACTGCCATGCAGGGAAATACAATAAAGTTTGCCTGACAGTAATGTTAGGTACAAACACTGACGGCTCAGAAAAAATTAAACTGTTCGTGGTTGGCAAATCAGAGAACTATGTTGTTAAGAAAATACAAAAATACTGCCAATAAACTACTGTGCCAATAAAGTGCGGATGACATTGGAATTATTCGAGAAGCAACTGCATAGCCATGTTGCAAGAATTCTCTAGTTTGTGGATTGTTGACCTGCACATCCAAAAAATAAAAGCTTATTTAACGCACAGTTAAAGTTTCCTAAATTGAATTGCACAAGTAAATTGCAGCCTTTGGATTTGGGTATTATCCATGTCTTTAAAGCTTACCACAGGAAAGCCATTATGAAGAAGGCAATAATTTTGTTGGAAGCCTCCTTTTTGCACTATATTTCCAAGGCATAGACAAAGGTGAAAGAGTCAACCATGTCCAACTGCTTGTGAAAAGTAGTAGTCATTCAAGCAGATGAAGGAAATGGATCTGACATAGCAGTCAAAGGAAATGGATCTGACACAACAGCTAAGAGTAATAATGATGACACTGAAACTCTGCTTGTTTCACTGTGAGAAAAGCTGCAGTTGGGGTATCCAGTGCAAGATTTCCTACAGATTGATGACAATGTTGTCACAAATGAAAGTGCATCTGTGGAAGATGTGATTGGCTTCACATACAAGAAAATGATGACAGTGTAGGAAGTGATGGTGTTGATGACAGTGGGTTTCCCTCTACTGCAGTTGTAAGTGCAGCAATGAAGACAATAAAAAAATATATATATTTCTGCTGAAGATGTAGATGCCATACCTTTCCATTGTGTTTATGGACTGGAAAACCATACTGAAAAAATTCACAAAAAACCCAACACATAATATTGGGTCAATTTGTTCACTGTGTCACATTTATGTAAGACCATTCAAATTAAAGATCAGTATAACAAATAAAACAGCTTATTAATGTTTTATTAAGTGTGTGTTTAAAAGGCTGAAGTGTGAAATGGTACCCTCCCCTGGAATCTTGGCTGTTGTGACAAACTGATCTGTAACATTGCCCGAGGTCTGGATTGATTTCAAGGTGACAACTTTGTTACAAGTTGGCAATGCCGGTGAATGTCAAAGACTGTGGTGACAGATTGATCCATAGTGTAGTGCCATATTTAATGCACTTTGCAATATTTCATGCACTTTCCCTTACAAAACTGCAAACAGCTTGATATCTTCAGCATACAGTGTTCATCCACTGAAGTCAATTTTGCTGGACAAGTTACACTAAAAATGATGCATTTAGGAGAGCTCTTTAATGCAGTGTACACCTGAACTGCATTTTCTGTAGACTGCAAAATTTATATATGCAGTCTACAAAAAATACGGCACCTTTACTTCACAAATACATAAATCAACAAGGTGGGTGCTGAGTTTGCTTTCTCCAAAATACATAATTTTTAGTCGCATTTGTTATACAAAAGTGTTAGTAAATGTCACATCAGTGGCTAAACATAGTACAAAATTCAGATGACCTTTATTAGATAGTAAATGGGTCTCTATTATGTAAATATATCATACAAAAACTAAGAAAATGCAGGAGGGAGGGGGAGGGGGGGTGGAGAATTCTACACGTAACTTCTTCTACTTAAAAAGCTATTTCCCATATATTACATTTTCCTGCATTTTTCACAAATTTTTAAAGTCTCTTGAAAAGTGTAAAAGTGGGATTTACTGCACTATGTACTTTTTAACATGAAATACCTAGCACAAAATGAGACTACTGCTAAAAGGCCAGAAAAATATTCAAATAAAAATCTGTTTCATCTCTATGGCTCTGACCAACTCCAACAACTTTTGTCCTACTTATTACCTCAACATGCTGTAACTGAAACTTACTGGCAGATTAAAACTGTGTGCTGGACAAGGACTCGAATTCTGGACCTTCGCCTTTTGCGTGCAAGTGCTCTACTGACTGAGCTACCCAAGCATGACTCACAACCCACCCTCACAACTTCACTTCCACCATTATATCAATGTAATTTTGTTTGTGTTGTTTCTCTGACATTATTTAATTGTTTCAGATTTGAAACTTTCTGCAGATTATGAGCCATACAAGAATTGGAATTCGGAGCTTTTCCTTTAATAGGCATTGGTCTTATTGACTGAGCTATCCAGGTACGACTCAAGACTTGACCTCACAGCTTCACTTCTGCCATTATCTCCCTCCTGCTTTCCAGATTTCATAGAAGTTGTCCGGCACACCTTGCTGAACTAGATGACATGACAGAGAGGATCTTGCAGAGAAATGGCTTAGCCATATGCTATTAGAATTCAAAATAGTGTTTATATAAGCGGTATGCAAAGATTCATCTATCAACAAACTTAAGTCATTCAGCAACTCTTCAAGTAGGTATATACAGTTACAGGCTAAGACTTAAAATGATGCCCATACATTATTTCTTTCAATCTCAGGAAGAGAAAAAATCTGTATAATGGCAGATCGGACATGTAAGAATAATCCAGGAGTGTGCAGATTCAGTATTGTTGTATGCTTGTGAGTAAGGTCACAGTACTGAAACAAGTTTCCACACAGTCCATGTTTGGCAACTGCTTCATTCTTCACAATTCTTTTCAAAAGATTAGGATTAGTAAACAACTATTTTGCCCCCACTCCATTCTCTTTCAAATTTTGCTGACTGACTGCAGTTTGGTTTAAAAAGAAGGTTGCCCAAGTACCACACATGATGCACATATCAAACTATGTTGTTTCTCATCTGCATTAAGCTATGTATCTAAGATAACACATTTGGCAGGACAGAATGCAGTCTAATACCAGGCAAGTTCAAAATACATGAGTGACTTCTTGTGTCTGGGTCAAATCATTCAAGACACTGTTTTTACACTCAGATTGACATCAGCTCAGAACAAAACCACTTTTCTGTTTTCCTATCAATCAAAAAAATTAAAATGGTGATTATTAAATTGTTTATGTCACAGCTAAGTAGTCAATTATAAACAATTTAGAACAAACAAACAAACAAACAAACACACACACACATACATACACACACATACACACACACACACACAAATGGGAGGAGGAGAGGGGGGAGGGAGGAGAAGGGGGGAGGGAAGGAGATTTCCTAAATTACACTTCAGTATTTATAAAGTATTTACTTGAAGTGAAAAGATGATGATATTTTAATGGCATTTTAATAAATACTACTTACATGAAGAGCCAGGAAACGATCTTCTTGTGACCGTGACGATGTACAGTCAGCGACAACATGCACCTGCATACCATGGGCTAGTAACTCTGCTGCAGTCTGTTCCACACAAACATGAGCCTATAACAATGAAAAACAAAAAATGACTTCATTTCTTAAATATGACATGTATGTCACACAAGGTATCTTTTAAACATTTCTTGGACAAATCTCTAATTATTATTTAATGTAAGTATAATAATGAAATACTTAACGACAACATGTTTTCTTCTAGAATTTCAAAATAAACTTAGCTGCAGAGAGTACAGTTTATAAAAATTGTGACAACAGAGATGATGCAGACAATGACACATTTACATAAATGAAACCAATAAATTACAAAAATTACGTACGTGGTGACTGGTGATGACAAGTAAGAAAAACTTACATGCATGTCTGAAAGGACAGATACTACTGATGACCCACAGCTGTATGAAGGAAAGCTAGGAAAATGCATTTTATTACTTTTGAAGCATTTTATTACTTTTGAAGCATTTTCTTCTCTGACGTCCTACAAGGAAAATTGTAGCACCTTCTGTTGAAAACTGTGATTTAAGTAAATGGCTTCTCCCACAAAAAATAATGTAGCATGTGATAATTTCATTTTTGTATAAATAAATCCTGACAGCACTAAGCTGATAAGAGCCAAAGGGACAGCTTCCAGGAGGATTAATACTAATCACTGTTATCACTCTGAAAGCTGTAGCATGCTGCATGGTGCACACACCCAACAACAGAATATAATAATAATAATAAATATTTTCTCTATTTTTCAGTCAGTTTCTGTTTAGAGTAAGCAAGCACAGACTGAACAAATTATAAATAATTTCAAGTTGACTCACCTAATATTCTGCATCTGTCATGAACCCTTCCATGCATTAAATGAAAAAAGTAAATGCAAGGCTGTTTCGGTGATTTATTATTATGTCTTCTCACCACTGATATTTCTCTGCTAAATTGTCAGGACCTAACAGAAACAATGGACTTCCTTACTCATCTCCCATTACAATGATATCAGATTCAGTCTACAAAATCGCAACTTATATTATCAGGGATTTCTGTTGCCATACCTACAACCAGCAGTTGCTCCATAAGACCGGTGTATTGTGGCTACTTTTCACTCCCTGTAGAGATTTTTCCCCCTCTTTACTCCCTGTTAATGGCAATGAGTTCATCAAAATTAAATACATGTCACACAAAACACCTACACAAATGTCTGTTACATACAAAAAACCCTTTTACATGCAATAAAGAAATGCACTCTGCAAAAGAGGCAATTTTTCTCAAGATTTTTCTAATAACAGGTAAGGGAAAAGAAACACTGGCACAATATGTTTGTTCTACATTTTATCTTGTTTGCATACAGTAGCAGTTTTTTGGATATGACCTGACATAACATTCATAAGTAATTTTCCCATTTATTACAACTCTATAAGGCATGAAATTCAAACTTACAAAATTCTTTGAAAGTAACTTTAAAAGTTCTAAGCATGCATACATAAATACAGTCTCTTCTGATTTTAGTTACATTGATTATTTTATGGCAGAGACAAATCTTAAATTTCATCTCCTAATCTACAGGCAATACATAAACACAAGAACAGAGACATACATTCTACATAACGTATAGGCATTGATATCCATCTTTCAATATGAAAACATATAATATATACTCAGAACATGCTTGCTCCCAATGAGATTACACTTCCAAAATGAGAAACACATTTATCTCCATGTCATTTTATTATAAGAACACAAAAGTCAAGCGCTCACGCATTATGAGCACCTTAACCATTCTCCCACATAATTATCTTTCTTTATCAAACAAATGCAACCCCCCCCCCCCCATCTTTCCTTTTCCCATTAACATTCCAAAATGCTTTTTCCTATAGCTTAAGGATTCTTTTTTCTATTCACAGTTCCTTAATTTCCCTTTTCTTCCTTCCGAAATTCATTCTACTTATTAAATAATGTAGTAACAGCATTTGTACTTATTCTTGTGAAAATTTCAACATCATGAAGAGATAATCAAAGAAGCCTAATATCTGTGCCATACGATACTGACAGCAGTAAAAAAAATAAATAAGTAAATAAAAATTAAAAAAATTATTCATTTTAAACAATAATGTAACCTTATTGTGAAAACTAGGACTTCCTTAAATCTTCACAATCTGCAACAATAACCACTATACAGAATGTCATTTAACTGAAGAGTCTGCTCTGGGATACTGCCTGTTGGAATACTTTTATCCAAGCCCTCAGAGAATACCATTGTGCTGACTGTTAAATGGCAATAGCATGTTACATCCAATCAGTAAGAAGTCTCATGTCATGTTGCAGGAGAAGCAATATTTGCAAAAAGTTTTGTATCTTACATAATGTGATTGAAAAATGGTAAAATATTCCACTACAGTCTGCATGTCTCTTTTGTTCAGTTTTAGACAGCCATTATTCATTATAACAGTAAATGGAACCCTTCCTGGAATGCTTCTCATGATCTACAATGGAGTAGAATGGTTTGTGGTGTTTAGTAACCCATATTATCCTTATGTTCTCTTAAACTATTCTGTAACACTTTACTATTGCTACCTGAAAGTCAGTAATACAAACAGCAATTGGTTGACATTCAAAACTCCATACAAATGTGCATCTGTGCTCGTAAATGCCAGGCAGCAATCCTTACTTCACCAAAACACACGATTTTTTTTGGTGGTCTGAAAATGGTGTGACAGTTTCTCCAAACAGCATGGTTAATAATGTTCGTCCATGTTGAAACACAGTCAGTCAATTTATCTAGCTCAGCACACACCTTGGTGGATTCCTTCTGGGCACCACCACAGTTTAGCCAGCGGAGTCAGATGGGAAGGTAGTCCTTGGTATAGTCGTCATCTAGTGGGGAGGTGTGGAGGGCCACACCGAGAGGTCAGTGGAAACCTCTTCATTTGATAGATATATGGAACACATATGGTAATGTCTAGATATTTTGGTGGTTATTGGGACAGTCAAGAAACATAACGTACCATTTATCAGAAATGGTCACATCACCTTTATTCCCTTCATTCTTAATTTATCCACTGTGTGTGTGTGTGTGTTTGTGTGTGATCCAAATATTTAATCCACACTGTTTTCACAAGGGTGCTAATAATCTCGCATTGAGTGTTTTCAGACCCCCAACCCCCATACTCTTATCTGTAGAAAATAAAAAGCTGTTTCAGCAGCCATCTGCTCCAACTTCCAAACTGTGAGTTGCAAATGACAAGTTGTTGAGGCAGGGTTGGAGAAGAAACAGAAAACTGCAAAGCTGTAGACAAATAATGAGCACTGAACTGGACTCTCATGTCTAACTGTTAGACTTTTTATGTCAGTGGGAAAAGAGGATTGCCCTTAAAATATTCCTGTTCACATGTGTCAGACTAAACTTCACCAACGTTACACCTGCAAGAAGAATGGGATGGGAAGGACCACATGGATATAGCCAGGTGCTCCATTGGTGGAGCTGTCTCAGAACAGTGTCACTCCATGTAGTGTTGTATGCCTTTGGCTTATCAAACAATTATTCATATACAAGCTTGTTTTATAGCCACCTTCAATTGGATCAGATTGTCGACAGTGGATTGATACCTACTGAAGTCAAACAAAGAATAGCTAAGAAGCTGCCTGATCACTAGTGTCCACAACAAACAATCACTGACATTAGCTCCAGGGTCTTACACAACTCATGAGCCTACGATTGTGATACTACTTCAACTACTAAGGCATTCAGTCTTTCTCTAGTTTGAGGTGAGGAACCTAAATTGCCTCCCACCACAAGTTGGAAAACTGTCCAGCCTTCAATACTGAATTACAACTTTAAATGAGTATTTCCTCTGATTCTTTTCACAAGTGTCACAACATATTGTACTGGGTCCAGTTGTGATAAGATACAGAAGTCCTAGTCAGTCCACTCACCCACAACTATTTACTGCACAATGATGTTTTAATACATATGAGGTAGGAAAAGGGTCAATTTTGCAATATATTAAATGAAAAGTCTGATACAAATTTTGTCAGTGACTAGTGCCTTCTTTGCTTTGAGCAGTCTTACTTGTTTTTCCAATGACTAGTTAGATTATTCCAGAACAGAAGTCTTCAGTTTCAACACCAGACCAATCCACAAGAGTTTCAATGGAAGGTTTGGGTTAATTTGCCAACTTTATGAGCAACCAGAACTTGGTTTTTTCTGATAGATCTCCCACCATCTGACTGTAAAAATTACTGTAGCCTTTATGCATAGCCTTTCTTATTGGCACACAAACTGACGCCAAGTTTTCTCTATTACTTTCTCTATATTCTCTTTAGTAGTAAAGTTGTAGTAGTCTCTGTTTTATTCTCCAGATGTTACCACAAAAACAATGTGGATGCCATCTACTATCACCAAGTATGTATTTAGCTAGACAAGGCTGTTAAAGCTTGAGTGCCCCCCCAGACAGCTGGACAGCTGCAGGCAGTGGTTGGCATGGACAGGTAAGTAGCTGATGTGGGGCAGTAAGGCAGCCAGATTGGGGCTAACACTACCTTTGCTGACCTTAGTCTTTGTAATACCATTAAGGTTACTCATCTACATCTACATTCATACTCCACAAGCCAACTGATGGTGTGTGGCAGAGGGTACTTTGAGCACCTCCATCGGTTCTCCCTTCTATTCCAGTCTCGTATTGTTCGTGGAAAGAAAGATTGTTGGTATGCCTCTGTGTGGGCTCTAATCTCTCTGATTTTATCCTCATGGTCTCTTCGCAAGATATACGTAGGAGGGAGCAATATACTGCTTGACTCTTTGGTGAAGGTATGTTCTCGAAACTTCAACAAAAGCCCGTACCGAGCTACTGAGTGTCTCTCCTGCAGAGTCTTCCACTGGAGTTTATCTATCATCTCTGGAACGCTTTTGCGATTACTAAATGATCGCATAACAAAGCGCGCTGCTCTCCGTTGGATCTTCTCTATCTCTTCTATCAATCCTATCTGGTACGGATCCCACACTGGTGAGCAATATTCAAGCAGTGGTAGAACAAGTGTACTGTAACCTACTTCCTTTGTTTTCGGGTTGCATTTCTTTAGGGTTCTTCCAATGAATCTCAGTCTGGAATCTGCTTTACCGACGATTAACTTTACATGATCATTCCATTTTAAATCACTCCTAATGCCTACTCCCAGATAATTTATGGAATTAACTGCTTCCAGTTGCTGACCTGCTATATTGTAGCTAAATGATAAAGGATCTTTCTTTCTATGTATTCGCAGCACATTACACTTGTCTACATTGAGATTCAATTGCCATTCCCTGCACCATGCGCCAATTCGTTGCAGATCCTCCTGCATTTCGGTACAATTTTCCATTGTTACAACCTCTCAATATACCACAGTATCATCCGCAAGAAGCCTCAGTGAACTTCCGATGTCATCCACAAGGTCATTTATGTATACTGTGAATAGCAACAGTCCTACGACACTCCCCTGCGGCACACCTGAAATCACTCTTACTTCGGAAGACTTCTCTCCATTGAGAATGACATGCTAAGTTCTGTTATCTAGGAACTCTTCAGTCCAATCACACAATTGGTCTGATAGTCCATATGCTCTTAATTTGTTCATTAAACGACAGTGGGGAACTGTATCGAATGCCTTGCGGAAGTCAAGAAACACGGCATCCACCTGGGAACCCGTGTCTATGGCCCTCTGAGTCTCGTGGACGAATAGCGCGAGCTCGGTTTCACACGATCGTCTTTTACGAAACCCATGCTGATTCCTACAGAGTAGATTTCTAGTCTCCAGAAAAGTCATTATACTCGAACATAATACGTGTTCCAAGATTCCTTACAACTGATCGACATTAGAGATATAGGCCAATAGTTCGGCACATCTGTTTGACATCCCTTCTTGAAAACAGGGATGACCTGTGCCTTTGTCCAATCTTTTGGAATGCTACATTCTTCTGGGGCCCCAGGGTACACCGCTGCAAGAAGGGGGGCAAGTTCCTTCATGTACTCTGTGTAAAATCGAATTGTGATCCCATCAGGTCCAGCGGCCTTTCCTCTTTTGAGCGATTTTAACTGTTTTTCTATCCCTTTGTCATCTATATCAATATCTACCATTTTTTCATCTGTGCAACAATCTAGAGAAGGAACTAAAGTGCAGCCATCCTCTGTGAAACAGCTTTGGAAAAAGACATTTAGCATTTCGACCTTTAGTCTGTCACCCTCTGTTTCAGTACCATTTTGGTCACAGAGTGTCTGGACATTTTGTTTTGATCCACCTACCGCTTTGACATAAGACCAAAATTTCGTAGGATTTTCTGCCAAGTCAGTACATAGAACTTTACTTTTGAATTCGTTGAACGCCTCTTGCATAGCCCTCCTCACGCTACATTTCACTTCGCGTAATTTTTGTTTGTCTGCAAGGCTTTGACTATGTTTATGTTTGCCCTCCCTCACTGGTGCCAGTCTCAAAAAGATCATGTGTGTTTGTATCCAGGAGATCTAAAACATTTCTTTCACCTGTGGTCTGTCAGGAAAATTAAAGCAGTTGTGTAACAGTAGAACTTTGTAAGACTGTCACTGCCTATAACAAACAATTTTCCCAGCCCATACAGAGCATATCAGAGTCAACACAAAATACTACTTTTTGCTCATTGCATGGCCTTTTAGCTTCTATTGCCTTTGCACAGGAAATACCTTTTATAATTTTCAAACCTTTTATCATCCTTGTCTCAAAGTAAACTTTGCAGTCTCTCTGTGTGACTGTCTCGGTCCAATATGCTATTTGCTTGTCAACATCAGTCACGTGTGCCACATATCCCAAGATTATTATGATTATTTCATATACTGCGTTATTTGCTATCTGCCCTCACTCTTTTATCCTTTTGATACTACATGGCTCATTTCCCTTTTACAGGTACCCAATAACATTGGCATGGATTGTTACCTGGAGTGTTTGCTCTCACATTTGTTGATTCTTTCACCTTTGGTAACAATTTGTAAGTGTATAAAATGTCAAGTTATACCATGATTTAAAGTCCACAGTAAAAGGTACATCAATATATAACTGGCTGGATAAATCAGTTCAGAGGTTGGAGGAAGGCAAGGGCATTCCTCGTCCAAACAGGAGCATGGCTAGTAAAGACTTTGGTGCTCAAACTAGCTATCAGGTTGGAAACAGCTTTACTTTTTGCCTAATACCAATCCTTTCCTAGCTCTAACCATATGTCAATGTCCCACATCATTCTCTCAGTCATCTTTCAATGATTACATGCCTTCCATTATAAAACCAAAGCCCTCCCTTCTGTCTCCAATTGCCAAGGGCACTAACCACATCACATTAGTAAGACAAAGGTGCTACGAAACCAGACAATCCACATAAAAGCAGAGTAATTGTCTAAAACCTATTACCTCTTTAAGGAGAGTACGTATGGCGGAATTGGTCAAAAAGTGACATTTTCGGATTATTATCTCTTATTAATATTTGATCTCTCCTGAATAATCTGATGCATTATTTGTCGAAAAATTCCATTGGAAGTGTAGTTTTTATCATTTCAAAGTTAATAATGTGTGTGTAAAATTATCCAGTCGTCCTGCACTGACTTGCCTAAGTATCTCTATCTCTTGAACTATTCAACCCAGAAGGCTGTGGTTTTCAGCTATTTATTCCTTGAAATCATGTTAATGTTCATGTTAAGAGGTTGGATGCACTGTGTAAACAGAAATAGCGGTATAGCAAATGCATTTTGTTTATTTACTTTGTGGTTGTCATGTTTCATAAGTTTTGAACTGAAAACATAGTGGTTTGGTGTGTTATTATACGCTCTTATACCTCTTTTCAACATGACGAAAAGAAAGGGTTGTTTTAAGAAGCGACATTTCCATGGAAATCAGCATATCACAAAATCTGAATCCAGTGTTGATCCTGAAATAGATTTTTCACAGACCCTGATAAGGACACGCCTACTAGTGCTGCAAAGAGGAAACGTGGAGACCATGAGGATTTATTTATTGGCAAAGATCAAAATAGTTTAGGTTATGTTCTTTTAGATTTGAGTGTGTTAGGACAAGTTTTGCACATGCTGTGTCATGTAATGTTTGTGGTGGGCAAATTAGCACCTCTGAGGACTCATCTGCAAGGACTGGACTGGCTAACAAACTTGATATTCAGTGCGAAGTTTGCAAGCTCTCGACATCATTTTGGACTTCTGAAAAGTGCAAGAATCACTTGTTTGAGAGCAATGTTAGATTCCTGTATGGAATGAGGTGCATTGGGAAAGGATTGACTGCAGCTGAAGTATTATGTGCAATGCTGAACTTGTCAAACCCACCAACCAGATCAAGTAAGAACACAGAAGTAATTGGTAAATGTGTCAAATCTGTTACTGTTGCTTCTATGAAAGCTGCTGCTAAAGAAGCAGTAGAATTAAATAACACAACAGACTTATCTGTGGCAGTTGATGGCACATGGCAGAAGAGAGGTCACACATCAAAAAATGCAGTTGCAACTGTCACTAGTGTTGACACAGGTTAAGTTTTAGACATTGAAGTACTAACTAAATACTGTCATCAGTGTAAATCAGTTGATGAAACAAGTGAAAGCCATAAAACAAATTGTGCTAAGAATAATGAGGGAACTAGTGGGGGTATGGAGGCTACTGAAGTTGTTTCTACGTTCAGACATTCACAACAGGAGAGAGGCGTGTGTTACACTGAGTACTTGGGGGATGGTGATACAAAAGCTTACAAATCCTTATGGTAATAAGCAGATTGTTAAGATTGAATGTGTGGGCCACATTCAAAAACAGATGGGAACACGTCTCCGAAAATTGAAGCAGACAAAAGGAAAAGAGAAGTTATCAGATGGAAAGACTAAACAGTAAAGGAAGACTCACAAACAAAAACACTGATGAACTCCAGCATTATTATGGAATGGCAATAAGAAACAATACACATGACCTACAAGGGATGAAATGAACAGTGTGGGCTACATTCTTCCACTGATGACACACCTATACCATCCACCTGGTGCTGATTCATGGTGCAAGTACCGCAAAGCTCAGGCAGCGGGTAGCGAGGAACAATTTAGGCACAAAAATAGCATACCATCTGCAGTAATGGAAGCTATTAAACCAATATATAGAGAATTAGCTCATCCTGACCTTTTTTCCAAATGTCTCCATGATCGAACACAAACCCCAATGAGTCTTTCAATAATGTAATTTGGACCCGCACACCAAAAAATGTCTTTGTAGGAAGGAAAACCCTATGCTTGGGTGTTTGTGACGCTGTGATAACGTTTAATGATGGTATAAAGGGAAGAATTGGGGTACTAGAGGAACTTGGTATCACTCCAGGTGCCAACACACTGCAAGCCTTTCAGTGAATGGATCGACTTAGGATCATGAAAGCCCAGCGTGCAGCAGAGGAAATGACTAAAGAAGCAAGAGGCAGGAAAAGAAGGAAGCTTCTAGGTTTGCAGGATAGTCAAGAACAGGATCCAGATAATGCTGATTATGGGCCTGGCTGTTTCTAGAAGCTGGCATGCCTCCATCTGTAAGTTAATATCATATAAAATGTTTGAGCTTGATTTGCCGGAAATGACATTTTTAAAATTATTTGACCCATTATCTCAGGAACTATTATAGATACGTATCTCTAATTTTACACTATGCTACCACTTAGTATACTGCAGCTACTGAACCTCAAAAAACATCTCTACCTCTAACAGTTTTTTACTTACAGAAGAAAAAGTGGACTTTTAAAAGAAAATATTGAACAACATTTAAAAAAAATCATAACTAGCTATTTATATCTCTATACATTTTGGTTCTGGTTCAGTAATCAGAAAAGGAGTGATACTATACATCCCAAAAATTTCAGATCTCTATCTGTCACAGGTACTGAGATAATGGGTCATCAATATTGCAAATTTAACACTGTGGGTATAGGACGTATGTATTCCCCTTAACTCTGCAAAACATTTTTTTTCTTTCAAGCCACAGCATATAACACTATTTATTTATGGTTCATCTAAATTTTTATACGTTTTTGCTTTAAAATTTTCGAATATTGGTACTACATTTTCTGTATATGTAAAGTAAAGTGTGCTACACTGGAGGTTGAAGTTCTTTATATTGTATGTGAGTAATGTATGTAAAATACTGTGTAAATTGTTTATTATGTTAAATAATTTTCTGATGGCATTTTGTATTTAAAAATATTTGTAAGTATAAACTGTTCATGTTGATGTAAATTTGACAATTTTAGGAAATGCTTAGGAACAATGTAAGAAATAGGTGTTATGTAAAAGCCAGTGTGCTTTTGTTTGAAACGAAAATCGCTCTGGGGAGTGGAAAAGGTGGCAAGGGTGAATTGGCACACTACCTAGAGCAAGTGCAGGGAGTAAGTCACACAGTCTGTAGACAGCAGTGATTGAGGCAATGCCCTTGTGGAGCAGGAGAAGCTTTGTCTGCAAATTTGCACAAAAATGCCTCGGATGAAGACTGCAAATGGCTTAGTCATAGTTGAGAGTTGTTGGGCTACTGTAGGTAAAACTGAATGATGCCAAGAAGAGAAATTGAGCCCATACAGCAAGATACTTTCAGGCTGTACTGTGGGTAGTGTAGCCGTTAGAACTGTTCAGCACACTCAAGTCTACAGTCAACAGATAGGATTATTTTTTATTTTTTTTGTACAGTGTGAACCATTAATTTAAACTGTGTTTTATTAGTGAATAATCATTCTTGAACTTTAAAGAAACTAGTTCACCCTGTTATTTCATCCTAATCACACACCTATATAGGCTTCCTTCCTGGTGTTTGATTAATCCAAGTATCCTGTTTTACAGACTTATAAAGTGCCAAGTTAATATAAAGAGGCACCATTTAAATTGTTTTTGTGTAAATAATGAGATATATGTGTGAGGGACTCAGTCCCGTAGTAATGAAATAACGTCTCAGTAGTGGAAGAGTGTAAATTGAGTAGAGTGAATTTAAATGTAATTTTGAATCATAAAGTTAAAGAGTTCATAAATATTTTCATCTTGAGCAACAGTTAAAGAAAAGTTGTCTTAGTTGTTTCACTGAAAGGTATAATGAAAATTTTAGTTAGAGTAATATATGTCCATGCTTTAGTACATTACAGAGAAATAAAGTCAAACTATTCTTGTTTTAAAAGTTTTCTTAACTATTGCAAAGTGTTACAGTAAAAGTTTGCTTATGTCAAATTCAGAGTGAAGCAAAATGACTAGAATCTGACTATAGAATTGACTATACAGAGTTAGTTCAAAGAGTAATAGCTTTTAAAAGTCAATTCCAGTACAAAAGAGGTTTTCCAGAAGTGAAATGTTCAGTATAAAATGAATGTGCTTTAGTATCTCAGTATTTTCGTATTTAAGTTTGTTGGTTATGCAAACTACTTTTCTAAAGTCCCCCCCCCTGGCCAAATCTTTTTTAGCTCCCTTGAAGTTATCTACTGGGCTTTTTCTCTTTTAGAAACATAATGTATTAGGGTGTAGTAGTCAAATAATTCCATTGTCTGCACTAACATTGTTTATGTTGAGTAATATTTATTTGAAGAAGCAACTTAAACAGTAGTAAGAAAGTAGGCAAAATTCATACCTGTGCTTTTCCAATACTTCACTGTTTCATTGCCAGGATAGGCTGGTTACCATTAGTATATATTTTAAACCGCTAAATGAACTTGGAACTGCGTTGTCCTAGCTTAAATATAATACTATTCATACTGTGTTTCTTTCTAACTGCTGGGTAAAACATTAGGAAAATAAGTGAATAGTCTGATTTACTTATCTATTCGACACAACACACAGTCAAATCCTGTAAAAACGGTAACTCTATTGATTAGCTTTTCCTATCAACAGGACAATCCTCCCATAATGTACTTTATTTGGAAACTAAACTAAATTTAGTATGAGGGTTAAATGTGGAAACATAGAGACAGCGTTTTCTATTATTTAGGTAAAACCATACTAAATTACAGTAGTAGTGGTAGGGTTATAAGCAACTGTAGATGTGTAGTGTTCTGGTAGAAGAAATCCTGTTCTACAACTATGGGGTCATTCTACAATCAATTTCTTACAACATTTATTAATTGAAAATCACTACATTGAACACTGATTTTTCTCTGTGTACTAGATACTATATAATTAACAAACCTTATAAATTCCAAAAGCTAACACTCCTACTTTCCATTAGATAGAACAGCTTTCCCCTTCTTTGGAGGAAAATCCACTGGTTTGAACATTCCATACTCTTATTATAGAATTATTGTATCCATGTGCCATCAACCATTAGACATCCTCGCGTATTACCTTAAACTAGGCTTGAACACATTCAAAAACTGCTGAGAAAGGGCCCCAAACTTCCTCATTTGGTGCACTGTGTATAATTAACAGCAGCATGTGTCTTGTTGACAAAGACTTCAAGACTTCATACACAGCTATTCAAGTGGGACATTATATTTTAATAACAATAACACTGTGAGTGATGTTTCCGTTAGCTGAGTGGTGGGAGCCAGGTGTCACCAAATTGCAGTCGTTTCTCTGGCTCCATATGCTCAGTATGTTCCCTTTTTCATAGACCCATGCACAACAACATCAGGCACGTTATGTTGTATGAAGAGGGGAATACATTTGACATACATGAGTGATATTTTTATGGAATAGAAGCCTTGTGTTTGCTATGCACAGGGAAGCTGCAAGCCATGTAGCAACAGAGCAGAGAAATATACTGAGGGATTTTATATCATCAACTGGACCTATAAAGAAAAAGCTTACAGTAACAGCAGCTTAGCTTCAATAATTTTTAAAATTTTTTTTTATTTTTTTAATGCAGCTTTTGCATAATAATCAAAAAGCATTACATTTCAGACATTTTTATATGTATGCGATCTGTCAAGGAATTTTACAGGATTTATTCAGTCTAAAAATGTCTGTCTCACATCTTATGGTCTCAAAATATAGCATGATAATGAACTGGTTTATTGGTCATACTGGTAATTATTTCAATACTAACAATGCAGCCCAGCTTTGCACAGCCAGATGACTTGAATGGTGCAGCATACTTTGTTTGGGGGCCATGAATAAAATTCAGAGAACAATATTAAGTAAGCAAACATCATCAATTTCATATAGTATATGCCTTGTAAGAGTGCATATCAGTAAAGTTGTCTCAAAGCATGAATGTTATGTGTTCCTTATTGAATTGACATTTGGGGTGATATCTCGTGGCAGTGATGGGAGTACATAGTGTTGGAAATAATATGTTTACAACCAATTCAAATATTGTGTGTGTGTGTGTGTGTGTGTGTGTGTGTGTGTGTGTGTGTTCAGAATGTATTGGAGGGTGGTTGACATGTACAAATAAAAAAAGAAAGTAAACATGATCTACATGTTCAGTTCATCTTAAAGCACTCCTCTTGTGAAGCATAGTATGGACTGTGAAGCATTACTGAGACTCATTGGCGCATTTCTTTTTCCTGGACTCTTTATAGCAGACTTCTTCGTCATGCCAGGCAAAAAATCGTATCCACTTCTAGGTTTGATTCAAGTAAAGCAGAAAGCTGAAAGGCGAGTCGTCTACTGAAGGAACATACTGTATGTGAATAAAACAAAGATGCTGCAGTAGTTTTTTCAGAAAATATTTTACTTGAAGCATAAAAAAATAAAGACTCCATATGTTTTGGATTCACATTATTTTTTGCTATGCAACTGTTCTCAAATGGTTGCAGGGAAACTATTGGTTAAAATATATGATTATTTCAAATTTTAAGTCTCACATCACATGATGAGGTGGTCCTCTTTTCATTATTGGTCACATTTATTAGAATACTTAAAAGTTGGGTAACTGACTGCCCATTGTTCAAAAGATTTGCAGTGAATTAAGAACACAAATTGTAGTTGCTAATGCGAGGGAAGCAGAAACTGGCTGGCTGAAATTGTCATCATATTTCAAAATGTGTCAATAGCAGAGATTCATTTATCAGTATTCCACATAATTTGAAAATGTCCAATCATATAATATATTCCACCCCACTATGCAGAGAATCGTGTTTGCACGTAAGAAGGTTGGAACTCAAATAGTGGCAACTATTTATTCACAACCGATACAAAAGAGTTACATGTTTACACCTGTTACTGTCATTCAAAGCAGTCACCAGCGTTGTGCAGAACCCGTTGCCAGTGATGTGGAAGGCGTAGTGTACCATTAGCAGAGCCTGTTCTGTTGATGGTGTGAATGGAGTGTCTACTGCCTATCGAATCTCTTGAACAGTTCTGAAGCGAATGCCACGAAGTGGTTCCTTCATCTTCGGAATCAAATCAAAGTCACAAGGACTTAAGTCTGGGGAGTATGATGGATGGTGCAGTACTTCCCAGTCCCATCGACCAAACAGAGCAGCCACAGCTTGCTCTGTATGCGCCCGCACATTGTGTCCAAAATGATGGGTGGGTTGCGCAGAAAGTGTCGCCGCCTTTTTCGCAAAGCTGGCCGCAGGTGATGCTCCAAAAATGAACAATAATACTGTACAGTGACGGTCTGCTGTGGAGGAACGTAATGCGCTAGGACAACACCATCACCATCTTACACGAGACTCAGCATAACTTTAGACTGCTCCATTGGCACCATCAACAGAACAGGCTCTGTTAAAGGTATACTATGCCTTCCACATCGCTGGTAACGGGTTGTACACAACACTGGTGACTACTTGAAGGACAGTAACAGGTGCAAACATGTAACTCTTTTGTATCGGTTGTGAATAAATAGTTGCCTATATTTAAGTTCCAAAGCTCATATGTTTGAGCAGGAAAGCAGATAGCTGAATGTTGAAGTCATATACTGCAGTACTGTATAACTTACTTTATACAAACAAAGTAAAGCTGCATCCCATGCTGGCGTTTATTTTGTGCATAAAGAGTTGAAAACCACAGGTCTTGGATTTGCATGTTAGTTTTGCTTTGCAATTGTTCCGGAACAGTTGCAATCAACAGGAGGACACTTAGATAACTTGCTTGTCCCTAACCAGTTATTCAACCTGGAAAAGGGGAGCTAAAGTGTAACATGGAATCCAAGACACATATAGTTTTTGGTGAATCTCCACATGATTTGAGAGGTTAATGCTAGGTTAAAAGAGACAGTGAAAAAAAAAGGCCAGCCTTCCAGTTTCCAACCAGACATTTTACCTTTAGACCACTACACCAAATTCAAATTGTGTCACACTTTCCACACTCTCAAGTAACTGCTCCTCTCTTGAATTATGGCAGCTGCTCGCTAGTTGGCAATGGCATTGCTTTCACAATGAAACTATAGCTCATCATAACTCAGACAATTTGTATGAAATATTTATAAATTACATATAAAAACTTTCCTCATGAATCAGTGCATCCATTAGTCAGTTCCTGAGATTGGCCTGCACGTACAGATGGGCATGAGGAGGCAACTTCAATTTATGTGCGAGATGTGTTCTTAGGCAGCTACATACTGGCAAAGTTGTCGTTCTCAGTCATGGTAGCAGTGCTGAGAGGCTTCAGCTAGTAGGGCTTTTAACATGTCAGTCACATTTTTTTGAATTTATTCCAGAGCCCCAAAATGAGGTGCTTTGAAGACTTTTTTTGGGGTGGGGGGAGGGGGGGGAATCAGGGGACAAAAGGAATGCCTTTTGAGGTTAAAAATTCCACGATGGAAGTGGTTGTGTAACATGGGGTGTTGTCATGATGCAGCACCCACTTGTCCGCATGTGCAAAGCTTCAATCAAAATGTGATGTACTGTGAAAGTGTTTACGTTTAACAGGTCACCAATTATCATTGTTAAATGTTGGTCTGATCTCACAAGAGCACACATGTGTTTGACATTTTTGAAGCTGGCGGTCTCCCTGAGCGAGGTTTATCTTCAACGTGTCCTCAGCCTTCCAAAGCTGACTTGTGCCTGCAAAAAACTTGTGCTTTTGATAAGGAATATTCCCCATATGAATATTTCAACATTTCAAAGGTCACACTCGCAATTCCGTAAGTTTAGCACACAACTTGATGGCATGATATTACTCTAAATTCCACTGTTCCATTTTTGTAATACACAACAAAAACGCAACTTCACTGATGTCGCTCTCAAAAATCGTATGATGGCTTTATGGAGCCGAAACTCTGACTGAGCATCTGAAGGGATGAACATACCGGTCTACACACACAGTGTGGTGTCACCGCCAGACACCACACTTGCTAGGTGGTAGCTTAAATCGGCCGCGGTCCATTAGTACATGTCGGACCCGCGTGTCGCCACTGTCAGGATCGCAGACCGAGCGCCACCACAAGGCAGGTCTCGAGAGATGTACTAGCACTCGCCCCAGTTGAACGACGATGTTGCTAGCGACTACACTGACGAAGCCTTTCTCTCATTTGCCGAGAGACAGTTAGAATAGCCTTCAGCTAAGTTAATGGCTACGACCTAGCAAGGCGCCATTAGTTACTTCATGAATCTAAAGAGTCTCACTTGTATCATCAAGAATGCTGTATACCAAAGGACGATATAAAAGTTAAGTGTTCTAGTAGCTACATTCTTTTCTTTATCACATTCATCACGTATCCTGTTCCAGACTTCGCGCCAGTCGGCGTGTGTGTACGTGTGCCCTTTCGGCTACCCGTCTCTGTGGACTGGCTGCCTTGTCAGTCCACTACACACAGTACAGCACTGCCAACTCACTCACAGTGCTGCCAGTCTCATTACTTCCCTCACACACCTTACATATAGAGTGTTCAATATTAAGCATCGGAGTACCCTTAATTCAAAGAATTAGCAGAGAGATAGGTGGTCTCTGGGTTCTTTACACCTGTAGCAATTTTGGCCATCCATTGATGCATACTGAAACTTGGCTAACACATTGAAATTGTTTTAAAAGCTACAGGGTGTTTCAAAAATGACCGGTATATTTGAAACGGCAATAAAAACTAAACGAGCAGCGATAGAAATACACCGTTTGTTGCAATATGCTTGGGACAACAGTACATTTTCAGGCGGACAAACTTTCGAAATTACAGTAGTTACAATTTTCAACAACAGATGGCGCTGCAAGATATAGAAGACAACGCAGTCTGTGGGTGCGCCATTCTGTACGTCGTCTTTCTGCTGTAAGCGTGTGCTGTTCACAACGTGCAAGTGTGCTGTAGACAACATGGTTTATTCCTTAGAACAGAGGATTTTTCTGGTGTTGGAATTCCACCGCCTAGAACACAGTGTTGTTGCAACAAGACGAAGTTTTCAACGGAGGTTTAATGTAACCAAAGGACCGAAAAGCGATACAATAAAGGATCTGTTTGAAAAATGTCAGCGGACTGGGAACGTGACGGATGAACGTGCTGGAAAGGTAGGGCGACCGAGTACGGCAACCACTGAGGGCAACGCGCAGCTAGTGCAGCAGGTGATCCAACAGCGGCCTCGGGTTTCCATTCGCCGTGTTGCAGCTGCGGTCCAAATGACGCCAACGTCCACGTATCGTCTCATGCGCCAGAGTTTACACCCCTATCCATACAAAATTCAAATGCGGCAACCCCTCAGCGCCGCTACCATTGCTGCACGAGAGACATTCGCTAACGATATAGTGCACAGGATTGATGACAGCGATATGCATGTGGGCAGCATTTGGTTTACTGACGAAGCTTATTTTTACCTGGACGGCTTCGTCAATAAACAGAACTGGCGCATATGGGGAACCGAAAAGCCCCATGTTGCAGTCCCATCGTCCCTGCATCCTCAAAAAGTACTGGTCTGGGCCGCCATTTCTTCCAAAGGAATCATTGGCCCATTTTTCAGATCCGAAACGATTACTGCATCACGCTATCTGGACATTCTTCGTGAATTTGTGACGGTACAAACTGCCTTAGATGACACTGCGAACACCTCGTGGTTTATGCAAGATGGTGCCCGGCCACATCGCACGGCTGACGTCTTTAATTTCCTGAATGAATATTTCGATGATTGTGTGATTGCTTTGGGCTATCCGAAACATACAGGAGGCGGCGTGGATTGACCTCCCTATTCGCCAGACATGAACCCCTGTGACTTCTTTCTGTGGGGACACTTGAAAGATCAGGTGTACCGCCAGAATCCAGAAACAATTGAACAGCTGAAGCAGTACATCTCATCTGCATGTGAAGCCATTCCGCCAGACACGTTGTCAAAGGTTTCGGGTAATTTCATTCAGAGACTACGCCATATTATTGCTATGCATGGTGGATATGTGGAAAATATCGTACTATAGAGTTTCCCAGACCGCAGCGCCATCTGTTGTTGAAAATTGTAACTACTGTAATTTCGAAAGTTTGTCTGCCTGAAAATGTACTGTTGTCCCAAGCATATTGCAACAAACGGTGTATTTCTATCGCTGCTCGTTTAGTTTTTATTGCCGTTTCAAATATACCGGTCATTTTTGAAACACCCTGTAGATGGAAGGTCTCCAAAATTACCTGTACATCTGCATGCAAAGCTCACTGGTTCATTATGCTGAATTTATTGATGGAAACACAAACTTAAATGTTACAAAGTGATTACTGAAGATATTTGTTTTGAGTGAAGCCTTGTATGGAAGCGAAAAAGATGGAGGTAAGCAATTTAAACAAGAAGAGAACAGAAGCATTTGAAATGTGGTGCTAGGGAAGAATGCTGAAGATTAGCTGGGTACACAACAAACCAAATGAAAAGGCACCAAACCAAATTAGGGGCAAAAAAATTATGGCACAACTTGACTAAAAGAAAGGATCAGTTGATAGGGCATGTACTGATATGTTTGAAGTGTGTATTCTGTATATAAAATGTGTACAAAAATATGATAAAGTTGTGATTTTAAACAAATAAATATCATATATTCATGAATAGGAAAGGAGCGCACTATCATCTAAAATCACATTAAATAAAATATGATGAAATTACCTCCACGCCAAAAAGTACAATAGCTTTCACAGCTCCTTTGCAAATTTCTTGCATAGCTTGAGTAACTACTGGAGTTATCATACTGAATTTTGTTTTTTCTTCCACAAGATATGCATGGCTGATATCTAGCTCAGATACAGTGCGTCCCAAGCCCTTTGGGTACTGCTCAGTCACTATCAAAGGTATATTCAATATTTTTGCTGTTTTCACCTATCAAAAAGAAACACAATGGTACAAAAACATTAACTTACATAATCTACATACACTATGTGATCAAAAGCATCCAGGCATCTGGCTGAAAATGACTTACAAGTTCATGGCACCCTCCATCAGTAATGCTAGAATTCAATATGGTGTTGGCCCACCCTTAGCCTTGATGACAGCTTCCACTCTCACAGGCATACGTTCAATCAGGTGCAGGAATGGTACTGAGGAGAGGTACTGATGTTGGTTGGTGAGGCCTGGCACGAAGTCTGCATTCCGAAACATCCCAAAGGTGTTCTACAGGATTCAGGTCACGACTCTGTGCAGGCCAGTCCATTACAAGGATGTTATTCTCATGTAACCACTCCACCAGAGGCCATGTATTATGAACAGGTGCTCGAACATGTTGAAAGATGCAATCGCCATCCCCGAATTGCTCTTCAACAGTGGGAAGCAAGAAGGTGCTTCAAACATCAATGTAGGCCTGTGCTGTGATAGTACCATGCAAAACAAGGGGTGCAAGCCCCCTCCATGAAAAAACACAACCACACCTTAAAATTTTACTGTTGGCACTACACAACTCTGGCAGATGACATTCACCGGGCATTCACCACACCCACACCCTGCCATCGGATGGCCACCTTGTGTACTGTGATTCATCACTCCACACAACATTTTTCCACTGGTCAGTCGTCCAATGTTTACACTCCTTACACCAAATGAGGTGTCGTTTGGCATTTACCAGTGTGATGTGTGGATTATGAGCAGCTGCTAGACCATGAAATCCAAGTTTTCTCACCTCCCGCCTAACTGTCATAGTACTTGCAGTGGACCCTGATGCAGTTTGGAATTCCTGTGTGATAGTCTGAATAAATGTCTGCCTGTTACACATTATGACCCTCTCCAACTGTTGGCAGTCTCTGTTAGTCAACAGATGAGGTCGGCCTGTGCACTTTTGTGCTGTATGTACCCCTTCACATTTCCACTTCACTATCACATCGGAAACAGTGGACCTTGGGATGCTTAGAAGTGTGGAAATCTTGCATACAGACGTATGACACAAGTGACACCCAATCACCCATGAGTTCCGTGGAGTGTCCCATTCTGCTCTCTCACGATGTCTAAGGACTACTGAGATCGCTGATTTACAGTACCTGACAGTAGGTGGCAGTACAATGCAGCTAATATGAAAAACTTATGTTTTTGGGGTGTCCGGATACTTTTGATCACATAGTATATGTCATAGTTGCAGTAAAATCAGTAATAGACTAATCACAGTGTACTAAGAGATATTAAAATATCAGTCAATTGAAAGATAGTTCTCAGAACTAAATTGAGGCTTTAAAACCTTAAATATGTTATAAACAGTCAATAACATTTGATAAATGGATAACTTCCAAACATCCACTGAAAGAGACCATGACACCTGCCATTAAATTACATTAAAGGAACACTGACAGCATGTAACTTTGGTTAAAAGGCCACTTGCCCTCTTCCAGCCTCCCTTGCTTTCATACACATTCATTCCCAGACAAAAAAAGCCTAGGTTGCTTGTATAATCTTTATCTTAAAATGTGGTGTTAACATAGCAATAATACCTAAACAAAGATGGACAACATTTCAAGGCATATGGCTGGGTGTTTTCTTACAAAGTGCCAACCTGAGAAAATACTATAGAGTCATTCCATGTCAGTTCAACGAGAGGCTGCAGCTCATAGTCTCAGATTTGATTGAAATTCAGTACACTAATTCTACCATGTGTGGAACACTCGTGTACAAAGTATTAGTTTCACCTGCCAATTAGATCCAGAATTATGACTTTTGAAAGAATGTGGCGTGACTCGGAAATTGCAACCCGCATCTGGCAATCTATCTTCAGACCCAACTTCAGGTCTTAGTAACTTTGGAACTATTCCACACAGTCCAGTGAAATTTTTGCAACCCAGTAACATTCATTTAGAGAACACACTCCATGAAACCAAACCAGCAACTACATATTTCTGAGGGAAAATAAAAAAAATTCCAAAATGTGATTAAAAAAATGTAATATGTTAAAAGGTACATATTGTAGGTGCCTTCTATGCCAAATATAATTCACTCAAAAAGGGTATACATTTTTTTGTGGTAAGCTTAATGTGGCCTAAACACACACAGAACTCATCTTGCCCATATCAGTCACACAAACAGAGTTACATGCACAAGAAAACACAAAAATTTGAAAAATTACCTGAAAAACATGGATTTCCTAAGTGTGGTAGCACAAAAGGGACAAGTGATATCCAGGCCAAATTTCAAACACTGCATAAGTAGACCATAATATAATATGTGGCAAAATTTCAACTTCTTATTGTAAGTCATTTGTGTACAATAAAAGTTGACAGAAATGTATTTGGTTGCGCTTCGAGCGTGCATAACATGGCTAATCTTACCGCTCAGATCTATGAATTCGCTGCAAGAATTTCTAGGTGCCTTTTAAACATCTGCTATAAAAACATTCAATGTCTGCCAAGGTAATTTTTCAGTACGGTATGAATTCTAAGTCAATGGGTCACGGCTTTCAGTAGTTTAAACAAAATTATGAAGTCTACACCCGTTTTTTCGTAATCACAAATATCTGTATCCATACTCTGCAAGCCACTGTGAAGTCCAATGTAGAGGGTACCGTACTTAACATTGTTCACATTGTATCAGTGACTACAGACTACATGTGTTCTCTTCGTGTACTTAACAATCATACCTACAATTTCAAGCAATCTCCATTTAAGTTTAACAAACTAAAATTTAATACCTGACAATCACAGACAAGATAAGATCACATTACCATTTTATCAGCCACGCTGATAACCGCGTCGTAATATGCAATGACACCTCTAAATTTTTCCTGTACATCACACATGAAAAATGCGGTATGATCTTCAGACAACTGGCCATTAATTCTCAAACTGGCCATCTCGGAAAACAAAAATGCTTGTGCTTTGTTGCGACACCCTCCACACAACAAACGACGCAACGCACTGAACAGTTGTTGCATATATCACTGATCTTCAGTTTCACCCAACCACAGACATACATTACATACACGCAACAAGTAGAAAGATCTCTGGAACGAGCATTCGGGACATGCTAGATTGATCGCGGTGACACTTCTCCATCACCTCACGACGATGTGCTCATGCCCAGTTTCTATCGGCGAGGATGTTTATTTTTTTTTCTATTTTTTTTTTCGAGCTCCATGGATCTTTGATCGAGTGTATCGCTAGGATGTCTATCGACCTTGGTTTTGGTACCGAATCTGAGCGCGGTGGGGCATCCATTGTCCCGTAGCACGAGCTCGCTTCTCGTATACTAACTACCGTAAATTAATGATCCTTAGAAACAATGTGACTCGTTCTTGTTATTAATACCGAATTACTTTCAAGCATATAAGCGTGGCTAACGAGACTATGTTCATTTCAGAAATGCTGTTTGCGAATGCGCAATCATTGTGTATGCCTCATTAGGGCCGCTTGTACAATCTTCATTTAGTAGCCGGTTCAGCTCTATGCTCGGCATAGCGCGAGAAATGCATTGTACGAACCCAGAATATCGGGTAACCGGAGAATACACTTGGGATAACTGAACAGGCGATTTCTGGCTGGTTAACAAATTTAACCGGGGAATAAGTTTCCAAGGTGGCAGGAATAGTGACACATGCAGTTGCAGACAGCGATCACTAGATTTTGGATGAAGCGTTCATGAGAATGAGGCAGGAAAAGAAAATGGGACGACGCTGATTCCCAATTTATATCAAAATTTCGCTTATCAAACGAAGCCATCTTCGTCTTTTCTCTCTTGTACATGAGAAACTGAAGCATATGACCGACAGGTGAGACTATTTCCCTGTTTTCTAAAATAATACTGTTTATTTGTAATAACAGGCATTTGATTTCAGTACTTTGCGAATTTCGTTGTGTTATTTATGTAAATTAGACACATTAAAATGACTATTCCTGCCAAAATAGTCTTATTTATCTGGCGTGTGTTTAAATTCCTTCCATAGTGGAAAGACTGTTTCGTTTCATTTAGCAGTGCTGAAGGGCGAACCTGTGGGTGTCGCTGCTTACATATCAGTCATGCAGTGAGCTGACTTCACAGTCGCACCCACGCACCTTGTTCAGGATATAAGACTATGGTGACGGTGTGTTAACGAAAATTGATAAGTACACTTACTGAAAATGTATTTATTCTGTCAAATGAGTCAATGAACAAGTGACAAAAATGAAATCAGATTGTAATATCCATCAACTGCCAGTTGCAATAATTGTCCTCGCATAACAGTTCCACTCGAGCACAGATCCCGGAGGGTGTACATTCCTTGGTGACGAGTGCATCATCCAGTTGTGTGTCCACATGAGAGCAGTGAGCATGTGTCTGGAATGAAATGAACCTTTTTCTCGTGATCGTGGGGTGGTGTGTATTTTGTGGACATGACAAAGTGAATGCGGAAACAAACAGATAGCCGAAAACAAACTTCTGTATGCGTCTGTGGGAACTTACATTAAGCTCGACCCATGAGTTCTGTGGAATTGAAGTTACAGACTCTCGAAAAAAAGTCTCTGTATTGTACTGCGGCTCAATTCGTACTGCCATTGTCTCTTTTCTGCCCCGTGTCTGTGCGCGCCACACATTCCCACCATCAGCAGACACGCATACCAACGAGTATCACATGAAGCTAACTTCGTCCGGCCGTGAGCGGCTCTGGACAATTCATGCATTTTTGTGACACGTTTGGAGAGCAGAGCTCGGAAGCTGCAAGAAAGTACTGGCATTCAACTTGTGTGACAGATGTTTGGGTTTCATGTGCTTCGTTGTGACGTCAGTGTGAGCGCAGGGTGATCAACGGTAATGGTGGTGGTACATGATGTCAGCGGGCGGGTGTATGGTCGACCTGTTCTCACGCATGAGGCTGGTGACAGTAGTGGCAGGAACAGCCCTAGCTGTGAGTTGCATGAAAAGATGTCATCTCGAAAAAAAAAAAATGCTTATAATAAAAGGTAATGACATAAAGCGTTCACAAGTTTCTCTGTTCAAAGTTCACAGACGTACTTGGTCGCAGAAGCACAGCATGGAATTCTGTCCACACTTGATGCTTCGGCACAGCAGAGGTACTGAGATCATGCAAAGTGTCTGTATTCACACGAGTAAGATTTGGTCGCATGAACACGGTTCCCGAACTGTGACAGACAAATCCAGTGGCAAGGAGGGAGATGTCTGGAGCTCGACGGGAAAGGACACAGAAACCCAATGCAGAAGTTAATCTGGCATCAATACTCGACATGGCAGAGGCACAGGGACGTGAACACAAGTCCAGGAGCTGTGACGAACAAGCAGCCAGTTACATGGGAGATGGTTTCCAGAGCTCGACTGGAGATGATGTGCTGATGACAGCTCACTGGCGATGGGTGTCTACAGTATGTGATGACTGGGAGGTTGTTATGACACAGCACAGGTATCTGAAGCAGATGTAGTAGCCAGATCATGTGATGTAGTCTGCTGGCAGCTGAGGTAGGGGTGGCCTGGGTGCTTGTGGTGAGTGCAGCATGGGCAGCTGTGCCAGCTAGCTGGGCAAAGCGAAGGAGGGCTGCAACACATTTGGCAGTGCAATGAGAGCTAGTGGTATGCACATGTCATTGGCAGACACAGGTGCAGGCTCTGTCTGACTGGTGCCAGAGGAAGCGTCATCCATTAACAGGTCTTCCTCTGGGTCAAAGAAGCAAATGGCAGCAGCAGCGATCAAGATGTAAGCCGGCTTGACTCAGTCAATTGACACTTTAGTCGGCATGCCATTGCATTTGAATTGAACATTCTCTCCCTGCAGGCGATGACATGGCGTGGACCTGAATGTGGCAGCCAAAGTGGTGGCAGTACTGTGTCAGTATGCAGCATGACATCTATGCAGCACTGTAGGTTGCCATGTACAAAAACTTTGCTAGTGGCATGCCATGTCAGTGCATGTGGTCAGAGGTGGGGCATGTGGGCACACGGATGTTCTGTCACTGGAGGAGCTGATGCATCACACAGTGATGGTACCTCCTCCAAATGTTCAAATGTGTGTGAAATCTTATGGGACTTAACTGCTAAGGTCATCAATCCCTAAGCTTACACACTACTCAGCCTAAATTTTCCTAAGGACAAACACACACACCCATGCCCGAGGGAGGACTCGAACCTCCACCGGGATCAGCCGCTCAGTCCATGACTGCAGCGCCTTAGACTGCTCAGCTAATCCCGCACAGGGGTACCTCCTCCATTAATCACCAGGGATGGCAAGAGATTGTCCATATACAAAGTCAGCAGGTGAAGCTCTGATCTCTTATTTCAGTGTTACTTGCAAGCCGAGTAGTACCAGCAGGAGTACATCTGCCCAGGCAACACTGTGGCAAGTTTGGGCAGCTTTTAGTGTTTGATGGAGCCACTTGACCATGCCATTAGATGCCAGATGGTAGCTGGTAGTTCTATGTAACTGCACACCACACAGTCAGACGATTTGTTTGAACACCATACAGTCAAACTGGTAGCTGTGATCCATTTTGATGTGACTGGGGCAGTTGAAGCATGCCACCCAGGTGCCGACGAAGTCTGTAGTGAGGGTCCTGGCAGTGATATAGTGATATCCGCTATGGACTTTGCTGCTGACCAGGATGTGAAGTGGTATACCATCGTCAGCAGATAATGCTTGCTTTGGGACAGAGGAAGAGGGTGCATGATGTCAACATGGACGTGTTCAAAGTGTCATGTCATGTCATGTGGAGAAAGGCACTGATAGGTGCGTGGCTGTGCCTCTCGACTTTGGCATGCTGGCTGATGGCAGTTTTCCTATAGTCTTGGCCAGACAAAACACATGGCCATGAACGACAGAGTGGTGTTGATGCTGGGGTGTGACAGTCCATGGACATGGTCGAAAGCACTGTGCCTGAATTTCTTCTGGAGAAATGGGCGGTGCGTGCCTGCTGAAATGTTGCATAAAATTTTACGGGCAGACCCAGGAATGTGCACTAGCTTGAGCTGTAGGCCACTGGAGATGTCGTGCAGAGGCTGTCCAGTTGTTCACCATTGTCCTGCTCTTGGGCAATGTCCTTGAAGTTCACATGATGAGAGATAATGGCACAAGCACAGGACAAGCAGTCAGCAATGATGTTGGCGATTCTGGAAATATGGCGGATGTCCATGGAGAACTGCGACACATACTCCAACTCCCGGAGTTGGGATGGCGTACACTTGGTATTATTGTTCCGAAACACATGAGTTAAGGGCTTGTTTTCAGTGAAAATTACGAAGGGACGAGCTTCTACTGATAAGCGGAAGTATTTTACTGTCTCAAACACAGCAAGAAACTTATGATCATAAGCACTCCCGGTGCACTGTGACTCTGAAAGCTTCTGCTTGAAGAAACTGAATGGCTGCCAGCTGCCACCAACGCATTGTTGAAGCACTGAGCCTATGGCTGTCTGCCTAGCGTCCACGTACATGGTTCAAATGTAAGTGAATTCGTAAGGGACCAAACGGCTGAGGTCATCAGTCCTTAGACTTACACACTACTTAAACTAACTTGTGCTAAGAACAACACACACAACCATGCCCAAGGGAGGACTTGAACCTCTGGTGGGAGGGACCACGCAATCCGTGACATGGCGCCTCAAACTGAGTGGCCACTCCATGTGACCAACGTCCATGATCAGTTCAATGTTGTGCACCAGTGTCACTTCTGTGAGGTCTCGTTTGGATTTAATAAAGCTTCTCCCAATTGCATCCATCCAATTAACAGGAGTCCTTCCCTTCAAGGCAGGGCCGTGCAGTGCTGCAGTTAGGGGTTCCAGCACCACAGCTGTGTTAGGCAGATGTCGCTGATAAAAATTTATCATACTGAGATAGCAGTGAATGTCTCTGTGTGTCTGTGGACGCAGCATGATCAATGTCGCCTGTACATTTCCCAGTATTGGCATGGTTACGCTATGGGTGATTATATGTCCTAGAAACTCAATTTCCATTACTCTGAATATACTTTCCCGGCCTCGCTTAGGCGCCAAGAGATGGTCGTTAGGTGGCGGTGGTGTGGTTTGGGCGACTTTGAATAGACATGGATGACATTGAGGTATACAAAATGCCACAGTAAGCCCCATAAGACGCCATCTAGGAAACGCTGCCAGGTCTGGGCGGCATAGCGACATACCAAAGGCTGAACGTCATGTATAAGCTTTTGAAAAGATCAAAGGGCATGATAATTGCTATTTTCTGAATGTGTTGAGGTGCCATGGGGATCTAAAAGAACGCCTTTGCGCAGTCAGTTTTGCTAAATATAACTTAGCCCACCAACATGTGGCTAAAATCCTGCAGGTACATTACTGGATATTGGTCCGCCACTATTTGTGGGTTTAAGGCATGATAGCCTATGCATGGGTTCCACGAATTATCTTTCCTTGCCACTACGTGCACGGCAGAGGACCATGGGCTGCATGATAGTTGAAAAATGTATTTTCGCAACATGGCCTCAAACTGAGCGTTTGCTACAGTGAGCTGGTCAGGCACAAGTCAATGTGGATTTATGAGGTGGGTGGGTCAGGCATAGTCACAATGTGATAGAAATGGGAACATGTGAGTATCGCTGCTTTCATGCCAGTCATGCAGTAAGCCGACTTTGCTATCACACACATGCTCTTTGTTCAGTGCACAGGCTAATAAGTTGTAATAGCTCAGAAAATCTGCAACCAGGATTGATTTGTTGACATCAGCCACAGTAAACGTCCGTGGGAAAATGTGGCGCTGTTCAAGGCCAAAATTGCAGTGATAAGTGCCATATGTTTTTAATGTTGAATTGTGTGCCACCATAAGAGTCAGCTACTCGGCCTTTTGGCAGTTTCTTAGGGTAAACCAGGGGAAAATAGCTCGGAACCCGTGTCGACAAAGTACTTCACACTGCCAGCCTGTTAGGTTATGAAGAGATGTCTGGATATTACACGGCAGCCAGGTGCACCTAGGTGCGGTTGCAGCTGGCATTTGGGTGTGAGCAGGGAGGACAACACTTTGTTGCTTCATTACAAAAGTAGGAATGATACCAGCAAAACCCACTTGGCAGTTGCTCTAACATCATCAGTGTACCTCCAAAATGGCTGGTACTGCACTGCCAGCTGTGCGAGCTTGTTCAGCGGTATCAGGATCTGCTGCCTCTATGGCGTCTGCCGCCCTCTGTCTATGAGTATGCCAACTAGTCGACTTGTATGCTAAGTGCTACCACCTGTGTGGCCAAGTCCTGCACTAGGTGGGGCAGGCCAGTTCCCATGCTTGTAGCTGTGGGAGATGTGTGTCGCCATGGAGTCAAATTTGCCAGCACAGCTACGGCATTGTAGTCTGCTGCAGCAGCAGCGGTATTGGGCGCCATAGCCTGCTCGTCATGCAACTGATCAGCCAAGTCCATGGGAATCCGCAATTCTATTTGCATGCCCCCCCCCCCCCAATTTTTTTTAAAAAAAATAAGGTGATGCCTCCTCAGCTACAGAAAATGGGGGTTGCGTTTCTGAATTATTAGTATTATCCACATATGCCCACCCATATTTATCATAAAATAGTATAAGAGCAGAACAGGAATCTAGTTAATGAATATACATAGTTGTTGCATGTGAAAGAGGTGCCTGTAATGTTATGTTTTTAACTTTCCTTGATTATCAAGTTATTTTCAGTGTCCTCCATCATTTCAAACTCTAGCCAACTGAACTTAATTATATTTAAATTCTTATATTGCACTTGTGTGATGTACCTTTTTTCTGAAATTGATGGCTTATTATGATTGTTTAGTGTAACAAAAAGTTCGATAATAGACTGATTTCCCAAGTTCACTCAGCCAAAAATATTGTTCACTCATATTTCCCACTGGGATTACAACTTTCCATATTTAATGAATGCTTCAGAGCAACAAAATTTTCCACAAACTAGCATTATTCCCATAAGCATGTAAATTATTTGTGCTTACCCAAACTAAGTTTAACACAGTAAAATTAAAACGAAAGTTAGTTTTTTTAGAGAGCTATAGGATATACATGTTGTTTTTCTCAGCTATTAGTATTATCCACATAACCACATCTATATTTATCATAAAGTAATTGTTATACGTGTGGTATAAGAACATAGGTACTTGTCATTCAGCTAACTGGAATCTTTAGTTATTGATTCTACATAATCATAACAGTGGAAGAAGTGGCCGGCAAGCTGTGTTTTTAAATTTCTCTTGAACTGTTGCACAGATTGTCTCACATCATTATTCTCTTTCTTTCAGAAATGACTCTGTTCCATCAATGGACCAGTTTCTACCGACACTCAAATATTTTGCATCTGGTATTTTCCTTCTGTTGATTGGAGACTTCATTGGTATTGGCAAGGGGACAGCTAGCAGGATTATTAAAAGGATGTGTACAACACTGGACAACATGTGCAAGAAACAGTTTTGTTAATTATTTCACTTCTCTGATTAATTAAATGAAAATAAAATAAACAAATATATATGGATTAATATATTTTTATTCTGAAATCGTTTCTTTTAATTTTTTAATTTTTATTTTCTGATCCTAATATTGAGCTCTGTGATCTTTTTTTAACCAATACAGTTCTTCCTCTCTTCTCTGGTTCTTGTCATGCTATTTTTAAAGCAGCACCATGTGCAACTCTGCGAATTCTTTCACATTTGACAACAGTTATTTTTATTCTGAAAACAAAACCGACAGTTTTAAGGTCGATGGCTGTAGGAAATAAAGAAGACCACAGTGAAGATGTCATGCCAACAGTTGCTCCCCATTCCCTTCCAAACTACATATGGAGATTTGGACTGGCGCGGACGCCAATCCGACGTCAACGCCAGACACGGCAAAGTCACAGGCATGGGGATGTGAATGCGAGTCTGGGAACTGCGACGGACATAGGTGGCATTGTCTGGAGCTCGACTGGAGCTATCAGTTGAAGGCATGGCCAGTTGGAGACAGGGTCTCTACAGGTGATGGAGATGATTGCACAAACTAAAATGACGTATGAAATAGTTGCTGTTCTTGAAACATTTATGGTGAGGTACAATAACAACCACCTCCAGTTAGGATATGTGCCATAGGTACATTTCTACCCAAGGATTATAATAAAGATAACGGTTATTTATAGTAAATGTTGGTATCTCATTGTTCTTATATATGCTCAATACAAATATTTATAATCACATCACAGAACCAGAATTTATATATGCCCAAAAACTGCAAAAGTGGATGCACAATGTTCAATAATTCAGAAAAACGTACTTGTTGTAGAGCACCCATTGCTGCTGTAATGAAAAAAAGAAAAACCAATTATATTATGTCCCTACTTACAATTCATCATTTACCATACAGCTACATATGTCAGAATACTGACATGTCTGGAAATCTTGCATCTGAATAAAACTGACTGTGACGCCTTTCTCTTGACAACTTTACCGAATCGTATATTTCATTGTACACAACTTGCAACTTGTATTCCACGTATAGGGCCTTGTCGATCTATAGACTCTTTTACCTTTTCAAGGCATAATATTTTTTTGTTGCTTTCTTGGAAAAAAATTGTACATCTGTTGCAGCTGCTCTGTCGATCTATCTGAAGCTGTTTGTGAATGGAAACTGTTGCATCCCCCCCCCCCATACTTTATTCGAAAATCTAGAAAGATCTGTTCCTGGTCAGACAACAAATACCTGATCCTTTAACTAATTTCACGATAGGTCATTACCCTATTATACATGCAAGTACACTAAAGTTAACAGTATTTACCAGCCTCAAAACATCCTCAAACAAATAGTTTGACACACTGTTTCTGCAGACTATGACTAACAAGGAGAGGTCCCCATCGGTGGGATTGACTTTTTGAAACCTTCTATAGGATTATGTAGGTTAAGATCCCAGCTATCACACCCTGGAGCGATTCACACTGGTGGGTCCTCGCCTGCGAGGTATTGATGAAAAAAATTTCAGAATTTTGTGTCATGCTGAATAAGATAAAAAAGTAACATCTTATTGGCAGCTGGTGTGGTGAAATTGATAGGGTAGGGTATCTAGTTTCAGAAGACCATTTGTTCCAACTGTAGCAGGTATTTTAAATTTTATTACTTTCAGATTTTTATTGAAATTATTTTGATCATTACTTTTATTCAATTAATTGGTTTACATGTAATTTTTTATTTCTGTTCCTTTGTCACACCATTTTAATCATCCGGTCAAGTTCATTTGCTGTCATTTTTCTTCCTATCATTCTTTTTCCACTTGAAATTTTTGATCATGTGATTTTAATTACTTTTATGTATTAACTTCGATTTAATTTGTTTCGTTTTATCACCCTATTTTTTCGTCCGTGTTATTGAATTCATTGTGTCCTTATTTTCCTCGTATTTCATTTTACTTATAACACTGAATGTTTATCATTAACGTCCATCCGTAAAGGCGCGTTGCACCGGTGGTACAGCTTGATCATTGATCCTGGAGGGTATACACTCTAGTGATAAGCCGTGGCGCGACCATGTGGACTGCATGAGACAAAGGCTTCTTTCACGGATAGGAGAAAAAGGACCGCAAAACAAACTGATGCATGCTGTGAAATGAGCAAATGTGCAAGACCTCACGTATTCGTTTGTATGGAGTTACGTTAACTTTATCCACGTGGTGAGAAAGGTCAGAGATATGTACCACGTAACGTTGAGGAGCTTGCACTTCCCACCTGCTTTTTCCCATGTGGGCTGGTTTGTGACACATCATTGCCAAGATCTGGCACAATGGGAAAGCTGTGCACGCTGGCTGCGTGAATGAGAGGCACTCTTTGGTTCTGTCGGCTGCACCACAGTTCTGCCCTTTACACATTTATGTGGTACACATTTATGTGGTATGGCCACCACACAGACCCCCCCCCCCCTTGGACAGTGGAGCTCTGTTGTTGCAGAAAAATACGACGATCGGTCTGTGGCACATATTTGTTTAAAATTCACGGGCTGCATGGTGGCAGTGGAGGCATCGTGGCGGAGAGTCGGTTAGTGGTGGAAGGATGGCAGCCCATGACGGCAGTTTGCCAGACTGGCGAGCATGCCATGGGCGTGTCCTAGCATGGTTAGCTAGTGATAGTGGTGGCAGCAGGCATTGGCTACAAAGTGTCCATAGTAATGCATAGTGTAGGCGTGCAGCTATGAGTCACTTGGGAAGACATCTCGAAGGTCGATGCACTGATATCTTACTAACGATGCAGAGACTTCACAAGTGCTGCAGTTAATCACTGCAATAGAAGAAAGTTCACTATTTAAATTTTTCAGAGCGACACTGCATATAACAAGTCAAGTGTTCATTCCTTGTACTTCCCCACAAGTCGCTGATTGAATCAGTCACAGAAACACAGTGTTGCGCTTGATCTGGCCTCGACCCTCGAGACAATGGAGGCCTGGAGAGTGTGCATAAGTACAGTGTCGTTACAACTTGAATGCGGGTCCCGAAGCTGCTGTGGACATACCCGGCAGTGTGGAGGGTGATGTCTGGAGCTCGTTGGCAATTTGAATATGGTAACTGGCGCGGACGCCAATCCGACGTCAACGCCAGACACGGCAAAGTCACAGGCACAGGGATGTGAATGCGAGTCTGGGAACTGCGACGGACATAGGTGGCATTGTCTGGAGCTCGACTGGAGCTATCAGTTGAAGGCATGGCCAGTTGGAGACAGGGTCTCTACAGGTGATGGCAGCTAATGGATGGCAGATTCTAATGTCATATGGTGTCTGAGGCACATGTTTGTTGGTTTGGGCAGCATGATGTGTTGAAGACGCAGCACGGCCATTTGAATCTGATGCAAGGGTTGGTGTGTATGATGTAGTCTACTGGCAACTGTGGTGGGGTTGGCCAATTTGCCTGTGGTGGTTGCGGTGTGGGTGGCGGTGCCAGCTGTCTGGGCAGTGTGGTGGGACGGACATGTTGCAGCATGATGACAGCAGGCTACAGCTGTGCATCACTAGCAGCTATGGGTGCAGGTTCTATCTGACCACTGGTGGAGGGAGTGTTGTCTGTTGTTAGATCTTAGCACGCAAGATGTAAGCCAGCTTCACACAGTCGACTGAGACTGTAAAAGGTTTCCCATTGCACTCAGTGTCCAGTGTTTTTTCTCCTTGGGTGATCATATGGTGCAGTTCGGAGTAGGGCAGCTGGAGAAGTGCTATACCGTCTTGGTATGCAACATGACGTGCATGCAATGCTGCAGGTTGGTATCCACGAATATCTTCCCAGTGCCATGCCACATCTGTGTGTACACTCAGAGGCTAGCTATATGAGTGCGCAGACGTTTTGCCAGAGTTTGTGCCACAGTGTCATGTGGGAGTGGTACTTATTCTATAAAATCACCTGTGATTATCAGAGGCAGTCCATAAATGAGGTGAGCAGGCGACACGTCGATCTTCTGCTTTGGCATTACTTGCAGGCCAAGCAGCATGAGTGGGAGTGCCTCTGTCCTTGAGGTGTCATGGCTGTCAGAGTGAACAATGCGCAATCAAACTGTGGGCCGCAGTCAGTTGTCATGCGACTGGGACATCCAAAGTGTGCCATCCAGATGTCGATGAAGGTAGTGGCGACGGTCTCGATGGTGGTGTCCATTACGGGCGTTGCCTCTGGACAGTGAGTGAAGCAGTCTACCGTAGTTAGGAGATACCACTTGCCTTGAGAGAGGGGGAGCAGTCTGTTGAGGTTCATGTGGACATGTGCAAATTGGAGTGTTGCTTGGGCAAGGTGCCCACAGGAGCATGGTTGCGCCTCCCAACTTTGGCATGCTGACATGCTGAGCAAGTGTGTTGCCATTCGCAGCAGTCCTTCCAAAGCCCGGGCCAGATTAAATGCGCAGCCACAAGAGTTGCAGTGGTGTTGGTGCCTGGATGTGACAGCCCATGGAAGAAACAGTCTGTGTGCGTGCTGATTGAGATGTCACATCAGATCTTCCATGTAGAGCCAGAACAGGCACCAGCTCCTTTTTGAGGCCACTGGAGGTGTTGTGACGGAGGCAGTGCAGCTCTTCATCACTCTCCTGTACTTGGATGACGTCCTCAAAGGTAACAAGGGGTGAAGTAATGGCACATGCTCAGAACAAACAATCGACGACTATATTTTCTAGCCGTAAAATATGGCGGATGTCAGTAGTAAATTGCAACACAACTCTAATTGATGACATGCTGAACACTTATAGAGATTGTTCTGAAACGCATGAGTAATCGGTTTGTGATCGGTGAAAGTAACGAATTATCTGGCTTATACTGATGGGTGGAAGTATTTCACTGCCACATATACCGCAAACAACTCTTGGTCGTAGGTGCTCCAAGCACATTGCGATTCATATAGCTTCTTAGAGAGAAAAAAGAACAGCTGCCAGCTTCCAGCGACATGCGGTTGTAACACCACACTGATATAGGAGTTGCTGGCGTCCACCACTACAGCTTAGTTGGCACCATGTACTGGGTGCACCAGCGGCATTGTTTGTGCGAGATTCCATTCTGATTCCATGAAGCTCTGCTCCAGCACGTCTGTTCAATTCACAAAGTTCTTTCCTTTTGAGTTGGGACTACGTAGTGCCTTAGTCATTGGCTATTGCATGGCGGCAGCTTTGGGCAGATGGTGGTGATAAAAGTTCAACATGACGAAGTAACGATGTAATTCTTTATGTGTCTGCGGATGTGGCATGTTCATAATTGCTTGCACTTTCTCTGGTATTGGCGTCGATCCGATGGGGGTAATTAAATGGTCAAGGAACTTGATTTCCGTCCCACTGAATGCATACTTCACTGGATTGATAATGATGCCGGCTTCACTCAGGTTCTGAAAGACAGTCATTAGGTGGTGGCGATGGAGCTCAGGATACTAGGAGTACTCCAGGAAGTTGTCGAGGTATGTGAAACAAAATGGCAAGCCTCGCAAGACACAATCCAGGAACTGCAGCCAGGTCTGGGCAACATTCCAAAGACAAACATTATAGCCAACCGTTGTGGCCGAGCGGTTCTAGGCGCTTCAGTCTGGAACCGCGCGACCGCTACGATCGCAGGTTCGAATCCTGCTTCGGGCACGGATGTGTGTGATGTCCTTAGGTTAGTTAGGTTAAAGTAGTTCTAAGTTCTAGGGGACTGATGACCTCAGAAGTTAAGTCCCATAGTACTCAGAGCCATTTGAACCATTTTCGAACAAACGGACTTTCGAGAAGCCCAAAGGGTGTTATGATAGCTGTTTTCTCAGTCTTCTTTCGCCACTGGAATTTGGGTATTTGCCTTTGCACAAACGATCTTGCTAAATACCATGCAGCCAGCCAAGACGTGGCTAAAGTCTCAGAGGTCTGGAACTGCGTATCAGTCCAGCATCATTCGCGAATTAAGGGTGTGATACTCCCAACGTGGGTGCCACAGTTTTTTTTTTGTGACTATATGTAACGCCGATGACCATGGGCCACTTGATGGTTGAATGATGTATTGCCGCAGCATGGCCTCAGACTCTGCCTTTGCTAGTACAAGTCTACTGGGTGTGAGTCAATGTGGACAGCACAATGTGGGAGGGCTGTGCGTGGTTATTACATGGTGCACCATCGAAAGTTTAATGTCCTTCGGTGCGCCAGCTGGGCAGGTGAGGTGAGGGAATTTTTCGAGGTTGTCAGTGTAAGGTTTAGGCACTTCACAGCTTTCACACTGTAGGATGTGGCCGGCCAGCGTTATTCTGCTATCTTCGAATTTGCAGTGTCAATGAACTGGCTGCTTCTGATGTCGGGTAGCAGCCGGCAGAGGTCGAGATAGTCTGTGCGCAGCATCAGCTCATTGATGTCAGCCATAGTAAATGTCCATGAGACTGTGCAGCATAGTTTAGGCTTAAATTACGATTGTGTGTGCCATAGATTTCAATGGCCAAATTGTTCATCGCTGTGAAGCAAAGTGCCTTGGTTCAGCTGCAGTCTCCTAACATAGAATGGGGAATATCGAAAAGTCTGAACCCGTATCAACAAGGTACTTCATGCAGCCCGCCCATTCTATTATGAAGAGACCTCTCAATACTGAATCACAGCCAGGTGTGCCTAGGCCCGGTTGCAGTTGGAGTTTGGGTGTGCACAGGAAGGACAACTCTTCATCACATAGTTGCCAAATCACGCATGGTATCAGCAGAAGTCGCTCGCCAGCTGCTCTGCTGTCAGTGGAGTACCATTAGAATGGCTGGCGCTGGGTTGTCGGTTGTGCAAGTGAGTTCGACAGTGGCTGGATTGGCTGCTGCTGTGATGCCTGCTGTCTTCAGCCCATGGAAGCTCAACTGGTCGACTTGCGTGGTGAGAGCTGCACCTGTGCGACCAATTTGTGCACTATTTGGTGCAGGTCGACGTCCAAGGTGGCAGCTGTAGGATGAACACGCCACCATGCGGGTGGGGGAATGGTATCATAAGCTGCCATGGTTGCAGTCCTAGACACCATCGCCAGTGCATCGTGCACCTGGTCGGCCAAATTTGCAACGGCATCCAGCTGCATCTCTGTCTCTGCTGCTACCACTGCCTGCACCTGAGATGGGAGGCTTCGCACCCAGATAATGTGTCCAACATGATGTTGGACTGCAATAGGCTCCGCAAGTGGAGCAGGAACTGTGAGAGCCTCCAGTTAGTGCATTCCTCTTGCCACAGTAGGTGGTGGACCCATTGTTCCTCCCACAATGAGATCTGCCACATCAGATCTTCCTTGAGGCGTTTGTATGATTACTGCATAGGTGGGGCATGCAGTGATAAATACCATACTTCAGCTGTGTAATTTTGGTCAAGCTGACTCACTACATGCCCGAATTTTGCACGGTCGCAGGTTACATGGTTGCTCATGAAGACACTTCCACTTGGCTGAACTACGTTACATGGTCGTGGAGCCAAAAGGGGAGTGGATTGACCAACACCTGTCCAGTGCTTGTAGGTGCTCCAGCAATTGTAGGAGGTCTCGGTGTGGAGTGGCTTTGTACTCCAAAATTTTCCTGGGCTGTCAGCATCTGCACAGCATCTGTCCAAGTAGGGTGTGCTTGTAGCTCACTCTCCAGCCTCTGGTTGCGTGCGAGCAGGTCTTTGATAGTCTTTTGCAGCTCTTCTAAAGTCGCCATCTTAGCTTAGAGTCAAGTCCTCGCACAAGGGGAAAGCACACAATCAAAATAACACAACATATTACAAGAAAAACACAAAAATAACAGTAGACCTTTCGTGAGTGAAACATACACACACACACACACACACACACACACAAAACACAAAAAATGACTTCATCCAAAAAGTCGATAGCTCTTCACTATGGAGCACCGTTCAGGCATGAAAGCATAAGTGCCAGTCTACATGCAGTTACATGTCACTTGTACCGACGAACGTTCATCATCATGTGTTAGCCTCAAATTACATCAGGGTCACCAGTGAAGTGGGGATATGGTTATCACCGGTTACAGTCATTACTGCCGCACCAATGCATTATGGTCAAGGGAGAGCCTTGGTGACGGGAAATAATGAGAGCTCAAAAATGGCTCTGAGCACTATGGGACTTAACATCTATGGTCATCAGTCCCCTAGAACGTAGAACTACTTAAACCTAACTAACCTAAGGACAGCACACAACACCCAGCCATCACGAGGCAGAGAAAATCCCTGACCCCGCCGGGAATCGAACCCGGGAACCCGGGCGTGGGAAGCGAGAACGCTACCGCACGACCACGAGATGCGGGCAAATAATGAGAGCCGTTTTTGTTAGTGACACAATGCATTTTTCTGTACCTTGTAAGATGGTACAAACAATGTTTATCATTAATGGCCGCCAGTACAAGCGCGTTGCACTGGCGGTACGGCTCAATCACCGACCCTGGAGGGTATACACTCTTGTGATGAGCTGCGGCGCGACCGCGTGGACAGCGCCAGACAAAGGCCACGTCTCTGAAAGTTCAGTTTTCGGCGTTACCTACGAAGCATCACGTCTTTCGCGGATGGGAGAAAAAGCACCGCGAAATGAACTGATGCGCGCCATGAAATGAGTGAATGCACAAGACCTTGCGTATGCTTTTGTGGGGGTCGCAAAGTTCGATTCTCGGGGTCCGCGGCGAGAAAGGTCGGAGACGTGCGTTGTATCGCATTGACCAGCTCGTACTGCCAGCCTACTTTGTCCCATGCGGGCCGGTGCGTGATGCACCATTGCCAAAATTTGGAGTAATGAGCCGGCTGCGCTGTATCATTTTATGCATAGTTCAACAGGAATTTAGGATGTGTTTTAAATGTTTGTACGACGTTTACCAAAAAAAAAGAAAAATGCACATCTTGTAACGAAAACAGATTTTCGACACCATAGCACAGACAATATAAACAGATTAAAGAATGATATAAAGAAAAAATGACAAAAATGAAAAACTCATATGATGATTCAAATTAAATGACAAAGGAATAGAAATAAAAAATAACATTTAAACCAATTAACTGAACATAAATAATGATCAAAGTCATTTCTGTGAAGATTTAAAAACAGAAAAATTTAAACCACCTGACGAGATTCGAAACCACGACCTTCAGCACATGAATGCTTTCCCTATCTTTTTCTGTTAATAATCATAAAACTTCATTCAATTAGTATATACATACCAATAGCACATATCCTTAAGAAATGTTACATTAAATTTCGTTTCAGTGTTTCCTTTTAAAACTTTCCTTTTTTATTACATTTTCATTGAATATCTCATCGGTG